>NC_138183.1:213789823-215116732 GCF_964194105.1 Spermophilus citellus
TTCTTACTGGGTGAAGTCTGCGGTGCCTGGATTTTTCTTTTTTAAGGATGCATTATCTCCCAAGAAGCTCGTCAGACCCCAGCCAGTCAAACCAGGTAGCCAATCCCAGCAGCAAGAAGAGATGCAGATGTTTCAGATTCTTAGTCATACCCAAGCTGGAACCTATATTTCCAAGATGCTGAATAATTAGTAATATTAAAATTATTGATAATAATGGCTGGCCCTCATTTAGTGCTTAGTATGCATCCAATACATTGCTGAGTACTTCACGGGCCATCAGACTGTTTTCAAGTCCCCTAGAAAGTAAATAATGTTATCACCTTTGTATTACATATAATGAAACCAAGGCCTAGAGAGGTGACACTATAGTTTCGAGAGATTCTGTTTGATGTAGTTGTTCAAGACAGAAGACTGCAGTTCAAGTGCAGGGGTACTGCTTTCTAACTGGATTTGCATAGTAAACTGCCTAACCTCTCTGAGTCTTTTTTTTTTCATATATTTTTTGGTTCATTATAATTGTATTTGGGATTATAGTTAATGTGCATACAATATAACAATATAATTTGTTCAATAACATTCCCCAATATTTTCCCTTTCCCTGCCTTCCCCCAAATGCCTTTTGAGATGGGGTGACACTGGGAAAGAAGATGAAATTTCCAAGGACACAGTGGTGGCATCAGCAGGGTGCCCTTATCCAGGGAGTTCCTTGGCATATTTTCTCACTCTGCACCCCTCTTTATTTATTTATTTATTTATACCCCAAAACCTTCCCTATGCTGCCTCCATTAAAGAGCTTGGCTGTGGCTCACTACTTCACAAGTTATGCCACATGCTCGAATGTCATCTGTAAAATGTGAAGGGTTGACATGGTGACTCTCACTCTCCTTCCAGGTCTAGTGTATAAAGTATGGAGAAATTGATCCATGCAAAATTTTTCCTTGAGCCCCTGCTCAGTACCAAACATTCTCCACAGTGCTGGTGCTCAGCCCTTGGAGATAGAAGTGGTGCTTGACCTCACAGAGTACAGTCTTACTGAATTTATGAACACTGTGCTCAGCTATCTGCACTTGACCAAGGTCACACAGCTATTAAGTGGCTGGCCAGGATTCAAATCTACTTGTGTCTTACTTCAAAGTTCATGTTTTCTATCACATCAGGTACATGGGTCAGATTCCTGGCAGCAAATAGACTGCCAAATGGGATAACCAAAGGGAATTTAGTAAGAAATGATTTCCAAGGGTATAAAGAAAACCCAGCAAGGAACGGGGCTAATGTCCTGGTGCTATCAGCAGCCATTAACACCCCTCTGAGAGGGGAGGTGAGGAGGTGGTTCCTGGAACCTGGAGAGAGTACCTCTATATGAAAGAGAGGACAGTCAAGCAGGAGTATGCCTTAATAGAGGGCCACTCCCAGCAGCCCTGTAGGGAGAGTGTGGGTGGAGGGAATGTAGACCCTAACCTCATACTCCTGTTTCCTTCAATCCCTGACAGTGCCTGCTATTGGCCAAATCCAATCAGAAGCCAGGGAACAGGGAGACTGGGTGGAACAGGACTCAAAAATCAGCTGTGCATTAACAGGTGGAAACTAGATCTAGAGGGGTCAATGGAAAATGCCAGCACCCAGTGTTTCCCTGACTTTTCTCATTCAGATAACACCTTCACGGATTTGTTGCATCCACTTGTGTCTGCTGTATCTCAACTGTACTAAGTATATTTTAAAATTTTTCTCACTTTTATAAATTTTACTAACTTATTTGGTAGTATTGGAAATTGAACCTAGGTCTCATATGTGCTTGGCAAGCGCTGTACCACTGCATTATAGCCCCAGCCCATATATTTTATATTAATAATAATAAGTACTAATAAATGTATGGATAATAATTAGGATAGTATGTCATGACATTAAGTAGAAAAAAAATAAAAATTTAATAAAGAGAAATCAAGTTTACTCCATTTTAAAAATTAGATAGTAATCATAAATAATCATTTATTGTTTGGAGCCCCTACCTGTCGTCTCTCCAGTCTCCCTATCCCCTACCCCATGCTTTCATCCCTCCATTTTAGTCATTCGGGGTTTTTTTTTTTAAATCTCCTCGAAACCAGCCATACTCTTGCTTACAATAGGGCCTTTGCACAGGTTATTTCCTCAGTATCTCATAAATGAGAAAACATATAGGAATGCCAGGGAACCTGAATAACACAACAAATATGGTACTATCTGCCTAGAAAAGAAAAAGAAGGAGAAGAAGTAGGTGACTTTCCTGAGAAGATTCTAGAATTGCACTGGTACTGCTAATGATTTCATCATTGGTCTGGATACTCAGATTCTTGCACTAAAGTTTAACTCTTTGATCTGAGATGACATATTTAACAGATGTATGACTTAGTTTCTTCACCTATAAAGTGGAACAATAATTAGCATGGAGGCATGGAAAAATAATTAGCATGAGCCCATGTGCAATTAGCTCTCCACCCTAACTTTTCTGAATTACTATTGAGAATATGATTGATATACTCAGGTGGCTACCTACATTGTTGAATCCAGTTTGTGGCTGAATTTGTTCTGAGACAAAGGTAAATTACAACAATTTTCTTCTAGACACCTACCTATGCCAAATCCAGCTTCTCTGCTCAACCAGATTTCTTAGTCATGCTACATTTATTTATAGCTCTCCTTTAAAAAATATCCAGCATACATATTCATGAATAGATAGGGTAAAATTGGAGACAAATTATGGCCACTTTTGATGTTATTTGACAGCCATTTTCCTTTCTTCCTATAGTAGTGACTTCTTCTTTCCTTCCTCCTCTGTCCTCAGACATGTGGAAGGAGTTTGTCCCACAGTGATCATCAAGAGACTCAGTTGGAACTAAGGAGACTTTTGTTTGCAAATTTTCTCTTTTCTGTGGATCTGATTATGAGAGAATGCACTTGATATCTTGAGTAACCCATTCTCCCCCTCTCTCCATCCTATTCTATACTCAGAGGAAAACTGTTCTGCACAGTATTTAGGTTCCACTGGGCTTCTAGTTGAATTCAGCCATGAGGAGTATCAGCAGGAGGCCAGAGGGCAGAAAAGTGAGGCTGGGATATTCTTCTCCTGACTCCTCCTGTGTGGGTGTTAGGGTTGGATGCAGATTACCTCCCAACAGTTCATAGGAACTTGATCCCCAGTGTGGCAATGTTAATAGGTGGTATGAGCCTTAAGAGAAGCAGCCCAGTAGGAAGTCATTATTTCATTGAACATGCTATCTTTGGAAAGGATTAATGTAGTTCTCAGGATACCACAGTTAGTTTTCAACAGGGGGATTGTCATAACAGAGCAAGACTTACTCCTCCCTGCTCTCTGGCTTCTGGTCTCACCATGGAATCTTTTTGCATGGATTCCCATGATGATGCCTTGGGGCCCTAACCAGAGCCCACTCTATACTGTTTAGACTTTGTGCCACAAAATTGTGAATTTAATAAACCCATTTTCTTTATAAGGCTCTCAGCTTCAAGTGTTTTGTTATAGTAATTATACAGTGATGTTGCTGCAAGTTGTCTGAAGTGTTCTACTGAAGACCTGAGCTCCTGAGAGATGACTCTCTGTCTAGGCTTTGGTAGCCAATCTCTGCTGCCTTCTCAACCTTCAATTTTATGCTTTCCTCAGATTATCCACTTTGAGTGTCTTGTCTTTTCTGCATTTGATCCTGACTAAACAGAGAACGAAGTTCTGGGCTTACTCGCAGTCTTTGGGATATCTCATGGGGTTCAAGAATAAGACTGACATGAAGTAGAGCCAAGGGCAGGAGAGGTATAGGGTCCTGGCCCTATTGGCTGACCGTCTGACTCTGGTCATACCCAAAGATATCACACTCTGATTTGTAAATTACATGAGCCAGTGTGTTTCCTTTTCTATCGAAAATCTTGAGTTGGGCTTTCAATCACCTGAAACAGAACCTTAAAATATAACTGAAAATATAGCTCTAAAGTGAAGACATACGGATCATGATCCCAAGAACTCTAAATTTTACCTAAATACAATCCAGTCTCCATAAGACCCCATCCTACCTCAGATCCTGTTTTCAGAGTTCTCTGAGATTCTTTCTTACACATCAGGAGTATCCTTACAATATTTACTCTCTTGACCTAAGTTAACGTAAGTAAATCACAGTTCCTTGGAGTAATAAAACAGTCCCCGTTTTACAGATAAGAAAATAAAGGCCAAGATATATGAAGACACTTCATCCAAGTCAGAGGTTCTGTCAAACCTGGACTTGGCAGGCAGGTCTTTGGGCCCAGTCTCCATGCCACCTCAGTTTCCTTATGTTCCCTTTCCCTTCTTCACTAGGCTTTTTACCCCCTTCTCTGTATGGCCCTGTAGCCTAGGTCACGTCACATTATCTCAGCATCTTAATGAGAAGGTGCCATCCATCAATGAAGGAAAGCCCAGGTTTGTCTTTCTCTGAGTTTCCATTTCTTTTTTTGTATATTCATTTGGTATTTAGCATGACTACCCTATGAAAATCTGGGGATGTTTTATAATGTTTAACTTGTACTTCCATTAAGCTTCCCAACTATATATGGACTGCCTTCCTATGTGAGAGGAAATATATCTGGTATTTGATTCATCTTTGAAAAAAATCTATATTGCCTAGCAAAGTATCTACTTCACTTTAGATGATCAATATATATCCATTGATAGGACTGACTTAAAGGATCTTACATTAGGTAAAATGCTGTCTAAGCTGTTGTAGCAAAATTACAGAAGTTTATTTCCTCTCCATTGCCCAGAGGTGGACAGGCAGTCTCCAGGGAAGGTTAACAGTTCTGCTCTATAAAATCATCCAGGACTCAGGTTCCAACTTCTTTCTCTATTAACCTCAAGGGTGTTTTTCTCCTCATAGTCAGTGCTGTTTCACCGGTGTAACATTCACATTCTATCCTAAGGAAAGGAGAAAAAAGAAAATGAAGGGAAAGCAGGTAGCCTCTCTATTAAAAAGTGATCCAAATGTTCATGTATAATCTTTTCTTGCATCTCATTGGCTAACTTTTTGTCACATGATCACACCAGTTTACAAGTGATGCTGGGAAATACAGCATCTAAATGGGCAGTTATGTGTTCTAATAAAACTCAAAGCTCTGTTGGTAAAAGAAAGAGTCATTGGACTAATGAATTGTTGAAATTAAAAGATTGCTAATACTAAGTGAGTAGGGGTGTGAAATTGCACATCTACCTTAGAGAACTCTTTGGTCATTTCTCTTCTAGCCATTTACCTAAGAGTAATGGAAACATTAGCCCACAGAAAGACTAGTACAAGAATGTTCATAGGAACCTCATTCACAATGGCCAACAATTGGAAACAATCCTCATGTCCATCAAAAGCCAATGTTTAAACATGTGAGATATTTATACTGAAATAGTGGAAGGTGACTCAGCAATAAAAAGGATTGAATTTCTGATACATGAAACAACCAGGGTTGACTCACCCATTTGGCATAATAGGCATAATTCTGAGACCCATGAAAATAGCTTTTAGATTGAAGAAATATTGATTGTATAATATTGGAATATCCATCTTTACAAAAACACATGCAGATGAAATAATTCTTAAGATATATATATATATATATATATATATATATATATATATATATATATATTTTTTTTTTAATGAAGGAAGGGGCCCATAAAGTGCTTAGGGCCCACACAAGTCATAATGCAGCCCTATGAACAACCAGGATGAGTATTTAAATGCAGGTTAAACAGAAAACCGAGATACAAAACAGCGTAAGCTGTACAATTCCATTTAAACGCAGTTCTAGAAGCGGCAGAACTAATCTATGTTGAAAGTAATCAGAAAGTGGTTAGCTCTGGGGTGGGGAGAGGCTCTGAAATGGAGGGATGAAGGCACTCTGGAATAGCAGAGAATGTTCTACATCTTCTATATCTATGTTCTATATCTTGGTTTTTGGTGGTGTATTTTGATTTATGTGCGACTTTCTAAAATCATAGAACTGAACTTTTAGGATCTGTACATTTTGTTGTATATTATGCTACAATTTTGAAAAAGAAAGAAGGGGGAAGGGCACTAGGGCACAATTAATCATCTCTGTGACAGATCTGATAAATGAATTGCTAAGAGGTGTCAGCTGAGGAGGTTTACTGTTGCATTTGGGCACTTAAACAAAAGAGTCCATACACTGTGAGAAATGAACCACTCTGCCCTGTACTGTCTTTTTTTTTTTTTTTTTTTTTGTTATTTGTTTTAATCATAGCAACAGATCTAGTTGGCTTAAGAAGAAAAAGAGCTTATTGTCAGAATAAGAGGAAGCATTCAGGACACCTTCAAATCAGAGGAAAGATCACGCCAGAGGCAAAACAGAGGAAACATCAGGCCATCAGATCACTTGGGGGCGTGACCATCTATGCCTTTGTCACCATCTATGCCTTTGCCCACCTAAAGAGATTCAGCTCAGGCTTTCACCGTATCTTTTCACAACTTCCCCCAAAGCGGAAAAACCAGTATGGAAGCATCTGATTGGCCGGGTCTAGGTCAGGCCAACATATAACTCCCAAGGAAATAGGAGTGGGAATGTGTCACTCAGTTTCTAAACTTGGAGGTGGGGCCCCAGCATGATCAGTGTTTACAGCACAATCCGTCTACATTGTTCATATTCTGGCTTTGTCATTCTAACACCTGTCCAGGACTTTCAAGACCCAGGACAGGCCTAATGTGGACAGTTATGTTCCAAACCCCTGATCACACTATGGAGTGTGACCCACAGTCTTTGGTGTGCAATACCATTACCGCTGCAATAACCTAGAAACAGACCAAGACCTGGGTGGAGGTTGGATGGTTATAAATTTTTGACGTGGTGAATATAAGATGAAGATTTTCAATAGACAGGCCCTCAATACACAGCTTGAGGGGCCAGTTAAGGTCAAGTCTTGGACGTCTTCTGGCTGGGGCTTGTGTGAGCTGAGCCCAGACGGTGGGGAGGAGCGAGGGAAGGCTGTTCCTGGGGATTCCATCACTAGCGAAGGATCTTCCCGGGCTAAGGCGCAGCCTCCGCGTGGCGCACAGGTCCTCGAGTCCCCGCGCCCTTTCCGAGGTCCGCCCCTTTGGGCGGGGCGAGGCAGCGACGCTGTAAAGTCACCGGGAAGACAGAGCCGAGTAGGTGCGGGGTACGGCTTGGCTTCTCGACCCTTGGGCTGGCGGCGGAGGCCTGCCCGATGCCCGGGCCTGCAGCGCTGAGCGCCGCGGCGGCGGTGGCACTGGTGGCCGCCCTGCTGCTGGCGTGGCGTGAGGAGGCGGGGCAGGGGACCGGCCCCAGGTAACTCCTCCGGATAGGGGACCGAGCTGGGCCCTGCACTCTTCCCGGGACCCTGGAAACCGCGGGGAAAGAGGCTGGTGGTGCCAGCAGTTTGTGGCACCTGGGCGGACCAGCTCGGTCCCCTTCCGAGGTGTCTGCTGGGGCCATTGGGAGGCGGCTAAAGTGCCGCGCCCCGTAGGTGACTCAGCACTTTCCCCTGAGCTGGAATGACAGCCCCGGTCCTCTGGGGTAGGGGCGGGGCAGTCGTTTAGCATCCTCAGATCAGCACCTGTGGATGGTTTGTTTTTTTTTTTTTCCCCAGCAAACCCAAGCTGCCGAAGCTTCGGGAAGACTTCAAGATGCAGAATAAATCCGTCTTTATCCTGGGCGCCAGCGGGGAAAGTGGCAAAGTGCTGTTAAAAGAAATCCTGGAACAGAACCTGTTTGCCAGAGTCACTCTGATTGGCCGGAGGAAGCTCACCTTCGAGGAAGAAGCATATAAAAACGTGGTGGGTATTTGAGCTAGGAATCAAAAATGTAGCCGCATCGATTTTTTAAAGATGAACGTATTTCATGCCCGAAGGTTGAACCTTGCTAGGCCAGTGGTGGCAGCCAGAGAAATTGATCTTTGAAAGTTCCTCCAGGGAGCCTGCCTTGTAGGCCTCCCTTCACCATGTGTCCTTGAGCAAAGACTTGACTACATCTAGAACTAATAAAGTGGGACCTACAAGGTAAGGCGGGTAGGAGAGACAGGAAAACACTATTTTTAGTTTAGACAAGCTGGTTTCTGGGAATGGTCCTGCCAAACCTTGGCAGTTTTCTCAACGACTTTGCTTATTTTGTCTACCTGGACACTTCACATTAGTGTTATGATTACCTGAAAATGCCTTGCAGAGTGGGAAAGATCTGTGGCAGTGAACAGTGATCTCCTTGGGTACAAGAATCTGCCCTGGGCTGGAATTGCAGCCCAGTGGTAGAGCACTTGCCTAGCACGTGTGAGGTCCTGGGTTCCATCTCAGCACTACATAAAAATAAATGAATAAAATAATTGTGTCCATCTACAACTAAAAACAACAACAACAGCAACAAAAAAAAACCCTGCCCTGCCTGACTTCCCAGGCTTGTGTCTATAAACATTATCTTCACTGTAAGTTATACTTTCAGTGTAAACAGATGATATACCAGACTTCCATCTGATGATAATACTCTAATACCTAAACTCTGAGCTTCCTGAAGATTCTTTGCTCCCTGTGTTATCTTAACGTGTGTTATCTGTGAACTGCAGCAAATTGAACAAAATGGTGCGCTCCTGAGACAACTGTAGAATTTAGTCCCACAGGTTTCATTGGAGGAACGTTCTAAATAATGAACGCACTCACCAGTAAGTGTTTTCGAGTCTCCCAGGTTTATACTCAAATCATGTTGTGAATGTTTTTGGTCCATCAGGACTGGCCTGTTTCAAACAGACGTCTTTTGCTCAGGCTTAGATAGGTGTTAGATGGCCTTCATAATCTAGTTTCTAGAGCAGTATGAAAAATTCCTGGTAATTACAATCTGAGATTGAGATCTGTGCTTTGAGAGTGGAGTTTGGGTGGCACATCTTTTGTGAAGATCTTTTTCTTCAGTGTTATATGCAGTGTAAGGAAAATTCTTTTGAAAGAGTTGATAGTAGTGAAGGGAACCAACATTTTATTTAAATTCCTGGATGATGAAACTTCTCATTTTCTTAAATTTATTCACAATAGACTTAAAAAGTTAGGTGCAGGTGCTTAAATTTCAGTGGGCATTAGAATTTCTGTGGGTGCTTGTTGAATATACAGAGTCTGAGTCAGAAGTATTGGCATGGGATCTAGAATTTTTTTTTTTTTAAGCACCTTCTGGCTGATTCTAATGCAGGTAGCTCGTGAGTTGGACAGAAGGAGAGATTATCATCCACATTTTGCATTTTTTTTATCTTTCTATAATAAATTAAAATTGAATCTGATATTAGAAATCTGGATCACCTCTTGCTCAGTTATATGTACCAGAGATACATATGTGCATGGGTGATTTTCCATTCAGACCAATTGCTTTTGACTGGGAGAAAATGAATTTGAAAATTTTAATGTTAAGTGGTTAGGTCCTTCCATAGTGATCTATAATTTATTCTTTAAATCTAGAGGAGATTTCTTTTTTATATATATGGGGTTATATATAACTGTGTCCTTGTCTAGAATCAAGAAGTGGTGGACTTTGAAAAATTGGAAGACTATGCTTCTGCCTTCCAAGGTCATGATGTTGGATTCTGTTGCCTGGGTACCACCAGAAGCAAAGCTGGTGCGGTAAGGAAGAAATATGCTTTTTCCTTTTTTACTGGCCAGTAATGTCAAGGATTTCTTTTTGCTTACTCTTTTTCTTTGTGCATTTTGTAGTGTTAAATGTAAATAAGCTCTTATTATTTAAGATTCCATGTGCTGCCCTCACTTTGTTGTACTTTGAATAATACTGATAAATTCATCTTTCTTTCAGGCCTGAGTGCTGGATACATCATAAATATTCACATGATATTGCTGATAGCAACTATTGCTATCATTACAATATCCCCTGACTAAGGCAAACAGTATCTGAGTAAACGTAATTGACTCATCGGCAGTGAGCATTTTTTCTCCCTTCCATAATAAATATTTTAAACTTGAAGCATCCCCTCTCACTTGAGTGATTTGCTTCAATTCATTTTCATGCCAGGCCTTAAATTCGTGGGATAGAACATTGGAATAAAGAGGCACAATTCAGCCAGCCCCCAGTGATGACTCAGCTTTCAGCAGTGATTCAGCCCCAGTGATGATTCAGCCCTCACTGACGCAAAACTGTTTTAACACTTTTTATTTTCTTTTTAATGCTGTTTTAAATTGAGTTGGCCTCTGTCCAGAAGTCATAGTTTACTACATAATTAAAAGTCATGGTTTACGACATACATCCTGGGCAAATATTAATACGTCTTCTTTAATTTATAACTGGACTATAGTTTTTCCCTCTGGCAGAATTTTCTTCCTGGAGCCAAATGTTTCTATTAAGTATGCAGGGCCATGATTCTGCCGTGGGACTTAATATAGGTTTATAAACCAGGCCCTTGCAACCGAATTGTTAGGGGAGCATGTGGTGAAGTACTGTTGGTTTATATAAACCAAGCAGTTGTATTTCATTGGACTTCTAGGCAAGCCAAAGGATAATTAGATTTATGCTTTTGGTCAAGGTGTATTTCCATATCTTTTGCAGTTCTGCATATCTGCACTAGAACGCTATTGGGTTTTGAGCTCTATGCTGTGAACTGCTGTTACAGAGAAATTTGACTTTCTGAGCAATTGGCACATTATGTATCCCTTCTAGAAAGGGTCATGTTCCTGCTCAGCAGCTAGGACAGTCTTTTTTGCCCCTAGGGACCATCACAGCAGTGTGCCCTTTAAAAAGCATCAGAAAAACTTTTGTTCTTGTGCTTTGCAGGTTTCACTGTCTCAAGTGCCAACCTGGTTTTGGTGGTGACTCAGCAAAATTAAAAAAAAAAAAAACTGCATTAAGCATAGAGCAGTTGATTTTCATGACATTAGGCAATTCTTGTAGAGCACTCCAGGGAAAATTCTGAATTGCTTCGATGCGTTTACATTGTGTAATGCAATTTTAATCAGAGAGACTGAGTGTCTTCGCTGTTGAGAATATTTTTTAAGTGGGGTTGGTTCCCAACTTCTTAGGCCATGAAACTCATCTTTGGTTGTCCTGTAAAAACAATTTGAAAATATGAAAATAATTAATAAGTAAGCATGGGAAAAGATTAGTAAGCCAGCTAGGCTCAGAAATAAGGATTTAAATGGTTATGAGGATAATGGCAGAAAGTAACCTGACACTCCCTCTAGGAAAGGCTTTTTTTTTTTTTTTAACTAATTTGGATTGGGTGCAACATTCATTTTTGAGGTTGTGATAACTAGGCATTTTAAGGGGTGACTAACATGGGTAAGTAACAATAGTTGTCTGAAGGGGGCTTGTGGGATTGTAAACTCATCCCTGTGAAATTTTTCTGGGCCAGCAGCCCTCTCTGTACCTATGACAAAGCTGGTGACCAGCCAACTGTCATTCAGGAGCTGGTTTATAATTGGATCACCATTATGTGAGGTGTCCCACAAAAGCTCATGTGTAAGACAATGCAAGAAGGTTCAGAGGAGAAATGATTGGGTTGCAAGAGTCGTAACCCAATCAGTGAATTAATCCCCTGATTGGGATTAATTGAATGATAACTGAAGTGATAGTGTGTGGCTGGAGGAGGGGGGAATTGGGGCCTGGCTTTGGGAATATATTTGTATCTGAGACTGGCTGGTTCTGCCTGCTGGTTCCCTCTGCCACACTCTTCCATCCTAATATTCAGCCTCAAACTTAGAGCTCTGAGGAATGGAGCCCGCCTTCTATGGACTAAGACCTCTGAAACTGTGAGCCCTCAAATAAACTTTTCTTCCTTTAAAATTATTCTGGTCAGATCTTTTAGTTACAGTGAAAAATCTGACTAAAACAAACATCTTTTATTTTGCATTTTAGCAATCTGAGTTTATAGTAGAGAAACCCCAAGGAACTCATGGTTTCTGTCTGCAGTTATTGAGATCCTCTGAGCAATCAGCTGATTTCCTATGCTCACTAGTATATTAGTTTGCTAGAGCGGCCATAACAAAGTAGCACTGGGTGACTTAACCAACAGAAATTTATTGCCTCACAATACTGGAGACTAGAAGTCTGAGATTAAGATGTCAGAGGGTTGGTTTCTTTTGAGTGCTGTGAGGGATGGGTGCATCTCATGGGTTTCTCCTTGACTTGCAGATGGCTGCTTTCTCTGTGTATTTTCACATGGTGTTCATATTTTCCCTTTTCATAAGGACATAAACATATTTGATTGGGACTGCCCTATGCAGTACAACTAATTACTTCTATAATGTCCCTGTTTCCAAATAAGGTTACATTTTGAGGTACTTGGGGTTAGTACTTCAACATATTCATTTTGGAGGAATATGATTTAACCTATAAAATTCAATCTACTCTGATTTCTATTGGAAAAATGCTAGAGTTAAGCCTATTAGCTTTCTTCAGTTGTTTTGAAAACCATTTCCTTTAGTGGTGGCTAGTTATGCTACACTTCCCTTTTACACTCAGGCCACAATAGTCTAGTCAGTGTGGTAGCTCTCTGATTTGGCCCTGGTCTAGATCTGTTGGACCTGAATCTCTGAGGTTGGAAGCTTGGAATATGTATTTTTAGCAGGTTGCTTCGGAGATCCTGATACAACCAACCTTGCTCTTATTGGATCTGCTTTTGGGAGACACTGGGAACTGAATGTATTAATCCTCTTCACTTGCCTGGTAGTCTAAATGGGCTCAGCTTGCTTTAGTGAGTAACTTGTATGCTAATGAAGGTACAGATACCCTTTGAGAACCCGATTGACATTGGCCTTGAAAGAAGACCAAGACTCAAAGATACCACTGAGCATAATACATTTCCCTTTATTTGTAATAAGAGAAGGATTTGTTTGGTGAATTTGAATGGTTTGGTGTTCATTTGTTTCTTTACCTATTAGGAACAGGCTTCAGCAGTCCAGGTTCTTAGATTCTGTTGAATGGATGATGATTTTAATATAATTAATGTAGCCATTGTAATATTTATTAAGTATCATTAGAATCTCATGGCTTCTGATTCTAAAATAAGTCTTCTTCTAATCTAGTTTGCAAACTATGGAGTGGGAGCCTAATAACCTGTCACCTGTTTTTGTATGGCCTTTGTAAATTAAGCATGCTTTCTTATTTTTAAATGGCCAAAAGCTTCCAAAGAATGTCATGCCACATGAAAATATAAAAAATTCAAATTTTAGTATCCATAAAGTAAGTTGCTCATTAAGGTAGAGCTGTAGATGTAACAGAGGCTTGCAAAGCTGATGGTGTTTATTATCTGATCCTTTACTGAAAAAGTTTCCCCACCCCTGTTCTAATTGCTCTTGTTCTATTTGATGTCCAGGAGGGGGCTCATGAAGTAGTGAGGTCTTAACTGTTTCAAAGGACCCAGATCACAGACCTTATTCAGAAACTAGGTAGATGTAGAACCTTGAGGATGTTGCTTAGCTTTTGTGGACCACCACCCTGTCTATACTAGGCGGGAGGAGACCACTGAAACTCCTTCCAACTACAGAGTTCCGTGACTCTATGCATCATAGAGAAAAAAAAGGACTCAAATGAAGGTACTGACTGACTCAGGAACCCTCAGTGTCTGTTTGATTTTATTTTTCTATCTGGAGATCTTTCTCTAACCAAGATTGTCCTCCCACCTCTGTGTATAACATGTAGAGATGCCCTTCAGGACACAAACAAATGAGGCTCAGATTATACCATACTTTCTTTGTCAGTATCTTTGCTCTCTGATTTAAGTTTGGATTGAAAAAGCAGTGGAAAAGAAAGAACTGGAAACAGAAATATACCTGAGTGAGACCCTTTACAGAATGATAGATCCTCCTTCTTAGGAAAGGACTCTGTGCCCTTCTGTAGTGATTCCTTGCTTTCTCCTCCTGTGAGTCAGCACTGAAATGCCTTGTTAGGATGTTGTTCTTAAGTGGCAATATTTTTTTTTTTTTAGTTGTAGTTGGACATAGTAACTGTATTTTATTTATTTATTTTTATCTGGTGCTGAGGATTAGACCTAGCGTCTCGCACATGCTAGGCGAGTGCTCTGTTGCTGAGCCACAACCCCAGCAATATTGCTAGTGGTTTTCAGGTATTAGTAAAGAAGACTGGAAGAAATAAAAATTTGGGCTCTTTGAATTTTAATTAGACTTAAAGTAAGAGTAATTGTAGAATTTCTCTTTGGATGTCTGTAGATAGTCTTATTCTGAGTCATAATACATTGTATGCATTGTTTTGAGTGGGTGCTGGGAAAGAAACTTATAGTGGAAACCTATTTAATTAATTACTTTTGCTAGAAGGAACTGTGATTCCTACCTTAGATAAGAACACTGGCTATGGAATTGTTAAAGACACAATAAAATAATGAGTTAGTACTCTGAGAAGAGTCTGTTCTCTTGTGGTTAGGGAAACAGTACAGTTTTTCTGAAATTGTGTTGCAGGGATAATATTTCATTTTTTTAAAACTTCTAACCAGAAGAATAAGAAAGGGAATTAATAAGATTTTAAAGATGGTTCCTTCTATCTGTAAGGAGGATCTTCCTCCCTCCAAAGAAAACTGACATGTTTTTGACATCTCCTAGTCAATCACCCACGCTCCTACCTCAGTTTGATTTCTAAGTCCCTGAAAGCTGTTGACCCTTTTGCTTTTGAGTTTCATTCACAAGCTAAAAGCCCATGCCATCAGGGTGAGGGAAGTGAAATTTAAAATTTAGTGGGCTTGGAAAAATGCGTATTTATAATCAGCTTGAGGGCTCAGAGGATTTGTGAAATCTTTTTGGATTAACAGCCATTGATTGCTCATAAAACAATATTTAGCTTTGTTCAGAGGATGGCAATGAAGAAAGGTATGGGCACCTTGTCATCAGGGCCCATTGAGCGGGGATGATGGGCTGAGGGTGGGGGTCTCTGCAGTAGCGTGGGTGCTCCTCCTTCAAGGAGCCGTTGTCAGTTGTTAGCCAGGCGGGTGAAAGGAAGGACGCTAGAGTCTGATGGCTTGGGGTGGTATTGATGTGCCTTCTCTGGCTAATCAGATTGAAAGAGTCCCATGGCATTTATGTCACTTTAATTTTCATCAAACAATTGGAGACGACAGAACTCTATTAAAGAGAGGTTGATCCAGAACTAAAGCCAAATAAATTAGGGTCTTGGTTTAATCAAATGATCCTCTTCTGGCTCTGGATTAAGTAAGAGAGACAGCGTCGGTCTGGAGGCTTGCAATTGGCTGACTCTTTCTCTTATTTTTAAAGGAGTTGATGAAAAAAAAAAAAAACATTTTAACTGAAGTAACTATAATAATCCTTCCAAGCCTTTGTGCTAATACAACAATAAAAAACACAAAATTTATTTCATGTGGCAACTATGTTATTTTATTGTGAATAACAAACCTGTTATGGAAACCACAGTGCTGTGATTTGGAATGAGAGGAAGAAATAGACATGGAAGAGAAATTCAGTTAGAATTTTCCTATGTAGTTTTGGGTTTTTCTTTGCACACTTTCAGCACATCTAAAATCTCAATTTGGAGAAAGGCTCTGATAAGAAGTGCCTTTCCCTGTCCCTCACTTTCTCTCTTTCTCTCTCTCTCTCTCTCTCTCTCTCTCTCTCTCTCTCTCTCTGTTGTGGTGTGCTAAGTGTTAAGCCGGGTTTGCTTCAACTGATATTAAAAAACAACAACATGAGTTTGAGTCATCGTTTAGCTCAAGCACACTTAGGAGTGATTGTCAGAGTATACAATACAAAAGAAGATGGTGATGACTCTTGGGTAAAGAGATGAGTTTATATTACCTAAAAGAGGAGAAAATTAACATTGCCCTGCAGGTTGACCATAGAGTTAAAAAGGTACTGGTGAGTGATGAGAAAGGAGGACAAAGAGAGGCTTTTACAGTGCTAGTAAAGTTCTATTTCTTGATCTGGGAGCTGGTTACAGAGAATGTTCAGTTTATGAAAATTCATCAAGCTCCCTACTCATAATATGTTTTCTTTTATGATATATTTCAATACAAAGTTTAAACATTTTGTTTAGACCTATTATTATAAAATTAAATTTCGTATTAGTTTCTTATTGCTGCTGTAATAAATGACCTCAAACTGAGTAGTTAAAACAACATAAATTTATTATATTATAGTTCTACAGGATAGAAGTTGGCATGGATTCTACTGAGATAAAATTAAAAGGTCAATAGGCTGCATTTGTCTGGAGGCTCCAGGGGAGAATTCATTTCCTTTCCTTTTCCAACACCTAAAGACTGCCTACTTTCCCTGGCTCATGGTCACCTTCCTTCATCTTTAAGGCCAGCAGTTTTGGGGTGGAGCCTTTTTCACATTGCTTAACTCTAACCTCCTCTGCTGTTTCCCTTTTTCTAGTGCCCTATGATTACATTGAACCCATAATAATCATTTTAAGGTCAGCAGATTAAAGTTAACTTTAGTGGCATCTGCAACATTAATTCCCCTTTACCATGTAGTCTGACATAATTAGGGGGCTTAGGATGTGGCACTCTTCAAGAGACCCTTATTCTGGCTACCAGAATTGTAGACTTACTTTTACCAGCTAGAGAGAGTGTGGAATATAAAGGAACACAGATACAGTGGAAAGAGCACTACTCAGAGTTGGGAACCTGCACTCTGCTCTCAGCTCTGTCACTCCCTAGTCAGTAGTTCACCAACCACTGGACCTTATTCCATCTGCATAATGAGGGGGTTGGATGTGGTATTTCCTAAGGTCTCTTCTAACATTTCTAAGAAAGACACACATTGTCATGCCAAATTAAACATTTAGAAACCAATAACTACCTCATAAGAAGGATTTAATTTAAGAAAGTCCTTTGGGCAGTAATCTTATCTTCAGATTTGGAATCTCCTCACTGTAAGACCTAATTATATAATTGTGACATTCAGCTTCAGCAGGCTTTTAGTTTCTTCAGTTGTCTCCAGTTTGGGGATGGCAGAATTGGGGGTGGTCCCAAGAAGTTGGTAACTACAGTGGAATCCGCTTTTCAGGTAGAAGTATGTCCTTCAGTTGGGTTCTGGCAATGGGTCTATATTCTGGTTGCATCATTCACTCCTCCTCCTTCCATGGCTATTAATTCTGTTCTTTGAGACCAGATTTGCCTTTTCTCTGCTTTCCTCAGATTTTTATTCATCCCTTCAAATATTTTTGAAGCATCAGCCATGTGGTAGGCATATGCTGATGCGGACTTGTGAATGAAGGAGAAAGACTCAGCTTTTGTCGTCACTGGATTGAGTCTAGATCTGGGGTCTCCAAACATTTTTGATCATATGCCTATCAGTATGAAAAACAATTGAGAACACATTCCTCACTGATGTCTAAAGTATATGGCAAAACGTACACAAAGATCGAAAATTAAACAGACTGTTCTCATAGTGCCTAGCAAATGGCCTTCATCACAGTTTGAGACCCTGCCATGTTAGATTTGACACAAAGAAGAGCAGACTGAGAGGTGGTTCTAAGGTTGTAAATGTGAGGAGAGGATCAAATGCAGGAAACAGAGAAGTGGCTCAATTGTAACACAAGCTTAGACCTCTCTCTGGAGGAGGATCCTCCAGCAGACATTGGTACCTGTCTTCTGCTTACAACCTAGTGAAGTTATAGGGGATGAAGGGGTAAAGAAATTTTTGTGGTTAGGCCGTTGCTAGGGGGTTGTCAGGGAAAGGTCCTTGTGGTCATGCTCATTCTTCTTTGTGATGGTCACTGTTCCACGTTGAACAGGGTGTTTCAAGATTTCAATCCCAGGTAACAAGTTTCATTACAGGGTATTGTCTGGGGTTTAGGACAGTGTGACTGTCATTTGGGTCAGAGTATCTGTGGGGTGACAGTTATTCTAAGGTGGAGGATATGTTTCAAATGGTTTTGCTTAAGTCAAGTTCTCCCTAACAGTAAAGTTATTGAAGGACAAAGAAATTGTAACTAAAAGCAGTTTCTCAGCCTGACCTCATTGTTCTGTTTGCTCCTTGAGATTTATTGAGTGTCCATGCTCCAGTGTCATGGTTCTTATTTTTCTGTCCAGCCTTGCTGCTAAGGCTGGTGTGTCTATTTGGAGGGCCACACTTGGAATCTTTCCCAGGGTCTAAGCCTGACTTTCATGTATTGCTTGGATGCATTTTATTTAGATCCCCATCCCACACCCCACACTCATCTCCTCCAAACCTGCCAACCAAGCCAGGTAGTAATCTTTAAAATGAAGTTGCAACATTTTGGAAATAACTCACATCCTTTTCCCCCTCAGGAGGGATTTGTTCGTGTTGACCGAGATTATGTGCTGAAGTCTGCAGAGCTGGCAAAATCTGGAGGGTGCAAACATTTCAATTTTCTGTCTTCTAAAGGAGCTGATAAGTCAAGCAATTTTTTATATTTTCAAGTTAAGGTTTGTACACATTTCTACCTTTACTATACTTTGGGCTAATTGACAGTACTAAATAATACAAAATACTATATAATAGTTAAAGAGCATTAAACACATTATGTTATACATTTTCCATAGCTACAGGAACTGTTTTTGCAGTAAAATATTTAGGAAGCAGGAGTAATTTGAAAGATAATTTCCGATGTCTTCCCCCTTATTAATTATCCATTGATCGGGGGATGGGCTATGGAAGCTCTACCCCTGAATGTCAGCGAGGCATCTTGGCATTGGAGGAGGCTTGGAGGCAGTGAGTTTTAAACTATTCCCTTGGTTTCCCTTATGGCAGAGAGGAAGGAGCTTTGATTTCTGGAGATTTGGGGACATTTACCCTGAAACATTCTCCTAATTACAAGCTCAACTTTCTTAAAAGTCTTTCTGTTTTAAAAGATTCATGTACAAGCATGATGGCACACACCTCTAATCAAAGTGACTTGGGAGGCTGAGGCAGGAGGATTGTAAGTTCAAAGCCAGCCTCAACAATTTAGTGAGTACTTGAGAACTTAGTGAGACCCTGTCTCAAAATAAAAAATAAAAAGGGCTGGGAATATAGCTCAGTGATAAAGCACTCTGGGCTCAATCCCCAGTACAAAAAAAAAAAAAAAAAAAAAAAAAAATCACAAAACAACAACAAAAAACACATACATTTTGCTATTCTCAATACAATATATATCCTTGCTTATTTTAATAAAGTTTCCATTTCCTAATCTTCCAGTGAAATTGTTGCTGCAGGAAGCGAGACCATGGCTTTACTTTTTTGTCCTTCCTGATGCACTCTACATGCCTATAGTGTAAGAAGCAGGGCCGTAGTGTTTGGACAAAGATATTTCCATGGGAAATCTTTCTACAGAAGTCCTCTGGCTTCTGCTTAAGTACCTCACCTTGTGTTTTAGTCAGCCTTTTTGCTGCTGTGACTAAAGGATCTGACCAGAACAATTCTAGGGGAGGAAAAGTTGATTTAGGGCTCACAGTTTCAGAGGTCCATAGGCATTGAGTTCCATTTCTCAGGGCTCCAGGTGAGGCAGAAACAACATGGCAGCAGAGTGTGGCAGAGGATAGCAGCTCACATAGTAATCAGGAAGCAGAGAGAGAGGGAGAGAGAGAGAGGAAGAGAGAGAAAGAGAGACTGATTCCAGGCACCAGATACAAAATATATACTAGAGAGAGAGACAGACAGACAGACACACTGACTGATTCCATGCACCAGATACAAAATATAAACCCAAGCCACGCCCCAATTCCCACCTCCTCCAGCCACAACCCTACTACTTCAGGTACCACTCAGTTAATCCCTATCAGGGGATTAATTTCACTGATTGGGTTAAGACTTTTACAACCCAGTCATTTCTCTTCTGAACCCTCTTGCATTGTCTCACATGAGCTTTTGGGGGACACCTCACATCCAAACCATAACACCTTGCTCAGATCCACTTGTCAAGTTCCTATCTTGAGGTGAGATCAGCTGCTTTGTAAATGATAATTGTTGTTTGAAAATAACAAAAGCAAGCCCAGTCTTTCTTTGGCATTGTTATCTTTAAGATATTTGGAAATTAAAGTTGACTTAATTGTATTTTTACCTCGCACAACACTTTTAAGTCCTTCTTTATTAGTTTCTGTTTCTTCTTTCTGCTTTTTTAAGATATGGAGATGGAATCCAGTGGCACTCTATTACTGAGTTATATTCCCAGTCCTTTCTGTTTTTTTATTTTGAGATGGGGGTCTCACTAAATTGGCAATACTGGCCTGGAACTTGAAATACCCCTGTCTCGGCCCCTGGAGTTGGTGGGATTACAGGCATAAACCACTGCCCAGCTATCAATTACCCTGGTCCCTTTGCTGAGTGAACTTTACCATGTTGTTATATTGGAATTGCAGTGGAACTATTGCCTCTCATTCTCTGGAAACAATGTTATTTTTTTAAAAAATATTTTTTTGTTGTTGTAGGTAGACACACAATATCTTTGTTTCATTTTTATGTGGTGCTGAGGATCAAACCCAGTACCTCACAGGTGTTAGGCGTGCACTCTACCACTGAGCCACAACCCCAGCCCCTATGTTATCTTTTTAAAAGAGAAATATTACTATTTGAGTAACTATCTTTGTCATGTATTGCTCACGATCAGTTTGTGATTAGGAATGTTTCTAGATTTTTTTTTTCATAGAGCTCAGAACTCATAGCTAATCAGTAGCTCTCCTATCCAAAAATAGTATTTTGAGGCAGATGAAGACCAGTGAGCCACCAATGAAGTTAAATCAACAATGGAAAAGTTTCTGGGGAATGACCCTGATCATATTATGTTATGTACATGTACTAATATGGCATAATGAATCCCACTATTATGTACGATTATAATGCACCAATAAAAGGAATAGAAATATTTCAGTTTAATGGTTAGAGTTTAGAATAATACTTAAAAGAAAAACATTTTAAAAATATTCATATTGGTTCTGAGAAAGATTATCAAACAATTTTTTTACTCTCATTAGCAAGATAAACATTCCTTTTAGGAAAGGAAATATATACATTTGTTCATCTTTAAAGATAAAGGAATCACTACTACCTACTCTGTGGGTTGTCAGATTCAGTCAGGCAAGAAAAATAGAAAACATTGTGTTCTAAGGGTTTTTCTGTATATTTGTGTGGAAACTGAGTGTCATGATCCTAAGATCACCACTGATAGTGACAGGGCTGGGACTTAAACCCAGGCAGTCAGATGCCAGTGCATGTTGCTAGGCATTAGGCAATGAGTAGCCTTTGTCATTAGTACATGTGGAAGGACCTAGCACAGGGCCTGAGCCATGACAGAGCCTTAGAAAATATTACTAATGCCAACAGGATGGAAAGAGACCTTTTTGTTCACTGAAGTTGACCTGCATTGCCTGCAGCATGAGTTTATGAGTTAGATTAATTAAAAGTAATTACAACCAAACTGTCATCCCAGAATGATACTAGACAACATAGCTGTGTCTAGAATTTGGAAAGATGATCTTTATTGAATAATCCTTCAACTACTGTGTGTATTATTTTGGTGTTTATCATTTATGTTCTCAATCTACTGTGTGTGAATTCTCCCTCTTTTCCAGTTTTAGAAGCTCCTTGATTCTTTAGGAGCATTTGTTTTACTCATTATCTTTTTAAACTGCATTCATTATGGAGGCCTGGATCAATCACATACTTTCATGGGTATGCTGCTGATGTGGTAGGGGAACTGTTGGGGTGTGGAGCCAGAGCACTAGACTGGCCTCATGTTCTATGTCTATAAACTGAAGTTCTTCATCTGTTCAATGTCTATATGTATTTAAAACATTGTCTATATGTATTCTCACTGCCTTTTGAAACTTGTTAAGAAGTGAATGATACAGATGGACATCTATGGGATTACTTCTAATACAAAAAAGGTACTCAGTCTCTACTAGCCTGCAGTATTGATCCTGAGCTTAAGTGAGATACTCTAGTGATATCTCTTTTAGTGGCAGAAGACTGACTGACTGACCATACTGCCATCACTCATTCAGCAGACTGTTTTTCATTCTCTACTACTTGTCAGGATTAAATAATTTCTTCCTTAACTTCCCAGGCTCTTTGGAATCTAAATTGCTAGATAAGGATTTAGATAGACCTGCAGAAGCTGATTATCTTTAAAACTCCAAGTTATTCTCTCTCAAGTTTTACATGAATTTATCTTGATTAAATACTGAAAGCATGCTTTTTCTTACCAGGGAGAAGTAGAAGCCAGGGTTGGAGAATTAAAATTTGATCGCTACTCCATATTTAGACCTGGGTAAGTATGCACGTTACTCGAGCTGGTTAGTCCCTGGAAGCCAGTTTCTCATTTGGAGAGGCTGACATCCAAGATGCCTGTGATAGGAAGGAATTAGGTGGGGGCATGGACTGCTTCTCAGAAGGACCCACCTTTTGGCTTTGAAAGAAGAGAGATTCCAGGGCTAGCTTCAGAATAATCTGGACCTTCCAATGTGGCATTTGTTGCCTACTTTAAAAAAAAAAAATTAAATTCTGTATTATTAATATTTTTTACTTTCTTTTTAAAATTTATCTTCTGCATCAAATAAAACCATATATAAACTGGTAGTATGCTCAGACTTCTGTAATAAAATTCCACAGCCTGAGTAGCTTAAACAACAGACTTACTTTTTCATGGTCTAGAGGTTGGAAATCCAAGATCAGGGTTCCATCAGGGTTGGTATCTGGTGAGGCCTCTTTTGACCTGCAGATGGCCACCTCACTGTGTCTTCACATTGCCTTTCATGTGTGCAAGGAGATATCTTTGATTTCTCTTTCTGTTCTTATAACATTGGCAGTCCAATGGGATTAGTTCTAGCTCATCCTTAAGATCTCATTTGAACTGAATTACCTCCTTAAAGGCCGGACTTCAAATGTTACATTGGGCATTAGGGCTTCAACCTCCAAATTCTGAGGGACACCGTTCATTTTAAACACTCACTATGGTCTGGATGCAAGTTATTAGAACTTTCCCTGCTTTTCTTTTTCTCCTTAGAGTTCTGTTATGCAATAGGCAAGAATCTCGCCCAGGTGAATGGTTGATTAGGAAGTTCTTTGGCTTCTTACCAGACTCTTGGGCCAGTGGGCACTCTGTGCCTGTCTTGACTTTGGCTAGAGCAATGCTGAACAACATGGTGAGACCAAGTGACAAGCAGATGGAAATTCTGGACAACAAGGCCATCCACGACCTGGGGAAAGCTCATGGTGTTCTCAAGCCATGACCACACTGGAGAAGCACTTTTGACTGCAGACCTCAACATCTATCACTAAATCTGTAATTTCATGGCCTTGAAAGAATTTGTGTGCTTTTCCTTGGTTGTTTGACTATTCTCAGCCACACAGATCCAATCAGGACATGACTTTGCTCTGTATTGGTGGCTTATGGCCTGATTATATATGTGGATCACTCAGGAAGCTTTTGAAAAAATGAGATTTATAGGCCCTGTTTCAAATCTTCTGAATCAGAATGTGGGGGATGTGGGCATAGGAATCTGTGGTTTTATTTTGCTTAAAATTCCTCTGATGGTTATGGGAGAGAGCTTTGAGACACTCCTCTGCAATCACAACAGCAATGTAACCCCTATGTGCCATGCAGACGAATGCTGTGGTAAAACTTGACATTTTTGTTCTAATTAATAGCATATAACGGTGTAAGTGAACACTGTGCCTTTACTACTACTTTAAATATATAATTAAAAATTAACAGTTTATATAGTTCATGGGAGAATTAAATAGGGCAATGAAAATAAATGCACAAATCCTGGGTGCCTCTTCAATGTTTCGAAAATATTAGTTGTACTAGTGGTGATGGGCAGCTTTTTGGCCAATGCAGTGATATAATAACAGCTATCATTTATCAAGTGCTGGCTATGTTCCAGTCCTTACATATATCATCTATGCTTTAACCTTCCAAACAATCCTTATAAAATGATATTGTCCATTATCACCTTTTCTCCTTTTTTTTTTTAAATCCTTATATCTTAGATGGGGAAACTGATGCCTTATTTAGGGATCCATAGCTGAAGACCTAAAACTAGGAAATGGCATAGTCAGGATTCTAACCCAGCTCAGCCTATTAATCACTCAACAAAAGAATCCTGTGTCTGTATATTTCCAGGTGGTTCCAATGAATTGTTAGTACATGTCATGGATGAATAAAGTTGAAATATTTGGGTTTCTTCATTGGTCTATGGTCCTTATTATTAATCAGGATGTTCACATGGCGAGTAAGAATCTATGGCACTGAACTTCAAAGGGCTCAAGGTACTGTACCTCTGAAACTATGGCAAGGGAAAGGAAGATGCACAAGGAAAGGCTAAAGCCAAGAGGAGCACATGGTGCTAATTATCATGGAACAAAGGAAGGTGGTAAAATTTGTCTTATGTGACAATTCGGTCAGCTGTTTTCCTATTGTATGCCAACTATATTTCAAACTTCAGTGGACACTGGAAGATAAAGGCCATCCCCTTTAATAGCAGGTATACATTCTCAGAGGAGTTTGGCATTCCCGATGTCATTCATTCAGAAGAGAGGTATCGGCTAGTGCAGGGTGGTATCTTCAACTGTGAGATTTAAGGGGAAAGCATATCTTACTCCTGCCAGTGGGCTTCCCTAGCAGCTGAACTTTGCAGACCCCAAGTATATTTTGGTGGTAACAGGCATGGGCTCCAAGAAGTGAGGGAGACCTTAGGTGTACCCATGAAGATATGCTGAGCACTGTGGGCTCTGAAAGCAGACAAACCCAGCGGTCAGTAGTAAGTTATCGGTTCTATCATTTCCTTACCCACAAACCTTCAACAAGACTTGTTCAAACTTGCATTCTGGTCTCAATAGTAAAGTAGGCTGATGGAAAAGGATCTGTTTTCATCTTTGGAGCAGAAAGAAAAGCAGCCTGCTCCCAAAGTCCTGCATTGTGTTGAGATGTGAACTTCAAGGAACAAGGCCCAATCACCCCTCCAGAGGTCAGCAATGGATGATTGAATTGTTACTAAGGAATTAAGTGCATTTCCTCCCACATATACTGAGAAAATTGGGCCTTGCTGGACAAAGAGTTTATGTTGGAAGAATGAAGGGGAAAAGTTGGCTGGGATGTATAGTGAAAGGTTTTTAATTCATTAAGAAAATGCTAGTTTAAGTTCTTCTTTTCCTATAGTTATTCCTTTAATTTATTTCGCCTAATTGCCCTGGCCAGTGCTTCAAGAACTATGTTGAATATAAGTGGTGAGAGAGGGCATCCCTGTCTTGTTCCAGATTTTAGAGGGAATGCCTTCAGTTTTTCTCCATTTAGAATGATGCTAGCCTGAGGAAATGGATGGCATTAGAGCAGATTATGCTGAGTGAAGTTAGCCAATCCCCCCAAAAACAAATGCCGAATGTCTTCTCTGATATAAGGGGGGGTGACTCAAAATGGGGTAGGGAGGAAGAGCATGGGAAGATGATTACCTCTAGATAGGGAAGAGAGGTGGGAGGGAAAGGGAAGGAGAGGGGGAATAGCATGGATGGTGGAAGGAGACCCTCATCGTTATACAAAATACATGTATGAAGATGTGAGGAAAAAAAAGAATTAGATTAGATAGAGAGAAGTGATGGGAGGGGGAAGGGAGAGGAGGGGGGAATAGGAAGGATAGTAGAATGAAAAAGACATTATTATTACTGTGTGTATATATGTGACTGCATGACCAATATCATTCTGCAACTTGTACACTCAGAAAAAATGAGAAATTATATCCCATCTGATTCAAATGTATGATATGTCAAATAAAAAAAAAAATTTTTAAAAGTTTATTTCCAGGCCTTGGGAATACCTCCAATGAACAAGTTAGCCCAAGGAAACCAGCATATGTTCTGGTAATTTCCTACAATAAAATGGGGCATCCGAACTAACATTTGATGGTTTCTGTCTTCCAGGATTTTTATAGTTAAAAGAAATGAGTACATTAAAAAAGAAAAAAAGTTTAGTAATACGCAAGTTCTCATTTCCATTCAGTAAATGTATTCTATGGGCTAGGTCACCTAATATGTGAAGAAATGAAAGTAAAAAGATATTGTCTTTATCCTTATAGTATAAACTGTTGTGGGTAAGTAAATAAATAAAACAATCAAATAATCATGGTAGGCATTAAGAAAAAAACTAACTTGTTGCTTCTGCAATAACAGAGGAACCTATTTTAGGAATGGTGGTGCAAGGAAAGTCTTTCTGGTTGAGACCAGAAGGGAGATCTACCATTTGTAGAGCTTTCAGTGATGAGCAATAAATAAAAGTTTTAAGCCTGGGACCCAGATAAAGGACTAGAGTTGAACTGGAATGTTAGGCAGGATCATGCAGGGCCTAGTAGGCTTTGGTCATCAATTTAAACATACCAAGTACAGTGCTAGCATCTGGGACTTCAGCTTGACCCTACCTGGTGAAACTGCTGCCACTCAAAAGACAACTCTATGTTTAGAAGGAAAAAAGGTGGGCAGGTGCAGTGGCAAAAGTGTTAATTCCAGCGACTAAGGAAGCTATCACAAGTTTGAGACCTGCCTCAGCAACTTCCCCAGGCCCTAAGTAACCTTGTGAGACCCTGTCTCATAAAAGAGGGATAGAGATATAGCTCAGTAGTAAAGCACCCACTGGATTCAACCTCCAGTATGAGGAAGAAAAAAAAAGGGGGGGGGGGGACCATAAGTCAAGTTTGTTTTCTTCCCCACACAGCAGCCAGCACGTTTTTTTTTCTAAACATCTGATAGCAAACCTTGCTTACACCAGTCACCTGTTTTCCTTGTTGAGGATAAAGTTAACACTTTGTGTAAGTACTTAACATGCGTAACTCGTTTTATCCTCACTAAATCCCTCAGGTTAGCGCAGGTAACTTACTCAAAAGAGACCATACATGGGGCTGAAGTAGGATTCAAACCCAGTAGACTAGCTCTAGTTCATGTTCTCAGGTGGAGCCTGGCAGGGAGGATGGAGGAGGTGTCGGGTGCGGGTCGCGGGTCCTCCTGGGGCATTTGGCCCCATCTGGTGTTTCCGGTGCACTCACACTATTGATGTACAAGTGAAAGTAGTTTAATTCACAGAAGTTCCTTTTTCCAGCGGCATTCAGCATGGACCTGGGAGCCGGTGGCTCAGCCCTTGTCTGCATTAGCCTCCTACGCCACCAGAGGGCGCCGCGGGCTGGGTGCCTCTCCACTAAGCTCTCATCCCAGCAATAATGGACACAGACGACGCGACGCGCCAGTAAAACCGCTGCGGCGGCGTCTCTCCACTTCTTAGCCGGGCACGTAGCTCCGGCTAAGGCCTACTGGTGCTGGAGCAGCAGGCAAAAGTTACCTCCAAGCACGCAACATCCAGTATTCGTTGCCAAGCTTCCGCGGTGCGCACTGCGTCAAGCCTGCGGCAGGAGGAGGTGGGGCCCGAACCCTCGCCCCGCCCTGCCCACCCATCGCACGTGACCGGTACCGCGGCCTCAAGGCCGGAAGCGCTAGTGGCCTGGTGCGCGCTCTCGAGTTCCCCGGCATCTGCAGGGTTCTTCCGTCCCGGACCTTGGCCCGGTCGCGCGCTCGCGCTCGTTCCCGGGGTCCCGGCCCTGGGCTCGGCGCCGGCTGCGCGCGCACGCTGCCTGCCGGTCCCCGCCCCCAGGCACGCCGCGCTCCCTCGGCGCCTCCGCCATGTGCTCGTTAGCGTCTGGCGCTACCGGTGGGTATCCCAGCGCCGCAGCACTGGGCTCTCCCAGCTTCAGGCCTCGCCGCGTGGGGCAGGTGGGGGACCGCCCCCTCCCGCGCGCCCTCCAGGACGCGGTCCCGGGCGGCGGGGCCTAGCAGGGAGAATGGAGGAGGTGCCGGGTGCGGGTCGCGCGAGGACGGGGCGGGGCAGTGCTCGCCCAGGGAGAGCCCTCCGCCCGCCCCGCTCCTCGCCCTGCGGGGTCGCACTGGTGTCCCAGGCAGATCTGATCGTTGTGCGTGTATTAGGCGGCCGGGGCGCCGTGGAGGATGAGGAGGACCTGCCAGAACTGTCGGACAGCGGTGACGAGGCCGCCTGGGAGGATGAGGACGTTGCAGAGCTCCCCCACGACAAGCAGCAGACCCCCTGCCTGTTCTGTAACAGGTTCGTCCACCTCAGCGCCCAGCCTCAGACCTAGGGTGCCCCGTCGCTTGGGGTCTGTGTGTTCTGCAAGGAAAGACTGGTTCAGAGTTGAACCGGTCCTGTCCTTGAATTCTTGAACCAGTGCTTTGGGGTGATGGCGTGTAGAAGAGGAAGACCCACGGTGGTTTAGAGGGAGGAGCCATGAACTGGAAGCCAGGTTATCCTACTGATCCCCTCAACCGGCCTCAGTTTCTTCCCTCTGTGTAAAATGAGACGGTTTTGGATTGGATTTGTGGTTTCCAAATCTGGTGTGCACCCTTTCCACCAAAGATGCTTAAATACTGATGCTAAACTCTTCACCCCATTCCTTTAAATCAGGGAATCTAGGAATCTTATGTTTTTTTTTATAAGGACACATTTTGATACTATGTTAACTAAATACATGCTCAAGGTTGGAAGCCACACTGAACTAGGTAATCCCTAAGGACCTTTCCATTTTTACTGTCCTGTAATTCCTTGACCAACCAGAGCTTCTCAGGGGTAACATTTCACTTTGAGCCATTTAACTGGTCTTAGTTCATGTTTCTTAAGTAGTGGCTCCCCATCTGGTGAGGAAGGAATAGATGCCTTTTTCACTTAGGAAAAGAGATTGCAATGTCTATAACTTGTTCAAGGTCACAAAGGTGTGGTGTTTTTGTTGTTGTTCCCCAAAACATATTCCACTTAAAATTCTGCCTCACTCTCAAGAAACTTTGGCTTTGGTTGCTATGGTTAAGTGAACACGAAAGAGGCCCGATTTGTGTTGGTCATCATTACTTTAATAAATATTGTCTGTTGTGCCCTATATCTGGGCATAGTCCTGATTGGTGGTATGTTAGTTCTGGAGTGTAGCCTCATTGGATAGGTAGAAAGTCTGCACATACTCTAGTTATCATAAAGTCATAGAGAGAGAGAGGACATCAGTGATGCAGCATTCTGTGGTAGACTACATAAGTACTGCAGATAACCCATCTTGGTAAACATTTGTTGAAAACTAAACACTGCATATGTGCTAGGCACATGGAAGAGGAATGCAGCATCTCTGCTGTATATTCCTATCTTGGGTATCCTTTAGTTTGGCAGGTCTCATAATAAAGAGGCTTGGTCCTCCCCGTATTTGAAATGCAGGTACAATACAAGATCACTTTTGAAATATGGCACTTAGAGAATGTGCCAGCTGTAAAATTACATTTTATGCTTTATTTCTAAAAGCAGATGAGCTGTGTCAGATCAAAGCCTCTGAAACCAAGAGTTGACACTTGGAGGAGAAAAAAAATCTCAAGTAGGGAATTTTCTTGACTTTTTGAGAGAAACAAATTCTATCAATGGGAGCTCTTTTTCATAAAACTTTTGATAATTTTACTGATATTATTTGGCAAATAACTTGACATTTAAAGGGTGGATAATTGTTTTACATGTTAAATGGGATTCAGAAGTACTAATTCTCATTAGAAATGCTGGGTTCTGGTCCTACATCTACAAGTGTGTTTGTTGCTTCCTAATTGAAAATAAACTAAAAAACTGGCTGGGTAAAAAAAAAAAAGAGAGAAAAAGAAACGTGTATATTTAACATAAAATCAGTGTTCCATGAAGTCACCGCTTGATTTTTTTTTTTTCTTTATCAGGCTATTCACATCTGCTGAAGAAACATTTGCACACTGTAAGTTGGAACATCAATTTAATATTGATAGCATGGTCCATAAACATGGTGAGTATTTCTTAGAATAAAGACACATTTACTTATGAGATTTAGGTTCAGATTTTATAATTTTCCACACCCTGTTTTATTCAAATCTATATGGTGAAATATATATAACTACAACTTATAGAAATGCTTTTTTGACAGGTGACCCTTAAAGAAAAACTAATGTCATTCTTCTAGATAAAATTCACTGTGTTTAAGCTTATAATGGCTTCAGAGCTAAACAAACAAAAAACCAAAACTTGGCATGTGATTGCATTTTTTCTAACCAAAATTAGGGAAATCAGGGTAGTGGACTTCGGGAAATGAGGTAAGTCATATGAAAACATACAGGTCCAAGTACAATGTGAATTTAAAGGACTGCAAGATTGGGTTTTATGGGTTTGGTAGAAAGTATGAAATAAAAGGGAGTAAAGAAATTAAGGTGGTATGCAAAATACTTAGGTAATGTTTCTATTGTTGCATTTAAAAATAGCTTCCCTTACCGAACTAAATGTAGAATTGGTCTTTTGTTTCCTTATTTGTTAACAACTAGAAGAAACATTACTGAGGAATAGCAAATAAAAGACAGGTTTTTAGATCTCTAATAAATATATGATGTTTATAAATCATAAATTCAAGTGCACAACTACTTTTGTAAGTTATGTAAAGTTAGCCTCATTTTTTTCTTCCATTTTTTAATGTACTTTTAGACTGATTGGAATTATGCTTTAGGATATATATATATTATTGGTGTGTGTGTGTGTATATATATATATATATATATATATATATATAAAAAATACCTAACCATGTAGGTATTTTTTTATGCTATTAAAACTTCTTCATAACATCATTTCTCAATACTAACCAATTTCCTATGATGAATAACAACCAATTTATCTTCTGACAAATAATAAATAACCAATAGATTACTACTTTCCTTTGTCTTAAATGCTGCTTCATTTCTGGAAAGATATGAGAACCAGATAATAAGCCTCATTGTTTTTTTTTTTTTTGTGTTTTTTTTTTTTAATAAGAATCATTTAACTTCATGGAAAAGCTGGTAGACTTTGTATACTCTGTCTTGGCAAAATTATAATTTTTGTATAACTTTTATGAAGAAGTTAGGGATTTAGAAACTTTCAGTTCTAATAACCCCCCTCCCCTTTTCTTTAGAAAACAAATAATTTAAAATTTGTCATCTAGGGTTGTTTCTCAGATAAAATATTCAGAAGTATCAAAATTACTACTTATAATTCTTAATAAAAATCTCAAAATGTAAGTGGTGGTTTAGAGGTCGGAAATATTATACTATCTAATCATAAAAGCTTTTATAGAACAAATGATTTAAACAAAACTCATTAAAATTGAATTACCTTTTTTCCCCTTTAGGACTTGAATTTTATGGATACATTAAGCTAATAAATTTCATTAGACTTAAGGTAAGTTGGCAGCTTAATTTATCAGTTTTTTTAAAAATTTAAGAAATGCTACAGTGCTTATCACTGCAATGATTATTCAAGGGTATACAAGGAACTGTTATTAATCTAGCATTTGTCACATTGTAAGAATCATGGACTTTAGGAATTAGCACAACAAAACACCAAGTAAACGTGTACATATACTTAAAAGTGTCATTTTTAATCCAGAGATGAATCAGTACTGTGTGAAAAAGTAATTCAGTGTCACATAAAGAGAAATACTAATAGTGTTTCTATAAAACCAGAAGTAATTTCTACTGTAATTTCAGGTACTTTCCTTGCTGTTTTTTGTTTTGTTTTTTCAAACACTGTCCTTTTTTTTTGTCCTACTTAAGTGAATGTATTGTCACTTTCCCTAAAACCAAAAAATATAAAACTCTGCATTGAACTATTTAAAATAACAGTTGAATATAGGCTCCTTATATAGAGATACAATTTTGTGCAATGTAATTTTGATTTTTTGTTTTGTTTCATTTACCTGGTTTTTTGCCAGGGGGATTCATGATTACATGCATTAAATAAAACATGCAATTAATTTTACATCCAGAATCCTACAGTTGAGTATATGAATTCCATATACAACCCAGTGCCTTGGGAGAAAGAAGAATATTTGAAGCCAGTATTAGAAGATGACCTTTTGCTTCAATTTGGTAAGATGAACATATTGTATCTACTTTAATTAATATAGGACCATCTTTTGTAGAAAAATGGAAGTGAAGTGTTTTAGGAAAATGTACAGATAGTTTCCCTGTCTTTGGTGTTGCTTTCCTTGGTTTCAGTTACCCATGATCATTTGCAATCCAGAAATAGTAAAAGGATAATTCAGAAATAAACCTAAGTTTTAAATTGTGTGCTCTCCTGAGTAGCATGACTTAACGTTGTGCCATTCAGCTCTCTCTCTCCTGAAATTTATATCATACACCGTCTACACTTCCTGCCCTTTAGTCAGTTGGTAGCTATTTTGGTTATAGAATGTATTTATTGGATTATCACAGTGCTTGTGTTCACATAAACTCCTTTTGAGAGAGAGACCATTTTCTTAATGACTTTACTATAGTATTGTTTTATTAGTTAACCTCTTACTGTTTCTAATTTATAAATTAAACTTTATGATAAATGTGTATATAAAGGAAAAAACAGTATATAGGATTTGGTACTACCTTCAGTATCAGTCATCCTCTGGGGTCTTAGAATATATCCTCCATGGATAAGCAAGGGATTTTTTTTTTTTTTTTTTTAATTCTCTAAAGATCTCATCAGGTAGTTAAGAAAAGTTAAATCACTTGGAAGCTGATACAGTTACCAAGGAGGAATTTAGAAGCATGTGTTTGAACATTTTGTATGGGACTTTTTGAAACATATGGAAACTTGAGAGAATAATTTTTAGTTATTAAATAATGATTTTAAACAATCTAACTTTAGTAATATTTTCTACTTTTGTTTAATATTTAGATCACGTAATTGACTTAAGACATTTTGTTTACTGAGAATTAGTTGTTGCTCTGTGATTTAATTTATACCTTACTATACAGGAGTCTTGTGAAAATTCTCTTGGTCTCTTATACTTTATAGAGCTAATCTATAGAAATGAAATTACATATTCTTTTTGTATTTATGCTTATTTCACGTTTGTTTTGCCATTCATAAGAAATGTAGTGTTTACTTTCTTCAAATCAGCAAGACTATTCTTAACAGATAATGGTTTGACAATGTATATTGGAGCAGTTATTTGATTATACCTTTCATTTCCCTGAGAAGTACCCTTGTTGAGTTGTGTGCCATTGTGATGTGGTTCTAAGAAGTTTAATATGATTTTAGGAAATATGTGATCTTGAACAAAACACTTAAGCTTTTCTGTTTTAAAATGAGGAATCTGAAAAATGAGGAATTAGGACTAGATTTCTGAGATTCTTTCTAGTTCTAAAATTTGGTGATTTTCAGCTTTATTCTCCCCTCCTTTAATTTCATTTCTCTCAGTAATCAAAGTGATCTCTCTGATAAATGACACAAATGCCCAGTGGGTGTTCTTTATGACTTCCTAAATTCATAATCATCTGTTGGACACTCCCAGTATCAAAGTACTATGTTAAATGCCTTATCAATGCAAAAAAATGAAAATTGTGGTCCCTTCATTAGGAGCCCCAGTCTGATGATAGGTGTGTTTTCTTTTTTTTTTCCAATAATTATCTGTATTTTAATATAAGATAGACTATGATAAGGTATGTGAAAAGTAGAAAAGATTACAAATCGGAAAAGAAGTTATTCAGATTAATGATAGATATTTATTGAATGTTGTGTGTTGATTACTTTGAATATAGAGCAATAGAACTTTTAACTATCCAAAAGTATATTCGTTTAGGGTTTTTTTAGCCGTAATTCATAAGGTGGTAGTGATACCTGCCAGAGAGTAAATACTTAATAAAGGAGACTATTGTCATTAGTAAATGAAAAAGTTCCACAAGAGTTTTTGTGAAGTCATAACCAAGATCTGGAGTACTTAGTGAGGTCTATTAAAGGAAGTAGAACTTGAAGTGGGTATGGTCTTCTAACAGTCTCTGTTGTAGCCATTGGTGAGTCGGAAGAGACATTTGCCGTCATTCTTGCTGCAGGCATGACTACTGACCATTTTACCTCTATTTGTGTTATGGTTTGGATATGCATTGTTACCCCCCCATACCTGTGTTTCATGCAGAAGTGGTCAGAGGTGAAGGATTATATTATGAGAACTGCGACCTACCAGTCCATCCTGATTTGAATGGATTAAGTGGGTGGGGGCTATATAGGTGGGGCTATACTAGTTGAGGGTTGCTAGGGGAAATGATCCCTGAGGGTGGGCTTTTGGGTTTTTATTTTTTTCCCTGGCTCCTCCCACTGTCTCTCTGCTTTCCTGCTGGTGTGGCAAGAAGAACAGCTTTCTTCTGCCTTTCCCTTCCACAATGGTGTTCTGAATAGGTTTCCGTGGATGGAACCTCTAAAATCATGAGCCTAAAATAAAGATTTTTTCCTCTAAGTTGCTCTTAACATATGTTTTGGTCACAGATGAAAAGCTGACTAACACAACTTGCTTTCAATAAATAGTTATGAAGCATCCGGTAAGTATTTGGCTTTAAAATTATAAAGATGACTAAATTAGTGAAGGAGACAACTAAGAAAATCAGAAATAACTGTGGTTTAAGGAAGAAAAGTCAACTTTACAGTGAAAAAACCTGGCAAACACTGCCTTCACCAAGGAATCAATGTGATATCATATTAGTGATATGTATCCTTAATTTGATATAATGGGTATGACACTTTACCTGTGTTTCTTCCTTACAAAAACCAGTAATTCAAGTCTAACTAAGAAATCAAAAAGTCACAAATTGTTCATTCTCTATACTACCTGACCAGGATTCCTCAAAATGGTCAAGTTATCAAAAATAAGGAAAGCCTGAGAAATAAAAGTTTGTATAATAATTGGAACAGGGTCCATATAGGATTAATATCCATAAAGAATTAAAAATTCAGAGACAAAGGACCAAATATTTGATAGAATATTGGGAAAAATGATCAGGTAATTCACAAAAAAGGATATGAAAATAGTGTGAAACTTATGAGGGAATGTTCAGAATTACTCAAGAGACATGCAAATTAAAACATATCCTACCTTCCAGAAAAAAAAGTTTTGAAATAATACATTCTATTGATGAGGCTATGGATAGATAGGCACTCTTGTGTTGCTAGTAGAATGGAAATTTTATAGTACTTTGCAAAACTGGTTTTTTGTTTTATCTTTCATTTTTTTCTTTTTGGTAGTGCTAGAGAATGAATATGGAGCCTTATTGGTGCTAGGCAAGTGTTCTACCTTTTGTCATTTTTTTAAGACACTATTTTTCAAGTTGCCCAAGCTGCTCTTGAATTCCTGATCCTACTGCCTTAGCTTTCCGGTCACTGAGATTTCATGTGTGCAACATAACACCCAACTTGTACATACTTAATAACAAAATCACTCATAAGAATCTATATTGAAGATATACCTTCTCATTCTGAAAATACATAAACACAGAGTTATTCTTTGCAGCATTATAATTCCAAAATATTGGAAGTAATCTAAATGCCCATATATTGGAGAGTGGTTGAATATACTGTGGTATACCCACACTGTGGAGTACTGTATACCTCTTAAAAAGAACTGATATTTTGTGAGTTGATATATAATGATACCCAAAATATAATGATAAACAAAGTCAAAGCTCAAAAGAAAATAATATGCCATTCTTTTTATGTTTACTGACTCTTCTTCTCAAAGTTCTAAGTTTAACCTTTAATAAATGATTACCCAAATGATTAATGTTAAAAAATTATTGTGGCTAATTTTTACTGAAGCAGAAAGCAAAACAGAAACTTGCCAAAGAGTTCAAATAATTTCAAAAGCAAAATACAAAGTGAGGATTGTAGTAAGAAGTAGAAAATATGTACACCAAATTTTTGTAGTTTGGAAATATTTTGTTGAACTCTTTAATTTTTAGTGAAATAGCAAAGGAATCTTTCATTTTTAAATGTAATGACTCAATATTCTATGAGAGTGGCTAGAGATTTGTGACATAGTGCACTGCATTTGTAACAGTAGTTCATCTTTTAGTTATATTATTGTGAGTTTGTTAAGCATAACTGTTTTGTCTTAATGCTTTTATTATTTTTATTTATTAGTACCAGGGATTGAACCTGCAGGGCTTAACCACTGCATGATATCCCCAACCCTTTTGATTTTTTTTTTATTTGAGGCAGGATCTCATGAAATTGCTTAGGGACTGGCTAAGTTGCTGAGACTGGCCTTTAACTTGCAATCCTCCTGCCTTAACCTCCCAAGTCACTGGGATTATAGGCATGTACCACCATGCTTAGCTTCTTTTGTCCCAGTTCTGAAGAGGTGTCTTCATAAGCTCTCAGAACCAGAAAGAAATAGAGTTAAAAAAAAAAAAAAAGTCATTTGCTGCAGTCTGGCTGGGCACAAATTAAAAAAAAAAAAAAAAAAAAAACCTACAAAGCCTTGTAGGTTCAAACACTCACCTATACTCTACACACACTTCCTGGGAACACACTCCCTCCACCGGGCTCCGCTAGCCAATTCTCCCAGAACACACCCCCCCCCCCAACTCAATGGAACTCCAAAGTAGTGGGCTCCCCAGGCAGCAGGATCCGCCCTAATCCTGGAGCAGGGTCACCTTTCAACCATTCCCTCTAGCAAAATGCCAGGCGTCATTCCGACTAAACTGAGGCTCTCAACAGTCATTTCTTCCAGTGCTGTACCTAGGAGAAAATGTAATATTTGCATTGCTTATTATTGGTTTTTTGTTATTGTTTATTATTGCTAATTAGACCTCCAAGTGGACATTAGGATTTCGTAAAATTCACAAGCTCCTTGTTTAACTTTTTTTTTTTTTTTGGTGGAAGCTGGGTGTGTACTGGGGATTGAACTCAGGGGCACTTAACCACTGAACCATTTCCCCAGCCCTTTTTTGTATTTCATTTAGTGACAGGGTCTCACTGAGTTGCTTGATGACTCCCTAAATTCTGAGGTTGGCTTTGAACTTGAGATCTTCCTGCCTCCTGCCTCAGCCTCCCAAGCTGTTAGGATTTCAGGATGTGCTACCTTGCCTACCTAGCTCCTTATTTAACTTTTGATTGTGGAATTATTTCTTCAATAGAAGTTACTGTTTTATATATGATAAAATTAAAATTAAGAGTTTGATATTAAGAATTCCAGTATTTAATAATATCAGTAATAAAATGTTAGCTTTTAGATTCTACTCTTAACCTTGCCAGGATGAAAAAATTATTGAATATATAGAATTCTTTGTCTACTAATTCTCCTTAAAGAATATCTTTTTTTTCTCCACATGTATTAAAGTATAATTGATAAATGAAAATTTTATACATTACTGAAAGTTTGTACCTTTTAACTAACATCTACCCACCCATCTCTCCACCCCTCAGTTCCTGATAGTCACAATTATACTCACTACTTCTGTGAGGTTTTTTTAGATTCCACATGTGAGATCATGTGGTATTTGTCTTTCTGTGTCTGGATTATTTCACTTTAATAATGTCCTACAGGTTCATCTATGTTGTCACAAATGCCAGGATTTCTCTTAAGGGAATACCTAAATGCTGTTCTACAGATAAGGACACAGACTGTGAGGTGGCATTTGTAATGATAATATCATGGGCTAGGAAGATGGGTGTGGGGTTGAATGTTAGCTCTTCCATTAAACATCTGTATGACTGTGTCACCTTTTCATTGCTGTGACCAAAAAACCTGACAAAAACAACTTGGAGAAGGAAAAGTTTTGGACTCATGTTTCAGAGGTTACATCCATGGTTGGCCAGCTCCATTGCTCTGGCCCTGAGTGGAAGAACATCATGGCTGAAAGGAATGCTCCACTCATGGCAGCCAAGGATCAGAGAGAGCCAGGAACCATGGACTAGATATATAATTCCTAAGGACACACCCCCAAGGACCTAGTTCCTCCAGCTATGCCCTACTTGCCTTATGTTACCACACAGAAATTCATTCAAATTGTTAATCCCTCATATGGAAGAATCTGCTGTCTAATCATTTGATCTCTGAACTTTCCGGCATTGCCACATGAACTTTTTTGAGGGACATCTCAGACCCAAGCCATAACAACAACTTTGTGCGAGTCAGAGTTATTATTTGACTTTATAAATGGCTAATCATTTAGTTTTTCTGAAATTTATTTTTTCTGTGTCTAAAATATAGAGATAAATATTTACATCTTTGGTTTGTTTTGAAGATGAAATGAGATGTACATGTGCACTAACTGGTAATCAATACCTATTAAGGTTTTTTTTTTCCCTACTTTTTTTTCTTCCTATATTTGGTTTAATATAATTGATACCTTTATGTTTTCAATTTAGCTAATTAATGGAAAACAGACTAACAGCATATTCTTTTTAATTCAAATTGAAACAGTTTGGATGTTAAGTATTTAATTAATTAAAGTACTTTTATTATTTTTTTCTCAATTGGCAATGTAATAGACACTTAGAATACATATATATATTTCTAACATATTTATACTCATTTCATTGCTATGAGATGGCCTGATGAAAATGTCCCTTTATTTTTTTTAGATGTGGAAGACCTTTATGAACCAGCATCAGTTCCATTCTCATACCCCAATGGACTCAGTGAAAGTACATCTGTCGTTGAGAAATTGAAACATATGGAAGCCAGGGCGCTGTCTGCTGAAGCTGCGTTAGCTAGAGCACGTGAGGATCTGCAGAGAATGAAGTAATTTATCAGACTTACAGAAAATTTATTGTTGTTAGATCCTTCAGATCACATAGCTAATGGCAAGGTAGAATATAGAACACTTCATATACGAGAAAACACAATGAAGAAATTAATTTTGGTAGCATTAATGATATGCAGCACTTTTGTATAGTTTGGATAAAGTCAATTAATGTAAAATTTTATGGATTTATCTATTATATAGTTCATAATTATTTTTATATTAAAGGTGATTGTTTTGACAGAGTTACCCTTCAAATGCTTTTAATGTCTTCCTTTCAATTTTCCTATTTCCTATTGATTTCTTCATTTTACTTTTCCTATCATAGGTTTTTAAAAGTGGAAGCATTAATATAGTTTAGGTTTAGGGGAAATTACAGTGTTGAAATTTTTGTTTTTAAGGAATAAAGTATAATGTAGGGCAGGGGTTGCGTCTCAGTGATAGAGTGCTAACACGTGTGAGGTTCTGGGTTTGATTCTCGGCACCACATACAAATAAATAAAATAAAGGTCTATTGATAATTAAAATGTATATATATGTATGTGTATATATATATATATATATATTTAAAAAATATATAATGTAGTATTTAATACAAAATCAGGTAAGTGGAGGTTGTTTTCTAGTGAGTAAGTTAATATTCTAGTAGTGTTGCGCTTCTCAGAGTTTAAGTGCATATCAGTCACTTGGGATTCTTGTTAATGTAGATTCTAATTTAGGAGGTCTAGAATAGGGCCTGAGATTCTCACTTTTTTTTTTTTTTTTTTTTTTTAAGATAGGCTGTCACTAAGTTGCTGGGGCTGGCCTTGAATTTGGTATCCTCTTGCCTTAACCTCCTCCAAGTCGCTGGGATTACAGGTGTATGCTATTGTGGCTGGCCTGATATTCTGTATTTTTAACATGTACCTCAGAGCTTTACCTGGTGGATTTATGAGTCAGCTGCCATTGCCTAAGTACCCATTTGATGGTTTGCCAGAAATGTCCTGCATGACAGAGGAGAGTCAGTTTTAGTTCTTCCTTGTTTCTGATTTTTATGCTTGGGAACCTTGTAACCAACACTGTCTCTACTTGCCTCTCCTTTGTATTTCTCTCCTTTGAATATTGTACGGATTATTAGTTTGTCATAATCAGTAAAGTAGCTGAATTTTAGGGCTGGAGTAGGTAGTGTTAGATATACTACATGTAAATAGTTATCTGTTTGGGTCTACCTGCCTGTTTAACACATGGTTTTAAAAATTATTGTGAGTTAAAATATACTAGATGATTCAGCTGCTAAAAAAGGTTATTTTAGAACAACAGAAATGATAAATTTGAATAAAGAAAATGTGCTTGTTTGCTTAGTGAAAGAAAGAACCATCATCTGCAGTTGGCATTGCTTTTGTGGTTTGCACAAGGAATGCTCACCGGCTCACCGCTGGGTTTGAGTATGCCACAGCTTAAGATCCAGCAGGGGGAGCTTTGGGTTGCTTAAGAGACATGGTGATTTAGGAGGCTCATCACCCTCTCCACCCCTCCCCCTTCCTCTTCCTCAACCTCTAGCCTTTCCTTTTTTCATGGTCCAATAAACCTGTCTCAAGGGTGTATTTCAAATTGATTACAGACAATTTGCTCAGGATTTTGTGATGAACGCAGATGTCAGAACCTGCTCGTCATCTACTGCCATTGCAGACCTCGAGGAGGATGAGGACGGTGTTTATTTCAGCTCATACGGGCATTATGGGATACATGAAGAAATGCTAAAGGTTAGAAAAGAGCACAAATCTGCCACATCCATACTAAAGGAAAAAATAGAACAGGGTTTTCCTTAATACACAAGAACACTTTTTTCCCCCCTGTAAGAACAGCTTTTTAAATCTCTTTGGTGTTTAATAGCTCATCTTGTGATAGAAGGATTATAGAGCCTCAAGATCATTGTAAATTATATTTAGGACATTGGCAAAAACTGCTTAATGATTTTGGTCTTTGCAAGAGTAACTATTTATATTAAATAGAAGCAATTATGCTATTATTTTTTAATCTGAAGAAAATGATTAATTTTAGTGTGTTAAATACTAATGCTAAATTGGGGCAAATTTTTGATATAAAGTTTAATAATAATTCTCATAATTGTTATGATATGACTTTTACACTTGATATCATTGATACATAGGAATATTTCCTAAATTGGTCAAATCAGATATTTAAATCTGGTTGATTTTAATTTTCAAAATGATAATGTTTAATTATAGAAGTCAAGTTCTAGCTGTACCTGGCAAGTATATGTTTTATCAAGTATTATTTGAAGTAGCAATATTTTTAGTTTGGTTAAACTGAAAATACTGGCTGGCATGGTTTTATATACCTGTAGTCCCAGCACCTGGGAGACTGAAGCAGAATTCTAGGGCTAGCCCGGGCAATATAATGAGATCCTATCTCAAAAACAAAACAAAACTTGAAAATATCTAACTAGCATAAAATTATTGTTTGATTGTGAAAGCTATGTAAATTTTCTGATAATTATCTCTGGGGATTTTAGATGTCACCCTTACCTTCAAAAAAAAAAGAAAAGAAACAAAACCAGTCAACAAAAGTCCCTTCCTAAATTCTTTCTCCAAAGATTATTTTATTAATGGAAGTCCTAAAACTAGGTTTCCCTGAAACATGCATTTTTAGATAGCCAGGGATATTTTATAACATTTATTTGTGTTGTTGAGTCAGTTTTGCAGAATGAAAGTGGAAGTTATAATTATTATAATTATAATTATGTAGGGGCTTTTAAAGCAATGTCATGTCATTACTAATTACATGTCATGGTTGTGCTTTTTGTTGTCAATTGGGTAATAGCATAAAATTATAAATAATAGCTATCTTGTAAGTAATAAATTATTTTAAGTCCAGTAAATTTGCTTTAAAAAGTTGACTTAACTCCATTTTCTTTGTTCAGTTAATTTTATTATTTGTTAATTTTATGATTTTATTGTTCAAGTTAATTCTATTATTCATTATTTTTCTTTTTTGGTGCTAGGGATTGAACCCAGGGGTGCTTTTTGCTAAGTTGGCCAGGGTGGCCTCAAACTTGAGGTCCTCCTGCCTCAGCCTTTGAATAACTGAGACTGCAGTCATGTGATAGAACATTTTCTTTAAAGAAATTAATCTAGGCCCGTGTTTGTCATTTTAAATCACCCCATTAATTTAAATGATATAAACCTTTAATATCTTTGGTATGGTACTTGTGTTGGCTTTTTCAGACAAGTAAAGGTAAAGTGTTGTCAGTTTAATTATCAAGGAAATCCAGTTCAAGCATTGACATATCTCTGTCCTGAACATTTGTATCTTTATGTCAATAACTAGAGAATCTTCACACCTGATCATGTATCTTTAAGTCCTTTTGGACTTAAATCTACATGTAGATTTAAGAAGTTTCAAAAAAAGAAAAGAAAAAATAATTCCAAGTTGAAGATTCCAGTGGCATCTGTACCCTTTTAGAGAATCACTTAAGAATTCTTATTAACATTCTCTGTGCCTTAGTCTCCCTTGGCTGTTGTGCAATGTAATTATCGTAAGGATTATTCTGTTTCTTACCAGAACAATTACCTACCACTAGAATATTACCTAATTTTTATTAAGTAATTAAAAATTGAGAATCCCTATTTATTTATTGGCATTACAATTCTTATTACACATATAAAACACAATTTTTCATATCTCTGTATTTAAAGTATGTTCATGCCAATTTATGCCATTATACATGTACTTTGTTGTTTTTTTTTTTTCAGAAACCCTATTTATATAGGACTTATTTTTATGCTTAAATTGGCTTTGCTTTGATAGAATATGATTTGGATTTTCTGTTGGCATGTGTTTTGATTATAACATTTATTAGTAGTTTGTGATCTTATTTTTTTTTCTTTCTACAATTTTTATTGGCACATTACAGTTGTACATAATGAAAAGATTTGAATATATACACAATATAACAATATAATTTGGCCAGTATCACTCTCTATCACTTACCCCCCTCTCTAGCTATCACCCTTAGTGCCTTTCCTCTGCTCATCTCTCCTTGATTTTCATGAGATCCCCACCCACTATTTCTTCCCCTTTTATTTTTTGTTTTGCAACAGGGTCTTGCTGAGTTTTAGCTCAGGGTCTTGCTAAATTGCTGAGGCTGGCTTTGAATTTACAATCCTCCTGCTTTAGCCTCCAGAGCTGCTGGGATTACCAGTGTGTGCCACTGTGTCCTGCCCAACCCCTTATTTCTTAATTTAAGATGAAGATACCTTTTTTGAATTCCAGAGATATAGTTGAAAATCGATTGCCATTTTCTGTTACTTTTAGCCTCATTCTTAATTTTGTTTATATGTATTGATGTGTTTGTTTTTTGTTAGAATAAATTTTTAGAAGGATTGTGAAGGTTAGTTTTTATTTGCTTGCATTTTAACATTTACTACATTTTTTTTTTTCAAAAATTCAGTTTAAATTGAAGCTCTGTTAGATGCAGGGTACTGTGTTTGGCATACTTTGGATTTCATTGCATTGGGGTAAGCATATGAACAAAATCATATGAATATATAGAGAGAGCTGGAATGAAAGATTATAGTTCACTCGAGCAGCTGTGCGTGGAGTTGGGACATCAGTGGGATTCTATTGATTAAATTGGTGTGAGGCAGGGTGATTGGTGAGAGCTTTCTGAGTGACTGCAATCATCACCGATGTGCACCCTTTGTAGGTTTTCTTGTTTCAGCAAGGATCACCGGTTATAGGATGAGAAGAGTATAAAAAAGATGAAAATGTTTAAAATGGTATGGTTTAAAAAAGGACCATTTGGAATAAACTTAGATAATTGGTTAATTTATTTAAACATTTAATATGTTTATTAGTATCTCTTAGTAATTCTTAAACTTAAAATCTAAAAGCCTCAATATTGACATGAAAATGTTTTTTGAGGGGTATGGTTTGTATAACATTTTGATAATATTGAAATTTATTGTAACTGTAGTTGTTATTTGGTGTCCTTGGGGGATTGATACCAAAACCCACAGAGGATAACAATCTGCAGATGCTCCTATCTCTTATATAAAATGATGTGGTGTTTGCATACAGTCTACCCACATCCTGCTCTATACCTTTAAGTCATCTTTGTTTTATTTATAATGCCTGGTACATTGTAAATGCTATGTAAAGAGTTATGCAATATTTTTAAGGGAATCATGACAAGAAAAGTCTTGCACATGTTCAGCACAGATGCAATTCTTTTCTTTCTTTCTCTCTCTCTTTTTTAATGGTATTAGTATTTAACCCAGGGGAACTTTACCACTGAGCTTAATTTCCCAGCCATTTTCTTTTCTATTCTTTTTTTTTTTTTTTTTTAATATATAATTTTGTAACAGGGTCCTGCTCAGTTGCTGAGGATGGCCTTGAACTCTTGATCCTCGTGCCTGACCCTCCTTAGTAACTTGGGTTACAGATGCATGCCACTGTGCCCAGAGTTATTATTTGTTTTAAATATTTTCTGTCTTCAGTTAGTTAAAACCTCAAATGTGAAACCCATAGATACAGAGGGTCAACTACTTTTTTTTTTAACCTAGTGTGAAACCCTCAACTAGAATTCTCATTTTGTAATATTTAATTTTATCAAATTTTGTCATATTTTAGTTACTTGGCAGCAAAACTCTTAAGTGCCTTATGTGCAGGCTCTGTGTGTCTCAACTTAGGAAATGAGCTCTGTTCATGAGCCATTGTAAATGTTAGAATGTTGAATGCCTACCTTGGTCACAGTTCACATGGACTTGAGAGTAAAGGATCTAATAATGTGAGCTGCAGGGTTCAAATGATTTACTTTCAGGTTTCAGGCTTTTAAGCATCATTTCCTACTACAGAAATTTCTAGAAATAAAATGGGATTATAAATCAGATAGGCACTGATAATAATTTTCTTAGAAAAACATGTTCAACTTAGCTTCATTTTTCATGTGCATCTGCAACTTTTACATTTATCTGTTTTGTTTCTTCTTTCCTTATTTTAATAGAGCTGTAGAGCCGGGAGTTGGGCTTCACATTCCAGGCCCTACTTAAATGATCAAAATAATCTTTTGGTTTTAATTATCACTTGAAGTTCTATAGTGATAATGCATGTAGAGAGAAAAATATATACATTTTTAAAAGAATGTGGATAGATCTTATTTGATTTCAGTGTTTTTTAAACAAATGCTTTCTTTGTGTTATTGCTATTCCTATTCTTTATTGTTTTCTTTTTAGGAAAAAAAAAAGCTTGATTTTCTAGGTTGACTGTAGCTGTAGAAACTAGCAATGTGTCATAAAATGGCAAAAATCTTCCAAAGATTTTTTTTATTTATTCACAATGCCCTATAAACATGATGTTTTCCTCTCTCCTGCAGGACAGAGTACGAACAGAAAGCTACAGAGATTTTATATATCAAAATCCACATATCTTCAAAGATAAGGTGAGTAGCTTGGCTAATAGAATTGTACATTTCATGTTGTTCTTGAGGAGTAAAAATCCCCTTTTTAGTCATCATTGTGATAGTGGTTGATTTAACATACCCGGGCTTTATTTCATGGAAGACTTTTACGATGCTACTCTATGGTGCAAGATTCTGATAACGAAAATGCTGATTGGTGCTGTCAGTCAATATAGTGTTTTTTAAAATTGAAAGTCATTAATTATTGTGACAGAGCCTTTGTAAACTTTGTTTATCCAGATAATTTATAGTAATTCCTGTGAATTTCAAATTTATCAGATAAGCCCCATATCAAGTCACAATCAGATAAGCCCATATCATTAATCTAGTTCATGGTAAGTAGTTAAAAGTAATAATCTTAAGAATGTATTCGTAAGCAGAGTTAAATATTGTAAGGTAGAATTCATTTAAATGCTTTCTTTTAATAACCTTATTAATTTACCCTTGTATAAGAAACTTTATATTTTATAGTTTTAATACTTATTTATTTCAAAGGTGATAGCATATATGTACATGTTTGACTTTTGTATCATTTGCTCTTCCTTCTGTATGAATCTTTAACTTTTTCGTCTCTTCCTCCTTTCCTCCTTCCCTTTTTCTGTCTCTCTCTACATTGATGTGATTATTTGAAAGTTCAGGTTTTCTCTTTTTTTTCCTCTTCATTATAAATAATTTAGTCAAAAATTATGATCTCTGCCATTTATATACCTTTGCTTGGGACTGTTTCCATATGCTTCTCATTTCAAGAATATGTATATTGGGAACATATCAGGATTTTATAAAGCCTTTTTCATTTCCATTTTAAAAGATCCTTCTCTAAAATTACTTCATAGGTTTTACATAATATTAGCAACAGTGAATAAACCTTTTTTTTTTTGAGAACCACTTTTCTTACTTTTTATGCTATTTGGGATATAATCTGGACTGCCTTTTACTTTTTGTATGTCTTTCCTAAAAAGCAGTTTCACTTGTGACTTAGCTTAGAGAGGAATGTCCTAAATTTATATTGTGCTCTGATATCTTTTGTGCAAAGAATTACCCATTGTGAAAGATTTATAATGGTGTGTGTTTTGCTGATTCCCTTCATAAACAGGTAAATTGTTTTTATTTTTAAAATTGTAGTTACTATCAGTTCTTTGTACATAGCTCTTTTGTTTGTCTTATTTATTTTAGTGGAGACTAATCATTTTTTCAATTTTTATGTTTGTACTCAAGCTAGAAACAATTTAGTATGTATTTTTTTTAAAAAAAAACACTTTGTTTATAGTGATGCAAATTATGTTAGTAGTAAATATTTTTTATTTCTGTTTGAATTATACCCAGATTTTTATTTTATTCTTAATAAATTGTGTAGAAATGAAGTATATATTGATCTGGGAATTGCTAATGTTGGCTAATCAGGAACCAGATATATGATATCTGGCAAGTGATATCCTTTTGAGCCTTATCTGTAAAAATTTTCAAATCCATTTTGATTGGCTTTGAGCCCTCTTCTCTCAATATTTCATGATATGAGTACTGAGGAATTTAAGAAAGTAAGTTGGAGCTTTTTTCTTGTGTGCTCCTGAGTAGACTTCTGTCTTGTAATAGGTAAGATAATACAGAAAGGGCTCAAGTATTAGTAATCATAAGGTTTAATTATTTGAAAATTAAGTATTTGTGGATATTCTGTAAATGTGCAACAATTCTTACTGAGTTTATAGAACTGAACTTTTTTGCTTCTAGTTTTTAGTTATGACAGTATTATGTATGTTACATATTTTAAAGTACCATGAAAAACACTAACCATTTAATTACTTTGTTTGTTTCCATTTGTACCTTTTACTAAGTGAGAGAACATGCCAGAATAGAAAAAGGGCTTGTTAATAAGTTCAGAGTGTTTTCTTTTGTACTTTGCCTAAAATACTTGTTTTTTTTTTTTTTAATCATTCTATGATGAGTTTTGTTTGCCATTTATTGCTTCTCGAAAGTATACTGTAATGTAAAATATTTTACATTTTTAATTTTTTCTTATTTTTTAGTACTGGGGATTTCTTTTAGTACCAGGTTTACTTTACTACTGAGTTACATCTGCGGACCTTTTTATTTTTTATCTTGAGACAGGGTCTCACTAAGTTGCTTAAGGCCTTGATAATTTGCTGAGTCTGGCCTTGAATTTATGATCCTCATGCCTCAGCCTCCCAAGTTGCTGGGATTATAGACATGTGCCAGCATGCCCAGCTCAGTTTTTCACTTCTTAAAGCACATTTATGAAAGGATTTTCTAAAATTAACAAATCTAGAGCTTTTGTTTTGTTTTGGAAAAATTAGTAAAAATAATATGTATTTATTACACTGTGATTTAAAACATTAGAAACATAATGAAGGTGTTTTATTTCTGTATAGAAAGCTTATCAGAAGTAGTTGGAACAGTCCTTGCCTTCTATATGATATAGAACATGCATTTTTTCTGTGCCTTCATAAATTTTGTATATTTAAATGATTCATGATTCATTTATTAAACTATAGCTAGATTTAGAAAATATAATACCATATATTTAAATAGCATTTGATAATTTATAGATAATTTTCAGACATGTTTTTCTTTGTCACTATGTAATATATCTAGGCAGTACTTACCTCCATTTTACATGTAGTATGACTTTATTTCAAACCAGTAGATTAACTGACTGTTTCAAAACACACAGCTAAAAACCCTAAGGCTTTTTTACTCTAGTTTAGTGTCCTTTCCCCTGTTACCACACTTTGAGTACCAGTACATTAATATACAATGAGTTAGGAATTGGGGTGGGACCCATTAGCTACCTACTAATTAACATTATTTCTCATATATGTGTATATATATATTATATGATTTTTTTTGCCATAACAGGATATGATCATAAATTATTTAAATATAATTTATTTACAAATTTATGAAGTTACAACAGAGTTCTTCCTAAATTTACTCCTGTTACTCTACTTTTATCACCATTAGATAAAACAAACTTGGTATCATAGCACCAGCATCTATATCACACACAGGTTTATTTTTCAAAAAGTGCTTGAAATGAAAATGTTTTTCTTCCTTTCTTCATTCATTCATCTCTCCCTGTCTCCTTTGCTTTCTTCTATTCTTAATATTGTTTCAGTTCACAAGCTCCTGTGGGGACCATATGGTATCTCAAATTAATTTAACTTTGGGTAGCTTTTAATCCTGTTTTTACCCACTTGTAATTAATTCTATTTGTAGTCCATTGAGGAAGTTCCCAGTTAGGTGCCTTTTTATGCTTCTGGTTATTATCTACAGTTATAATTGGTTCATTTTTTTTCTTTTTCTTTCTTTTTTTTTAAGGAAAATCAACATCTTTATCATTTCATTAAATAACTTTGATTCTGTCAAGTTTTAGTGTATCTGCTGAATTTTGGGTTATATGTAATAAAGTATAATTTAAAATATAATTAAATTATAGGCTTTATTTTTTTTCTTTAATTTTTATTGTTGGTTGTTCAAAACATTACATAGTTCTTGACATATCATATTTCACACTTTGATTCAAGTGGGTTATGAACTCCCATTTTTACCCTGTATACTGTAATTCATTTCTCCCCATTGTTTTTTTTTTCCCCTTTCCCCTCACTTCCTCTTGTATGTAATTTTGTATAACCATGAGGGTCTCCTTCCATTTCCATGCAATTTCCCTTCTCTTTCCTTTTCCCTCCCACCTCTCACCCCTGTTTAATGTTAATCTTCTTCTCATGCTAAAATTATAGGCTTTAATAGCAGATCGACCTATGTTTGAATATAAGCTCTCTAATTTACCAGCTGTATGATCATAAATCTGTTTTTTTACTCTCTGAAGCTCAGTGTTCTCATTTGCAAAATGAGAATTAAATGAAAATCATACATGTGTGCACTCATGTATATACATATGCATTATATATGTATGTGTAGTTTCATAGAAAACACATTTAATTGAGGTATCATACACACACCCTTCTGTACTGTTCTTCACTCAGAAATTTTTTCATGGAGATCAATTGTTATGAACCTTCATTTTTTTTCCTGTTTTTTTTTTTTGATAGTAGATGTTGAGTATCTTTTAAGTAACATTTTTTAATGATTTATACATCCAATGTAGGAATGTCCATAAATTGTTTCAGTTTTTATTTTAGAAATAATATTGCATATAATAAAAATATTTCTTATGTACGTAAGTACAATTTAAAATTAATTCCCAGCAGAGGACTCTCAAGAGTCAAAAAGGGTATACCCCTGCTTGGTGTTGGTGCTGCTATCTTGTTTTTCCATAAATTGTATGTGAATATGATGATCTTCGTATACACCATTGCCAAAGCACCATTTAATCAAGTTTCTTAATTGCCTACTGACCTTTTATTTTTATTTTTGTAAGTCTTTTATTTCAACTAAATCTTGTGTGAGACACTTGGCTCAGTCACCAGCACCACAAAAAAGAAAAAAATAAAAAGAATCACTCATTGAGTTTTCCCAGAAACTTATGACATACTATTGTGTTGTATGTATTTGTCCAGTTTACTATCATTTTGTGCCATATAATATTTTGGGTTGATATATTATAATCACACTGTGTGTGTGTGTGTAGAATATGTGTACATATATATATTTATATATATTATGGTTTGCTTACTATTTAATGTATTAGATACTTTAAAAATTATTTTGTGGGTCTGGGGTTGTGGCTCAGTGGTAGAGTGCTTGCCTACCATTCACGAGGCTGGGTTCCATCCTCAGCACCACATAAATGTAAAATAAAGATATTGTGTCCACCTAAAACTTAAGAATAAATATTTTTAAAAAATTATTTTGTTTGCAACGATTTTGTATGGATTACATCTTAAAAGCAAATTCTTAATGTATGTAAAAGTAATTATGCTAAAATGTACTGACTCACCAGATGGACCACGTGTGCAACAACACATTCCCACTAGGAGACCATCTGGATTGAGGATAAGGAGGCACAGTGCGGTAGTCTTCTTACAATTTATTTCTTCAGTGGAAATCAGGCTGTTTAGATTTCTCTCTTTTTGATTCAATTCTAACAAATTATATTTTCAGAATATAATTGAAAAAAATGCAGTTCTAATAGTAAATAATATAGACAAAAATTTTATAGGAGGAATGATTAATGTGCAGGACATATGAAAAGGATTTATTTTAAAAAAATATAAAGCATGTAACAAATGATACAAATTGAAAGTCATATCATGTTCTTGAATAAGAAAACTTAAAATATTTTCTTTTCTCTGAATTAATTGTATTTAAACTCAATTCCTAAGAACATGGCTAAGACGTTTTTTAAGCCTAGACAAGCTGATTCACTTGTTCATATAGGAAAATAAGGACAACTATCCATACATACTGTGGGGAAAAACCCACATTGAAGATCATCCAGCTTCACTAGGTATGAAAACATTCTATAAAGTTTCTGTAACTAAAATAATTACCAACACAAGAATATGTAGATTAGCAGAGCAGAAATAAAATCCAGTAATAGATCGATGTATACATATAAATTTTAGTCACTATTAAGGGCATATAACAAATTAGTGGGGAAATCATACTATTTAATGACTGATATTGGGGCAATTGGATCAAAAGACAAAAAATATGCTGAGAGAAATTATTGTGAAATCATATTATAAAGAGTTAATTTCTTGGGGCTGGGGATGTGGCTCAAACGGTAGCGCGCTCGCCTGGCGTGCGTGCGGCCCGGGTTCAATCCTCAGCACCACATACAAACAAAGATGTTGTGTCCGCCAATAACTAAAAAATAAATATTAAAATATTCTCTCTCTCTCTCTCTTAAAAAAAAAGAGTTAATTTCTTTAATCTCTTTAATTTAAAAAGAACTTTTTTTATTTTTGCCAAGTACATGCTGTACCACTGAGCTATATCCCCAACCCCGAAGAATTCTTATTTCATAAAATTTTATTACACTGATAAAAGAACTAGCAACTCAGTGGAAAAATGGGGAAAAGATATAAGTAGATAGTTTATATAGAGAATGATCTAAATCTCATGGTAAGACAAATATATATTAAAACTAGACCAATATTATCATTGTTTTTTGTTTGGCAGACATCTCAAAACTTTTTCTTTTGTTCCATATGCTAGTTTCATGTGAGGAAAGGGGCATTTGCATGTTGCCCTTTGGAGTCTTCATGAGTAGAATTACCTATGGAGATCATTGTACTTACCTCTAGCATAATTATGAATATGTATGTTCTTTTTGATCCAGTGTTTTAACATCTAAGAATATATTCTATAGATTTATTCTATAAATAAAAAGAGATTATTTATTGCATTTCTTGCAATAGTAAAATGTCAAAAACTACCTGAATGCTAATCAGTATAGAGAATTGGATCGGTAAATTATTGTATAGCCATAATATGGAATCTTATACAGCTACATAAAAGAAAGGAGCTCTATAAATTGACATGGAAAGATCTCTAAATGATATTCCTAGTTTAAAAATAGCAGTATATATCTCATGGGTGCAATATGTTAACATTTGTCTAAAACTGCAAAGGAAAGATATTTGGTGGATTTTTAAAAATTAATTTATTTCTTCTAATTTGTTATACATGACACCAGAATGCTTTTCAATTCATGTTACACATATAGAGCACAATTATTCATTTCTCTGGTTGTACACAAAGTTGAGTCACATCATTCATGTCTTCATTCATATACCTAGGGTAATGATGTTCATCTCATTCTACATCTTTCCTACCCCCATGCCCCCTGCCCTCACCTCCCTCCCCTTTACTATCCTAAGTTCCTTCATTCCTCCCATGCTTTCCCCACCCCCATTAAGGATCAGCATCCACTTTATCAGAGAAAACATTCAGCCTTTGGTTTTTTTGAATTGGCTTACTTCACTTAGCATGATATTCTCCAATTCCTCCATTTACGTGCAAATGGCATGATTTTTCTCTTTTAATGCTTAGTAATATTACATTGTGTATATATGAAACAGTTTATCCATTCTTCTATTGAAGGGCATCTAGTTTGGTTCCATAATTTAGCTATTGTGAATTGTGCTGCTACAAACATTGATGTGGCTGTAGTATGCTGTTTTTAAGTCTTTTGTATATAAACCAAGGAGTGGGATAGCTGGGTCAAATAGTGGTTCCATTTCAAGTTTTCCAAAGAATCTCTATACTGCTTTCCATATTGAGTGCACCAATTTGCAGTTCCATCAACAATGTATGAGTGTGCCTTTTTCCCCACATCTTCATCAACACTTATTATTGCTTGTATTCTTGATAACTGCCATTCTGACTGGAGTGAGGGTTAGGGTTAGGGTTAGTTTTGTTTTGCATTTCTCTAATTGCTAGAGATGTTGAACATTTTTTCATACATTTGTTGATCACATGTATATCATCTTCTGAATGAGAAGTATCTTTCAGTTCCTTAGCCCATTTTTTGATTGGGTTATTTGGTTTTTTTGGTGTGAAGGTTTTTGAGTTCTTTATATATCCTGGAGATTAGTGCTCTGTCTGATGTACATGTGGTAAAAATTTGCTCCCTTTCTGTAGGCTCTCTCTTCACCTCACAGATTGTTTCTTTTGCTGAGAAGAAGCTTTTCAATTTGAATCAATCCCATTTATTGATTCTTGATGTTATTTCTTGCGCCATAGGAGTCTTGTTAAGGAAGTTGGGTACTAATCCAACATCATGAAGATTTAGGTTTACTTTTTCTTCTAATAGGTGCAGGGTCTCTGTTCTAATTCCCAGGTCCTTGATCCACCTGGAGTTGAGTTTTATGCATGGTGAGAGATAAGGGCTTAATTTCATTTTGCTGTATATGGATTTACAGTTTCCCCAGCACCATTTGTTGAAGAGGCTATCTTTTCTCCAATATATGTTTTTGACAACTTTGTCTAGTATGAGATAGCTGTATTTATGTGGGTTTGTCTATGTGTCCCCCATTCTGTACCGTGGGTATACAAGTCTATTTTGGTGCCAATACCATGCTGTTTTTGTTACTATTGCTCTGTAGTATAGTTTAAGGTCTGGTATAGAGGCCACTGCTTCATTCTTCCTGCTAAGGATTGCTTTAGCTATTCTGGGTCTCTTGTTTTTCCAGATGAATTTCATGACTGCTTTTTCTATTTCTCTGAGGAATGTCATTGGGATTTTGACTGGAATTGCATTAAACCTGTATAGTGTTTTGGTAGTATGGTCATTTTGATAATATTAATTCTGCCTATCCAAAAACAAGGGAGATCTTTCCATCTTCTAAGGGCTTCTTTAATTTCTTTCTTTAGTGTTCTGTAGTTTTCATTGTAGTTTTTCACCTCTCATTGATTCCCAACTAATTTATTTTGTTTGAGGCTATTTTAAATGGGGTAGTTTTCCTAGTTTTTCTTTTAGAGGATTTGTCACTGTTGTACAGAAATGCCTTTGATTTATGGGTGTTGATTTTATATCCTACTACTTTGCTGAATTCATTTATTAGTTCTAGAAGTTTCCTGGTGAAATTTTTCAGATACTCTTAGAATCATGTGATACTTTGAGTGATAGGGATAGTTTGGGTTTTTCTGTTCCTACCCATATCCCTTTAATTTTTTTCATCTGTGTAATTGCCCAGACTAGAATTTCAAGGACTATGTTAAATAGAAGTGGTGAAAGAGTGCATCCCTATCTTGTTCCAGTTTTTAAAGGGAATGTTTTCAATTTTTCTTCATTTAGAATGATGTTGGCCTTTGGCTTAGCATAGATAGCTTTTACATTGTTGAGATATATTCCTTTTAGACCTAGTTTTTCTAGTGTTTTGAACATGAAGTAGAGGTGTATTTTGTTGAATGCTTTTTCTGCATCTATTGAGATGATCATGATTCTTATTTTTAAGTTTGTTGGTATGATGAATACATTTATTGATTTCCGTATATTGATCCAGCCTTGCATTCCTGGTATGGCATTCCATTTGATCATGGTGCACTATCTTTTTTTTTAATTGATTTTTTTTTAAAATGCACTACCTTTTTAATATGTTTTTGTATCTGATTTGCCAGAATTTTACTGATAATTTTTACAGCTGTGTTCATTTGAGATTGGTATGAAGTTTTCCTTCTTTGATGTGTCTTTGTCTGGTTTTGGAATCAGGGTGATATGGCCTCATAGAATGAGTTTGGAAGTATTCCCTTTTTTTCTTTTTCATGGAATAATTCAAGGAGTATTGTTATTAGTTCTTCTTTGAAGGTCTTAAAGAATTAAGCTATGAATCCATCTGTTCCAGGGCTTTTTTTGGTTGGTAGGCTTTTGATGGCGTCTTCTATTTCATTGCTTGAAATTCATCTGTTTAACTTGTGTATATCATCCTGATTCAGAGTAGGTAAATCATATGACTCTAGAAATTTGTCAATGTCTTCGATATTTTCTGTTTTATTGGAGTACAAATTTTTAAAATAATTTCCAATTATCTTCTGTATTTCTGTAGTGTCCATCATGATATTTCCTTTTTAATCACAGATTTTAGTAATTTGAGTTTTCTGTCTCCTTTGTTAGCATGGCTAGGGGTTTATCAATTTTATTTATTTTTTTCAAAGAACCAACTTTTCTTCTTTTCGATTTTTTTCAGTTTCTTTTGTTTCAATTTCATTGATTTCAGCTCTGATTTTAGTTATTTCCTGTCTTATACTACTTTTGGTATTGATTTGTTCTTCTTTTTCTAGGGCTTTGAAATTTAATGTTGACTTTTATTTGTTGACTTTTGTTTCCTTTTAAGGAACAAACTCCACGCAATGCACTTTCCTCTTTGTACTACCTTCATAGTGTCTGAGAGGTTTTGATAATTTATATCATTGTTCTCATTTACCTCTAAGTATTTTTTAATGTCTTTGTTGTCTTCTGCCATTGTTCATTCATTAGCATGTTATTTAGTCTCCAGGTGTTGGAGTAGCTTCTATTTTTTATTTTATCATTAATTTCTAATTTCATTCCATTATGATCTGATAGAATGCAGGGTAGTATCTCTACTTTTTTGTTTTTGCTAAGAGTTGCTTTGTGGCATAATATATGGTCTATTTTAGATGAGGATTCATGTGCTGCTGAGAAGAAAGTGTATTCACTCTTTGATGGATGAAATATTCTATGTATTCCGGTTAAATCTAAGTTGATAATTGTATTATTGAGTTCTATAGTTTCTTTGTTTAGTTTTTGTTTGGAAGATCTTATCCAGTGGTAAAAGATGTGTGTTAAAGTCACCTAGTATTATTGTGTTGTGGTCTATTTGACTCTTAAAATTGAGTTTGCTTGAACGTAGATGCTCCATTGTTATAGGGCATATATTTTTTTTTTTATTAAATTATTTGTTTATTCTAACTTGTTATATACATGATGGCAGAATGCAATTCATTTCATAGTACACAAATAGAGCACAATTTTTCAAGTCACTTGTTGTACACAAAGTATTTTCACATCATTCGTGTCTTCATACATGTATTTAAGGTAATGATGTCTAACTCATTCTACCTTCATGCCCTTACTAGGGGCATATATATTTATAATTGCATGTCTTGTTGAATGTGTGGTTGGTTTCCTTAAGCAATGTGTGATATCCTTCTTTATCCCTTTTGATTAATTTTGGCTTGAAGTCTACTTTATTTGAAATGAGGATGGAAAGAAATCCCTGCTTCTTTACATAGTCCATATGAGTGGTATGTTTTTTCCCAGCTTTTCACCCTCAGTCTGTGAATGTCTTTTCCTGTGAGGTGAATCTCCTGAAGGCAACATATTGTTGGGTGTGTTTTAAAAATCTGCCAGTCTATGTCTTTTGATTGGTGAGTTTAGGCCATTAACATTCAGGGTTATTATTGAGACATGATTTGTATTCCTGGTCATTTTAGTTTAGTTTTGGTTTTTAACTTGACTTGGTTTCTCCCTTGATTGGTTTGTGCTTTAGTGTAATACCTCCCTTTGCTGATTTTCATTGTTGTTTTTTGTTTCCTCCTTATGGAATATTTTGCCGAGGATATTCTATACTATAGACTTTTTACTTGTAAATTCTTTCAACTTTTGTTTATCATGGAAGGTTTTTATTTCATCATCAAATCTGAAGCTTAATTTTGCTGGATTCTTGTTTGGTATCCATTTTCTTTCAGAGCTTGGTTATTCTAGGCTCTTCTAGCATTGAGGGCTGGGTTGAGAAATTTGCAAAGATCCTAATTAGTTTCCCCCTATATGTGATCTGATTCCTTTCTCTTGTGGCTTTTACAATTCTCTCATTATTCTGTATGCTAGGCATTTTCATTATAATGTGCCTTGGTATAGATTTCTTGTGATTTTGTACATTTGTTTCCTCTAAGCCTCTTGTATTTGATTTTCCAATTTATTCTTCAGGTTTGGAAAATTTTCTGATATTTTTTTCATTTAATAGGTTGTTCATTTCTTTGGTTTATAACTCTATGCCTTTCTCTATCTCAATAATTCTTCGTCTTTTTATGTTATCCCATAATTCTTGAAAGTTCTGCTCATGGTTTCTTACCATCTTCACTGTGTGATTAACTTTATTTTCAAGAGTATATATTTTGTCTTCATTATCTGGGGTTCTGTCTTCTAAGTGATTTAATCTCTTGGTGATGTTTTTATTGAGTTTTTTATTTGGTTTATTGTTTCCTTCATTTCATTTGTGGGGGTTTGTTTTTGTTGTTGTTGTTTTGTTTTTTTCCAGAATCACTATCTCATTATTGAAATAATCCTTTGCTTCCTATATTTGCTCTCTTATATCATCTTTTAATTCTCAGAACATTGTAATTATGAACATCCTACTCCTTCTTTGACATTTCTTCTGCTGTACTGGCCATGGATTCTAATAATGTGGTATCTTGGTTTATTTGGGGTACTTTCTTCCCTTGTTTTTTCATGTTGTTTGTGTGTCTTCTCTTCTAACAGTGTGTTTCTAAGGTGTTACAGTTTTTACTCTGTAGGTTTGTAGTGTCCCTGCAGGATTCCAGTACGTCTCCTTTAAGGGGAAATCAATATGAATAGATTGTAATGCAAACAATATACAGCCTTAAGTCAAATAGCTCCTATTAAGACATTTATGGTTTTGTCACACTATATAGAAATGGTGATTTTAATTATTATCTACTGTATAAACAGTAGGTTTGCAAAAGGGTGTATAGCTTCTGATGGTGGACAAAGAGAGAACCAGGCGTGGGGTGTAGAATGAGATGTTAAGAAGGTAGGAGGTGAGGGTATAGTTATTAGATCTTAGGAAGTGTGAAAGAGGAATCAAATGAAGTTGGCTAGGAGCAAGAGAAAAGAGAGAAAGTATTTTGGGGGAGACAAGTAAGTGGGAAGACAATAGAAAGAATAAACAAATAAACATAAAAATTAAGAAAAACAAAATGTAAAAACAGGAGATAAAAGAATATACAACACAACTATAATATTGCTATTCAGACATCCCAGTCCCCAGTAGACTGATCCAGGAAAATTAAAGGATTGTTTCTGTTGGAGTTCACTTTGAGGCCTGCTTGTGTGATGTGGGTGCCTGGTCTTATCTCCTTATATTGCCTGTAGACCTCAAAATTCCTGGTCTCTAATTTAGTCTCTTAACTGTATCTCATCTCCTCCCTTTCTACTTCCAAATCAGGAACCTCTCTCTCACAGGCTTGCACACACCTGTTGTGGAGAGCTGTTTTGTTTGGGGCAGATCAGGACCAGGTTTTGTAAGCTAAGGATTGGCCATGTAGCTGCAAGCACTGTGCTGGTTTTGTGGCTGCAGAGAGAGGGGGGAGTCAGGGGACTATAGGTATCTTGATATTGCTTCTAGGCCCCAGCTGGTATCCCAAGCTGGAGGTATCACAAATGAAGATGGCGATGGCAGTAGCAGTGATAACCTAAGTTGGTGACAAAAGTGTCCCAAGATGGAGGCAGCTGCTTTCAGAGGTCCAACCGGGCAGTGGTGTTGGGCATCGTGTTTGGAGATGCAGCTCTGTGGAATGCAGTGTTGTGGCTGGCGGCTGTCTCCAGACCCTGTCCAGTGTTCCCAGGTGTAGGCAACTATGGCATTGGTTGCAGTGCCCAAGATGGAGTTACCAGGAGAGCCCCAAGCTGATAGATGTGTAGCCACACGAGATCAGCAGCCGGCTAGGGTTCCCACGTGGGCAGGTGGCCAAGGGTCCTGTTCAGATGCTGAGGCCAGGGGACCTGTGTGGACACAGCAGCCAGGATTCCTGTGCAGGAGCTGTAGTAGATTCTTAAATACATAAAAATTTCTTGAAGGATACATAAGAAATGTATTTTTTAAACCTGCATGAATATATAACCTAGTGATAAAATGAAATACTTGGTCAGCAGTATAATAAATTCTTACAGATATGTTGTTCTTTTTGTTACTTACTATTAGAATAAAAAATCCAGAGCTCCATGTGATTTTTCCCCTCCCAATCCCTGCCCTCACCTCCAAGTGACCTCTTTCCCACCAAGCTCAGCCATATGGGCCATCTTGCTTTGCTTGGGATCTTATGCCTTGTATTAAATATCATTCTTTCCATGGATGGAATATATTTCCACAGATCTTTGCATGACACACTCTTTTAAGTCTTTCAGTTCTCTGCTTACACATATTCAAAAAGTATTCCCAGGGGCTGGGGTTGTAGCTCAGTGGTAGAGCACTTGCCGAACATGTGTGAGGCACTGGGTTTGATTCTCAGCACCACATAAATAAATAAAGTTATGGTGTTCATGTATAGCTAAAAATATATATTTTAAAAAGTATTCCCAGAGCTGTCTAAAAGTTTAAAGGGGTATATGCCCTTTCCTCTGCTTTAACCTTGACTTTACTCAATGTTTCTTTATAACATTTCTAACATTATTTTATATTCTTTTATTTATTCATTGTTAATTTCTCCAAGAAGTTTGCATGTATCATTAAGACAGAGATTTGGTCTTATTAGTTGATGCACTTAGCAGTGCTTACTCTGTACTTACATTAGAAGGGCACTATAATAACTTTGTATTTAGGACAAGCATATAGGACTTTTTTTAGTGCTTTGATAATGAAAGATTTAAAGCACTAAGGTTTTCAGTAGTTTCACAGCATAGTTTACTTCCAAGTGTTGTTTTGTTTAATATGTTTCCTGGGTGACTTGTTTTTATTTTTTTCTGTGACCTGAGCAGGTTTCAATATGTACTATTCCAAGAAAAACGTAAAATTCTTGATTTTAGAAATAATTGCTTCCCACCTACTTTCAAATCATCTTAAACTTCGGATCTTTTAAATACTTTCTTTCACTAATAATGGAATATTATTTTTATAACCTTAATCTTCAAGTTACTGAATTCTGCAGAGGCTTTTTTCCCCCCTATGGTTGTTGTATTTGTTCTGTTAAAATAAGATATTCAATTTGAGATGGGGGGGGAAATGGTCATTTTCTACATTCTTGATTTCTTTATAATGATTATTAAATTGTTTTGGATCAGACTGTTTTGCTTAATTGTTTCCACTCAAAGTTGAAAAAGTTTTTATTTTTTTTAATTTAGAATTACTGAGCCTAACTTTGAACATATGGACAAAAAGGAAATTAAAAACAATAATTTTCTATCAAGAAGTCTATAGAAATTACTTGTTTCATATAAAATATCTCTTAAATTTAGCAATGTTTTGCCTAATTGTAATAGACTATGGCCATTATATTGTTACTAATTTAAAACAACCCATTGTAATATCTTCAGTTTCCTTAAGGAGAAAATACCATATTTGAACAGTGAACTTTAAAATTTTTATCATATTCTGTATCTACCCAGAAACACCATATTGTACGAATAGAGTTTGAACTAGAAGACCTTTGTGATAATGTCTTTTTTTTTATTACCCCAGGTGGTGTTGGATGTTGGATGTGGAACTGGAATTCTCTCTATGTTTGCTGCTAAAGCTGGGGCAAGGAAAGTTCTTGGAGTTGATCAATCTGAAATACTTTACCAGGCAATGGATATCATAAGGTAGATATACTTTTAAGGCTTGCAGATTTGTTCTAAACTTGGACAATTATTTAATAGATTTTCTTGTCTGTAGTAGCTACCAAATACAGACTGTTACAGACTGGAAAGCTTTTGTCTAGAATAATAAGATTTTAAATTGGATTAAGCTAGTCACTTTTGAATTGAGTGGTGCTGGGTAATGTTTTCAAGGATGAGAATTATTTTTATATTTTCTTTCCCTTTTTACTTATGGTTAATTCTAAAAGAAAATTAGAAATTACCTCTGGGCGTAGTGGTGCATATGTGTAATCCTGGCAAACCATGAGGCTAAGGCAGATGGGATGCAGGTTTGAGGCCAGCCTCAGAAACTTTCCAAGATTCTTAGCAACTTCCCGCGACCTTGTCTCCAAATAAAAGGACTGAGTATGTAGCTCAGTGTTAAAGCTTTCCTGGGTTCAATCTCTAGTACCCTTTAAACATAAAAATAAAATTAGAAATTACTGATATTTGTGGTGATATTGACAGAATATTCTCTAGGTAACTAAATATTTATTTATTTTTAATATTTTAGTTGTAGATGAACACACTACCTTTATTTATATATTTATTTTTATGTGGTGCTGAGGATTGAACCCGGTGTCTCACACATGCTAGGCAAGCCCTTAAGCACTGAGTCACAACCCAGTCCCCTAACTAAATATTTATATCATAATGTTTTCTTTAGCAAATATTTAATAGATTTTCTTGTCTGTAGTAGCTATCAAATACAGACTGTTTTAGTAAAGCTTTTGTCTAGAATAATAAAACTAAGAGAGATATCTCCTTCTTTCGTAACAGTATTAGCCCTTTTACTTTTTTTTCTTACATAAGTTCCACAATGGCTTACAAGTAAGGCAAAGTGGATTTAGTTTATCCCCTAACACTTAATTTTAGTACTTAGGTTAATCAGTCTTAATTGATTTTACAATTGGCTTATATACTCATAAGAAAGACAGTTTACAACCTGTTAATCAGAAGAGTTGTTTTATTAATGATAGTTACAGAAAGGCCCAATATGCAAGAACAGATAAATATGAGAAAAGAGTTCAAGAGAGTAGAGTACAAAATGAAACTAAAGCTTTACCTTTTATATCACAGAAGAATAGAAATTGTAAAACAGAATACAGAAAAGTTTAATTTTGACAGGATAGTTGTAATAAATGATCATTTTTTAAAAAATAACCAAATGTAAAGTATTTTTTTGAGGCATTGATGCCAAGCCTCACATACAACTACTACTATTAACTGTTTTCTATTGTATGTTCCAAACCAATTCTATAGTATTATACATGTGGATGGTGGTTGTACTACTATTAACTAACAACCTTAATAATTACTGCTAACATTAAGCAATTACATGCCAGCCACTTTGCAAAAGCACCATAAAGGAATTAAATTTTTAAAACAATCTTAGGAAAAGATTGTTTTAAACAACCCTATTTTATAAGTGAAGAAACTAAGCTTAAAGAAGTAATTTACCCATTTTTATAAAGCTAATTAATGAAAGAGCCAAAATTAGAATTCAAGTCATATGATTCCAAATGCTGAGATAAGTATGCTATACTACCTCCTCACTGACTGATGAATCAGTAATTGGAGGTCTTAACAATAAATTGTTTCCTGCATACTCTTTTAAAAGTCTGTTCACAAACAGAACAATTTATTTTGCCCCACAATGTGAATTTTACTATTTCAAATGGAAGGAAAAGGAGAGATGCATATGAACTATATGAAAATAGCTACTATTTCACAACATAAAAATGGCACAGCAGAACATTTCTGAAGAAACAGTACAAAATGTTGGCCTATCGAAAACAAAAAGGCTTGTTTTTCACAAAACACTGATGAGGGCTAAGATTTATTATAGCAAAGTTTACAGTGCAGGAATAGCAGGTAAAAAGATACCCATAGGCTAAGAGGTCACAGACATACTTCAAGACATCCCTCTTTACAACCCAGCTTCAAATCTCAAGACACATGAGATCTTAATACACAGAGAAGTTTGCTGAGTCTTAGTGTCTTTAGTTCTCAAAGAGTGCTATTCATGTAGGTATAAATCTGACATGTTACCAGCCATAGTACAGATCTGAATCAGACACCAGGTGTGTATCATGAATCTTCTGTTTACTTTTAAACATATAGTCATTCTTGTTTATTTAGACCCACTGCTTTAGGCTAATAACATCATTTGTTACCCAGTAATAATGTTGAATGTTCTAAGAGCTCTCTTAAAGATTGATCAATCATTGCCATGCCTATGGGGATAACATAGTAGGACAGATCTCCTGGTAATTCTTAAAGATCCAAATTAAAAACCTGGGATTCTTATTTGATCTTTCTTTCTCCTTTACCCAGCATATCTGTTGGAGACATAATTCTTTTAATTGAGAATCCTTAATGTTTCTCAAATCTGCCATGTTCCATCCTTGATGTTTCACAAATCCATATCTTTATTAATATTTCTGTATCTCTTATTTGAATGGATATAGCTGCTCTTAATAATTTCTTGAGTTGTTTCTACTTTGTCTTCACTTCCCAATGCTTCCTGTGGTAGAATGATACCTATGTTTCTACCCAATTCTACCCTTTTAAATTAAAAAAAAAAAAAAAAAGAAAAGAAAGGAAAAGAAGGATGTTTTCTGAGATGTATAAGATGTATATATAAGAGATGATAAAAAAGAAACTAAAAATGACCTATGATCCTGCTGTCAGAGATTATTGTTGACATTTTGATATCTTTCCTGATAGTGTTAAGAGCATTAAGTCATAAGAAATTAAATCCATACAAAAGTCAGTTGTACTAAAATATCAGCTTCTCGAGGTTAGGCAGGGAATTTTCTCTTTTTACTGATGCATCCCAACCATCTGGCACATGGTAGGCATTCAATGTAAATACTTACTTTGAGTAAATAAATTAATGAATTTCTGATACCTACCATATCACATGACAAGACAGGTTAACCATCATCACCAAAGCCTGAAAACCCATTGTCTCTGCTTGAATCCAAATGCTCCTTTTCATTAGTATTTTTTTTTTTTTAACAAGGACTTAGAGGCTGCTTTTGCTCAAAACATTGACTCTTCCCTTGGGCCTACAAATGTATAAAAACTTGGCACCTCTGACTCCATTTTGCATCTAGCTTCTTTGAGTTGTTCATCTTGGATTCCAGGAACAACAGGTCTGATCCATAAGAGGTTTTTTTGTTGTTGTTTGTTTGTTTTTTTAATTGATTTTTTTAAAAATAAATGTCAGTGGGATGCATTACAATTCTTATTACACTTAAGGTTTTTATGATGAGTAGAAACTAATCCCCAGGCAACAGCAACTTTCTTATCACCACTGACAAGGCACCACCTGTCCAATCCTGAGGTAATGATCAATTAGACCCCCTTTTGACCAAGAATGCTTGACTGTGCATACTTTGGGTCCCCTTATCTGTATAATATGGAGCTCATGTTAGTACCCTCAAAGATAGGACTGGAAATGCTCAGTCCCCTTTACCTATGGTGTAGCTATATTAAAGTTCCTTTGCTGCTTTTTACCATTACTTTTTCCATTTGATTTTGGACTTGATTTGTTGGGACCCCAACAGTTAGGCCTCTGGCATAGGAGTCCAGTAACATTTTCATTACATTCAAAGCTGAGTTGTTGCTCATTTCAAACAATAAATGTCCTCAGTATTAGTAATTTCATAGCTACACACATGTAAATACCAGACTGGGTACGGTGGCACATGCCTATAATCCCAGCAACTTGGGAGGCTGAGGCAGGAGTATCACAAGTTCAAAGCCTGCCTCAGCAATTTAGTGAGGCCCTAAGCAACTTAGCAAGACACTGTCTCTAAATAAAATATAAAACCGCTGGGGATGTGGCTCAGTGGTTCAGTGCTCCTGGGATCAATTGCTCATACAAAAAAAAAAAAAAAAAAAAGTAAATACCAGTGATATATACTTAGGAGGGGGAAGCTATGAAATAGCCTTGTTTTGGGTCCAGGTCTAGGACCTATGTTTCTGTCTGCCTATTTTCCATGAAATATGCATACATTTGTCCCCTGCTTTGTGGTAAAAGATCTTTACTTTTTGTTTCTATTTATGAATGGAGGACTAGATTCTTTAGTAAAGATCGCTAGTGTGGATTTGTTTTTTCTCTTTGAGAGGAAAAAAGGGAGACTTGGTCAGGCCATAATTCTTCCAATAAGTTTTTAGTTCCTTTGTCACTTTTTGGCTCCCACATCCATAATAATCTTTTCTGATGTATTCACTGGGCACTGAGTCCTCCTTCACAGATTTGTCAATTCTCCTTCACATGTTTTTCATTTCTTTATTTTCTTACTAAATTATCAGAATCTTTGGTTTTTGGTATCCTCCAAAATCTGTGCATTTATATTTTTCTGTCATTTCACTGTGCTGAAGAGAGAAAATATAAATATGTGAACTTTGATGATATACTGAACTGAAAACAAAGTAATATTAAACTTGTATATTTTTAAATCTCTTAGAGTATTCCTTTCCTCCCTTTCATGTGCTCTTAAAAAAAAAAAAGTCATTGTCATCCACCTATTCTTTTAGGTTAACTTTAGAATTGTTTTATGACTCTTTATTTATTTATTGGTTGCTAAGGATTGAACTTAGGGGTACTCTACCACTCAGCTATAACTCTAGCCATTTTTATTTTTTATTTTGAGACAGGGTCTCATTAAGTTGCTGAGGCTGGCTTCAAACTTGGGATCATTCTGCCTCAGGTTGCTGGAATTATAGGTGTAAACCACTGTGCCCAGCTGTGACTTAACTTTTAATGCCACTTACTTGATTAGGTGTTCATTGTGTGAACTCCATGATACTTATTATTGTTTGCTTGTCTATCTTCTTGTGTTCCATTGTCTAAGTAAAATCTGGACTCATTAGCATCTCTCAGAATACCTCCCAACATTGTCCCTGCGTACAACCTCTTCTGGCTGTAGTTATGCTAATTATTATAGTTCTTTAAATCTCTCTCCCACATAGACGCACAGGCAGTAGTGTACATGCACATGACCATGCCCACTCCCAGACCTACATATATCTTTGTGATGCTGTCTTTTCCTGTCAAAAGTCAGGTGTCACCTACCTGGGTAAGGGTTTGCTATATGAGCTCCATTAGTGCCCTATGCCATTAATGGTTCCTTCTCTCTTAGACAATATTATTAAGTGCATGAACAGTGTGTTTTATCTCTGCATGCACAGTACAAGACAATTAATCATGATGATGTTCCTTGTATCATGAAGTTAAATTGCTACTTTTAAGACGGGAAATAAAGATAGGAAAGTGTGTGTTGTTTTAACAAAATTTCCACTCAGAAAAAGTTGTTTTTTGGTTTAGTTATGAGAATTATTTAAAATAGCCTTTTTATTGCAATGTCATTTCTATAGATTAAAAGCTATGCTTGTTTTTTAGCAGGTATTTCCAAAGATAGGATTTATTTAGGATGTTTTTGTGCTGAATTATGGTTTTATGACTAGCCACATGAGAAAACTGAGTAAAATCTATAATTTTTCATGAATGGGAAAAAATTACATGGTAATAAAGATTAACAGTTTTATGAAAGAAGTTATCTATGTGGATGATGTTCGTTGAGTTATTGTAATCCATATTATTGGGAATTGTTGGGCTTTGTCTTTTTTCCCCGTTTTCTCTGAAATCATAATCTTTCTTTTTATTTATATTTGAACAACAAGTAATTACTGATGCAAGTAGGATTATGACTTGTAGTAGGCAGTAAACAGCCTGAGCAGATGGCCTTTTACACAACACAGATCTTGTTGCAGCAAAACCATTCAGAAGGTATTTCTAGGCAGTGGAATATTTTTCTCTTTTAAGAACTGTGCTTTTTGTTTTTCGTTGAAGTATATATATTTGTTAAAGTCTTTAAAATTATTTTAGTAAATAACAAGTAACTGTAGTAATTTCACCAGGGTTTTATAAATACCTTTTGAAAACTCAAATGTAAGCATTTTTTCTTTTTATCTATGAAATATAACAGATATAAACAAAAGCATAAATGGGCATTAGTATACATAAGTATGCATAAATAATAAAATAAATAAATATGTGATAACCATTATTCAAGGCAAGAGATAGAACAATGCTACCACTTCAGAATCCTACCCACATCTACTTCCCTTTCTCTGTCAGATGGGTAACTATAAAAAATTCTATTATGAACATTTTGTATGTGTGCCCTGATGCAAACTCTATGGGGTATATTCTTACAAGTACAATTGCAGCCTTTAGGTTACATATGTCTTCAAATTTCCTATGTGTTGCCAGCCTATTTTCTAAAGTAGACATACCAATATATACTTAAACAAGTAGTTTATAATAGTTGTGTTTGTTATACTCCACCTTTTAAACATTTCCTAATTGCTTATGTAGCAGTAACACATTGCAGTTTTAATTTTTGTTTCTGTAATTGCTAATGAGATTGATTACCTTTTCATGTGATTATTGGCCATTTTCATTTCCTTATGTTTAGGTTTCTTTTGAGTTGTGTCTTTTTCTTCTTTATCTGTGGATAATCTATTACATATTTTGGAGTTGAGTTGTATATGGATTTTTTTATAATACAAAAGTCTTATTCTTGATTATCTTCACTGTCTTCATATTATCTTTTGATGAAATAAAATTCTCAGTTCTTATTTAACAACATTCTTATTTATTGTTGTCATTATTTGTGATTTGAGTAAGAAATATTTACCTATTCTGAGGTTATAGAGAGTGTATTTATTTATAAATGATTTATAATTGGGCCTTTTATACCTAGGTCTATAATCTACAACCATGGGCTTTTGTTTAGGAAGTAGTGGTTCAGGTTTGTTCTCTCATTTTTCCACCTTTATATTCTGTGTAAATGAACTATTTGTCCTGATCCTTCTTTCCTTTCTACTTGCATGTCATTTTTGTCAAGAATTAGTCATCAGGGCTGGGGTTGTGACTCAGTGGTAGAGCGCTTGCTTCCCATGCATGAGGCCCTGGGTTTGATCCTCAGCACCACATAAAAACAGATAAATAAAAAATAAAGATATGTACTTGTCTACAACTAAAAGAAAATATTTTTTAAAAAACACAGAAAACAAAAAAACATTTTAAAAAAGAATAAATCATCAATATATGGGGCCCCTGATAACAAAACCATTTTAAGGCAGTAGAGCAGAAAAATCACAGGTTATTCATTCATGAACATATATACATGAGAATCCTAATTAAAATATGGGCTGAGGGCTGGGGTTGTAGCTCAGTGGAAGAGTGCTTTCCTAGCATGTATGAGGCACTGGGTTCCATTCTCAGCACCACATATATATATAAAGTAAAGGTACATTGACAAGTAAAAAAATATTTTCAAAAACATGGGCTGAGAGTATAGTCATTAGGAGAATGTGTGCTTAGTGTGCAGGAAGCTCTGGATTCAACCTCTTAACACTGAGAAAAAAAAAATGAGGAAGAAAGAAAACAAGCTATGAGGGCAATATATTGGAAGGTAGTTTCTCCCAGGAATACAAAGTTGATTAAATATGAGAATATCAATCAGAAAAATCTGTTGAGATCATTTCAGTGTTTGCAGCTAAAATTCATTACCTATTCACATATCTGCTATGTATTTAAAACCTTAGAAAACAAGAGCTATAATGTCCTAAAATTACATATAGTATCTATGAAAATAGAATAGATAAACTACTGAAAGCATTCTCTTAAGTTCAAGAACAAGACAGGAATACAAGCCATCACTTCTCTCCCGTCTAACACTTTAAGTCCTAGCTCATGCAATGAGATGATAAAAAGAAAAATTTAAGAATTGGAAATGAAACAAAACTGTTCTTACTCAAAATGCTGTGTCTATAAATGTAGATCTTAGGAAGAAAAGCTAAAAACAACTTAATACAGTAATAAAACTATCAGTATACTGAATACATAAATAACATAAAAATCAGTTGTATTTCTATAAAGAACACAAAACACACTGAAAATTAAAATATATCAAAGTTTATTGTTATTATTTTCAACCTTCTCCCAGATGCTGCAAGGATATTAAGTCACTTTAAATAGGAAATTCACCTGGGAGATAAATGTTCCCCCAGCAACCAGTCCCCCAAGATCAGCTATTTTAATTTCTTTCTCCACAGTCTATCTTCTGACCTTGGTCAGTATCTCCCTGCTATGTATTTCTCAGATATTGTTCATGTTATTGTTTTCTGTAATCATTTAGGCATATAATATGCCTGTGTAACCCCTAATGAACAGTAGGATTTGAAATATTCACTGCAAAGCTTGTTAATAATTCCGTCATAGACACCCCACATAATTCCTCTCTTTCACATGCTATTTCAAAAATCATCTGAATAGCCCCTGTTATTGGGCTGGTTATTGTTTTGTCCCCCTCTGTTTTCTTTCCTCCCATTAATTCCTTTTTTCTGAAACACAGTCTGTGAATTTATAGCCTGAATTGTACTACAGATAAGCGGGGGCCTCCAGAAAAGCTAACTAGAGATGGCAAATCGTGTTCTCCCCTCACCTTGGCCTGTTGAGCAAGCCAGAAGAGCACAGGATTGGAATATCACCTTTGTGTTAGTCTGGATGTTCATCTTCGAATCATTAAGTTGTTTTAAAGCCAAAGCTTTCTATTGAAGAAAAAGTCGAGTGCTGCTGAAAAGAGTGTATGAATCCCTCCAGCAGTCAGTGTGGGTGCAGAATTCAAAGTCCAGAAATAAATCCACACCTAGATGGTTGGTTTTGACAGATGCCAAAGTAATTCCATTGGTTGGTTAGTGATATTGTTCCAACAAAATTTTTCAGTACTGTTTCAATAGATACTGATCTGGTAAAAAAAATGAAGAAAAGTAAATGTGGGAATATGGCCAGCAAGCACATAAAACAATAATTGGTTATTAGGAAGATAGAGTTTATCTTGTACTTGGGATCTTGCTGCACAATTAAAATTTAAAAGATGAACATTAATAAGTGTTACAGGCATATGGAGACAGGAATGCACATATTAGGAATATAAAATTATATACATGCTCTGTAAAACAAATGAGCATTTTCTTAAAAAGTTAGGTATATACTACCATTTGGTACAGTGATTCTGTTTGTATCCCAGTGTTTATAAAGCTTTATTCAGTTAGACCCCAAAGTTAGAAACAATTCAGAATTCCATCGATAGGTGTGGGTAAACAAAATTGTAGTTTATCCATGCAGTAGAGTACTCACTAATAATAGGAAGCAAACTACTGATACACACAAAAAATATATAAATCTAAAATGTATCTTATATATTGAAAGATAGCAGGCACAAAAAGGTACATTTAGTATGATCCTGTAACTACAGACCTCTATAAAATATGAATTATTCTAATAGGTAATGAAAGAAAAAAAATCAGTGGTTGTAGATGGGAGGGTTTTCTGAGAAGGGGTATTTCTGGATCTTTTCAGGGAGATGGAAATAATCTCTATAGATGTGGTGTCAGGCATGCACATGTCAGTGTTTTTCAAAATTCAATATAATGTATCCTTAAAAATGAATGCATATAATTGTGTGTACATAATGCCTTGATGAAGTTGGGGATGGGTATCTCCTTGGCAAAAAAAAAAAAAAAAAGGAAAGGAAAAACTTAGCCTTACTTTAGTTTCCTTAAGTTATCTCTTTGTTTCAAATAGCAGAAGAGATGTTGGAAAATATGTGCTAACCTTATGATTAAACATAAAAATATCTAATGTATGCCATTGGGCAAGGTCCAATAATTTGGGAGAGGATTTTAAGTTTTTTACAACGTATATTTATATAGTATACAGTGCTTGAGATGTATACATAGCTTTCACAAATATCTGATCCCCAAAAAGCCTATGAAGTAAGTAGGGCAGGTATGTCATTCTCTTTTATTGTGAACACACAGGCCCAGTGAAATTATTAAAATACTTAGTGAAGGTCACTTAGCTGACAAGTGTGAGAGGACCTGGACATTAATGTGAAGGCTTCTGCCTTCTCATTTCCTCAACACTATGACAAATTACTTTCTTCTGTACCAACTTTTAATGTCTGTCTCCGCCACACTCCCTTTTTTCCTTATTAAGACACAATCATTAGAATTAAAATTCTCTCTCTAAATTTCCTTAGGATCACCCAAGTTCAATGGTGGAAGGATATTTAATGTATATGACTTTCCAAGGGAAAAATTTCACAGGAAAATGTTGGATGCTATTAAGATCTATATAAAAGCATGTATTCTTAATAACATCGAGAATTTTCTCAGGCTGAAGATTTCCTTATGAGTACTGTGTATTGCCAAAATTAACCAGAGGCATTTTTGGGCATTCCTGGAGTGACCAAACAGTAATTATAAGATGTAGGGGATAAATCAACTCTGAACATACTTTTTTGTTCCTCAAAATAATATGAATAGTTGGCAAAAATTTTATGTAATTTAACTAGCTTCCAGAATCTTTTTCACATCCTAATACAATTTATTATGATAATTTTCAGATTGAATAAACTGGAAGATACTATCATACTAATTAAAGGAAGAATTGAAGAAGTTCATCTTCCTGTAGAAAAAGTGGATGTTATTATATCTGAGTGGATGGTGAGTGTTCATAGTAAAAGCTACTTCCATTGGTAAAATAGAGAAGTAATAAATAAGGTTGCAGTTTTGTTGCATTAAATTATATTTGAAAAATGACAGAATGATGATAGTATTTTAAAAATAGCAACAATATGATAGTTTATTCTAAAGTAGCACTTACTCTCCATTCACTATCTTTTTATAAAAGAATGTTACATTTTTACCTTTAAAATCATAATTTGAAAATTACTATTTTTCTACTTTCTAAATTTATGAAGACCTAAATATTTGCCTGAAAGTTTACAAGGACTAATAAAGATGTTCTAGACTATTACATCAAAATTCACATGATATTTTCAGTATTATTATCATGCCAGATGTTCTATCTTTGTGATCCATTAGTCTATTTAATCAGTGTCCTTTATCACATAAAATATAATATACTGCTATTATTAGAATAGTAAATTTTGAGTATGTTACATAGCTCTAGATTACAATTGAAATCATGAGTCAAGGCAGAGTATTTATTTTGAAATGCATATAAATTAAAATTCATGCTATTTACCAAGTAATTGGACTTTTTGTTATGCCAGTTTGATGAAGATATAAGAGAATTTCCAATAGGCAAAGATTTCTCAAACTTTTGGAGAGTTCTTTCTTTTAAAGCTCTGTTTTTTACATATGTTTTCATGAAACAAATTTATCAAAACACTTACAAAGAAGTTTTACTTTATAATTTTCTATAAATTTTAAGTATACATGGTAAATATCCTAGCAAAGTAGAAATTTTAGGGAGTTCTTGAAATGTTCTAATTTAACATAGTAGTTCATTGTAGTTTAGAGCCAAGTGTAATCCCTGTTCTTGGCAGGTACTTTTTTATATGTGAAGTAGTGCAATGAGTTTTTTTCTTTATTTTTTTCTGATTGTCCATCTTTATAGGACTCATTGTGATAATTTGACAAATGTATACAATATGTAATGGTAATTAGAAGCATTTCCATCTCTGCAAACATTCATAATTTCTTTGTGGTGATATGTAATAAGTTATTGTAAGCTATAATTACCCTACTGAACTACAGAACACTAGTATTCATTCTACCTATTTAACTGTATTAGGTAACAACCTGTTTATACTCCTCATCTCCCCTAGCCTTTATTGCCTCTAGAGACCACTATTCTACTCTCTGCTTAAATTAAGTGAATTTTTTTAGTTTCCACAAGTGAGTGAGAAGATATGGTATTTGTCTATCTGTACCTGACTCATTCATTTGACATAATGTCCTTGAGTTCCATCCATGTTGCCACAATGATGGGATTTCATTCTTTTTTATGGCTGAATAGCATTCCGTTGTGTGCATATACATCTTCCTTACTCATGCATAGGTATTGTGAATAGTAAACGAGTAAACATGGAGTACAGGTATCTCTTGGATGTACTGATTTTTGTTTCCTTTGGATATATGCCCAGCAGTGGGATAGCTCCATTGTGTGATAATTCTATTTTTAGTTTTTTGAGAAACCTTCATACTATTCCTTAATGACTGTACTTGCTTACACCAAAAGTGTATGAGTTCCCTTTTCTCTGTGATTTTTTTTAAAATACCAGTTCTTAATAACAATATTTTTATTCTTCATGATCATACCAAAGAATTTGTATCAGCACTTTTGAGTTGAATGAGAAGATACAAATTGAATCAATAGTTAACAATTCCAACAGCTCTTTAAAGACATACCAAACAGATGCTTTGGAGAAAGCACAGTTGAAACATTTACTTAGAAGTAGTTTCAAATAACTTATGCTAAAAGTTGTCTGACATCATTTCTCTAGGGACTATTTTATTTTTCTTGCAAAATGCATCTATTATATTAGTCAAGTTAGACTTTTATAAGCAAAGAGATGAGAACAAATTTCCTGTTACCTCAGTTGAACATTTTTATAAATCTAACTAGTTGGATTATTCTTATCCTGCCTGGCAGAATTACGCTTCTAGATATTGATTTTCTTGGAGTTTTTCTTTCAAAATCTGAAAGATGATCCATAAGTATTAATGTGCAATTGAAGTCTTAGAGTCATTTGGTTAACAATGGAAGTGAGAGATTAGCTGGATGGAGCATACTTACGAGAATATCTTTATGATGGGAACTTTATTGAAAGTCATAATGGTCTTGGACTTTTTTGCCCTCAGATCCATTTTATACCCTTTTCCTGCTTTCTTCTGTACTTACATGGAGCACTCATTGCTTTCCTAGGCTTTAGTAACAGCGGACTCTTCCCCCTAGGTTTTAGGAACTCAATGGGAAACTCTAAGTGGAAGATTTAAGGAAGAGGGAGCCAAGTCATTCCTCTGCTCATTTTAATTCTGTTAGTGTTGCTGTTCCTTTTGTGACTTCAGTTCCCACTGGTCAGGCCTGTCATAGTTACAACATCCACTGTATGATCTTAGTTCTGGACTCCTATGGCAGTGATCTGGTTGTCTCTCTTGATGACATTTTTTTTTTAATCCCCTTTGTAATCAGCTTCCAGCATTAATTTTCCTCTGTTTAAAATAATCTGTAATTTCTGTTGTACTAGTTAGACTCTGATGTTAAAGGGCACCCTTCACTTTGGAGAGCCAGTGAGGTATGATATCTGCCTTTATCAGAAAGTCATGGTGATATAGAGTACAGAATCACCACCACATGAGATGAATGGAGCTGGTTGTTTGGAAGCTAGGGTGTTTACGAAAGCTCTTCACTAAGGAAATCAGATCAGTGTATTCAAGAAGGGATACCCAAGAACTTCCCTTATTCCTATCCATAAAGGGGTAACTTAAATATTGACATTGTCTTCTTCTCTGCGATTTTGTATAAGCATAAGTTAAGTGAAAATCTAGCTATTATATTAAATGACTTAGGTACAGCATGAGACACTGTAATTTATGGCAATCAAAATTCTGAATGCCCTTAGTTCTCTAGTGAAATTTGCATTTAAGGCTTAAAGAAAGCTTGTACCAGAATATTGTTAATCATCTTAGTGGAGTGTAAATATTATTTATGGTATTTTCTAAATTCTGTAAGTCCTCCTTATACTTTGGTATTTCATTAGGATTTCTGAGTTGAAAAGTTGAAAAATACTAATTATACAACTAAACAAGGGGCAAGTATGCTTTCTGAAATTTATCCAACATTTTTCAGATAGTCCTACTTGGCTGAAACAATGAGCAATTGGTAGATACTTGATTATTTTCAATCTCTAGCCACATTTTCAAAGACCAGATTTTTAAATTAAAATGTACATAGTTTAGTAAAGATACAGAAATTTAGAATGAGCCATTTTTCAGCTATAGCATAGCTTTTGTTTTGTTTTGTTTTTGGTTGCCTTTTAAAAGTATTTTCAACAAGGAAGGACAAAAAAGGAACATACCCTCCAAAATTGGACACAGATGTTTAATGGACTTGTAATCTAGTATAGCAATGTAGACATCATATATTGCAGATATATACATCTGTTTCCTTCTACGGTGGTCCACTAACTATTCCATGGCTTAATGTAGATAGCTTTTGTCTTCAGCTATTCATGAATTTTTCTTTATTTTGGAAGCCCTTCCTAGATAAGAATGTAATTTTAAAAGTTAAATCATTGCTGTTCAAATGTTATTTAATAAATCATTACTTGCCTTTTATATTAATGAATTTCCAGATTTAGGCTTGCCTTTAAATTTACATTTTTCTTTTTTTATTTATTTAAAAATTTTTTATTATTATGTTTTAAAGGAAATTTCTTTTTATTGAATATAATTAATATAATTTTTTAAAATATTATAATTCATGCATATTAATTGCACAACTTAATGGGTATGACATTTTCATGCATGCATATATCACGCTTTGCTCATGTCCACGCTTCCTTCTACCTTGTCTTGTACCCCTCATTTCCCTTTACCTCAGGTCCCCTTCCCTTTCACTAATAATCTCTTTTCTATTTTCAGGTAATTCTTTTTTTTTTAATTTCCACATGTGAGAGAAAATAAGTGACACTGTCTTTCTGTGTTTAGCTTATTTTGCTTCTTCCATTTTTATTTATGTTTCTGCAAATAACAGTTTTATTCTTTATAGCTGAATAATACTCCTTTGTGCATATATAGCACACTTTCTTTACCCATCCATTAATGGCGCCAGCACCTAGGTTGATTTCCTTATCCTTGTTATTGTGAATTAGTGCTGCAGTAAGCATGGGTATGCAGATATCTCTTGTATGCTGACTTCATTTCCTTTGAATAAATACCTAGGAGTAGTAGCTGGATCATATGATGGTTTTATTTTTAGGTTTTGAGGAACCTTTATACTGTTTTTCTTACTGATTGTGCTAATTTACATTCCCACTAACAACACATAAAAGTTTCCTTTCCTCCACATTCTTTTCAGCATTTGTTATTTTTTTGTTTTGATAATGGCCATTTGACTGGGGTGACATAGAAACACATAATAATATCTCAGTATGTAGCTGTTTAGTTTTTTAAAGCTATAGAGACTTTTATGTTATATAAGTAGTGGATGAGTTAGTTACTAGACCAGTTTTGATTTGGATTTCCCTAATGGCTAAATATACTGAGCATTTTTTAAATGTTTTTATTGGCCATTTGTATTGTTTTTGAGAAGTATCTATTTAGATCATTTGCCCACTTTTTAATTCTTTTGTTAAGTTTTTTAAAATATGTATTCTGGTTACTAGTCCTCTGTCAGATGAATGGTTGGCGAAGATTTTCTCTCATTCTGTAGATTGTCTCTTGATACTGTTGATTGTTTCCTTTGCTGTGCAGAGATTTTTCCTGGGCTATTGGAGTACTATTCAGGAAATTTTTGCCTGTGTAAGTATCTTGAAGTGTTTCCCCTATATTTCTTCTGGTAATTTTTGAAACTTTAAGTCTTATATTAAGACTTTTGATCCATTTTGAGTTAAATTCTGTACTAGGTGAGAGAGAGTTTCAGTTTCCTGAATGTGGATATCTGGTTTCCCAAGCATTATTTGTTAAATAGGCTGTGTTTTATCCATTAACTCAATGGCCATAGACATTGAACTTTGTTACCAGTATCATCAGGCCTCTTTTATACTTATGAATCAGAAACCTACTTATTTCATATTTTATGCTTTAATTATGGTATCTGACATATTTGTAGGTCTGCTTTTGAAAACTATAGTTTTTTATTTATATATGACAGCAAAATGCATTACAATTCTTATTACACATAGAGCACAGTTTTTTGTATCTCTAGTTATATACAAAGTATATTCATACCAATTCATGTCTTTATACATGTACTTTGAATAATAATAATCATCACATTCCATCATCATTTATAACCCCATTTCCAGTTTTCCCTTCCCCTCCAACAACTGTGCCCTATTTAGAGTTCATCTATTCCTCCCATGTTCCCCCTCCCTATCCCAGTATGAATCAGCCTCTTTATATCAGAGAAAACATTCGACATTTGCTTTTTGGGGATTGGCTAACTTCACTTAGCATTATCTTCTCTAACTCCATCTATTTACCTGCAAATGCCATGATTTTATTCTCTTTTATTGTTGAGTAATATTCCATTGTGTATATATGTCACATTTTCTTTATTCACTCATCTATTGAAGGGCATCTAGGTTGGTTCCACAGTTCAGCTATTGTGAATTGTGCTGCTATAAACATTGATGTGGCTGTGTTCCTGTAGTGTGCTGTTTTTAAATCCTTTGAGTAGAGACCGAGGAGATGGACAGCTGAGTCAAACATTCGTTCCATTCCCAATTTTCCAAGAAATCTCCATACTGCTTTCCATATTGGCTGCACCAATTTGCAGTCCCACCAGCAGTGTATGTGTATGTGTGCCTTTTCCACTACATCCTTGCCAACACTTATTGTTGTTTGTATGCATAATAGCTGCCATTCTGACTGCAGTGATTGATTTGCATTTCTCTAATTGCTAGTGATGATGAACATTTTTCATATATTTTTTATTTATTGATTGAATATCATCTTCTGAGAAGTGTTTCTTTAGGTTTTGGCCCATTAATTGACTGGGTTATTTGATTTTTGGTCATTAACTGTTTGAGTTCTTTATACACCCTAGAGATTAGTGCTCTATCTGATGTGTGAGGGGTAAAGATTTGCTCCCAAGATGTAGGCTCTCTATTCACCTCACAGATTGTTTCTTTTGTGGAGAAGAAACTTTTTAGTTTGAGTCCATCCCATTTATTGATTCTTGATTTTTAATTCTTGTACCACAGGAGTCTTATTAAGAAAGTTGGGGCTTAATCCCACTTGATGGAGATGTGGACCTACTTTTTCTTCTATTAGATGTAGGGTCTATGGTTTTATTCCTAAGTCCTTGATCCATTTTAAGTTGAGTTTTGTGCATAGTGAGAAATACAAGTTTAATTTCATTTTGTTGCATATGGATTTCCAGTTTTCCCAGCACCATTTGTTGAAGAAGCTGTCTTTTCTTCAATGTATGTTTTTGGCACCTTTGTCTAATATAATTATAATTTTGTGGGTTAGTCTCTGTATCCTCCAATCTGTACCATTGGTCCACCAGTCTGTTTTGGTGCCAATACCATGCTGTTTGGTTACTATTGCTCTGTAGTATAGTTTATGGTCTGGTATAGTGATGCCACCTGCTTCACTCTTCCTGCTAAGGATTGCTTTAGCTATTCTGGGTCTCTTCATTTTCCAGATGAATTTCATGACTGCTTTTTCTATTTCTATGAGGAATGCCATTGGGATTTTGATCAGAATTGCATTAAATCTGTATAGTGCTTTTGGTAGTATGGTCATTTTGATAATATTAATTCTGTCTATCCAAGAGCAAGGTAGATCTTTCCATCTTCTAAGGTCTTCTTTGACTTCTTTCTTTAGAGTTCATTAAATAGATCTTTTACCTCTTTCATTAAGTTGATTCCCAAGTATTTTTTATTTTTTGAGGCTATTGTAAATAGGGTAGTTTTCCTCATTTCCCTTTCTAAGGATTTGTCACTGATATACAGAAATGCCTTTTATTTATGGGTGTTCATTTTATATCCTGCTACTTTGCTGAATTCATTTACTAGTTGTAGAAGTTTTATGGTGGAACTTTTAGGGTCTTCTAGGTATAGAATCATATCATCAGGAAAGAGTGCCAATTTGAGTTCTTCTTTTCCTATGTGTATTCCTTTAGTTTTTTTCGTCTGTCCAATTGCTCTGGCCAGTGTTTCAAGAACTATGTTGAATAGAAGTGGTGAAAGAGGGCATCCCTGTCTTGTTCCAGTTTTTAGAGGGAATGCCTTCAATTTTTCTCCATTTAGAATGATGTTGGCCTGGGGCTTAGCATAAATTGCCATTATGATGTTGAGATACGTTCCTGTTATCCATAGTTAACATGTGTTTTGAACATGAAGGGGTGCCGTATTTTGTCAAATGCTTTTTCTGCGTCTATTGAGATGATCATATGATTCTTATCTTTAAGTCTATTGATGTGATGAATTACATTCATTGATTTCTGTATGTTGAACCAATCTTGCATCCCTGAGATGAATCTCACTTGATCGTGGTGCATGATTTTTTGATATGTTTTTGTATTCAACTTGCCAGAATTTTATTGAGAATTTTTGCATCTATGTTCATTAGAGATATTGGTCTGAAGTTTTCTGTTTTTGATATATCTTTGCTGGTTTTGAATCAGAGTGATATTGGCCTTATTGAATGAGTTTGGAAATGCTGCCTTTTTCTATTTCTTGAAATAAATTGGAGAATATTGGTATTAGTTCTTCTTTAAAGGTCTTGTAGAACTTGGCTATGTATCCATCCAGTCCTGGGCTTTTTTTGGTTGGTAGACTTTTGATGGTATCTGCTATTTCGTCACTTGAAATTGATCTGTTTAAATTGTTTATATCTTCCTGATTCAATTTGGGAAAATTATGACTCTAGAAATTTGTCGATGCCTTTGATACTTTCTATTTTATTGGAGTACAAGTTTTCAAAATAATTTCTTCTGTTTTCTAGTGTCTGTTGTGATATTTCCTTTTTTTTAATTTATTGTTGGTCGTTCAAAACATTACAAAGTTCTTAATATATCATATTTCACAATTTGATTCAAGTGGGTTATGAACTCCCAATTTTTACCCCGTATACCGATTGCTGTATCACACCAGTTACACTTTCATTGATTTACATATTGCCATTCTAGTGACTGATGTATTCTGCTGTTTATCCTATTCTCTACTATCCCCCTTCCCCTCCCCTCCCCTCCCCTCCCCTTTTCTCTCTCTACCCCCTCTACTGTAAATCATTTCTTCACTTGTATTATTTTTCTCTTACCCCTCCTTTCCTCTTATATGTAATTGTGTATGACCCTGAGGCTCACCTTCCAATTCCATGCGATTTCCCTTCTCTCTCCCTTTTCCTCCCACCTATCATCCCTGTTTAATTTTAATCTTCTTCTCAAGCTCTTCGTCCCTACCCTGTCCTTGGTTACTCCCCTTATATCAAAGAAGTCATTTGGCATTTGTTTTTTAAGGATTGGCTAGCTTCACTTAGCATAATCTGCTCTAATGCCATCCATTTCCCTCCAAATTCTATGATTTTGTCATTTCTTAATGCAGAGTAATACTGCATTGTGTATAAATGCCACATTTTTTTTATCCATTCATCTATTGAAGGGCATCCAGGTTGGTTCCACAATCTTGCTATCGTGAATTGTGCTGCTATGAACATCGATGTAGCAGTGTCCCTGTAGCATGCTCTTATTAGGTCTTTAGGGAATAGACCTAGAAGGGGAATAGCTGGGTCAAATGGTAGTTCCATTCCCAGCTTTCCAAGAAATCTCCATACTGCTTTCCAAATTGGCTGCACCAATTTGCAGTCCCACCAACAATGAACAAGTGTACCCTTTTCCCCGCATCCTCGCCAGCACTTGTTGTTGTTGGACTTCCTAATGGCTGCCAATCTTACTGGAGTGAGATGGTATCTTAGGGTGGTTTTGATTTGCATTTCTCTGACTGCTAGCGATGGTGAGCATTTTTTCATGTACTTGTTGATTGATTGTATGTCCTCCTCTGAGAAGTATCTGTTCAGGTCCTTGGCCCATTTGTTGATTGGATTGTTTGTTATCTTATTATCTAATTTTTTGAGTTCCTTGTATACTCTGGATATTAGGGCTCTATCTGAAGTGTGTGGAGTAAAGATTTGTTCCCAGGATGTAGGCTCCCTGTTTATCTCTCTTATTGTTTCTTTTGCTGAGAAAAAACTTTTTAGTTTGAGTAAGTCCCATTTGTTGATTCTAGTTGTTAACTCTTGCGCTATGGGTGTCCTATTGAGGAATTTGGAGCCCGACCCCACAGTATGTACATCATAGCCAACTTTTTCTTCTATCAGACGCCGTGTCTCTGATTTAATATCGAGCTCCTTGATCCATTTTGAGTTAACTTTTGTGCATGGCGAGAGAAAGGGATTTAGTTTCATTTTGATGCAAATGGATTTCCAGTTTTCCCAGCACCATTTGTTGAAGATGCTATCCTTCCTCCATTGCATGCTTTTAGCCCCTTTATCAAATATAAGATAGTTGTAGTTTTGTGGATTGGTTATTGTGTCCTCTATTCTGTACCATTGGTCCACCCGCCTGTTTTGGTACCAGTACCATGCTGTTTTTGTTACTATTGCTCTGTAGTATAGTTTGAAGTCTGGTATCCCTATACCACCTGATTCACACTTCCTGCTTAGCATTGTTTTTGCTATTCTGGGTCTTTTATTATTCCATATGAATTTCATGATTGTTTTATCTATTTCTACAAGAAATGCTGTTGGGATTTTGATTGGGATAGCATTGAACTTATAGAGAACTTTTGGTAATATCGCCATTTTGATGATGTTAGTTCTGCCTATCCATGAACACGGAATATTTTTCCATCTTCTGAGGTCTTCTTCTATATCTCTCTTTAGGGTTCTGTAGTTTTCATTGTATAGGTCTTTCACCTCTTTTGTTAGGTTAATTCCCAAGTATTTTATTTTTTGGGGGGATATTGTGAATGGAGTAGTTGTCCTCATTTCCGTTTCAGAGGATTTGTCGCTGATATACAAGAATGCATTTGATTTATGCGTGTTGATTTTATATCCTGCCACTTTGCTGAATTCATTTATTAGCTCTAATAGTTTCTTTGTAGACCCTTTTGGGTCTGTTAGGTATAGAATCATATCGTCTGCAAATAGTGATAATTTAAGTTCTTCTTTTCCTATTTTTATGCCTTTAATTTCTTTCGTCTGTCTAATTGCTCTGGCCAGTGTTTCGAGGACTATGTTGAACAGAAGTGGTGAGAGAGGACAACCCTGTCTTGTACCAGATCTTAGAGGGAATGCCTTCAATTTTTCTCCATTCAGAATGATGCTGGCCTGTGGCTTATCATAGATTGCTTTTACAATGTTGAGGTATGATCCTGTTATCCCTAATTTTTCTAGAGTTTGAATATAAAGGGATGCTGTACTTTGTCAAATGCTTTTTCTGCATCTATTGAGATGATCATATGGTTCTTATTTTTAAGTCTATTGATGTGGTGAATAACATTTATTGATTTCCGTATATTGAACCAGCCTTGCATCCCAGGGATGAATCCTACTTGATCATGGTGTATAATTTTTTTGATATGATTTTGAATCCGATTCGCCAGAATTTTATTGAGGATTTTTGCATCTAGGTTCATTAGAGATATTGGTCTGTAGTTTTCTTTCTTTGAAGTGTCTCTGTCTGGTTTAGGCATCAGGGTGATGTTGGCCTCGTAGAATGTATTTGGAAGTTCTCCCTCTTTTTCTATTTCCTGAAATAGCTTGAAAAGTATTGGTGTTAGTTCCTCTTTAAAGGTTTTGTAAAACTCTGCTGTATACCCATCCGGTCCTGGGCTTTTCTTAGTTCGTAGTCTTTTGATGGTTTCTTCTATTTCCTCTATTGTTATTGGTCTGTTTAGGTCGTCTATATCTTCCTGACTCAATCTGGGCAGATCATATGACTTAAGAAATTTATCGATGCCTTCACTATCTTCTATTCTATTGGAGTATAAGGATTCAAAATAATTTCTGATTATCTTCTGTATTTCTGAAGTGTCTGTTGTGATATTGCCTTTTTCATCCCGTATGCTAGTAATTTGGGTTCTCTCTCTTCTTCTCTTCGTTAGCATGGCTAAGGGTCTGTTGATTTTATTTATTTTTTCAAAGAACCAACTTTTAGTTTTGTCAATTTTTTCAATTGTTTCTTTTGTTTCGATTTCATTAATTTCAGCTCTGATTTTAATTATTTCTTGCCTTCTACTTCTTTTGCTGTTGTTTTGCTCTTCTTTTTCTAGGATTTTGAGATGAAGTATGAGATCATTTATTTGTTGGTTTTTTCTTTTTTTAAGGAATGAACTCCAAGCAATGAATTTTCCTCTTACAAGTGCTTTCAATGTGTCCCATAGATTCCGATATGTTGTGTCTGTGTTTTCATTTAACTCTAAGAAGTTTTTAATTTCCTCCTTAATGTCTTCTATAACCCATTGATCATTCAGTAACCTATTGTTCATTCTCCAAGTGATGCATGATTTTTCCTTCCTTCTTTTATCGTTGATTTTCAGTTTCATTCCATTATGATCAGATAAGATGCATGGTATTATCTCTACTCCTTTATATTGTCTAAGAGTTGCCCTGTGACATAATATATGATCTATTTTTGAGAAGGATCCATGTGCTGCTGAGAAAAAAGTATAACTACTTGATGTTGGGTGGTATATTCTATATATGTCGATTAAGTCTAGGTTGTTAATTGTGTTATTGAGTTCTATAGTTTCCTTATTCAACTTTTGTTTGGAAGATCTGTCCAGTGGTGAGAGAGGTGTGTTGAAGTCTCCCATGATTATTGTATGGTGGTCTATTAGACTCTTGAACTTGAGAAGAGTTTGCTTGATGAACGTAGCTGCACCATTCTTTGGGGCATATATATTTATGATTGTTATGTCTTGTTGGTGTATGGTTCCCTTGAGCAGTATGCAGTGTCCTTCTTTATCCCTTTTGATTAATTTGGCTTGAAATCTATTTTGTTTGATATGAGTATGGACACTCCTGCTTGTTTCCGCAGTCCATATGAGTGGAATGATTTTTCCCAGCCTTTCACCTTCAGTCTATGTATATCTTTTCCTATCAAATGCATCTCCTGTAGGCAACATATTGTTGGGTCTTGTTTTGTGATCCATTCAACTAGCCTGTGTCTCTTAATTGGTGAGTTTAAGCCATTAACATTTAGAGTTATTATTGAGATATGGTTTGTTCCTCCAGCCATATATGTTTATTAATGTTACTAAACCTGATTTGTTTTCCTCTTTGATTACTTTTCCCCCTTTACTGTCCTACCTCCCACTGAGGGTTTTCAATGTTGTTTTCAATTTCCTCTTCCTGTAATGTTTTGCCAAGGATTTTTTGAAGAGATGGTTTTCTAGCTGCGAATTCTTTTAACTTTTATTTATCGTGGAAGGTTTTAATTTCATCTTCCATCCTGAAGCTTAATTTCGCCGGATACACGATTCTTGGTTGGAACCCATTTTCTTTCAATGTTTGAAATATGTTATTCCAGGATCTTCTAGCTTTCAGAGTCTGTGTTGAGAGATCAGCTGTTATCCTGATTGGTTTACCCGTAAATGTAATCTGCTTTCTTTGTCTTGTAGCTTTTAAAATTCTCTCCTTATTCTGTATGTTGGGCATCTTCATTATAATGTGTCTAGGTGTGGATCTCTTATGATTTTGCACTTTCGGCGTCCTGTAGGCTTCTAGGATTTGGGATTCTGTTTCATTCTTCAAGTCTGGGAAGTTTTCTCGTATTATTTCATTGAATAGATTGTTTATTCCTTTGGTTTGGAGCTCTGTGCCTTCCTGAATCCCAATGACTCTTAACTTTGGTCTTTTAATGTTATCCCATATTTCTTAGATGTTCTGTTCATGGTTTCTTAGCAGACTTGCTGAGCTGTCTATGTTCTTTTCAAGTTGAAATACTTTGTCTTCATTGTCTGATGTTCTATCTTCTAAGTGATCTACTCTGCTGGTAGTATTGTCAATTGAGGTTTTAAGTTGGTTTATTGCTTCCTGCATTTCTAGGATTTCTATTTGTTTGTTTTTTATTACCTCTATCTCCCTGTGAAATTGATCTTTTACTTCCTGGATTTGTTTATGTAGTTCCTTGTCAAAGTGATCTTTCATTGTCTGATTTTGCTGTCTCATGTCTTCCTTGAGACTCCAGATCATCTGAAGCATGTATATCCTGAACTCTTTATCAGACATTCCATCTGTTGCAGCTATTACCTCTTCTAGAGTTGAGTTGACCTGCATTGCTTGTGGTCCTTTCTTTCCTTGTCGTTTCATACTGCTCGCGTTTCTTTCTGCTTGGTGAAACTGTTGTGTTTTTGAAATTTTCCCCCTATTTATTTATATTGCTCTTGTATAGTTGGGAGATCTCTCTTGCAGGGCGGGTAGTGGCTGTGCTCCCCCTCTAATTAGGGTGATCTATCTACCACTCTGGTTGGTCGCAGGTCTGCCCACCCTGCGGCACGGGTGGCGGCTCTACTCTGCCCCCAGTCCAATTGTGGTGACGTAACTACCACGCCCTCGGGTCGTTGGACCTGATCTGGATGTGAGCGGCAGCTCTACTTCGCCCCTACTCCAATTGGTGTGACGTGTCTACCACGCTGGTCGGCCTCTAAGCCTGTTCCGCCGGTAGGTCGCAGATCTGCCTACCTTGCGGGCTCGGGCGGCAGTTCTGTTCAACCCCCACTCCCAGTGGGGGTACCTAACTGCCTCTCCAACGGGTCGCTGGGCCTTTTCCGGACACGGGCGGCAGCTCTGCTCAACTCCCACTCCAACCAGTGTGACGTGACTGCCTCGATGCTACTTGTCCACCACACTGGCAGGTTGCCGGGCCTGTCCTGCCAGTGGGTCGCAGGTCTGCTTACCTTGCAGGCTCAGACGGCGGCTCTTCACAGCCCCCACTCCAAATGGGGTGACTTGGCTACCACGCAGTCGGGTCGCTGGTCCTGTTCCAGGCGTGGGCGGCTACTCTCCTCGGCCACAGCTGCAGTTGGGGTGTCGTGATACCACGCCGGCGGGTCACTTGGCCTGCTCTGGGCACAGGTGGCAGTTCCACTCTGCCCCCCAGACCCCCACAGCACCCAGCAGGACCTGGACCGAGAAGCAGACCCTGTAGGTTCCCCAGCCCTGGGCCAAAGCAGCTTCGGGAGCCAGAACCCGGCCTCTCCGATCCCAGCCACGCTCTGCTAGGAGCAGGCTCCACAGAGCAACCGCCGCGGATTCCCAAGCCCCAGGCCAAAGCAGCCCCGGGAGACCGAGCCTGGCCACTCCAAACTCTCCCAGCTCGGTGCATGCTCCGCTAGGAGCAGGGTCAAAGACGCAGTCCCCGCTGGCTCCCCTGCCCCGGGCCAAAACTGTTCCGGGAGTCAGAGCGCCGCCGCCCCTCAGCGCACTTTCCACCTGAAGCTGGCGTCAGCTCGCAGTCCCCGCAGGTTCCCCAGCCCTGGGCTAAAGCAGTTTCGGGAGCCAGAATCCCGCCTCTCCGATCCCAGCCACGCTCTGCTAGGAGCAGGCTCCACAGAGCGACCCCCGTGGGTTCCCGAGCCCCAGGCCAAAGCAGCCCCGGAAGCCCGAGCCCAGTCGCTCCCAAACTCTCCCGGCTAGGTGCACGCTCTGCTAGGAGCAGGGTCAAAGATGCAGTCCCCGCGGGCTCCCCAGCCCCGGGCCAAAACTGTTCCGGGAGTCAGAGCCTCGCCGCCCCTCAGCGCTCGTTCCACTTGGAGCTGGCGTCGGCACGCAGTCCCCGCGGATTCCCCCACCCTGGGCCAAAGCAGCCCGGGGAACCAGAATCCGGCCGCTCAAAGTCCGGCGCATGCCTTGCCAAGAGCGAGCCCCGCAGAGTATTCTCCTCAGGTTCTCCAGTCCCGAGCCTGAGCGATCTGTCTGCGAGACGCAGGCAAATACCAGCCTGGAATCACCTGTTCCGTAGTTGAATGAGCTGAGATCAGTAGAAAACAGGGATCATTACATCAGCTCTCCAAGATGGCGGCTGCTGTCCTCCTCCGTGGTCCGACCGGTGTCAAGAATCAAACTGGACCGCTTCTCTCCTCTATCTCAAAGCCGAAACTCAGCACTAAGCACGGCCAGTGCACCGCTGGCAGGAGCCCCCAGAATCCGCATCGCTGTACTCCCGCTTTGGAACCTCGCTGCTACTCAGCGCGCGCCCAGACTCCATCCGCGGGGCGGTCCGCCGAGCAGGTTCTGCTACCCTCCGTGCGGAGAAATCGCCCGCGACCGCTCCCCCGCAGTCGAATCCCGCATAGTGGAAATCCGTCCTTTAGATTCTGGAGCACCTCGATTTCACTGGAAATTCCCAACAAGGTAGCCTTCAGCCGTTTCACCTCGTCTTTCTCCCGCACAGTGACACGGCGCACTAGGGTGATGCACTCCCATCGCCGCCATCTTCTCATCCCCGTGATATTTCCTTTTTCATCATGTATGTTAGTGATTTGAGTTGTCTCTCTCCTTCTCTTCGTTAGCAAGGCTAAGAGTCTATCAATTTTGTTTATTTTTTTCAAAAAACCACCTTTTTGCTCTGTCAATTTTTTTAATTGTTTCTTTTGTTTCAATTTCATTGATTTCAGATCTCATTTTAGTTATTTCCTGTCTTATGCTGCTTTTGGTCTTGATTTGTTCTTTTTCTGGGGCTTTGAGATGTAGTGTTAAATCATTTATTTGTTAACTTTTTATTCTTTTAAGGCATGAACTCCATGCAATGAACTTTTCTCTTAGAACTGCTTTCATAGTGTCCCAGAGATATCTATGTTATATCTGTGTTTTCATTCACCTCTAAAAGTTTTTAAATCTCCTCCTTGATGTCTTTTGTAACCTATTGTTCATTCAGTAGCATATTATTTAGTCTCCATGTGTTGGAGTGGATTTTATTTCTTATTTTATCATTGATTTCTAATTTTATTCCATTATGATCTGATAGAATGCAGGGTATTATCTCTACTTTTTTATATTTGCTAAGTGTTGCTTTGTGGCATAGTATATGGTCTGTTTTAGAGAAGGATCCATGTGCTGCTGGGAAGAAAGTATATTCTCTTGTTGAAGGATGGAATATTATATATATCAGTTAAGTCTAAGTTATTGATTATATTGTTGAGTTCTATAGTTTCTTTGTTCAGCTTTTGTTTGGAAGATCTATTTAGTGATAAAAGAGGTGTGTTAAGTCACCCAAAATTATTGTGTTTGTGGTCTATTTGACTCTTGAACTTTAGAAGAGTTTTTTGGATGAATGTACACGCTCCATTGTTTGGGGCATATATATTTATAATTGTTAAATCTTGTTGATGTATGGTTCTCTTGAATAGTATGTAGTGTCCTTCTTTATCCTTTTTGATTGACTTTATCTTGAAGTATACTTTATTTGATATGAGGATGGAAACCCCTGCTTGTTTCTGAAGTCCATGTGAGTGGTATGATTTTCCCCAACCCTTCACCTTCAGTCTGTGGATGTCTTTTCCTATGAATGGTCTATTGGAGGCAGCATATTGTTGGTTCTTTTTTCATTGATCTTATCTGCTAGTCTATGTCTTTTGATTGGTGAAGCTAGGTCATTAATATTCAGGGTTATTACTGAGACATTATTTCTATTCCCAGCCATTTTTGTTTATTTTGGTATTCAACGTGACTTTCTTTCTTCTCTGATTAGATTTTCCTTTAGTGTAATACCTCCCTCTGCTGATTTTCATCATTGTTTTTCATTTCCTCTTTGTGGAATAGTTTGCTGAGGATATTCTCTAGTGCAGGCTTTCTAGTTGTAAATTCATCATCAAATCTAAGCTTAGTTTTTCTGGGTATAAGATTCTTGGTTGGCATCCATTTTCTTTCAGAGCTTGGTATATGTTGTTCCATGATCTCCTGGCTTTGAGGGTCTGGGTTGAAAAATCTGCTGAGATATGAATTGGTCTCCCCCTATATGTGATCTCATTCCTCTCTCTTGTGGCTTTTAAAATTTTGTCCTTATTCTGTATGCTATGCATTTTCATTATAATGTGCCTTAGTGTAAACCTGTTGTAATTTTGTACATTTGGTGTCCTGTAAGCCTCTTGTATTTGGTTTTCCAATTCGTTCTTCATGCTTGGGAAATTTTTGATATTATCTCATTGAAGAGATCGTGCATTCCTTTGGTTTGAAACTCTGTGCCTTCCTGTATCTCAATAACTCTTAGATTTGGTCTTTTGATGCTGTCCCATAATTCTTGGATTTTATGTTCATGGTTTCTTACTATCTTCACTGTGTGATCAACTTTATTTTCCAGATTGTATACTTTGTCTTCATTATCTGAGGTTCTTTCTTCCAAGTGATCTAGTCTATTGGTTATGCTTTCCATTAAGTTTTTTATTTGATTTATTCCTTCATTTCATGGATTTCTGACTGTTTTTTTTCCCAGAGTCTCTCTATCTCTCTTTCTCTCTCTCAGTAATCTTTTGCTTCCTATATTTGCTCTCTTATCTCATTGTTGGAGTGATCAATTTTTGCCTGTATTTGTTCATTTAGGTCATTCTTTAATTCACACATCATTTTAATTATGAACCTTCTGAACTCCTCTAACATTTCATCAACTTCGTTGTCCATGGGTTCTGTTATTATAGTGTCCTGGTTTGTTTGGGGCACTTTTTTCTTTCTTGTTTTTTCATGTTGTCTATGTGTCTTCCTGTCTTGCAGTGTGGATCTGGGAAATTACAGTTTCTTCCCTATATTCTTGTAGTACCAGTGCAGATTGTCTGTACCTCACCTTGATGTTGGGCTTCCAGACCCTGCTGGTGTCCCTCAATGAATGCTACTGCATCCTGGATTGTGTAAGTTGGAGTGGGTGGATCTGGGCTGCTGGGCTTGACCTCCCCTGGTAGTCTGCTGGTCTGAAGGGGTGGTACTGCACCAGAGGCTTGGCTCTGTTGGGTGTTGGTTGTCTGCCCTGCCTGGGGAGGGGTGGACTGGGCCTGCTGTGCACCTGGGTCCTGCCATGTGGGTGTGGGTGGATGTGGGCCCTGGGCTTGACCTCTAGTGGTAGTCTGCTGCTCCGAAGGAGTGGTCCTGTGCCAAAAGCCAGGATATGGAGGGTGTCTGCCCCACTGGGGGAGAGGTCAATCCCGCCTGCTATGCACCTGGCACCCTAACAGGCAGGTGTGAGAACTATAGTTTGTATGGGATTTTACTCATGGAGCTTATTGCTTGTTCGACTGTTTAGCAGTATTTGATGCTATGCACTGTATTTTCCAAGGAACATTAGCTGTGTTAAATTCTTTGATGCCTATAGGACAGAGGTTCCACCCCAAGCAATTTGCATTTGTTTTTGACATATAACTTGGGATAATTACAAATACAGAAGCACTGCATTTATTGTTTTTAATTTAGAAAACATTTTATTAGGGAAGTAAAAATGTAGAATAAAAGTTCAGAGTAGCTTTATGCACTCATCAAACAGCTTCGGCAGTTATCAATATTTTGCCATTTTTGTTTTATCAGTATTTGTACAATTACAGTTTTTTTAGCTATCTTTAACTGATAAGGATTTTTTTAGTATATTCTATATGTTGCTATCAAGCCTAACTAAATTATTGGTGCAGTCACAATTGTGTATTACATGTAGAGAAAAATATAATTCCTTAATATCTAGTCTGAGTTCAGATTTCCCTGATTGTCACCTAAATGTTATTTTTTTTTTACATTGGATTTGTTTACATTACAATCTAGGTGATGTCTTCATATTGCATTTAATCAATTTGGTTGCAGATTTTTTTAAATTCAGCTTTTTGAGATCATTGTGGATAATCACATGAACTTGTAAGAAATGATACAGAAATTCCTTTATACCCTTCACCCAATTTCTCTCAATATTAACATCTTGAAAATCTATAGTGCAGTGTCATAGGCAGGGTAATGATATTGCTATCAATCAGACACATAATGGTTCCATTAGTCTAAGGAACCGTCCTATTGTCCTATTGTCCTTTGGCCATACCCACCTCTCTTCTCCAGTCTCCAGTCTTTCAGTGGCAACCATCAATCTGTTCTTGTTCAATTTTTTGTCATTTCAACAATATTCGATAGGGGTTAGTGATGTAGCTCAGTTGTAAAGTGCTTCCCTGGCACTACAGAAACAAATAAACAAACACAATGTTATATAAATCAGAATCATATAATATATGACCTTTTAAGATTGGTTCCTTCAACTGGCATAATTCCCTAGAGATTCATCCATATCATTGCATATATGAAGTTTGTTCCTTTTTATTTCTGAGTAGTATTCCATAGTATGTATACCACAGTGGCTTTAATCTTTGAAGGATATCTACTTTGGGCCTATCACAAGTATTCCTGTGTGGATGAATATAGATTCTCATCTCTCAGAAAAATTCCCAAGAGTACAATCTATTGGCATGTGGTAGTTACATGTTTAATTCTAGTGACAAACTGTTTTTCAGAGGACTGAACTGTTTTACATTCCTACCTGCAAGTACCCCTGCTTCTTGGCATTCTTGCCATCATTTGATACTGTCCCTATGTTTTTATTTTAGCCATTCTGATAGATTTGTCATGACATCTCATTGTAGTTTTAATTTACATTTTACTAATGGCTAATTACATTGAACATCTTTCTATGTATCTGTTTGCCACAGCATCTCTTCTTCAAAGAAATGTCTGTTTTGCTCATTTTCTAATTGGATTATTTTAACTGTAATATTTTCTTTTTACTAATCCTTTCTTAGATATGAGGCGTGAACAGATTTTCTTCCTTTAGCTAGTCTTTTTACCTTTCAACAGAGTCTTTCACAGAACAGAAGTTTTTTTATTTGGATGATATCCATTGATGAATTTTTTGGTGCTTCTTGCATTTGTTTTTAAGTCTGAAATCTGTTAATCTGTAGGGAGGTAAAAATGTAGAATAAAAGTTCAGAGTAGTTTCTTATTTCCTCTTTTAACTTATCTGTCTGTCCCTTTAGCAAACTCTAGAAACCCTGAATATAATATCTGATTCCAGATTCATATATTGTAAAGAAAAACAACATAAGTGTGTTTAGGATTCATATTTTTGTTGATATTTTGCTATCATTTTATACTACCTAAATTTGATATCAAAGAATACTGGCTTTTTCATTGGTCATTGATTTATAGAGATCAACATCTGGGTTTCTAGAAGATAAATATAGCTGATTTTTAATATTAAAAAAGTAATATTGTGGAGTTTTGATTAAAGTCTTTGATTTTATATTTGTACAGGTTTAGTATCCCTTATCTGAAATTCTTGGGACCAGAAGTATCTCATATTTCAGAGTTTTTTAGAATTTGGAATATTTGTACATATATAATGAGATATCTTAATTGGGACCCAGTGGCTAAACACAAAATTCACTTATATTCCAAATACACTTTATGCACATAGCCCAAATGTAATTTCATACAATTATTTTTGCTGTGTCTATATTTTTATCATGACCCATCATGTGAGATCAGTATGGAATTTTCCACTTGTATTGGCATGCCAGCACTCAGAAAGTTTTGGATTTTTTATTTCTTATGCTACTATACCCCATTCCCTCAGACTTTCTTGCCCCACCAAGCATTATAAATTAGGGTGGGATATGTGAGACCTCATTTATGCTTAAAAATTACTGGAGGTGGAGTTGAGGTGTGGAAGAGAAGTGCATGTTTGAATACTCAGCACCAAGGTTCTAAATTGAGTTTGGACAGCATGGTATAGCAGCAGCTGAGTATTTAAAATTCATTTTGTACATCGGTTTGGTTGTCCCTGATTTATTTGGGGCAATTTCCTCCTATATTCTTCACTTCTACTGGATTATGGGCTTTGTCTCTTTTTTCTCATGTTCATTAACTAAGCTTGGCACGTGGTCTTAGTGTAAAAGTCAGTTTACTGATGCCTCTAAAAAGATGTTTGTTCTTTTCTTCTTCCTCATCCTCCTTTTTGTTCTTCCTCCTTCTCCTCTTCTTAACCATTATCATCATCATTTAGGGGATCAGGAGCTCCTAGAATACATTTTTGCTGGAAACTGAATTAGGTCATATTCTTCTAAATCATGAAATACCACTATAAATATTTCTATAGTCTCAAAGTATATAACTATTATAGGATCACTCTTAGTCCATTTGTGTTGCATTGACAAAATATCTGAGAATGGGTCATTTATAGACAATGAGAAATTCTCAGTTTGGCAGCTGGAGGTTTAAGACCACAGCAATGGCAGGTTTCATGTTCAGTGAAAGCCTGATCTCTGCTTATAAGATGACACCATGTTACTCTGTGCTTCAGAGGAGACAGTGTAGCTGGAATGGAGACATGGCCTTTTATAATGGCCCTAACCCTACCCATGAGGGCTTCACCATTATAACTACTCACCTCCTAAAGACCTCACTTATAGTACAACCATGTTGGCAATGCAGTTTCAATGTATGAATTTTGGGAGGGACATTCAGAAATTAGCACACTTGTTATTATATATTTCTTTTAATATTTCCATAGTGTATCTCTTTAATATGATTCTCTTAAAAGTACAACTAAAGCCAGTGTGGTGGTGCAACCTGTAATCCCAGCAATTTAGGAGACTGAGGCAGGAGAATCTTGAGTTCAAAGCCAGCCTCAGCAACTGCGAGGTGCTAAGCAACTCAGTGAGACCCTATCTCTAAATAAAATACAAAATAGGGCTGGGGATGTGGCTTAGTGGTCAAGTACCCCTGAGTTCAATCTCCGGTACAAAAAAAAAAAAAAAAGTACTACTAAAGTATTAACTTAAACTTTTATGAGTAGAATACCCAGTTATAATTAATTATTTTTCTCAGCAAGTTTTGGGAATTAGGAATCTTTGTTTAGAAATAATACATGCATCCTCCACCCTCAGCCTTGGAAAGTGATTCTGTAGATCTGTATTTAAGTCCTACACATGCTTTTGGAAAAATATTTAGATGATTCAGTATTCCCTTGAGTAGATATGTTTATTGGAGAGTTAGCAGCAGTTTTAGGGAAGGGACCAGTTCAATTGTTGATCTTTTATTGGTTAAGTCAGAGTGCCATCTAGTGGGAGAAAGACTGTTAAATTAATAGAAGTTTTCAAACTTTTAGATGAGCATGTAGACAGAACCATCTGTTATCCTAAGCTTAAGCTGTGTTTTCCAGAAGTCAGCAATACTAAAGCATGAGAACTGTGTATTGTAAGGTGAGAGAAGAGGAAGAAAGTATTCCTACAGGGCAATAGCAGACACACAATAGGTACCTGATCAGTGGAAGTTATCGCCATAATTCTTACTTTTCTCACATGGAAGGCCAATCAAGTAGAGTAATAATTAAGTAGGAGATGCTCAAATAAATAGTTGTGGTATTCATATAATATTTTATCATCTTCTGATCATATACTAGTACAGAAATGTTAACAATTTTATCCTCCGTTGTCTTTATTTTGCCATTCAGGACTTCAACAAAATCTGTTACAGTTTTTAATACATCTTTCCTGAAATATTTTAATCTGTTATAAACATACATATATGCCTCGATACTTGGCATACTCAATCCTTAACAAACACATGTGGCTTCTGTGTGCTGGCACTGTTGGAGGCAATATAAAACAGTATGCAAAGCAGGATATAATCCCTATACTTACATTTACGGTAGGGTAGATGTTGTCTAACTCCTGCTCTGTACCTTGCTATTCTCATTGTTTTTAAACATATAAATTCTCCTCTAATGGCTGCTATAGCTGCATCCCTCAAACTTACTCTATTCAAAATATCACCTACTTGTGATTTATCCTTTGATCCTTGGATTATTTAGAAGTGCTCAGTTTAATTTCCAAGTGTCAGGATTTGATTTAGGTGTGTGTTACTGATTTCTAGTTTAATTTCATCAGATTAGAGAACACGTATACTCTCATTCCTTTAAATTTGTTCAGAACTGCTTTATAGCCCAACATATGGTCTTTGTGAATGTTTCATGTTGATGTAAAATGAATATGTTCTATTATTGCTGGATGAACTGTTACATAATTTTTTTGAATCACATTGGTTGATTGTATCATTTGTCTCTGAAATTCTTATTAACTTTAAGTCTTTTTTTATGAATTACTAAAAGAAAAATAATGAAATTTTTACCTATAGTTCAGGATTGTTTCTCTCTTCATTTTTGTCAGTTTTTCCTTGAGTGTTTTTGTGGTGGTTAGATATATTCACATTAGGATTATTGTGTATGCTTGCTAGTTTGGCTTCTTTATATATATGAAGTTGTGTTCTTTGGCACTGCTAATATTTTTGGTTCATTTACATTGTCTAATGTTAATTATAGACACTGGAATTTAAATTTTGGGTTTTTTTTTGTTGTTGTTGTTCTTTTCTTTACAATTCAGGTGAGAAAGCCATACATGTTCAGTAGAATCAAATTTCAGATTTTGAAATTTGATCTGTTCCAAGGCTAGCTGTGTGTGGTAGGAAACTCTTGCAATGCTGAGCAGCACTACCACCACCAAGAGCCTATAGCTCCCAGTCAACCACATAATCACCAGGGTCAGCAACTGATACTCAGCGTGTACTGTGTTGCTGTGTGTTGGATAGGTTGAGTATTAAATGTATTTTTTATTTAAGATATTTTCAATCTATGATAGGTTTTCTGGAGCATCCATCATGAGTCAAGGAGCACCTGTAATTTATTTTTGTAAACCACTCTTATACATCCTGTAATTATTTATACCTTAATAATACCTATAATCTAAATGTTACTTTTTGCAAATCAGTCCTACGTTTTTTTCCAGAATAAAAAATGAAAGGCAAGTAGGTTTTTTTAGGTTGTTACTATTGCCCTTTTTATGAACTAATTTATACATGACCATGATATAAAATTCAAAAGATACAAGTTTATGGTGAAAAATTGGTCTCCTTCCCTTACCAATACCCTGCTGTTGCATTCCCTTCTACACGACAGTCATTTTTCTCGTAAATAGTGTACTGTTCCACACATTTTGTAAACATTCCACCCCCCCCCCCAATTTTTTTTCTTTTTCTCTAGCCTCTGCATATGAGAGAAAACATAGAACCCTTGACCTTCTGAGTTTGACTTATTTCTCTTAACATGATGGTCTCTAGTTCCATCTATTTTCCTGAAAATGTCATAATTTCATTTTTCTTTATGGCTGAATAAATCTCCATTATTTTCTTTATCCATTCATCTGTTGGTGAAAACCTAGGTTGGTTCCATGCTTTGGCTATTGCTATTATGAATTTGGCTGTTGTGAATTGTGGGTGTGACTGGGCATGGTGGTGAAGTTAGGCATGATAGCACATGACTGTAATTCCAGCAGCTCAGGAAGCTAGTAGGTAGGAGGATTTCCCATTCAAAGCTAGCCTCAGCAACTTGGCAAGATCCTGTCTCAAAATACAAAAAAGGGCTAGTGATGTGGCTCAGTAGTTAAGTGCCTCTGGGTTCAATTCCTGGTACCAAAAAATAAAATAAGATACATAGGGTATGAATATATCATGGTAGTAAGATGACTTTAATAATTCTTCAGTATAAATACCAAGAAGTGATATACCTGAGTTATATAGTGGTTCCAAGCCTACTCTTTTTGAGGAGCCTCATACTGATTTTCATAGTAATTGTACTAATTTACAGTCCTACCAACAGTGTAAATGTGTTCCTTTTTCTCCATGTCTGCTCCAGCATTGTAATTTTTATTCTTGATGACTGCAATTCTGATGGGTGAGAAATGAAATCTGTGTGTGTGTGTGTGTGTGTGTGTGTGTGTGTGTGTGTGTGTGTACACATTTGATTTGCATTTCCCTAATTGCTAATGATGTCATGTATTTGTTGGCCATTTGTATTACTTCTTTTAAGAAGTGTCTGTTTAATTCATTTGCCCATTGATTAATTGGGGCATTTTAGTTTAGTTTTTTTTTTTTGAGCTCTTTGTATATTATAGATATGAATCCTCTGTCAGAAGAATAGCTAGCAAAGATTTTCTTCCATTCTGTGGATTCTGTCTTCATATTCCTAGTTGTTTCCTTTGCTGTGCAGAAGCTTTTTAATTTGATGCTTTCCCATGTATTAACTCTTGGCATTATTTCCTGGGCTTTAGGTGTCCTGTTAAGAAAGTTGTTGCCTGTGCCTAAAAGCTAGAGTGTTGACACTATGTTTTCTTCTAGGAGTTTCATAGTTTCTGGTTTAATTCCGAGATCTTTGATTCATTTTGAGTCAATTTTTGTGCGGGATGAAAGATAAGGATCCAGTTTTATTCTTGAACGTATGGATAACCAGTTATCCCAACACCATTTGTTAAAAAGTTGTCTTCTTTTGAACATGTACTTTGGCACCATATAGTATATGACTATACTAGCTGTGTGGGTTTGTCTCTGTCTTCTGTACCATTAGTCTATGTGTCTGTTTTTATGCCCATACCATGCAGTTTTGGTTTCTATAGCTCTGTGGTATAATTTGGAGTCAGATATTGTGATGTCTCCAGCATTGCTTTTTTGGCTTAAAACTGCTTTAGCTGTGCTAGATCTTTTATTCTTCCAAATGATGCTTATGACTTTTTGTCTAGTTCTGTGAAGAATGTCATTGGTGTTTTGATGGGGATTGAATTGAATCTGTATATTGTTTTTGATAGTATGGCCATTTTAACAATATTAATTCTGCCTATTCATGAACACAGAAGGTCATTCCATCTTCTGAAGTCATCTTTAATTTCTTTCTTCAAGGTTTTATATTTTTCATTGTAGGAGTCTTTCACTTTCTTGGTTAGATTTATTCCTAGGTATTTAATTAATTCATTTATTTGAGGCTATTGTGAATGGAATTGCTTTCCTGATTTCTTTCTCATTGTTGGTTTATAGGAAAGCTATTGATTTTTGTGTTAATTTTGTAATTTGCCAGTTTGCCCAATTTGTTTATTACCTCTAGCAGTTTTTTGGTGGAGTTTGTTTTATTTTGTTTTTTGATCTTTTAGGTATAGGATCATATCTGCAAACAATGATAATTTGACTTCTTCCTTTCCTACTTTTATCACTTTTCTGTCCTCTTTATTGCTCTGGTTAGAATTTCTAGCACTGTATTAAATAGAAGTGCTGGGAGTGGTCTTCCCTGTTTACTATGAGGTTGGCTTTGGGCTTTTCATAAACAGCCTTTATGATGTTAAGGTAGGTTCTTTATGTCCCTAATTTCTTTAGTGTTTTTATCATGAATGGATGCCAAATTTTGTTGAAGGCCTTCTCTGCATCCATTGAGATTAATAAGTGACTTTTAAAATTCTGTTAATGTCATAAATTATATTTATTAATTTGCATATCTTTAACCATCCATGCATCTCTGGAATTAAACCACCTTGTTTGTGATGTACAATCTTCTTAATGTGTTATTGGATGCGATTTGCCAATATTCTATTAAGTATTAGTCTATTGAGTTCATCAAGGATTTTGGTTATTTGATGTTTCCTTATCTGGTTTTGGTGTAAGTATGACATTGACTTCATAGAATGAATCTGGAAGTGTTCAATTCTTTTCTATGTCAAGGAATAATTTGAGGAGTATTGACATTAGTTCTTCTTTAAAGATTTGATTGAATTAGCTGAAATCCATCTGGTCCTGGGCTTTTCTTTGTTGGAAGGCTGTTTAATACTGCTTGTATCTCATTCCAAGTTATTGGTCTGTTTAGGTTTCTTCTTTATTCGGTTTTGGCAGATTGTCTAAAAATGTGTTCATTTCTTCCAGGTTTTCCAACTTACTGGAGCCTAAAATACTCCCTCATCTGCTGGTTTTTCAGAGATGTTTATGGTGATTTCTTCTTTTTCATCTCTAATTGTATTAATTTGGCTTTTCTCTCTTTTCTTTTGGTTAGTTGTCTATGGGCTTATCAAGCTTGTTTTTCATTTCAAAGAACCAGCTGTTTCATGGCTCATTTTTATTCTCAAATTAATTTATTTCAGCTCTGAGCTTAATTATGTCCTTCTTCTACTGATTTTGGGATTGGTTTCTTCTTCTTTTTCAATGCCTTGAGATGTATCATTGAGGTTGTTTATTTTGAATTTTTCTGATTTTCTTATGTAGGCACTCATAGCTATAAACTTTCCTCTTAGAACTGCCTTTAGAGTGTTTAAGAGGTTCTGGGATGTTGTATCACTATTCTCGTTTGAGTCTAAGAATTGTGTAATTTCTTCCTTGACTACTTCTATCACCCATTCATCATTCAAAGGAGTATTACTCACCATGTGTTTATATAGTTTCTGTAGGGTTTGGTCATGTTGATTTCTAATTTCATTCCATTATGATCTGATAAGATGCAAGGAATTGTGTCAATTTTTTTGTATTTTCTAAGAGTTGCTTTGCAGCCTAAAATATGGTCCACTTGGAAAAGATTCCATGAGCCACTGAGAAGAAATTATATTCAGCTATTGTTGGATGAAATAATCTATAGATGTCTGTTAGGCCCATTTGATTTTTAATATTTTTATGTCCAAAGAGTCTTTACTGAGTTTATGTCTGTATGAGCTATATAATGGTGAGAGAGGTTTGTTGAAATCACCCAGTATTATTATACTGGGGTCTCTTTATTATATAATTAGTTGCACCCAGTTTGAAACATAAATGCGTTATTGTGATATCTTCTTGTTGGATTGTTCCCTTTACCAATATATGTAGTGACTGTCTTTGTCTCTTTTGATTAATTTTGGTATGAAATCTGCTTTGTCAGATATAAGAGGCCACTCTTGCTTGTTTTTGGTCTCCATTCACATGGTATATCGACTTCTATCTTTTCACTTTCAGCCTGTGGCTGTCTTTGCCTGTAAGTTGAATCTCTTGCAAACAACATATAGTTCAGTCTTGTTTTTTTTTAATCCATTCTGCCAGCCTGTGTCTTTTAATTGGCAAGTTGAGACCATTTATAGAAAATGATGTTTATTTATTAATTCTTGCCATTTTGATTTACTTAATCACGTTTAATTTGATCCTTTTTCTCTTTGCTTAGCTACTCTTCAAATGAGATTTGTTCTTTTGTGAGCTCTGGAGTTTGTTTTTTATTTTCTTTGTGCAATATTACTTTTAAGTAAGTTCTGTAATGCTGGTTTAGTAGTCATCAATTCTTTTTTTTTTCTGCTTATCTTAGAAGGTTTTTATTTATCTTCAATTTTGAATGTTAGCTTTGCTAAATATAGCAGTTTTGGTTGACAGTTATTTTTTTTCAGGACTTGGAACACATTGTTCTAAGCCCTCATGGCTTGTAGAGCTTAAGAAATCAGAAGTGATTCTGATTGGCTTGCCTCTAAATGTGACCTGATGTTTTTTGTCTTGAGAGTTTTAAATATTTGTCCTTGTTCTGTATGTTAGGCATTTTAATTATAATGTTTATGGAGAGGTTCTTTTTTGATCTTGTTACTTGGGGTTCTGAATGCCTCTGGTGTCTGCATGTCCGTCTTATTCTGAAGGTTTCGAAATTTTTCTGTTATTATTTTCCTGAAGACTTTATCCATTCCATTAGCCCACCATCTCACAGCCCTCCTTAATTCCAATGATTCTCTAAAAAGTTCTTACATATTGTGATCATGGTTACTTTTTTTTCTTTCATACTGTCTGAATGTTCAAGGCTGACCACTTGTGTCTTCAAGCTCTGATATTCTGTCTTCCATATGGTCTACTCTGTTAGGGTTTCAACTGAACATTTTATTTGATTTATTATGTCTTTCATTTCCAAGATTTCTAGTTGGTTCTTTTTTAGTATTTCTATCTCCTTATTGAATTTTCCATTCATATTCTTAATTCATTCAGTTCCTTTCTTAATTCATTCAGTTGATTTTCTGTGTTCTTTTGGAATTCATTGATTATTTTTATATTGATTCCTTTGAATTCCTTATCTGATATTTCATATGTTTCGATATTTGGGGGAATATTTACTGGTGAATTAAGAACTTTAAGAGGTGTTATACTAGCTTGCTTTTTCGAATTTCTTGTATTCATGTGTTTGTTGGGAGGGATTTCTCTTCCATTCTCATGTGTAGGCCTTTGTAGAGCACATTCTTCACTTGCCAGTATGTGCTAGAGTGATGTGGATTGAGACCCCCTCTTGTAGGTGTGGTGTCTACAGCCTTTGTGTTATTTCTGTGTTATTTTTTGCTATAGCAAAGGATGTCCAGAGGTGGGACTTGGGGGTTCACCCCTAGGTGTTTCTACTTGGGATCTGGTTATTAGTTTGGGGTTTTGTCTTTTCTGTTCTTTGTATTAAAGTATAGCTAAATATTAAGTGTCATTAATTTGTGTGTGGAGCAGTGTATGCTGTCTTTTGATTGAGTTTAGTTTAGCAGCAGAGTTTCCACTCTGTGAACTTGTGGTATTCCTGTAGGTTCCCAGCATCTCACAGAATAGAGGGAAACAAACAATGCAACAAGCAATCCAAAGGATATACAGCATCAAAGTAAATACTTGGTTTCTACTATCACATCTACAATGTTAATTGCCACAAAAAAATAGAAATGGTAGAGCATTAATCACCAACAGCAAAAACAATAAGTAACCCTGAACTATATTTGGAATTAAAGAATATAACAGGTGTCAACTGCATCATCCATAGCAGTAATAATTGCAGCAGCATGAAGGGTGGGGGCAGGAATTATATCACCAATTCATGCTAAAAGGTGGTAAAAATACAGTTATTTAAGAGAAAATAAAATGTGATTGGAAAATAGAATAGGGCTTATAATTTCAAAAAGGGAACAGAATGTAAAAGAGAGAGCATGATGGTTATAAGGAAGGAGGAGAAAAAATAGAAATAACAAAGTAAAAAGAGAGTGAAAGAGAACAACAGAATTTGGCTGTTGGCAGAAGAAAAGGGGAAGAAAAACAGACAAATCAGACAAATGAAAAACTGTAACCCTCAAAAGACAAGGCAAGGAAAAGTAGCTACATTTTACAAATGCTAAAGTAAGAAAAATATATGTGCATCTATATATGTTCATGAATCAATTCGCACAGCAACACACACACAAAAGATTATTTATGGAAAACTAAGGAATCATTTCTACTGAGGTAGTCAAAATAGTCAGTGAGAATAGATGGACTCTATCTATGCCCGACTGTGTCTCTCTTTCCATTTCTTCTTGGGCTAAGTATATCTCTGTGCTGTATCACTTGCATTCTGCTAGGTACACCCTAGGCTATAAGGAAGGTGCTTATGAGGTCAGTGTAGCTGTTTTTGCTCTAATCCCCTTGCTTTGCAGGTGCAGTGTGGCCACCTCAAGATGGCTCTGCTTCAGCTCTCCCAGCCTCTTGGGAAACACGTGTCACTTTAGAAGCATCAGTGAACAGTGCAGCCACTGGATCAGCTAAGAGCAGGCCACTTTTCTGATATCAGGTTTTTCCATACTTAATCTGTCTGTTTTGTTTCTCTCTCCCTCTATGCTCAACCAGTGCAGCTGGTTAGCTGGCTTAGCTCAATGTAGTCTGAGTTTCTAAGACACTCTGACTATCCAGTATTGAGTTTTAGTGAAATCTATCTTCCACCCACTTCTCGGAGAAGCAGTACTTCTGCTGCTTGAATCCTGAATTACAAAGCAATTAGGAATGTGGTCTTCCTCTAGCTGGCCATCTTTAATCTCTCTGAATGTTAGTCCTTTCTTCTTTCACCCATATTATTGTATATTATTATAAACTAGTCATGAAAATGTTTCCGATAGTCTTTTTAAGTTGTAAACTATATACGGAAAATTGTGTGAACTTTCAGGTATGGTGTAACCAGTCATTACATAGTGAACACCTGTCAAGCCACCAGTCAAATCAAAATAGAACGAAGTCATCTAAATATTTCTCATTTACAACTCCCTTCCTATCCCCCAAGGTAACCACTCTCCTGACATTTTTGCTGATCATTTTCTTGCTTTTCTTATGATTTTACCACTTAACATTTACATTCTTGAACAGGCTAGTTTATATTTGTCAGTTCTTGACATTTTCAAAAGTAGTACCACAATGTAAGTATCTTCTGGTATTAAAAAAAAAGAGGGGTTTTGCTTTCTTCATTCAGTCATATTTATAACACTCAGTAATAGTGCATGCAAGGATAATTTGTTTTTTTTTTTCTTTTCATTTTTGTGATATTTTTGTATAAATGTGTCACAATGTGTTTTTCTACTTTACTGATGATGGGCACTCATATCTGTTTTTTTACCATAGCAAATAATAGCTGTGGTATACTTTTACATATATGCATTTGCATTCAAACATGCATTTCCAAGTGTATAATTAAGATTAAGTTGCTAGATCACAGGGTGGTCTGCTCTTCCCCATTACTAGATAATGCCTACCTGTTTTCAAAGTAAAAATTTTTACATTCATAGCCAACAATCGTTATTATATGACTGCTAATCTAGTAGTAGTGAAATGGTTTCCATTGTATTTGGATCATAATGAAGTTTATCATGTCTGCATATGATTAGGAGCTATTTATATTTCTTATTTGGCGAAGTAATTGTATTTAATTCTTTTGCTTGTTTTTCTTTTGCCTGCTTAAAAAAAAAATCATACTGTTTTTTGTTGGAGATTACATGTACATGTGTGTGGCCAGCCAGTATCTTTTTAAGCTCTGGCTTACCTTTTGGTTCTTTTTATATCCTTTGAAAATGTTTCTACTCATGGATCATAAATTATAAATAATAGTGGGGTTCATTGTGATATATTCATATACACATATAACATAATTTGCTCTTATTTCATTCTCTCTTACTTCCTGTTTCTTTCCTGCTCCTCCCTGCCTACCAAACAGAAGTTCTGGGTTATGATGTAATCAAGTTTATTGCTGCACTTATAGACATTCTGCTAGATTGGGATTAGATTTTGTAGGTTTGTATATTTGTTGCAAGTAAATTTTTTATCTTTATAAAATTTCAAAATTTTGATTATATATCATCAGTTGTTCTCTAGATTAACCCTTTATTTTAATTGTAACTCTATCTTGACTCACTTTTTTTTTTTTAGTACCTATATTTTGCCTAGGGGGTGTTTCAGTTGATTCATTTATTTGAACTAAAAATGAGAAGAGAAACACTTTATACTGAAGGTATCACAGGTTTTTATTTGTTGTTGTTCTGTCAAGAAGATTATTATTTGTTGTTGTTCTATCAAGAAGATTATCATAAGCAGGTATTTTAAAAATAAGGTTCCCATTTCTATGAATAATGTTAATATTCTGGTCCTTGATTTAATTACATATTCTGTGATACTTAATTTTTGAAGGATAAATAGAATATTTAATTTTTAAAAGTAAAAATGACTCTTTGAAAGAAGAGTGCCCCATGAGCATCATAGGAGAAAATATCAGGTATATTCTCCTTCCAGATGGTACCCCTACAGGTGAGGCAGTAGCCTGTGAAATTACAATGTGAATTACACTGCAGAGGACCAGGGCATTTGGAGCAAGGCTTTCTGATATTAGTAATAAATGACTTGGTTCAGAACCAAGGACAATTCCCAGAAACTTAAAGGCTGTTCTATCACATTGGGAGCCTATAGTAAAATGAAGTTTAGCAAACTGGAAAGATGAGGAAAAGCACAATAACCATTAGCAATACATTTAGGACTCTTTTCATCTTTGATAGTCTTAACTAGGTGTATCAGTTTATCTCATAATAACTTATATTAGTTCTTCACATATTCTAGTATATACATTGATTATCTAAATTAATATTTTCACTGTGGATGATGGAAAAGAGCTACTTTTCTTTCAGGTATCACTCTGAAAGATTCTTAATTGCATACTTGTACATTCTAATCTTAGTATGTTCTGTAGGAAAGTTTTCATTTTGAAACCCTTGAATCCTAAATTACAAATGTAGTCTAATGCAAATACTGAATCTTATTTACAATCAGGCAAATCAATTTAAGAAGGCATATAAAGTAGTGATCCAGAACTTGAGCTCTGCAGTAAGGCCAAGGTTCACATTCTGCTTTATTCACTCATGTTTGTTTGACAATAAGCTATTTTGTAGGTGTTAATTTTTGAGGAGAGGAGGCTACTGGGGATTGAACCCAGGGGTGCTTTACCATTGAGTTACATCCCCAATCCTTTTTGCTTTTTATTTTAAAACAGGGTCTTATTAAGTTGCTTAGCACCTTGATAAGTTGTTGAGGCCGGCCTCAAACTTGTAATCTTTCCTCTAGGATTACAGGCATGGGCTACCAAGCCCAGCCAGGTCTTAATTTATTTAACATTTCTAAATCTTAGTTTTCTCATCAATGAAATGTAAATAACAAAATGTACTTTGGGGGAGAATTAAATGCGATAATTCTTACAGAGTCCTAACAACTATCAACACTTTAACAATTTGAGAGTTTTAGTTTTAGAAAACAAAGCATCATTTTAAAATAACTAATTTGAATTTGTACCAGAAAAAAAATTTGAAGCACTGTTTCATTATGATGAATATTATACAGTTTTAACTCTTAATCATTTATTCATTCAAAAATTACTTACTGAGTTCTTGTATGTACCAGTCACATTTCCAGCCCTCAGGAATATAGCTTCATATTATACAAAGTCCTTGCACTTCTTGGAGCCTATATTTTAGTGAGGAAACAGAATAAACACACAAATAAAAGTTTTAATATTTTTATTCATAAGTATTATGATAAAATTGGCAAAGAAATGGACCTTAATGGGAAAAGAAGAGAATATTTTACAAAGACCATCAGAGAAATACTTTCTGATGAAGTTAACAGTTGAACACATACCTGAACACCAGTTTAAACAAATAATCAGTAAAATTGTTGGTCATTGAGTTTTAAATAATGTAGCATATCTCCTAAATATGAAGAAATGTGTATTCTTGTTTTGACGAAATATTTTTTCCATTGTTTTGCTAGCTTCAACACAATAGAAGCCTCTTCATATGCAAACAATATCTTTCTGTCAGAATGAAAAATATATTAGAAATAAAGAAGGATATTGTTTTTAATGATACACCAATGAAGAGAGAAAGGAGTGGCGAAAAATGGGAAAGGGTGAAAAGTACTTGCTTTAGCCATCTATCCATTTCAGCCCCAACTCTAACCCATAGTCACTGACCCAATATGGTAACTTACAAAAATTAAATACATGTCTTGTGGTTTTTCATAGGCTTTATGTGTTAACTGTGTACCAGGTGCTATTCTGAATCCTTTACGTATATCAACAAAGGCATTTGACTATTTGCTTTTAGAAAAACTCTGACCTAATAATGACTGACTGGAAGATGAAATGCAAAGACATGGACCTTATTGGAGGGTATTTTTTCACTTGGGCATGGTTATCTCCTGTCTCACTGTTGACTTTTACAGCAGTGGAAATTGAATCAAATCAATGTTTAAGTCAGAACTCTTGAATACTGTTTTGTGAGGGGAAGTAAATATTTTCCAGTATTATTTATCAACTGTATGGCTTAAAGTAAATTAATCTAACACTTGTTTCTATCATACTTAGATACTTTGAAAAATTAGGTTAAATGGTTAGAACTTTAGTAACTGTCTCTAACATTGTCTGATCAGGATTCTAATCTTGGCTAAAGATAATCATCATGGGGTGTGTGGAAAGGTGCCTATTCGTATTTATTATTTCAAATGGAAGCAGACATGGGAAAGTCTTAAATATACATACCAAAATTGAGAATATGATTTTTGCCCCTGGGGGAAAACATGCCTGTGATTATCTTTGTGGGAAGAATCTGAAACTCGGAATTAGCACTAATTTGCCCAATTTGGTTGAATCATTTTTATTGCACTTTAAAATATTTTCAGTTGTAAAAGAATTTTGAGTGGTGTTATATTTTCTGCACACACAGATACATAATCTAGGCTGGTCTAGAAAAATAACTGAATAAAGAAAATGTCAGCGGCTCAGGAGGCTAGGGCAGGAGAAATGCAAGTTCAAAGCCAGCCTCAGCAACTTAGGGACGTCCTAAACAACTTAGTGAAACCCTGTTTCAAAATAAAAATGGTCTGGGGATGTTGCTCAGTTATTACGCTCCCCTTGGTTTAATCCCTGGCACACCCACTTCACCAAATGTATTTTGATAGACTCCTGAAAAAAACAAACAGAATTTGAGTCCTAACTCATGGGTTGTAGTATGCAACTGTTAATGAAAATTAATGTTATGTGATTCTGGACAGACTGGCAAGTCTTTATTCTATCTCATTAAACATAATTTTAAAATTCTGATTAGTCCTTTAGAAATCTATATTTTAAATATATTTTTAAATTTATTCAGCTAAGATTACTCCAAACCATTTTGCACAAACTAGCATTTTAATCCTTGTAACCTCCCGTGAAATCAAATATCATTGTTGCTTTACACATGAGGAAAACTGAGACACAAAGATATTAACTTGTCCAAAGTCATGTAGAGAGAGGGGCTTATCTGGGATTTAAATCCAGAAGTCTTATTAACCACTGTCTCTAGTCCTGACTATATTATCAATTTAAAATACAATATAATTTAATCTCTGGTGAGTATCCAATAAAAACTTTTTATGCAGTAATTCAAGATGTTTCCAGATGGAGTTTTCATTTATTGATTCAAGAACTTTTTTTGGTTTGTTTGTAATACATGGAAGTAAGATGGAGTTTGAGCATATGGAAATAAAATATTTCACCTTTGCTAATTACTTGAAAGCACAATACTAGAAAATAGTTTCACACAGTTGAAAACCAAACTGTTCTTTTCCTCATTCCAAAAAGATTGGCCTTTAATGAATATTTTCTTTGTTTCAAAGTATAAATTTTATTTTAACATTTTATAATCTATCATTCTTGCAAATAAGAACCATTGTTTTCCACCCAGTTGACATGTTTTAACAGCTGATCCCTTTACCATAGGTTGAATTAATGCTCCCTCTTGTAATAATTTCTTGGCATAAATTTAATTCACTTTAATCAGAGGATGAATGCCTATTCATAAACATTTCTGTGTATACTTATGCATAAGTGAAGTCAAATTGGTAAAGATTTCTTAGTTGAATTCCACAAATTCCTTGTTTTAGTACTCACATCATATGGGAACTTTTAAAAAGTTTAACATATTGCTGAAGTACTCAATTCAGAAAATATTTCTGCCAAATGCTTAATTTTCCTAATGTGAACACATCAATAACTGAGCTTTATTGCTAAGTCTTTGTGTGTAGGCAGTTATTTTCAATGATCTATATTTCAGGTAACACTAATTCTGCAAGATGTTGATAGATGTAAAAAAGTGAGTGACATTTGGTTAAAATATGTTCCGCAGCTCTGTTTATCACATCACTAATTAGAACTTTTAGTGTGTTGATGTTCATTATGGGTCTGTTAAGAGGAAATATGGCATCTAGTGTTTCTCAAACATCTTTGAATAAGGGGATCCCCACCACCACCTTTGTTTTTTAATTACAGAAAAAAATAATTGGACAGGAAATACATTGAGAAATTGTGCTCCACACTAGGATTTTTTTTAACACTTGGACCAAGAAGTTCCTTGTTGTGGGGGCCAGTCTTATGCATTGTGGTACATTTATCAGCATCTCTTAGCTTTACCCAGTAGCTCTTCCAACCCCTGTCCTCAGTTGTGACAGTCCAAAACATTTCCAGACTTTGCTGGATATGGGAAGACAAAATGTAGTTGAGAATCATTGCTTATGATTAATATTGCAACATTTCAGGGAGTTTAGGAATTGTTAACAATTTCTATCTAAAATTTTCCTCTTATTGAGGTAGAAACAGTTTGATAAATGGGACCACTTGTAAAGAAGCTTCAGTTTGATCTACCATAATGAGATTTCCAGGTTCACCTTACAACATGACCTGATTTTCTAATAAAGTAATATGTGAAGAAGTTACAAACAATAATTTCAGACTTTGTAGAATATTGTATGATTGACAAATATTATAGATAGATAGATAGATTGATTTTTTAAGAGTAATCCAGATATTTGAATTGATCCATTTAAGAGGATACTATCTATTTCTAAAGTCCATCTTTTCCTGTTTCATGCAGGGCTATTTTCTTCTTTTTGAATCTATGTTGGATTCTGTCCTTTATGCAAAGAACAAATACTTGGCAAAAGGAGGATCGGGTGAGTATAAAATTTCAGTTTTAATAATCTAATTTTAGTCTAGTAGAACCAAATGAACCTTTGAATTTCAAATAAACTATGCCTGGCTGAGAAAGTTCCCAGTAGAGATGAAAGATATTTCCATTAGAAGTGTTAAGATATTGTTGAAGTAGAACATTATATAAGATATGCAGGACTCCAAGTTAATGGTATTTTGAAAAAGACTTTTTATTTTATGGCTTTTAAAATAAAAACATAAGGACTAGTTTCTGGAAGTTTTTTAATATTCAAGTCAAAATCTAGTAGAAATGCCTTTACATGTTTAATCTTCATGTCATTAAGTTCCTTTTTCCAATAGCGTATTTCATACAAAGTTAGAGATTATTCATTTTAATGTCAGATTTTCATGATTTCACTAAATATACAGCCTCACTTCTCTGTGATTTAATGAAAACATTTAAATAGTGACTGGTTTCTAATAAGTTTTAAAACACCTCATATCCAATAAGTATATAAATAAATCCCAATACATTTGGAAGGCTTTCATGTCTGTAGAAAATATTTTTCATAGTAACTCTACACATACAGAAGATTGTATTTTTGCAGGCCTTTGCTTGAACAAATGTTTTCTTTAGGAGAAGGGATTATGTTTTGTTTATCTTCATCACTTGAGCAGACTCCACAGCTTCTAGAACACATAACAGTGTACATCTTCATTGGTTTGAATCATTAAAACTGAATTGACCCCGCACCAGTCTGCTTGGGATCCAGGCTCACAGTAGGCCTCATCTATCCCCTCCAGCGGGTGTCCTGCTGGACCCTAGCCTCGGGTACAGGACCACCCCTTCCGACCAGCAGACTACCTCAGAATGTCAAGATCAGCAGCCCAGATCTGCCCACACCGGCCTGCTCACAATAGGCCCAGGTCCATTCCTCCACCTGCAGACACCCACCGGAGCCCAGCCTCCGGCACCCAGCCTCCAACATAGGACCCCCTCTTCCGACCACTGTGGGAACCCAGGCACACACTGACTTGCGCTGGACCCAGGTCCAGGGTAGGTCCAAGTTCACACACCCCCCAACCCTAGGAGCCTAAGCCTAACCAACTTCTGTCTTAGGACACTGCAGTCATCATTACATCGTTACCCACACAATAGCCCCTAACTTTTTGACAACAGACAGGGCCTAGAAGCAGCTGTATCTCAAAGCAGGCATCCCAAAGAGGGTATGAGGCCCACCCTTTCAGCCCCATATCTGTAAGACATTGCTTCCATCTTGGAGCACCTCAACTATTATCTTGAATTACCTCTGCTATTGTTGCCACCCCCTAAGTAGCATACAGGGATGGACGCCAGCAGGGTCTGAAAGACCAACATCAAGGTGAAGTACAAACAATCTGCATGGGTACTATAAGAATATAGGGTAGAAACTGTAATATCTCAGACCCACACTGCAAGAAAGGAAGGCCCATAGACAACATGAAAAAACAAGGGAGAAAAGTGCCCCAAACAAACCAGGATCATACACTAACAGAACCCCTACAGATCTAATGTAATTCCGATCAAAATCCCAATGACATTCCTCATAGAAATAGAAAAAGCAGTCATGAAATTCATCTGGAAAAAGAAGAGACCCAGAATAGCTACAGCAATCCTTAGCAGGAAGAGTGAAGCAGGTGGCATCACTATACCAGACCATAAACTATACTACAGAGCAGTAGTAACAAAAACATCACGATATTGGCACCAACAGACTGGTAGACCAATGGTACAGAATAGAGGACACAGAGACTAACCCACAAAACTACAATTATCTTATATTAGACAAAGGTACAAAAAACATGCATTGGAGAAAAGATAGCCTCTTCAACAAATGGTGCTGGGAAAACTGGAAATCCATATGCAACAAAATGAAATTAAACTTATATTTCTCACTATGCACAAAACTCAACTCAAAATGGATCATGGACCAAGGAATAAAATCATAGACCCTACGTCTAATAGAAAAAAAAGTAGACCCTCATCTCCATCACGTGGGATTAGGCCCCAAGTTCCTGTCTTACAATAAAAAAATTGGGCTGGAGGTATAGACCAGTAGTAGGGTGCTAGCATGCACAAAACTCTAGGTTTCATCCCGAATAACACACACACATACGCACGGTTAACGGAAAGTAATAGGAAAGGGACATGTTGAACTAGTGATAAAGCACTTGACTATAGCCTTCTGCCCATCAATAGACTACAAAATTGCTTGAGCAATTATGATATAGTTAAAAATCAATACTGTCAAAACATTACTTGGTAAAAGTAACAGAAATTCTCCAGAACAATGGGTTTCTTTTTATAATACCATTTAAATTGGTTGACTTTTTATTTCCATAACAAACCCATTTTACCACATTTTCTGTAATTATATCAAGATAAGTTCCTGATCTCTGCCATGAAAGTGACTAGAACTTTTAGATAATTTTACTCTATAAAAATTGGCTATGTATTTGTAAAATTATAGTGATTTTTAAAAAAATAAACATTAAAAAATATCTGTTTACCAGCTGTCCAGTAATATACTTTTGTTTAGTTTATTAGATGTAATCTCACAAACAGCCCTTTGGGATTTTAGAAACAATCTCTAAAGGTGTCCTAGATAATACGATAATACATATTAGGTGGTGAAGTCTTTTTTTTTTTTTTTTATTCTTTTTAACTCAGAACTCCGTGACTCTAATATCCATGTTCTTTTCACCTTAATTTTGTTATATCCTACTAAAGTGCTTTTGTTTAATTTGACTCTTGCTATGAAGTTCTAGGGAAAATTCAGATAACTGTTTCCATCCCCCCCAAATGGTATTCATTGATCTTACTGAAGAACTGACAGCAATGTAATGCATTTAAATTGAATTCTCGTTGAAATTCATTAAGAACCTACAGCAATGTGAACCATGGCAGAGCTATTTCCCATTATCAGAGGGATGAAAAGGAAGCTTGTGAGTCTAGTTCATTCTAATTTTTCTATAGTAATATTCGTGTTAAGATGATCTGGAGCTATATTAGACGAGGTTGGCATTTAACTGCTTGAAAAGTATTGTTGAATGTTATTTGCTAACAAAAGAGAAATCAGAAATGAGTAACTTGAAATGGTTTAACCTCTTTGTACAAGTCTTGATGAATCACCATCATTTAAATGCTCATTCTTTTTTTGCAAAGTTTTTCTTTATTTTTTATTTTTTTGAAGGAAAGATTCACTAAGAAATTAGTAGTGGAAAGATTTTTATAAAAAGAATGATTGTACTTTGAGAGAGAGAGAATATCGAAGGCCCATATAAACATGTGGGACCATAATTTACTTTTACAAGCATTTAGGTTCAATTTATGTCGGTATACTCCCTCTTTTTTCCTCTCTCTCTCTTTCTATACACATACAAACAAACACACACACACACACAGGCATGGAGTAAAGACTTTATAAAACATAATCACACATTAATTTTTTTTTGGTGGCAAAAGACAATTTATATTCTTGATTTTTAAAAAAATAAGAATGCTACCTTTACTGTGATTTAAATCACAGGACTCTAAATCAGAGAAAGGACGTGGCCCTACACAGGCAGATTGGGGAAGGAATGTACATCAAAGGATTAATTTAAATAAAAGGTTTAAGGTAAAAAAAAAAAAAAAAAAAGAATGCTACCTTTTGTGATATATATTTATCAAAAGTGTAAAGTAAACTTAGCTCCTCCTCCCTGATATCAGCAAGAAATCCATAGCACTTTAGAGAATGTAGTCATTAACTACTATTACTAATACTATTACTAATAATAATTTTGGAAACTCCATGATTGCAAGTTTACTAAAGTCTGCTTCTTGTATTTTTTTCCTTAAATTTGCTAATCGTTAAATATATGTCAGAAATTGTAGTATTTTACATTAATCCAACTGAAAGGTAGGCAGGAAAATTAGCCAGACACAGTGGAACATGCCTATAATCCCAGTGAGTCAGGAGGCTGAGGCAGGAGGATCACAAGTTCCAGCTAGCCTCAGCAACTTAGTAAGATCCTGCCTCAAAAAATTAAAAAAGGAAGTGGGGAGGCACAGTGCTATGGAGGCTTGCTGGAAATGTAGCTCAGTGGTAAAGTTCTCCTGGGTTCAATCTCAAGTACCACAAAACAGGAAAAATGTTTGATTGTGACCAATGGTACTTTTACATCTAGAATTGAAACTAAAACAAATGTATATTTTAGAATGACAACATAGAATGTGAATATTTAACACCCTAACAGCCTCAAATACCACATCTCACAAAAATTAGAAAGGGAATGAAGGAGGCAGGTGGGAGGAAGTGTTTATAATGCCAGTGCTTTGTCTTTTGAGTGACAGGTTATGATGGTAATTAAACAAGCTATATGTATTTATGAATGTGTATATGCCAAAGAATTAGTTTTGCTGCGTGTTTTTTAAAAAGTGACTTAAAAAAATAAACTGGGGGTCTGGGGTTATATAACACTCAGTGGTAGAGCGCTTGCCTCGCACATGTGAGGCACTGGGTTCGATCCTCAGCACCACATAAAAATAAATAAAGATATTGTGTCCATCTTTTTAAAAAAATCTTTAAAAAATAAACAAACTGGTAGTTCCTACCTCCTTCAGGTGAAATAAATTATGGCATTTGATTCCTAACTTTTCTGAAAAGCTGTTTATAGTATTTACTAACTCTCTGCCAACCTTCTGTATTGGTTGTTGTATCTTTAGTACAACTTTGTAAACTATAAAAAAAATAGTAATTGGGTGTTAAAATGAAAATGAAATATACTATTTTTATTATTATTCATGGTAGGAGAATAGTAAATAGTGATATAAATAGAGAACTAAAGATGTAATGTAAGTTTATAATTATAAAGTAAGCTACTAGAACAAAAATAACTTCCTATATGTAATGAGTAATACACAAGGAAAGGACATGTACAAAGCAGTGTACATGCTTACCTAGCATGATTGATACTGGGTTCATTTCCTCAGCACTGCCAAAAAAAAAAAAAGACTAGAAAATGGTAGTCATGAACAAAGGAATAAATCCAAATAGCTATTAAAAGAAAAAGGATACTAAAATTAGACTGATGCAATAGAGATTAGCATGTCTCTGTGCAAGGATGGCACACTTGCACTCACAAAAAAAAAAGAATTTTTTTTTACATTGAAATTACAAAAGAATGCCCATTTCTATGTACTTTATAGAGGCCAGACTTGAAAAATAATTTAGAGAAATTAAATGGATAAAGATATTCAGGATTGAATATTTGGTCCTCAATATTGCTAAAAAATAAGATTTATATGCAGAAAAGTTTAGTACTGAATGACCCATGAAGAATATTTAAATAAATGAAAAGAGATACCATATTATTGGATAGAGAGGCAATGCCATAAAGATGTCCAGTCTCCCAAAATTAATTTAAAATATAAGGGAATCCAAAAGTAATACAATTGTTAAAGGTAGGTGGTAAGTATATGAGAATTAATGATATTTTCCCTAGTATTTAAATGTTCAAAATTTTTATAGGATGACGTTTCTAAAATTGTAATGCAATTTCTATGAACAGTTTTTTTAAATAGGCTGATTTTCGAATTTATGTTAAAAAGTAAACAGAAATGGTAAGGAAACCTCTGAAATAAGTTTGGCTTTAGCAGTTTGGTCATGGAAGGATTGTTTAAAAACAAATAAGAATCTGGCAGTTTTCTGCTTAAAAAAAAAAAGAATTAAGAAGGAATTGGGTCGTGCCCGGTGGTGCACATCTGTAATGCCAGCAGCTTGGGAGACCAAGGCAGGAGGATCATGAGTTCAAAGACACTAGCAGCAATGGCAAGGCACTAAGCAATTCAGTGAGACCCTGTCTCTAAGTAAAATTTTAAAAATAGGGTTGGGATGTGGCTCAGTGGTTGAGTGCCCCTGAGTTCAATCCCAGGTACCCCCACCCCCCAAAAAATGGAATTGTGTTAAAAGAATAGATCTATTTGGGAATGATCAGCATCTTAACAGTGTTGAGTCTTCTAAACTCTGAAGACTCATATTTTTTCATTTTTAAAAATCTAGCTTAATTTTTCCCTGCATTGTTATGTATTATTTTTAGTATAGGGGTATCACATATCTTTTGTTAAACTTATTCTTGAGTATTTAAAATTTTTGTCATTCTTACAAATGGAAATTATTGAGATTTATTTTCCAATTGGCTGATCTTTCTGAACTAACTTGTTCCTTCTAGTGATTATATCAATGCCTTAGGATTTTCTGTGTAAACAAGTCATTTACAAATAGAGTTCTACTTCTGCCATTTAAACTTTTATATTCTTAACTATTTTTTGGCCTATTACAACTCTTTGAATAATAGGAAACATTAAGTCCATTCAGACATAAATGACTAACTGAATACTCTGAAAATTTCAATAAGAATGAGGTATTTCCCTGCTTTTAAAGAACTTCCCCCACAAAGTATCTACTAAATTACAAAAGGGAGAAGAGTTGATTTCAGTGTAGATGTGTAGAAGCCTAATTAACTTCACCTTAATCAAGCAATCAAAGTTGACATATTCAGGAATGAAACAAGCTGAAATACTCTGTAAACAGCATATGGAAAATGATTCATTTCATTAAAACCTCCTTAAAACTAGTAATAATATGTAAAATCTTAATTTTTGCAAAAGAAAATTAGGAACCTATTAATCCATGTATTAGCCCATTTTACTGGAAAAGAATATTGTTTTCATTATGTGCACACCCAAAGGGTTTTTTTTTTTTGCCCCTCACATAGACATAACTAAACACAAATGCCTTATGTGCTCTTTCATTATAAACATCTTCCTAGAGTTAGAATTGTGAAGATATGAAGTTGATGGTCATTTGTCCAGTACAATGAAGTACTAATGTAGACATTTTCTGACTTATTTCTTTTTTTTTTTTTTAATTTTTTATTGGTTGTTCACAACATTACAAAGCTCTTGACATATCATATTTCATACATTAGATTGAAGTGGGTTATGAACCCCCAATTTTACCCCAAATGCAGATTGCAGAATCACGTCGGTTACACATCCACAATTTTACAAAATGCCCTATTAGTAACTGTTGTATTCTGCTACCTTTCCTATCCCCTACTATCCCCCCTCCCCTCCCCTCCCAACTTCTCTCTCTACCCCATCTACTGTAGTTCATTTCTCTCCTTGTTTATTTTCCCATTCCCCTCACAACCTCTTATATGTAATTTTGTATAGCAATGAGGGTCTCCCTCCATTTCCATGCAATTTCCCTTTTCTCTCCCTTTCCCTCCCATCTCATGTCTCTGTTTAAAGTTAATCTTTTCTTCCTGCTCTCCCTCCCTACTCTGTTCATAGTTGCTCTCATTATATCAAAGAAGACATTTGGTATTTGTTTTTTAGGGATTGGCTAGCTTCACTAAGCTGACTTATTTCTTAATCAATCTTGACAGAGACCATTGCAGTCACTGAGGACTTTTTTTTTTTTTTTTTTAATACAGATATTCAGGTCCCACACCACACTCTTTTGAACCGGAATCTAGAAGAGTACTAAAAATTTGAGATGTTTGTTTCTCTTTATATCATTTGGAGTTCGTATTGCAAAAAAAAAAAAAAAAAAAATAGAAATCTACCGTGTGTAACAGAAAAATAATTTATTGAAAGAGAAGAGTAGGTATAAAATATCTATGAGAACTGGAAAACCAGGCTAAAAGGCTCTGCAGCCCAGCAACAAAGTTCAAAATTACATTATGGGACTTCTTGAGAAGTGATACCATTACCTTAATGCTAGGCACTTGATGACAGACACTGCTGATCACACCAACTGTGATCAAGCCCTGATCAAGCCTAAATAATGCAGAAGGGAAAGAAACCAAGTTTGTCATTTTCTTCTTCCACAGAAGAAGCAGGCACTGCCTCATAGAATAAAGGATTACACAAACTGTTTAGACAGGGTTGCAAAATAGAGTGGCACTGATAGTTCTGCCTCTAAGAGTTTGCATTGGAATTGGCTTTTGAAAATCTGATCTATGCTGATAAGAAACTGCCTCTGTTACAAATTCCAGACTTGCAAGTTTACTTTCCTTACTTTTCCCCCTCTCTGCTTGGAAAACTAAGCCATACACTGAACTCTTCCTCATTTTTGCTTGAATACTTTCCTTTCCCCTGTTTCGTTTTGCCCTGTCATCTCATCCGTTCACCCATCGTCAAATAACTAAAACTGGACATTACTATTTTCCTGAATTTCATTAATTACCAGTCTTTCTCAATCCATTTTGTTCTCCCTCTCTCTTTTCCAACAAATGCCCATTTATCTTAGAATAAGGATACCTTCTTTCCCTCTCTTTCATTTCAAAAAGCATAAAATAGAACTGGAAAGTATTTAGATTAAACCTTAAATTGAATCTCTGCTTCATTAGTTGATCAGTTATCATGTTCGATGATTAAGACTAGTCATTTGGGCAAGTTACTTCTTTGAATGTTAGTCTCCTTATCTGGAAAAATGAAAATTGTAATCAAGCTTTAAGAAATCATTCAAAAATCTAAATGAGATGCTTGACCAAAAAATAGTTGCTTGATAAATATTAATTGTGTTCCTGAATTATGTGGCTTTTCTATAGCAGTTCACATTATCTATGCTGTTACATGGATTATCTCAAATATAAGCAGCCTTTGACAATAGTGTATAAGACTTAAAAGCTTCATTTAGTGTTTCTATAATTCACCCTGTACTTCCTCATCATTAGATCTATGTTCATATCTATTATTTTGGGTTTTTTCGGTGATACTGAAATAGTATCACTTTCTACTTCTTTTCAGTACATAATTTTTTCAAAGTATATTTCAGGTACATGTTAGTTTACTAAATTTTAGAGGCCTAGTCATTATAAGTTGATGATGGAGAAGTATCCAATTTAAGATATCCTTATTATATAAACTAGAAATTGATTATTTAAGCTAATTTGACTCCCAAAATATCTGCCAATTGGGGTTACTATAGTACATTTCCTTTTATGCATATCAAGTATTTTGCTATAATTACTTCACTAAAATCTTTCTGTGTGTCTTTCCCATATATTATGAGAAGCACAGTTTATTTGGACATACTGTCTGCTTTTGTTCTAAACCATTTTACTCTGGTTGTTTATGTGCAAGCAGTGACAGTAGTGTTTACTAGGAATTGTGTTCTTACGCATCTCAGTCTTATCCTTTGGTGTCCAAAAGTTTGTGGGCATTTCTAAGGGATAAAGAATTTCCCATCTTTATTCACTGTGTAAGCTGTTCTAGTGACAAATGAATTCTGGGCAGTGAATCGAGAAGGACACAGATGTCAAAGCCATGAATTTATAAATGGTCTGTTAAGAAGGTGCTTTTGTCCAATCAGTGCTTTGTTAATTTTACCAACAAGCAGGAATAATTATTCAATTATAGCTTCTATCCAACAAAAATCAAATGACAAATGTGTCAGAATGTGAAGTTAAAGGGTGGGTGAGTGTTCTGGCAGGTGGCCCAAAATTAGGCAGCTGTGTAGAGGTGGATTTAGGACCAAATTGACCTATAACACTGATTATAAATCCTTCATGAATATTCATAGATCTTATTGAGAGCTAGAATAATTTCATTTCTACATTCTAAAATACAAAAATTAATTTTGTTACCTTTGTGAAATATAATTACTGGAAGAGTATACCTCAACACTAGAAAAAGTAAATTCATATTCCTTTTTAGTTTATTTCTTCTTATTACCAGCATAGTTTCAAAGCTGTTTTATTACTTTTCATGAGTTGTAATTTCTCCTTGTGAAAAAATTATCTTTATTTCTAAGTGGTATTACTACTTCATAACATTGTTTGATATAGAGCAAAAGATTGGCAAACTTTCTGTAAAAGACCAGGTAGGTAGTAAATATTTTCAGTTTTTTTGCAGTATGGTCCCTGTCCCAGCTAGTCATTTCTGCTACTACAGCATATCACAATCTCAAATAATATGTAAGCAAATGTGGTGTTCTAATTAGACTTTATTTACAAAAACAACAGAGTGGATTTCACCCATGGGCTGTAGTTTGCCAAACCTGATCAAGATACATGACATTAAAACATCCTGCTCTGATTTTTAATAATATAGAAGGATTTTGGAGCTGTTTACTTGCATCTCTGAACTGTGTAACTGTAGGCTATGTAGTTTCCATAAGTACAGTATGACTGGTACTTCCTGAAGTAGTACAGTATGGTAGGCCTGGTAACAACCCCATCATCCATTTCTCCCTCATCTACATCAGGGCTGTCCATATCTGGCTCACTGCCTCATTAACTCTTCCTTACCTCCACAGATAGTCTCAAAATCCCATGAGTTCTGCCTCCTAGATAGACATATCCTTGAAGACTTTTTCCCCTTTCCAGTCCCTTACCCATAACCCTAGTTCGATCACCTAGATTATTAAAACCATTTCTTTTTTTTTAATACCTTTATTTTATTTATATGTGGTGCTGAGGATTGAACCTAGGGCCTTGCACACGCTAGGTGAACGCTCTACTGCTGAACCACAACCCCAACTCCTTAAAACCATTTCTAATGTGTCTGTTTTAATCTTTCTCCCATTTATTCTTCACATTGCATTCTATGTGGTTTCTAAAACCAAAATTTGATCCTGTTGCTACCCTATGTGAAATATTTCACTGGATTACTATTATTAGCAGAAAATTCAGTTTACTAATGTGGTTTACTCAGGCACCTTTCTAACTTTGGACCTCAGTGTTTCTCTCTCATTGAGTAGTGTACAGGCCAAACCATCTACTAATTGTTACCCTTGGTGTACACTGCTCACTTGGCCTAGAACACTTTCACTCTCCATTCCTAACCTGAGCTTCAGTTCTTGTGTAAGAACCATTCCTCTCCTCCAGGCAAGTAAGAATTAGCTGATTTTGCTTTTTCTTGAAGTAGGGCCATGTACTCAGTATGGCACATATGTCCAGCACATACTTTAATGCTTATAAACATTTCCTTTTATATTAAATAAAAGAGGGTAATATAACTGGTCTACATAACTGTAAAGTTACATTACTTGATTTTTTTTTTTTTTACAGGCTACATTTCTTTTTAAATGATTTCTCTCTTTCTGCATATTTTAGAGTAATCAATGAATTAAAGATTTAGTACATTTTTTTGTTGGTTTAAATTAAGTTCTTCTAGTTTGGGGGGTCAATGAATTATATCATGCCAGTTTAATTTAATAGGAATCTGTCATTGAAACCCTCATTTTAATTTTACTATCATGATAATAGGTATCTTTTTAAGAGACTGCAAAAGGGAACTTGGTTGTTTTCCCTGGTTCATATGTTCATTAATCTCTCATTGCTAGTAATCAGTACTGATGCAGTCAGTATTTATGTTGAGGCTTTTAAGAATTATATTTCTTATAAAAGGAGATGATGCTACATTGTTGGGCATTCTGTTGGTTACAGTTTATCCTGACATTTGCACTATCAGCCTTGTAGCAGTGAGTGATGTGAATAAACATGCCGAGAGAATTGCTTTCTGGGATGACGTATATGGCTTCAACATGTCCTGCATGAAGAAGGCAGTTATTCCAGAAGCTGTGGTGGAAGTTTTAGATCCAAAGTCTCTTATTTCAGATCCTTGTGGTATTAAGGTAAGTGTTTTCCCAAATTTTTTTTAATAATAGTGTTACCTTTTTCCTTAGCTCATTGTTTGAAATCAATGTAGTCATCCCTCTATATCTGTGAAGGATTGGTTCCAGGACCCCCAATGGATACCAAACTCAAGTGCTCAAGTTTCTATATAAAATGGTGTGGTATTGGCATATGTGTATCCTTTCATATACTTGAAATTGTCTCATTTAGGGAATAATGACATGAAAGGGAAAAAAAAGTGTACACGTTCAGTACAGTTGCCATTTTTTTCCAAATACTTTCAGTCCAAGTTGAATCCAGAGAGAACTAACTGTGTATTCATTGTGTATGTGGACCTTGAAAACAGACTTGTGGTCATAATATTTACCAGTTGGCTCAATCATACCTTTGGAATCACTTCTCTTTATACATTTAAATTTCTTTTACTCAGTTTTATAATCCTTCAAATCTAACTGTTTGAATAATTTACATTTATTTAACTTAGTGAAGGCAAAAAGTCCTATTACTGCTTCACTACCACCTCCTGGCTTTATTCTAACACTTATTGATTCATACCATATATTCCACATAATTTAACTTCTTACTCTAAAAAGGCTGGGAAAAATTAGAATAAGTAATTATATTGAATTTTCCCTGGAACTAAAGCCCTACTATTTTGAAATTTCTCAGCTCATTTCTTTTATTTTCTATTATTTTTTACCATGTTAATCCCTGGTTTTATTGTGAATTTTTCAATGTTGAGTTTATCCGAGTTCACTAATAACTTTTCAGTGAAAAATTATACTGATTTTTTTTTAATTGGTTTTCAACTAGATAGTGAGATATATAGGGTTTGTTCAACATTAGTTTTAGAATATTGTCTCCTTGTTTAAGTCACATTATTACTTTCATAGCATCAATAATTATTGTCTACATGAAGTAGATAGTCAACAAACGTTTATTAAATTCCTTAAATGGATAAATATTATAATTAGCATACAATAATAAACATGAAATTTCTCAACAAAAACAAACTGATAGAAATTACATTCAGCTTTTAAGGAAAAAAAAATCTACTTTCTGCTTGATGATTGTAGGACTGTTGAATGCTCTGGTATACTGACAGTAACGGATTTATTTGGAACTTGGCTCAGAGAAGGCATATCCATAGCCCATTCAGCCTTACATAGAGCAGAAAGAAGAGTTGAGGAAAGAAGTGCTAATTTCTCTCTTTAGTCATCTTGCTTACCCTTGAGACTGCTATGCATAAATACTTGAAATAGAAAATTCAGAACTGAGAAACAAAGGTATATAATAAATATGCATGCCTTTTAAAAAAAAATAGGCTTTTAAGTAATACCATTTGTTCTGTATTCCTAAGCCCTCTTACAAATTAAAAGGCAACCCACATTGTAACATTTAAAATTTTTTCTCAGACTGCTTTAAATTGAGTAATGCCTTAGATATATAGTTACATGAATTGCATTCAGTGGGTCATAATGTATTCATGGTAAACAAACTGACAGCCTTTACAGCATATTTCTGGTGAGATTGCTGAAAGGTGATTGCATCCCATCTCCTAAATGAGATGGAGAAGAACTTGCACCAGGGCAGAATGTGAAAATAAAGATATTTAGCTGAGGTGAATCTTCATAGTTTTGCTGTTTGATTTGACATCATGGTTTGTTTTTAATATCTAATAAACTTATCTTTAAATGCATTGACAGAAATGAATGTGGAAACTTTTTTCTTTGATTAGCATGTGATTTCAAATTTCCATTTCCTCTAAAAATATTGACTGTTATCACATAATTTATAGCAAATGTGGCATGTGTATACAAAATGATTTTAGGTGAAACACACAAAAGTGTTTTTTATCTGAAAATATTTTAGTGTTTTAGGAAAACTAGCAGATCAAAGCTATAATTTTATGTATGTCATTGCTTACAAGAAGACTAAAGAAGATATTAATGTGATTTAAAGAAAAATTAACTAAATGATAATACACTTAGCAACCCTTCAATTTGGAGATAATCCCCAAAATAGTGTGTAAATGACCAAAGTTTTTGATCATTGCTTTATAATAATGCTTTTTTAGCATTAAAAAAAAAATAGAGGCAGTATTTATTTTCTGGGATTTTTTGGGGTTTTTTCCCCTATCTTTACCAATCTCTTCCCTTCTCTTCCTTTTAATGGGTAGCATATAGATTGCCATACAACATCTATCACAGATTTGGAGTTTTCTTCTGATTTTACTCTGAAAATCACAAAGACATCTATGTGCACGGTAAGCTATTCATTTCTCCTTTCACAGATTTCACTAGCAGTGCAGTTGATTGGCAGGCTAATGAATTAATTACTAGGCTTGTGATAAATGAAAACGACTATTGCCTTTGACAGTCGATTTTTGCCTTTGCTGGGCCATTGAACAGATCTGGTTTAATAGGTGAACAGACTTCAGGAAAGTTAGTTTAGTTTAACAGAAAAGTATTAGGAAACGATGTTTACATAATGATTTTTCTTCATATGTTGTTCATTATTACCTATCTTATAATTGAGATCATTCAATTTTATCTTCAAAGATAAAAGCTCATATCCTAATGCGATTTTATCCTCCCAGTAATGGCGCTTAATTTAGATATTTCGTAGAATATTTTATATTATTATATGAAAAATAAATAAAGATCTGGCATTGATTTATCTTTCTTCAGAAATTAGTCTTGTGTAATAGAAAAACTCTGAATTGTAGAAAAGGTGGGCAGCTCTGGATTCACATTTGGTTCTTCTACTTATTGATTTCTTTGTTCAAATAATCTCTGTTCTATAATCTGTACCTCATACTATCAACTGCTTTAAGAAAATTGGCAGTAATTCTATCTTGATGACTAGTTATACAGACTAGTGAGATCAGTGAAGCCAGAAATATTATGTTTTTATAATCTACTACTTTTCCTCCCTTAATTTCTAAATGTTTATTAACTTTAAGATAATCTATCAGAAGACTCAGAAATGTTAATAAAAGGGGACCTTAAAGTATGAATTATATAAGTGGTAGTTCTTTGAATATTTATATTATTTTTAAAATAACTACAATTTTAAAATTTGTGATCTCATCTTCAAAAGTTAGAATTTTTATTGAAAATTTATTGTGAGAAACTATAATGTGAAACAGATGGATGTTGTCTTCAACCTGATTCTTTTAAACATTTAGGTCAGGTTAACATTCAGAAGATTTTATGGTTCCTTAAAATTTATTTCAGTTAATTTTGATTCAATAATTATTTTATATCCAAATGAGCATAACACACAAATGTGCTCCAGAATTTTGAGGAAATTGCTTTTCTCTTAATTGAAGTTGGTTTTATAATGTTTATAAGGACAATATCTAGATTCCAGATTTGTGACTTTGGAACACCCATTGGAGAGAATAAAATTTGCTTCTCATTTCCTACGGATTTTCTAATTGTGCTTTTTAATAATTAAAATTATAGACTAAAGGTTTTTACTTATATTGCCTCTTTCTTTTGATATTAGTAATCCTTGAGATTTTGAAAAAAAGACCATCTTGATCAGCAAAGATGCATGTATAAAGGAATTCCTAGAAATTGTCATAATTCCAGTATTCATAATATTTCAACTCTATTTTCATTGATCTTCACATAAAAATGAGTAGATGTAAAACGTTAGTGAAAATATGAAAAATGATATTGTTTCTAGTTGTACTTTTTTGAACTTTGAAAAATGGCAGTAGTAATTCTGTCTTGATGAACTTTATATGAATATTACTTTTGTAATGTTACTTCTGAACTCTAGTTCAGTTTTTAGTTTCAGACAACAGAATCTGAATCAGCTAGTTTAAACTGAAAGTGTTTTATATAGGGGAATAAAATAATTCTTAGACATACAGGGAAGGCTAAAGGAACAAACTTTAGAAGTATTTTGAACTTCTAGAAACAGCTCCTAGAACCATAGATTAGAACTGGCCTGTCACAAAGCTGCTTCTATTGTGAAGAGAAGAGTAGCTCTGTCACTACAGACCCCATTTAGCCCTAATGCCTCTGGTCCATTCTATGAGTGTTGGCCACCACTGAAAACCCCAGATGCACAAACCCTTCTCTAACATTCTATTCCCTGCCCCCTGCCCAGCCCACCTTGCCCAATTCCTGCTTTCATTTAGGAGGAATTTCATTCATTGCTTGGCCAAATCTAGGCCATGTGAAACCATATGAGTAAATTTTGGAAAGTAGTTTTAGCTATGGTAATTTATGTATAAAAGAATTTCATAGCACATTTATAGAGTTATTTTCTACTTCCTTTTATTTCAGATAAAGTTAAAACTAAGCTTCTTGTACTCCATCTTTCCTTCTTCATTTTATTCTGTATACTTAATAGAGTAAACTACAAGGAAAAAATGGGTAAAGTTTATTTAATTGAAAGGTTGTAATCATAATTTTAGTATTGAAATACAGTGTATAAAAAGTGCTTGAATTTGTTCTTATACAGAGTTGCATAAGAAAATGAATTTGAAAAAACTATTATATAAAGCACCCTTAGATTTGTATATTTTATTCTCAACATTACTTGAATAGTTTTATATAACTATTTGGAAATGAGGAGGGTTTGGGCTTTCAAAGTAGAAATAGATTGGAGTGGAATTTTATTTGTCTGGTCATTGCTGAATAACATAGTTCTACAACTCATCTCAATAGGTGATTTATTGTTACAAACCATGTTTATTGGGTACATGCCAAGTACTAAAGATAGAGATTAGAATGTAGCATTGATGCTAACTCTGCCAGGATTATTCTGTCAAATAATTAGTTGATAAAAATTGTCTTCCTGTGATAATACTTAACAGTCGCTAAAATTTTGATTGTCAATTCATCGTTTTAAAAGCATTCTTTCATTTATTTCTATTACTCATTGCCATTTGAAATACTGATATTCCTATTTTATTGATGAAGATAAAAATAATGTTTTACTTGTGAAATATGTTGTTCTGTGTGTGGTGGCATACACCTGTAAATCCTGGTGGCTCTTAGAGGCTGAAGCAGGAGGGTTGCATGTTCAAAGCCAGCCTCAGGAACTTAGCGAGGTTCTGTCTCAAAATTAAAAAAATTAAAAGATAGGCTTGGCATGTGGCTCAGTGGTTGAGTGCCCCTGGGTTCAATCCCTGGTACCAAAAGAAAAAATAATGTCCTTACTCTTTGCTGGTCCCAAAGGCCACCTCTGTGGGATTATACAGAGAGAAACCTTGTAGATAAGATAGTCCAGATATAGAAGAAACTAGACTACATAATGCATTTTAAACAGATCTTAAACCTGTTGCATGTGAAGCAAATTTATTTGATAGTTCTAATTTTCAACCAGTAGCAATTATTAGGAGGGAAAGAGAGCCTGTAATGAAAATGCAGTTTTCCTCAGAGCAAAACTGACAGACTGGTTGGATGAACTAAGTTACATATCTCACCTTCTTTGCTACAGATAAAAAGTAGAACTTTGAATTTTTTTTTCTTTTTATCTTTTGGGTTAAGCATCTACATTTCTTGGAAACCTCTCCTTCCTAGCATGTTTACACTGAGATGAGCAAGATTTTGTCACCTAATGTTTTTATTATTTGTGAATTCTAACTAACCATCCATATCTACTCCACCTCTCTTGTTTTTTGGGGTGGGCCAGGTCATTATGCTCCCTCCACCATCCACCCAGAGCTATCACACAGACATGGACTCTAGGCTACTGTTTAATAGATTGATCAGTCACCCTACTTAGAAGGAAAGAATCTTATAACAAAGATTAAAAAGGACGAGTATACCTTATTGGAACTTCCTCTGTTTTTCCCCTTTTCTATCAGGAGAATTAATGACAGTATGGAAAAATTAAAAAATAATAATACCTGGTAATATGCCTGGCTGGAAAAGTGACTTTGGGGAGTAGGAAGAAGAGATTTGGCTTTTTTTTTTAGATAGCAGTACAAAGCCAGATACTTCTGTTGTCACTCTTAAGTACAAACCTTCAGATACACTAAATGCTTTTTCTCTTCTTGAGGAAAATGCACTTACCACAAATTAAGATGGACAATTTCTGAGTAGTAAAGCCCATTTTAAATATATGCATAACCATTTATTTCTTAATGAGATTCTAAATTTGTGGCCTAATTAAAAAATTGAAGGAAATTAGATTTTTCAAAGTAACAAGATGCTAAAACGCCCCCATTGGATTTAATCTCAATGCATGTGTGCTATAGACTGATAGTGCTTTTAGATAGCTTCGCAAATTATTAGAACTGCCGGTAGAAAAGCGTGTTTTCATTGTGGTCTCCCCACTACTTATACACACACATATACTTAGACCACAGGACAAATTTTTCATTAACAAACTATAAAATTTAGAACCATTATATTTTATTCTTGTGAGTTCGGATTTTATTTTTATTTGTGTAATCACATAATGGGCCGGCCACATTTATATTGGCATCTATCTATAAGCTCCTCACTAGCATAGAAAAGCATCCTTTCATAATCCTATGTACACATTAAGTGACTTTTAACAAACAAGTTTTTTACTTTGAAAATGAAAATATTTAAGATGGTTTTACCATATTACATCTAACAGGAGGAGTATTATCTTTTAGATGTAGAGTGTTTTACTTTTATAATTTCATAATCATTTTTGTATCTGAATTTTAGCATATGTAGCATATTTCTCTTTTATCCTGCATTTCTGTTAGCATGCAGTAAAATAATGACTATACAACAATTAAGTTTTTACCAAATTTCCTTAATATGTTTCTTGTTTTCCAATACTGGGGATTGAAACCAGGGGCACTTGACCACTGAGCTAAATCCCCCCAGCCCTTCTTAATATTTTGTAACATTATTTAACAAGAATGTCATTTGTCCTAGATATTTTTCTTCTACAGTTGTTAAAGAGGATTAAATAAGAAATAAAACTTCTTTCATATTTTTACTTATGATCTTAAAATAAAATCCTTTATTTTGTATTTTACAAAACTTAATATCTGAATGTTGGCATAGAAGAGGAATTTGATTTTCTTAATCATAATTTTTTAAATGTTCACATAGTAAGAATACATATTAACAGAAATTTCCATTTATTAAGCAAATATTAAATGCTAGGTCTATAATGTGTGTACAAAAACAAACAAAACCTATTTTCGGTCCTGAAAAGGCACTTATGTTTGATAGACATGTATTGTCTGGAGGAAAAATTGTAGGTAATTAAATTCATTAATTATTTCCTTTCTTTATGCTTTTTGTTGTTCTGCATTAGTCAGTGTTGTCATTTCAGTTATCTTGGCTTTTACTTCTTGAATTCCTATTTATATGATTAAGACTTTTATCTCTCTAACCTATTTAATCTATCTTTTTATCCAATTTCTTAACATATTTTAATCATTTTTAAGGTCTGTTTGCTAATTCCCTGAGCCATTTGTAATTCTGTTTTGTTTTTTTTTTCCTTTTGATATGGATCATAGCTTCTAGTTTATTCTCATTCTTTCTAAGTTTATATTTAATGCTGTACCTTATATGAATGAACCAGTGTAAATAAACCAAAGTGATTAATATTGTTCCCTTGATTGCTAGGATGAAGGCTAATCGGGAGTTGAGCTGAGCCAGGACTGGGTGCCATTTCAGTTAACTTCCACTGTTTTGAGCTCCAGACAGCCCCTTTCTTCTTGAGTGTTTTGTTTGTTTTGTCCCCCCTACCCAAGGGTTAGTTAAGTCCATTGTTCAGATAAATGGGTTTTCTTGAGGCACTTGAAACAAATACCTCATTTTTCTGGGCAAGAGTTTCTGGAATAACAGAGGAAGAATAAATTTCTGAAGTGGTGATAATGACCTGTGTGGTTACAGATGGTTTGGGCTTGAGATCCAAGCACCACCAGAAACCTCCTTCTCTTCCTGCTTTGTAGCACAATCTTAACTCCATCCATGTCTTCGTGTCTTCATGAGTAACATGAGGGAGAGTTGGTTTGCGCAGGTGACTTGGGGATTCCCCAAATTCCAATGCACTTAAATACCCATGCCTGTCTATTGAAAGTTAGCTGGCATCTCATCTCTGCAGAGTTCCGGTTTCTGAGCATTGTTGCCATTTATACACTCTCTCCACCTGCTATCAACCCTCCCACCACCCCATGTCCCCAGCATTTGTCTTCACGTATGAAAGCCACTCTGTTTCTGCACAACAAAGAAACACCTCAACACACCTCATGGAAGTAGTACATTTAGACTTCTTAGCCTTCAAAGATCTTCTGTCTTTTTAATGAAAAACATGATTGTTAAGTATATCTAGTTTTTGTAGGGTTTTGGGGGTTTTTTGTTTCTTTGTTTGTTTTTTTAATTTGGTTGTTGTTGTTTGGTTACATCAGAGTAAAGGTCTTTTGTGACCCTCTATATCCTAATTAAAAAAGAATTTATTCAGGGACTTGTTTCTAAAATTCAATCTGAACAATCAATCTGGACCTGCCTATTTAGGACTTTTTAAAGTTAAGAAAAATAAATGAAAGTAAACAAAAGTCAGAGAACTAAAAATAAACTGTTACTTCTCAGTTCAGTGCTTTTATTTTAATAATATATTTGATAAATGGTAGAAAGATTTAAAAGGCACCAGTATTTAACTTTGGATAGAGTCAAAACAGGTCTTTGAGTGAGTTTTTTAAAACTAATGCAGTTGCTATGAAAAGAAACTTTAAAATGTTTACTCATAGTTTCTTAGTTATAGTACTTTTTCATCTTTTTATTTAAGCTTTTAATTTAATGACTTAAAGATGAGCCTGTATCTTTGCAGTTGGGTTCTTTAAATCTTCTTTCAAGACTTTTGAAAAACTTCTTGACAGTAGAAACCTACTAATTCCAAACTCATTCCTGGGTGTTAAATCAGCTCCACATACTTTTTGGTGTAAATTGACCTAACTTTGACTTTGCAAAGCTAATCAGCTAAAGAAACTAATTATTAAGACACATCTGTGCTGCTTGGAATTAGTAAGATTTGTCTTGAACTTGCATCAGAGATTTTAGTGGGACATCTGGCATAAATTTTAAAAGGCTTCATTAAGTAAATTTTATGTCTGAGGGAGAGCATTTCTAATTATGTGATTTCACCTCCACAGTTGGTTTCAGGTTTTTCCTTGTGCGAATGACTATATGACCTAGAGCATGGTCTTCATGTCTACTCTTTTCTGAGCCCCAAACCTTTATAGTTGGGCTTAGATGATAGCAAGAACACTTCTGTCTCTTCATTTATTCTCAGGATATGTTCTCTGAGTACTGTTATGTGCCAAGAGCTGTGAAACATTGGGAATATAATAACAAGGCAAAAACAGTTTCTCTGTTCACAAGACATTAATGGGAGAGGCAGATAATAAAATTCATCCTATGGATATTGGATAATACTAAAGAATTATTAAGAATTTGGTTTTTGTGATAAGGGCATAGTTGTTACCTAAGAAAATGTCCATGTTTATTAGAGGAAAACTGATAAAGTATGTAGGAAACAAATGACTTGATGTGAGATATTTGCTTCAGAACAGTTCAGCAGAAGAAAAGAACAGGGAGAATAGAAAATAGATTAAGTAAATATGCCAAATACTAGTTATTGATGAATATAGGTAATAGGTACTCAAAGGTTCTGTAATTTTATTTATGCTTGAAATTTTTACATAGTGGGGAATTTTCTTTTTCTTTTACTGCTCCACTTTATTTTTTCCCCACATTTTGTATTGGTACATTATGTTGTACATACTGATGAAATATGTTGTTACATATTTGTACATGCACACACTACAACAATATAATTTGACCATTAGCACTCCCCAACGCTCTCCCTGACCCACTCCCATCCCTTGCTCCCTTTTCTCACCTCCCTTTGATTTTTTGAAGATCTACCCCACCTTTCTTTTTCGTTTTCCTCGCTAGCTTTCTGCATATGAGAGAAAACATAACAACTCTTAACCAACTTGGAATTATTTCACTTAACATGATGGTCTCTAGTTCCATCCATTTCATGTAAATGATACTTTCATTTTTCTTACTGCTGAATAAAAATCTATACGTTTTCTTTATCCATTCATCCATCAGTAGACACCTAGACCGATTCCATAATTTAGCTATTATGAATTGTAGCTGCTATAAACATGGGTGCACATATATCACTGTAGCAAGATGACTTTAATTCTTCAAGGTAAATGCTGAGAAGTGGTATAGTTGGGTCATGTGGTGGTTCCATGCCAAGTCTTTTGAGGAATTTCTGTATTGTTAAATCAATACAAAAATGTATTGAAATATCAATACAGAAATACAGTTAGTGGGGATTTATTTTTTAAAGAATCTCACTATAGGGGCTGGGGATGTAGCTCACTTGGTAGAGTGCTTGCCTCGCATGCACAAGGCCCTGGGTTCAATCCCTAGCACCACCACAAAAAAGAAGAAGAAGAATCTCACTATGACAGTATTCTAAGAAATGTAAAAGAGTGAGGGAACAGAGGTATTGGCACTGATCTACAGTTGTTCCTATTCAACCCAGCACCTGAATGTAGCTAACGAAGCTGAATACTTGCTTATCCTGTAACTTAATCATTTTAGTCATAGAAGAAAGACCGGATACAACAGAAATATATTCGTATCTTTGCCAAAATCAAATTACAAGAATGTCCATTGCAGCTTTCTTTATAATAGCCCCAAACTAGAAATAATCCAAACATTCATCAACAGAAGAATTTAGTATAAATAATGTAGTATATTTATGGAGAAAACAGCAATGAAAAAAGATGAGATTAATTGTACACTACAACATGGATGAATTTTACAGGCACATGATTCATTTAAAAAGAGGGGGAAAGCCAGATAAAATATTAATATTTAAATTTTACACAAAGTCTAAACTAACATGATGGTTGACATCAGAATAGTAGTTATCATTTGTAGAAAGACTAAATGAAAGGGAGCATGATAGAGGTTTCTGGGGTATTAAGAGTGATTCCTATCTTGATTGGAAAGTGGTTATACATATATGTTCATTATGAAACAGACACTGAGCTATGTACTGATAATTTATTCACTTCTGTGTGTGTTTTTTTGTTCATGCACTGCTGGGACTCAAACCCAGACTAGGGAAGCACTCTGCCACTGAGGTACATCCCCAGCCCTTTGCTTATGTATTTTATAAACACTTTAATAGTGCACTTATTTTAAAAGACAATTATTCTTACATTGACCAAAAAGAACTCTAATTTTTGCATGCATGTATTACTCAAGTTAAAAAGTTTTCCAAAGCAGTGTGTGGTGGCTCATGTCTATAATCCTAGCAACATGGGATGCTGAGGGAAGAGGATTGTGAGTTGAAGGCCAGCCTTAGCAACTTAGCAACACCCTGTCTCAAAATAAAAAAGTGCTGAGGATGTTGCTCAGTGGCAAAGTGCCCTGAGGTTCAATCCACAGGACCAAAAAAGTTAACCAAAAAATGTCCACCTAGTAGTGGCCAGAGGTGATGGGTACAAGGAACTGAAAAACTCTAGCATTCTCTGGACACTACCACCAGGAAAAAGACAAGGGTGTCTACTCTCTCTGCTCTTGTTAAGTCCAGTACCAGAAGTTTTCAGCCCAAGCAGGCAAGAGAAAAGACAAACAGAAGGGACAAAGTCAATTATCCCTGTTTGTAGATAATATGATTCTATACAGAGAAAGACTTAAAGACTCCACCAGACTGTTAGAACTGATAAATGAATTGAGTAGAGTAGCAGCCTACAAAATGAACATAGAAAAATCAGTAGCTTCTCTATACGCCAGTAAGGAATTTGCTGAGAAAGTAATTATACAAGCGATCCTATTCCCAATAGCTACAAAAAAGGAAAGATACCCAAGAATAAACTTACCCAAGAAAGTAAAAGACCTCTACAATGAAAATTATAAAACACTGATGAAAGAAATTGAAGACACAAAAATATATTTATATTCCCATATATATTCCTATATTCATAGATTAGAAGAATCATTATTATTAAAATTTCCCTACTACCCGAAGCAGTCTGCATATCTAATGTAATACTCATCAAAAGGACAATGAAATTCTTCACAGATAGAAAAAAACATCCTGAAGTCCACATGGAAGCACAAATACCCCAGGTAGCCCAAGCAATCTTGAACAAAAAGAACATAGATGGAAGCATCCCAATACCTTATTTCAAGACACACCACAAAGCAGTGGTACCCAAAACAACATGGTATTGGCATAAAAGCAGACACATAGACCTGTGGAACAGAATAAAGATCCTAGAAATAAATGCACCCATCTACAACCGATACTCAACAAAGGTGCGAAAAGCATATATATATTAGAGAAAGGACTATTTCTTTAACAAATGATTCTGGGACAACTGGGTATCCACGTCCAGAAGATTAAAACTTGACACCTATCACTCTATAAATATCAAAGTGGATCAAAACCAAAACCTGAAATTACTAGGGAAAATAACTCAAAGATATAATGATTTTTCTGGATAGTAGCCCAAAAGGACAGAAACAAAAGCAGAAATTGACAAATAAGATTGCATGAAACTTAAAAGCTTCTTCACAACAGAGGAAACACTCAGATGTTTCACACAGACAGCAAAACAGAATGGAAGAAAATATTTGCCAGCTATTCATTTGACAGTTAATATCCAAAACGTGTAAAGAACCCAAACATAATTGTAAAATGTCCAATTAAAAATGGGTAAATTATTTGAACAGACACTGCTCAAAAGAAAAAAAAATAGATAGCCAACAAATATTTGAAAAAAATGCTCAAAGTATTTATCCCTCCAGGAAACTCAAACCAAGGCTACAATGAAATACTCTCTCATTGCAGTTAGAATAGCTGTTATCAAAAATAATAATAAATGCTGGTAAGTATGTGGAAAAAAGAACTCTTATACACTGTTGGTGGTAGGTAATGTAAATGAATACAATCATTATGGGGAAAAATATGAAGATTCCTAAAAAAATTGAAGATAGAACTACCATGTCTGGGTATGTATCTAAAGGAAATGAGCTCAGCATAACAAAGAGATTCCTACACAACTGTTTGTGAACTATTCACAGTAGCTATGATGTGAAACCAACCTCATTGGTGCCCATCAGCAGATGGGTGGATAAAGAAAATGTGATATAATGAAGTATTATTCAGCCATAAATAAGAATGACATCCTGTTGCTTGTAGCAAAATAAACAAAACTGAAGGATATTATGTTAAGTAAAATAATCAGACACAGAATGACAACCACATGCTCTCTTTCATGTAAACTTTTTTCAAAGTTGATTGGAAAGTAGACTGGTGATTTCTAGGTTTTGGGAAGGGTATAAGGGAAAAGTGGCTGGATTTGATCAATGCATGCTGTATGAGTGTCTGAAAATGTGTCTGTATGAGCCCCATTAATATGTGCAGTTAATATATTAATTTTTTAAAAACCTAATATGGCTGGGACATGTAGACCATACTGTTTAAAGAAGTGGAGAGCTGTCCAAATCATGGGAAATAATATGTTTTATAAGAAGAGATGGAGGTGATCACTTTAGAAAGACTACTGCTAGAATGTAGAGAAAAAATAGACTAGAGTGGATGCAAGAGGTTAATTAATGCATAGGCTATTAGAAGTAGCTCAGGGAAGAAATGGCAATGACTTACATGAACGTAGTTTTAGTGAAGATGGAGGAAAAGTGGACATATTCAGGAATTGACAGGATTGGAGAAGAATTAAGTAATGGGAAATGTGGAACAGAAGTAAGTTATAACTCAGAGGTTTCTTACTTATACCATGAGAAGAATTATGGTACTGTCTTTTAAGATGACTGGAAGTGGGTTAGAGGTGAGGATCAGGAGCTTGGTTTTTAGCATGTGCAATTTGAAATGCCTTAGAAATACATAAGTAATCATATCCAGTAGGGAACTGGAGTATTGTTTTGTGACCTATCTTGTCAAGTCAGACTTGTGACATATGTGAGTAAAACCAGAATATTCTGTGGAAGAGTATTTTGAAAATACCCACAAAATATGCTGACACTGCTTAATAACACACTTTAAGCAGTTATAAAATTACATAAATTGCTTTTGAACCAGGATCTTAATTTTAACCTGTTACTTCTTAGATCATCAGACTCTAAAAGCTTATTTTTAAAAAGCAAATATAGTAGAGCAGTATTATGTACAAATACTAATATAAGTTAACTATAAGCATTCAGTTAAAAAAAAAATCTATGAGAGAAGTAATGGAGTAATTAGTATTAGATGTTCCTTCCTTTTTATTTAGTGAACATGTGCCCAAAATGAGCATGAGAAACTGCTGTTTCTTTAGTTGTTATCAGCTTAAATATATTTCTCTAGTAAGAAATTACATATTTGCTGGGCATAGTGCCTTACATGTATAACACCAATGGCTCCAGAGCCTGAAGCAGGAGGATCACAAGTTGAAAGCCTGCCTCAGCAACTTAGCGGGGACCAAAGCAATTCAGTAAGACCAAATCTCAAAAAAAAAAAAAAAAAAGAAGAAGGGGGTTGTTACTCAGTGGTTGAGCCCCTTGAGTTCAATTATTGTTACCAAAAATAAAAAGAGAAAGAAATCATATGTTTAACTGCATGTGAGTAACTGGTCTTTTATTTTTTTTTTTTTATTTTTTTTTATTGGTTGTTCACAACATTACAAAGCTCTTGACATATCATATTTCATACATTAGAATCAAGTGGGTTATGAACTCCCATTTTTACCCCAAATACAGATTGCAGAATCACATCGGTTACACATCCACATTTTTACATACTGCCATATTAGTGACTGTTGTATTCTGCTACCTTTCCTATCCTCTACTATCCCCCCTCCCCTCCCCTCCCATCTTCTCTCTCTACTCCATCTACTGTAATTCATTTCCCTCCATGTTTATTATCCCATTCCCCTCACAACCTCTTATGTAATTTTGTATAACAATGAGGGTCTCCCTCCATTTCCATGCAATTTCCCTTTTTTCTCCCTTTCCCTCCCACCTCATCTCTCTGTTTAATGTTAATCTTTTCTTCCTGCTCTTCCTCCCTGCTCTGTTCTTAGTTGCTCTCATTATATCAAAGAAGACATTTGGTATTTGTTTTTTAGGGATTGGCTAGCTTCACTAAGCATAATCTGCTCTAGTGCCATCCATTTCCCTGCAAATTCCATGATTTTGTCATTTTTTATTGCTGCGTAATACTCCATGGTGTATAAATTTTTATCCATTCATCTATTGAAGGGCATCTGGGTTGATATCACAGTCTAGCAATTGTGAATTGTGCTGCTAGGAACATCGATGTGGCAGTATCCCTGTAGTGTGCTCTTTTAAGGTCTTCAGGGAATAGTCCGAGAAGGGCAATAGCTGGGTCAAATGGTGGTTCCATTCCCAGCTTTTCCAGGAATCTCCATACTGCTTTCCAAATTGGCCGCACCCGTTTACAGTCCCACCAGCAATGTACAAGAGTACCCTTTTCCCCACATCCTCACCAGCACTTGTTGTTGTTTGACTTCATAATGGCTGCCAATCTTACTGGAGTGAGATGGTATCTTAGGGTGGTTTTGATTTGCATTTCTCTGACTGCTAGAGATGGTGAGCATTTTTTCATGTACTTGTTGATTGATTGTATGTCCTCCTCTGTGAAGTGTTTGTTCATGTCCTTGGCCCATTTGTTGATTGGGTTATTTGTTTTCTTATTGTCTAATTTTTTGAGTTCTTTGTATACTCTGGATATTAGGGCTCTATCTGAAGTGTGTGGAGTAAAGATTTGTTCCCATGATGTAGGCTCCCTATTTACCTCTCTTATTGTTTCTCTTGCTGAGAAAAAACTTTTCAGTTTAAGAAAATCCCATTTGTTGATTCTTGTTATTAACTCTTGTGCTATGGGTGTCCTATTAAGGAATTTGGAGCCCGACCCCACAATATGTAGATCGGAGCCAACTTTTTTTTCTATCAGATGCAGAGTCTCTGATTTGATATCTAGCTCCTTGATCCACTTTGAGTTGACTTTTGTGCATGGCGAGAGGAGGGGATTCAGTTTCATTTTGTTGCATATGGATTTCCAGTTTTCCCAACACCATTTGTTGAAGATGCTATCCTTCCTCCATTGCATGCTTTTAGCTCCTTTATCAAATATAAGATAGTTGTAGCTTTGTGGGTTAGTCTCTGTGTCCTCTATTCTGTACCATTGGTCCACCCACCTGTTTTGGTACCAGTATCATGCTGTTTTTGTTACTATTGCTCTGTAATATAGTTTGAAATCTGGTATCGCTATACCGCCTGATTCACACTTCCTGCTTAGAATTGTTTTTGCTATTCTGGGTCTTTTATTTTTCCATATGAATTTCATGATTGCTTTATCTATTTCTACAAGAAATGCCATTGGGATTTTGATTGGCATTGCATTAAACCTATAGAGAACTTTTGGTAATATCGCCATTTTGATGATGTTAGTTCTGCCTATCCATGAACAGGGTATATTTTTCCATCTTCTATGATCCTCTTCTATTTCTCTCTTTAGGGTTCTGTAGTTTTCATTGTATAAGTCTTTCACCTCTTTTGTTAGGTTGATTCCCAAGTATTTTTTTTTTTTGAGGATATTGTGAATGGAGTGTTTTTCCTCATTTCCGTTTGAAGTTTTGTCGCTGATATACAGAAATGCCTTTGATTTATGTGTGTTGATTTTATATCCTGCCACTTTGCTGAATTTATTTATTAGTTCTAGTAGTTTTTTTGTAGACCCGTTTGGGTCTTTTAGGTATAGAATCATGTCATCCGCAAATAGTGATAATTTAAGTTCTTCTTTTCCTATTTTTATACCTTTAATTTCTTTCATCTGTCTAATTGCTCTGGCCAGTGTTTCGAGAACTATATTGAATAGAAGTGGTGAGAGAGGGCATCCCTGTCTTGTTCCAGATTTTAGAGGGAATGCCTTCAGTTTTTCTCCATTCAGAATGATGCTAGCCTGAGGCTTAGCATAGATAGCTTTTACAATGTCGAGGTAAGTTCCTGTTATCCCTAGTTTTTCTAATGTTCTTTTAAAGTATATATTTTTAATACAACATAGCACTCTATTATAAACCATCCCCTGTATCTGGATCCCAACCAAAGAAACGACAACTTGTGCCATTGCATTTCTGACAAAATTTACTTCTACTTTATCATCTTTTATCCTTCATTTTTCCAGTTCCAGAGAGAAAGTTTTCTAAACGGTCCCTGGTTGTAGAGGATTTTAGCCTTTTTAAAATCTGCATTTCTTTTATCTATTTTCATGTTTAGTTTCCTCTCAATTTTTTTAATTTTCTTATTCTTTTGTTTTTAATATTTGCCTTTTAGTTGTAGTTGAACACAATACCTTTATTTTTATTTATTTTTACGGGGTGCTGAGGATCAAACCCAGGGCCTCGCACATGCTAGGCGAGTGCTCTACCGCTGAGCCACAACCTCAGCCCTCCTCTCAATTTTTATACTCTACTCTGTCCTTGAAGCTACCAATAAGAAAAAAAAATTAAAGTCAATTATACTTCTACACTGTATTAACTTAGGTCTTTGTTCATTCAGTAATGGAAAGAATCATTATTTATTCCTACTTACCAAGAATTCAGGGGCTGGAGTTGTAGCTCAGTGGTAAAACGCTTGCCTCCCACATGTGAGGTTCTGGGTTCAATCCTCAGCACCACATAAAAAATTAAACAAATAAAAATAAAGATTAAAAAAAAGTATAGGTCAGATATTTAAAGAAGAAGAAGAATGCCAAGTCCACAAAATGAGGACCACTGAAGTCAAGAAAAATAATTTGTTCATAGAGATTCACATACCTGGTCCTACTTTGAAAGCATGATATAGAATAATGCCTCTGAAGCTGCCTTTTTTTTTTTTTAACAAATTTGCTCACACCAATTCTAAAGTCTCCAGATTGAGTTTTAACCATATTTGAATCAAGTTGTTCTGAAGCAACTTGAGTGTAGTCTTGAAATTCTTAAGTTTTACATCATGCTCACCAGATAGGTAGAGGATTTTGCTTGAGATCAGCAGTGTCTTAGTTTTAAAAGAAATAATGACACTAAAGCTGGACTAAACATCCAACTCAAGCATAGCAAGAAGCATAAGAATGGCTTTTTATTACATAATCAATAATAGTGGACTCTTGATTACAGATGCTGGGAGCTCTCCCTAGACTTATCAGAGACTGCCAGTTAGCATCATTAGATTGTGATGATAAATGAGTTTGACCAGGTATTTTCCTCTTTGATTTGAGTAGTCATTCCTGGAGTAGTGATCTATAAGGAATCAATCTTCCCAGGTCAGATTTCTTTTGACCATGTCCTTGTGTATATTGACGTTCAAATCTTCTGAAAATCCCCAAATACCCAATGTTTCCAGCATATGTGTTGACAGGAAGGATCAGTCCTCATGTAAAAATGAGTTGAGAATTGGAAAAATAAATTTTTGTCATATATGACAGTTAGGTCAGAATGTATTTTACATTTGCCAAAATGAGTCAGTCCATCTTTTTGTTTGTTCGTTTGTTTTCAAGAAAACTGAAAGAGAAAAAAAAATCTTGAAATGAAAAGAAGTTTTCTAAAAGCCCTTCCCGTTTAAACAGATGAAAATAAAGTTGAAGAGGAAAATTTACAGTAGTAATTTATCTCTGTAGATAAAAGCAGACCCACAGGACCTGAGTTTACCAGTATGATTTTAGATCATGTATTTAACTTCTCTAAACTTTAGTTTTGTTTATCTCAGAAGCATAAATAAAATAATATCTCAGATATAATTATTGTTGAATGCTAAATGAGATAAACTAGACACATGTTTACTACTCTGCATGGCACTTAGAAAAGGCTCAATATATGATCTAATTAATATTTCACTTTCCTGTCAGGCTGCATTCTTAAAGAAAGCATTGTTTGTTCTGCTTTATTGTTTCATTTTTAACATATCTATTTGCTTATAAGGATTTAGGACTGTGGTTTTATAGATGTGACTTATTTATTCCAGCAGGATTGAATAAGCCTACCTGACTTGCCTTTAAGAACCACATCAAAGACCCATTTCTTTATGAACAGGGGTATGTACATGCAGTGAAAACTGTCAGACCTTATCTATACCCCTGAGTATCCTAATGTATTAAGAAAAATTCTCCATTCTTTCAGAATATTGCATTTGTGCAAATCAGCTGCTGCTTAGAGCAAAACCACATTCCTTCTGCCTACAGTTTTATTAAGAATTGTTTTTAATTTTAGATCACTAATACAGTCACATAACTTACAGAATGTCCTTTTTTTAACAAATGATATCCTGGGCTCTCTCTAAAGATTGCACCAGCATAGTCAATTGATTGCTCTTTTCTCTTCTCCTATTCTTTCATCCAACATCCAACCCCATGAATGTGGGATGGGTCATACTGAATCCTGAGGCCCCAGAGTAAGTTATTGTTTCACCCAACATAGTCCAGAGATTGTAATGAAGAAAACAAAGAAACCAGCTTGAAATTGTAAGCCAGAACTTAAAGCTTAGTATAATTACCTTCTTTGGAAAATGCCAGTTCCTAATGAAAAACAAATGAATACTACCAAATACTTAGTTCCCACCCCAGATATTGAACACTTTACACAAGGCTCTAGCAGGAACATATTAGACATCTTTCTTTCATGTTTTTTTGTTTGTTTGTTTGGTTGGTTGGTTTTTGTTTGTTTTTTGTTTTTTTGTGGTTTTTTTGTGGTTTTTTTTTTTTTTTTTGGTGGACAAAGGGGTACTGGGGATTGAACTCAGGGATACTCAACCACTGAACCACATAACACAGCCCTATTTTGTATTAATTTAGAGACAAGGTCTCACTGCCTTACTTAGCACCTCATGGTTGCTGAGGCTGGCTTTGAACTGGAGATCCTCCTGTCTCAGCCTTCTGAGCTGCTGGGATTACAGGCATGCGCCACTGTGCCTGGCATGTGTTCGCCGTCTTTCTTTAAAAAGAAAGGGGAAAAGTTTTAGAAAGTAAAATATATCACATCTTTTGTCTTCCTCCTTGTTTCTGTTAAGTAGTTTCTTTCAGTGTTAGATTTCTAAAATTATACTTTTTTGTTGTTGTTTTGTTACCGGAGATTGAACCAAGAGGCACTCAACCACTGAGCCACATCCCCAGCCCTGTTTTGTATTTTATTTAGAGACAAGGTCTTACTGAGTTGCTTAGTGCCTTGCTTTTGCTGAGCCTGGCTTTAAACCCAAGATCTTCCTGCCTTAGCCTCTCAAGCTGCTGGGATTACAGGCGTGTGTTATCACACGCGGCTAAAGTTATACCTTTAAAGGCTTGTAAAAACCATTAGCATTTGGTAGAACTTGGTCATCTAACCATAAAAATGAATTTTAATAGTTTTCACTTTTAAACCTCTACAACACTCATATTTCTTTTTCATTTTTGCCTTTTCTTTTCTTGAGCCAGGATCTCATTATGTTGCCCAGGCTGGGCTCAAACTCCTGGGCTGAAGTGATCCTCCTGCCTTAGCCTCCCAAGTAGTTGGGACTACAGACACATCCCATCATTCCTAACTTGCTTTGATTTCCAAGTTCACCGCATTGACTATTTTGTTCCAGTGTATTTTTAAGATTAAAAATATGTTTACTTACCGCTGATAATGTCTTCTACTATTTGAGGAACTAGACATGGAACATGGAGCCCTCACTTGGATAGTTTTTAGGGAGCATTGAACAGCAACATGAAAAATGGAATATAAGGAAACAAAGCATTGATATCAAGCAGTGAGAAACTGGTGATATGTGATGGAGCAAGAGGAGATAGAAATCTAGAGAAGCAGTGAACTGCAAGATTTTTAAAAGGCAAGCACAAGCAAAAAAAAAAAAGAAGCTTTTCAAGATCACTTTTTATTCAAGCAACATTTACTGAATACTAATACTGTGTATTAGCTTCTGTGCTGACACTGTGAATACAATAAAAGCATCAAAATGTATTCTCTGACCTCAAAGACATTCCTTTAAAGAAGAGAACACATTTATATAGATAGTATTTTTATCATATAACTTATTATCATTAAAGGCATAGAAAAAAAAAGATACCCTTGGTATAGCACACTCTGACTTTTCTTTGATAATCCTATTCATACTTAAGGATTTTGTTTCTTTTTTCTTTGTTATTTTTAGTTATGATACAACACCAGGGTATACCTTGACCTAATCACAAAAGCATGGGAACCCAGCCTGCTCCAGTTCCGTACCTGGCACTCCTCGTGCGCCGTGCCACCCAATTCTTAAGGTTTTATTTTAGGCATGGCTTCTTCTGGAAAGCCTTAATACTGTTTGCAATATATTCACTATGGGGAGTTACAGATTGTTGTTACAGATGTTGTGAGATGTTACTTTGAAGTAGTTGATCTAATATCAGTTTTGAGTAAGAATCAAACTTATAAATAGGGGTCATTTTTTTTTCACTCAAAGAGTGGTATAAGTTCACCATGAGTGCATTTATAATGTACTTTTCTACATGTACAATATACATATATCACTTTATCATTTAACAAATAGTTTACTTAATAACAAATATTTATGGACTTTCTAGTTCCTGAGTGTTCAGGCTGTCTTATGCCATTGTTATGCTGCACAGTTGCTTTCACCATTTAGATAGAGTGCCCAAGCATTGAGCTCAGGCAGTGAGGTTACAGAGGTAAACACAGAAGTGGTGAGTCTGCCCTTAAGGGCCTATTAGGATCTGTAACTGAACAGCAGCATTATGCGTATGGTGAGTGCTGCTAGAGGGAGTACAGGACAGTTAGTGAATGTATTATAATCTGCTGTGTGAGATTACTGAAGGCTGCCCAGGGAAGTAACAGCGAAACTGAGACTGCAAATGAGGGGTAGTTTAGAAAGTGGGGGAGAGTGTTACAAAGCCTTAACTAGGAAAAAAAAAAAAAAAAAAAGAGGCAATGATTTGTCTTCTAGAATGAGACGGTCCATAAAATGGAGCAAGGCCCTTTTGCTGAGAACAACTACAAAATGTGAAAACATATCATCTATTCGAAGGTATCAGAAAAGTAAGTTAGTAAAGCACTATCCAGCTAAGATGCAGAAAAGAAAATCTAAAGAAATAATACTGACATTTCAGGATGCTTTTGCCTGAAAGGCATTTGCCAGTGCAGAAGCAACAACTAAAAAGATTTGTGTTGTACTGTTGCTAACCTTACATGGGTAGGAATACAGAAACACAGATTTCTTTTTGGAAAGGCGCTTTTAATTTCCTGGTGCTATGCATTAGGAATCCTGAAAAAGTGAACCCAAAATAAGGGCAAAGTAGAGATCAGTGAGCCCTGGAATGACCTGCAACCCAAGTTCAAGTCATCTGGATGGTCCAGGATATTCTGAAACCCCAATGTTGGGTTAAGACGTTCTTAGCTTTCTAGTGTTTCCAGGTTCCTTGCTGAGATAAATCAAAATTCTTTCTAGATGACAATTATTATAGGCCTCAAGTTTATTGTAGGCCTCAAAATATTTCTACAATCAGTTTTTCAAATAAAAATTTCAGAACATAATTAAATATAATGAGTCACACGTGAGCATAAGACACCATTATCAAGCATCAGGTGAAAAGAGTAGGCATTAAAAACAGCTGTAGCACTACAGAAATTAGTTGTTTCTATCAGGGATTTGGAAATAACCAAGCTTGCTAACTTCAAAGAACTGGAAATGTTTTTTTAAATAGCATATTTGAGAAAAAAGAATTTTACAACCTGATTAAATGTGAGTTTAGGAACGGATCTGATTTCAGGTCAGAAAAAAATATCCAGGCAGATGCACAGGCAGATGCAAGGATGAGACAGAGGGTACAAGAAATACAGTGGATACCAGCAAAGATTTGATGTGTATTTAAATGGGAGTTCAAACGGAAGGTGAAAATATCACAAACAATAATTGAAGAGATGATGGCCAAGATCAAAACAGTTGAAAGATAACATGCTACAATTCAAAAGCACAAAATGACTTCAATTGTACAATTTTTGATTGTCATTCAACTCTAGGTATATACCTAAGAAGTAAAAATGTGTCAACATAAACATTCATAGCAGTATTGTTCACAATTAGCTCAAAAGTGAGAGCAATTAAGATATCTATCACCTGACGAATGTGGCTTGAGGAATAAAATTCTAGACACATTCTAGTAAAACTACAGAATGCAAGGAAAAAATATAAAAGCAGTCACTGGGGTTTGGGTGAGGCACTGGAATTACCTTCTAAAACCAATAAGTGAACTAATACATGAGTTTTCAACAGGAACTATGGAATCAAAAAGATCGAAGACATTTTAACAATTGGCATCTAAATTGTGCTGAAAGAAAATAACTGCCAACATGAATTCTTCCCTGTTCAAATATCCTTTCAAGATGAAGCTGAAGCTGAAATGAGGATATTTTTAGAATACCAAAAATAAAATTTAAGAGAGAGAGGAAAGCATTTGACTCAGGAAACCTTTACTGAAGTGAGGAACTAAAGGGCATTAGGCAAAAAGAAAGTGGTCCCTGATGGAAGTCTCAAATGGAAGGCAAGTCATAAGGATTAACAAAAATAGTAAAAATATACACCTCCATAGTTCCACTCACAGTACATACCCAACAACCTTGATTTCATAGTTCACCAAAGGACACAGACTAGAAGTTTATAATAGCACTGTTCATAAAACTTGCAACTTACTTTTCAAATATCTGTCGTCAGTAAACTCGATAAGTTGTATACAGTAACTCCACTCCCTCTTATCTAACGTTTTGCCTTCCAAGATTTCAGTTACCAGAGATCACAAGAAGAGTGAGATATTTTGAGAGCCCACATTCAAGTAAATTTTATTACAGTATTTTTTTCTTTTCTATTGTATTATTGATCTCTTCCATGCCTTGTTGGTAAATTAAACTTCTTGTATTTATGGAAAATATAGTATTTATAGGGCTCAGTACTATCCAGTTTCAGGCATCTACTGACATCTTGGTATGTATTCCCTGTATTAAAGGGAGATTAATCACGGAAAAACATCTACAGCCATAAAAAAGGAATGATCACAAAAACACAATGTATTATTCCCTTTATGCTTAGTATACTAATAGAGAAAACTGATCACCTCTGCCCTTAGCAATTAGGACAGTGGTTACCCTGTGGAATTGCAGATGCCTAAGATTGACTAGGAGCAGTTTACCAGAGGGCTAAGGTGTTGTCTCATAATCTGAATGTGAGTTTCACAGCTGAATTCAGTTTGAAAATTCACCATGATATGCATTTATAATGTACTTTTCTACATGTACATTATACATTAAAAGATTTTTTGTTTGTTTTGGAGTACTGGGAATTTGAACTCGGGGGCACTCAATGAATGAACCACACCCCCAGCTCTATTTTGTATTTTATTTAGAGACAGGGTCTCACTGAGTTGCTTAGCACCTCTCTTTTTACTGAAGCTGGCTGGCTTTGAACTGGCGATCCTACTGTCTTAGCCTCCCAAACCATGGGATTATAGGTGTGTACCATTGCACCAAGCTACATCAAAATATTGATAACTCACTGAATATGGACTATATAAAATGTTTATTGGAAAGAAGAAATGTAGGGCAATTAAGGCATGGGAGGTATAAATTTATAAAATGTCAAAAACTTGTGTGTTTTAGCAGGGCACAGTGGCTCACTTTTATTGTCCCAGCTACTAGGGAGATTGAGGAAAATCACTTGAACCCAGGAGTTTGGCACCAGCCTGGGCAACATAACAAGACCCCTCCCTTTCTCTCTCTCTCTCTCTCTCTCTCTCTCTCTCTCTCTCTCTCTTTTTTCTCCTCTCTCTCCTTTCTCTCTCTCCTGTCTCTCTCTCTCCTCTCCTCTCTCTCTCCTCTCCTCTCTCTCTCCTCTCCTCTCTCTCTCTCTCCTCTCCTCTCTCTCTCCTCTCCTCTCTCTCTCCTCTCCTCTCTCTCTCTCTCTCCTCTCCTCTCTCTCTCTCCTCTCTCTCTCTCCTTCTCTTCTCTCTCTCTCTTTCTCTCTTCTCTCTCTCTCTCTCTTTCTCTCCTCTCTCTCTCTCTTTGTTAACTTGGGTTTTAGACTCAGAACAGATGATTCATTTTGCCCCCTAAAATCACTAATAAGCAGTTTTAAAATTAGAAGTAAGCAATCCAAATACATTTAAATGGAGTTTCAGTTATTGTCTGGGAATATTTTAAGTAAATTAAAACTGAATTGTATTGAATACTTCAGTAAGAGTGTCTTCCGTACTTATAGACCTTTGTCTATTTTGCTACTTACATATTGTTCGGTTTCTAAACACCACTCAATCTGGCATTATCCCTTGGGAGTTAATGGCACTTAATGTCTGTTGTTCCCTAGAGGAATCATGAAAGAAAGCAAAGATGCAAATTTTCTCTTGGGGTAAAATAGAAAATTAATTGAAGAAGAAAAGGTATAATTTAAGGTATAGTTAATATTGGGAGGAAATTATAATTTTCACATTTGTAGATTTTGAACACCAGTTATTACTAACAGAGTTCACACTTACACATGCAGCAGCTTGTAAAGCTTATGTTTCTATTTTCATCTGGTTTTATTTTATATATGACTATGTAAGCCATAATAATCACTTTTATGCCTTTTATATGCTTATTCTTTACTTACTTCAGACTCAACATCAGTTGGCTTTTAAATTCCATAGTAAGATTTTGAAAGAAGTACTCCAACGAAAAATGAATTGTATTTTTGTCATAGTGATTCTGCTGCATGGGTTACAAGCACTCTATCTCCATGCTTGGATAAACTCCATCAAAAGCACATTATCCTCCTACTTCTGTGGCCAGCTGCCTAATTGTATCTGCTGTAACCACACGCTGTTGGAACATGATACCAATGAAGAACAGAAATGATGAATTACTCCCTGCAGGTGATAGTGATAATGATAATTTTTAATTTCCTTCTTCCTCACAAGGTCTAGTCTGATCTTATTTCATTGGTTGCCATTCTGTTACATACACATGATGTGTCCCCTTTAAAGACTGATTACACCAAAATACATGAAACAAATAATTTGTTTTTATTCAAAGTTATTGTTCTTCAAGTGAACATGAATAAAATGAACTGCATTTACTTTCATACATATGGAATAAACATGCAAAATGTGACTTAAAACAGATTTTTAAATGATTCACTTTACAAATACTATAGTTATTTTCTTTTTGGAAATCCACAAAAAATGATGAACAGCTCATTCTAGAACTGTATTCTAATGCTTATGTACATTTAGAATACACAGTAAAGCCACGTGCTCATTTTCCCGTTGTGTGCAAATGTAAATGTGGGAGAGTCTCAACAAATTTTAAGAGTGCTTAACTATCCCAGAAATGTGCATGTGTTCTCCTTTCATTCTGTTTTCTTCTATCATTGTAGTTTTTATTTTTGTACTAGTTATTTTCCACCCGTCACCCTTCTCTTAGTCTCAGGGACTTATTTTTTGGACTGTGGTATAATTCAGTAAAATTTAATTACCATCTTACCTTTTACAGATTAACCCATCTCCTATAAATACTTGATCTTAATGCTGGTTTGTTTTTTCCCCCCTCAGCAATCCCCAGTGCCCCTGATAAGATGCTATTGTGGGACAAAAGAGAAGCTTATTCTGTGGTTAGTCCTGAGCTTATTTGATCTTTGCCAAGCACATGACCAGTTATTTATTGCTATTACCTATTAGTCATCATTTCCCATTTCCTATTGTTGTTTATTCTTATATTTGAATGACTTCCACTGGGAGAGTACAAATTCATTGAAATTAACATTTAAGAGACCAAAGATGGGGTTGGGATTGTGGCTCAGTGGTAGAGCACCTGCCTCACACACATGAGGCACTGGGTTCAGTCCTTAGCACCACATAAAAATAAATGAATAAAATGAAGATGTTGTGTTTATTTAAAAAAAAAAAAACATTTAAGAGACCAAAGATAACCTGTCAATGATGTAACAAGGTCCTGAAACTAAGTTTAAAAAATAGTAACATGTTATACTCTCAAGACAAAATATTTTTCTTTTCTAATCAGCTGATATATATAATTGGATATATCACTATTGCTTTCAAATGGCACTGCAGAAATAAAAATGAGAACCTTAGGTCAATTGGCTTATATGGTTCCATGTCAAGTTTAATTTTTTTTAATCTCTATTAAGAATCACTTATCCAATAGTCCCCACCCCTCTTATCTTTGAGAGAGATGTTTCAAGACCCTTGGTGGATTCCTGAAAGCATAAATAGTACCAAACCCTATGTGTACTATATATTTTCCTATATGTCCATACCTATTATAAAGTTTAATTTATAAATTAGGCCCAGCGCCAGACATGATAGCACATGCCTACAATTCCAGTTACCCAGGAAGCTGAGGCAGGAGGATTGCAAATTTGAGGCCAGCCTCAGGAACTTAGCAAGATGCTATCTTAAACAATAAGAATACTAGGGATTGTAGCTCAGCGATAGAGCACCCCTGAGTTCAATCCCCAGTACTGGGTGCATTGAGGAGGCGAGTGTGACGGGGGATAATCTGGTACAGTAAGAGATTAACAATAAAAACAGGACAGTTAAAACAATTGACTATAAGATTTTTAAAACTAATGAATTATTTCTGGAATTTTTATTTAGTATTTCCAGATGGTGGTTGACCCTGGGTAACAAACAGAAAGCAAAACCATGGATAAGGGGAAACTTCTATCAGGCAAAAAGTAAAGAAAGCTCTATCTTTTTTAAGAGACCTTCTAATTTTCTTGCCTTTGAGAATAAATACCCATTTTAAATAAACCAGAACCTCTCTTTGGTTTTTCAGAGCTAGTGTCTGAGTGGTAACTATCTGAGGTATCATTATCTGTGAATAATTTTAGTTGCAGGTGAATCTCTTCCTAACTTACCTCATTTTTCTGCTTTCTACTTGTGTGTGCTTAAGGAAGTGATTTCTAGTATTACTCTAAACCAAACATCCTTAAGAAGGCAAAGCTGCTTGAGGAGTCAGAACCTGTGTGGTACACATCAAAGGGAACCATACTAGAATGTACATGCATTTTAAGATTTATCTCTGAGAGATCCCTTCCAAATGCTTATGGCCAAAAGTAATTAAATCTTTCATTTTTATTTTCTAATGTTGTGAACTCAGGTATCAGCCTATCCTTTTCAGACCTGTATTCTATGATTATAACTATAATTATTCTACCATAGTATTGCTTGTCTGTTTTTCACCAGAGTTTAAAATATATTTCTCTTCATGTATCATATGCATTTCAAACTTGGGTCTAAAAGTCTTTAATATGATTATGTAGTTTGATAATTCTTATTACTATGGCTATTCCATTATTTATTCTCCTACTTTATTCTTTTTCCCAATTATGTTTTGTTAATCTTTCAATGGAAAATACTGTTTTTGTAGAATTGCTAGTTGGAGGTGACTTTTTTTTTTTTCCAAATTCATGTAGTTCCCACTACATGTTAGCCCTTGAAGGAATAAAGATGAATGAGAGGACTGTGGGAACTGAGACAAAGGTAATAGTTGAATTGAATACCACCCGTCCATGTGGTATTATAAATATTATTAAAAATAACATTTTCAGGGCTGGGGTTGTGGCTCAAGTGGTAGAGTGCTCGCCTAGCACATGTGAGGCACTGGGTTCGATCCTCAGCACCACATAAAAATAAAATAAAGATATTGTGTTTGTGTCCACCTAAAACTAAAAAATAAATATTTTTTTAAAAATTACATTTTCATAGAACTTCTTCATTCATGTTGGGAATGTCAATATAGATAAGCACATATTCATATTCATAAGAATATGAATACTCCAAATCTAACACATACTGTCATATATTCACATTTGTACAACATACAACATGTGCCCATAACATACATACTGAATATGAAGATGCTTTTTTTAGCTAGTGTATTGTGACTTTTTTTCATATCAGTCACTATTTACCTTTAGATTACCTTTTTTTTTTTTTTTTTTTTTTTTTTTTTGCTACTAGTGATTAAGCCCAGGGATACACTTAATCACTGAGTTACATCCTCATCCCTTTTTGTTTTATTTTTTGAGAAAGGGTTTCACTAAGTTGCTGAGGCTGCCTGTGAACCTGTGGTCCACCTGCCTCCCCTGGCCTTTCAAGCAATGGGATTATAGACATGAGCTATTGAGCCCAGAAAAACAAGGACTACATTTGATTGCCAAATAGTGTATCAAGAAAAAGCATTTCTCCACTGGCCACAAGTCCAACACAATGTTTGGATTTTCACACCAAGAACCACTTCTCCAATTCTTTGTGACACCAATTGAGTGTCCTACAATTCAGTTCTGACACTACCCAGTTTAGAGCAGATTCCACAGGTTAAGGACTACTCAGTCCTACAAGACTGACTCCCTCCTCAGTCACCAGTCACACATAGTGGGTCCCCACGTTACCCACAATTCTGTCCAAGTTGGCTACAAATCAAGGGTTTCTCAATGCCCTCCTCTGTATCAATCATTTTCTATAGTGGTTCACAGAATTCAAAGAAACACTTTACTTTTACTGGTTTATTATAAAAGAAATGATAGGATCCCAGACCAGGAGTTCTGTCCTCATGGAGTTATGCTGTGCCACCCTCCTGGCACATGGATGCATCCACCAACCTGGAAGCTCTTCAGAAGTTGTGTTATGTTGTCATGATCTATTAAATCATTGGCCATTAAAAGTTAGCTCAATATTCAGCCCTTTTTCTCTCTGTGGAGAATTTTTATCTGGTTTTTCTTTCTACATAGGTCAAGCATTTTTTCACATGCTTATTAATAATTTGATTTTTCTTTTATAAATTTCCTGCTTTATCTTATGTTCATTTGTTGGTGTATATGTAAATAATTTGTAGCTGCTTAATATGCAAAAGACAGTTACTTAATAAATTATCCTGATTACGTAGTAGCGCTAGTTATATTTAAGAGATTAAAGAATAGGGACTGGGGTTGTGGCTCAGTGGTAGAGCACTCGCCCAGCACATACATGAGGTGCTGGTTTTGATCCTCAGCACCACATAAAAAAATAAATAAATAAAATAAAGGTATTATGCTCAACTACACCTAAAAAAAATATTTTTAAAAAATATCAAAGAATAAAAATCTTATTAAATTTTTTTGAGAACCTACTATATAACATTGTGCTAGGTTGGGGCATAGAAATATAAGTTACACCTCAGTCCTGCTCTTAAGTAAATTGCCGTCTCAGGAAAGACTATAATATAGTGTGGTAAGTACTATTATAGAATTATGTATACATAATAAGCACATTCATTCAGCAAATAGTTATTGTGTGCTATAGAACTGGGACTGCTCTGGGCACTAAGAATATAGTGGTGAATCAGGTAGACATATAGGAATAAATAAAACAATCTGTTGCTCAGGACCACATCATTTTATACCTCTGTTTGGTATTATTATAAATAGTATTTTAATTCTCTCTTGGTATCTAAAATGTAATGAACTTTAAGGTTAAATATTGAATTTGCTTTGGACCCAATCCATATTAACCCTACAAGATCAATAAAATTTCACATTCTTAGCAAGAGCAGCGGAGTACACAAATTAGTTTCATAGTAAATTTTCAATAATCAATGTCTGGTTTTTAACACTTTTTAAGCTTAATTTAATGCCAGTTTTGAACATAGAATATGTCAAGCTAGTTCCATTAATGAAAGAAAAAGCAATGATTAATTTAAATTTTAATTTAAAACTATCACAGGGACCCCAGGAATTAACTTTGGAGGTTTTCCTTTGGGTATTTGTTTAAACATAAATTTTATTTCAGTACTGTTATTTGTTTGTATTATATTTTCAGAAAATAGGTAACATTTAAAAATTATTTCTTGATTCCATCACAAATATTCCTAGTACTTGACTTTAAAATTGGATTCACTAGACCAGAAGAAATTACATGAAATGGCTTTGTATAAGACTACATTTCCATTGTTTATTGATGTGCATCAACACATCACAAGATGTAGTAGCTTGAAGCCACAATCATTTATGATCCTGCAGTCTAGACAGGACTTAGCTTACTAGTGCTTCTGCTGGTCTATCTTGGGGTCTGTCCTACAGCTTCATTGTCTGGAGTCCTCACTAGAGATGGAGGTCCACAGTGGCTTAAACCACACATCTGCATCCCAGTTGGAAAGTGCAGTCATCCATGGACTGGCCGAACCCCTCCCTTTCCCTGGTCTCTTGCTTTTGGTAGTCTGCTTGACCATTTTTCTAATAAAAAATATATATATTGATTGATTAACCTTGTTACATTTATTAGTGTGTTTCTGTGGGGAAAAGACAAGTGATATTACTTCATTTTTACATCTTTCCCAGGATAATGACTTTTTATAATTTTAAGAGGTATCTGGTCTTTGAAGTGGTTTTCAATTTGCCATGTCTTGAGACTAATTACATCATGTAATTAGTTTAATACTCATTTGTATTCTTTTTTTTTTTAACAGGCAATTGCTGGCTACTTTGATATATATTTTGAGAAGAATTGCCATAACAAGGTAAGTAACATGAGTTATTCATAAGAATTAATTATGCAGAGTACATTGTATTTTATTTTTGTGCCCTAAGGTGTTTGATCATAAGCATTTTGCTGTTGTAAGCAATTGGAACTCGTATTTGATTTAGTAGATTAATGTACCATGATATTAAAAATCTTGTACTTCATCAGATACTTTTAAACTTTACCAATGTAGGTCGTGTTCTCCACGGGCCCCCAGAGTACCAAAACACACTGGAAACAAACAGTGTTTCTACTGGAAAAGCCATTTTCAGTTAAAGCAGGTAAGAAAGAAAAGAAGCGGAAAGTATCTTATTCATTCTAAAGTAAACAGTATTCATTTTGCAGCCATTCTTTATGTGCCTACTGTACTTTATATTATAACTGATCTAAGATGTTATTAGAACTTACCATCTACATAAATCTTAGACAGCAATATCATTTAAATATGTACTTTAGGGCTGGAATTGTGGCGCATGGGTGGGAGCCGGGTTCAATTCTCAGCACCACATAAAAATAAAGGCATTGTGTTGTGTCCATCCAAACCTAAAAAATAAATATTTAAAAAAAAAAAAAGTTGATGGTTGCTATAAATAAAGCCAGAATGGCGACTTTCAAAAAAAAAAAAAAGTACTTTAATTTTAAGGTAATTTGTACCTAATAGGGAATATTATATTGCTCAAAAATACCGCAAAATAATTCCAAAAATTTCTTTAGGCAATAACTAGTATTTAATAAGATGCAAACATAACGAAAAATATTTTCATTTTCTAAATGATTAAAGAGACATCACCAATAGAAGTATAGTTATATACTTATGGCATTATTATAAATAGTATTTCAATTCTCTCTTGGTATCTAAAATGTAATGAACTTTAATAATACTAAATTAAAATAAAAATAAAAAGGATTCTTATTTTTTTAAACTAATGTTCAATAGTTATATATTCAGTATACATTTGTCTGGAATTCTCTCCAGTATCTCCTCTCTGGTCCATCTGTTTATATCTTACTCAGTTCAAGGGCTGATCAAATTCTGTATTCCTTTGTTTTAACCTCATTGCTTGTTTACTTGTATTTGCACCTGTAGTTATCATGTACCACACACTTAACTACAAAAATTAGAATTTGATTATGAAATTTCTTATCTTTTTATAATGAAAGTCTTATTCCACCTTAACTGAAAGCCTTCTGAAGGACAGGAATGCTCATTACACAAAATTCAATGAAAAGAGACTCCATATCACTAGTAACTAGGGAGAGGCCAAATAACTAGAATCGTGAAACACTTTCTCATCCATCAGTTTGGTGGGGGAAAAAATTCCATAAAATTTAACACTGCTAATTGCTGGCAATAATGTAGTCCAATTAAATTTTCATGCTCTTTTCCTGTTAGTTTTAGTAGGTGTAACTGAATGAACAGTTTGATACCATCAAGTTAGATCTAAATATGCCATCCCTGCAACCCAGCAATTTTTTTTTTCTTGGCATATATTCTGAACAGTCTCTCCTATAACATGTATGCAAAAAATTAAATTGAAGGAGCTGGGACAGAATGTTAAGATTTGACGGAGCTAAATGAATGGTGAGCTTTAAATGGTCATTTTCCTAATCTGTTTCTGTTTCATAAAATTCCAAGATAGTTTAGATTTCGTATTGATCTATAAATTGAATAATAGATGCAAATAAACACTACTAGTGAAAAGCTGCAGCTCGTCATTTTCTTGCTTTGAAGCTGAATGCTATGGAAATAAGACCTTGATAGTGTCATTTTCAGTCTCCAGAAAGCTAGAGTACAGCAAAACTGAAGTGAGGCGGACACAAATAAAGTCCTTTTATTTATTTATTTAGTTAGTTAGTTAGTTAGTTGTAAATGGACACAATATCTTTATTTTATTTTTATGTGGTGCTGAGGATTGAACCCAGAGCTTCTCACGTGCTAGGCAAGCGCTCTACCACTGAGCCACAACCCCAGCTCACAAATAAAGTCCTTTTAGATCCTTACTTTTTGTTTTTGTTTTTCTGTAGCTCTGTTATTTGCATTACATTAATGTTTGGAAACTTGAAAAATGTTACTTTTTTATACTAACCATTTTGCCACCTCTTTTTTTTTTAAAGGTAGCACTAGCCTTTCCTCTAGGGATGGTTTATATAAGGGCCTGGTCCTTCTGGAATCTATTGAATACAGTCCAGAAAGACTGCATTCTGGATTCACATAAAGGGTATATGGACACTTTTTACCAAAGCTTAAAAATGAGCACTGAAAAAACTAAAACTAAGTTAGTGGCAACAAAGGAAAGCAGTAAAACTTAAACACTTAAAAATTCTTGAAGTCCAGCATTCAGACATTGAGTATGGGAAAATATCATTTGGGAGAAACAGAACCTGAAACAATGGAATTGACAGATAAGCATGTTTGAGTAAATACCAACTACTTTTTTTTTTTGATGATGCTGGGGATTGAACCCAGGGTCTTGTGCATACAAGACAAACACTCTACCAACTGAGCTATATCCCCAGCCTCCAACTACATTTTTATGAATGTAGCAAGGAGAATATGAGAAGATCATTTAAATACAAATGGAACTTCTAGAATATCTGAAGTGAAAATGATATTTGATGGAATTAGTGGCCGAAGAAAATATGAACGAACTTGAAGATTTAAACAGAAAGGGAAAAGGATTTTTATTTTTTAAAAACTGCATTCATAATAACGTGTGGAAAAATACCAAACACTATCCTAAGGGTGATAATAGGATTCAGTGAAAGAAGGTGGAAGAATAAAGGCATGAAAAAAAAAAGGATATAGGGACAGAAAATACAGTTGATGAAATAAATGGTCAAATTTTCTTACATTTGATAAAAGCTCTAACCCAGATTTAAGAAATTTTGTAATAAACACACAAAAAAAGAAAAAAAAAAACACCTACGATACACGAATTGCTGATCAGCAAAAATCTTTTAGAAACTTAAAGCCCTTAACCATGAGCTAAGGAAAAGTGAAACATGTAGAGAGGGACAAAAAAAAAAAGTAACCTCAAAATACTTATCAGAAACTATGTAGAGTCAGATGATGTTTTCAAGAAACATCTGAAAGAAATTGGCAATCTGGATTCTATATCTAGAAGGAACATAATTTGGGGGAGTGGGGGGTACTTTATATATTGGCAATACAAGATACACCAAGCTAAGTGTTTCAAGTGGAAATAGAAAATCACAAAGCAAAAAAAAAGAAGTGGAAAATGACAAATTATGAATGTTTGAATACATAGAAGAGGCTGCTTTCTCATTTATTTAATTTCTTAAAAGAGAATTGACTAGCTAAAGCAAAAAATATTGTGAGTTTCAAAACATGGGGAAATAAAATATGTAACAATGATAGAAGATTAAAGAAAATGAAGATGTATTGAAGTTTTTTTTTTTAGAGAATTTTTTAATATTTATTTTTTAGTTTTCGGTGGACACAATATCTTTATTTTATTTGCATATGGTGCTAAGGATCAAACCCAGTGCCCCGCGCATGCCAGGCAAACGCGCTACCGATGAGCCACATCCCCAGCCCCAAAGAAAATATTATTTATAGCAGCATCAAGACAAATTAAATCTTAGGGATAAAAATTTAATAAATTAGTAAACCTATATACTCAAAACTTTAGAATAATAAATTGAGAGTAATTTTAAAGAACTAATTAAATGAAGAGAAATACTCAGAGTTGGAACAGTGGTATTGTTAAGATGTACTTCTCCCAAATTTTGTTGATTCAGTGCAGTCTCAATCAAAATTCCAGTTTTGTAGAAATTGACAAACTAATTCTAAAATTAATATGAAAATGCAGAAGACCTAGAATAGCCAAAATAATTTTGAGAAAGAATCTTGTTGGATATCTTGTACTGTGTGATTTCTAGACTCTTAAAAATGTTATATTAATTCAGATAGTATAGTATACTACAGACATATAGATTAATTTCACACAGAGAATCCATAAATATACCTCTCTGTATAATTAGAATTTTACAAAAAGCAGTATATTTCAGTGGCTAGTCTTTACAACAAAATGTGCTATAACAACTAAATATTCATATAAGAAAACAATGCGTCTCCATTCTTAGTGCCACACCCAAAAACTAACATGCACAAAAACTGAGTGGATTATAGATCTAAATATAAAAGCTTAAGACTATAAAATTTATAGAAGGTAACTTACAATAATCTTTGAGACTTTAGGGTAGTGAATATATGAAAGTGGATGTTGGCAAGACACTGAACTATAATGTATGAAATATGCACACTTTATTTTGGGTAAATAACACCTTAATAAAGTTAATATTTTAAACAATTCATTGGACAGAAAATATCTGTAGAAGAAAACACAAACTCCTTACTGTGGCTGTTTATAGTCCGGCCATTATTTTTAATCATTTTCACCCCCAGCCTTTCAAAACCCCGTATGCTCTAGCTATACACACTGGTCCTTTTTCAGCTAACTTTCCTATGTCTTCTTCCTCCTTGCCTTTGTCCAAGGTGTCTTCTACCTAGGAAGTTGTTCTGACCACTTTTACTTGATAAATTCCAATTTACCCTTTGCAACTCAGCTCATTTCTGTAAATCTTTCTTCACTATCCCCAGAAAGTTAATTCCACCTTTCTTTGTTCTCCCAAATCAATTTATTTGCTTACATATGTGTTATAACATCTCAGTATGCTGTGATAAAGAGTGCTAATAGAAGATGAGTTACTTGCCTCTCCTTTTTGATCTGATATGGTACTTGGTATATTGTAAACATTAGGCTGAATTATAAATACAATAATTGCATGGTCATTGAAATTTAATTTCCTCTAGTCAGTTTAAGTGATACTATGCCAATGGAATTTAGCTGGCTGCTATATATGGTTGGCCCAGTTTGCCAACTCTGATGTTCTGAGAAATTTCATATGGTACTTGACTTAGTGTTCAGATTGATCTTTGTGTGGCTGAAAAGAGTTCTCTGTAGTTAGGTTTAAACTAAGAGTAGTTTTTTACTCAGTGTGCTATAAAATTTTTAAATAAAATCAGGAGTGTAGTTGGGAGATTTTTACCATGTATATGAGGCGTTTTGGGGTACCGAAAAGGTGATGTAAGATTATTTTTTCTTTGAAGTTCTAGATACTGAACCCAGGGTGCTCTATCCCTGAGCTATTATTATCATCAGCCCTTTTTGTTTTTTATTTTGAGATAAGAGCTCTTAAATTTTCCTTGACTGATCTTCAGCTTGTGATCCTATGCCTCAGCCTCCCAACTACTGGGATTATAGGCATGTACCATCACATTCTTGTCAGATGACAAGAAAGTCTTTTTTTTTTAATAAGCAAAATATTATAAACATTTCTGTACATTGTTCTGCTTAGGTTGGTATGTATCTATAATGTTTAGTCTTTTTGATAATGGTAAATCTATCCTTAGAGACAGACTCTATATTTAGAAAATAAGAAAAGGCAACATTAATAGAGAATTTCTCAGGCTAAGAACTTTGCATTAAAAAATGTTAAGAATTCAGGTAAAATGCACTTTGCTAAAAGCACAATGTAACTATAAAATAATGAGCGTATCTATTTTGGCTTAGTTTATTGTTTTTGTTGTTTTATTACAACCTAGTGCTAAAAATAGTTCCAAATAAAAGTACTCAATAACATCTGAACCACTTTTAGTATTGTGGGACCAAAGGATCTGCCTCCCAGAATGAGTAGATTTAAAGCAGTTAGAGAACACTTTCTTTCAATGTAGGGTATTTCTTCTTTACAAATAATGTAAAATTTTATCTTACAAGCTTATATGGTAGTATTTACTTTAAAAATCCAGATCCATTTCTTGTGGTTTAGCTTTTTTTTTTTTTTAATTTTTAGTTGTAAATGGACACAATTACTTTATTTTTATTTTATTTTTTATGTGGTGCTGAGGATCATACCCAGTGCCTCACATCATGTACTAAGCAAGTGCTCTACCACTAAGCCACAACCCCAACCCCTCATGTGATTTTGCTTTAAGAATAAAATTAAGATAAGGTTGGGCACAGTGGCACACACTGTAATCCCAGCTACTCAGAGGCTGAGGCAAGAGGACAAGTTCAAAGCCAGCCTGGCCAACTTAGTAAGACCCTGTCTCGAAATAAAAATATAAAAAGGACTGGGGATGTATCTCAGTGGTAGTGCCCCTGGGTTCAATCACCACTACCCAAAAAAAAAAAAAAAAATCAGGCAATTTATATCTCTTTGAATATGTACACATGGTATAAGTTTTTATGTGATGAAGAAATCAAGGGTTTTGTTCATTTTTTGACTCCACTTTAATGGTAATAAGAATGATTGTTGTATTTTTCTTTTCTTCTGGGAAAATGATATTTCATTGTCCTGGAAGAAATTAATTTTAAAAAAGAGTCTAACAGTTGAAATCAGTTTTGTTCTTGACTGAACTGCAGCGCTGTGTGATACACTAATAGCTAGCTGTCTGCCAGTGATAAACTCAAGAGTACAGCTCAGTTCTCCAGTGCCTTTTGCAGAACTCCCCACAATATCCACTCTCAACAACATCCGTCATTTTGTATCTATTTGACACTGATTAATTACCCTGATCTATCCTGGTGTTGCAGCCACTTCAGTTAGGCCTGAACAATTGAAGGGAGTTCAGCAGTATGAATTAATATGTTTATTATTGTGACCCTCCGTGCCATTTAATTAACTTAAATAAGTGTGTGTGTACATCCTAATCTCGGAAATTAACATTATGAAAAAAATATTTTACTCATATTTTAAGACATGAAAATAGCTGTAGCTCCTTGTATATATTAGACAATTCATGTTATTTTGCTTTTTCAGATATCTTGTTTTTAATAATTCTTAAAATTTTGTCTTCTGTGAAAACTTAAAACAGAAATATTTGTTACTAATTCATTTTGACTTGGACTATTTTTCCAAATGGAGGAAGTCCTCTTATATCACTTGAACCTGAAATTAAGAATTTTGATATTCCGCTATATAAGCAGCATGGAACATTTTCATTTTGACTCTTACACTAAAGATTGACTGAAACATTAACAAACAAGGTAACTTAGTTTTTTCAAACATATCAAATGCAACCTAATGAAAGAGCAGCAACCATTAGAGCAAATGCATTAAAAGGCTTATTTGCAGCAATACCTCATCTACATCAACAACAACAACAACAAAAAATCACAAAAGTAAATGCACCAAACTTTTTTTTAGATGGTGGTTAAACATTTTAAATAATGCCCATCACCTTTAATAATCACTGAAAAGCAAATCAGAGCAATCAAATTCTGGAGAGTTTTTTTGTTTGTTTAGCTAGATAACAGTGTTTTTGTTGTTTCTTTTTGCTTGTTTGGCTTCTAATAACATACAGTGCTGTGAAGGTGGCAGAAATATAAAACTGGAATTTATTTTATGAAGAGGCATACCTGATAATCCATCTTAAGGAATTAATTCAGAATTCAAACTTTTTTTTAATGTTCACTACTTTAAGAAGTGACAGCAACATTTAATTGCTTTTTTTCTTTAAACTAACTTGCTTTATAGATTTTTTTTTCATTTTATATAGTTAAACCTGTTGACCTTTTCTTTTGGTTTTATACTAAATAGATTATATTACTGTACTGTATTTACACAATTTATTGAATCCTCAGTGATTTAAAATGCCTTAATTTGATGAATCTCTATAATGGATCCTCTAATTTTTCTTCTATGTTTTATTTTTGTATTTTTTAAAGCATCACATTTTTTTCAAATCATTTTATCATGCTATAATTTACATATGATAAAAAAATTTGCTTTAATTTTACGGTCTGATAAGTTTTGACAAATGTCTACACCACCACATTTCCATCAGTCCCTTGTGTGATCAGCTCCCCAACTCCCAGTTCCAAGAAGGCAAGACCCCCACTGATGCGCACTGTCACTGAATTCAAGAATTCTCTATTCTAGAGTTATATATCTGTGAAATTATTCGGATGTATTCTAGCTTCATTTACTTAGCTTTCTTTTTTTTAAATCCATCTGTGTATCATTACTTTGTTCCTTATTGCCAAGTAGTATTTTGTTGTATTAACATACCACAACTTACACATTCACCTGTTGGTAGACTTTAAGATTGTTTTCAGTTAGGGGCCATTGTGAACAAAGTTTCTAGGAACATTTCATATGAAAAAATATTAGTGCAGACTGTGTTCCCATTTCTCTTGGGTTAATACCTAGAAATGAAATTACTTAGTCTTTAACACTTGATAAGAAACTGACAGATTTTTTTCAAAATGCTGTACTATTTAACATTCTTAACACAATTGTGAGTTTATGTGCTCAGCATCCTTGGCAACACCTGTACATAGAAGGTTATTTTAATATAAGCAATTCCATTAGGTATATATTTATATCTGTTTTTAGTTGACATTTGCCTGATGATTAATGATGTTGAGCATCTTTTCATATAGTTATTGGCTGTCCGTTTCTTTTTTGTGAGTTTTCTATAAAACATTTTACTTAATTTTTAAGGAGATTATTGGTCTACTTATTGAGTTGTAAGAATCATTTATGTACATTGTTAAAAGTTCTTTGTCAGATATATGTATTGCTAATATTTTTATCCCCATTCCTGGTGTTTTTTCATTTTCTTAATAACTTTTAAAGAATAGCAATTTTTAATGTTTTGATGAAGTCAGATAATTTGTAGTTTGTGGTTTTGTGTCCCAATTTTAAAACCTTAGCCTATTCTAATATCACAAAGATTTAATGTCTTTGAAAAATTCTAGTTTTGCTTTTTAGAGTTAGGTCTATAATCTGTTTCATGTTAAGTTTAGAGTTAATGATTCATCTTTTCCCAAGTGTATATTCAGTTGCTCCATTATCATTTCTCAAAATAACTATTCTTTTTCCATTTAACTACCTTGACTTCTTTGTGAAAAAATAATGGACCACATACGTATAGGTCTATTTCTGAGCTCTTGTTTATTCCACTGATCTGTATTACTGTGTGTTTTTAGGACACTATGAGTTCTCCTGCTTTTCATTCTCAAAATTGTTTTGGCTATCCTAGAATCTATATTTACATGTCCAGTTTTAAATAAGAATGTACATTTTTACCTGCAAGAAAAGCCTGTATATCCTAGGATTAGGATTATGTTAAATCTGTAGGCTCAAAAGAATAGTCATCTTCACAATATTGACTCGTTCGTCCACAAACAAAACATTTCCCCACTTACTTGGATCATCTTTAGAGTTTTTTCAGTTTTATGTGAATAAATCATGGGCATATGTTGATACATTTACCTTAAGTATTTTGTGCTGTTTTGAAACTATTGTATATATTTTTGTTTTTTGAAGTTCCTAATTCTTCATTGCTAATATATGGAAATAATCTTGGCTTTGTATGGTTTGACTGTGGTAAACATGTTAGTTCTAGTAGCTTTTTTTAAAAATTGTTTTAGAATCCTCTCTAACAATTGTTTGCAAATGAAGACTTATTTTTTATTTCCAACCTGTTGCCTCACCTGCCCATCCCCTCCCTCCCTCCCTCCCTCCCTCCCTCCCTCTCTCTCTCTCTCTCTCTCTCTCTCTCTCTCTCTTTTTAAGGAGAGAGAGAGAGAGAGAGAGAGAGAATGAATCTTTCTGTAGATGGACAAAACACAATGCCTTTATTTTTATGTGGTGCTGAGATCGAACCCAGGTCCTGCCCGTGCTAAGCAAGCGCTCTACCACTGAGCCACAATCCCAGTCCCCACCCATCTCTTTATACCCTGACAAGGACAGTGATTGGATACTGAGTACTAGTGGTGAAAATTCTCCTCCTTGCCTCACTCTGAGGCCAACAAAGAAGGCATTCCGTCTTCATCATTAACAGTAATATATCTGCACTTTTTCATGGATTCCCTTTATCAAGTTGAGGAAGATTGCTTCTGTTCCTGGCTTGCTGAGGAGCTATTATCATGAAAGACTTTTTCTACACTTCATGAAACAATCATGATTTTTCTCTTTTGATTGAAAAAGAGTTCGATGCCAGCCTGATCAAATTATTACACCTGGATTCAATAGCGGGTACAGCAAAAAAAAAGGAAAAGAAAGTATTAAAGTTTGCTTTGGCAAGTAGTTAATCTTTACTAAGATCGTTTTGAAGTTTTGTTAGGGAGCCCAAGAGTAGCCTTTACTCAGAGTGGTTTAGCTCCAGTGCTGAAGCAAAACCTGATACTTCTTCTGAAATCAAAACATTAACAGTTGTTCAGTTTCCTTCTTTCCTGGCTGCATGGAATTCAAACATCTCCAAACAAGCCCAAGCTATGGGAATTATTTGGCTTATTGCTCCCTAGGAGTTGGGTTTTTGCTCAGAACCATGGAGTTTTACCTACAATGCAAAGGCCAATTATTTAGCCAAACTCTATATTAGATTTCTCCAACTCTTTCACTGAAAATAGCATCTGCAATTAATTTTATCTTTTTCTCCCTAACAGTGTATCTAATTTATTCTAGTTCTTGTCATATGCTTATGTAGAACATTCAAGAATTTAAGTAATATAGCAATGGTGTCATCTTTGCTGTGTTCTCACTTTAACCTAAGTGGCACTATATTTGCTTTTTATCATGTTTTCTTTCAGATTTTAATAAAGACTAAGGAAGTTACTCTTTTTATTCCTATGTTAATGATAGACTTTTTATGAATTGATGTTGAATTTACTAATAGCTTTTTGGTTTTTATGTGGTAATTTCAACATGTATATGCCCTATAATCCAGCAGTTTATTTCCTATACTACAAAGAGACATTCTTGTAGTACGGATACAGTCCTGGGACTCTTAACAGGCATATGTTCTGAGATGTATGTTGGGTGATTTTATCATTGGGCAAATCTCAGAGTGTAACTACAGAAACCTAGATGATAGAGCCTGCTATTCCCTTACCTACACAATATGTGTGGTCCATCTCCAACCAAAATGTTGTTACATGACACATGCCTATATATAAGAATCGTTATAGCATTTTTGTATAATAAGAAACAAAATAATTCAAAAAGAATGGATAAATAGCAGTCATTAATACAGCTTAATACAATACCATTGGGAACATGAGTGAACTGTAGCTACTTGCCTCAGATTAATCTCAAACACTGAATGAAATAAGCAAGCCATGGAAGAGATACAGTACATTTTACATTGCTTTGTACGTTTTAGAGCATATAAATGCTAAATAGTATATTGTTAAACTAAGCAACACAGATATTAAGGGTACACCTACATGAAATAAAATTATTTTGAATAGGTAATGGAACAAAAAAGTTCTGGTTGCCTCATAAAAAAGAGGGATGTGGGGGCTGGGGTTATGTCTCAGTGGTAGAGTGCTTGCCTCACACGTGTGAGGTAGTGGGTTCAATCCTCGGCACCACAAAAATAAATAACGATTATGTTTATTTACGACTAAAAATTTTTTTTTAAAAAAAAAGGGGGGGGATGTGGTAGAGGGACACAGTAGGAGGTTTCATTAGTGTTGGTGAGGTTCTGAGCCTTGTGTTGGATTCGTGGAGGTCATTTTATTATTTGTGAACCTCAAATATTATCTGTCTTTTTATACATATGAACTCCTTTATAAAACATTAACTAAATTAAATGAGTTACACTAAGATATACTGTTAATAAGTGAGAAGAAACTAACAAGCCATTAAATTGTAAAAATCAACAGTTGTCTTCAGTGTTGAAAATTCAAAATGTAAGTGAAACCCAGTATGCAAGTTCATAATTACTGTTCTCCATCATGTACTCATTAAAACAATGTCAGTTTAACATAAAATTGCCATTCCTTCCCCGTTTCAGTATCTGTAAATAGTAAATTCAAGGTAAGGTTGTTGGTATAAAATAGAAGTTTTAAAATGTTGATAAAAGCTAAATATTATCTGTGTTCAAAATTGAAAATTTTCAAATGTTTGAAAATATTGACTTTTTATTTCTTCCCTAAATCATTTCTTTAACAGATAATATGTATTAAAGTATATGAATTTAAATATTAATGTTTTTATAAGCAAGTGACTGTCTTTAGAAAAAGATGTCACAGGGTAGTAAAATTTAGACTCTTTCCTGTTTATTATACTAGATTTAAAGCTATAAAGATTATTTTCTCAGAGCTGGAACAAAATAAGTGTTGAATAAATATTATCAATTATTATTACTTAATGATTGCCTGAACACTGTGAAGGCCATGTGACTGGTACTCTCCCAAGAATGCTATTGTGAGCATTGCCAGGTTTCTGTTTTCGAGATTAAAAGGCTCAGGGGTCACTCCAGGTAAACTGGGCTAACCGGGCTGTGCAAAATAACCACACACAAGAGACACAAATACATTTTTCTTTGGGGTCGCTGTGAAGGCTCCTCTGATCTTAAGGGTCCGCAGGAAGAGAGAGAGAGAGAGGGAGGGAGAGGGAGAGAGAGAGAGCATGCACTGACCCCTTTTATTGAGGAGAAGCTATTCAAATGAGGCAAGGGGTCAGGTTTCAGGGGGCTGAGTCTATCTTCATGATGTCCACTGTCAGCAGGTTGATGAACATCTGGGTAGGCCACACCCAAGGGCACAGTAAGAGAAGGGGACACACACACAACGCACTTCCATGGAAGATTCTATCCTAAACAGGGCAAGGGGTTATATTACAAAGGAACAGGTGAGCATAGCTTCACCCATGGGGCGATAGCAAGACATACCCATGCACGAGACACTGACCCTTGAACCCAAGAAGGGTGGGGAAAGCTCTGCCACATTTCTGTGACTGAGCACCTCAGCACCCAGCCAGGGAGCGTGACTCAGTCACGTGTAAGGTTGGTCTCCCACAGAGCATAGCATATGAAATACGGCATTTATTTCATTTTCTTAACAATATACAGGAATAAGGGGCTGGGCCTGGGGCTAGGGCTAGGGCTCAGTGGTGATGCACTTGCCTGGCATGTGAGGCCCTGAGTTCAATTCTCAGCACCACATATAAATAAATAAAATAAAGGTCTATCAAAAACTTAAAAAAAATTAATATAGAGGAATAAATTAGATATAAAAGCTAAAGCCACATGTACACATTAATTTATGACTGAACTTAAAATCATTTTTTATATTTTGCTGAATGGAATGTACCTTGTACTACATTATTTCTTCTTTAATTTCTTAATTTTGCATTAAAGTACATGTCTCACCTTTTTTGCAAAGATGTATATAGAATGGGACAGTAATGGGATCATTATATTTTGAAAATATCAATTCAGTGGTTTTGTTAGATTTTGCTTGTGGCTGTTTTGTTTTGTGGTTGTTTGTTTTGTTAAGTATTTTATTAAGTATTTACGAGGATGCCTCAGTCATCTTACTTGAAGTCTCATAGTGTCTACCCAGATTATGAAGCTATTCCTAATTCTGTTGGTGTGATCTTACTCTCATTAAAGCAAGGAATGATGATCAGTTACAACTGAGCAATCTCTCTTGTTATTTTTAAATAACTCTTCACAAATGGATGAAAAAAAAATTAAATGAGAAGTATTTATATCAGAAGCACATAAATAATTCCATTTTGGAATTAAAAAAAAAGGACAATCAGTGTTTAGGAACTCGGCCTTTGCCTTTAAACAGATATGTAATGTAAGTTTTCCCATCTGATTTTCCTCAAAATGCCATTCACTGAAGGCTCGTTGTACATGGTTTCTGTCCCTTATAACTGCCATTACATATATACTCCAAGTCTGGTTAGCCATGACTTTAGCCCTACCCTTGGATACATCACTGATTCTCATGAAACTGCCCTTTCTTCCTTTCCAACCATCCTCACCTCCAGCACACTTTTAGACACAAGCTTGTCATGTAATTATTGATAATAGCTATTTCTTTCACCCTTGATCATGAACTCTTTGTGGACAGGATCCTCTCATTTGGTTTTCTCTATGCCCAAAACCCACCATACAGCCTTCTGTTCAAGAGTTTAATAAAACTGCTCCCTAACCCTGCATGACCACTGTGGTTCTGCACTCTTTCTCAAGGATTTGATACTATCATTGTAGTTAGTTCTTGCCTTGTTTAAAAATACATAAAATAAACTGCCCTAACAACTGAAGTCTATTAATTTTAAAAATAAATCAAAATGTTTAAAAATTAGGGAAACATCAACACACACACACAAAAAGGAAATTGCTAGGTATCTTGAACTTTTCTACTAGACTGTATTTCTTGAATTCTTAACTTTTTTTTTTTTTTTTTGCCTTTCTTTTATAGGTGAAGTCTTGAAAGGAAAGATCACGGTTCATAAGAATAAGAAAGATCCTCGTTCTCTCATTGTGACAGTCACATTGAATAATTCAACTCAAACTTATGGTCTCCAGTGAAAAAAGCTATAAAAGCACAACTTGCAAATTTTAGTGTGGGGATAGGAAGCAGATCCTGCCTTCGTGAGACTCCTCAGTAAGGGAGGCAAGAGAAGCTCACGTATCACCCAGGGCAAGGACCTGCTTATCCTCATGGTGCATAGTTACTGTATTCTTAGAAGTCTGCTTAGCCAGATTTAGCCAAATGCAGTCCCTCAGATGGGCCTGTTTTCAGTGATAGTCTTTTTTTGCTTTTAGTAAGTTTCCTACTATAAATTTTAAATTAATATACTAGTTTTTGGATAATGTTTATTAAACAGGGAAACACACATTTTATTGCAGGTTTTCTCTGTAAGGAGCAATAGTTTTTAGTTGTATTATTTGAGAATATCAGAATATAATGTTAAAGAACAAACGTAAGGAACTGAAAGCAAGTATTGGCCTTCTACAAATCAGATTTGAGGATATCATAGTTGACCATCCTGTCTCACATGCTGTAGTTCTCATTTTGTAGTTTATTCCTTCTTTGTGAATATTCTTTAGCCATAGACTTCTAGCATTACCCAGGAAATCTAATTTCAAATATATTGATCCTAGATTTCATAGAAGTTTTTTAAAAATAAGATAAATGTGCTCCTATTTACTAACATTATGTTTTTCAAACTAGATGTGCAAAGGTTATATATGTAACTATTGGTACATTTAAATCTCTGTAAAATTATGTCATTTGCAATTGATTCATTTTGAAATGGAAAATGAAAAATATTCAATAAAATGTACAAAACTCTTAGCATTAAAAGATATTTCAGGGTAGTAACACCTTTTATAAAATCAGAAGCATTCTAGACAAAATGAATCTTTTTTAAAAAAAAATTGGATTTGGGAGAGCAGGGTACTGGAGTTTTAACCCAGGGGTGCTTTATCACTGAGCCATATCTTCAGTCCTTTTTATTTGTTTAATTTAAGACAGTGTCTTACTAAGTTGCTTAGGGCCTCAAACTGGCAATCTTCTTGCCCCAGCCTCCCAAGTCGCTGGGATTACAGGTGTGTGACACCTGCCCAGTTTAAAAAATAGGTATTTTAATAGGAGAAGTGGACCATGTGCCTTGCTTAAATTAAATGTCTGGTTCTTTGTCAAAACAAGACATCCTCAGGTGTCTGTGCTCAGACTCCATCCAGCTTCTGCTTGCAGTTTGTTATACATTTCAGATGTTTAGAACAGTGCCTGGCACATAAAAAACACTAAATAAATGCTAGGTGTCATTGTACATTCACACCCCTTCAAAGAATATAGCATCAATATTTGATTAGTTTGAGAATTATTAGCTCCATCAGATAATAACTATTGCCTTCATACATGAATGGACAAGAAGATAACAAATATTTAAAATGGTAAGCCTATATCAAAAAGAATTTTTCTTTTGGTTTTTATCAGAAAACTAAATTAGCAGTGGGAAGAAAGCCCCTTTGAAACTAATCTTCCTTCATACGCATGATTTTCGTTTTCACTGGGTTAAAGCAGCCAGTTTGTTTTTGTCAGGATTCATACCATTACTGAAAATGTGCTGCTGATATCATTTAAAGTACTTTTTGGATTTTGAGCATTTAAAGTACTTTTTGGATTTTGAGCCAGACTCTCATGTGGCCATTGATGGCCTTGAAATCGGGGGTCACAGGTGCCCACTACCATGTTCAGCTTCTCTTTTAAAGTACTTAAAGAGTCTTAAATGGCTTCCTATATAAATTTGAATAAGTTAGAGTAACCCAATAAGATGGAAGATGAATATTTTAAGTGCCAAAAAACAAATTTTGTGAGTTTTGTAAATGTATAACAAGAACTTCCTACTATTTATAAAAAAATATTTCTCAAAAAATTGTTTCTCCTTAAAACTTGTTTTCATGGGATTTTTCACCCAATGATTCTTCTCCCAGCCTAGCTACATTTGGTAGATCTGTCCTTTTCAGTTCGCCTTCCCAGGCTGGGACATTCTAATTTATGTACCTAAGCATTTTATGAGAACATGAGCATCCAAATGTCGCCCTTCAGTTGGAATTTCTGTCATTAAACTGCTGTGAAAAATAAGTACTTCATAGCCCTTGACAATGATAAATACAGTGTCCTTTCAGGCTGTAGGCAGATGAGCATTTATAGATACCAATTTGTTTCTATTAAGAAAATGCATTTTTCTCCTGGTTTCCTTTGTGAAAACTAACATGATTATACTGTAATGTGTGAGGCTCCTCCAAGTGTGGTATATGATAGCCATCTGTATGCAGAACAGTGTGTTCTGAAGAGAGCACTTTGGAAGAAGTGTTGCAAGAAAACAACTCAAGCAGGTGTGCGCATTACACAAAATTGTTCAGTAAATAGCCAGAGCTGCAGTAAGACACACTCCATTTTTTGCCAAGGATCGACCCCAAGGCCTTGCTCATGTGGGCAAGCCCTCTACCACTGAGCTGCACTCCCAGTCCTACAGGACACTGGAAAAAAAAAAAAAACAGTCAGCAGTACAGTAGTTTAATTTTGAAATAAGCCCAAGAGGGTATAGAGAAGAGTAAGGACCTTGCTTCTACAGAGTGGCCTTCAGCACCCTACTTCTCAAAGTGGAATAACTAAAATGTCTCATGAAGTTGCTGATTTGAGATTAGTTCACAGGAGTCTCAGCAACCATGCTTTCAGATGGAGGAAAAAAGGTAACAGTGTAAGGGTCCGGCGAAACGTCGGAGAAGGAAAGACCACACGAGACTAGCTTCATGCAATGGCAAGGGGGATTTTTATTAGGGATCCGTTCCAACGCGTTGGGACTCTGTGCTCACTCAAGAAGGGAGAGCAGCCCAGAGCCCAGAGAAGAGGTCAAGCAGAGCTTAAGTACACTTTTTGGAGAGGGTGGTGGGCTTTGCATACATCAGAACAAATCATCATGAGGCGCGGGGAAATTGAACAACAATTCTGATACATGATTAGTCCATTCATTGGCAGGAACAGTTTGGGTAGGGGTGATTGGTCACTTCTAAGTGGGGTACACATTCAAACTGATTGGTTCTGGGGCCTGGATGCCTACGTGCCATGTTACCTGGAGCCCTTAGCTATTAAACAACCAGGGAATCAATGGAGATATTTACTGAGCAGCTCCCGCATTGTCCTAACAACTTTGCAGACATTACAGGTTCCGGGGATAGCAGGGGAATTGTTTACTTTTTAGCCCAGGCCTTGCAATCTAGAAGCTTTACAATGCCCTAGTCTTTTACACTTTAACTCAGACTTTTGCAGCTTAGAATCAGCTTAGAAATTTTACCTTTACAACAGTACTGCTGAGACCATTCGACAAGAGAATAGCTGATATACCACTCCTCCCTGCTGGCCATGCCAGGATTTTTGACAAATTGCTGATCTATAGCATATATCCCAAATGCCCAGGATTCCACTGTTCTCATGTACCAGAATAACAAAAACATGCGAAGTGTGCAGCCTGGTCACAGAGTTTCAGGTCACTTCAGTTAGTTGCAAAACTGAAAAGAGCACTTTACAAATTTAATCTATACTTGCTATAGATTAGAACTCTTCCAGAGACACCAATTTATGATGAGAGGCAAGGTCAAATGTTTACTGAAAGTGTGGCAAACTATAGCTGTGGGGCCAGACACACCCTGTTGCCTGTTCTGGTAAATAAATTTTATTGGAACAGCCACACTTGCTGGTTTACATTTTTTATAGCTGCTTTTGTCCTGCAGAGTTGAATAATGTGACAAAGCTGAAAGTATTCCTACCTGGTCATTTAAAGTTTTCCAACTCCTTGCCCTATTGCTTGGTTTGTTGAAACTGACCTTTTCACACTTGTAAGGGCAGCAGGTTAGATCAATAATGGTATTTAGAGTACATGTTGCCTTTTAGAATTGAGAGGTGATGATAGAGAGGTAAATTCCAAGTGAAACATTTAAATGAGATTTGTAATCTGTAAAGGAAATTTACCTAGAAAAAGTAATGCGTCTGTTTTCAGATATAGTGGATCAGAGAAAAGAGTATTTTCTCATATGACTCAACAGTCATGATAAAGGAGATAGACACAGAAAACAGATTACAAGGTTTAGGGTTTTTTTTAATTTGTCTAACGTGGAGCCATTGAAGAGGCCAAAACAACCTAATTTAAAAAAAAAATACAGGATTTATATACATGAAACTGATGTCTTGCCGCGTTCCGGCGAATGGCCCGAGTCCGGCGAGAGGCGGCGGGATTAAAAAAAAAAAAAAAAAACAAAAAACACAGGAGTCCGAGGTTCTTCATCCAGGGGGGAAACTCTTTATTAGCTCAGCTCATACTTATATATTTCTTTCAGACAGAATGGAAAGTTACTGGTAGGCGGAAGCAAGGACGGAGGGGGGCAGGTGGTCCTTGTCGACTCATACTAAGCCTTCAACCAGGAACCTTATCAGACCCAAGCAGGTCAGGACGTTCCCACATGACTGTTATAGGCTGAATAATATGAAAACAGACACCACAAATCCTTCAAGGCCTTGTGAGCTCCTTCAAGGCCTTGTGAGCTGGCCTCTTTGACGTGCACAACAAGAAACCAGGGCTGGATCCAAGCCCTGGGGGCCGGGGGGAGTCCGTGCCAGCAATGTCTGAATTGTAACGTTTGATTACAAGGAGATTAGCAAAATGAGATGTACCTGATTGACTTAGTGTACAAAGTTCTAACAGGACCAAAAATGTGCAAAAAGGACTTTTCACATATCTGGAATACCAGCAGTCAAGGCTGAGGCAGGAGGATAGCAAGTTTGAAGGCAGCCACAACAATTTTGTGAGACCTTAAGCAACTTGGTGAGACCTTGTCTCAAAAGGTAGAAAAGCCAGGCCTTTAATGCCAGCCCCTCTGGAGGACAGAGGCAAGAGGATTTCCAGTTCAAAGCCAGCCTCAGCAACTTAACAAGGCACTAAGCAACTCAGTGAGACCCTGTCTCTAAATAAAATACAAACTAGGGCTGGGGATGTGGCACAGTGGTAGAGCGCTCTTGAGTTCAATCCCTGGTACCAAAAAAAAAAAAATGTAGAAAGGTCTGGGGATGTAGCTCAGTAGTAAAGTGCTCCTTGGTTCAATTTCTAGTTAAAAAAAAAAAAAAAGTTTCAAAGTTAAAGATAAAACTCCACCCATAGGTTACAAAATAACTAATGATTTATGAGCTTAAAAAAAAAACACTGGGGATTGAACTCAGGGTTGCTCTACCACTGAGCAACACCCCCAGCCCTCCTTTCTGCTTTCATTTTGAAATGAGATTTCACAAAGTGGCTGAGACTGGCCTTGAATTTGTGATCCACCTGCCTCAGCCCTGCCACACCCAGCTTGATTTGTGAGTTTAAAGAAAGGATTTAGCCTCACTGGCTTCTGGGTCTCTAAGAAGTTTGGGGAGTTTGTTTTAGATCAGCGGTTTTTGGCCTCTCGGAACATAATTATCTTCTCCACCCCATTGTTATCCTAGAGACCACGGCAAGGTGTGTAATGAGCCCTTCCCCATCATCAACAAAGCTCTCTTGGCTTGGAGGTTCACCTGTTCTCTAAATTTGAGTGTTTTCTTGCTCTAAAGTTTACCCTAACTTTTCCAAGCAGAATGATGCATAAACAAAGCACTTTTGAAATAATCTTTATAATTCATTTAACCTTTACAATTAAGCTTTCACATGTTGTCTCCACATCCTTGCTAATGTGAATCAGTTCATGTTCAGAGTGTAGATAAATATACAGAAAAAACTATCAACTGTTCGTTGTAATTATTTCAAATGAAAGAAATCAACAAGTCTCACAGTAAAGGAGGCATTTAAGTAAAGACATAGTCACTTCATGAAAAACTATGCATCTAATAAAGATCAGTTTCTCATAGCTACGTGGAAAAGCTCACAATAAAAAGGGGGAAAAGCAAGAAACTTGGGGTTGTGCTAATTACAAAAAAGCCTACATATGCTCAAACATTGAAAAATTTTAAATGATGTTTTTCTACTGCCACAGTTTCTGTTGCTAACCTTTAATAAGTTTTAAAATTATCGTCTCAAAAATAAAACAGTAGCTGAAATAGTTTTGGAAATTGTTGACACTAGAAGTGAACCCACCAGGCCACCCCATTAGCTTAGATGGAATATGGAAGCCCCCAAGAACTCTACAAATCTCTAGCAGGACTCTCTGCTAGAATTTCTTTTTTTTTTTTTTTTAAGGAACTATTTTAAAACATGCCAGACAATGTATTCTTTTTTTTAATATTTATTTATTTTTAGTTTTTGGCGGACACAACATCTTTGTTGGTATGTGGTGCTGAGGATCGAACCCGGGCCGCACGCATGCCAGGCGAGCGCGCTACCGCTTGAGCCACATCTGCAGCCCCTCTCTGCTAGAATTTCCACCTCAGAACCATAGATTTGGGACTATCAGGACTAATTTCACACTATCCTTTATTGGTATCCATGTCATCCCAAGAAGCCCAGGTCTCCCAGTTCATCCTCCATCTCTAATCTCCATGCAGTTCTGTATATCCCCCTTCTTTATACAAAGTCCCTGGCTGTCTATGGAGGTCATTGCTTCCCTTGGCAGCCCTCTTAAATGACAACTACCTTTACACACATACCACTCATCCCCCCAGATCTGGATTCAGGGTAGGTGACTTCGTTGCTTTTGGGTGCCCCCTAAACCTTCTCTTCCACCCCTTTAATGTCTTTCATCTCTTCATGAAGACTAACACCGGCATCCCGTTTCCCCCAGGTGTTAGCTGCTAGCACTGCCCATACCAATTTCTCATAGGCGTGACCCTTTATAGCCTCACCTTTTGGTTTATTCACTTCCATCAAATGATCTTGCTTTCTACTTTATCTCAGCCACACCTACAGCCATCCAATTTTAGAACTGGCCATAACCCCAACTCCTTAGTCATTCTAAGTAGCTACCTTTTCAGTTCACTTCCTTTAGTATGGCAATTCTTAAGATCCCTGAACTCCACCAACACAGAATTCTTTGATTCTTAACACAGTTTCACTGCCCCTTTATGTTTACTTCCCTCCTTGCCCAGCTTAAATTCCAGCACTCCCTTACTTCTCTTTCCTATACATTGGGCTAAACCACCATCCTGCTTTAATCCCAACCGGTGATGGCACCTGTGAGCTCAGTGAGGCTAGAGCAAAACTCTCAACCATGCTGACGGGTTCACTCTCCAGTTCATGCTCCCTAATCTCAAGTGGTTCATAGACTCAGACAACCTGGAAAATCAGTCCGTGGTTCCCTGGTTCATTTAGTCTCTGATTCTCTTTCATGAGCTATTTGATAACTTAAGACCTTCAGGACCTCCCCCTTCCTTATTACTTCCAGCTGAAATCCTTGTTATAAACAGAACCCATCAGGAGGAAGGTCCACAGGTTCACACACTCCCAGCAACCTTGTCCCATCATGCCTTCCCACCTGGTGGACTTCAGGACTTTTGGTCAAGGCTGGCCCTGCTCCCTGGGCTTCTTCAGTTTCTCAAAGATGTTGCTTCTTTATTTCCTCCTTCCTCTTTCTCCTTTGTATCATCAAATTTTCTCTCTGCTCTTCCCCAGTTAGGAGAAATGACAGCCCAATTGTATGCTATCTTAAAAAAAAAAAAAAAAAATTCTCCTGACTACATTTCCCCCTCCCTCTTCTGCAATATTTCTAGTTTCCTCTTTCCTTGAATCCCCTCAAAGAGTCTGTTCACTTTTTTCTCTCCTCCCAACATTTGAGCTATATGTTGTATATAATAAAGTGCACAAGCTTTAAGTGAACAGTATGATGATTTGCATACACCCAGGGAACCATCACCCCTGTTATGAGTTAGAACATTTCCTTCATACCATAAAATTTTCTTGTGCCACTTTGCAGTCAAAACTTACCCCACTCTCCTTCCCAGGTGACCACTAATCTGATTCCTACCAATCTAAACCTGTTTCGCCTATTTCAGAACTTCAAATACTGTCTTTGCCCATTTGTGTGACTAATCATGCTGCAGATTGGGCAATCTATAAAGAACAGAAATTGATTTTCTTACAGTTCTGGAGGAAAGGGATATCAAGGTCCCAGCAGGTTCATTTGGGGTGGGCTGTTCCTTTCTTCCATGATGACTCCTGTTTGCTGTATCTTTGAAGGAGAGGACGCCTGTCCCCACAGAGGAAGTAAAGGCTAGAGACCTTAAGTAAGGCTGCATGAGGCTTTTCATAAGGGTTCCATTTATTCCTGAGGAGCAGGCCATGGAGCCTAATCACCTCTTAAAGGCCCACACCTTATTAGCATCACATTGGTCATTAAATTTCCACACCTGAACTTGGGACTCAGACAACTGTAAGTAAAGGGGAGCACACACTGCATGTTCTTGTTTCTGGCTTCTTGGCTCAGTGCTTTTTGAGATTCACTATATTGTGAATCAGTAGTCCATTCTATTTCTGAATATTATTCCACTTTGTAGATGGCATACTGTTTATTTTTTCTCCATTCACCTGTTCATGAACAGTTGGGCTGTTTCCAGGTTCCAGCTGTTAAGAATAAAGATGCTGTTAACATCCAAGTTCAAACCTCCCTTGAGCCTTTGCCTCTGCCACACCTTTCAAACTACTCTCCCGAAGGTCACCAGTCACTTATTCCATGGCCAATTCTCAGCTGTCATTTCACTTGACTTCTGATGCTGATGTTCATGCTCCTCTTGACACACTGCTTGGGGTTATGGACTGGAAGTTTATGTCCAGCCACCAAAATGAGATGTTGAGATCCTAACTCCCAGTGTGAGGGTAATAGGAGGTGAGGCCTAGGGGTGATTAAACCACGAGGGTAGAGCTCTCACAGATGGGAGTAGTGTCCTTATCTCATCCTCTTTCTGCCAAGTGAGGAGACCATGAAAAGTCGAGTCAAGGGTCTGCAACCTGAAAGAGGGCGTCGTTGACCATGCCGGCACTCTGGGCTCAGGCTGTCAGTCTCCAGACCGGAAAAAGGAATTTTCTGTCCTCTATCATGGAGACTCCTGACCTTCCCCACTCTCCTCCCTCCCGGCCACTCTCCAATTCCCTTTAGTGGCTTCCCCTCATCTTCTCATGGTTCAGATGTTCACACCTTAGTCCTGGGACCTCTTCTCTGCCACTCCTTGCTGATTTCATCAGTCTTAGCTAGCTAGTGATGACTGCAATCTCCTAGATTCAACTGCCTGTGTGACATGTTTGTGCAGATGTCTAATGAGCATCTCAGACTGAACATATTCAAAGTGCATTCTTCATTCCCCAGACTCTGCTCCTGCTGTCTCCATCTCATTGAATGGAACTCTTTCTTTTAGTAGCTCAGGCTAGAAACATTAAAGTCATCCTTGACCCTCTCACTCCACGTCCAGCTAATTAGTAAATCTTATAGGATGCACCTTTGGAATACATCCAGAAACAAAGATTTCTCACTACCCCTACTGTTGCCACCCTAGTCCAGTCAACCATTGTCTTTCACTCAGATCTTAGTTCTCAAAATGTGGTTAACAGATTCTTAGTGATTCCCTTGCTGGCAATCCAGAAAAGCAAAACTATTTTTGCCATAGTACTAAGATACTCTTTCACAATATTGACATTTGTACCATGGTACAAAAAATAATGGTAAAATTGCTGTTCCCTCCCACAATTAAGGACACCGAACTATACTAATGACCATTGTATATCATCACATACACTCTTCATCCCCTATAGAGCATTAAAAAACATTAATTTTATTAAATCTTGATCCTTACATTTATGTCTTTTAATAGTCTATGTGATGCCAACAAGCATTTTTTTTTGCTGCATACTGAAATAATATCTTTCTCTGGGACAACTGAATTGAGAGCTGAACTAAATACATTTTTTATGGAACATCATTTTCACTTAAAAGAATGACTGCTATTTTTTAAAAAAAGAAGAAGAATTATGCAAAATTACATATAAGATAGTGTGAGGGGGAAGAAAAAAGAGAGAGAAATGTGTCATAGTAGATTGGATAGAAAGAGGTGATGGGAGGGGAGGGGAGAGGAGGGGGGATAGGAAGGGTAGCAGAATACAATAGATACTAGTATTGCCCTATGTATAAACGTGGCTGTATAACCAATGTGATCCTGCAGTCTGTACACATGGAAAAATAAGATTACGTACCCCATTTGAATCAAATGTATGATATGTCAAGATCATTGTAATGTTTTGAGCAACTAATAAAATTTAAAAAAAAAAAAGAAGAAAAGAAAAAGAAAGAAAGAATGACTGATATAGACAAGCCATGGCAGACATTTTCTGTAACGGAAAAAAGTGAGCTTATCACTTCAAGTAAAATAACTGGTAGTTATTTGTTAGCTTTCAAGCTAAAATTTGACTTTTGGAAACGCATATCCATGACTGTGAGCCTGAGGGTTTCCCAATTTTTAAGGACTTTGAGATTAGTAGTAATAATAACAAATGTGAGTTTTTAAATACTGTGTAATAAAATATGTCAACATCCAGAAGATCTGAATAACTCCATGAACTAATAATTTTTTCTCCCAAATGAATGTTATAAATATCCACTCAAGGGCATGAGAAGCTACTGGATTTTATTTTATTTATTATTTTTATTTATTTACATTTTCTAGAGAGTGAAGCCAGGGGCACTCTACACTGAGCTATGTCCTCAGCCCTTTTTATTTTTATTTTTTTTATTTTGAGGCAGAGTCTTTCTAATTTGCTGAGGCTGGCCTTGAGTTTGCAATTCTCCTGCCTCAGCCTCCCCAGTGGCTAGGATCATATAGGTATATGCTTCTGTGCCCTGCTAAATCACTATATTTTAGTATTACAAAGAAAAAGCTTATTGATGTGCTTTAAGAGTCCATACAATTGACCTTGAGGAAAGTGATGTCTGTCACATTTTGGCTTAATATTGAAGAAGATGCTCTGTATGAGGTCATATATTCTTTGATACACAATAGAAACAGCTTATCCTTCACTGACTGGCTGGAGAAGCAGCTGTGAGACTCTAGCTGCATTCTATGAAAAGAAAGAGATTTCTAAAAATGCTGAACACTGCTATTCTTCTCAGCAAATATTTTTGTTTTGAAAAAAAATAGTTTTTTTAATAAAAAAAGTTATTTCTGTTAATATGAAAGGCTTATTTTAATGCATTAGTAATCATTTTCTGATTAATTTCTAATATAGTAAATATTAGTAAGTGTAACTCACTTAAAAACTCTTTGGGGTCCTCAATTTTGAAGAATAAAGAGGATCCTGAAATGAAAATTGTTTGAGGACCACTGACCTAGATTATTACAAGACCCTATTTGGTCTTTCTGCTTCCCACCTACCCCACCATACCCCTATCTTGTCTCAATACACCAAAGTCATCCTCTTAAGATAGAAATCAGCCTGTTGTTCCTTTACTCAGACACTTTCATAGGCTTCGCATCTCAGAATGAAAGCTTGAGTCCTGAAGTTTGCCTACAAAGCCCTACAGGAGCTCCCTCCCATTACTAACTTCCCCAAACCATGACCCACTACACCCACACACTCCCCCACCCCACCCCCACCCCCACCCCGGGCCTTGCTAGCTTCTCCTTCTTTTCCTTCCACATAAGTGACAAGCACACTCTGGCTGAGGCTATTCCTTCTGCCTAAAGGCTCCTTCCCACAAACAGCCATCCACTCAGAAGCTAGTTTTGTTTTGTTTTGGTACCAGGGATTGAACCCAGGGGCACTTAACCATTGAGCCACATTCCCAGACAGGTCTCATTAAGTTGTTAAGACTGGCCTCGAACTGCCCCCCTATCACTGGGATTACAGGTGTGTGCCACCACCGACCGAATCTGGTTTCTTGATGCGGTCTTGTCAATGATCAATTTAACGTCGCAAAACCCATCTCGCACACTCCTAATTGCCTCCCCCCTTCATTTTCCTCACAGCATTTATTGCCATCCAATATATTTTACCAACTTATGTTTTTTATTTTCTTTCTCTCTCCACTAATATACATAGTGCCAGGATGGCAAATACTTATTTTATCATCTATACTTAGGCCATCGAATGGTCTGAGCTCACAAACTCTGAGTTTGCATAAGGAGGGTCATTTTGTAGACATTTGAATAGAATTTACTTGCATCGCTGCCTGGCCTAAGTGGACAGGATATGTCCCATTCCTCAGCAAACTGCCTGTTAAATGCAGGCAGGAAACAGTATTCATAAAAGGAATCCAAGTTACCTTAAAGGGAGAGACTTTTGTGACTCACAGACCAGATTCTGTAAAAATGATTAAGAATCCAAGTAGAACTGCTCATCATGGGACAAGGTGACATAGAGTTGTCATGGCAGTGGGGACTTGAAAGTCTGATGTCATCCTGTTGCCAGTCAAAAGTCAAGAGGTGGACCTGGGTGGGACTCTCTGGAAACTTCCCTGAGACCCCCAATAAAACTGGAGTGCAGGATGCTGTCCCTCTCCTCTCTGAGAGGACCCCTCTCTCCCTTGAGAGTGTTCCCTTTCCCTATCCCTTCAATAAATCATTCTTGTTAATCTGAGGACATGGTCTAAAATCTTTCTGACTTGATCACTAGAATCAGGTTTGAAGAGGGAGTTCTCCTGCTACCTCAGTTTCTCAGAAGACCCCAGCTCTGTAACAGTGTTGTACTGGTAAGTGTCTGAAAACTACTTGCACATATAATTAAAGTTTCCTGGAGAAGATTAAAGAGGGTGAGAAGTGTAGCTCAGTGGTAGAGCACTTGCTGGGGTTTCATTTCCAGCACCCCAAAAAATAAAAATAAAAAATATTTTTTTTTTTTTTTTGAGACAGGAATGCCCTATGTTGTCTGGGCCGATGTTGAACTCCTAGACTCCATGGATCCTTCACCTCAGGCTTCCAGGCGTTTGCCAAGGCACCTGGCTCAAGGTCAAACAATGTGTAATTAAAATATTTAATATTATTTTCTTTGCTTGTACATGAATAGGTAAGGAAACAAGGGAAAAGTTCTGAATAACTCAAAACATCTCTTTACACAACACTACATAAACTAATAATGCTAATAACTAGAAGTAGTTCAGCTAATAAAGAAATCTTGTTTTGATCAGATGATTTTTTATATTGACCAAATTTTATAGCAATACCCACAGCAAGCACAAAGGGTGGGGATTTTTAGGTGGTTTTCTCCCCATTTCTGTTCTGCAGGGTTTTGGAAAAAAAAAAGTACATTTTGTGTAACTTCTGGAACATTTTGTCTGAAAACCAACAGCACAGGTCCCCCCTAATTAGAAATAGAGCCGAGGCCACATTACCGTGAATGGAGGGAGTGCCAAGCCTGTCTGTCATTAGTGTGGATGTCTCTCATGAGCCTCCTGCTGGGAACCCTAATAGGATTTCTTCCCCTTATACCTTCGCTGGCCCTGGCGCCTCTCCCTGTTCTATGGCATTTGGTTTAATGAGACAACTCCTGTGATCCAGAGGTGGGAGCAGGTGGGGGTGGGGTGTGAGGATTCTATCTCTTCCTCAAATAGACAAAGGCATAGCCATAGCGAGGGAATTCAAAATTCTGCTCTCAGTTTCCTGCCGTTTTATGTTACCAGTGTTTGATGACATCTTGAATACGCTGAGCCAGGAGATCACAGTAGCCACTTAATCTCAAAAATTGAGCCACAGTGGACAGACTGCATCTCACAGAAGTTCATTTAGCCTTTGAAATGTGGAAAGACAGAAGAAATCAGGTGGGTCGGTTTGCAGGGTGAAGAAAACTGGAGGAGAGAGTAGGAAGCTCTGAAAGTTCTCTTAGGAAGTAGAACTTGAAACATAATCGAGTGTTGCTGAACTAAGCTAACAAAGTATACATTTCTTTTTTTTTTAATTAGAGCCAGGCATAGTGGCACACACCTGTAATCCCAGTGGCTCAGGAGGCGGAGGCAGGAGGATCACAAGTTCAAGTCCAGCCTCAGCAGTTTAGCAAAGCCCTAAACAACTTGGTGAGAACCTGTCTTAAAATGAAAAATAAAAAAAGAGCTAGGGATGTGGCTTAGTGCACCCCCTCAAGAAGAATTAGAGAAACCAATTACAGAAATATGAATAGTAAGGCATACAGGAATGTTGGGGTGATATAAGTAAACTAAACCCTCCCTCTTCCATTGTAGAGAAAAGTGATCATGGATAATGTCTAAAATAGATACATTTTTAAAAGAGAGAGATGAATACATTACTTAGGGGTATAAAAATGACCACAGGAAAAAAGTTTAAATAGAGTGGTTTAACAAATTAAAAGAGGCTGGTTCTGGGAGAGGAGCAGGGTTGAAGAGGATTGAAAAATAGGGAAGGTGTTTTTTAGTATCAAGGATTGAACTCAGGGACACTCAACCACTGAGCCACATCCTTAGCCCTATTTTGTATTTTTTTTTTAAAGACATAGTCTCACTGAATTACTGCCTTGCTTTTGTTGAGGCTGGCTTTGAACCGGAGATCCTCCTGCCTCAGCCTCCCAAGCCACTGAGGATTATAGGCATGTACCAATGCACCCAGCTAGAGGATCTTTTTATGATGATGATCTCTTTTCTATTATTCTTTTATTTTGTAACAAGCATATGTATTGCCTAGGGAACAAAACGGAAGCAGTTTAAAATGAACAAAACTAGTTCAGATCTGACCTACCTGGTAGTTGAGACTGCAGAAAGGTGGAGTGGGGTCTTACTGGTGGGACACAGGGTCTTACTGGTGGGACACAGGGTCTGATACAGTATATCAGCTTTTGCTGTTGACCTTGTTGGGGCAAGAATGATGGGCAAGAGGCTTAGAGCCACTGTCCAGATGTTTCATCCTTGCTGAGGAGATTTGGATACAAAAGATCCAAACAAGAGCTCTGCTAAAGAGTATTGCAAAATGGGATTTTGTTACTGAATTATTTTCAAGTCCTTTGGACGCCTAGAGAAATGGTCCCATCTTCTTCACTTGTAAAGGATTATAGATACAAAGTAGCTCTGAGGGATGGGGGCCCTTTCTCTGCCTCAGCCCTGTAGCAAGTCCTTCTTTAGAAAGGGGAATCTTGATTTTTGTGCTTGCTGCTTATACCAAGTTGGAAGAAAATGATAACTCTTTACAGATTAGCCCAGAAACCTCTTTATTCCTTTTTCTGTTGGCTTTGATCACTTGTTTCCAAGCCCAGATTTTCCCTTCATCTGCAATATGTCCTGGGGATTCTATGTAAAGGACAGGTCCCGGGCACCAGCAATGGAGGTTCTGATGCTGTGGCTGTTGAGTAGCTTTGGGGATCTGCTGAGGGCCATTGCCATGTAGGAATGACGCATCGAAATTTCCTTGCCAGCGCACCCCATGTTAAATGGACTTGCCTTGGAATTTTGCTGTTGACATTACATGTAAGGTGACCCTGCTCAAGGACAAGGGTGGATCCAGATTTAGGGTGTATCCTGCAGTTTGAGGAAGTATCCCCTCCTTGGGTTTAAGGCGTTCCCGGTTTAGGACAAGTTTAGGGCGTTCCCGGTTTAAAACAATATGGGTTTTAGGGAAGTTGGATGTTGAAGATTATTGCTGCTGGAAATAGGGCGTTCCTGCTACCTGAGCTCCCGTTGAGTTCTCGTGAGATTCAGAAAGTATTAGGAAAAAAGCCTCGTGGAGTAGGTGAATTGGGCGACGGCAGAACTGGGATTTCCCCAGAACGTGTGTGTGTGGAGGCCGGTGTGAGTTCGGGAATAAAGAATTGCTGTTTGAATCGACAAAGCTGTGTGGTGGCTCGTGATCTTGTGCCCAGCCAAGACTGCGGCAGGGATCTATAGTGATTCATGTAGCCCATCCAACAATCTTACGAAATGGAAGAACAAAGTTCAAAGCCAATTCATTTCCTCAAAATCGCACTTATGTTAAGCATCTCTGTGTTCAGTCGTGTGCTGGTAAATGTTTAAGATCCTGTTGTTTCAAAACTTCCCTCCCTTCAAACGAGCCCTTATTGGGTGCCTTTGCCAATTCAGCGGTGAAAATAGTCTGTCCTTGTCTGACTTCAAGCTATCCACATGGTATTAGTGAAGAAATGTTTAGGAACACACTAACATTTCAACCACCCTCTCATAAATAACCCTAAGGCCATAGATTATAGTATACTAAAATAATTAGGAAGTAGGAAATTTTGTTCATTCCTTTAATTCATTCACTCATTTAGTAATTATTATTTCATTGTAAGTTCATAAAATTAAAATTTCAATAATGGCTGAGGTTTAACATTTAGCTTTCCAAAATTCTTAGGGGAAGGCAGCTCCAGCAGGCCTGTGTGCCTGACCATGCAACTCTTTACATCAATGTTCTTTGGAAAAATGGTTCTTACAAACCTTTTCTGAAATGAGGTTTAACATAATTTTATTTATTTACTTACATATGGTACTTGGGATTGAACCCAGGGACACTTTATTTTTATTTTGAGACAGGTTCTCCCTAAATTGCTGAGGCTGGCCTCAAATTTGCAATCCTCCTGCCTCAGCCTCCTGAGTGGCTAGAATTTTAAGAGTGCCTGGCCTGATTTTAAAGAGTCAAATATGTTTAGAAACTACTGCATTGTTAATGTGCTCCTTTAAAGTCCACCCTTTTGATTGGCATATGTTAGGCCCTGCCTAAGAAAGGCTCAAGTGAAGACCCTTAATCTCAAAACAATGGTTTCCTTTGTCATGAAATAGTAGCATTCAGCAGCCTATAGGATCAGTGTCCTTTGAATCCAGTTGGAGGCATAGTTTCCCATACCTATAATCCCAAATACTCCAGAGGCTGAGGCAGGAGCATTGAAAGTTCAAGGTCAGCCTCATCCACTTAGTGAGACTCTGTCTCAAAAATAAAATTTAAAAAGCTGGAGGCAGGGTGAGCTGGGGTGTAGCACAGGGGCAGAGTGCTTTCCTAGGTCCCATCCCCAGTTATGAGGGCGGGCACTGGAGAGGGGTTTTTTGGGGGAATGGGAGGTGATCCAATTGGGGAAATGCTATGCATTTGGGGAAATTCTAGTAAAGTGAATAAAGGCGCTGACTCTGGAGCCAGACCACCTGAATTTGAATCCTGACCCCACTGTTTACTAGCTGTGGGTCCTTTCCTGTCTCAGTTTCCTCTAAGCTATAAAATAGAAATAATTTGAACTCGGAGATCCTCCTGCCTAAGCCTCTCAAACTGCTGGGATTATAGCTGTGTGCCACTGTGCCTGAATCTGTTTATGATGAGGATGATCTCTCCTCTCATATTCTAATTTTTTTTTAATATGGGTGTTGCAAGGATTTCATGAGCCCACATGTGTGTAAAGTGCTGAAAGCAATTCCAGGCACCTAGAAAGTGCTACGTGAGGATAAGCTATGTTTGCGGTCCTTATACCACTGAGCCTCTGTCCTAATCTCCAGACTCTCAGGTTTCTCAAACTGTACCAAGGAGAAAGGGTGGAAAGGAATGGGCTCTTGACACTCCTTCAACATATTTCTCTAACACTTAGAAGGATTATGAATTCGCTATTTTCTTTCCAGAGCCTGCTGATGGGGACTGTGATTTTGGATGTGCATACATTTAAATAAAATCTCTTTAAATAGAAACCACTTAGGTGTCACTGAGGACTTTTGTCTTGGCATCCAGAATAGCAGTGGTTCTGTGGTAGGCCTCTGCTTTCTGAGTCAGCATGATTGGGAGCTGGTATCATCACCCTTCACAGAAGACTGGGCCAGGTTCTGACCTTCCCTAACCACCTCCTATCCATGGCTTTTTCCCAGCAAAATGAAGGGCACAAAGCCCTCCAATGCATGCCTTCTGGCCAACCTAGTTAACTGCATTCTGCCTTAGGAGAGGGAGTGGTGGAGAGGCCATGGCACACCGAGTTCCCAAGAGCTGGGGTGAGACAAGCTGGCTGTGACTTCGTTCTACTTCTGTGAAAGTCTGACTTTATTTGAAGGAAGGGTAAGTTTGGCAGAGGGCATGAAGAGACCATTAACAAAAAGAAATATGAATAGAAACACACACACACACACACACACACACACAGTACTGTACTAGGGATTTAACCCAAGTCCTTGTGCATACTAAGCAAGCCCTCTACTGCTGGGCTACATTCCCAGCCCTTTTTATTTCTATTTTTTGAGACAAGGTCTTTCTAAGTTACCTAGGCTGACCTTGAACTTGTAATCCTCCTGTGACAGCCTCCCAAGCAGCCAAGATCATATTTATGCACTACCTGAATACAACTGTAACTGTATCCCATGGATTTTAGTATGAAGAGTTCTTCCCATTTCTTTGAGGGTTTTTTTTTTGTTTGTTGTTTGTTTTTGTTTTTTGGGTTTGTTTTAGGTGCCTGAGATTGAACATGGCCTCACACACACTAGGCAAGTGTGCTACATCCCCAGCCCTTTTTTGAGTGTTTGTTTGTTTGCTTTTCAACAACAAAGGTGTACTGTTGTTGCCAAGCTAAGTGGTTTTTTTTTAAATCTTTTTTTTTTATTTTTAAAGATTTTTTTTTAAAGAGAGAGACAGACAGAGAGAGAGAGAGAGAGAGAGAGAGAGAGAGAGAGAGAGAGAGAGAGAGTTTTAATATTTATTTTTTAGTTATCGGCGGACACAACATCTTTGTTGGTATGTGGTGCTGAGGATCGAACCCGGGCCGCACAAACGCCAGGCGAGCGCGCTACTGCTTGAGCCACATCCCCAGCCCCCAAGCTAAGTGGTTTAAATGTGTAGTTCCAGCTACTTGGGAGGTTGAGGGAGGAGGGCCTCAGGGAAGAGTTCTGAGCTCAGGCAATGGAGATGAGGCTGGGTAACCTAGCAAGACCCCACCTTAAAAAAAATAAAGAAATGGGTGTATTGTTAGTTATTACTTGTGTAATAAAAAGTAAAGGGAAAAAAAGTCCGGAAAAAAAAAAGCAATCCCACAGTGTTAGCTTTTCGAGACACTGACCAAATACTCAACATAAGCAACTTGAAAGATTTCCCTTGGCTCACAGTTTCAAAGGCTTTAGTCCATGGTCTGCTGGTTCAAGGCAGAAGCATCATAGCAGAAGGACATGGTGGAGAAAAACTGCTCGGCTCATGACAGCTGAGGAGGAGTGGGGGAGAGAGAAAGAAGCATACGCCAGTCAGCAGCAGTAAGCAGAACTGCCCAGCTGAGGTGGGCCTGGGTCACCTAACCTCATCAACTTGTATACATGAGATATGTAGATATAAATACAGTCTGTGAGTTTTCTCAAATATTTGTTTAAATTTGTTTTAAGTCACTGAGTTTGGGAGTGATTTGTTATGTAGTAGTAAATCATACAACTCATCAATAGAATATATGTAATGCCATACTAAGTGCTGTTATAAATGATATAACCTATGCTTACTAACATGGAAAGATGCTGTCTATTCAATACTGTTAAGGGGAAAAGTCAAGTTTCATAACACAACCAATCTAGGTATAATTACAATATAAACATACACACAGATATAAGAAAGGAAGTATTGCATTTTTTTTCTGCAAAATAAGAAATAAGGATCAGGAAATATTTTGTTTTTGCTATAATCTTGTATATTGTTTGATTTTATTCATTCAAAGAGCATGTATCCATTTTATAATTGCAAATATGGCAAAGGCAATGATTATGATATATACTGAGAAAGCAGATTAGTCTTTCTAGATAAAAAATAATGTAACTAGAGAGGACAAGAGGATAGTGGGCAGCCTTGAAAGGTGCTAGATAGAGTTCAGGTCTGACGTACAATGAAGCAGATGTAACAATGGTCAACACTGATTAGTGCTTACTGTGAGTGCTCTGCTAAGGGTACTATCTCAGGTGGTCTTCACAGTGACCTTATGCAGCCATAATTTTAACCATCCTTATTTTACAAAAAAAGAAACAGGTTCCGAAAGGATAAATAATTTGCTAGAGATAACATAGCCTGGATTAGAACCCTCTGACTCCAGAGCCCATCTCCTTGCTAGTATACACATTTATCCTCATTGCATGGCTTTGAGGACAAGGAATGACATGGAGGAGTGACAAGGAGACACCAAATATGGAAGCCAAATACTTGACCTCTTACAAGGTGAAGGGCTGTAGATGAAGGTTAGGTAGAAGACATTATAGCAAAGAGGATATGTCACAGAGTCAGCCAGAACCAGAGGTCATGTCCTACCTCTGCCCTCAGTAGCTGAGTAATTGTGCACCAGTTATTCAGACCAACCTAACCCTGGCTTTGTCCTTCCGTGAAAACATGGAAGAGTAAGCACCTCCTTCATAGTTGGGAGAATCACTTCAGGGCTTGGCAAGTAAGCCATTAATTAATGGTTACTAATATTTTAATATAAATGCTCTTTGGAAACTATAAAATGCTCATCAGATACTAATGCAACCTACAAACTAGTGAACTTGATGAGATTGATCAAGGGTGGGGGAGAGATTGCAGTCAGACATTGGGCCTGACCTGAGGGCCCTGATTGGAATAGCGGTGAGAGACCTCGGTGGGAATGCCCCATCAGGCAGAAGAGACATTCCTGTTGAAGAAGCCACAGACCTTGTTGACAGCCGGTATCTGGAGATGAATAAATGTGACAAGTTCAAAAGGTCACCATGGGTGACAAGGAATGACCAAGGTTTACAATTTGGAAAAATAATGATGAACCTAATGAAAAATGCTTCATTAACGAGTCATCAGAACTGTGTTGAAGTTGGGGAGAGAAACCTATGAAGGATTTGTTCATTCACTTCTTCCTTCAGAAATATTTACCACCTATGTGGCTGACGCTGTGGTATAGTCAAGCAGATTATAGTGTGGTGGTAATGAGGATCTTAGTCAAATGATCACACAAGTAGGTGGAAAATACACCTGTGATAAATGAAAAAAAAAAGTGTGTAAGGTTATGGAAATAGCAGGAAAGCATTCACTGAGAAAGTCATGAGCTGAGAGTTGAAGGATGAATAGAAACTTAAACACTGTTTAGTATTAGGTTGTTACTTTGCAGATGTGTGGCTCAGCTTTGAGGGGCAATTTATATTTAGCCATGTAAATTAGAGGTTCTCCCACTCAAACATGCATCCGAATCATAAGAAGGACTTGCTAAAATACAGACTGCTGGACCTCAACTCCAAATAGTCTCATTGGTAAGTCTGAGGTGGCCCAAGAAGGTGTTTCTCTGATAACTTCCAGGTGACCCTGCTGTGACTGTTCTGATGGGCTTGGGGCACATTTTGAGAACTACTGCTCCAAATTAACCCAGTACCTCTTGCCAACTAACGGAACTAAACGTGAACAACTTCTAACAAATGTTTTCCAGGTTGCTCGCCACAGAAATCAATTTCCAAAGTCTTTTGGTTGCAAGGTTTTTTACACGAGGTTGAATGTTAACATTGCATGTTCAACCTTTCAATCCTTAATAAAAAAATGAAAAAGCAAAGAACACCACTGCAATTGTAGAATCGCCCTGCAGTTAGCTCTGGGTGAACAAATGTCAAAACCACGCTAATGGAATCTTTGAAGGGAAAGATGGGTGCCTGGCCTCCAAGCCTGCCGCAGTGCAGAAGAGACCATTTCATTTCTGCATGCAGGGCTAGATGAGGAATGTGTTAAGAGGACAATGGGCTTGTTTTGAATGAACCTCCAACATATGGCATAGGAATTCTGCTCCTTGGAGGTTGGGAAAAGGGGAAGCTGCTAGCCATCAATTGCTAAGACATTTTAATGCTTTAAAAACCCATTTTTTAAGATTACACAACGAATGCATGAATATATTGCTCTTCTAAACAAATTGAAACAGCACAGACAAGGCTAAGCCTCCCCAACACTAATTCTCTGTGCCTTTCCTCAGAAGTAATTTATGTTGCTAATTTGATGTTGATGTTCCCGGGCTCTCTTCTAACAGTTTCCATGAGAACAGTTGATCATTATTGTTTTGTGTGATGGTATCATACTTTATATATTGTTCTACAGTTTACCTCATTTTTCACACATTGGTGAAAATATTATAGATTTTTCTATGCTGGTATATAATTCCACTACATTCTTCTTAATATTTGCATACAATTGCATAATATAGAGGAACACAGCTTATTGACAGATATTGAAGCACCTTTTTCCTTCCTAGTTTGTTTTATTTTTTAGTGAAAATAAACATTGCTAACTATTCTTTATCATATGTGGCTTCCTGTAGGCATGTGTGGATGCTCATACAAGGAACATACTGAGGAAGAGAGCCACCGAGACGTGGCACTGGCATCTTTTACATTTGAACAGATACTGCTGATCTGCCCTCCTACCACCAACCTGGTCACTGCTTCTTTATACATTTGACAATAGTTAGTATTACCAAATATTTACATATTACCAATATAGTGGGTGAAAATAGTATTTCATTTATATTTTGATCTTATTTCCTTATTACTCATAAACCTGAGAACGCTGTGTTTTTAGCATCCACCTGCATCTTCTTTGCTGAGAATTGACTAGCCATCAGCTGCTCATTGCATAATCCAGATGAGTCTTTGTTCTCTGTGTAGTCTTTTCCCCAGATGTTTTATTTTAGCTTCATCAATGGTGTGTTCTATCATTTGAGAGTTTTCAAATTTAGAGATATTCAAATTCACCAACACTTTCCTTTGAAGGGCTTTGCCCTGTGTGTCTGCTGAGGAGGGTCTTTACTTTCATCTTCAGCTATTCTGGACCCATTTTTGTGACTTATATTTTAAATGGATGAGTTGCAGAGCCAGACATGATCATATAGATGTTGTAGTCGAATCATTTTGGTTTACAGGTGGGGAAACTGAGGCAAGGTCGAGGAATGTGATGTGCAGTATTCCTTGAGCCTAGGTTTTCACATTCTGAAGAAGATGATTCTAAATCCTTCCCTGATGCATCCACCATGACTGTAAACAATCTGTGACAGACACCTCTGACCAGGAGAAAGGCCTGCTGCTGTTAGCACTGAAGCCAGGGGACGAAAGGGTTTGGGGAGTTTCTCATCCTTCCCTCAGAGGACAGCTGCCCATCCAATCCCTTATGCAGAGGCTGTGTGACTCCACTACCTAGAACTGTATGACCTTAATGAAGCAATGTGCCGATCACCTGCACTGCGGACATCAATAACACATACCACAAAGGGGCATTGTGAATGTAAATGAAATGATTTCTCTATAAGGACTTAGCATGTAATTTATATCTCAAACTATGAACTATTATTTATTAAAAGCAAGAACAACAAAATATCATTGCTCTTTCTGAAAAACTTTTCTAAGTTTCCAACAACCTTATAAGCACCTGCTTTGGGCACATCTTGTCCCCACCCCACCAAACCCTCCCAGCTCACCTTGTGCTCCAGACACTATAGCAACCAGTTCACCCCAGATGTCGGCCAGCTTTGAGCACACACATGTCAGGGCCTTCCTTTGGATCACCCCTCACAACTTTTGCTACTTGTCCCACGCTCTCTCTGACACCCTAGGTAGGACACCTGAGAACCTGCTGGAAGTGTGGAGTGATTGACACCCTTGGGGAGATGACAAATGGAAAACCAAAGCCAATGGATAAGCATGTCTCCTTGTCATTGCTGGGAAGACAGTTCTGAGACTTATGCCATTAGACTCTCAAGGCACTCCCATGTATTAAGGAGTGACCAACCTGATGACACACCCTTGTATTAATTCTCAGTCTATGTTCATATCTCCTGGTCCTTCCTTCCTGATCTCCAGGATCATATCCCCAAATATCCCCATCTACCTACAGGCAAACTCTGTGTGTGTGTGTGTGTGTGTGTGTGTGTGTGTGTGTGTGTGTTAGTTATTGGGGACTGAACCCAGGGTTGCTCTACCACTGAGCTATATCCCTGGCCCTTTTTTTATACTTTTGAGACAGAGTTTCTCTAAGCTGCCCAGGCTGGCCTTGAATTTTCAATCCCCCTGCCTCAGCCTCCCAAATCATTAGGATTACTGGTGTGCACCACCATGTCTGACCGTCCAGGCAAACTTTTATCTCAAGCTCAGCTTTCAGGGAACCCAGCCTGAAACCAGAGTTCATGGATTAGGAGGAATTCAGTGGTCACAGTCCTTGTCTTCAACACAGGGCCTTGGCCTCAGCATCCTAATCTAGCACCCTCTTCATCCCCCATATTTCTAGGAACCCTTAGGGCCAGCTCACCTGTCTCCGTGAACCTTCCCATATGTTCTTTGCTCTGGAACCCTTGCTAATGGTCACCATCAGAAGCCACATAAGGTGCTGTCATATCCCTTCAGCTCTTGTCTATGCCCTTATGAGGGTATGTGCCCCCTCCCTGCAGCCCTGTAGACCTGAGACAGTGCTGCATTCCTGGAACACTCCCTCAAGGAAGCCACACAGCAATGCCAGAGGACACAGGAGGGAGGTGTGGCCCCCTCGGCCCTGTATTGTCACTTGGTCCCTGAAGCAGGCTGCTTGTGTCCCCAGGACTCACACAGTCCCTCATTAAAACAGCTCCCTTGGTCCCTGCCTGTCCTACCTAGGGCTCAGACACAAGTCTGTGGGACCAGGCTAGGGACCAAGAGTGGAACACAGCCCTGGTCTATCATCCCCCCGCCCTATGGTTGCCAAACGGCACTTTCCCGTATTAGGAAACCTAGCACACCCAGTTACCACACACATCTGCATTCTAATCTAGACTTTAGCTTGTGCCCTTGGCATACTTGGGAGATAAAAATCGCCCATGAATAAATACTATTAAGGCTGATGTCTGTCCTTCAGAAAGAACCATTTCTGCTGGGACTGAGTCACAATCTGGCCATTTTATTCACCCTCCAGGATGTAGCTCTTATGGCCCCACAGCCTTCCTTGCACCCATCTCCAGACTAGTTGGAAGCTCCCTTGATAATCTAATGGCACCCTATGAAAACTCATAACTTTTATCCTTCCAAGTCATAACCATTTATAGCAATGACACCCTCATTAGACTGGCTGAATCTTGAGATCAGTCTGTCCTTGCCTGTCTTTAAATTTTCAGTTCATACCCTGGCCCATTTTAGGCAGTCAGAAAATGTCAATCAAGACAGACAGTGAGACACAGAACTCTTCTGGGAAGTGGAACTATCACTGATGGACTGGCACCCAGCACAGACTGGCTTAAAAGGGCTCATCCACACAAGGCATCCAAGGGCGGGATCTAAAAAAGTTGACCTCATAGAAGTAGAGAGTAGAATAGCGGTTGCCGATTGCCGGAGGCTAGAGAGGGTAGTGGGCAGGGAGTTGGTGGATGGATACTAAGTGACAGGAGGAATACAGACTTCTTTAGCATAGCAGGGTGACTACAGTTAATCATAATGTAACATATACTTAAAAATAGCTAGACAATAAGATTTTGAATGTTTTTCCACAAAGAAATGATAAATATAAGAGGCGATAGACATGCTAGTTACCCTGACTTGATCATTACATAGTATACATGTATCAAAACATCAAGTACCCTATATATTTGTACAATTATGTTATTCAAAAATAAAACTAAATAAGTTCTTATTAAGTGTTATCCATTAGAATATATGCTTCATGACAACAAAGACTTCTTTTGCTTACTGCTATATCTCCCTACCCAGAACCATGTCTGGAACATGAAGGCTCTTGATCAATATTCATTGAATAAATGAATGGAATACAGGTATGTTTCCACCTGTCCTCTCCCAGGAGGGACTAACTGGTTTGATTTTCTACTTTTCGTTTCCCTGCTGTCAGGAAAGAAGAAGGCTTGGAGCTAATCTTCCTCCTTCCTCCCAGCAGAACAGGGCACTGTGGCTGCAGTCTTGCAGATATAAACAAGAGCTTTGACATTAAGCAAGCCAAAGAAGCCTGGTGAGCAGCCTTCCAGAGTCACACAGTCCTATACATGGGCTGAGAGCATGTGAAAACATGACCACTGAACTGAAACTGTGGGCCAGAAGAAGGAGGGAACTGCGATATTTTTCTTTTGATTTATTGCTTTTGTAAGAAGTTGCCTGTGTAACAAGAGAAGCATGAAGAAATGGCAGAAACTCACTACGAATCTTGCAATCCTGAAACAGCCAACATTAACATGATCATGAACTTACAGGCATCGCCCTGCGTGTGCACAAATGTGTTATGTTATGTTCAGATACCAGTGGCAGATAACCAGAAATGAAGGTGACGTAACCATGAGAGAAGCTCATTTCTCTCCAACATAGAAGTCTGGTGGCAAATTCTCCATAGCATCAGCTACCTGGCTCATCTATATTGTTAGAGTATTGCTTGTGGCCTTCACCTCATAGTCCAAAGGATAGTATTTGCGTCTAGTAGAGAGAGGAAGGGACAAAGTGGTGGTGGTGGTGGGGGGGGGGGCAGCCAAAGGAATGCTTGCTCTCAAAGACTCTTCCACTTGACACTTCTGCTTACATCCCATTGGCCTGAGCTAAGTTGTAGGGGACTTGGGAAATGTAGTCCTTGTTCTGGAAGCCATGTGCCTAGTGGAAACTTGTTATTACCGTGAAAGAAGGAGGAAGAGATATGCAGGAATATCTGGCAATCTCTATCACATTGTTTATGCAATGTTACATAATAGGATCCCTGAAATAGCCTGATGTAGTGATAAAGATTACCAACTCTGGAGATAATTATAGGTTGAAATCTGGCTAAGCCACTTATTCTTCAGTGTCCTTAGCTATAAAACAGTGAGTAGAGGGCTGGGGATGTGGCTCAAGTGGTAGCACACTCACCTGGCATGCGTGCGGCCCAGGTTTGATCCTCAGCACCACATACAAACAAAGATGTTGTGTCTACCGAAAACTAAAACATAAAATATTAAAATTCTCTCTCTCTTCTCTCAAAAAAAAAAAAAGTGAGTAGAACAGAACAATTCTGTTTCATAGGATGGGTGGTGGAATTGAGTGAACAAGCTAATGTATATAAAAGGGTTTAGTACCTGACAGTTGGCAATAAACTGTCAGTGAAGTGAGCCCTTAGATTTTCAGTGTGTGTGTGTGTGTGTGTGTGTGTGTGTGTGTGTGTGTGTTGTCCAGGGACTGAATCCAGGGCCTCATACATGCTAGGAAAGTGATCTACGACCTACATCCTCAGGCCAAATTTTCAGTTTTTTATACCCTCCAATTTAACAAGAATAAGGTTCTCTGTCATCTCCTGAAGCTCTCCTTATATTATTCTTTTGATTGGCTGCATGGGGCTCCACTATGTGGAGACAGCATACTTTCATTAGTCTGCCATTTATCACCAACATACAGTATTCCTAATTTTTTGCCACCAACATAAATTGCTCCTAATTTTTTGCCACTGTCAATAGCCCTTGCATTAACATCATTTTGAACTTGCATGATTAACTTCTTAGGGCAAATTCTTAGATGTAGGAGAGCTGGGTCAATCTTATGCATACTTTACATAAAACAATATATTACCAAATGGGTGAATAGCTAACTTCAGACACTGAAGCATTCCATTTTAACATACTGTTTACATATATATGTTCACATATATATTGAACCAGGGTCTCACACTTGCTGGGCAAGCTGTAAACCACTGAGTGACTTCCCAAGCTCTTTTTAATATCATTTTGAGACAGAGTCTCACTAAATTGTCCAGTCTGGCCTTGAACTCACAATCCTCCTGCCTCAGCCTCCTAAGCTGCTAAGATTGTAGGTGTGCCCCATTGTGCCTGGTTTAACTGATAGTTTTTGAGCATCTACAGTGTGCTCCTTGTGCTGTTTGCTATGTAAGGTCCAGAAATGGATAAGATATACCTGCAATTAGGAAGGAAATGACCACCAGGCTGGGCACCTGGGGAGGTCTCTCTGAGGAAGAGCTGAGGGCCAAAATGTATGGAATAGTTGTAGGAAGGGGAGGTGGGAGGTGAAGAGTGTGTCTAGAGAGAGGGAACATGGTGGGGAAGCAGGGTGTGGTGGCCAAGAGCATGTCTTCTGGAGCCAGAGTATCTAGGTCCAAACCTTGGCTCTGCCATTTATTACATGAGAATGACATCTTTAGGCTTCAGTGGGGACAAAAGTAAAAATAGGACTATGGAGAAGACTGAATAGGGAATGCACGAAGCTCCTTGCAGACAGAAAGCACTCTGGGCCCGCTAATATTAATTCTTTCTCCTCCCTGCCACTGCTCAAGGATCTGAGCCTAAGCCTGAAAGTTCACCATTGGCATAAAGTGCCCTCTTCCTTCCCCCACCCAGGGTTTCCTTACTCAGCATTCAAGGAGTGTCCCTGAACACCTCCAAGGAGATGGTGCGGAGCAACAGCCTTAGGCTCAGGCTCCAAGGAACTGTCTGGTGGCGGGAGATATTTTCAATTAAAAATCCCACACCAAATAAGACCGAGGTGGCTGCAAACCATTCTGTGGGTGTGGAGAAGCATGGGGCAACCTGCGGCAGAGAGGCGTGCCACACAACCGGAGCCCACGACCTGGGGACCAGGGTGCTGCCGCCAAGTGAGGGGCTGGGGTGGGGGGTGATGCTGGCTGGGGAGCAGCCCCCAGGGAAGGACACAGGAGAAAACGAGTGAGGGTAACCGGAGGTGAGAGGGGCACAGCAGCAGGTGTGGAGGTGGTTGCACTAGAGCACACAGCATCCCTAGTCCCAGCGATGATCCCAGGAGTCTAAAAGAGAGTGTGAAAACCCAGCCTCAGCACGAACACTTCTGTGGCTCCTCCACAGTCTGCTGTTGTTTCTTTTTTGGGAGGTAGGGTGGGGTGGGTGGACACTGGAGACTGAACCTAGGGCTGGTCCACCACTGAGCCACATCCCCAGCGCCCCCCACCCTTTTTTTGATACAATATCTTGATAGGTTGACCAGGCTGGACTTAAACTTCCAATCCTTCTGCTTCAGCCTCCTACATCCTGTAGCTGGGATTTCACAGTACACAAACTCCCCAGTTGTCATTTTTGCTTACAAAAATAGTGCCTCTCTTCTGGTCAGTAGTTCCTCGTAACTGTCCTTGGACTTGGTTCCCAAACAATCTTGAGACACAGAAGAACAATCCTCTGCACTAGCACTGTTTCACAGAAACAGCACTTATTGAACACCTGTTACAGGCAAAAAGGCTCAATGCTGAGCCTTTCACCCATCTTTACTTACTGTTCAAGGCTCTATGAGATAGATAGTACTAACTTTCTAGATAATTAAGGGACTAGAGATTTAGAAAGCACAAGTAAATGCCCAAAGTCACACAGCTATAAAGAACAGAATCAGGACTTTGAGCCCAAAGGCTTATTTGCTCCATATTGCCCAGACCACAGGAAAGTCATGGTGTGTTAGAATCTCAGGAACTGTTTTGTGGTGCAGAGTGATGCAGTTGGAAGCAGCAGAGAGCTGAAAATTACAGAAGCCTCTCTTCAACCCTGTGTGGAGTTCATTAAGCTGCAGGAAGCTCTTAATATCTTCAGCATTTCAAAGCAGCTCCATGATCCCTGAATAAAGGAAAAGAACTAATACCCATCCTTAAAAAGGTGAATGAAAAGTCTTTGCTAACTAAAACTGCGGATAAACATCCTCCTCATTTGGCTGCAATTACCTTGGTCCCAAGTTACATCATTGCTAGTGAAATGATTAACAAAATAACGGTAATGATACCGATGGTGAATTAAATGGAAATAAAAGGAGCTCAGTGTTCTGTTCAATTTCCCACTTGGGGACTACTCCTAAGTTGTGTTCTTCAGCTTCCCACTGGGAATTTCCACATGTAAATAAATATGCCTGATTGAAACTGCAAACCTAGATGTCTATGTGACAAACACAGAAGGCTAGGCTTGGGTTGCTTCCCTCCCATCCCAGGTAGGGTGCCCAAGATGAATGTCAATGAAGATGGATTTCCCCCCATGAAATGTTCACATGAATTATGTAAATAGAGACGAACGCCTTCTAGAACTGACCCCTGCCACAGCTTTGACATCCCCCTGGCCTCGCCAAACCAAGTGGAAAATTAGATTTAAAGAAAAATAATCAGGACTTCATTACAACCCAGATGCTTTGTGGTGTCTGGATTCTGACCACCACAAATCAACACAATCCCACCAAGAGAAATTACCAATGGATGTGACAAGAGACGGATGTGGCAGTTGGGGTCCATTCATTGGCAGAAGATAAATTTGATCAGGGTTTTAATGCCAATCATTACTTTTTTTTCTAATAGAATACCTTACAAAGAGAGTGAGAGCCCCGGATTGAAACCTACATTTGCCTCTTATTAACTGTGAGATTTGGGATGTTTTACTTAAGTTTTCTGAGCTCCTGATTTCTCATCTTAAAATAAGGAGAATAATATTGACAAGGTGGCTTCAAGAATTAGAAAGAGGATGCATGTAAAAGCAGCACAGGGTCTGACCCAGACTAATTGCTCAAGAAATAGGAACTGCTCTTATAATTATCAGCCTCATATTAAAGGTTATCTTGGGGGGAGGGGAAGCAGAGGTAGTGAAGATGAAACTGATCACATTGTATTGTTATATTCTGTCCACATAGGAATATGTAACTATGAATCCCACTATCACATGGAATTATAATGCACCAATAAAAATGCTTTTAAAAGATTGATTCTAATAGATTCTGATTCTTAAATATGATTTGATACCTTCTTTGGTCTCGAAATCATATGGATTTTAGAGTGTACAAAAATAAATTGTTTTTTTTAAAAATCATCACTTATCTTCCACTTAAAAGCAATGTAATTTGGAGCAAATTCTACCTTCATTGGGTCTTAGTTTCCTTGTTGTTTGTGAAAAAATCTGAGCTAGAACTCTTAGAAGAAAGCACAGGAACAGATTTTTCTAATCATTAATTTGGCAATAATTTCTTACATATAACAACAAATGAGTAATTGACAAGACGGACAAGTAGAACTTTGTCAGAATTAAAAGCTTTTATGCTTCAAAACACACCGTCGAGACAGTTAAAAGGCAACCCACACAATTATAGGAAATTGGCAAATCATATATATATATATATATATATATATATATATATACACACACACACACACACACACACACACACACATTCACACACACAGAATAAAAGAACACTTACAACTCAAAAACAAAAAGATAAACCAATTCTAAAATTGGACAAAATATTTGAATAGACAGTTCTCCAGGGACAATATACCCATGGCCATTATAAGTGCATGAAAAGATGCTTAACATCATTAATCACCAGGCAAATACAAACCCAAACCACAATGAAATAGCACTTCATTTAATTTCCACCAGAATGACTACAACAAGTGTAGGTGAGAATATGGAGAAATTGGATTCTCAGAAGGTTTGGAGAAGTCTGGGAGCTCCTTACAGGTTAAACATTGTTACCATATGATCCAGCAATTACACTCCTGATAATTAGGAGAAATGAAACCGTGTTCACATTAAAAACCTGTTTAGGAATGTGCACAGGAATATTATTCATAATAGCCAAAGAATGGGAACACCCTACAGGTTTGCCACCGGTGATGAGCCCTGAGGGCATTAGGCTAATGAAAGAAACCAGTAACAAAGGACCATAGTGCAGGGTCACATTTTCATAAAGTTCTAACATTGGCAAATCCAGAGACAGAAAACAGATTAGCTGTCTGAGGCTGGGGAGGAAAGGTGGAGGAGAAAGGGGGAATTATCTAATGGGGACAAGGCTTCTTTTGTGGATAATGAAAAGGAATTAAGAATAGATTGTGGTGTTGGTTGGTAAACTCTGAAATACACTAAAAATACACATTGAATTGTACACTTAAAAAAGTGAATGGAGCCAGGCATGGTGGGTCACTCCTATAATCCCAGCAGCTCTGGAAGCTGAGGCACAAAGATTAAGTTCAAAGCCAGCCTCAGCAATTTAGGAAGACTCTGTCTCAAAATATAATATAAAAAATGGATTGGGGATGTAGTTCAGTGGTTAAGAGCCTCTGAGTTCAATCCCCAGTACAAAAAAAAAAAAAAAAAAAAAAAAAAGTGAACAGTTTGGACAAGGTTATTTATTCGTATCTCACCTAATTTAACACTTTGTGGAATAGAAGCACATCTTGAAATGGGACCGGAAGAGAATGGCTCTGCTGGTTTGTGCACAATGTAGGAAAGGTAGTTCGTTAAACAGTCATGTATAGTATTAAATAAAATTCACAGGAAGCTATTGCTTTGGACTAGCTTTCTGCTCTGAGCTGGAGCTGATCAGGCCAAACCAAAATGTAGCCACTTGTGCTAGGTTCTCTGTAATCAAACTGAACTCTGAAACCGGCCAGTTTTTTAAAAGTCAGTTCAGGAAACTTAAAGCAATTGATCAAAAAGGGTACTGTTTATTGACATGATAAAGAAGTTTCCTCCTTTTTAACCCTAAAAGTAATTTTGCTGGGCACAGAGGCACAGCACACCTGTAATCCCAGAGACTCACTCTGGGGACTGAGGCAGGAGGATCACAAGTTCAAGGCCAGCCTTGGCAATTTAGTGAGACACTGTCTCAAAATAAAAAGGGCTGAAAATGTGGCTCAGTGGTAAAGCACCCCTGGGTTCAATCCCTAGTACCAAAAATAAATAAATAAATAACTGAAGCAACCAATCTGCTTTTTAAAATATATATATATTTAGTTTTAGGTGGACGTAATATCTTTATTTTTATGTGGTGCTGAGGATTGAGCCAAATGCCTCATGCATGTTAGGCAAGCACTCTACCACTGAGCCACAACTCCAGCCCCGCCATCTGCTTTTTTTGTTGTTGTTGTTGTTTGAGTTTTTTGTTTGTTTTGTAATTTCTGCTTCTGCTTTCCTCAATGCTTTATAGAAGGCACCCCTCAAAGGGGCTTTTTGTCTATAAAACCAAACTTCTTTACTTGGCTTTTAAAAACAATTATACGAATTCTATGCTCAATTCTAGAATTGCAGATAAAAGCCAATTGAGATCTTTAAACTAAATTTGTTAAAATTTTATCTTTTAACAACAGTGGCAAAATCCAATCACTCTATTTTAAAAATTTGTTAATTCACAATTAGCTGCTGTATATGCAGATTAGTAGTTGAGTGCTTAGTAACCACTGATGTTGGATGGATACTTACTTAGCACATGCCTGGTCCTGTTCTAAGCATTTTCCACAAATCTCATTTAATCCTCACAACAACCCTATGGGTCTTCAGGTGAGGATTTGACACTGTTAGGAAGATAGGAGGCTGAGGGGCCGATGCCAGCCCAGACAACCTGACTGCAAGACCTGTGCTCAGAGCTCTCTCTATCCTGCCTTCCTCTCTCTACACTCTATTGCTTCCTTCATGCATCTACCTGGGTGCAAGCAAAGTGTGTGCTTAATCAGCAAAGAGCAAATAACAGAGTTAAAAATAACCTCACTATTTCTTGCTCTATTTCTTAAAAGCAGAGGGAGTAATCATTTCATTTTTCCAAAGCCCTGAATTCAGCTTTTCTTGCTGCTGGGGCAGGCACCATCATTTGCTTGCAAGGCACACACTCCTGGCTTCCCAGGGGCTAGATGTGTAGCTTTTATCTAAGCCAGGCGGCTGGTCTTTTCTGGTTCTTTTGTAAATGTCTGAAATCCAGCAGCTTCCCAGCAGGCCCCTGGAGCTCTGTATTGCTCTACACCTGAGGAGTTTGCTACAAGAAGCCTGGAAGAAACCAGATTTCAAAGTGCCTGTTGTTTGTTTTCCCTCTCACCTCCTGCTATAATGTTTTGTTTGCAACACAGTAATTGTTCCACGGCCAGTGATTCCTCCTCATAAACACAAGAATATGACTCTGGGAATGTAGGCAGCAGTCAGAGATGACAAATGGTGCAGGCGCAGCCTTCACTGCAGGCTGGTGCTGACGTCAGAGCTGTGCGCACAGCCTTCCTCCTCCTGCCCACACTGCATGCCCAGCCCCTCAGCCCCTCTCATCTGAGGACCCAGGACCCAGTGGAAGCTGCAAAGAAACACCCAAATGTCTGCTTATATTGCAGTAACCTTGGTCCACCTTTGGAGTTTGCTACAGGAATCAGGAAGGTCAGTGTCCAGTCTAGCCTGTGTGGACACAGCCTGCCATGAACTCTCCTGAGTTCTCTGTGGCTACAGGCTTCCATCACAGGCATTCGGGCACCTGGGCTTCTGTGTGAGTGCTAAGTCTGTAGGTACGGGGGCATGCCACTCCACGTAAGGCCTTTGAACACCTTGGCCTGCAAGAGGATAATGAAATCCCAGTCTGGGCTTCTGCTTCCTAAAAGCCTCTAGGAAAGAATGGGAAGGTGCCTTTCAGACCTACAATTGTCAGAGCGCAGGAGGGAAGTGGCAGGAAGGAGATGGGATTTGTGTGAGCAAGAGCAGCTTTCAGGAAAGGGGCCTTCTCCATAGGGCCCAGGCCTCAGCAGAAATACCCCAGGCCTCTTCTCTCTCCTTTTTCTCTCCCATTGTTCTTCTCCCTTAACCTCAGCTCTGCCTCTCCACTTTCTCCGTTGGCCTCCCCTCCCCTTCCCTTTTTCTCTGCTTTTATCCTTTCTGCCATTCTTATTTTCCTACCCCCTTTTCCCTTTCTTGCCCCATTCCCTGTATCTCTCCCCTGTTCATCCCTCACAGTCACTGTCTTCTGGTCTTTTCTCCTCCTTTATTCCTTTTCCTTCTTTGGTCCTTCTCTTTCTGAGTCCTCTCTCAGCCCAGGCCAGCCGGCTCAGCCTCCCCATAGCAGCACAGCTGTTAAGAGGCAAGGCCACTTCCTGCCCAGCATCTATGGAGCCACCACCAGTCACCAGGCCTCAGGACTGCTGTGGCACCAACCACCCCTTTGGAAGAATGCTTGTTTTGCAGATAACTAGCACTTGCATGAACTGCCAAGGTTTGAGAAAGACACAAAGAAAAAGAAAGAATACAAAATCTAAAACCCAGAGTAGTATAATGACCTTCCTTGGGGTGGCCAAATCTCAGTCCCAAACACTGATCCCTGCCCTGCCCCCCAAAATACAGTCCCCACCACTGGGCGTCCCAGTGAGGGGTGCTGACTGCAACCTCAGGGTTTTCTGTCTGCATATGATTCATAGGCAGTGGACAGAGGACCCCAGAGCTACAGTGATCCACCACAGGCATAAAGGAATAATCACTTGAAGTGGGTTCGGGGGTTATGGGGGGCAGGGTGAGACTTCCTCAACCAGAGTAACAGCAGGCAAGTGTGGCCCTCTTGCCTGGAATGTGGAGTTTGCTACAGGAATCAGGAAGGTCAGTGTCCAGTCTAGTCTGTATGGACACAGCCTGCCATGAACTCAGGCTCATTGGAGGGAGGCAAGTCTGGGCCATAGCTGACAGCTTGGGTAAGAGAGGTGAGAGGCTGTTGCCCATCTCAGACTTCCTCTCAGGGGGCTCCATCTCTTCTCTGAGTGACTACGGACTCTCTAACTGAAGAGGCATCTAATTATCAGACTCCCAGGGTGCCCTGACATGGAGCACGCTTCTCAGATGCCCTGACCCCCTTCTGCTGTTGGAAAATGTGGGACTGGACTCCAAGATTCTCTCAAGGCCCAGCCTTCTGGGTCCCTTTGTGAGTCTTTCCTGTGATTTACTCAGAAACCAAAGCTAAATAACAGAACTTGAAGCTCTTCCTGTACCTTTTCATGATGGTTCTCTTGGGTTTGTTCATCTCTCACAGTCACTCTGGTTCTGGCCTGAAAGAACCAGGCTGCAGTCGGATGATCAAAGCAACTGGTGCAAGACAATTGGATTGGATTGGATTACCAGTTCTCTTTCTGAATAAGTCTCTCTGAGTTATTACAGAATTGAAAAACTCATCTGGGCCTCTAAAATCACCACCTTCCCAATCTGTCTCATCACTCTATTTCTATCCTGAAATGAAATTCATAAATATAAGCCACCTATGTACATTATTTTAAAAATTATTTAATGTCCTTATTGTATGAGACATAAAAAAGAAATAATTTAAAGTAATATATTTCAATATGGAAATGTTTGGGTATAGCCCAACTAGAGATATAATGAAGTAGTCAGAAGCCTATACCTGTGCACAGAATCATGCATATTCCTATATGTGAAATCATATATGTATATAGCTATATGCAGAATCGTGGGTACAAATATACATGATTCAATGTGTCTGACTGTGACTTTGAGAGCACCCAAAGCATGAAGATACAGGAATGTTATATTGATGACTCAAATACTATGAATATTGGGGTTTTCCAAAATGAGTTCCAAAAGAATTTAAACACCTCTTGATTAAAAAATAATTTAATAGACTGGGATGATAGCTCAGGAATAGAGTGTGTGCCTAGCACAAATGAGGCCCTGGGTTTGATACTCAGTACCACATAAAAAAATAAAATAAAGGTATTGTGTCCAACTACAACTAAAAAATAAATATTTAAAAAATTAATAAAGTAATGCAGCACTATTCTACCCAAAGTATATGATGAGGAGAAATGAAAACATATGTCCACACAAAGACTTTCATAGGAATGCTCACAACAGCACTATTCCTAAAAGCCAATAACTATAAACAATCCATATGTCTATCAGCTGATAAATAGGTAAATAAAATGGGGTATATTACTCTGGACTACTACAAAGCAATAAAAAACAAACTGAGAGGGGCATTGTAGCAACTCAGGAGGCTGAAGCAGATCACAAATTCAAGGTCAGTCTGGTCTACTTAGTGAGACCCTGTCTTAAAATACAAAATTAAAAGGGCTGAGGATATGTGTGTAGCTCAGTGGTAGGGCACCTCTGGGTTCAATCCCCAGTTACCAGAAAAAACAAACAAAAACTAATGATCAGTGATACATTATGGATGAACCTCAAAAAACAGTATGCTAAATGGAAGAAGTCAATCTATTTATGTAAAATGTCTAGAAAAGACAAATCTATAGAGACAGTAAGCAGATCAATCATTGCCTGGGGTTGGGGGTGAGGAGCAGGAATTGACTGCAAACAATGCAAAAAACTTTTTAGGGAGATGGGGCTGTTCTGACATTGAGTGGTAGTGACAGTTGCCTAACTTTATCAAATTTTCAAAATCATTTAATTAGTTAAACACTAACAAAATTGATAACACTTAAAAACAAGTAATTGAGCTGCATGTAGTGGCGCACATGTGCCTATAATCTCAACTACTTGAGAGGATGAGGCAGAAAGATTGCCAAGTTCAAGTCCAGCCTCAGCAACTTAACTTGACCTTGTCTCAAATTTAAAAAATAATAATAAAAAGGTAGGGCTGGGGATATGGCTCAGTGGTTGAGTGCCCCTGAGTTCAATCCCTGGTACACTCCCCCACCAAATAATAATAATAATGATAATAAAAAGGAATGGAGAGATATAGGTCAGTGGTAGAGCACCCATTGTGGAATCAAGCAACTGACACACACACACACACAAAAGAGTGAATATATATAAATCATACCTCAATAAAACTGGAGATGAACTTTTCCCTTGATTTACAAGGCAATTTCACTTTCAAAAGTTTAATGTTCATGGCTTCTGTGCAGAAATAACTTGTGATCATATTTAAAGCAGAACTAATTTCTGAGTCAGATCATTATGAATGAGTTTTTCACCTCCCTGAGTGTCTAGCCAGATAGGTAAAATGGGATAGTTCTTTAATCACAAGACTGTTTTGCATATTGTATGATATTTAATATAACCTTGGTCTGCCCACTAAATGCCAGAAGCAGCCTCCAGTCATAATGACACTGAAAAAATGTGCCTTAAGAAGAGGTCTCTCCCCCACTGAGAACCTCTGATGTTCAATATCACATGAAAAAAACAAGATCAAGTGAGGGTCAGAGACTTGCCTAGTGTCACAGAGTGAGCTACTGCTTAGCTAGATTGAACTCAGACATCCTAAATCACAGTTTGGAACTCCTTGGCCTATACCAGACCTTTCCACTCTTGCTTTCCTTCTCCCCAGACTTCTCCATCATTCTGTTACCTAACATGTAAACAGCTCAGCCTCATTCAGAGATATGGAAGGAGACAGGAGCTTGTTGGTATTATGCCAGTATTGACTTGTTGCTAAGTCACTCTCAGGGAATTCAAGCAATGGGGGAGCTGGTTCTGATTCCCAGATACAAAGCTGTGGTGACTGTATGGGCCCAGGGATATCAAATATCCACCAGCAGATTACAGTTCCAACCTGTCCTCCCAGGACAGAGCTTGCCAGCGGGCAATGGTGCAGTTGGCTTCTGAGATGGGATGCAGACTCCTCCTGCTTCTCAAGGCAGCCATTGTCAATCAATGGAGATTTGCAGCAGAGATAATGTTGCTGTCCTGTGTGGTAGGTCCAAAGAAAAGAACCAGGCTGGGTGCAGGTCTGAGTCAAAGAACTAGCATCCACCCAGTTCATTCCAGGAGAGAAAGAAAAGATTTCTGGGTGTGATAAGCAAAGGAACAGACAAAAGTGAAAGATTAGACAAGGACACTAGAAACAGAGTTTCGGGCTTTGGTTTCGACAGATGGGTCCACAGAGAGCAGATGCTCAATAACTGCTTGATGAATGACCACTGATGGGAGAACAGGGACTGTCTGTCCTGGCTTTATAGCAACCTCTTGGTCAGCACCCAAGCAGGTGTGCTGTGCCCCTAAGGGAGCCTGGAACTGTGAATCCATCTCACAGCTTTGGCTTTCAGGAGAGTCCTCCATCATTATTAAGGTCAATATTAAAGGAGTTGAACCTGACCCAATTGTGTCTTGGGGGTGATCTTAAGAACAAGCAACTGGTGAGACCCATTACAATGTCTAAAATTTGGAGCAGTAGATTCCAGTGGCCAAGTGTATGGACTCAGATGCCAATAACTGAATTTGTAATCTTGAGCAAGTTGTTTCTCTGTCATTTACAGGGTATTGTAGGGGATTAAATGAATGGATGTTCATTTGGCTGTCGACATCCTTTCATCTCTTCCACCATTTAAAAGTAGCCATGAAATTCAGCAAGGACAGCTTGCACCCAAACTCCAGTTGTAAATCTGTCAATCAGCATAATACCAGTCCTGCTACTACACTGGTTGGCTTGGGGATGAATTATCTAGGCTATACCAATCAACATATGATTAGCCCCTGGTAAGTGCAGTTTGATTGGGTCATAGTAAATCTCCAAAATATTTGATGGTACAGCTCTCTCTCCTCCTCCTCTTCTCTCCCCATTCTCCTTTTCTCTTTCCCTTCTTTTTTTAAAATTTTAAAAAATAATTTTAGTTTTTAGTTGTAATTGGACACAATACCTTTATTCTACTTATTTATTTTTATGTGGTGCTGAGGATCGAACCTAGGGCCTCGCCCATGCTAGGCAAGCACTCTACCGATGAGCCACAACCCCAGCTCCTCCCTTCTTAATATGAATGAGGAATTGTGTGGCCCCAGTTTCTGCCAGCAATCCTTTGCAATCATGAGTAAATTCCACCTGAGAAAAGCTATGCATCAAAAAGGACACAGTGAAATCATAGAGAAGCCAAGACAGAGCCCTGATCCAATCTTACCCTATCCCTGGACTATTAAAACAAAATTTGAGTTGGGATTCCTCTTACTTAAAACAAAGAGCCAGCACATGTGTTTAGTAAAAGCTAGCAACAAAACATGTTAGTATTACAATCAAGAGAATTACTAATAGAAGCTCAAAAAAGGATTAGAAATTTATTTCACAAATTCATCAAACAAATTAATTTGACAAACCATCAGTGATTTTGTTCTAGGTGGCAAGATTGTCACTAGGTACGGGTATACAGTGGTGAACAAAACAGACATGGTGCTACCCATCAGAGTTTATCACCTAGAAATTAGGCAAGCACAAAAATAAAGTGTGATAAGTGTTTACATACGGGAACTCCACCAGCGAGAGCCAAACTGGCTCCAGACCCACTGGCTCCAGAAGCCTCATTCCATCCACACCCCCCAGAGGTCCCGTCACTGAGCTGAAAGGAAGGTCTGAGCTCTCCCAGACATGGGCATGACTGAAAGGAAATCCTTGCCAAATGCTCATGCAGGTAGAAGCTCTGCATCCAAGTCCTATGGTGTCGGCGCAGAGACGTGAGCATATGCTCACTTTTTCTGCTTTCAGCCAGGTGTGCCCTCTCCCTCTTCCTCTGCTTCCTTCCCTTCATCTACCTTCAAGGGCCCAGAGAAACTGTAAGGGGCTTCTGGACAAGGTAGTTTATTTTTCCCTCCTGGAGCCTCAATCTGCTGTCTTCCACATCTCATCCTCTTGTACTGATACTTTTAGTTACTCTAGATTTCCTGGCTTCCATCTGACCACCACCATTTCTTGCCTTCCAGGGTCTGAGTTCTTGTTTGCATTTACTTCTAGGATTTCCAAGCCATTGCTTTGTCCTAAGAGCTCATTTTTTACCTGCCCATCACCCCAGTTGCCCACAGTGGCTGTAGGAATTCTAAAGAAATTTAATTCATTCCTTGTCCTCATCCTAGAATTACATAGTCCCTAAATAAATTCCTAATATTAAATAGTGCTTTTTCCTGATTCAAAAGCTCTATTGCATTTTTTTAAAAAAGGTGCTACTGTTATCTTCTGCAACCTTGCTTTTCCTTTTATCATATATTTTTAAATTGAAGTAACACATGCTGAAGGAGAAAATCACAAACAGTGTAGCATTTGGTAAAGTAAAAAGGGAAAACAACCTTCATCTAGTTTCCCTCATCTCCTCTCCAGAGGCAATTATGATACTAGTTTATTGGTTGGAAGTGTAGCCTTTAACCTACAGAAGTCTTGAATGTTCTAAAGACATATCACCTGGATTCAAACCCAGGCCTACTCTTGTTAGCTGTAGACTTTGAACAACCCAGGTCACTTCTCTGTGCCTTAGCGTATTGATCTATAAAAGTGAGATAATAACAGGACCTCTTCATGTGGAGGGAGAGACTGAAAAATACAAGTAAAACACCTACTGCCTTTGTTTGAACAGTCTTCTCTCCCGGAGAAAAAGAAGGAAAAGGAGCAACACAGACCAGATGGATCTAAATTGAACACACTTTTCTCTGCACTTAATTTCCCTTACACAACGTGCAAACAGTCTTCTGGGAATACTTCCCAAGAAGTGCCTGGAGTTTTAACCGTTTGATAGCCATTAACCACATTGAGTCTCACTGGGCTCTGCTCCCCACCCACCACCGAGGAGCCCAATCAGAGCTACCATTTACTCTGGTAAAATGTCCTATAAGTAGCACCAACCAATCTTCCCCAATAAAAGCAGGTTGCAAGCAATACTAACAACCGTGCTCGGCAGAGCTTTGATCTGCAGATGCAGATGAGAAAAAAGAAAGATCCAATGCAGCCCCTCAGAAGCAAGTTCTCCATCTTCCCCAATTGAGACATTATTTCCTCTGTTGTCCCCTTTTGTTAGTGGCTCTATCCATTAGCAATCCTGGGGTCAAAGCAGATCAATAGAAGGTGGAATTCTCAGACATTTTTTTCTTTTTCAGTCCTTACATCTCAGCAGCCACCAGGTCAAGTCTTACTTTGTGATGCATCTTACACCCATCCTGACTCTAGCATTCTCTGCTAGTTCAGCAACGTATATGGGAAATAATGTGGACTGTGTTGACACTGAGCGAAGGGCACAATTTCTAGCAATGCTATTATGAATTGTGTGACCTTGAGCAAGTCACTTAACCTCATTGAGTCTTATTTATTTCATCTATTAAAAGGGAAAACTTCTGCCTAATGCATGATGCTAGTGTACAGATTAGGTAGAGCTGTGTTACACATGCCGAGTGCTGTTGATACCTACTAAGTGCTCCATAAATATGTGTTGAACAGATGAAGAGAAAGTGGATAGAGATTTCCAACTAAATGTGATGGAATTCACCTGCACATTTATTTTGACTCTTTCCAAAATCACACTAAAATGATAGTAAAGAGATAAAATCAGTCTAAATCAACAAGGACAGTATGACAAAAGCAGTACTGCCTTGATTTGTGATGTGTGACTGCAAAAGAAACGAGAGGTTTTAACATGTCCCCTCTATATCAGTTATCAGTTGTTGCAAAACTGGCCCCAAACTTAGAGACTAAAAACAAACAAACTGCATCATCTACTCACATTTGTGTGAGTCAGTAATATAGGCTTGGCTTTCAGGTAGGAGGGTCTTCCCTAGGTCTTAACTAAACTCACTTGTTTGCAATTTGCTAGTAGTTGGTATGTCTAGGGGCTGGGCTCTGCTGGGATGGTTGGCTTCTCTCTCAGGTCTTTTACCACCCAGAAGATTAGCTTCTTTACCTCAAGTTCTCAGGGTTCCTTGCAGTCACAGTGTAAAGCAGGAAACTTACATTTGCTAACATCCCATTAAGTCATATGGCTGAGCCTAGATTCAATGTGAGAGGGAGTTACACAAGGTCATGGAGATCTTGATTCAATCAGGACATGAACGCTATCATCTACCATGACCATTGAAGCACATTTACAATTTTACCATCTTCCCAATTAAGAGGATGGTGTTTTTGTTGTCTCTTGCTGAAAAACAAACTTTCTAGTAGTACTAGTAAAAGTCAATGGTAGATCGAAAAAGAGGAAAGCAGTGGAGACATGAAGCCAATTTTGACCAAATGGAAATCCAAACCCGAAGTGGTAGTAACCAAAACAGAAGCAAGGTCAAGCTATAGAAGAACCCTAGAGACAGAAAATGAATGCACCAAGTGTATCTGAAATTCAGAGCAAAGGTGGGGCTAAAAATGAAGAATGGGCTGGAAGGCATTATTTGACCTTCTTTGTTCCTACCTCACACAATCAAGGGGAAAACTTTCTAAAATCCCAGGTCCTAGAAGTATACTCTGTGAAGAAGCTGAACCAGAAGGACTCTTCTTTTGGGATACCAGGGTGAAGAGACCTCATTGAAAACAACAGGGGACACATGACTGACAGTAAGAGAATAAAGGTGAAAAAATGAGAGGATTCCACACGGAATAATGGGGACTCGAGAAAAGAAAGGACACAGACAAGAGAAGTGAAGAATTTCTTCAAGATTTCAATAAATTCCAACGAAAATTATCCAAAATGAAGGGAATTAATTTTCAGACTGAAAAGATCCACTGAATACTTTGGAGGAAGAAAAAAACAGAAATAAGACAATTCATTATGAAATCTCAGGAGAATAGAGATAAGGAAAAATCCTAAAAGCATCCAGAAGAAAGATTAAACAAATAAACAAAACCAACAGAAATAGGTCACATCCAACCAACCACATCAATGTTCATAGCAGCTCAATTCACTGTAGCTAAGCTATGGAGCAACCCAGGTGCCCTTCAACAGATGAATGGATAAAGAAATTGAGGTAAATATACACAATGGAATATTGCTTACTCATAAAGAAGAATGAAATTGTGGCATTTTCCAGTGAATGGATGGAGCTGGAGAATATCAATCATGCTAAGAGAGATAAGCCAATCCCCCAAAAAACAAAGGCCAAATGTTTTCTTTGATATGTGGATGCTGACTCTCAATAAGTTGGGGGGAAGGAAGAATAGAAGTTCATTGGATTTGACAAAGGGGAATGAAGAGAAGGGAGAGGAACGGGAATAGGAAAGACAGTAGAATGAATTGGACATAACTTTCCTATATTCATGTATGAATAAACAACCAGTGTAACTTCACATCATGTTCAACCACAAGAATGGGATCCTAATTAGAATAAGTTATATTCCATGTATGTATAATATGACAAAATATACTCTACTGTTATGTATACCTAAAAAGAATAAATAAAAATATAAATAAATAAATTCCTTTACCCTCCTCCAAAAAAAAAAAAAATAGATCACATCCAAAGGTTCAGAAATACACATGGCATCAGACTTAGTGGCCATACTGCACACTATAAGAATGGTAATGGAGGAATGCTTTCAAACTAATGAGGGGAAATGAATTCCATACTGGAATGCCACGTTCAGCCAAACTGTAACCATGATGGAAGGCTTTAGACATTGAAGATGTGAGGAAATTTACCATACTTAGGATGGCCCAGAAATAGAAAGACATAGAAACCAAAACACAAGGTATGCCAGTTGTTGTCTTATGGTCTTGTGGCTGCAAACCCACATTCCTCTAGTCTGGTGTACATTGCTGGAGATGAGACTGAAGATCCCTCTTCACCTTGGCTAGCTGGCTCCCTGTTGAGCTCTGCTATCACAAAGAGAGGGGCAGCTACTGGGAAACTGAAAGGCTAGAGAAGGAAGAAAGGACTCACTTGCCCCTTCCTGTTTGCTTCTTGTTTACACACAGTTCCTGAGAACATCACATTGGCAACTCATTTTTATTCTGGCAGAAATAATTCCCTCCTATAGCAACAGTTGAATTCAATCTGCAGTTTTCCCAGCACTGGCAGAATCAATTTCCTGTGCTCTTCAGAAATACCAGTTCCAGCAAACCCATCCCCCCCACCTTCATGCCCCCCCCCATCCCGTTATCTGTTAAAATAACTTTCTGAAGTATAGCTGTTGTACAGGGGATCTGTTTTAATCAGGTTTTTTTTTTCCTGTGGTGACAAAAAGATCTGATAAGAACAATTTTGGTGAGGGAAAAGTTTATTTGGAGGTTCAGGGTTTTGAGGTCTAGTTCATGGACAGCTGGCTGCATTCCTCAGAGCTTAGTTGAGGCAGAACATCATGGTGGAAGAGTGTCATTGAGGGAAGAGGCTCACATGATGATCAGAAAGCAGAGAGAGACTCCACTCACCATATACAAAATATATACCCCAAAGGCTCACCCCCAGTAACCTACCTCCTCAGCCACACCTTTAGTTACCACTCAGTTAATTCCCCCTGAAAGGATTAATTCACTGATTTGGTTAAGGCTCTTATAACCCTATCATTTCAAATCTGGATGTTCTGGCATTGTCTCACAAATGAGCTGTCGAGAGACACCTAATATCTAAACCCTAACAGGATCCAATACAGGATTAGAAACACCTCCACGTATAATAGTCAAAGGAGATTTCAGGACAATAGTTATGCAGCAGACTGGTGGGTTGCTTAATTCATATTCTCAGTTGGTGACCTCTTGTACCCATGTTATTTGCAATGTATCTTTCCAATTCTTCTAATAAGACATGGAATCTATTTACAAACCTTTTGATTTTGGGTTGGCCTTATGATCATGTGGACAGTAGAATGTGATAGGGGTCACAGTGAGCCATTTCAATCCTGAATTCCAAAGATTCTGGGTTATTTTCTTTCTCTCTCTTGGATCCTTGTATCAACAATGGAGTCTGGACTAACCTGCTGGAGGGATGACATATGATGGGATATGGTATCTAATAGCAAATAGCTTTCCCACCAAAGCAGAGCTGCTAAACTGAGCTGCAGTAAACTGCAGATGCCTGAGGGAATTCAGCCCAAATCAAGAGAATCATCCAGTTGAGTTCAGCCCAAATTGTCAAATTGCAGAACTGTAAGCTCAATGAATGATTTTTTGTTTTTTTACCACTAAATCTTAGGGTGGTGGATTATGCAGAAAAGCTAATTAATACAGAGGCCCAGAGAGTCCAGTCCCTGTTGCAGTGGGAAATTGAAGGCTCATAGATGAATGTATTCAAGAAAAAAATTGCTATCATTAGATAAGCTACCTGTGTTTGAATACACTGAAAGGATATTTACATTTTAGTGGAGTTATGTAATGATTTACTTTAAGATCTACAGAAAGCTAGAGCTTTATTATCAAAAAAGTTGAACAAAAGTGAAAATTAATCATAATATTCTAAAGGTTTCATAAGTGAATAATATTCACATGGTCATGATAAAATAAATACCAAATATTTTTAATCCCAAATTATGATATATAGTAATACTGGCTAGAGGAGTGTGTGTCTGATTGTGACAGAAGGTGACGTGGTGAAACAGGGAGAAACCTGAGTCTTATCTTCCTTGGTTAGAAGCCAATAAATAGCAAAATAATCATGCTAGTTAGAGGTATGGAGATAAGCAGCAGAAGAAACAGCTATAAAATTAGGTAGATACCTCTCTCAAGTAGCAATTAATTGTTAGTGCAGTGAATTGGGGTTAAGAATAGTGGGTTCTTCCCATATACCCTATGGACCATTTATGTGGCCTACATAACAGTCTCTTATGGTGTGGTATGAAAGCATTATGCATTCAGTGGAATCATATTTTTAACTTTGAATTTTGATCTTTTCCTGGCTAGTGATACATGGTGTAATTCTCTCTCCTGAGGCTGGGCGCAGTTTCAAGCCTCAGTCCCCAGGCAGTCACATGATCACAAGGACAAACACAGACACTTTTTAATGTACTGTGTTCCTAAGCTAGGATGTTGGTAGGTGAGGTATATTAAATGTATTTTGACTTAAGATATTTTCAACTTCTGGTGGGTTTATCAGGACATAATCCCACTGCAAGCTGAGGAGCATCTATGTATATATAACAGAAATAAAGTCCAAATAAAAAATGACTGGACTCCATGATTTTCCTTCTGTAGGAATTGACAATTTGCTATCATGAACTTGAACCCATGGTTTGGGTCCAAGGCCTTTTCATGATGCTTTTTGTTTGTTTGCTTTACTAGTGGAAATGTAGACTATATTCATCAATAATTTTCATCAAGTCACTGCAGTCCCTATTCCCAAACCCAATCATCAAGCCTTTGATTCTACCTCTTAAAAATGGCAGTTTATGGGCTGGAGTTATAGCTCAGTGGTAGAGCACTTGCCTAGCCTGTGTGAGGCCCTGGGTTCAATCCCCAGCACCACATAAAACTAAACAAACAAAATAGAGGTATTGTGTTCATCTACAACTAAAAAATATTTTTTTAAAGATGGCAGTTTACCCCTCTCTATTACCAGAGTCTCTGTAAGAGCTCCAGACACCATCATCCCTCAGCTGGATCACTACAGTATCCTCCCAACTAGTTTCTCTGTCTCTCATCTTTCTTATTCATTCAAGCATTCATCACAGAGTTGCCAGAATGATCTTTATAAACAAAGCACCTCATGCCATTGCCCTATCTGCAATTTTTTATTGATTCCCCTTCATCTTTACAATGCAGTGTAAACTCCTCAGGATGCTCCAGCCTCTCTGGCCCTCCTTAGCCTCATCTCTTGCCATCTGTCAAGCTTGTCTCCAGCCATACTGAGCCTCTTCCAATGCCTCATTTCTGTCGTCTTGTTTGCCATATTTTTGCATGTGTGATTGCCTAGAACACTATTTTCTATTCTGGTAGACATTATTGGTTGTCTACTCAAAATCCACTCTCCTTTCCTTTTATAGAAACACTCCTGAGAATCTCTTGGACTCAGGGAATGTAGGTACATGGCATCTTCTAGAGGTAAAAACATAACCACCACTTTTTGACTGAGTTGTAAAAGGACGTCCCTGTGAGATATCTGAAAATATTTTTCCTTCCTTATAAGCTCCATGCTCTTCTTGCTTCCTCTCTCAGGAATTGGTTGCAAGATGTGGACCTGCTATAGACCAGTAAAAGGAAGGAAAAGGATGCTGACCAGGACCCTGACTTCCAGAGCCTTCCTAGGATCAGCACTAGACATAACTTACCACCAGAAAGTAGTGTGTAGAAAAATAACCTACTCTTTGTGTAATAACCTATTTAGGCTGGGTTTCTGTTACTTGCAGAAAACATTATGAATGTTTTGCAGAAAACATTATGAATGAAAACATTTATGCTGGATCATACTCACCCTTTCCAAGCTAAATTCTGTGGGGCTCAGCAAAGTCACTACCTGGGCCAACTGGATCAAATTAAGGAGTTCTGCCCTCCCCACCCTATGTACCCAATGCTTCTTTAATTATAGCATGATAGCTAAAAGCATCTGCTCTAAAGCTAAGCCACCTAAATTCATACCCAGATTAACTATGTTCAAGTTGATGATTTGGGAAATTTACTAATCTCTCTGTGCTTCAATATCCTCATCTTTTGAGTGAAGATAAGAATATTACCAACCTTATTGAATTGTCATAGGAATTAACTGAGATAATGTACATTATGCCTTTTATACCTGGCTCCTAATAATCATTCAATTAACGTTTGCTGTTGTCAACACAAGCTTCCTCATGCTCTTATCGCAATAGCCTAAGAGTTCTCTCCCCTGATGAATCATAAACTTAATGAAGGCAGAGGCTGCACCTGTTTTTTTTTTTTATTGCCATATTCTCAGGGATGTGGGGCTAGAGTTACTTCCCAGTAAATGTTTATTGAATGAATCAACATATTATCACACAATGTGAATAGTAGATAAAAAAGCAAACATTATCCCATCAAAAGGCTTTTCACTTGAAGTTAAGAATCAGCAACCTCATGAGTTCTAAAGACTACGACAGGGAAAATTCCCATCCTTGGCTCAAAGGACAAAATACCCATGTGCTCATAAGGCCTCAGGCAAGTGAGCTTTACTCAATCAAGAAACAAAAAATCACCAGATCAGCCAAAAGATAGTCAATGCCAATTCAATGCCAAGTGTCACAAGCATTTTACCTTGGCCTTGTCCAAATCTGGCCTTCTAGAGATAGAGTCTGTAATCAGACAGGATGTGAGGAATAGCAATAAATCAGAATGTACCCATCCCAGATAACTGTCCTTCCCATGTCTTTCTTATTTCATTTTTATTTACCATGCTTTTCTTTGCCACTCCCGGTCATCAGGACAACTCCTAGTCTCTAGGATTTGAACTCATCCTTATCTTTCACTTGGCTGGAACTTCATAACAAACTTATTTTTTAGAGTCTGTGAGTGTGTAAGTGGAAAGGAGAAAAAAGCCCAAGAATGATTACATATAAGTATTCCTTGGTGAGCGTGCAGTCTAATTCCCTCATGTCTGACAGGTAAGACAGGGGAGAATGCTCACTGGTCTTCAGAAATCTTCTACCATCGATCCTCTAGATAATTTACTTTCTTATCGCTTTCTCTTCCTTTCACCTTGAGCAATTATGGCATCTTTCTTTCCAGAAGTTCAGTAATTGGAAAACAGGTTTACAAATCTGGTAACTTTTTCTTCCCTAAAGTATTTTTTTTCTTATCATACATAAAGCAGAGAGAAAGAGAAGGGGAAAAAAGTATGCATTATAGTGCAATTTAGAGGGTGAATATTGACTTTATTTAACATTTCCAATTATTTACCTTTCAGGAAGAGCCTGAAGAGAACAGGAATTCGATCTTTTGGATAATAAAAAAGTCGAAGTCACATCAATGATTTTCCTTTAAAAATATACTGTGAAAGGACTTGCATTATCTGTGTTGATTTTAAACTATCTTTGGGAGAAAATGTCAACTTTAGAGATCACACCATAGCAAAGAGGCATAATAATAACAACATTAATGTTATTATCATTGATCTCTAAAGCTCACATTTATCAAGGATTGTGCTAAGCTCATTACTTCATTCTTTCCCAAAAAACCCATGAGATTCTCCTATAATTTAAATGTGGTTTGTTACCTCTGAAATTTATGTTGGAGTTCAATCCCATTCTGGGTTATTAAGAGGATGAAAGCTTAATCCAGTGGTGGTGTTTAGAGGTGGGGCTTTTGGGAGGTAATTAGATTAAGTCATAGAGAAGGCACCCGTGGTTGGATATTGGTGGCTTTATAAGAAGAGGAAGAGAAGCAAGAGGACACAGACCATGGGTACTTTCTGTCTTTGGGTAGATGATGCCTCATACCAAAGTCAAAGAGGCAGCCCTTTGACCTTGGGCCTCATGAAGCATGAGCCCAAATAAACTTTTTTTTTTTTTTTTAAAGAGAGAGAGAGAGAGAGAGAGAGAGAGAGAGAGAGAGAATTTTTAATATTTATTTTTTAGTTCTCGGTGGACACAACATCTTTGTTGGTATGTGGTGCTGAGGATCAAACCCGGGTCGCACGCATGCCAGGCGAGCGCGCTACTGCTTGAGCCACATCCCCAGCCCCCAAATAAACTTTTAAGACTTACCCAGTCTGTGGAATTGTGTTATTAGCAATACGGGGGGCGGGGGGAGGAAACTAAAGCTTTGAGAGATGGAAAACAATTTGCCCAAGATCATGGAACCAGTAAGTAGAGGAGCTAAGATCCAGACTAGGTGTACTCCAAAGTCCACAGTGTTAAGCACCACAGCAACTGACATAATGTGTGACCTGCACCGGAAGCACTTTTAGAGGTAACTGGACCCATTTTGAAACTGCCACCAGTTTTCTCAGGGCTTCTCCCATCTATAAGGGCTTATGTTTTGAGAAACGAGGTTTTTATCAAAGAGGTAGCCATAAAGAGAGTAGGCAGGAGGTTCAAAGAACAGCTGGCATGTGCAATTTGCTTGCTTCAAAAGTATTTTTAAAGACAATGCAATTGGGCAAGTATTACATTTCTTAATATATTTTACCCATTTGGTCACTGTAAGCATTTCAAGTTATAGTTCCTGTTTTAGAGCTGGAAGGATATTCCAGAGATTATTTAATCTGATACTTTCATTTCATTAGAAAACCAATGTTTTGTTTTGTTTTTTGGTTTACATATATGTCATGCTATTGTTTCCTTGTGCATGTCCCGTCTGAGTGTCTTGGTATCAGCTAGATTTTCCTAAATTATGTTTTCATAACAGTAATCTCCCAGTCTCAGCAGTTAAAAACAACAAAGTTTTATTTATGTCTTAGATTACATATTCTTTGTGAGTTGACTGAGGTTTAGACAATAAAAGAACATGTCCAAGTTCACATGGTCCATGAGGGCAATGATGGGCAGGAAGGCAGACCTCAGCAGGGCAAACTCAGTGTTCCAGTGTTCTCCCTACTCTCCTGTTCCCTGCTTCCAGGGGAGAATAGGTGTGGGGTGCCACAGAGAGGATAAAGGAAAGGCAGCCACTAAATGAAGGCAAGGATTCCAAAGACCACAGGTGCAAGGAGGGGAAATGCCTCTGTCTGCAAAGCAGAGAAGGACCATAAGAGAGGTGAGTGCTTTGTGACCAAGAGTAATGGGGCCAGTGCTTTAGGCAGACACAGGAAAAACTAGGAACATGAGGGAGCCAGGAAAGAGGATGAAGGGAGTTTTAATCTACAACAGAAGCCTCTGTGCCTTTCTGAGACCCTCCCTAAACTCAGAGGACCCCTGGGGAGGTAGCTTCTCCTGCTTGGGAGTGAAGGCTCTGAGGTCAAACTCTTGGGAACAAGCTTTGGTGCACCTCTCACTAGCAGTCTGATCTTGTGCAGGTTGCTTTAGCTCCTTGTGCCTCCTTATTGCTATTGGTGAAGTGAACATTGTAATGGCACCTGCTTCAAGGCTTGCGTGAAGAGGGTGAACCCTGATTCTGAGAGGATTGTACTCTGGATTTGACCCTAATGGAGTTTGCCCTACTGGATTTAAAAAATTTTGCAAAAACACGATACTTTTCTTCTTTCCATTTTCTCACTTTTGAAATAGAAATATCAGTAACTGCTGTCTTATATCTGTCTCTCCATTGCATCCTGGAAGCAGATAACTTGATAGTTTTACAGGTCCACAGATGAGAAGAATTTCCCCGATTGATCATATGGAGTCTCTCTCATACATGATTTAGACTGAGAACAAAATGATGAGATTTGAGACTTTTGCACTAATCATATTTAGATGAAATTTTGGACTTGAGTTGAATCTGTTAATGGGTTGAAATTTTGGGAGTGTCCAGTGGGGTGAACATATTTTGTATGTGGGACAGATGAGAATTTTGAGGATCTGGAGGGCAGAAAATGGCTATCTGAAATATGTCTCCTCCCGCCAACCCAAATCAATATTTTCATCTCTGGCACCTATGAATGTTATCTTATAAGCCAATAAATAAATAAATTAAAAAATTGAATCTTTACAGATGTCATTAAGGAGTTTGAGATGGCGAAATTATCTTGGATCACCTGGAATAAATGCAATCACCTGTGTCATTACAAGAGAATAGCAGAGTGGGAGTTTTTTACTTACATGAAAGAGGAAGAAGCAAAGGACAGAAGCAGAGACTAGAGTGATGCAGCCCCAAGCCAAGGATCACTGGCAGCCACCAGAAGTTTGAAGAGGCCAGGAATGATTCTCCCCTGAGACTGAGGAGGGAGCATGGCCCCATGAGCACCTTGACTTCAGCCCACTGATACTGATTTTGGACTTCTGCCTTCCAGTGCTGTGAAAGAATAAGTCTTTCTTCTTTTAAATCACCAGGTTTAGTGGTAATTTGTTACCACTTCCAGGTACCAAAATCTGCATTTGTTTCTTATGGCTGTTGGGGTTGTTGGGAGAATTAAATGAGCTGATACACGTGGAGCTCTTAGAACAATATTTTTAAATTTTTTAGTATTATGATTATGATAGGAATTAAAATATTTTCAGGAAATAAAACTTTGCAGGGATCCTTCAACAGGGACCATGGGTGTTTTAGGATGAACTGTAAATGCCCTGAATTTGTGTGTAAAATTTTCTGTTTTTATACATACACACAAATGGGGTTACATCATAATGATCCCATTATAAATTGAAGATGCATTTAATATTAATATACCTAACCTACTGTGAACATTATAGCTTAGCAACACGGTACATCATGGAACGTTGGTCGTTTATCCTTGATCTTGTGGCTGACTGGGACCTGTGGCTAAAAGATACCTAGCATTGCAGAGAGAATCATACTACATACTGATAGCTCAGGAAAAGTTTCAAAATTCAAAATTTGAAGCACATTCTACTGAAAGCATGTTTCTTTCACACCATTGTAAAGTCAAAAAATCACAAGTGAACCATCATAGGCTTGCATGTAATAGTGTACTTGTCGGGTGGGGTTTCTATTCATTTTCAGGGCTTGCAGTACCAAAGCACCACAAACTAGGTAGCTTCAACAGCAGAAATTTATTGTCCCATAGTTCTGGAGGCAAAAGTTTGAGATGGATGTGTTGGCATGGTCTGGTTCCTTCTGAAGGTTGGGAAGGAGGGATCTGTTCCAGGCCTCTCTCCTTGGCTTCTAGATGGCTATTTTCTCTTTATGCCTCTTCTTCACATAATCTTCCAACTATATATGTCTGTCTCTGTGTGAAAATTTCCCACTTTTATTAGAATGTTACTTATATAGAATTAGGGTTCACTGCAATGACTTATTGTAACTTGATTACCTGTATAAAGACCCCATCTTTCCATAAGTCACGTTTGAGGTTCTGGCAATTTGGACTTCAATATCTCTTTTCTTTTTCCCCAGGAGACACAATTCAACCCCTAACCATGTGTATGTTTCTGTAACTTTCCTCACTCAGCTCTCAAAAGTGTCCAGGACACACGCTTGTGCATACACAGACACACCCACTCCCAAAGATTAAAAACCGTCTCAAGGATTGAAGCTCAGAAGGCAGGCAGCAGTTAGGGGATGGTTAGGGGGAGGAGCTCCCAGGCCCTGAGGTCCTCATTTCAATAGGCAAATGTCATCTCTGCATAAGTAGTTTGTCAGCAGTGCATGTGAGTGTAGTGTCTGTAGTGGAAGATGCACTGTCTGTGGTTGACACCCAGCTGCCTCAGCATCTAGCTTGTGTGTTACCTCAGGTAACATGCTGGACCTGAGACTGTCTCTTGATCTGAAAAACACCACCTACCATAAGGTTATGGATCAAAAAAACCAACCAGTGTCCATATCCTAAAGGACATTTAGAGAGCTAGTCTGATTACTGGCGGGGTATGACTAATAAACACAGGCTCTGCCTTGCCTCTGGGAGCCACACTTGACAGTAGCACAGACCAATAGAGTAGTGGTAGAGAATCATGCTCTCTCCTCTCTCTGAGACAGATGTTGCCTGCCTCATGTAAATGACCTTGACCGGTCAAGTTGACAGAAAATGGTTTTCCGGAAAAATGGCTCATTGGTCTTCCAGTCAATTAGGGTGGTAGGAAATTCTTTAGTCAATTGCATGGACACTGCCTCAATTTGATAAATGGCTTCTTGCTCCCACCTGGGAAAAGATCAGTTTGATTTTTCACAAAAGCTTCACTATATTAGCTAGGGTACAGTCTAAGCTGCTGTAACAAAGAGACCCCAGATGATAGCAGCTTATACTAGGGAAGAGTTCATTTTTTCTTTTGTCACAGCAAAGAGATAAGAGGTACTGGGCTAGTGGGCAGTTCTGCCATTAACATGTGGCTCTTACTTGTAGGTTCAAAGTGGTGGTTTTAGCTTTTAACCTCCTCCAGCCAACCAGAAGAGGGAGAGACATGTTTAATAGGAAATGGAGAACTTATGATCAATTTTTTTTAAGGGCAAGACCACAAGAGTGCACATCATTTCTGCTCACATCCAATTGTCCCCATGGAATGATAAGGGCTAATCTCACTGTACAGATACACTATCTTTAATTAGATTGCTACGTGCCCACCTAAATTCAATTATTATGGAAGAAGAGAACAAACAGGAACACAGTTATCAGACTGTCACATCCAAATCATAGGATCTTTTTCTCATTCTGGCTCTATCAATGTCCTATCATTAGGTAAGTGATCTTTTTATTATACTCCTCAAGAGAGATCCATCCTCCCAACACACACACACACACACACACACACACACACACACACACAGACAAAACAGACCTATAGACTTTAAATTCACAAACAGTGGAAAAATAAGAGATCCAAGCTCTTGCAATTGCATGGTTATTCACAATTTACCTCGTTCTCTCCATTCTCTTATCTTATCTTGATCACAGCTTTGAGAATTAGGCACAACAAGATTTATTATCCCTGTTTACATCTGCAGAAATTAGTCTCAGAGAAGCTCGTAAATTGTCTAAAGTCACCCAACTTCTAAGTGCTAGACGTGGGGCTCCTGATACCCAGGATAGGGCTGCTTCCTTCCAGAGCTAAGCAAAAAATTGAACACTGAAACTCAATTCAATTGGAACAAGATCATTTCTTCTTATTAGCAATTCTTGGGAAGTGGTGATTGAAAGAAGTTGAAAACCACTCATCTTCCTACCTCCTGCTCTCTTTCTCCTTGCTCCTCTGAAGTCCAGAAACCTCAAACTCCCTTCTGGAAGCCCAAGTCTCCCTACCATTGGGAATCTCCACCCAAATGGCCTATAGGTCAAAACTCAACTCCATTTACCTCATCACTAACTAGAGTTTTCATTTATAGATACTGTAAATGTGCATATAAGGAGGAAAAACATGTAATAAAGTTTGTACTTTAATGTAAATGGTGCCATAATTAGTTATTCTAGGAGTAGGTTTTTAAAAAATTTATTTATGATATTAAATGAATTTTGAACTAGTGGAATTTCAGGGTAGAGGTGGCAGAGTAAAAATATCTTTTTGTTTAGGAGAAACTCTTTTGGCATAAAGAACTCTTTTCATTGATGTGGTGCCTCGTTGCATTGCCTGATGGGAAAGTCTGCCTTGAAATAAGGTTAAAGGATCAGAGTAGCAAGATGTGATTAATTAAGCACCTACTATGTGTTAGGCTCTCTCCTGGGCATATTACCTATATAACCTAAGCAAGCTATCATGAATGATGATCCCCATTTAACAGAGGATGGTCATAACAGTTGTCATTCTGTTTCGCACTAATTATGTATAAGATAGGTTTAAAATTCTGTGAGTTTAAATAAATCGATCAAGGTCAGATAGTTAAGTCAAAAGAAATGGAATTCAAATCCTGACTTCTGTGACTTCAGATTTGTTTATCTACTGAACATAGCTTCCTGGAATACCTGACATTGTACACTGAAGCTTTTTGCTTCAGAGACACTGCTGGGGATTTAATGGATTCATCTTCCCAGTGCTCTTTTAATCCTGAGTCTTTCAATAGAAAAAAATGATTAAGGATATATTGACAGGTATGGTAAAGTGTTCATCATGCAGATAGTCCCCAAATTACAATGGTTCAACTCAGAGATTTGGCGACTTTATGATGGCACAAAAGTGATGTACATTCAGCAGAAATCAAAAATTAATTGTAAATTTTCATCTTTTCCCAGTCTGGCAATATGCAGCATGGTATTCACTACAGATGATGGGCAGTGGGGTTTGTCATGTCTCCCAGTCAGCCATGTGATCACAGGGTAAACTAACACCCAAAGTGTCCTGTGTGGCCGATCTATGTTACCCACAGCCATGTAGGACAATTTCTGGAATACTGGTACCTTCCCTCACCCCAAGCAACCAGGTCACACTATTTCTCTACCTGAGATTTCTTCCAGTGTTACCGCAACCTGCCCAGTTCAGCTGTGGAGTGCTGAGAATTCAACAACTCAGGGACAATCCTCAGCCAATAAGGGGTGGAATTCTGGCAAAAGGTCCTAGCTCCCATCCTTTAGAGGGAGAATTCTGATATGTGTTACCTCAGGCGAACCCTAGTTGCCTGCAGAGATGGCTCAGTCATTAGCACATTCTTTATTGACTCTCTCATATCCTTTGGTCCCTCACTACTTCTCCCAGGACCCCTTCCAAATAATCTACCTGCATTGAAGGCCTTGTCCAGGGTGCTTTCCCCAAACTTCCCAGCCTGGAATAGAGTTCCTGGTCACAGGAACTCACATCCCTGGGTGGTCTGACTTCAATGACATGAGAGTCTGAAAGCACAAGACAGAAGGACCAACAGAGGCCAGGGTTCAAAGAAAGGATCCATCTTGATGCTGTGAGCAGCCCCCATGGGACCAGCATATCTTGAAGTCAACTCCATTTTGACTTTGTCCTGTCTGTACCACAAGCCTCAGCTAGTTTTAAACTGAGTTTCTGTCCCTTGCAATTGAAAGGGTCCTAATGAGATCATGCTTATTTTTTTTCTTTTTGCTTATTTTTCTTCCACAATGTAATTCAAAAGATGTTGCAATGCTAAAAATAACAGTAGAGGTTTAAGAGGAAAAAAAAGCATTTAAATTATCTTTGATAGTATCACCTTGAATATCCCATGTGGGGCACACACACAGTCCACCTTTTTCTCTTAGTATCAGCAAAAGCAGGCCTTCGTGAAACAATGGAGTCATCGAACCATGCATCGTCACAGGCAATCACACTCCCCAAATGCTCCCACAGCAGTAAATGACAGAGGGTCTTCCCTTTGTTGGCTCCACCAATCATCCAGACCCTTAGAATGGTTTGGATGTAGCTTCTCATTTGGCCTCAAAGCTGCGCCCAAGTTAATGACTTGGAAAAACATGTCATCATCTACATAATCTACAGAAACCAGAGAGAGCCTGAATCCGGCCTTTCCACTGCAGAAGAAGTGCTCACAAACCCTGGACATTTTGACAGTGTTCACATTATTTCTTGAAATTGTTGAAGTAAATCCTGTGTGAACAGATGGGCTTATTTGTCTGGTCCTAATCGTCGTAAACTTTGGATATTGTGTACATTGACGATTATAAATATGTGTATTTACTGAGTAATATTCTTTCCATTTAAAATTTTTCTTTATGCTGAAGAGAATATTGGTTTAGTCTTTATGGAAACATACCATGGCTTTTTTTTGTTCACTTGGCTTTTTTTCATAGCCAGAGGTATTCACAGATTGCTGGACATTCTTGGCAGGAAGAATGGAAACAAACCACAGAGCACTGCCACCTTTGACTTAGAGCTTGGATACATCTTCATATACAGCTCCATATCCATGTCTTGAGGCAAATATAAAACCAAACAAAACCAAACAAAAGAACTAGTCCAGTTAAGAGGGATCCATTTCTAAAAAAAATGTATAATTCTTTTTGGGGGGGTACTGGGGATTGAGCTCAACTACTGAGTCACATCCCCAGCCTTATTTTGTATTTTATTTAGAGACAGGGTCTCACTGAGTCACTTAGCACCTCTCCATTGCTGAGGCTGGTTTTGAACTCGTGATCCTCCTGTCTCAGCTTCCCAAGCTACTGGGATTATAGGCATGTGTCATCATGCCCAGCATGTATAATCATTTTGAATAGTAATTTCATGTTTAGAAACTTACACTGAGAATCCAAATTAGAGAGATGAGCAAAGATTTGTATAGACAGAAATATACAGAATGTAGTGCTAGTCTTTTTTAAAAAATTGGAAACAGCCAAATACACAATAATTGTCTATTAGTTAAATTATGGTGAGACTCTGGGGATGGTGACACATGCCTGCAATTCTGTGACTTGGGAGGCTGAGGCAGACGGATAGCAAGTGTGAGGACAGCCTCAGCAACGTAGCAAGACCCTGTCTTAAAATAAATAATAAAAAGGCTGCCACATAGTGCAGAGTGCCCGTAGATTCACTCCCTAGCCCCCCACCACACATACAATTGTGGTATATTCTTACCATGAAAATCTGTTCAGTAGGGCTGGGGATGTGGCTCAAGCGGTAGCACACTCGCCTGGCATGCATGGGGTGCTGGGTTCGATCCTCAGCACCACATAAGAATAAAATAAAGATGTTGTGTCCACCGAAAACTAAAAAATAAATATTAAAAAAAGAAAATCTGCTCAGTAATTAAAAATAATGACGTATAACTGTAGATGTAGCTCAATGGTAGAGGACTCAAAGAGAGAATCTTGAGGTCCTAGGTTTAATTCCTAGTACCACCATGGGGGAAAAAGATAATGTAGATTTCAGGGCAATGGGACAAAACTAACCAACAATATATTATATAAGTGAAAAAAAAGCGCATATTACAGAATTTTGTAAAAACAAACAAAAACAAAAAATCAATACAAAAGAAGATCCAGAAGGTCTTAAGCCAAAATGTTAATCCAATACATTTTTGGGTAGGTGGAAACATACATTTTTATGTTCTTCTTTGGGCTACTTCAAACCTTCCATATGGAACACACATAATCAGAAAAACAAAATAAAAAATAAAAAGCAATAATAATATAAGACATGACTTAGTGAAAACATATAAGGTGACATACATGAAACTAAGAAGCTATTCTGTTTTTAAACTCACTCATTCAAAAATACTAATGCCCTACTATCAGCACAAGTTGTAAATATACAAGTCTTAAAAAAATTAATGATGCCTCTGCCTTTGAAGAGTCCGCAATTTAGAACAGTGCTGTCCAACATAATTTTCTGTAATGATAGAAATGTTCTCTGCACTGTCCCGCACAAGTGGCTATTGGGCACTAAGAATGTATTTAGTATGACTAAAAATGGAGTTTTACACTGAATTATCTTTTAATTAATTTAAATGCAAGTAGCCAATGTAGCTAGTGACTACTGCAGAGGAAAAGATATGCTTGGGAGTAAATATTTACAAGGCAGTAGGTGCTAGAGAATCACAGGGAATGTGGACATTAACTCTGCTTATAAAGAGCCTATGAGTGTGTGTGTGTGTGTGTGTGTGTGTGTGTGTGTGTGTATACACACACACACACACACATGCTTGGGCAGTGAGTCTCCTGCTGTAGGTTGGAATTCACTCTGAAAGGAGGGTTATTTGAGGCAGTGGGTACTGCAGGGGCAGATACAGAGTTATAACAGGGTCTAGTATTTTTAGTGGGGGAAACAAGGTAGGCAGGGGGGATGCAAAGCTCCTGTCCCATCTAGAAAGAGGCAGAATAAACAAAGACTTGGCCACTAAATCCAGGTATGTTGAGCTATATAGGAAGAACCCATTGGGGATACAGCTCTAAGGGAACAGTGACTTTGGGTAGTAGCTTTAAAATCTACACTTATTTTAGGCCAACCACTGTGCTAGAAGTTTTTATACACTTTATCTTATTTAATCACCATAGGAAACCCATTTTACTGAAAGAAAAAGTGAGTCTCTGAGGATAAGTAACTACCTAAGAACTCACAAGTGGCTGTAGTTGGCTCAAACTCCTAACTGTTGTCTAATTCTACATCCCTATTTTCACTATATCATATTACCCTCCACCCAGGAAGAGGTTTGGACTGAAATAAAAACACTCTAAAATAGAATGCAATAGAGATTGTTTAAAAAAGATTTCCTGGATTATTTCTAAGTTCTAATGGTGACATCACAGAGGACAGCTATCATCATGATTAGACAACTCTAGGTGTCTGTCAAGAGTGGCTGGATGAACTCCTTCAGGCCATTGTTTGATATGGTCTCATCCTGTTGGATGCTGCATGTTACTAGAACCCAGAGTTCCAAATTTGGTGCTAATGCCCATGCCCCTCTGGGCCCATTTTACAAGGTTGCTACAGAAACAAAATCACAAGTTCCTAAAGTTTAATCAATGCCATCTAGCAGTTCCTACTAGTGCAAAGCTTCTTGAATTTTCAGACCTTGCTTCATAGACTACTATCTTGTCTTTACCATTGTATTTCTTGGTACCTTCTTCAGATTCTACTTAATAACCCTGGGTTAACTTCAAAAACTGCCTGTACAGTGGAGCTTCCCAACATCTGTTCTGCTCTACTTGTGAGAATTCCTGCTAGGTTTGTCTGCCATTGAACTCAAGATTTTTTTTCCTGCTAACTAGGACAATCAGAGAAGACTAGAGGGAAAAGAAACATTTAAGAAAGAAAGGGGGAATAACCTTATTTACCAATGCCACAACACTGCAGACACAAAATATCAGTTCATTTGTACCCATGTATTAGAAATCTATTCTCAATAATAATTATAATTGAGACCTGACATATCTTACAATGCTAGTATTTCCTGTTTTGGGTTTTGAGAACTAGCAGCAGATGGATAAATATGGAAGACTTACCCCTGAAAGAAGACTACTGAGTAGTTACACCAAATCCATGCAAGGAGTAAATCAAAGATTAGAAAAGGAAGGACAGGAGAGAGAGGGGTTGGGGGGAGGGAGAGGGAGGGAAGGAAGAAGGGGGGCGGGGTGGGGAGAGAAAGGGAGCAGGAGAAGAAAGAGATGAATATGATGTTTACCAGAAAAGTATCAATGTTGTCATTATAGAATTATGGAAAAATTAGAAATGAGAAACTTTCAGGTGGGTGTAATATTACTTTATATTTCAGTGTACACTATAAGGCTGGGGTGGAGGGAACACATAGGCTTCATGTATTCCAAGACTGTGTCCTCTGAAGGTCTTAATTATGCCTTGGTTCCACCCCAGCAGAGCTAGGAGATAAAAAACAGAAGGACCTTAGGAAGGAGGATTAGCCAAATATTGGTAGTTAGGATCCTTAATTAACTGAATTCATTTTTCTGAGCTCTACTCCTCTGAGAAAGACAGTAAAATAGATGTAAATTTAATACTTTCTAATGAAAGCAGCCTGTTTGATGAATACTCTCATTAATGAAGGCAATATATTCTACTGCTAAATTTTTACTTTAAAAATTTGTATACTTTTTTAATATAAACTTGTAAATAAAATTATAACCTTTATTTTTCCCCCAGAATACAGTCTTTCTCCCTCTTTTACTTTTGGCTTGGCTCCTCCCTCCTGTCACCCCCATTACACTCACATCCATGCCCATCTTGTCTATCAGTAATCCTAGTGACTACGCGTAATAGATGTGCTTCTATATTTTACTTGAAAACACACACACACACACACACACAGGATTTTAATTTTTCTTTGGAATATATTGCTAAGAGGGGGATTGCTGGATCACAAGGATAATATATATGTGTATACACACATACATATACTTTTTAAAAAGGAGAGTTGCAGCTAGATCTTGCTTTTAATATGTCAAGTGGCCTTGAGCATTCTCCTTTTCTCCCTGGACTTCATTTTCTCCCTCAGGCATATGGGATTACAGATGACCTTGAACATCCTTTTCAGACTGTTCTAAACTTCTCTGCGTCTGCCCAGTGCCCACTGCCCTGTGTTCTGCTGCAGTGAAGTGGGAATTGTCACTACTGCTGACTCAGGAGCAAGCGTCCTGCTGTCTGAGTCTGGAGATTTTTGGACGTACAGTTTGCACACAAATGAGCTCCTCAGTGGAAGCCCTGATTTCCAAGTATGGACTCTTCTGAAATGCTCTGGTGAAGGAAGATTGCCTTGATTCATTTGTCTCCTCATCGTGGGGGTCTGGATGAGAACTGGACAGTGAGGCTGAGTACAGAGCTCCAAGCTTCTATTTATGTTGAGATTAACATTGATTTAAACAAAAGGTGCTTCAGGGAACACTCAGTGGCTTCTGTGTTTGAGCAATTTTCCAGGATGCTCCTATTTTTTTTAAATAAAAGTGATACTTGATTGAGCAACAAGACCACTGAATAAGGAATGAAAAATGATGCAGCATGATTACCTATTTTATGAGGCTTTCTGTTTTGAGCATGTCTACCCATATTAAGCCTTCTGGGGTGGGGTGGGGGGGACACTGCTTTATTTGCTAAATTCTTGGGGCTTCAAACATATGATTTATCTAGACTAAATAATGACAACAGCTTATTAAAAGCACACCAGGGAGACAGTCTCAATCTAGGCCCTTCATTTCATTCTCTCAATTAATCCTCAAGCCCCACCTCCAAGGTACTTAATTCTTATTATCAACATTTTACTGATCAGGAATTCCCTTCAAGGTTACAAAGCCAGGAGGTGGTGCACTCTCTCTGCAGAACCCACATTCTTAACACAGAACAATGCTGCAGTGGAACTGGGCAGTAGTAGACAACTGGAACAAAATTGCTGCATGGTTCTGGACTACCAGTAAGGTCACCTGAAACCCACACTGAGCTCTCACATCCATCTTCTGTAGAAGTTTTAGGCGATAACAACTCCCTCATGAGAACTGCCTGAACAGACACCCACTCGCATCACAGTTCACATGTTGAAGGATGGTCAGGACCAGGATCAAATCTTAGCTCTGACTGTTGACCCTGGGCAATTTTCCTCGCCTCTCTGTGGAAATGCACTAGCAGCTGTTTCTTGCTTTTTTTTTTTTTTTTTTTTTTTTTGTTGCCCTGAGGACTTGAGGAGGCCGGTGCCACAAGCGCCCAGGGCAGGCACTCGCTGCAAAACATCTTGTCCTTTCCTCCTCTTTCCTTTTCCTGGGAGAAGGAGGGCAGCGATCTGCTTGCAGTAGGCCGTCCTCCGGGGCCCTCTCCTACCGGGTTTCCAGGTTGCCTTTAGTGTCTGGCACAAACACCAGCGTCTAGGCTCTTGCCTGACGGCCTTTTTTCTTTCAGCTACCCCATACCGCCGGGTGAACGCGGGTTTTCACAAATTGGTATTTATTTGCTTATCAGCAAGAAAGGGTGGGGGGACAAAGTGATCAAGGACAAAATCAATTACTATTTTTCATCTTTGACAAAGTAATTAAGGCCGTAGTGACTAATTCCGACTCAGTGGTTGCGCGGTGATGGAGGTGATGGATGCGGATTTACAGCCTCCTTGGCTGCAGCGCGCAGGGCCCGGGATTATCACTCCAAACAGGCGGCTGCGGAGGGCGGGGGCTGAGGCCCGAGTGGAGAGGACGTGAACCTTTTCTTCCCTACCTCCCCCTCTTATTTATTAATTAAACACCGCAGCTCCATCCTCTGAGCTGCGGAGGCTCTGACATACAACCCGACGCAGGACAAGCTGTCCCAGGCTGGCTTCTTGCCTCCCTACACTCTTTCTCGCCTTCTTACCCCAACCCTCTATCTCTACTGGTGCTGGTCACCCCACTCCCGCGTTGGCCGCAGAGCGACCTCTCTAGACCTCTTAGCTCCTAACGCTCCCCCTACACTCCATGCAGCCCCTCCTTTCTAGAATCTTGCGGCTGAAAGCATGTGAGTGTGGTGGTGGTGGTAGTGGCCAAGGCGGCGGCGGCGCAGAGTGGGGTGGGGGGCGTGTGTGGCGAGCCCAAGCAGCACCTCCACCAACCCCCACCGCAGCCTTTCCGGCACGTCACCCGCCTCTGCAGGGCCTGACGTGCGCGGGCCCCACGCTGGAACCCAAGTGCGCATTTGGCCGGGGAGGGCCAGAAGGAGACACGTCAGGCCTCGTGACTGAGCGGGGGCGCCGAGTGCCCAGGGCCACAACTGGGGGAGGTGAGCAGGCCCGCACGACAGTTGTACTTCTGTTCAGTACTCTTCCTTCCCACGCGTTCCCCCGCCCTACTCCCAGCCAGGCACGTCCGTGCGCCCCGGAACGTCCGGGTGCCAAGTGAACATTCCATTTGCACTTGGTCCTTTGAGGGGGGTTGCTCAGATGCAAGCTTGGAGACTGGCCAGAACCTTTCAAAGTCGTGACTATTCCTTGTGGAAGTCGGCCCAGGCACGGAAAAAGGGCGGCCTACGCGGAACTAGGGGAGAGCCTCGTGGCTCAACTTGGGGCTGAGCATTCCACAGAAGCCAGGGCTTGCCAGGCCTGCCCTATCCAGTTGTCGAATTCTGGTCTTGTTCCTTTTTTGGAAACTGGGGTCTGTTCAGAAGAAGCTCCCCACAAGTTCCCCTTGTGTTTGCCCGAGCAAACCGGAAGTATTCGCCCCTGCGGGATTCTCACCCCAGTGGGCTACCTAAGCCTTCTGCAGCCAGTCCACCACAGCGCCACTCCTAGCCTCTCATCCCTCCTCCCGAGCTCTCCAGGTTTCCCTCTGAGTAAACCCGGGAAAGATCAGGACTGGCCTCAGCAACTGCCCCGCGCAAGATGCTTAGGGGTTTATCTGGGGAGCGAGCCTCCGTTTTTCCAATTTTAAAGTTGGGATAGTTTCTCAAGGATTGTTGCCAAGATTAAATGCGATAATCTCATGAAAAGCGCTTGCACAACGGTGTAATATTGAGAGCTCAATAAATGTTAACTCGAAACTACAATAAAAAGAGGCCCGAAATCGGCAAGGAGACTCGAAAGGGAGGTCTCTTCAGGAATCCCTCCCGCCCCCCCCCACACACATCGCGAGCCCCCAGTAGTGCAGATTGTAAGTCCCCAGGTGGCTGCCCTCGGGAGGGGCCCGGCGGGAGGACGAGCGCACAGAGGCGTCCAGCACAGCGGTCCTGGGAGGGTTAGGGAGGAGGAAGGAGCGGGCTCCACAGTGCCCCAGGCGCCCGCCGCAATCTGCCGCCGCAGCCTCCGCCGCCGGCCGCAGCCTCATTGTCCTGCCGCGGTGTGGAGACTGCGCAGCCGAGTGAGACCGTGCGGACCCTGAGGCAGTGGACCCGGCTGCGGGCTGCAGGGAAGGGACAAAGTGCTTTCCGTAGCTCTCATTCCCGAGGCCAGGGGTTCCTCCAGCCAGAGTGGCAAGAAAAAAAGGATAGGAACGTATTTTTGCTGCGAATCCCCTTCTATAGTCTCCAACCGACATCTTTTTTGTAAAGGTATTTTCCCTTTTAGGGAGTATAGCCATTGCTTTGTACCAACAGGAAAGTCCATAGTCAATCGTTTAATTGTCAAGGCCACCCCCAATCCCCGCTGCAGTATGGTTGAACGTCTGCCTGATGGCTTCCCAAAAGGCCAACCCTGACCTCGTTGCTTGGAATCTTGATGTGGGGGGATTTCAAATTAGGCCTCTTTGTGGGGTTTCATTAAAAGGGCTATGAAGAAAGTGAGTTTCCTTTGCATTTCAAAGGGGCCTGAGAACCAAATCAGTGTTGGAAATAATTTCCTTCTTATTTCTCTAAAATGTTTTTTAGAAGAGTTAAAAATTACAATGAAAACATTCGATGATACACATGATTTTTCTCTTGGTCTAAATTTTTAAGCAAAAACCTAGGATTCCCCCAAGACTGATTGGGAAAGAGGGATGTGATAATCTGAAGTCAGGCAAAGTAGGTACACCCTTGAGCATGCAGGACCCATGCATGTACCGGCCGTTGCAGAGCTGTGGGGCTACGTTCAAACAGACCCTCGGCCGCTTCCGGCGTAGTATTTTGGAATCCGCTGAAGTCTTGGGAAATAGCAATGGAATTTAGTGGAAAATGGTAGTCATTTAACCCCCTCCCCATTCTCAGTGAGACAGCCCAATCCACTCTGTCCGCGGCTGCGCCTCGCCTTGGGTGCAGTGGGACGTGTCCCTCCCATGTTTCCCTTAATTAGGAGGCAAACTTTTGTCGTCCCCTCCCACCCGCTTTGGTTTAGTAATCAGACCCACATGAGTCACGCCAAACACGCAGCCCCCTCCTGCCCAAGTGACAACTGGCCAGCATACTGTAGGCTGTTGTCCCTTTAAAACTCGAATCCAAAGGGGCAATGATTTATCAAACTTGTATTATCAAGAAGATGTCAACCGAAGGGCACCTTGCTATGCACTGACGCAAACCCGGCCTTTCCCACCGAGATATAGAAAGCGCCTCTCCTACCCGAGCCAAACCCAGTCCTACTAAATAGCGGGTTTCACTCTACCGGTTCAATCTGTTGCCTGTATCAGATATGGTGAGTGTTTGCTTTTTGTTTGTTTGTTTAAGAGGAAAGGGGGTTAAGGTATTAGGGCAGGTTCATTTAGGATATTTCTTTTCGAAATGTCTGTGCATTGGGCCAGAGGGAGCGAGGAAAACAATTTTCGCCCTAAGTACTCTATTTGTACTTAAAGAGCATCACCTGAGGTTAGAAAGAAGCTTCCTAGGCTGTAGACCTGAGGGGTCCGCGGCTCCCCAAGACAGGATTCCGGGCACTGTCCTCGGTGCTGAAAAGTCAGATGCCGGTACACGGGAGAATCGCTGTGGGTCCTAGAGGTTTTCAGATACGAAGGATGGCTGAAGTTGTTCTTAGATTTGGTGCAAATTAAGGAGTTCTGATCTCTGACTGTGTAAAAGGGGGTTAGATGAGAGGCATGCGGTTGAGGGGATGATTAGTTTTTCAGTATAATAAGTATTATTGTTAATGTGTAGGAAGCCCTGAGAGATAACATGAGGGGAGAAAACTGATGGAAAACCCACCGCTGGCCATTCTTTTCATTTGAAATTCAATTAGAAGGAAGCAAATGAAAATTATTCGCGAGTTTTGGTCCTGAGTCAAGCGGGAAGGTGTGTGTGTGTGTAGGGGGGTGGCGTGCAGCTAAAAAGAAAAATACAAAACTTTGCAGGTTCTTCTACGTTTCTGGTAATCTGTAAGTGAATGTAGGTTGTGAAAGATAACAATTCAATTACTAATTTGTGTTTTAAGTCCGGTTTATTGCTTTTTTGTTTGTTATTCTGATCTTGATCTTTATCTTTGCCTTTGCTACCTGGTGGGCGGGGGTGGGTTTGGAGCACTGGGCTTCGTGAAACCGACGTGGCCTCAAGCCTTGGCCGGTGCCAGGGCATCAGCTTTGTGGTCACAGCTTGTCTATCGAAAAAAAAAAAAAAAGGCAATGTGCATTGTTGAATGACAAAGGAAATGGGGCGGAAAATTAAAGAATCTTTCTACAATGGTGATGGAGACGCGGGCACCCCACAACCGTGATTTGAAATCCAAAAGGGGCAGGGAACTCATGGCTGTAGGGCTATTTCCATTCTCCCTTCCCCCCTCAAAAAAAATTCTGCCCTTTTTTTTGGGGGGGGGTTCATCCCCCATCAGAGGGAATATTAGCTTCTTTATGTCGTCTGGTTATTGACTCCCTAATTGAGAAATGCTAATTGAACTGGTGAAAGAAAAAAGAATCCAGATTCCATTTGCTCCCCCAGATATTGTGTCTGGACCTGTGTTGTGAAAGTCTTTCTATGTAGTCGCAGATATTTTTAAGCTGCCGTGACTTTTTTTTTTTTTTTTTTGCACGAACTTGACGTTGTGTTTGCAGGATTGCAGTGCTTCCAAGGAAACGAATAAACAACCAGTCAACAGCATGGAAGCGGCGGCCCAGGACCACCGGGAGAGCCCGTGCGCACCAAGAACGAGCCCAGAGCAGGAGCTTCCCTCTGCCGCAGCCGTCGCTCCACCACCACGTGTGCCCAGATCCGCTTCCACCGGCGCCCAAACTTTCCAGTCCGAGGATGCACGAGTCTACGAGGCCCAGAGGCCAGGAGTGGGGTTTTGCAAACTCAGTAGCCCGCGGGCGCAGGCGGCCTCAGCGGCCCTTCCAGACTTAAGCGAAGGGTACAGCGCGCAGGGCACCCCTCTTTCTGGGGGCGCCGGGCCCGGCAACGCGTTGCACTGTAAGATCCCAGTTCTGCGCGGCCCAGAGGGGGATGAAAACGTGAGTGTGGGCAAGGGCACGTTGGAGCGGAACAATACCCCGTCTGTGGGCTGGGTGAACATGAGCCAGAGCACCGTGGTGTTGGGCACAGATGGGATCGCATCGGTGCTCCCGGGCAGTGTGACCACTACTGCCACACAGGTAAGCTGGTCGTATGCTATCCGCGCCGCCGCCTGCTCTCCAGCAGCGCGAGAGGCAAGCTGAGCCGTGGCGGGTGCACGTGTGCTGATGGGGAGACGGGTTGGCAGTGCCAGGTGGTGGATGCAATAGTGAGCTTTGGGGCTTCAGAAGCTCGCACAGCGCTGGGGTCGTCAGTTCAGGGCGCGAGGGCTGCAGTGACCCTGCCAGAGGGGCTGCGACATGCTCCTTCCCAGCCTCTGTGGTAGTTAGAGTATGGGTGCAAATTAAGAAATAGTTGAAGCAGGTAGATTCTACCCCTTTATGCAGACACGACTCCCTCGCCTGTCAATGACTGAGTCTTTCGTTTTTTTTTTTTTTTTAATTATGATTTAAAAGAAACAGAGAAAAGCCCGTAGGAAGAGGTCGGTGGATAATAATATATGTTCTGTAGTCTTTAAACTGCCAGTTAACATTTATCATCTGTGAACTTATTTGGTGAGAGGCCGGTTTACAAGAGCTACTGAAGCTTAAGCTTCAGGGCCAACTTTTGCCTGGACTCTTCCAAAACCATATCAAATTTTGCCCCTAATGTAGACCACGTCGGTTACACATATGTCAGGCTCCACCCACCTGGCTCTACCCCTGCATTTGGTTCTTTAGAATTCAACCAGAGGCATGAAAAATCCACAGAGCAGATCCCAATCCCTGGGTTAGGGATGAAGGCAACTGCCTGCTCCTTTATGGGCTTTTGTTTCCATTTTCCCCCAGCCTCTCTCCTTCCTTATCTCTCTCTTCTTTCACTTTCCCCTTCCCACTGCCTGCCTTTTTTCTATCTCCTTCCCAGGGCTCAGGGGCTAGGCCTATGTGGTGTGTGTGTGTGTGTGTGTGTGTGTGTGTGTGTATTGGGGGAGGTAGGGGAGAATGCTGGACCAGAATGTCTGCCCATGTGAGATGTGATTTATACACTCATTCTAACCTTAGTCAGACTTCTGTTTGTGTGTACACAAACACATACATGCACTTGTATGTACATTCTTATTCATTTACAGGCCCACACATCAGAAGCTCCGCTGTTAGGATAACTAGAAATAAATATAAACTTGGACATTCCCACTTGCCCTTGGGTTTGGGGTCTATTCCTTGAGCATTTGCCTTTGTGTATTATCTGCCTTTCACAGCATACACTCGACAGTGTGACCCCAGGTGGAGATGAAATTTTGTTTCACATGCTTTGCCTAACCTCCCCACTGCACTGCGGCAAAAAGAGCCGGAACTCCCACCCTTTCCAATCCACCCCAAAGATTGGAGGGTGGGGTTAGAGGTGGAGATGATACGTGTGTGAGAGAAGTAAAGGGAAATTTTACAGATGTTCAGATTCTTGAAATTTCTTTATTTTTCAACCTGCTCATGTATCTGATTGTGCATTTCTGGTACCCACCCTGGTCCTTCTTCTCCCTCCCCTCGACCTCCTCTCTTTCTGAGAGAACGGCTGGTCTGTAGAGCAGTGCGGGACTATAGAACAGTGTTAAAATAAAACGTGGAGGAGGTAGAAGTTGTGCAGTGGCTTGAGTTCCCTGGAGACCTTGTGCAGTGCCCAGCTACCCTGAACACTTTTAGAAATCATCTGAGGTAGCCCAGCATTTAGTAAAGCATTCCTGAACCAGTTATTGTTCCCCAATAAGTCATTTTATGTGAGTTTGGAGAAGTGAGCCCCCAAAATTCTTGGATTGCTGGAACTGGCAGCTGCCTTATGGGACAATCATTCTAGCCCTTCATTTTACAAATGGGGACACAGAGGTTCTGAGAACAAGTGCCTTGCCTAGGGTTATCTATCTGGTTGATACTAAAGTTTAGAGCACTCAAGGTTTCAGAAAGCCTATCTCACCATCTCTGCCTTCTCTGTTCTCTCTCCTGTTTCACTTCAAATCTCCATCTTGCCCATCTCCCTTGCCCCAGGGTTGAAGGAAGGATTTAATTCGCTGATCAGGCAGGTTCTGCTGCAGGCATTAATAGAGAAAGTGAGGCAGAGGCTCTGGCTGGCTTTAAGCATTGCAGCTCTCTTTCTAGCTTTGGCTCACACTTCAATGAAGAAAGGTGGGCAGTGAGGGCTTTTGTGGGGAGGGGAGGAGTTGGTCAGGAACCTGCTTGCTGGGAAATTTAGGCATGATGTTGGGGGACTGCTTGCCAAATGAACTCTTGGTGAAGGGTTGGGGTGAAGGGACCTGCTTGCAATCAGTCTACATGTAAAGGTTTGGAAAAGCTGCTTGCTGTGTGCCCTGACTGTAGGGCTTGGGAAAGAGGGGCTCAGGGGGTCTGCTTAAAATGGATCTTCACCTAAAAATAGGGGGCCTGCTTGCTGACTCTCAATGTAGGGTTGAGGGGTGAGGACCCTGCTTGTAGATGCATCCTTTCTTTAGAATTGGGTTTCTGCTTGCTGATGCATCCTTGGTTGAAAAGTTGGGGACTGCTTGCTGGGATGGACCCCCAGTTGGGGGGAGGGGAGGAATGGGGCCTGCTTGCGGACCTACCGGGGCTGTTATCCGACAATGTGCTTTTCCGCCCCCAGGAGGACGAGCAAGGGGATGAGAATAAGGCCCGAGGGAACTGGTCCAGCAAACTGGACTTCATCCTGTCCATGGTGGGGTACGCAGTGGGGCTGGGCAATGTCTGGAGGTTTCCCTACCTGGCCTTCCAGAACGGGGGAGGTATGGCTTTTCAGCTCTTTCCGCCTGCGGCGCGGCGGGGCGGGCACTTGAGGGTTGGAGGGGGCCCGGAGCCCTCAGGCAGGGGCGGGGAGGGAAAGCTCAGGGTCGCCTCCTGTACTCTAGTTCCTTGCTCCGTAGGTTTGAAAGTAAAGCCAGGAGGCAGGGGCGGTTGTAACCATTTGGATTTAGGTTCCGGAGGCTTTCATCTGGAGATGGCTCAGGGGCCCCAGGAACCTCTACTGGCACAGTTTGGGGGACCGGGTCCTGAGCCAAGTGGACAAGGGCGCAGGGAAGTTCGGCGCCAAGTATTAAGAAAGTGTTGGTACTCCCTGCACCGAATCACCTTTAGATTCAGTAGCCCGGCAGTCCTGGCGACCCGAATTAAAAACCTTTGACATTATAATGTGGAAAGCAGAACTTCCTTTGGAGACTTTGGGAATGTGTGCGGAATGCATTCTAGCCAAGGGCTGCCAGCCGAGAGGGGCTGGAGGTCGTACATACCCTCTGAGACTCTCAGAAGCATCCCACCCCAACACACTCCTAAGCAAAAGCAGGGCATATTTTCATTTCAGCAAACTCCCTTAGCAAAAACATGTTTGCTACCTTTTGTCCTCAACTTAGTGAAATACACTGCTGTTGAACGAAAACCATTCCAGTTACGGGGCCACTAGAATTCATTGTACAAGGAGAAAGGATCCCACATAGCCGGAGTCCCCTTGGTTGCCCGCCCACGGTGGAGGCACCACAGGGAAGGTGGCTAGCCCCCAGGTCAGCCAACTGGCAAGTCCCCTCTAGGAAAGAACTTTGCCCTAGAGCTCCCTTCCACGTCTTCTCAATTGAACCAAAGGGAGGAGACCCGTGGCCCCACATATAGGTCTTTTTTTCTTACTCATTTTCCCCCTCTTTTTGTCTTTTGGGTCTGGCTCTAGGCCGAATTTGGTGCACAACGAGGGACAGGTGCTGCGCCAGGGCACAATTAAAATGGGAAATAGATGAGTTCTCCATTCCAAATTAGGACATGTTCACAAGTACTTACGAGGACCGCAGAGCTTTTGCAATAGGGGTGTCCTGGAAGCAGAAGAATTTGTGCTAGCCTCAGGAATGGAGACATTCTACCTGGGTTTCTATTTCGTTTCCCACAGGGAGTCCTCAGAACAGTGTGCAGAAAGTGGGCAGGAGGTGCCATAAGAAGCTTAGGGACCTAAAGGGAGTTGGGTATGGGAATGAAGGGTGGGAAGGGGATTCAGCATGCCAATTTGGTCCGAGGGTAATTTGCAGAGTGCCGGATTGTGTCTGCAGTATGGTTCCCAGGCACATCTGAGCCGAGCCAGGCACCTGGAGGTGCGGAGGCAGCCTTTTCCGCACTGCGGATCCTGATACCCACTGCAGCCCAGGGTTGGTGGGGAGCTGGCCCCTTCCTCAGAAGCAGGATTGCACAATTCACATCTTTCTCAAAAACCCCATTTAGAGAGGATTACAGCAGGATCCTGGGTTTTATTCCCTGGCTCCTGCTGGACCTTGGTGGTTATGAGAACCCTTGGCCGGAAAGGCCCTTCTGGTGGACAGGAAGTTGGAAGAAATGTGGGAATAACACTAGGACTCCCAAGGATCAGTTTTTTTTTTTTCATGATTTTTTTTTGACTGAGCAGTGCTCTGAGCTCTGGCATCTCTAGTCCCCTGAATTAAACTTGACCCTTGCAAAGGCATTTTCTGCTGAAAACCTTTTCAAAGGTCATGGCAATTCCCCAAGCTTCTCTCAAACAACTTCAAAGAATCCTTAAAGAGAAAGAACCCTAGAGAACCCAGCAAGCCTGTGGAGGCCCTCCAAGTACTGTTGGCCTAGGTAGTGCATTCTGGGAATAAGGAAACCTATATTGGAGGGCTTCAGGGGGCTCCTAGCCTAGACAAGATACCCACATAAATACTTTGGAGTGCCTGGGGCCAGGTACTGTGGAAGGACACAGAAGGAAGATTACCTGAAGGAAGGAGCACTTGTCAACCCTGAAGGATGGAAGGGAGGAGGTCTCATGTAAAGGAAGCTGAGACATGTGTGATGGTGGTGGTGGGGAGAGGGAAGGGGTCTGGCTGCCTGTGGAGCAGAGCCGGGCTCTACCTGGTTGTCAGATGTGCAGGTAACATAAAGGAGGGTCTCTGGAGACTAGCTGAGCAGACTTTAAGTCCTTGGAGGTTTCAGCTCTGATGACATTTTACAGATCTACCTCCAATAGTGAGTTGAAGACATGACTTTTTGAACCCCGGAAAGACTTTATTTTGGGAAATTGAATGAGTGTAAAGAAAAGTCCACCAACATATAACCCCTAGTATCCTGTCTGGTGAGAAATCGAAACGAGGAGTGTTTTTGTTTTTGCCTGTCTACACTTACAGTATTTTGAGAAAAGCTCTAACATGTCTTGTGGGTGCTTCTTGTTGGTTTAGAATATCAAACACGTCTTCAGAAAAGAGGATAAATTGTCCTTTAGTTTATTGAGAGGAGGCCCAGCTCCTAACCCAGAGGGTTAAGGTGGGCCAGAGCCGTGCCTTTGCCTCCCAGGGCTCTCATGTCCAACTCTTTCTTTCCAAGGTGCTTTCCTCATTCCTTATCTGATGATGCTGGCACTGGCTGGGTTGCCTATCTTCTTCCTAGAGGTGTCACTGGGCCAGTTTGCCAGCCAGGGGCCAGTGTCTGTGTGGAAGGCTATCCCAGCTTTACAAGGTGAGTCCAGACCTTCTTTTATTCCTGCCCTCTCTGCCACCACACAGCTCTGGGAAGGAAGATCTATTTTCATGATTGATGGAACTTCCTAGTATTTAACCCCAGTAAATAATGGCCCAAGATCATCTCTGTCATTGTTGAATTCCTGGCATTATGTCTCAATGCCCCAGGTAGACATAGACTCACTTCCACTGTTAGTGCATCCATCTGCACAAGAGAGTCAAGACCAAGGTCCTCACCCTGTGCCCAACCGTTAGCATTCCATAGGATTTGAGGTGGAACGAATCCCTGGAATTTTTGTTTTTGCAGGCTGTGGCATCGCAATGTTGATCATCTCTGTCCTAATAGCCATATACTACAATGTGATTATTTGCTACACACTTTTCTACCTGTTTGCCTCCTTTGTGTCTGTGCTACCCTGGGGCTCCTGCAACAACCCTTGGAACACGCCAGAATGCAAAGATAAAACCAAACTCTTATTAGGTAAGTTTGGAGTACTTCAGTTGTGTGTGTTTTGAGCAACTTATTCATTTAACAGAGATTAATTGAGCACATATTATGCATGCCAGGTCCTATACTAGGTTCTGGGGGCACAAAGCCAACATACTTAATTTAAGCATTTAAGGAGTTCATGGTTCTAAGGAGGAGTGGTTAAATTTTTGTTTGCTCATGAATAGCTTAATGTTTGTTAAAAATGCAGATTCATAGTCCTACCCAGGATGCAGTTGGCTTAATGAAATTCAGTGGGGCCAGGAAATTTCAAGTTTTACAAAGTGGTCTAGGTTCTTCTTTTGTTTCATAGAGTGTTTGTCAGACTAGCAGCATTACTTGGGAGGGGCTTGAAAGCCTCCCTCTAGACTTCTGGAATTAGAAGTTGCATTTTGCCAAGATCAAGCACAGCACAATTTGAAAAGTGATGCTCTAGGTTCTAGAGTCTAGGAGAGTAATACAAGTGATCCCAGGGACACCCTTCACAAAGTACTGCTCAGTGCACAAGTCAATATGGGAGCAAACACATAGGCCTAGACCTTGGAGATAAATGTGCATAACACAGTGCCTGGCGGGGGGCACGTCTGCTGGGGAGTCGGGGGTGCTCCTGGAAGACTTTGCAGGTGTGAAATCCATTGGGACTTGAGGTCTTGGGGGCAATTGTCAGTCTCTTGGGTGGAGGGCAAGAATGAAATGGAGGGGAAACAGGGCAGAAATGTGGGCAAGGCTCTCTGGTCTATAAGCTGTCTCTGCTTCTGACTTTATGTATCTCTGGGCTAAATAATTTCTCTCTGCGTCTCAGTTTTCCTCATCTGAGAAATACAATAATAATATTCTGCACCCTATCTATCTTATGGGCTATTGTATGGAGAAAAGACATGAGGGATATGATGGCAGTTGTAAAGGTATAAAACTCTACAAATAGAAGGCATTAGTATCAGTCAATTTTGAAAGCTTTGGTCATTTTCATGGGGACCTTAAGCAAAGGGTTTCCTTTTTCCCTGGTAGATATGTGTTCTTCTTAAGCTGAGTTCATGCTGAGGCCATGTGCTTATGCTATCTATGATTGGCTCTTGGTATTGGCCTCACAAACCAGCTCTTCCTCCCACCCCCCGCCCCGTATTCTGCCCAGTGCAGCACTTAGGCAATGTTTGACTCCTTGTGTGTAAGAGCAAAGGATAAATACCCCCAACCCCCAAGAGAGGCATACACACCTAAAGATAGCAATTCCCACTGGAGTGTGTTTACCCTCAGGTGCCTGTACATACACACCATGTCCAGCCTCCACCTGGAGAAGCTTTGAGTAAGACGGAAAGGGAACTAAAACTAGAGACACGTGCCCATTGAATCCAAACCCTGTGTACCTGGAAGTGCTCAGGAATAGAGGGGTGGAGATTTATGAAGGTTTCCAGAGGTGCGATTCTTTTGTTGTATGACCAAGAGTCTGTTCCTTAGTCTCTCTGAGCCATGGTGTGCTTATCTGTACCATTTCCATGATTCTTAGGTTCTGGGGGCACAAAGCTGATTTCTAACAACCAGACATACTTAATTTAAGCATTTAAGGAGTTCGTTATATGACCAAGAGTCTGTTCCTTAGTCTCTCTAAGGTTCTCAAACTCAGCTGCTGAATGTTAGTATTACTCGAGAACCAACAAATCAAAACATTATTTAGGGTTCACTCACACCAATTAAAATCAGATTATTTAGGGACAGAGGCTAGGGATCTGTATGATTAAAGTTCCCCAGGTGCAACCAAGGGGAAGAACCATTAAGCCCACATCTGTGTGCATGTGTATATTCGAGCTGGGGACTGAACCCAGGGCCACTCCACATTCTTTAATTAGGCTCCCCTTAGACAGTTTTGGAATGGAGGAGCCCACATTCTTTGCCCTGCACAGAACTTAGCTCTGCAAAAGTGCTGTATGGGACAATCCCACTTGGTAGCTGTATAGAGTCACAACCATCAATCAGTTGCCAGAACAGCTTCCTGAAGATGGTTGCCATGTTAGAATGCAGAACTACCTCATGATCCCAACTCATCCCAGAGTCCTGCTTGTCCTTTCCAGATTGTGTCTGGGAGGGAAGTGACTTTCCAAGAGGGTGCCTGATAGAGCAGGGTTGTTGGGTTGATTCAGGCTCCATGGGATTCTGCCCTGTGGACTTGCCTCAGGGATAACATGAGTCATAGTGACAGTGTCCTGCAGCTGTCCTTGGGGGGGGGGAATAGTAGTTTAGAAACACCATTCTCCTCTACTAACAATACTTGCTAATATAAGTGCATCCCTTACTCCACAGCAAGCACCAACTTTAACACTTTTATTGAATTATCAATGTCAAGGTGGACAACAAATAACATGTGAGTTCTATTATTGTTTCCATTTTACAGGCGAAAAATTTGAGCTCAAAGTCAGAGTTAGCCCAAGTTTGAATCCAAGTTTACCCACTTTGAATCCAAGTTTACCCACTTTCCAAAGCCATGGACCTAAACACTATGCTAAATGCTTTCCAATCTACCAAGTGGCTTTATAAATGTTTCCGTTATTCCTTATGGGAGCCCTCTGAGTTCCAAATGTCAGGTGGCATGATCACTATTTTGCGGGTGGCAAAATGGACTCTAAGGCTCAAGCTTTAAGTCACAAGGTAGAACCAGTACTAGAATTTGGGTCTCGTAACCTCTGACTTTCTGTTTGTCCAGGGTTCTTGAAAAATCTTTGGTCCAAGGTTCTATTCCATAAGTCCCAGCAAAATGATATTACTCCAGTTGTTGTCTAACTGATGTTTGATATTGAAATTCTATGGGATAAGAAGAAAGCTTGGGTGAATTGCCAGTTTCCACTTCTAGAAGTCTATTTTATGAGGGAAATTAGGGTCAGGTAAATACTATACAAAATTGTTAATTACAGTTATGCTTGTAATATTGGAAAACAGTAGAAGCACTTAAATATTTGACAGAATTCATACAATTATCAAGTTATTCCATAGTTTAAACATGGGAATATTCTCATCATATCATGTTAAATGTTACAGCAAGATGCAAATTTTAGATTAATTTTATCTTTACTAGTAATATGCACATGGATATGCATATTACTAGTAAATAATAGTAATATGAATATTAACAGTGGTGGATTTGGGACCATTCTTTTCTATATTTTCTATCATGTTCTTATTTTTATAGCCAGTACCCAGCCCCCTCCATTTTAAAAAGTAAATTGAGCTTGTCAATTGGGCCACACACAAGGTAGGGGCCCGAGACAGGCAAGACCCTGACCTGGTTTGGTTTTGTTGTTTCCAGTCTGACTCATAGCAACATAAAAGGCACAGTAGAGACATAACACAGCTAAGCTTTGGTCGACTGGTACAAACCATAAAAACTGTGCAAGCTCTGAGCAGAGACAATGGACATTTTTCACTTTGATTATTCCCTGTGAGCCTATGGGCAGGCTCAGAAGATCCTATCTCATCCTTAGCCATTGCTTTAATTTTTTTTTGTTAAAAGAATAAGGTGTCAAACCCCCACTCTTCCTCTGTGCAGCCCCTCCATCTCTCATTTGGTGTTATCTGCGCCTGGGAGTGTTCCATTCCCGGGGGTCATGCTGTCACTTGCAGGAGGACTGATATTGTGGGGTTCTTGTATGATTTAAAAAAGGTGATAGTGACCTGACCTGCAGAGATGCAGACAGCTGTAGAGCCATCTGCTCTGCTGGACAATTGGTAGTCCAGACAGCAGATATTCCTGTACAATTTCCCAAGTGAACACACCAAGTGAGGCTTACTTAGGAGACAGACAAATCTTTTTGCCCCAAATGTATGTCCCAAATGGCCTTCAGGTTCACCTTCTCCCTCTTAACCCCTTTACAACCCACCCTCATGACAGCTAGGTAAAAGGACTTGTCCTAGGAGAGAGGGGATAAATGGCCATAATTGTGACCTTCAACCACAGGGAGCGAATGGTTGTCCCATGCATCTCTCAGTGCTGCTAGGGACATGCTATCTGGGAGCTCTACCTCACCACAGAGCAGCCAGGGCATTGTACCTAGGTCTACCCATGGGTAGAGGTTGAGTTTTACACTTATTTTCTAAGGTGCAAATTTGTAGAAGACACTATTTTGGGGTGACTCAACCCTCCAGGTATCTATAATGGAGAGCAACTAATCTGTGCCCTGCCAAGTAAGACCAGCAACCGTTTTGTGAAAATAGGAGCTAGCAGGGTCACTCCAAATGGGAACAACATAAATACCATTTCTATTTCTGGAATGGCTCAATTTTCATTAGAACTTTAATTAAATGTTCCTATTCTCCCTAGTCTTCCCATTTATTAATAATTGCCCGAATAAAGAGAATCCCATTCCAACAGCTTTTCAATTTAGCACGATCATTATCACTGTTCTTTGTTCGGGGTTGCTGGGCCGCGGAGCTCAGTGATGAGAAGGCCCATCCATCCTTTTCGCTTGCAGACCTAACGGAGCCCTGCGCTGGGAAGCGTGCTCCTGCCGCCCAGTGGTGGGAAGGGATATTGCAGGAGACCTGAGGCTGCAGAGAGTGAAGGAGCCTCGCTGCTGCATTGCTGCAGCAACTGTCACCTTGAACTGCTGCAGCGCAGTGATCCAGAAACCTCCAGAGGCGCTCTTTAGGGAAGGAGCCTGCCTGCTCCACAATGGCAATTTTGGAAGCAGGAATTTGATATTTGCCCAAGTATTAGAGACCTCTGGTCCTCGGAGATGGACACCATTTGGGGGCAGGAGGGAGAGAAAGAATTCCAGCGCATACTTGCCAAAGAGGGAAATGGATGGTGCTTTAATTGCCTTGGTTCAGTTTGTTGCTAGGGGGAACAAAATCTTCCCGAGTAAATATTTGATAATTAGCTGGGAATCCTCCTGAAACTGTTTTTTTGATTAAACTAAAGAAGATAATATTGAATAGAAAGCTACTTAGAGATATCTAAAAGCAGAGTTTCTCTGCCCAGGATTTTATGGGGGACATCTGGCAGTGTTCCAGAGACATGTTTGGTTGTTGCAACTGGGCAGTGTGTGAATGCTCCTGACATTTAGTGAGCAGAGGATGGGGTGCTGCTAAATACCCTGCAATGTGCAGGACAGCTTCCTGAAAGAGTTATCTGACCCCAAATGGCCTCAGGACTGTGTTGAAAAATCCTAGTCTGAAGAATTCAGCAAAGGGAAAGGAGTCTTATGATTATTTTTTTACTCTTTACCCAATATTCTGAGGCATTATGGAGGATGTGTGGAAGGCAGTAGGTAATTTATGGAGGCTATTGGGCTTGGGGGAGATGATATTGAGGATCAGAGATGTTCACTGCATGAAAAGCTGTAACAGTGATGATTGAGTTATGGCTAAAAATTTATTGAGTGCCAGCCAACTGCATGCCAAGCATCTTGTGAAAAAAAATTTTCTCTCTCTCTTATTTACTTATAATATTGGGAATTTAATCCAGGCACACTCCACCACTGAGCTACACCACCAGTCCTTTTCATGTTTTCTTTTTTTAAAATTTTGAGACAGCCTTTTGATAAGTTGAGCAGCTTGCTTCTAACTTTGATCCTCTGCCTCATTCTCCCAAGATCTGGGATTGCAGGTGTGCCTCATTTCACCCAGCAATTTTTTTTTTTTAAATTCATGATCTCATTAATTTGAAACTTGCAACAATGCTGTAAACTAGACATGACTCTTACCGGAAGATGGAGGCATGGACCGATAAAAGAACTTAATCAAGCTGTCCTTAACCTGTAGGCTTGCCTGCCTTGCTGTTCCACAGAGGGCAGATATTGGGTATAGACACACCGGCCAGATCTTGGCTGCATATGATTTCCCCCCTGTGATATTTTAAAACAATTGTAACTCATTTCCAGCATTTTATTTATTTTTAGTGGTACTGGGGCTCTAACCCAAGGCTTTGAACATATGAGGAAAATGTCATACCACTAAGCCATACCCCCAGCTGTCAACGTTTTAAAATTGAAAGATCTCCCACAAATATATAAATTTTCTGCCAGAACATCTGAAAAAGCCTGGCACTGATTGGCTGGAGTACTCTGTTGGCCACGGTCCCCGCCTCTCTCTCTATCCTCCATTGTGTGCCCTCCTCATTGGTGTTGCCATCCTGGGGTCTGCAGGTGTCTGAGGTCATGATCCTTGCTCTTTATTTCATAGCAGAGAATTTAAGAGGATGGATTCCAAAGAGAGGGTGTTTGTTTGCTTCATGACTTGATGTACGACCCTGTGAGCATCTCTCTGGGCTCTAGTTTCCTTTCTTTGTAACACAAAGATAATTACAGTGTCTATCTCAGAGGGGTGGCGTGAAGCTTAAATTAGCCTGTGGTTATAAGACACTTAAAAGAGTGTCTAAGCCACGATCAGTGCCGTACAAGTGATGGTTGTTATTACTGTTTACTCTTTTATAAAACAGTATCTTTTAGGATTAGGCCCGGTGGACTCTGTTTAAAACATCTGTCAATTTATCTGTATTTTATTATAAAGCTGTTAGACATTATAATGTGGAAAGAAAGACTTCAGCTTCTTCCTATTTAAAATGAAGATAATAAAATGCACCTCATGGGTTTTATGAAGATTTTGTGAGCTAATAATTGTTAAAAGGGTACAGCGTCATGCCTGACATAGTATGAGTCACATGGTAACTCCCACTTCTTATCCCAGGCCTTCTCAGCCTCACCACTACTGACATATTATGCTAGGTAATTCTTTGTTTTGGGGGACTGACTTGTACATTTTAGAATATTTAGTAACATCCATGACTTCTATCCACTAGATGCCAGTAGCACCCAGTTCCCTGATATGAAAGTTAAAAATGTCTCCAGACATCACCAAATGTCCCACGGGGTTCAGATTCCTTGAGTAACACTGTGTCAGATCTTGTTGCAGGTTTTCCTGAGCATAGTGTGGTTGCTGCCTCCATTCACACCCCCCCCCCCCCCAGGTCAGGGGAACAGAGTAGGGATCTTAGAGTGCTTCTTGTGGGTTGGCTGTGGCGCCCAGCAGGGGGTCTGGGATGAGCTTGCTAAGCTTCTGTGGCTGTACCCCTTCAGGAAGTTTGTTTATCTCTGATTAAACTCATTCATACCATTCATTTGTTTTCTGTAGAGTCACAATGACCTCGGGTTTGAATTCAAATTCTCTTCCTCATTTGCTGTGTGACTTTGGTAAAGTTACTTAACCTCTTGAAGCCCATTTCCATATTTAAAAAAAGGAGATAATACTACCTGCTGTGTGCATTGTTGTGAGCAGTCAAATGAGATAATGCTTGCAAAGTGCTTAGATCCCACATAAATGTGAGCCATTGTTATCAGTACAAGGTCCTGCTGGGGATATGGGAGTGGGGTGGGGGCCACAATGAGTAGAACACAATTCTGTGCTTCTACATCTTGGTTAACACTTTCCCAAATTTACCCTCTAATACTTGGCAAATGTATTTGGCTTATATTTAAATGGAGACCAACAGACAGATATATATATTCTCTGTACAGATTTCACTGTGTTTCTCTTCCATCCTCTCCTAAACAGATTCCTGTGTTATTAGTGAGCATCCCAAAATACAAATCAAGAACTCGACTTTCTGCATGACTGCCTATCCCAACTTGACAATGGTTAACTTCACCAGCCAGGCCAACAAGACGTTTGTCAGTGGGAGTGAAGAGTACTTCAAGTAAGATGGCTGGGGATTGTGTGTGTGTGTGTGTGTGTGTGTACTTCCTAAGAGAAGCCCAATGAGTTATAGATGTTCATTTTAAAGACTAGAGGTGAGGGGGTGGCGTGGTGGGTCACTTCCATGTGTATCTTGACTGTTCAGGGAAATATGTTTTTTCCTGGTTTGGCTTCCAGATGCAGATTGTGATACCTTGGAGGCCTTGAGATGAGGGTTGGCTGGAAGATGGTTGGTGGGAACAAGATCAATGTTTCTGTAATTCATCATGATAATGGAAAAAAATTGTAACCTTGATCCAGTGTGATCAAGGCAGACCTTCAGTTAACCAGATAATTTTTTTTCCCCAACTGCTCTTGATTTTCAGGGAAGAAAGGCAAAAAATAAGAAATCCAGTCATTATCAAAGTTTTAATGTAAATAAGAATGAATTTCCTCCTCTCTCTTTGTCTCTCTATAGCTTAGTTTTGTATTTTCTATATCTATATTATGGTACATTGAATACTGCGGCTCAAAGATACTAGAAAGTTCTCAGCTACTTTAAGAAGATTTAGAAAATTTCATGAAATTGTATCTTAAAGAAGGTAAATGTAGACATTTCAACCAAGGGTAAAAAAATGAGTATTTTCCAGCTAACCTTTAAGTAAGGAATTGTGAACTCAAATGCGCTCAGGGACCTGGTAGGGAATATAAAGGAGTAAAGTACAGACACATAAGACTATAGAGAATGGTGGGGACTGTGAAAAACTGAAGGGGACCCCTGCCGTGTGTAAGGGAAGCCAGTGATGCTCAGCCCCATCTCATCACTGCCTGGGGGAATATGGATCAGCATCATCAGAGCTTCCCTTTCCCAAAAGAAGTTGGAAATATAACCTAGATTCTTATGTGATCTCTCCCATTTTAAATGTTAGTAAAAAATAATTCAAATAAAACACTGGAGCCAAATAAAATACCTATATTGATGGGCCTCCAGTTAGTTATGCAGATTGTGATATTGGAGGGTACAGGGGTGGGGTGGGGGGCCACAATGAGTAGAACACAATTCTGTGCTTCTACATCTGGGTTCATAGTTAGTGGCCTTTACTAGATGGTAGGAAGTGGTCACTCATACCTTGCTATTTCTCCCAGTTGCCATTAATTTCCATTTCAGATTTTCTTTTCTGTATGGTCTCAAAAGGTGCATGGTTGTCCCCTGCAGGATAGAAGGGAGATTAAGGATGAATGATTAATCCTCTGAAGACAGTTCTCATAGGGGTGATATGGGTGGCCTTCAGTTCACTCTGAGCAATGAAAACCTGAGCCTGGCCTGGTGGTATCTGACAAAATCTGACCGCACAATCTGTGTGGTTGGGTATCCTGGAAAATGATTTGTGATCCTGCTTTTGGTGGTTGTTACTGATCCCCTGGGGCCAGTTTTAATTTCTAAGAAGAAATGTTATCAGGAGCTTTTTGGGACTTGTCCCAGGTCTCTTACTGAAGCACAGAGTAGTTGAGATGGTCAAGGTACTGTGCAATTGTTGAATAAGTGGATTTTTTTTTCAGCAATGGGGACATGGGGGAAGTTTCCCCCCAACCTTGGGAAATTTGATCCCCAAAGTTTTACCATGGAGCTAAGTTAAGTTCCACTACTGGTTAGTCCCGCTCAAATTTTGAGCCCCTTTGCTCCCAGGTTTGGGACTGAAGGAGGCTCTGTCCTCACAAAACTTGGCCCTGCCTGTTTTGAAGGGCATGACTGAGTGTGGCAGAACAGCCCGAAGGAGGCTGTGGCTAGCTGGCAGGAGGCCGTGAAGCTGGCCAGGTCAGGAATGGCACCACTGTCCTCATTTCCCTCGGCAGGTCAGAACCTGTACAGCCCTGTGGAGTCTGGTTTGTTGATGGCCCTTTGTTCAGGACACAGAAAAATGTGGACCTACAAATAGCAATTTCATATAGCAGGCGTGGCTAGGTTGTCACTGAGTCAAAGTGACTGAATATGCTATCAGGCTCAGTGACCTTGAAATTGACTCCTGGTCTCAGGATGGATGCTGCCCTGCTAGTCATCCAATCAGGCTCCATTCACCTGCTAGGGATGTGGGAGAGGCCAGGAAGGCTGTGACTTCTTCATTGACACCGGTTGTCAATAGCAGCTGCAGATGACCAGCAGCCCCCTTCTGTTGGCACCTGCATATCTGCTTTGAATACAATGCTTGAATAAGGTCAGGCCACCCCTTCTTGTACATTGTAGCTGACCTCAGCTTCAGGACCTGCACAGTGCAGTCTGAACTATAATATAGAGCATTTCTAGTCATTTAGCATAAGCAGTTTCTACTGTGTACTAATTTTTCAAATTTAGCATTATGCAAATATTCTTATAACCCACTAGAACAATGCAGAAAACACACAGAAATTATGCTTGACAGTTTGGAATTTCAATTGCACTTCTGCGGCAGTTCCAGATGATGGTGGGCTGACTGTCTGGCTCAGAATTGTGCCGAGGGCCACAAGTGTCCTCCTAGCACATCATTAAGAGCACAGTAGATCCAGCTGGTGTCTCTGCAGACAGCTATGGGCGAGGGCCCAGATCTGCAAATCCCTCACAACCTGATCTGATTAGGTCCCTGCTGAGGAGGCTGGGGGACATTGCTGGGTTTGTTCAAGGCTCCTGGCTCTGCTGGGGACTGTCACTTCCTCTTCTTTCCCTCTCATTCCTCTCCCTCCCTTCTCTTTTAATCCTCAGGTACTTCGTGCTGAAGATTTCTGCTGGGATTGAGTATCCTGGGGAGATCAGGTGGCCACTAGCTTTCTGCCTCTTCCTGGCTTGGGTAATAGTGTATGCATCCCTGGCTAAAGGAATCAAGACTTCAGGAAAAGTAAGAACTTAGGTTTATCTAAGTAAGAGAAAGCTGTGGAATGCCCAAGGGTGGCTGTGTCATAGAGCAGGCAACAGAGCAATGGGAAGGGAGTCTGTGGATGTGGGTGCTAATTCTGATTGTGCTCCATGGTAGCTGTGGAGCTCTGGGAAAGTGACTTCACTCCTGTCTGTAAAATGGGGATAGAAATACTGTTCTTGTAGGGACCCAATAAGACAAATGTGTTCAGAGCTCTAGGTACTGTGATTAGTTTCCTCCCTGTCCTATTAGGGCAGACACTCATTCCACAGATGGATGTGATTTGGTTGCTTTCCTTAAACTCTCAAGTTCGTGCTTTTGTTTTCTTGCCTCTGGGTCTGACCGCCAGGTCAGATATTGCTTCTGCCAAGAAGATGGTTGCAGATCAAAACTGCAGGGGAGTCCTTCTCATTCCACCATCATGTTCTTGGTTTTCATGCCCTTCTTCCAGCCCCCAGCTTGACACTTTCTCAACCCTCATGCCCCCAGCACTAAAGGAGGACAGTCCTGTCAGTGGGACTGACTGAGCCAATACTGGGCTAGTCTCACTGAGCAGTCTCTTGGTTGGGCCCCTGGGAAACTATGGAACTCCCTCTGCAGCCCATTTCCAAGCCTCAGAAGGCCAGGAGTCCAGGCAATCCCAAGCCACACTGGCCATTGTTATAGGGCCACATTGACGTTTTTCTGTCCTTCTGCTGTCTTAGAAAAACCCCACTGATGGGTTGACCAATCCTTTTTTGCATTACAAAACAACCAATAATATCTGGTGACTCCAAAAGGCATTTGCATGCTTCAGAATGAAAGTGAAAACGTCTTTAAGACTCAAGGAATGAATATGTAATGGTGGACTGAGATCATAGGGCGTGCAGTGAGATTTGGTCCAGGTGTCCAGGCCAGGGCTTTCTGTGGTGACATTATCACCAACTGACTTTGGAAGGATCAGACCATATGGGGAGGCTGGTCTGTCCACCTCCCAATCCTCAATCCTCAGAATGCGCCCAACCAGATACTCAAACCTGGCTGGCACCCCTTGGCCACATAAGCCAATCTGTGTTCTCTCTGGGCATATGGACATGCTCCTGGGTGCCCTTTGAGTACAGGTCTTTCTGGTTCTTTCTAGATAATCTAGTGCCACAGGGATGTGAATCATGAGTCACCTGAGACAGGTAGCAGAACTCAAATCGCACAATGTGGGAAGAGTCAAGCCAGCTAGAGACAATCCGAGGGCACCTGTGTTCTTGACCTTGGGGACTTCTCCTGGTGTTTGCTGAAGAGGGACATCTCCACTTGGGCCATGAAACTTGACTGGGTTTTTAATTGGCTTTACGCTTTTATTTGTTCTTGTCAACAAATGAAAAGAGAATGTTTTCATCTTAGCTATTTTAGGAAATTTTGGTTTCCTCATTTCTAAGGGGAAGGCAGTTGGGTGACGTCTAAGGCCCTCTACCTTTAGCATTATCCTGTCTGAACACTTGCTGAGTGTGCTCTGACTTCAGTTTCTCCTTCTATAATAAGAGCTGGGATTAGCTCAGAGTACTAGAGGCTGGGTTGTGGGCTTTTTAAGGCTGTAGGAAGATAGGACAACGTTAAAGTGACCCTAACAACAATTCCTAGAGTGGCCTTAGATTTCCTGGAGTCCTTGTCTTCTGTGGCTTGGCACTGAGCTAGGAAGGGAGTTCCATTGTCCTCAAAGGGCCCAGCCAAGGGATTGGTCAGCAAGACTAGCCAAGTATTTGTTGGACCAATATTCCACCAGCAGGATTGCCTCTTGTGGCTAAGGGTGGAGACTGTCCCTTATCACTAAACCATGATCTAGTGGCTAGGCTAGAAGGTGAAGATGTGCCTGGCTGGACAAGAGGTTATAAATGAGGAGCTGGGAGAACAGGAGCCTTCTTGGTGGCATGAGGAAAAATGATCTGGTACCTCCAGAGTCAGACCAATCTGAGTTCAAGTAATGACTTGAACAAGCTATTTAACCTTTGGAAACTGGCTCCTTATCTGTACATTGAGGATGACAGTACACACCTCATAGGATTGCTGTGAGGAATGAATGAGATAGTGCATGTGTAAACCTGGCATATGATCAGTGGATGTTAGCTCCTTTCATTTTTTTTAAACATTTATTTTTTGGAAGTAGTTGGACACAACTCACTCACTTTCTTTCTTTCTTTCTTTCTTTCTTTCTTTCTTTCTTTCTTTCTTTCTTTCTCCTTCCTTCCTTCCTTCCTTCCTTCCTTCCTTCCTTCCTTCCTTCCATTCTCTGAGGATGGAACCCAGGACCTCCCACTTGCTAGGCGAGCGCTCTACCGCTGAGCACAGTCCCAGCCCCTCTTTTCATTTTTATTATTATTATAAATGTCTATGTATTAAGGGGGTCTTGTGCCACAGTGGCATCTCAAAAGCAGTGCTGTTGTGGGGGAAATGGGAAGAGAAAGGGAGTTTTGTGCAACCTCTGTGCCAGGCACTATGTTGACAGTTGCACAAGCATTTGTTCATTCAACTTTCACAACCCCCTGCTGGGGTAAGTGCATTGGTTCCATTTTATAAGCTCATCAAGGGGGACCAAATTGCCTGAGGTCACAGTCTTTCACGGCTGTTAGAATTTGAACCCAAGTCTGTCTTGCTATGAGGCCTAGACTCTATCTGGCCTTCTCTTCAAGGAGGGACTGCTGGTGGGAAATGTGAAATCCATCATCCTCCCACTGTGGGTCAGGACCTCCATACCCCTCTCCGGTCTCTGCTTCAACGTGTGACTTAGGAAATCCCAGGATGCATCTGGACCTTACTTTTCTCATTTGCAAAGTCAAGGGCCTGAGTAAACATTCGCTAGAATTCTTTTAAGCCTTGCTCTTCTGTGCTGTTTTGGAATGCCTTATAATCAGTTCTTCCAGCCAATTCAGAATTTATTCCTTGGTGCTGAATTTTGTAGCCTTTCTAGGAGAGGATGTTTTAGTAAGTCCTGAGCAGGTTTTTATTTTCTTTAGATCTGCTAACTTATCCCCTCTTTATTGAGGAAGTTTTCTGACCAAAGATCAATGATCAATTTTTTTTTTCAATGTGGGATACCACCAGAAATAATGAACCACAATTTATTATCCTGGCCTGGGTTGTACAGATATTAATCCTGAAAATTATTTGAGAACCAAGGTGAATGGCATGACTGAAGCTGCTCATTATGGCAAACTCCTTTGTGATTGAAATTCTACCAGCGCAATCATTTCTATGCCGCAGAGATGTCCTTACTTTCCTGCAGCACAATAAACTCAGTTCCTCTTATTTAGGACCTGAGGAGACAATAATGGTTGGTTGCTTCTTCTGAGACCAAAGCCTTTGAGCAGCTAGAGCTCTAGAGACAGGGGCGACCAGCAGGCAGCCTGAAGGTCAAGCACAGCCCATCTTACCGCAGGGGCTGCTCTTCCTGAAAGTTATGGCAACAGAGCAAAGCTCACCTAATTAGCTCGTGCGGCCATACCACCTGTTCAGGGACCCTGTGGTGAGGAGGATGCCTCAAGGATTCAGGCCGACAGACTGAGACCAACTAGTCAGTTACTCCTGCCAAGTATAATTCATTATTGTTCAAGTTTAATTCCTCTGACAGTATATCCTGAAATAGTTACATTCTCAAGTTTCCCCAACACAGGAATGAACTGGGCACGAAGCTTCTGTGGACACCTCTCTTGCATTTGAGGCATCCTCAGGATTTATAAACCAATCTGTCAGCCCTCTCAGGTCACCAAGACCTGAGAGGTATTCTTTTCTGCAAAATGGGACTAATATATCTGGTCCATAGGCAGAACTCCAGGCGTGGCGGTGTCTGAACATTGTCAACAGTCAAATGGGAACAGCCCTTAGCTGGTTAGGCTGGGAGGAGTCTTGGCGTTTCCCCCGCAGGCTCCTCAGTTGCAGCGTCCCCTGCCACTATTGTCTTGGGGTGACGTTGGAAGTTAGACTGGTAAAGGCCATCCCTGGTTGGTGGCCTCTCCTCCCTCTAGTCCTGTCTCACAGCTGAGAGTGCAGGTGCACCAGCCCAGGGTGGGGCGATTTTCTCCTGAGATGTCAGATGTCCTTGGGTTTTGTAACATCTCTGTGCCTAGAGGTTTCACTTTCTCTCACCCTTTAAGGGGAAGAGAGAAGCAGGTTTGCAGGAATAGGAGGGAGCTGGCCGCGGGCTCTTGCCCACAATCCCTAGCATTGTGAGACTGCTGTCCTGTGGGGGCAGGGAAGAGGCATCCTGTCCTGGTGGTGGCAGTGGAGAGGTGACGAGGCCAGCCTGTCCCTGGGTCTGCAGCTAGAAAGCAAGGGGTTGGCCTTGAGAAATTGGGTTTAGCATCAAAAATACTTCCCCATTTCACTTGCTGAGACCAAACATGTTGGAGTCATCCTTGACTCTTCTTTTTCTCACATTAGATATACAGGACATTCTCTTGGCTCTCCTTGAAATCATGTCCAGTCTGATGGTTTCTTATCAGCTCTACTGATCTCCTGGGGGAGCCATCGCCATCCCTTGCTTGGTTTGCTGACAGGTTTCCTCCTGTTATTGCCCCTCCCTTGCTCCTGGCAGTACCTGCAGAAGGTGACGCTGTTAAAATATGACATCATGTTACTAATCTGCCCAAACCCCTGCTGCAGCCTTCCTTCTCCCACAAAGTGAAAACCAGAGTCCTTAAGGGCTCATCTGGCTCTGTGAGACCTGCTCCTCTCTGCCTTGTCTGCAGGCTTCCTCTCCCCTACTCCTCTCATGTTCCAGGCCAGCCTCCATGATATCCCAATAGGGCACACATCTGCCCTTCTTAGAACCATTATTCCAGCTCTTTCCTCTATCTAGCATGCTCTCCCGGACACCTGGTTGGCTCACATTCACTTCTCAATGAAGCCTTCCCTGGCCACCCGTTTCATTTTGCTGGTGGTATTGGAACCCAGGACCTCACATATGCAAGGCAAGTGCTCTGTCATTGCCCTCTATCCCCAGCCTATGGCCACCCATTTTAATATGGCCATTTTCCTAACCATTCACCCAGTATGCCTGTCTCCTTTTTCTGCTCTATTTTTCCTCCAATAGATGTATCACCTGCTTTGTTTACTGATATATCCCAGATGCATAACTGTGCATGGCTCATATTACCTGTCCTATGTATTCATATATTTGTTTGTTTATTTGAATAAAGGAAATGACCCCAGGACTCTAACCTTTCCCAATCCATCTCTTTTGAAGTTTCCATATTAGTCCTCATCCCTTGAAATCTCAGTTCCTTTCCCTAGCTGCAAGGCTGGAGCCCCCAGCCAGGTACTAGAGTCTATACAGCCGGTGTGTGTCAAGAATTCTGCTCCCACTCACAGGGGCCAGTGTTCTAGTTAGATGGAACACTTCCAGGATGGAAGATGCAGGAGGAAAGGAGATGGCTCTAAGCCAACAGTACTCCCTCAGCTATAACGCCCACCCATGGATAAGAGAGGACTTTTGTGGGCTCTCATTCCACCAAGCATCTTATGATACATTTTTGGGATATAGCCTGCTTGTGAGCTAAGGGTTCTTAGTGTTGTTAAATTTAGGACTGGTGAGTTCTAGGCCAGGCTCTGAAGTGGCACTTTTGTTTCTAGTGTTTCAGGTCTGTATTCTTTGTATGGATTATTCCAATATCCTCTTTTAGTGGCCCTGTGAGGAGCGTACTGTGAACACCACCTTGCAGTGTGGACACTGAGACTCAGAGAGCTTAAGTCACTTTTCAAGGTGACCCAGATTATAAGTGGTGGAGTCAGGCCCATGTGACCCTAGAACCTGAGCTAATACAGTCTGCTCTCTTCCCCATCTACCATTTTGATCCCAAGCCCTTCCTTACCCTGAGGCTTGATTGACAGGTAAGGAAGGAAAGTACCTCCAACACATCCCCATCGAACAAGTCCCTAAGTTCTGCTGATGTTACCTCCCAATGCTTGTTGATCCTTGTTTCCCACTTCCAGAACCCATCATTGTACTCTGGGACACTCACGGTCACTCCAGTGTCACTATCCTCTCCTTTCTCCACTCTCAGCCCCAACTTTATGCTCTTCTAAGAGTGAGTAGTGCTTTGCCCTCTCACACCTGCCTTGCCCACTTTCTCCCTTCACCTTCCGACCTTGCTTTCCTACCTTGAAGTCACACTCATCTTCTAAGATCCAGCTCAGAGTCATCTCCAGAAATCTTTTAGAAACTCCCAGACTGACACAGTGCCCTTCCCTGGCCTTCTGCAGTGTCCTGTGTGTAACTGCCTAGACTGTTATTCAGACCTTGTCTCTAGGTCTTCTACATTGTAAGCCTCTTCATCTTTAGGCAACAAATGCCTGACATGCTAGCCAGTGGGTAGGAGGCCCTCAACAAATGCCTGTTGAACTTCACTGTATCTAGTGACCGTCTGTTTGTTATAGATCAGGTGCATGCCAGCTGCTATCCAAGCATTCGCTCATTTAATCCTCACAGTTTTTTGTAAGAAAGGTACTTTTGTCCACAGTAACTGAGATTCAGAGAACTCAGTAACTTGTCCAGTGTCATATAATTACTTAGTACTAGAGGTTCAATTTCACCTGAACCAAATTTGTCTAAATCTAAGGCCTCGTGGGTCTTTTTACCTCACTGGGATGTCACATGTAAGGTGTCTGCATAGGCAGGGATAGAGGCTTAAGCTAAAAAGGGTCCTCTTCCTGGAATGGGTGGCATATGCCTGCAATCCTAGCTACTAGGGAGGCTGAGGCAGGCAAATCACAAGTTCAAGGCCAGCCTCAGCAACTTAGCAAGACCCTGTTTTAAAATAAAAAATAAAAAGAACTGGGGATGTCCTTCAGTGACAAAGCATCCCTGGGTTCAGTCTCCAGTACCAAAGCGGGGAGCAGGGGGAACATTGATCTCTAATGGGGGAGTTGAGGGCCATCACCAGGCAGTGGGGTGGGAGTTTGGGGAAGGGAGGTTATAAAGCCTTCCCCCTTCCCTTGAGGTTCCTCAGGGAGTTGTCCACTCAGAGGCTGGGCAGAGTGACATCTCCCCCCGCCAAGCCCTCTGACTCAAGGCTGACACACCTTGCAGCCTTGGGTGTTCTAGAGGCTGTATTTCTGGCCCTCTCTGACTCACCTTTGGTCCTCGTCCTCTCCCTGTGCCCCCAGCCCTGGCAGAGTCTGGGGAGAACTCACAGCAGGCCCATGTGCCTGGGTGACAATCTGCTGCAGGTGTGCTCATTCCACCCCTCTGCCCGTGGCTCTTCCAGGTGGTGTACTTCACGGCCACATTCCCCTACGTTGTGCTGGTGATCCTCCTCATCCGAGGAGTCACCCTGCCTGGAGCTGGAGCTGGGATCTGGTACTTCATCACACCCAAGTGGGAAAAACTCACAGATGCCACGGTGGGCTCACTGTTTCATTTATAGTGGACCCTGGGTGGGGGGAGCCTTCAGGGATGGGTCTCCCTGGGATGGGGTTTGGCAGAAGGGGTCAGATCTCCTCCCCCAGGGAATCTCACTGTCTGCTTCTACAAGCCCCTGATAATCTTGGCACATTATGTGCTCAGGAAATATTTCATGAGAAGTGGGTAGCTGAGGGTTTTCAGATTCCTGGAATAGTTGTCCTATAGCTGGAGAAGTCACAAAGGCTGATAATTAAGAATGAAATCCCTTTGGTAGCTCTGGGCTACCTCACACAACTTACCTGTTATGAATTATAGTGCATATGGTTTTGTTGGTTGGAATATAGCAGCACTTAGGTACACTGCAAGCAGTTCTGTTGCTTTAAAAGCCACAGACACATTTGAATACTTCTTGTACACACACAGAAGATGCATACATGCTTGACCTTTCCCTTTGCATGTTCAGTACAGGCACATCTTACTCAAAATTCACAGTCCCCAGAGCCCCAGATGAGGGGGTGATTGTTTAATGAGAGATGAATTTTTCTCACCTTAAAGAAAGCTCTGCTTTTTCAGAGTATGTTAAAAAACACATAGCTAGGATGGAATTTGGCTGCACATGACAGAAAAATCTCCATCTAATATCAGTTTAAACAAGATATAATTTATTTGTTCCTCATGCACTATGGTGATAGTCAAGGACCTGTTGAGTGACTCCCTGGTGTCATCAGAGACTAGGTTCCTCTCTTTCTGCCCCACCATCCTCAATGATCAGCATCCATATAGCTGCTAGAGCTCCAGTCATCATAACAGCATTCCAGGCAAAGGGTAAGGGTAGAGAAAAGCACCCTCCTCTTTTAAAGAGGAGAAGCCCCAGAAGTCCAACATAACAATTTACTTTCGGACATTTGGCCAAAAACAAAGTCATGTTATTTTCTTCCCCTAGATAGCGAAGCTGGACATATAGCTGCCCTTAAGTCAAATCATAGTTTTGCTTCTAGGAGGACATCAAGGAGTGAATGTTGAGGCAGGCACAGACTTTGCCAGCACGCACTTGAACTTTCTTTGTGCTGATAAGCACAATTTAAAAACAGAATTTCATTTACACAGATGATAGGAAACCTACCATATAAATCACATAAGGCTATAGCTTGAACTCTTGAATGACCTGGAGTTTTATGAAGACAATCAAGAGGAATTACCTAACAGAACCAAGATGTGGCATCAGCCGAGCTCAGGAAGGATGTGGCACTGTGAGGTCCACTCTCTTGTGGCACCAGGTTTTCTTTACTACCACCGGGGGTCATAGAATTTCAGGTTTTTAATAGCAGTTGTTGTAATCCATAGTAATATCAACTTAAAAGACTTTTTATGACTATATTTTGCTGTTGTAAATTATTCTTCTAAAGAAAGGGCTCTCCCCTTACGTCTGGGTTTATGTGGTGGGAAATATGAGCATGAAATGTGCATATGGCTTATCAGGTTCCTCACTTTTGATTAGAGGAAGTTAAAAATCTCTCAGGTAATTTACTGGCACAAGTGAGATATATTTCTCATTTATGTTGGTGTCCAATGTCATCTTGCCTTGTCTGCCTCTTCCCTGGGAAGATAATGTGCCATTGGGCATGTAAGATGGCCCCTCCCCCAAAGCCAGTCTCCTTCAGTGACCTTGACTCTTCTCTCCTTTGGCCTTCCAGGTGTGGAAAGATGCTGCCACTCAGATTTTCTTCTCTTTATCTGCTGCATGGGGAGGTCTGATCACTCTTTCTTCTTATAACAAATTCCATAACAATTGCTACAGGTAAGTGGAGGCCCTCCCAAGAGCCAAAGGTAGTAGCTGGTGAGTGAAAAATAGGGTTGGGGTAGAACAACTGAGTTATCAGGTATTTGATACCACACCCTCACACCTTACCTGATGTACAAATCTCTAGATTTGCCTCTGGCCTAGGAGAAGCCACCTGCCAAGCCTGGCTGCCAACTTCCGGACCCCAACTTGCACTGCTGACTCTGACACATGTTGGTGGCTCAGTGGCTCTTTAGAGGATGGGATTGAGCCCCTCTGGAGATTGCCATGCAGCCAGCTGCATCCCCTGATGGTCATTTGTGAATTACTATCCACATAATATCAAATAGTAATCAACCACCTACTAAGTATGGTCGTCGGTCACTTGACAAATATTTTTTTAGAGACTCTCCACAGGAAAGACGGGGTGGTACACTAGAAAGATCACCTTGGAAGTCAGAGTGCACTTGATTATGAATCCACCATTTTGTAAACCTCCCGTACAAGGATAGATACGTTGGTCTTGGAACATCTGTTTCTTATCTATAAAACACACATGATAATATTTTGTTGAGGGGTGAGAGATGTTGTATGCAAAGTCCTCAGAGCAATATTTTGCCCATTAGTTGCCAATAAAAGGAAGTATTGTTTATCATTACTTTAAAAATACTGCATGAGATATTTTATGAAATATTTTGAAATATTCATGATATGTTTGTGAAATATTTATTTATTTTATTTCATAAATATGAGACATTTTATAAATTATTTTTAAAATACTGTATGAGGTACTTTATGAACCAAGAAAGTGAGACAGAAAGATTCAAAATGTCCCAGTCTTCACAAAGCTTAGGATCAAGGTGAAGAGGTGTAAGATCATGGGTATGGTTTCAGGTTCAGATTGTCAGACACAGTCACTAGACTCAACAGGTTCATGGGATACAAGTTTAGTTGATTTTAAGAAGAGGTATTCAGCAGGGTGCATAGCCATGCACAGCAATAGGACCTAGGAGACCTCTGGCACTTAGACTCAGCTTTCAATGTCTCAAGCACCTTATAGCACAACTTTGGGAGTAGAGGATGGTGATGAGCCATGTGAGTGCTGCTCATATTAGAGTGGCTTAAACACCTCTGGTCACCTGGTCCTGGGAGGGTGCAGCCCTGCTCCCATTTGTATGTAGCTGCCCCCACACATTCTAGGTCATGCATAAAGCAATGCTGGCAACCGGGTGTGGTGAGCTCAGGCTCATGGTTGGATGGATAGTTTTAGTCCATAGCATCTCCCATAGGAATCCATTAACTCACTGGTTAAACTTTCCTTAAGCATCTCTGAAACTACAGGAAAAGATGACAGCTGTGTTGTGGCCTGCATGGTCTGGCACAGCCTTGTGAGGTGAGATTTATACTGGGCTGAATTTCAGCAGGTGCAAAGGGCAAGGGGGTACAATTTCCAAGTGCAGAAGCAGCCTGAGGCAGAAATGGGTAGGAATGAGTGGGAGAGGGGTGTGTGGTAAGTAGGATTGGAGAGATGTTCAAGATTAAGGTGCCAGAACATTCAGTGTCTGGTGAGGGTTCACCAGGGAACCGAGACAGTATCTCTGGAGCTGAGAGTGAGCCATCCCCCACCAAATACTGAATCTTCTGGCCCCTTAAAAAATGGAGTTGGTTAGGTCAGTGGCTGGGTTCTCCTCCTTCATGCAAACATGCATGAACATACGCATATGCACACAAACACATGTTATGCATTTGTCCTTCTCCTGTCCCTTCCCACTCACTTAATGGCAAACTGGTCTCTCCCTTCCAGGGACACTCTAATTGTAACCTGCACCAACAGTGCCACAAGCATCTTTGCTGGCTTCGTCATCTTCTCCGTTATCGGCTTCATGGCCAATGAACGCAAAGTCAACATTGAGAATGTGGCGGACCAAGGTATGGGGACTTGGTCCCCTGCTATGGCAGGGAGGTTCAGGGGTCACCTGACTTTCTGGAACAGGTGGAGGGTGGGGAGCCTGAGTGCGCCTCTACAGAGGGACCAAGACAGGCTTCAGGGGGAAGCCCACAGCAGCATAAGTTGACCTGTCTCTAACCAGAGAGATGGCTTTAAAAAGCCTCATTTCCTTTCCCCTCTCCTCCGTCTTCCCTTCCTTCTCTTAACACCACCCAGCCTGAGTGAGTAAGGTCTCTACCTGTCATACCTGTTAGGTACGAGTAGAGGACTCATTAAGCAAATCAGTGCCCCTGGAGCTGATGTGGCCACAGCCTGCCGCAGGATGACATTCCTCTCAGAGGGCTGTGTGAGAACCAGGCATGAACACTTAATGAGCACTGGCTTCGGAGGAGCCTTTTCCTTACAAAGCACTTTCCCGATGGGTAGGTCAGATGTGTTCTGGAGGCCTTCTGCTTAGTTAGCAATGCAGACCTGCTCTTTTATTTTCCCCAGTGAGTGGAAAGGTTGGATGATGGTGGCTGGTGGTGGTGGGGGGGAGCTGTGGAATAATTGTTCTCTCTACCCAAGTGTTGCTTGTATTCATGGCTAACATTTACATGGTGCTTTCAAATTTACAGCTTTCACTTTTATCTTATTTAATCCATATTTCTAGAATCTTATTTGCAGAGAGAGCGTTGAAGATTTTTATTTAACTCTTTGTTTTCCACCCACTCTGGCTCTCAATAAAGGGTTTGGGTATTTAGAGGGTTTGGGGGTTGGAGGGATTTCACTGTGGTTATTGCTTGTCACTATGGTCTTACTCTCTAATTAGGCACTTGTGAGGTGCCTCAGTGTGGAGGGGTTATGCCAGGTACTAAGGGGCACGTTCCTGGCTCCCCGGCCATCCAGAGGTGAACCTGTGCCAGGATCGTCTGGCAGTCATCTTTTCTACAAGGACCTCATTGCTGTTCTCACAAAATGGCCCGGATGTCATTAGAGGAGAGAAGGAAGCTCTAGAAATGTCACCTTTTGGGTGGGCTGATCGATTTCTTCTGGTTCCTCGAGGATAATTAATTGTGGCTTTAATTTGTGCTGACAGAGCCTCAAAGAGTTAAAGAGCAGCTCTATTGCACTGTTGGGGGGGGTGTGCTTGTTCTCCCTGGAGAGAGTGTGAAGCCACCCGGAGGGATGTTTGGTTCTGCAGCAGTGTGCTAAATTAGAGGGGCCCTGGGAGCTCAGCAAATGCTTTTTCCTGGTTGAGAATTCGCAAACTCCTTGTGAGGCAGAGAGAGGAAGGAGGTGAGAAGGCTCTGTCCTCAGGAGTGTCTGAGCCACCCCCAGCTGTCCTGTAACCTCATTTCCTCCCAGCAGAGTTGCTGAAGCAGATGCATGTGCCCCATTTTCTAGCACTTATCTGAGGCATCTTGCTATTTATTTTTTGTGTGTGTGACATTACTGAGCTTGTTGGGAACAAGAAATAGTGATTTTTTTGAGATGCAGGCCACACAAGTTAACAGTTCTGAGCTCTTTCCTGCCCTCAGAAAGGAATCTGGGTTGAATATGTGGCTCAAATTCCAATAGAATTTTGCTTATTCTCTGTGTGAAGAGCAGCAGACAATTGTCTGTGTTTCTGGAATTTTCCCTTTCCAGTATTTTTCAGTATTCCTCTGATCTAACAGGGAGAAGAGCACATCTAGAAAGTTCTAGCCTGTGGCACTGATACTTGGTCTTTGGTCCAGAAATAGTGGGCTTCCTTCCCCAAAGGAGAGAAAGCAGTGGCCCATGGGACTGTCCCCTAGATCCCTTAGGGTAGCTATTTCTGCTCATCTGAACTTGCATATATTCTTATGTGTACTTTACAAGCTTATTACCTCTGGTATAAAGAAGGCTCTGCAGAATCCAGGTCAGATACTTGGGATCAGACTTGCCTTGAATTTCACCCATATTGTAATATGCAACACTATTCGCCTGTAGACACTCAGGATATTTTTGCTAAACCAACGTTGGTAACTAAGCTTTGGTCTTTAGTCAAAAACAGGTTCTCCTACATTATTCTGGTTCATTCACTACTCCCTTCTAAGGGAGGCATTTCTTTCAAAATTATGACCCCAAATCTTGACCACATCAGAATTTGGGGTGGGGGGCTGAAGGTGGTATTGGTGATGATACCAAATGTGCTCTACTTTTATGACAGGCATAGGGAAGGGAGTCTTCCCAGGGGTCTACTCCAGAAATGAACACTCCAGAGGAGACTGCCCTTTGAGAGCCATCTCCTGCCCATCTGTATCGCTGCCTATGGAGCAGTGATTCATTTTCTGAAATGAATCCGAAGCTCTACAAAGATGCTTATCCAACAAGCAGAAAGACTGGGTTCAGCTCGAGCAGACAAACCCAATTTTATTTAGAATTCCCAAATATTGATTGGTGGTAACTCCCGATAAACCAGACTAGGCACATCCTAATAGTTCAGAGATCAAATCAAACACCCTCAAGACTGATTCCACCTCCATCCAACCACACGTACATGCCCTGCATTCCAATCCTTCTGCCCACAGGCACAGGGTGCAGGTGATGTGTTCTCAGAGAACTCATCCCATTTGAGATAAGTGTCACAGCTGAGTGGCCACCCATGCTGTGCTGCGGGTCTGCATGTATTGCTTTGGCCAGAGACCCATGCTTTGTCTTCAGGGGTGCTCTGCAGTAAGGGAGGCTTTCACTGTGCCATTTCCATAGGCCCTGTCCCCAGAAAATTACTGGGATGCAGAACTCTATTCATCTCCTGTGATGGGAAGAGTAATAAAGGTCTATGTTTCCTGCACCCTGCTATGTCCAGGCATGCTCCATGCCATTTGCTTATATTGACAAATTTTATTCTCACAGAGCACTACAAGAGTAGGGGCTACTGTTATCTTCATTGCTTGAGAAGGAAACTCAGGTTTGTCCAGAGAGGTCAAGTGACTCACCTGTGGTCACCATGGCTATTAAAAAACAGTATTATTTTCTAGACGATTCCACTCCCCAGGCAACATGGGTAAGTGAAGTTTGCTTTAATGTAGCTTGAAAAAGAGTGCCTTCATTTGAGTCCTTTAGGGAGACAGCTGAAATTGAAGCAGGCCTAATATTTTGAAACCAACCCCCCTGGGAAGTAGTAACACCCAAAGGGTTGAATCCTGTTTAAGCAACCTGCTGAGGTCCTGTGGCAGTGGCCATTTAAGACCTTGTCAGCTTTATGGGACTGAATGTCGTCAGAGCACTGTGCTGGCTTCCTTGTTCTGCATGTGAGACCTATTTTGAACTGTAGTTTAATACAGACTTTTCTTTTATGGTTCACATAGGGAGCCTTTAGAGTCTGGCCGTACAGTCTGTTCACTAAATGCATAAAGCAGGGGTATTTTAGGCATTTGAGTCTTTATATTTCAAATGCCCTGAGGCCCTAGGCAACATTAGGAACTAATAACCTGATAAATTTCAGTTTTTTTTTTAAATGCCATTATGCTTGAGTTATAAAAACTGCAGATTCTGGGGTTTCTGGTTTCCAGATATGGGATGGCTGTAGGTTATCCAGCACTGGTGTTCACTGGTCTCTGCCCATATCATATCGCTTTCTCCTTACAAAGAAACTCACACCTGTCATGTCTTTGGCTATGGTTGGTCATGATGATCTTTCCAGTGAGACCACAAGGCAGGAGGGGATGGCCACAGAGCTTTACAGCAGCTGAGAAAACTCTAAGTTGGACAGCTCCCCAGCAGGGCAGCCTGTGGGATTCTTAGGAACCTCTGAATCAGAACCTCTAATTGCCAAGTTCATTGTCTTCCTAATAAAAGCTAATATTATGTGAACTTTGATGATGTGCAGGGGTACCGCACTCAGCGTATCACCTGTATTTTAAAATGTGCTCTTCATAACAACATTGTTGATTGAGTTGAGATACTACTGTTATTTCCATTTTTACAGATGGGTAAATTTAAGGCTTCTGGCAATTAAGTAACCGACCTAAGTTTGCACAGCTGGTAAATGGTAGAGTCTGGATGTGGATCAGGTCTGCCTGACCTTTAGGGAGCAAATTCAACCCATGCCATGCTTCACTGTCCCTCTTCTTTTTTTTTTTTAATTTTTATTGTTGGTTGTTCAAAACATTACATAGTTTGACATATCATATTTCACACTTTGATTCAAGTGGGTTATGAACTCCCATTTTTACCCCATATACAGACTGCAGAATCACATCGGTTACACATCCACTGATTTACATATTGCCGTACTAGTGTCTGTTGTATTCTGCTTCTTAACGAATTACGGGCGGACTAACATAGCCCCATCTTTACCAAGTAGGGCAAGATCCTAAAGGTGGTGGAGAGATTCATGTTTTATGGGAGTGGCTTCTGTTGGAGAACTGAGTAGGGGGGAGTATAGCTAAAGGGGGAGATATGTCATTCTGGTGATGTCCTAGCCTTTGGAGCAGGGATCTCTACATAGCGGGGATCTCTACATCAGCCGTTGACATTGGGGTTGGGCAATCCTTTGTTGGCGGGAGACTGGCTGTGCATTGAAGGGTGTCTAGTTGTATCCCTAGATGTACCCACTAGATGCTGGCAGCCATACTAATCCACCACAGTTGTGAGAATCAGAAATGTCTCCAGACATTGCCAAATATCTCTTGGTGGTGGGGGGCAATATCATCTCTAACTGAGAACCACTGTTTTAGAGGGTAATTATTATAATCATTAAAACATAATAATCTAACAGAAATGTAGTTTCATATGTTATTTGCATGGAAGACAGCCTGGTCTAATTGGGGAAGCTGGTGGAGATGAGTAAAAAATAAAAACAGTGGACTCAGCATAGAATGAGGAAGAATTCAGGGTCTCCGTGGTCAGAAGGCTCTGGAAAGAGGGACCTGGAGCTGGGCGGGCCTGCAATCATCTGTCTCGTTCCTCTCAGGGCCAGGCATCGCATTTGTGGTTTACCCCGAAGCCTTAACCAGGCTGCCCCTCTCTCCGTTCTGGGCCATCATCTTTTTCCTGATGCTCCTCACTCTCGGACTTGACACCATGGTGAGCCCTTTTCCCTTCTGCCCCTGTCCCAGGTTCCTTCTGAAGACCCTGTTTCCTGGGTTGAGCCAGCAGCAAAGAGGTAGACTTAGGGGTGACTGAAGGCTTCCCCCGGGGAATGTAGGGAAGGTGAGGTGCCCGTCCAGGGCTCAGGATTACTTGGCAGTTTTGGGCAGAGGAGTCATCCTCTCCCTTCCTTGCCTCTCCTGGTTCTCCACGCTAATTTAAGCCTGCATGTGTCCTGTCTTGGCATCATTTTCCTGAAGTAAATTCCATGGGGGGCTGGATAAGGGAGAATATTATAAAGTGAATTTTAGGGAAATTGCTGTGGGGCTGAGAATACTGCAAATCATGCTGACAGGTGCTTAAAGTTCAGTGGTTGGTGCAAAGAGGGTTTTTCCTCAAAGAGAAGATCAAATGCAAGGTAACTGGAGGAGAGGAATTTACATCTCATGAATACAAAACGAAGCTTAAAGTGACCTGATGAATGAATATGAGTGTATTCTCCAGGGGCTTGAAAGTACAGTTTCTAAAGCTCATATCCTGCTCGAATTCTCCCAGCCGGCTATGTGAGCTGGGCCCTTTTAGACCCATCAAAAGAATACCATCCTAAACACCAAACCTAGCCCAGATTTCCCTGGGGAGACACGCAAACAGCTTTTGAGGGCCTTCTGAGTGGGAAAGTTTGACTCAGATACTGTTTCTCGACACTGCTCCAGTTTGCCACCATCGAGACCATAGTGACCTCCATCTCGGATGAGTTCCCCAAGTACCTGCGCACACACAAGCCGGTCTTCACTCTGGGCTGCTGCATTTGTTTCTTCATCATGGGCTTTCCCATGATCACCCAGGTAAGAGGCCTGCTACACACAGGTCTGGGGTGGCCCAGGTGAGTCTCTTTCCCTTTACCCTTAATTCTCGGGCCTCACAACCATAGCTGAATCACTGCCATTTTCATGTAGAGGGCACCAGCCATCTTGGCTACTGATGGTGCTTCTGGCATTTCGTGATTAAGATGTAGCCTTCTTGAGCCAACAAGACAGGTGTGTCCCATTTAAGATGGAAAACTTAAAAAATTCGAGTTGCAATTTACCAACCAGATACATTTCCAAGATATTACTCATCACATAAGCTTCTTCCAGTCCTGAATGACTGGGTAAATTGGACATGAGCTCCCGTAGTATCTACACTGCTCCTGTTGTCTCTGTGACCTTGAGCAAGTCACTAATCTGGGCCTTAGTTTATGTACAAAATGATGGATGGAAATGAGATGGCCTCTAAGCCTCATTGATTATAGGGAGACTTGAAAAGTAAGGAAGAGACACATGGGGATGTGTGAGGACTGCTCAGAGATATCCAAAGGTTGTATGAAGGTCAATCAAACGCAGATACACTGGTGGAAATGATCATGGATTGCTTAAAGCAAAAAAGGAAACCCTCTGGCTGCTTTCACATATGTAACTCAGATGTTGACTTTGCCTTTGAAAAATAAGGTGTTAAAATACTTTTTTTTGCATGCTTTATTGACTAATTCAGAGACTGTCAAGGGGCTGCTTTGTTAACTGGCAAGGGCTCCAGTTTACAACTTGACCAGGTGTAGGTTACTGCTCTTGAGAGAGGGGAGATTCTTTGACTACTGTTTGCACCTGACTCTTCTCAGGATGGAGACAGAACCCAGATCCTAGACTTATTTTGATGTTGGTTGTTTCTCTCTCCTGTTAGGGTGGGATTTACATGTTTCAGCTTGTGGACACGTATGCTGCCTCCTACGCCCTCGTCATCATTGCCATATTTGAGCTCGTTGGGATCTCCTATGTGTACGGTAAGGGAATCGCTGTGTCTGCTCTCCAGGTAGAACTTCAGTGTCTCTAAGGCATTCCTTGCAAGAAGATTCCCCATATTTAACAAGGCAATTAAGGATTTAATTGCACCTTTTTATCCAAGCTTGTCAGGACCACTGTGATCCAGATTTAATAGAGAAACAAACAGTAGCTGATGGTGAAACTCTGAAACTTTGTGTCAGAAACTCCAGGGTTATGGTCTTTGGTTATGGTCTGACATGTGAACAGTTAATGCCTGTGGACAGTGGCCAGGGAAGGGAGGAGGAGGGCCACTTTGTAGGTGTGAAATTATTTCTTGCAATGTCTGCATAGCTGGAGGTGTGGGGGAATTCTGCATCTGGTCTCTGGATACAATCATGAGAACAGAGACCCCTTGGCTCACAGATCCTTAGGAAATTATTAGCACAAGGAGAGCTTGTGACACAATATCTTAATCTCAGATTTTCCCAGGAATAAACTACCAGTTCCCTTATGATTTTCTCATCCTACTATCACCATAGCAACCTGTATCCCATAATCAGTGGAGCTGTTGTCAAGAACAACGGGAGTGCTGAGCCACCAGATGCCATCTTTGTCCTTTGTGTGAAGGTGCTTGTCCTTGGGCTCTCACCAGGGCGTCTCCTGGACCCTGTCAGTCAGGACAAGGAAGCCCTATTTGATTCAAGGAACTGTTGACTTCTTTGTTTCTGAAAGTCTGCTCAGAACTGTCCCTACACTAAAGCCTCCCTAGATATGGCCACCAAAGCAAATATCAAATAGGTGAAAATTTCCAGTTCAGACCATATAACTATACTTCAACTCCCCCAAAGAGAGAGCAACATGCTCTGATTTAAAAGGTGATGCAGTGGTCGCTTGGAGTGCAGGGTATAAGTGCCCTCAGATGCATCCCATGAAGCCCAGAGGAAGAGGGGTCCAGGCCAGAACCAGGGGTACCTGCAGAGTTCTTCCCTTTAAACTGGGGCCCAATAAAGCTCACCCTGGCTGCCATATGTTCTTGAGACGATCATCTTGCTTTTAATGTAATCATCAGTTTTCCACTCAACAGGTGATCAATGGTTTTTTGCTTTCCTGGAAAACTCCTTAAGGTGGAGGAGGATGGGTAGGAATCAAGGAAACCTTGGTACCCCAGAAATGGGAAAATACTGAAGTCAGTTTTGAGTATTGGTTGAAAGGGAATTTGTCTCCGACTAGATATCATATCCCTAAAAGGAAGAGTTTAGTTCCTGGCAAGAGGAGTGGGTAGGTCTGCCAGCCATCCTGAGGAGATCAGAGACCAACCTGCCAACATGTTTGGCTGAATAGACAGCCTGGACCCTGCAGTAATGCTGTGATGGAAGATCTGATGTCAGGGTGAGGGTGAAGCGTCAAAGCACTTTCTATCTGAGCAGAGAATGGCAGAAGCCCAGTGAGATCCAGCACAGTGGATCTTAACTGTCTGCCCAGATACCGAAGGGCTTGTCTAAGGCAAAGAGAGGTCTCTGAGGTCCTGATTCGGAAACTCAACCCCTGGTGGGTCCACATATTAGGGAAATCACCAGATGGTCTTTCGGTAGAGTCAGGAAAGCACTTCCTTTGCAGCACTGGCTGGCCCAAGTGCAGAGAGAGTTATCTCATTTACCTCCTTCTTTACCTGTTTCCTAACTGCTAATTGCTGCATAAAGTACATTTGCACAGTTCTCTCCTGTAAAATAGGCCTTTTCAGTGTAGCTTAAAAGCATCATTAAAATAGAAACCTTTTAATGTTTCTGTTTTTAGAAGTTAAATGGCTTTCTTTCCCCCTCCCTCATATAAATCTGGTAGTAGATCTCTTGGTTTGAAAGGAATAAATAAATCCTGAGGGCTTCAGTTCCTGGTTCATGATGGACTTACAGGAGACAGAAAACCCTGGGTCTTTAAGGGTACTGATACTGGGTCAGCTTCCAGAATCAGGTTGACTGCATGCTAGACTCAGGCTAGACTTGGATCTAGATGGAGTTTGAAGAAATAAAATTTCAGGAAGAAATAGTTAATTAAGCTAACAGTTGTCAGTGATGAAAGGAAAAGCCTGCACAAATATGTAGTCGTATCCCCGAGGACAGTGCACTCTATTGAGATCGTGAGGCCCCAGATCTCGTGGTTAGTGTGAGGCAGTTCAACACAAAACTGTGAAGAATGAGCATGAACCTGATCAATTTGGTGCATCGCCTTCCAGGCTGCAGAATCTTAAAAATAAGCAAGTAAATTGCAGAGATTTGTGTTTCCTGTTTATTTTTGATATTTATCTATTTTCTAGAGGATGCCTCTCAAGCGGTTGATATATGGTGTAGGCAGTTTATTATTAGACTGAAAGAGCTGATCCAAATTCTTAGATTAACATGCCTCAAAGGCCAATCCCCAGGTTGGAGGGACCCAGGGTTAAAGGTAGAACTCCCCAAGTGTGGTATAGGAGTGATCCTTTTAATTGTTTTTTTGGGGGTGGTGGTGTGGGGGGGGGAGGAGGTACCAGGGATTGAACTCAGGGGCACTTAACCACTAAGCCACATCCCCAGTCCTATTTTGCATTTTATTTAGAGTCAGAGTCTCACTGAGTTGCTTAGTGTCTTGCTTTTGCTGAGGCTGGCTTTGTCTTTGTGGTACTGGGGATTGAACCCAGGGCTTTGTGCATTGGAGGCAAGCACTCTACCAACTGGGCTATACTCCCAGCCCCATGAGGGTGGCTTTGAACTCCCCTTCCTTCTGCATCAGCCACTGGGATTATAGGTGTGTGCCACCGTGCCTGGCAACTTCAACTGGCTTTTTAACCAAAGGAGAGTCACTTTGAAAAAGTGAAGTGCATGTTTCTGGGAGCCAGCAGGGGATCTTCTGGCTGGAGAAACAAGGTGATTGAACCGTGTCCACCGAGGCATCACACCTACTGACCGCTTGCTTCTGACACTTTGCTAGGTACAATCATCTTCTTCTGTTCTCCACTTGAGTCGGGTGGTGCTTTAGCACCCTACCTCTAGTCTTCTCTCTCCACATCCTGTGAGAATCGTTGGTTTTCCACCAACCAACTTTCCACCAAAAGTGATGGCTTTTACAGGATGGCATGTGTCTTCTTCAGTTCTTGTTGCTCATCCTGCTGGCAGAACTTCATAAGATTTTTAAAGTACAAAACAAAACAAACTAAAACAAAACATAAACAAAGAGCAAACAAAAGCTGCTCCCCCATGAATTCTGAAAATCCAAGCTTCGTTTTTTTTTTGTTTGTTTGTTTTGTTTGTTTTTTCTTCATGGCCTCCCCCTACCTGAACTCTATCTTTACTTGTGTTTCAGTTGAAATGACTCTGTATATACCTCCCACTTCAGGATGCAGGGTTCCCAAGCTCCGTATCCTGGGGTTCAGTATGCATTAGGAACAAGAGACTTCAGTCCATTAATAACTCACACTGTGAATATGTGTGAGTAAATAACCAAGTATTTATTAAGTGCTTACTGTGTGCTCCCAGAAAAGGGAGTAGTGAGGGGAAGGGGTAGTTTCTTACATTCATGGCATTTGCTCATGGTTACCAAGGCAGAGCAAACACACTGAGGACATTGGGAAGAAGGTCAGGGCTAAGCTGGGCACCTGGCTGTGAAACCTTTAACTATCCAGAGATGAAGGAGAGCCTCTATAGTTAGGAAAACCTTGAGAAGGTGGTGTCTCAGAGATAATAGAAAAACAAACAGATAAACACTGAGACTTAGGGAGTGCTAAGCTGAATTCCCCACCAAAGCAGGGAAATCCTAGTTATCAGAGGGATTTGGCTCTCAGGGGTAGGGCCTTCACAGTAGCTATTAGAGGAATAATATGGGGGTTTACTTGTCTGGAGCCTACACACAGAATGGAGGCATTATTTCTGGGACTCAGCACAAAATGAAAATATGGAGTCTTTTATTAAAAATCATGTAAGAATTTCAAGGTGGTGGTAGTAGAGCATTAAGCAAGGGGAGGGGGGTGTCTTTCTGGGTCCCAGTGAGTCTGCATAGCTCAAGGCCAGAAGCCGCCAGGGCTGCTCCCAGAAGAATACATCCAGGCCAGGGGCAGGGGCATGACTTATCAGCACAAAAGCCCCTAATTACATAAGCACAAGTCTACCCAATCTAGGATTGGTTGTCTGCATGTAGCTTGTTGGGGGTTGGTTTCTGAGTCTCACATCTGTTTGTTGAGTCTAGAATAGTTGGCATGAGTTCAGCTTTTTTTTTTTTTTCCTCCTCCTGTTTTTCTGATAATTCAGACTAGTGATTAGAGGTGGTTCAGATTCCTTTGGGGCCCAACTACTTGCTGTCCTATATCTCCAGGCTCAAGGACAGGCAGCAGATAAGTCTTTTGAACATGCTCAAGGCTCCATGAACAATTTGTTTATTGTAAGTTAGGCTTTGAAGGCAAGATGGAATTGGATTGGTGGAAAGCATGGAGCATGCAGGGGAAGCCAAATAAAAAAGGTCTAAGATGAAGATAGCCACTGACTCAGTAAGAGACTCAGGTGGGGACTGGGGTGTGAGCCAGGACATGGGAGGGCTGGGGCTGAAGGGATGGGAGATCTTGACTCAGGAATGGGCATAAGGCAGGAGGGTTGCTCAGTGGCTCCCAACTGGTACCCCTTGGCTGCATCTGCAAGGGCAGCTTATAAGCTGGCAGAACAAGCAGCGATCGCAGGACCTGGAGCTGTCAGAGGTAGAGGCCGGGTCCCTTGTATGAGGTCCAGGGAGGAAGATGAACTGGCCTGGGAGCCCAAGCCTTTGCACTGCCAATCCTGGGACTGCTCCTCTGCATGGGGCTGCCTCTTGCCATCATCCCTCCCTTCCCACAGCTGGGGACCAGTTCTTAGTCCCCTCTGGGAAAACTGAACTTTTTTTTTTTTTTTTAAGAGAGAGAGAAAGAGAGAATTTTTAAAAATATTTATTTTTCAGTTTTCAGTGGACACAACATCTTTATTTTATTTTTATGTGGTGCTGAGGATCAAACCCAGCGCCCCGTGCATGCCAGGCGAGCATGTTACCGCTTGAGCCACATCCCCAGCCTGAAAACTGAACATTTTAACCATGATCCCCTCCTCTAGGAAGAGACTTCCAGCTGTCCCCCTCAGGTCTAACTTTGACCCTGTCATGTCAGTGTCCCCATTCAAGCCATACATCACCATCTCTTGGGGATAGTTTTATGGTGAAGAATTGGCAACAGGATGAGCTGATAACAGAAATTTCTAGAACCTTACTTTGTCACTTTTGTTTCTTTCATTCCACTGAGATCTGATTTCAGATCACTTGGTTTGCTTTTGAGGGCCTCAGCTTCACCTTCTGTTTCTTTGGTTCTCTCCCTTCACCTAAGCCCAAGGGGCCTAGTGTCTGGTGGTCACTTATCTGAAGGTGTTTGATAAAGCACTAAAGGAAACAAATGAGAAAACAAATCCAAAGTTGGCACGGCCCACTATTCAAAACATTCAGTAATTACCTGTAGATGCAAAAAAGCAAAGCAGAGCCTCCTTGCACCACGGATGGACCTCTGGACAGGCCTTAAGTTGGCTCAGTCTCCTCAATAAACCAATGAAAGATCAGAGAGGGAGGACTTATGTAAGGTCACACAGTGAGTTGGTTGCAGAATTGGGGTTTAAGTTTTAGATCCTAACATACTGATTTCAAATCCTTTGGATATATATCGAGTAGTAGGACTGCTGGATCTTATGGTAACTATTTTTTAAATTTTTTGAGAGCCTCCAGAAGGTTATCCATAATGGCTATACTAATTTATATTCCTGTCAACAGTGTACTAGGGTTCCTTCTTCACTGCAAGGAGCACGTATCTTGAGTATACAGCTGAATGAATTTTCAGAACGGCTAAATACAAAGGAGCTTGAACTTGGGGGACCTTTACGGTTCCTTTGGCATATTCATTCCACAGATCTGAGAAGGCCACACTTCTGACAAGCTCAGGAAAGAATGCAGGGAATAGCTCAGCTCCAAAACATTTTTCAATGGCCTTTCCTTTCCAGGAAGCTTTCCTAAATCGAGTGGATGCAGGGGTGGTGTTGGGTGGGCCCCAAATTACTGTCACTTCTGCATTTTACTTTATACAGTTGTCCAAGAGGACAGCAGCCCTTTAGTCCCAACACAGTGGGTGACGCCCACTTGGAATTTGTGTTGGGTTTCCCCTGTCATGATTGTCTTAAAAAGGGCAAAGATAACTGGGGTCACTGGAGGAGTTTTATTGGGAGAGTGGGGACATGAAACCAGTGTACAGTGACTCTCACTCTAAATCCCAGGGCTTTTATAATACACTCTGTTTATTGACCACAATCTTAATTGGTTTTGCCAGACTAGTCACTAAGCACATAAGGCCATCTCACAAAACAGCCTCTTGTACTTGAACATGGCAGGCTGTGGCAGTGCTAAGACACCTGGAAATGAGCTTTTTAGATGTCATTGTGGGCTGACATTTTTGAACCTCACTGCAGAGAGTATGTAATATCTATTTAAATGTTCAATTTGCCCTAATCTTCCTGGCAACGAGTCATTTGTCTGCTCTTTCCCTGCATAATAGGGGTCATGTTGACACCAGGCTGGGGTCATCCTTAGCCAATGGCTCTCGAGTAAGGAGCTTGAGTGCCTGCCCTCTGCTCTCTCCTTAGCCCCTGCCACTGCACCTCAGACTTGGTCTCTGCTTGTCTATTGCAGGCTTGCAAAGATTCTGTGAAGATATAGAGATGATGATTGGATTCCAGCCCAACATTTTCTGGAAAGTCTGCTGGGCGTTTGTAACTCCAACCATTTTAACTGTAAGGATTGCATGCTTTCTCGTGCAAATAGCACCTTGCATGTATATATGCAATGTTTGATGTTTGAAAACATGTATGTATGAGTCTGGGAAGCTGGTAGGATGGGTATTATCCTTGTCTTTTAGGTGAAGAAACTAAGGTTCAGAGAGGCGAAATGACATGCCTAAAGGTGCTTAAATGGTCAGGGATTAGTGCATAGGCTTTTGGAGTACCCCTGCAGAACACTGACCCTTCCTTATATCTGTCTGCCTTATGTATCGACAGCATTCATAGTCCAAAGCTGCCACACTCTAACCATGTTTCAGGCTGTGTGCTTTATACATATAGCCTCATTTCCTTCTCACAGCATTTCCATGAGGCAGGCATTATAATTAACATCCATTTTTCAGGTGAGGAAACTGAAACCTAGAGGATATGACTTGTACACTAATAATTAGCAACAGCTTGGATTTGAACCCAGGCAGTCTGGCTCCTAACCACTACTCAGTACAGCTGCTGTACAGATAAGAGAGCATTAATGAGATCATTATTGTTCATTTTTATTGCTTTGGAGAACTATCTTTTCATCCTCAAGTGTGAAGATGACATTTTGGGATCATCAGACATTCATCTTTTTAAAGATTAGAACCTTTCACGTGTCAGTAAATCTGCATAGGGGCTTATACTTGCATCTCATCACCTTTGTTATTGTGCCATAAGCCATCAATTTCGCCTCGCTTTGCTCTCCAAGCACAGTCATTAACAGAGATCTTGCCCTTCCCCTTTGGCTTGCCTTTCTTTCTCCTCTTTGGCTTGGGAGTGTCATGTTGGCAAGGCTAGAGGAGGCAGTTATTTTTGCTTGACCCAGTAGGTGGCAGTAGAAACCAGATTAAGACCTTTGAATGCAGGATACCAGCTTTGCTTATGAAACACAAGACAGGATGGATGAAAGTATAATCACAAAGAAAATTTCCTTCCTTCCTTCCTTCCTTCCTTCCTTCCTTCCTTCCTTCCTTCCTTCCTTCCTTCCTTCCCTCCTTCCATCCCTCCTTCCTTCCTTCCTTCCTTCCTTCCTTCCTTCCTTCCTTCCTTTCTTCCTTCCTTCCTTTCTTCCTTCTTCCTCCTTCCCTTATTTCTTCTTTCCAGAGTGAAATATAATCATAATACTTCTTTCTGAAAAGCTAGAAATTTAGACACAAAAACTATTAATTCCCCAGATCAACATCATATCCACATTGGAACCCCTATTTTAGAGGCTGTAGTTAGTCTGAATAGCCCCACCAGCTTGGGACATGAATAGGAAAGGATTAAGATAGCTTTCATCCCCTTGAATTCAGGTCTGAGGTGTGTGTGAAGATCCTCCTCATTGCTGGGGGCAACACTCCCACAGAATGCCTTCTGCTGCCAGAGACCCTCTGGACAGTAGCGTTCCCTGTCTCTGCTGAGCATGGATATTTTCCCAGTTATTATCCCTCATGATTTATTTTTCTCTTTTGCTTCTTCCGATCCTAGAAGAGCTTCAGAGAATTTGATTATATTCTGCAGGAAAAAAAAATCCCACAGTAATAACCAGCACGCCTCTGTGTTGAGGTTTATTACAATTTAAAACATTATCCCCAAAGTCTATGGCCACTCTGCCTGGTGGGTGGTGCTCTCTCCAATTCACAGCTGTGTTCACTGAGGCTCGAAGAGGTTAAGGAACTTGCCCCGGGCTAGAAGGCTTGTAGAGCCAGTGATTGAACCTAGGGCTTTCTAGGCTTGAAGTTCATGCTCTAATACATTTCTAACACCCAGGCTCTCATTTCCGAGTGGAGTTCGGCCAGTTTGGATTAAAACAGTTCTAGTCTTTGTGAACAGAATGCCAGGGAAGAGGAATTATAGGAACTTCTTGTGTTTTTTGAGACAGTTTCTAGGAAATTATGTTATAATTTCCTAGATTTTCATTATATGAATCCTGAGAAAGTTGTGGAGAGGTTTCAGAAAATATTTGAACCAGATTGCCCTTCCATGTTGTTTGGAAGGTAGGGACAATTTGAAGCCATTGAAACTATTATCACCATCAACCTATGGGTCTCTTTCTGGTACCTTCTTTGGCTGCCATCAGCTAAAGGTCAGGATGACTTGGTGGTTAAATTATCATCTCTAACAGCCAGACCCAGTGAGGTCCTGATAACCCCCCCCCTTTTTTAAAAAAATCAAACCTTCCTTGGAAAATGGAACAAGTTTGGCAAAGAATAAGTTTGTGCCTATAAGTTTGTCGTGATATTTGTGTAACTAGAAATGGGTATCAAAGGACTAAGTCCAACACTTAGTTTTTGCCATTTACCCTTGTGTAAAATGGTTAGTTGTGGTGTGCTAGAATAGGCTAAGATTATGGGTTTAAATTACCTCAGAGCCCCTGAAATAAAATTGATCATTTTTATATGTGCCTTCATGAATTTATAGAGTTATAAATATTCTCCATGCAATTATTGTATACATAGTCAGATCACGTTACTGAGTTATGCACACACATAAGCAGATGTATTGCTATTTATATAGTAAATGAAATGGAGCAGCTTACCATAATTACATTAGGCCATACTTCCAATAGACTGGTTAATAAAGCTTATAACTCTAGGGGCAAATGTTTAAAAGGAGGACTAAAGACTAAAGTAGACATCTCTTTCCATAAAAGCATTTTTTCAACAGTTGTCTTCAGACTCATGTTGCTTTGAATTGGTATATTTAATTATTGTTACATTGAAATAATCACTTGTCCTGGTCACTTGGGCTTTGCAATGATAACATAGATGCCTAGCATTTATATAGTGTTTCATGCTTTTCCAAAATATGTCCAGATATAAATTTTTTTCTGACATAATTCCCTTTGATCTTTTCTGGGGCAGTTATTTTATAGCTTAGGATAGGATGAGAAAGGTGGAATTGAGAAGAGGACTTCAGTGGATGAATTGGTCCAGGCTGATGCTGCTGTAGGAAGAATGCATACAGGAGTCACATAATTTTCTCCGGGATATGCCCCCCACACCCAAAAAAAAAAAAAGCTTGACCAGAGCAATTAGAAGCCTTGCTCTGTCTTTGCAGGTGCCCAGCATCTGCATCCCTTGCTCCTCTCCAGCTGCACTGGCCAGACCTTCACAGGAACCTCATGGCAGCTGCAGCCAAAGTGGATAGTGACAGGAAATAATGGGCAGAAAATAAATCATGACCTCTCTTAAAATCGAAGGGGGACTCTTGAATAAATACTTAGACTGTTTTCCCCAGAAAACCCCTGTGCTTTATTCACACTGTGAAATATATCCATTTTATAGCAGAGAAGTCTGAGACATAAAGGTCCCTCAGCTAATTAGTGGAGAACCAAGATTAGCCTTCAGGTCTCTGGGGTCTAGCTGGATATTGGGTGGTGACGCCCATTCACCTTGAGTCCATTGACAGGGGAGCTGTGCATCTTCTCTCTTTGTCCCACAGCTTATTATAGGTAGGAGCAGGCTTCCAGCTCAGTCACTGCTTCGGGACCGCTTTGGGTCTCATTTAGCGAGCTCTAGAGACAGCTCCTGGATGTGGGCCATTCCCCACTCAAGGAAAAAGCCAAGTAGATTCAAAAATTTTTTTTTAAAATAAAATGTGTAAATTTAATCATTTTTTTCTTTTATAACAAAGCTTGATTATCCACTGTAGGAAGTACAGACTACCCCATAGAACCTCCCCTGCCTCACCATCAGTTGCTTTGGTGTGAATCCTTCTGACTTATCCTCTCAGCCTGTCTGTGTGAATATACATGCATACATATGGCTCAGCTCCTAGGGGACAGCAAATGCAGGGGCAGCAGCTAAGTGTGTGTCATCTTCATTTCCTGGAAATTCAGATCTTCCTTTGGAAAATTCTGTTTCAGAGTTGACATGGTATAAAATGAGATAATAGATACAAATGCATCCATCTCATAATAGGTTCAGCGCATGCCTGTTGAAGGAGTGAGTAATCACTTCACTACCCTAATGCATATCTTTTCTCTTTTCTTCCTAGTTTATCCTTTGCTTCAGCTTTTACCAGTGGGAGCCCATGACCTATGGATCTTACCGCTACCCTAACTGGTCCATGGTGCTGGGCTGGCTAATGCTTGCCTGTTCTGTTATCTGGATCCCAATTATGTTTGTGATAAAAATGTATCTGGCACCTGGCAGATTTATTGAGGTAATTCTACCCCCCTTCCTTCCTCTGTCATCCTCTCCCAAGGGAAAGCCCCTAAAAGCTCTGTGCATTAAAAAACAAAAGATTCAGTAAACTTATTCAAGAGGAGATTCGGTGATTAAGTGATTACAGTTGCCACTGTTTCTATTAATCCCATTTTTATTATGTATTATTCCTCTAATGGAGGGGCTCAGCCAATCCACAGGCTGAGCTGTTATTATGCTATTCCTCAGTGTGGTGACAGCTCTGGGGAATAAATGATCGGAGTGCCTCCTCCTCTCCCCTCATCCACAATTTAAATCCCAGTGTTTGTTTTAACCACACATCAGATTCTTCTTTCCTGATGTTCTTCTCTGTCCAAGCCTCCTCCCTCCCAAACATTTATTACCGTTAAGCTTGAAATTACTACCCCTTCCTACTGTCCCTGTGTTAGGAATGACTGAGGGTCCAGACTGATTAATGTCAATATTATAGAATGTAGTAAGTTCCGGGATATAGCTGGAATGAGGTGAGACTTGTTTTTCTTTATCAAGCAAATCCTTGCTGGACCCATTCCCATTTGTAATGCAGAGTATCCCCGCCTTCATCCAGAGCAGATGGGAAGGTAACTGCTGCTTGTTGAGCCACTGTGAAGTCACTTGCTCAGGTGTGCTAGGAATCAGTCAGCCCTCCCTCCATCTTGAAGGCCTGGCGTTTTACAATAGACCATTGCTACCTAGGGTGTGGGGGAGGGCCCACCAGGGAGCTGGTTGGAAACGTGAACCATCAGGCTATAGGCAGTTCCACTGAACCAAGATCCTGGAGAAAGGGGACCCTGGCATCATCTCCAGATGATTTAGACACACCTGTCAGTAGAGGGCAGAGAAGAACAGCTGTCTGGGCTTTGCCTTTGGGCAGCCAGAATGATAAAAGGAAGAGGCTTGGGAGGGAAGAAGCAGGACGGAAGTAAGTAAGGTGCACAGGAAGTCCACAACACAGATGTCCACTTATGGGGTGGGGGTAGTTTTTGCTTTTATTGGCCTACAGATGGAGACAGAATTGGTAAGGTGAGGTGTAGGAAGTCTTTTTATTGAAGCAGTACTCCAGTTTGAATTCTTAGGAAACTCCGTTCATTCATTATCCCTTTGAGGTAAATTAACCCTGGCCCCATTCACCCCCAGGGGCTGCTCACCCCCACCTCAGATCAAGCTCCCCACCAATAGGCGCAAAGATCTCTTTCCCTCTGAACAGAACCTGGGGTAGCCTCTGCTACTGTTGTCTTAGGCTGAAATTCTCTAAACTGATGAGTCGGCTCTATAAATTTATTATGGTTGATTTGGGACACAAAGGTTGCAAACTGATGATTAAGGGGAGATTAAACTAACAGCTATAAGAACCAGCTTCACTTTAATAGGTAATAAACACATAATTATTCCCGCTTATGTAGTCAGAAATATGTTTTCTTTCCTTTTCCTAGAAAATGTTCCAGTCAAATTATGTTTTCCATAAAAATTTCAGTTGAAGGAGTAGAGACACTCCCATTATTTTCAGCTTGCCTGCAAGAACCAGCACTGCTGAACCAAGTCAGAAGTATATATTTTTGCCAACAGATAATTAAAATCTCTGCTCACTCTTGGGGATGTATCTTTAGGGTTGGGATTTTTTTTTCCTGGTCATTTATATACTTTGGGGAAATATGCTAAAGAAAACCCAATTATTTTGATGCAGCAACCCACTGTTGAGACTACAGAACAAAAGTAATTGAGCACATGTCTTTTTCAGGCTGAATTCAGCAGTGGAGAGGAATCTCACAGATTCCCTTCATTTGGAAGGAAAAAAATGTGTAATTAAAATCTGGGCCCTTTATCCTCTATTAATCTTATACAAGGCAAACACGGAAATATTGTAATAACGCTTTCAGGATGATGTAAAGAATTTCAAGTGAACCAAGCAGTCTCCTCTTTATTTGTCCCTGACCTAGCTCAGTAATAGGGCCGATCTTCCTAACTGCCTGTTTTGTGGGGGGGCTCGTGGCCAAGCAGGGGCCCTGGCAAATGTCCTAAGCAGCTTGGGTGTGGGTGGCCCCTAGAGGAGGGAGGTGCATTACTTCTGTAACCATGTGTGTCTTTGACTTTTCCACAGAGGCTGAAGTTGGTGTGCTCGCCACAGCCCGACTGGGGCCCATTCTTAGCCCAGCACCGCGGGGAGCGTTACAAGAACATGATCGACCCCTTGGGCACCTCTTCCCTGGGACTCAAACTGCCAGTAAAGGATTTGGAACTGGGCACCCAGTGCTAGTCCAATGCTGTGGGATATTCCAGACTTAATCTTGTTTTCCTGTCTGCCTCTGCCTAAGACTTTCCCCAGCTTTCCTCCCATTTTCCTTCTTTCCCCCCACATCTTGGTTCACAGCCGTGCATGAGATGGTTACATAGAAAAGTAAGGCATAGTGACGCGTGACGCATGCTGTAGTGAGAGCCACACGGGCCACTTGGAGCGCTGCTTGCCTGTGTCCATGGTGTCGATGTCTGGAGGGGTTGGTCCCCGGAGCATGTGCTTCATCATGCAGGGGTGGGTCAACTAGGTGAATGCTGGCTGGTGTGTGTGGTTTGGTCAGTAGACAGACATCCACTGTGTGTTGTCTTTGGGGTGCCAGTCAGGCATGCGTTGAATGGCAGAATTTTAGGACTGTCAATTTGGACTCATCAGCATCGTAGTGATTTCATTCAGACACCAAAAGTTCAGGACAGGGTACATTTAGAGGGATAGCAGTGGCCAGGAATTATTTTGGATGCAAGACAAGGCCAGTAGACTCAGATGCCACAAGTGGTTAAGCTCATATTTCTAGTCACAATTGGTCATCTCCTTCTTTCATCTGGACCAGGTGTACCATGAAATCATGTGCTTCACTCTCCACACATGTTGGATCCTAGTGAAGTGTCTATTCTCTTCCCTCAGTTTTCTTTAAATTCTTTTTAACAACTATACTTGTGAGTACTTTTGGCCATCTCTTCCACCTCCCTCCAAGGAGCCATCCTGTGATTTGTGTCTCATTTCACCGGTAGAGCACCATTCTAATTTCTGCGTGACATTAGCACTGTGGTTCAATGTTACATTCCTTTGTTTCTTCTCTTCTAAATGTCTTTCTATAAGCTGTAGATACCTTGTCTTTCAGACTCTGGAAAAATAAAATTTACCCTGGTTTGTCTAGGTATTGTACACACTGGCCACACACTCTTCAAAGATAATTTCTCAGTTTTTACTCTTAACTTTTTCATTCATAGTCAATGCCAATTGTGGTCATGGAGGAATCAAAGAAGTGAAGAGTTTAATAGAAAGCAACCACAATATTCACTGCTCTGGTAGTATATCTTAGGTCATCGTATTTACAGAAATTTCTGATAAATACAGCTTAGGTAGGTAGTGAGTGAGCCAATTAAGACTATAGCTTTTAAGACTACATTTAGCCAATTCAATTTTAAGAGTTCCCTATTCACAGTGCTCATTGTAACTGCACTCTAATGAGAGCAGATCATGTGTCTGCGGAGATTGGCAAAGCTGTAACCTTTATTATCTTCTTGTATCCTGAACATGCATATATGAAATTTTAAAAATGTGATATGTGCTCATGTAGTGTGTACTCGTAGTGGTGTTTTCTGTCCTTATAAATATCTTATGAATCACTATAGAGATGGTGAGTTTAGAATAGCGTAGTCTGGGTTTTATTTTTTCCCCCTTAGAGTATTAATATCTAAACCTAAGATTGTTTCCTTTAGGGGAGACCATTTCAATCATTTTCTCACTCATTTGTCTTCTTATTACAGGGTCTCAGGCAAAGTTTTCAGTTCAAATCTTGTATATTGGCATGACATTTTCATCCTGTTTGACAGTAATGAAACCCAACAACAGACTTTAATGTAACATTTTTGAGAAGTGACTTCATTTGTATAAAGTGTCCCAACTCATTTTCCTGAGCTCTCTCTTTTCTAGGGCAAATATCATTGCCATTTTCCAACAATGATTCCAACTTCTAGTTTTCCAGAGTGGCCTGTGAAAGGTGTTGGGAAAGGAAACAAAACTGAGTTTTGAAGTGTAGGTTTGCGTGTCTTTCGTTTGCAGTGTGTTCCCCTTGTTCTCCTTTCTTCCCTGTCTCCCAAAGCTAGACCTTGTTGGACTCTATCACAGAGACTAAACCCTGAGCTTCCCCTAATCTCAGTTTTAGGAAGCTAAGCTGTGGCCTCACCTGTCCAGGGTTTGCTGTCCTGACCTGTCTGCCCTCAACCCTGATTTTCCCAAGAAAGCCATACTGATGAGAAGCCCCCATTCCTGCACCAGATGTTGTAGAGTAGTAGCAAAAATCAGCCTCTACAATTGCTATTGGGCAGAGTGAGAGATGGGGGAGGAATTAGTTAGGCCTGGAAATTGTCTGCAGTCTTTCTAATTTGAAGGTTGAAGCAAAGAGCTTAAATTGATGAACATTCTCTCATGGGATTGATGTTTGTGTCAGGGTGAGTGGGTTTTGGCTTTCCTCTTGCCACTTGGCTAAAATGGAGTACGATGCTGGACACCAATCCAATACCCACCAATTATAGCCGTTGTGATTAAAGAAAGTGGGGAGGGGGGCCTCATGGAGGCTGCCAGGTACAAATTGAAAGTTGACTTAATTCTGAGGATGGAGAACTCCTCATTAGCCAGTATGTTTTGTATTTGGAGGTAGTTATATTTGTGTTCATTAGAATTTTTCTAGGAAAGACCCAGTAGCTGCCCACCAAGCAGCTGGGGCTTCTCTTGTTTCTCTATTTCCTGTGATTTTCAAGTTTCATACAAAATTTGCTTAAAGGGACACACTCAGGTGAAAGATTCTGAACTTACCTGGAAATGATTACCAGGTTGATTTTTATAGCCACGTTCACCTTTGAGGCTCTCCCTGGCAGGGATGTGTTCAGTTCTGAGCTGTCAGTCTTCATGTATCTACAGTGTTACACCTCCCGTGGACTGGGCTGGGATGCTTAGAGCTGAGATATGTACCACCAGATGGATCGTTTCCATGCTATTAAAATGCACAGTCACTTGGAAGAAAAAAAAATGAATGAGTAAAAAGAAAATGAATAGCACTGTCATAAACTGCCACCTGAGGGTTTTCCTTCAAATGGAAGGAAAAATGTTTTTTTTTTTTTTAGGAAAGACTTTCACTGGTTCACTTGTGCAGAGTGGTGGGTACTTTCCACTTGTGAGATAATTTCATAACACCACAAATGCCAGAAACCCATTCTGAGAAAAACAAGCCATATGTGAAAAATCGTAACCCTATAATATTCTTAAAGGAGGAAAAAAATGTATATTTCTTAACTATTGCTATTGTGGCTTCTTATGCAAATGTTTGTCTCACATATTCGTGACTTTTAATGTAATCTCTTTAGGGTCCTGTTTGTCAAGTCCAAATGTGTCCGGTTCTGGTCTTTTGTAATTGTCCTTTCTTTTCCCTTTGTATTTATTTATTGCATGAAATCTGTGGTCAATGCAAAATCTTGAGGACCTCAATATATTTGAAATTTTCAATGTGATTTTAATATGTAAGACATGAGAGCGACTTGTTTTTCCGTGAGCAGCACTTTAAAAAGAGTTCAGCACGATGATCTTTAAACAAATAAGACTGGAGTTGTCCTTATGCCAATGTGGCTTTGGGAGGTGAATTTTTGTCTGTTTTTGTTCTGTTATCTACGTGTGACTCAGTCCTTCTTGTCCACCTTCTCCAGTTGGGATGCCTAATGTTAAGGTTTTTCTTTCGTCTTTGTTCCCTTGGCCATTGGTCACTGTCCTCTTTCCAGGGGCTAGCACAATAAATGTTATTCCCCATACTTATAAAGGCAGGATCACACCTGGAGTTGAGTCACCATGTGCTTATTTGAGGCAGATGACTCTAGCAAAGGTGTTCTGTAAGGGAGGGGTATCTTGCAGGGACGAAGGGTCAAGGCCAACAAATGAGCGTTTCCTGTGTTTCACACTGGGTATCATGCAGAAAACTTCCAGGCTGGACAAAGGCAGGCGATTTAGTATTGATACTCATTCCCCCATAGAGTGACCCTACAATTTGTGAAAATGAAGCTTCCTGTCTTTCCCAGATTTTGCTTTGGTTGTCCAGAAAGGCCAAGTAATTGTGAAAGGTGGTCTCTGCTCAGTCACTTTTGAGTAGCCTGCAGCCAAAGAGGAAGTGTTTTCAGATTGGCATTCATCACCTCTGCAAAGCAAGCAGTGGTAGGATTTGCCTGCCCTGGATGAAATACATCTTCAGGTAACCATTTGCCTTATAGGTGTATTTTATTGTTAGGGTGATACATAGTAATTGACTAGAAACTGTTGTCTCTCATTTGTTGGTCTTTTTTTGCACTTTATTATGGACCTATCAAGGAATAGGTGAATTCTTAAATTGTGTACTTGGATAATGTCCTAAATGAAAGCATCTTATGTGGGTACTGTTGCCCATGAATAAAGATATGTTCCCTAATCAGGTCCTTCTATTTTTTCATTAACTGTACATGAAGAAAATATATTATGTTACAAATGATGCATCATATATATATATCTTATAGAGTACATATTATATACTGTGCATTATTCATTTAAGAAGTCATTATTCTTGAGGCCCTACCTCAAATTTTGTATTTATGTGTATAAATGCAATTTATTGTATTATATATTTGCCTATTATATACTGATATAAATTAGAATTTATCCTAATAATGTATGAGTCCACAAACCCTAAATAAATGTCAGTGTTTAAAACATAATGATTGAGGTATTGTGTCTGTTACAAAACCTTTACCCACCACATTTTTTTTTCCTTAACAGAAGGGCTTCAGGTATCCCTAGGATTGATCTATTTTATTGTGCAAAACCTGGAACAGCCGTGGAAAATTGCCCTCCTGGGAAAATGAGAGATTGTTGTGCTGCTACAGAAACAAATATCAATTAAATTGTTATATTCTTAACCATCAGAATGCACTATTGTTTGCTGAATTATTAATTACTCCTCATGGGGAAGAAAGCAAGAAAATGAGAGAGAGGAGAGGGGGAGGAGGGAAGAGAAGGGAACAGTGAGAGAGAAATGGGAATGTGAGTAGATCTGAGATCTGAACAGAAGGACTGGGCACGTTAAAGCCTTGTGTTTTGATGATTATTTTTGTCAGTTTTCAATTCAGCTTTATTTCAATTCAGCAAACATCTACATAGCTCCTACATAGTGCTAGGCCCCAGGCAAAATTGAATAAAACAGTCCCAGATCTCAAGGAACTCAGAGCCTGGTAGAAAGACTACCCATATTAAATCATCAAACCAATGAACGAATGCCATTTCTCTCCTTTTGATTGGGTGGGATCCCCATGTTCTCTGCCTGGAGATGGGGCCTTGTGGTCCTGTGTCATGACCTCTCTCATCTGATCATGTCAACACAGAAGCCTAACTCTGTCCTCAAATGAACATAACATACATATGCTCTGCCTCCGATTTCCACTTCAGTGTTAGATGGCTGAGGGATGATCTGGACCAGCCTCAGTGGGAACGGAAAGCCCTCATAGCTGCTGCATGCCAAGAGCAAGATGTCCAACCTGTGGTCAAGCCCCAGTCTAGGAGAGTCCTGTGGTAATGAGATTTACTCACACACAAGGATGGGCCATCAAACTGTACTTCAGCAGGTGCACAGAGAAGCAAATACCACATCCTGTGTCATGTCTTATCTTCCCAGCAAGGGTCTGCTGGCAGGAAGAAGCCTTGCTCTGTGGGATCAGAACTTGGTGCTAGCTCATCACTCTCTGTCTTTTTCCTGAGTTTCTTGGCTCATTTTTTAAAAACTTTTTAGTCTGAAAATTCTCATACATACATAAAACTGGAGAGAATCCTAATAATGTTGTCAACTCGTACCCAGTTTTTATTTTTTTTCTTTTTCCCTCCCTGAATGGCATTTCTCTGGAATATTTCAAAGCAGATATTGGATACCATGGAATTTCAGTTGGAAATGCTTTGTTGTGGTTTTGTAATCTTTTGAACTAAATGGGGATTTTTTCCGAAATGGGGATAAGGACAAATGTGGAAGCTTAGAGGTCACACATCCATGGCAGGAGCAACCTACTCTGTGCTGTTAGGAAGAAGGGGTAGGAGGATCTGTCTGGAAGGTGCTCATGTGCTATCTGCTCTGAGAACAAACCTGGCTTCCTCCGTCCAGTCTTTCAACCATTTTCATTTCATTTGATTGGCAACTATTCCTGCCCTTGGACTTGACTGCATTTTCTTTTCCAGCTTTCTTTTACTCCCTTGAAGAGTTCTCTGACTTTTTTATGCTTCTCCTCCTCTGCCTAGATGTCTCTCCTGCAACCAGAGATTCAGAATCTCACAGTTGGGTGGAATTCCCAGGTCATTTATTCCAGCATTTCTGATTCATGAACTCTGTCATAATAGTCTATTTAGTGGGAATTGGATTAACAAAGAGATGTGCCTGGGGTGAGTAGTTGCCGTCTTAAGAATTCACAGTGAGGGCCTGTTACAATAGAAAACTCCTTTAGAGCCATTGAAATGGCCTGACTTTACAAAAATTGGATTTACTCCTCTGTTTACACATTCCACTGTGTAAACCAGAGACCCTGTGTGTGGTTTGGGTCACTTTTTTTCTTGCCTTTCAGTGTAGTTTGTAGCTCTAAAAGAATTTTGATATTACAAGTAATTTAACACAAACCCATTCCCTTTTCTAGAAAACTTCTTCCTACCAACACTAGTAGAATTAAGAAGAAATTAATGTCTGGAACATAGTGTGAATCAACACTGAAACAGAATCACAATTTCGTCAGCCATCAATTCGTTCATGTATTTTCACATTATACTCAATGTCTTAATTATTTGATGTGTTTCTAGCACCTAACAGTTTGTCACATAATAGATGCTCAGCAATGCATTTTTTAAACTGAATAAACAAAAATTGAGTATTGGCTCTGTACAAGGAACAGGGCTCCATGTTATAAAGTGCAGGAAACAGGAGTAAGACTAGGTCCCTACCTCAGGTTTCTTCACAGTGACCTACATGTACATTGCTATAACATGGTGGAAAGTGCTAGGAGCCACAGAAGAACTGATGACAGGAAGGGGCTTGTCATATTGAGGGGGAGCAGAAGAAGAAATTCCCTCTGGCTGTGGATTAGTCAGGATGTCATGAAATAGGCACTGGTACACAGGGAGGACTTTGACCATTAGTGTGGGGTAGTAGAATGGTTTTCCTGATGAATGGCAGTATGGTGTGAGGCAGATCATTTCAAGAATGAATGAAGGATGAATTTGGAAAGTGTCATATATGCTGATGGGAATTAAGAACTAAGGCTGAAAATGTAGCTTAAGACTTGCAATCAAGTGCCTTTGGTGGCAATCTAGAGCTCAGATATTACATGGCAGGCCACAGGGAGCCCTGAAGGCCACAGAAGCATGGATTCGTATCTCCTGTCAGAGGCCTCTTTGCTGCCAGAGTCAAAGCACTGTAATAGGTTCAAGTGCCAGCTTTTTCCTTATTAATATAACCTCAGTTTTTTCCTTTGTAAAATTGAGATAATTATACACATTTCACACAGTTGTTATGGAAATTGAATTAGAATTTGTAGGTGAAATTGTTTTCTGAACAGTAACTCTTCATATAAATATTGGCTATGTACTGTTAGAGTCAGTTCTACCTGTCTGGAAAGTTAACTGGTCACAGTGTCAAGGAACTGGAGTGGGGGGAGATTTGTGGCAAGGCCACTGATTTGACTGCATACAAAACCTGCTTTTTGAAAGCATTTGGAGCGAATTCCAAGACACTGAGTCACACATCTAAAGGTCTTTGGGTAGAAGTCTCCCTTCTGACTCCTGTGACTGAGGCCATAGGAAGTCATACTGTAAAATTGGAGCAGTCACTGTGAATAGGACATCAGTCAATAGGAACGGACATGGCAGCGAGGTGGAACACCATCCTGGTACTCTTGCCATGGCAGGTGCTGCCATGTTAGTTGCTGGATCACGGCAGAATCTGGGAGTCCCAGGGAGGTGTGGTGCATGTAGGACCTTGGAGGAGGGCTCAGCAGCCTTAGGGACAGCCCAGATATTGTAACACCATAACTTGGTTCCTTCTGTCTCTCCTTTCGATCAGAAAATAGGCTGAGGGATTCTGTGATTATTTATGGGGGGTATTGATTTGCACGATTTTCCTCCAGGCTGCCTGCTGTTTCTATCGGGTGGTTCTCATTGCTGCTGTTCTAGAGGGAGACACCAAGAGAGGCTTGGGCCCTAACTTCTAAAATTGCATGGATTTTATTTTTTTCTGGCTTAGGGCTCTGAGATAGCCCATATGAAAAAACCACCCTGCCTCATCTGCTCCAAAATGGAGAACCTTGATAGGTAAGTACAGGACCTTGCCAATCTTGGTGTGCACCCCTCTTGCCTTCTTGTGAGTGGTTGTTAACTCTTTTCACAGAGGTGAAGGGTAAGAAGTTACACATGGCAGATATTGCTATTTCACAGAGTTGGTGTAATGCAAGGCAGTGTGGGAGAAATGGATGACTGCCCCAGATTTTGCCCTGTTTGAGTCACATCTCTGATTTTAGCCATTCTACCGAAACATGACATTTCCAGGGACCCTGGTAGCCAGATATGGTAGATAGATCTGGTTCCATTTCCTTAGCCTATCCATATCATTCTCTTGCTATGTCCTCATAGGCAAATTTTTCTACCTCCCCTTGACTTTGGGCTTGGTCACGCGCCTGTGCTTGTGAGCAGAAGTGGCAGTGAGCCAGTGTGGTGTCTAGATCTCAACCGGCCTCACCTATTTCCACATGCTCTTTGGTGTCTCTTTGAGCTTTGAGAAAAATACATCCTGGCTGGTCTGTTGGCTCAAGGAAGATAAAAGGCAGATGGACAGAGTCACTCAACTGAAACACAGACCAGCAGTGAGCAGTAGAATCAGCCCTGTCCCTAGATCCTGAAGCAGAACTGCCCATCCACACCAGCCTGGATGAGCTGAACCCTACCCAACCTGCAGATACATGAGAATAAATGCTTAGTGATGTTGACTAGACTGGACATTTTAACAATATTAATTCTTTCCATGTGTCAATCAGAAAAAAAGCTTAATGTTAATGCTGTACATCATAAAAATTTTGTGGTTGGATGTTGTGCAGCAATAGGGTAACAGACAAATATGGAGTGGTTTTGTGACTAGGTTCTGCTCAAATATAAGGGGAATGATACACGAGACTCCCTGGCATGTCCTCTTTCCCTTCATTCTCGTCCACAGTTTGTATGAATGTGGAAATAATGGCTGGAGGACCTGCAGAACTATTGAACCATGAGGGCAAGAACTATATTCTAGCCATGGTGGAGGAGAGATCTAGAAAGAACCTGGGTCCCTGAGGACTTCATAGAGCAACCAAATGTCTAACCCTAGGATTCTTTGATCCGGGAGAGTATTAAACATCTATTATTTAAGTTTCTATGATATGGTGGTAACTGTTAATGAAGCCAGATAGCATCCTGACTGGCGTGAGGAGTAGGATGAGCGCCATGACTAAAGGGAAACCAAAGGAACCTCTGGGAATGCGGGGAGTTTATTGTCATTTTGCTGCCAAGGAGGCATTTTTTTGGTCAGTGTTTCCTCACTTCTCAATGAGGTCTCTTTTGCTTTCTGTCTTCATCCTGATCAGTGGGACAGATGGCTGGGGCAAGGTCCAGCCCAGAGGGAGGGCAGATGGCCAGTCCATTTTGGCATTCACATGAGGCTATGCTGTTCCAACACTGTCTCTATATTAATGAAGGTGACGCTTTGCCTTCTGCTGGTTCTCTTGTCTTATTTCTCAATTGGTTCAGAGCTCAGGCACAAGAGCTTGAGCTCCCACAAGATTTCAACCTGGAGAAGGCACAGGCTTCATCCCAGGAGAAAAGGTGGAATTTAATAATTGAGCGCACAGACTGCGGTCATACTGCCTGGGTGTGGAGCTTGGTTGAACTGCTCATTTGACCAAGGGGCTCCGTTTCCATATCTATAAACAGGTGTAACGATCCTATGGGTCTAATTGGATTGTTTTGAAAAACAAATGAGTTCATTTACAGAAAACATTGAGCAGTGACCCACCAATAGTTAAAATTAATAAATGTAGCCTATGCCATTGTGGTTGGGCTAGAATGAGGCCTCTTTCCAGGACCTCTTGTAGGTAAACATGTGTTTACCTAACACGTATACAATCTACATCTGTACGCACCTTGGATCTTGTCATCAGAAACCTGAAGCTCTCCCAAGATTGTTGATATTATGGATCAGAACAGTCTCATCCAGAGAATAACGAGTTGCCTTTATTTATAAGCTTATCTATAGATTTTTCTACCTATTTTTTAATAGATTAATATCCAGCTTTGATCTAAAAGTGTTTGAAGTTATAAGACAGAAGGGCAATAGTTAATTTAGCAAAATGTAGGGCCCTCTAATTTAGCTGTTATTGAGGTTGATTGTAGTAATTAAAGCAAAGCACTAATGTAGTCACCCAAGCCCTCTCCATGAATGCACATACATTTCAGGAAAGAATACCCACCCAAGTCGGGCTTGCAGAGTTCCACAGGGTACTGAGACTGCTGTGTTTGTGAAAGAAACTTAGATGTTTTTATACATTCTTGGCCCTGCAAACAAATTGGCACTTACATTAGTTTCTTAGGGCTGTCATAACAAAACACTACAAACTGGGAAACTTAAAGCAACAGAAATTCAGTTTTTCACAGTTCTGGAGGTTATATGCCCGAAATCAAGGGTCGGCAGGGCCAAGCTCCCTCTGAGCCTTGCAGCGGAGGATCCTTTCTTATCTCTTCCAGGCTCTGGGAGCCTCAGGCTCTCCTTGGCTCTAGTTGCTGCACTTCAAGGTCTGCCTCCACCATCACATGACATTCTCCCTGCGTGTCTCTTCTTCCCTGCTCTCCCATGGAATTTTCCTCTTCTCCTCAGGACATCAGTCATTTTTGGATTGGGGCCAACCCTCATGACCTTGTCATAACTTCAGGAGAGCGACAAAGATTCAATTTGCAGATAAGGTCACATTCACAGGTGCCAGCAGTTGGGACATCAGTATATCTTTTGGGACAGGGTGGGAGGCACAATCCAGCACCACCCTTTCACTTTTGCCTATTTTATAAGGAAACTTGTTATATGTCCTTAATATAAAGGGAGCTGTAAGGCCAGACAAAGGAGAGTCACTGAGGAAGGGGAGTTTGGTGAGCAGAAAATGAGATGGGTAGTTTCTCAGGCTTGAACTTATCTAGTTTATGGATTTTGTTTGGATAGTAAAAAGGAATCCTTCTCATTCTTCCTCTGTGGGATCTGCTGCCCCACATAGTGTCAGCAATGGAGCAGCTCTGGGGGCCAGTGGGACTAGGCAGTCTGGCTGTTGCCTTGGAGACAGCCAATGAGAAGAGTCAGTTCTCCAGGTTGCTTCCTACCAGAGCATCCATTGCTTCATTCATTCAACAAACAATCATCGAGATGCTAAAATGTGCTGGGCACAGCCTTAGGTGGAAAGACATTGTGGTGAACAAGAAAGAAAAGAGCTTGCATTATACTGGGGGAGACAGAGAATATCTAAGTATCCAGATAAATCATTTCAGATAATAGGAAGCACAGCAAAAACTAAAGCAGAGTATTGGAAGTGAAGTGAGACCCTTCTGTAGGTAGGGTCTCCCTGAGGAGTTTGCATTTGAGCAGAGATTTGAGTCACAATTAAGAGGGAACCATGCAAAGATTTATGGAAGGAACACTCCAGGTAGAGAGAACAGCAGGCTCAAAGACAGTGAGGAAGGTATGAACTTGGTATGTTTGAGGAACAGCAAGAAAGCCCCCCTTGGAGTGAGCAAGGGGGACAAAGGGGAAAGAGAAATCCAGGGATGTAGGCAAGGGTCTTGTAAACTATTAGGATTTTTCCAAAAATATGATGACAGCAGGGGGATTTTTGGGCAAGGAATATAATTTGATACATGTTTATAAAAACAGATCACAACAGCTGGAGGGTGACTGAATTATAGGGGGCAAGAATGGAGGCAACAAGAAGACTCTGTGGGTGTAGCTCAAGGAAGAGATGATGATGGATTAGAGGAAAATGGGAACAGTGGGGATGGCGAGAAGTGATTGCCTTGGGCTTTGTCTTTAAGGTATAATGGCTTTGATGTAGGACATAAGGAAGTGAGTTAAGGATAACCATGGGTTATTTGGTTGGATCACTTGGTAAATTCTGATGCCATCCCCTTAGAAGTTGTCAGAGAGCAAATCTGGGAGGAGGTAAAAATCAAAAGTCCTGCTTAACCGAATTACAATCTTTTGCTGTTTGTCATGATCACTAAAGAATCGATCAGCTTTATTGAGGTATAATCCATATCCCAAACAATTCACCCATTGAAAGTACACAGTTCAGTAGCTTGCAATATAATGGGTCTGTGAGTGTTTCATACTGTTTAACACAAGCAACTTTAGAACATTTTCATGATCCCCCAAATCATCCCCACACGCCACAGCTGTCTCCCCCTAATCTTCCCCACCAGCTCTAGGCAACTATTAATTAACTTTTATCATCTATAGATTTGCCTTTCTGCACATTATGGACATGGAATCAGAGAATATATGGTTCTTTGTTGCTGGCTTCTTTCAATTAGCAAAATGTTTTCAAGGCTTATCTATGTTCCACTGGGTATCAGTACTTAGTTTCTCTTTGTTGTTGAATAATATTTCATGGTAAAGATATACTACATTTATTTATCCAACATCAGATGAATATTTTGGTTGTTTCTACTTTTTGGCTATTTTGAATTATGCCATAAATATTTGTGTATGTTAGCATGTGAACATATGTATTCATTTCTCCTATGTAAATATTTAGGAATAGAATTGTTGAATCAGATGACAATGTTTAACTGTTTGAAGAACCATTTGACATTATGATTCTTCTACATTTTCACTAGTAGAAATTCCTCCATATCTTTTCCAAATGCTTATCAGTCTTCTTGATTCTAGCCGTTTTAGTATGTGCAAAGCAATATCTCATAGTGATTTTAATTTGCATTTTCCAGATGGATAAGGATGCTGATCATCTTTTCATCAGTTTTCTGGTCACTTGTACATCTTCTCTGGAGAAGTGTCTATTTATACCCTATGCCCATTTTCAAACTGGAACTTTTATTATTTAGTTATAATAGGTTTTTAGTAGCTAAAAGTCCCAATCAGATACAGAACTTGCGAAAACTGTTTCTCATTCTTCAGGTTATCTTTTTATTTCCCTAATGGGTATCATTTGAAGTATGTTTTAATTGTGATATGTTTCAATGTTATACTTAAGATGCCTAATAAGTAGTTGGGCATATAAGCCTAGGATTCAAAGGAGAGACTGGGGTTGGAAATACACATTTGAGAGTCATTCAATTTTAGATATTCAATTCCATGAATCTGGATAAAAATCACAGGGACTGAGTATATTTCTCTGGAAGAGAAAACTGAGGACTGAGCCCCAGAACTCCCCAATATTTAGGGGTGAAGAAGAAGCAGTGGAGAGATGATCAAATGAAGCTACCAGTTCCTGGAGAAACCAGGGAGCTAGGTCATGGTCAAGGGGAAGGTATACTGGGATATGACATTTGGTAAGACATCTCTTGCTGCTGTCCGCACTGAGACAGGTCCCAGTGCAACATCCTATCATACATAGCCATGTGGTCCCTCCATCGACATTTTATGGGCCTACTCTGTGATGGTTTTCTTAGCCTAATGGGTTTATACATCCAAAATCCCTACTCAGAAATACACTTATGGAAGCAGATTGAAATATTAGTTATCTAGGAAAGATTTATGACCTTGTTGAGATTAACTCTAGTTAATGGATGTGGTGCTGCAAAGCTATGACAGAACATATGTCTCACTTTATTTTTTAATGGAAAGAGCAAAAGCCCCACCCCACAGGACCAGCTGACTACATAGAGACTTGGAGGTACAGAGCTCTAAAAGACCTACCCAGACAAGCCTTTTCCCCTTGCTGGAATCACTGCAGCTTTTAGGGAATCTGGGATTTCTGAGAAGAACCTTGAGAAGAGTGGTTCAAAGCCACAAGGGCTGAAGAGGTACAGAGAGGGAACCTGGCTCTGAAAACACAGGGGGTTTGGTGTCCTTGCTCACAAGGCCCAGCTAGGCTTGAGATCCTATTTTCTGCAAAGTGTGTGATTTTAAGTTAGCTTAAATATAACATGTTCCAAGCAGAAGGAAAAAAATCTTGAGTCTGATGAAGACCCAGCATGGAGGCAGAGAGGACCCTTCTGGGGCCAAGCTGAATTGTTGTGAAGTTGAAGAGTCAGCTGAATCAAGAGTCAGTTTACCTCTTAATCTTTCTATTCAGCTTCTGGATTGAGTAGTATAGTTCTTGAGCAAGAATTTACCTATTTGTTCACGTTCTTTTTCATCTGCCAAGGGACCATAATATACAGGGTCAAGTGGGACAGTGGCTTGCATACAGAAATATGCGGAAAATAGGGCAGAAACCAGACGAGCATGTGGGTAAGATCTTCTCTCTTAGTAAGATGTACTGCTAATTTGGTGACCATTATTGGGGCTTCCTGGGTCAAAGGTGTCTGGGGTTTAAGGATATCCGAAGTGAGAGGGTGGGCAAAAAGTGAGAAAGGCAAGTCCTTATTCTTGAAGAGGATTCTGAATTGGTTCCTAGGAAATGAGGGAGGGTTATTGAGAGTTTTCTTTTTCTCCTCTGGGATTTTTCTTGTGGGTGTTGCAAGGGTAGTGTTGAGGGCAGGGGCTTGGAGGTAGAGTTGACCAAGTTGGGGAGCTTAAATCATGTAGAGCTCATTTGGTATAAATCAGAGGTTCTTTCATTTCCCGATTTCACGACTCCACACTCCAGTTATAAATAACATTCCTGGGGAGAAGTGGGACAAATAAGAAATGGGACAGAGATCTCCAACCTGAAAACTCTCATCGGGAAGGTTCCCTCTCCAAGGGGTAGCATTTTATCTTCAGAGAATGGTGTGTGTGTGTGTGTGTGTGTGTGTGTGTGTGTGTAAGGGGGTAGAGGTGTTCCCTGAGGAACTGCAGGAGAGGCCAAAATATTACTAGTAAATGAGACTGGGGTTTTTGACAAAACCATCAAGAAAGTCACGCAAGGGAAAAAAAATGGTTGAGAATTTCCCCTATGTGGCAGCATTTGCCCTGCAGAACAAGGTTTGCAAATAGACTCCCCAAACCTCAACCCTAATCTCTTTAGGGATCCTTTTTCCCTGTACCTTCCTCCTCAGTTCTCTCTTCCTGCACCCCAAAAGCGTACACCCAGTTATAAGGTTCCGCCTAACGAGAAGAGACAGAGGTACAGGTGGTGAGCAGGGTCTCAGCCATCATCTCCTTCAGGTCCCCATCCGCCGCTCCCCACCCAGTTGCCAGAGCGAATCCCGAGTAATTGTTTTCCGAGGAGGTGCTGGGCACGCTCGGTGGCGCCGCCTCTGTCTGGGTTCCCCGAGGACAAAAACCCACCCACGAGGGCTCGGCGGCTTTTCGACTCGGCCGGGATGAACTGTGGCAACTTCAGCAGCTCCCACGGCCACGCCAAGGCAGAGGCGGCGACAGTGGCGAGGGTAGCTCGGAGGGAGTGGAGCGCGTGAAGCCTTGCGCCTCCAGCTCCTCCCTTACGGCCGCGGGTCCCGGGACTCTCCGGCTCCGGTGCTTTGGGTGGTAGCTGCAGCCGCGCCTGCTTCCCGGATCTTCGCTTCTCCGTAGGCGAAGGAAGAGAACTGGATCGACCCCGCTTCGAGGGCAACCTGCCGGAGTGGCTAAGCCCTGCGCTCCCGCCCCAGCTCCTAAGGCGAGCGCAGCCGCAGCGGGGGCCGGGGTCCGAGCCCCGCGCTACCACCGCCCACGGTGGGGGGGCCGACTGGGGGCGGGGCGGCCGGGACTGCCATCCCGGGAGCGATCCCCTAGCGCAGCACCCGGCGCTGCCGAGCTACCTCCCCTACCGCCCGCTAGCAAGTTTGGCGGTTCCGAGCCCGGCGCGTCTCGGGATCTCTAGGCGCATTTGTTTCTTCCTGGCTTCGGTGCGCCCTGCTTGGCGGGGACCCTCGCGAGCAATGCCGATGGATGTGATTTTAGTTTTATGGTTCTGTGTGTGCACTGCCAGGACAGGTAAGCAAGGCTGGGGCGGGTGGAGGGGTACGCGGAAAAAGGGGCGCCGCTGCTGTGCCTAGCGTCCACACTGGCGTGGGAGACCTGGAGCCGAGCTCCGCGCTGGTCCGGAGAAGGGTAGAAGGGTGGATTGGTACCTTAGATCTCTCTGCCCGGCTTGGGGTGAAAGGGCAGGAAACCGGACTCAAGGGCTACTAGGCACCCCAGTTGAGTGTCCCCTTCCCGGGGGTCGAGGCAGCGGGTTCTCAGGAGTGAGGGGCGCGGCCGAGCTGTCGCACCCTTTTGCTGTTAGTAGCCCGCTTCTAGGTTCTGGGGAGGCGAAACCCTCAGGAGGGCGGGTCTCAGATCCCCGAACTTGAAAGGCGCTGTGGAAACAGCCCTCCTGGAGACCCGCCGGCGAGAAACCGGCAACCGCAGGACTTGCACCCGCAGAGGGAGCGCTTCCGGCCGGCGGGCGCGGCCCGGGCCGGGGAGGGTGAGGCGCAGCTTGGGAAAGGGCTGCGGGGGAGCCCGGGATCCGGCGGATCTCATTTTATCCTTTCCTGACTTTCCCCGGGGGACTCCAGTAGTATTGTCCTCCACCTGCCTCCCTCGCCAAGGGCTGGGCGAACAATTATTTCTGAAATTGGAGCAGTGGAGACAATCCTAGGAGATTTTCTCAAATCAGTTTTCCCTTGTTATAATCGAAGGTTGTGGGGTGGGGAGCAACTGGCTAATTGTCTCAAGTCCCCACTTCTTTCTGCCCCCGAGACTCTAAGCGCACCGCTTCCTTGCGTTCCCAAGTCCCCTGGGGTTCCGAGACTGGACATAGCCTTCTACTTCAAGAAACTAGTAGCAGATGCTGGGAGACATGGAGTGGGAATGAGGTTGGGGGGTGGTGGTGGAAATTGGTAAAATTAGGGCCTGCGGATTAGGGAGTGTTGGGGATTTTCAGTTCTAAGCCAGCCATCCTCAGTACATGTTGCCCACTGTCTTTGAACCCCAGAGTGGACATGTGGTCATTTCCTCTCCCTTTATCTTCACCCCTTTACCATTCCCATGCCTCTTCTCAGGAAGTGTAGCCTCCTTCCTAGGACAGGGAGCAACTTAATCCGGAGAGTGCTGAGGGGTGCTGGCCCCTGGTTGGCTCAAAAGTTCCCTCTACTTGAGCCCCAGGCTCCCCTCTCTGGCAAGTAGTCCTTGGAAATACAAGAGTTGGGCATCTAGGAGCTTTGAGCTGGCCCTTACCATCTCCACAGGATTAAGCCGCTTACCTTTGCTTAATTGAAGAGCGTCAAGGAGAGATTTCTCCAGGGACAAAAGAACCATCATGCTTTTCTTTATCGGAGTTTCCCTGACTGCGGAGAGGTCAAAATTGTTTTAAATCTAGAATAGTTGCTTCTTGAATTCAGGCGTTGTTGGGATGGGTTAGCCTTTTACAACCAAGAATGCACTGGAAGGGACCAGGTCCCAGAAAGATGAGGTTAGGGCAGAGTTTGGGCTCCCCATCAGGTGTATGGAGTCTGAGACTGGTGAGCATCTTACAGAGGAGTGGAAGACAAGGAGACACTAGATGGGGGAGAGGCATCCCATGGGTCAGTTTACACTCTTAAGTGCATATCACCAAGTCATGTGGAATCTGTCTAAATCCTTTGTTCACATCACTCCTTTGAAAAGTTGCCAAAAAGTATACATACCCAGGAGTGGATTCTGTTTCCAGGGTTCATTGCTTGTGGAGGAAGTCTTTAGGAACATGGTCTTATTCTCCTGCTCAATCCCATTTCCCTTTAAATCTTATACATATTTGGTTGTGAAGGAAGATTCATTCATTCATTTATTTTTTCATTCTTGCTAGGTGCCCAGTAACTTAAGGGAAAATGACTTAGTTCTTCATTACCGAGAATTTACAGATTAGCTGAGAATCTAGATAGAAAATGGAAAGCATTTTGTATTCTATAGTTGATGGGATGGTGGGAGGTGGGGTTAAAGAAGTTTGTATTAAGGAAATACAGAGGAGGGAGTTTGTGAATTAATTTTGGAAAGGTGGTGGAATCAGGGAAGGCTGTACTTGGAAGGTGACATTTGAGAGTTGTGTCTTGTAAACTCTGAAGGGATAAAGTGGGAAAGCATCCCTGGCAGAGGGAAAAGCTTGTGCAAGGACTAAGAACATGGGTGGATCTGACCCACTGGTTGTGGCTCAAGACTGGGAGCTTGGGTTTTCAGTGCCACTTGGTACTGCTTACACACCAGAAGGCACCTATTTCTCCTTCAAAAATTGTCAGAAGAATCAGATATGGGGGGGATTTAATTCATACACTTAGAATTTCTTGTAGCTTAAGGGAGTAGCTTTCTGGGGACAATCTCTTTGATTTTTTCCAGAAATCCCCATTCCCACATCAGACATCCATCCTCTTCTTTAGGTAGCAGAGGATGGCTGATGATGAGTTTATCAGGACCCAAACAGCTGCTTGGGAAGTTTATTTGTCAAGTGAGACAATTGTTGTCTGAGCTGTTAACAGTCCTAGATGAAATAAACATGTGGTTCACTTAGTGAGCTGCTCAGATATCACCGCCTTTTAATGGAAATGAATAGATGATATCAGGCACATTTTAATTAAAGCAAGACTGCAGTGCAGAAGCAGTTACATATGAAAAGATCTAATGATAGGTGTCCTAAGGAAGCTGCTTATGCTGCTCTCGTTCAGAGAACTTGTTTTAGGGTGCAAAGTCGAGTTAGTTAAGATAGAAGATGCTGTTCTCCAGTTCTTGTTCTTATTTCTGGGTGAGAATCTGGGATTTCCGGGTAATCATTAATAATGAAAATTTAGAAGCCTGCAGTAATAGCAGTAATAGCACACCACGTCACCACGTCCATGAATCTTCTCCAGTGGCCTAGAAGTATAATATGAGCTCAATGATTATTCTGCCACTGATTTCCAGTTTGTTTTGGTCTGCAGGGAAGGGGGTAAAGGAAATACCTGAAACACCAATGCCTTTAGGTGCCTACTGAATGCCTTTTGCTGCCACCTGCTGGAAAGGAGAGATTTTCTTTTTGAAGCAATTCCCAGGTGGTTCATTAATTATGAATTGAGTAATGGACCGGTGACTATGTGCCCCCAGCCTTCAGTGATCATGTAAAATATCAGCCAACTTGGAACAAGCATAAAGCATATTCTTTGAGAAAAATGCTTTTGGGGTATTAAGAACCGATCAAGTGGTTGTGAAATCCTGCTGGTAAATGAGGTCTTAGAGCATCTTTTCAGCATCATTTTACTCTGCATGGACCAGGGAGACAGCTGCCACCATGGGCAATGAGCCAGATTAGATTTGAAGTGAGCCAGACCCAGGGGATTTGCCTGTGAGCCTAGGTCTTAGACATCAAAGATGGACTAAGTGGGCTTTGGCCTCCAGCACTCCTTGGGCAGGGCTAAGGAGTGACTAACAGCAGCAGGTGTCCTGGCTAAGGTGAAGTTTCTGAATCCCAGCGCCAGGCCTCAAGAGCCTCTGTGACTTTGACATGCTGCCTTCCAGCTTTTTAAAATATCTTTTCCCCAGGAGCTTTTTATCCTGCTTAATTCTAATTCCCAGCTTCAGCCATTTGTAGAGACTTTATGTCAAAAGTCGAAATTTTAATAGGGTTTCCCTAGGAACGGGCAGGAACTCCATGCTTGGACAAGAAACAGAAACATTAAAATAAAAAAAAAAATTGAATGGAACCAACACTCACACTCCAAAAGGTCTGGAGAGGCCATGTAAATGCTGCCTTATTAATAGGTTTTCTGATTCCCTAGGCAGTATGCAAAGTGCTATCCCTTACACATCCTGCTATTGGCACTGGGCATTTCCATCCTGAAAGGTAACAATTAAAGGGAAAGAAGAAAACTATATCCAGAAGCCTAATTGATTTATTTTCTCTTGTTCTGTTTTTATGGGGTGTTTTCACAAAAAGAGCAAAACAGTTATCAGCTTGGAGAAAGGCCTTATGTAGCTTTTACATTATTTTAATGGAGTTGAGCACCAGGGAAAGTCTGGAAAACTATGTCGTATGAAAGACAGATGGAGAAACCTCAGCTATATACCAACTAGGTGGCAGCCTGAGCTGGAGTGTTTAGGTGTTGTTGGGGAAGGTATTTTTTTTTCTTTTTTACAAATGAGGAAACTAAGGCTCTGGGAAGTGATTTTTTTCAAGGGCACAGAATTCGTAGGGGGAAGAGATAGGACAGAAACTGGCTATTAGCAAGCCATCCAAAACAACAAGCATTTATTTTAGTTCACATATCTGAGAGTTGGTCTGCTTCTCAAGTCTCCATCCTCTTTGACCTGTGTGGCTGCAGAGCCATGTTCTCATCAAGATTCAGACATATAGGGCTGGGGTTGTGGCTCAGTGGTAGAGCACTTGCCTTGCATATGTGGAGCACTGGGTTCCATCCTCAGCACCACATAAATAAAATAAAGGTATTGTGTCCATCTACAACTAAAAATAATAATGAAAAAGATTCAGAAGTACAAGAAAGTAGTTCCTTCATGCAAGCACATTTAAGTCTCTGCTTGTGTAGTGTCATCAAGATCCCAGTGGCCAAGACAGATTGAATGGCTGGGCTTGAAGTCAAGGGATGGGGAGATTTACTCTCACTAGAAGAAACTGCAAAGTCACACAGCACAGAGGATAGATAGGGGAGGGCCAATAATTCAGTTAACCACAGTCTCTTTTGAAAGTTTCTCTGACCTGTATGCCATCCCGTATTATCATGTTGTCCCCAGATAAGCATATTGCTCTGAGATCATTGCTCCCAAAGCAATGATCATGCACCCACACATTAGATAATTAATCAGGTCCTAAATTAAAAGCCTGTAATATGTCAGGTATGGTGCAAGGCACTGGAGCAACAGGGATACTTCCTTCCTTTTGTGTCCAGCTAAGGGCACATTCCCCAGGCCATTTTCAAAATTCCTGGCCAGAGAAAGACCAGCTTGGAGGTCCTCTGAGATCACTCTTGATTTAATTTCTGCCATATAGGTGTAGAACACTATAGATCAAACTGAAATATTAGTTCCTTTCCTGTCTTTTCAAGGTGATCACAGAACTGCTAGCATCTGAGCTCACTTGGAGAAAAACATCACAGGTCTCAACCACAGGTTCATGGTGTTGTAACTTGGGATGACAGAAAATTATCCCTCTCAGTTCTGTTTTGCACAGAGTAGGGACTTGTGAACTGAGACTGTGTGTAGGATGAGCAAGAGTGGGCAGGTAGAAACTTCAACTTTCCTTAAACATAGATGTTAAAACCCTCCAATGATATCCTCTTAGCATTACAATAATATCCATGCTCCTCGTTGTGGGTGACAGGACTTATGTGATCTGGCCCTTGCCTACCCTGTGGTCTTATTTTCTACCACCGTCCCCTGGCACATTCTGCCCCAGCCACACTATTCTTCTCCATTCCTTGAACTCTCCAAGTATGTTCCTTGCTTGCATTTGCTGAACTCTACCTGTGAAAAACCTTCCCGGCAAATCTTGCTACTTCTCCTTATTTGGGTTTTAGCTCAAAAGAACCTTCCCTGAGCTCCTCATCTAAAGTAGGGCTCCCTACACAAGATGCTTTCTATCCAGTTACTCTTTATTTTTTTCTTGGCATTGTTATCATCTCACATTATTATTTTTTAAAATTCATTTATTTCTTGTCTCCCTCCCCCACTGGGAATGCAAGCTTCATGAGGACCTAGCCAGTGCCTAGCAATATATATAGTACATAGTAAGTCCTTAGCAGTGCCTCTTTGAAAACATTGTTAATGAATGAGTGCAGAGTCAATGCAAGTAAGAGTTGTCTTTCGGGGGCTGGGGATGTGGCTCAAGCGGTAGCGCGCTCGCCTGGCATGCGTGTGGCCCGGGTTCGATCCTCAGCACCGCATACAAACAAAGATGATGTGTTCGCCGAAAACTAAAAAATAAATATTATAAAATCCTCTCTTTCTCTCTCTCTCTCTCTCTTTAAAAAAAAAGTTGTCTTTGGGTAAACTGATCCCATTACTGGCTGCATTTCAAAGGAGGAAACTTACACCTTCAGTTCGGTAGACCCAGGGAAACCTGACAAAAACGGAGAGGCCATTATATGTCCTAAACTTTCAATTTAACCAATTTTCTGCCTTGGCAATGACAAGTTGCAGCTCCAAAGTCATTTCTGACCAACTTTCTGATGACAGAAGACTGGAGAGCTGTAGCAGTTCCTGCTTCCTAAAATGAAAAGAGGAAGGAGAGGGTAGTTTTCCTTCCCTGAATCTGTAGGTCTTGAGGGGGGTGTGGGAGGGGGGACAGGTGAGGTCGTGATGGCTCGTGATGTTCTGATGAATATTCACTAAGCCTCTGTGGGACAAATTGGGTGCAAGCTCTCCGAATCCTGCCTTGGTGACTGCATTACCATCAGAGGAAAGTTGACAGCTGTTGCTGATTAAAACATTTCCAACTGCGCAATCAGAATTGCACTATTGAGATGCTAAGCGTCGATAGAAACAGCCTTTATGAATGGCTTAAACACAGTCCCTTAGAGTGATCTGTAGCCTTATTAATATATATAATTGGAAATCACTTTGCAATCATGAATGAATCATTCCTCACAATCATTCCCTGGGAGAGACAACCTTGGGGATTCGCCTTTCTCAGACAAGGGAGGAGATTTGGGGCCATGTTTCTTTGCACTTAGATTCTCCAACAAGAGATGTCAGGGTATCTAACTTCCAGAAATCCCCTTGGGTAAAAATATACATCTATTCTTCCAAGGATCCTCCTTTTTGGTCAGTCTCTCTACCACCCCCCGCCCCCTTTTTTTTTCCAACGGGCAGGGACCCTCTCCATTTCCTTCCTCTTTATTGCAGGTGGTTGGGCCTGGTTAATAGGGCTCACTCTGTGCTAGTGTTTACTGTTGGTGGTTGTATCAGATTTTGCTCTTGCAGCTTCCTTGAAGCAGGAAGATCAGGGTCATAATGCAGTATCTATAGTCTGCAAATCTAAAAAAAGCTTAAAAATCCCCAAATTTCTATATAATTCACCAGCTAGCAAAATCTGTCCTGAGTTGAACTCATTTGGTGGCAAAATTTGAACTAAACTTGTATTAAGCTATTTATAGTTTTTGTGCCAATTAAAGGAAAATATTGTGCTTTCCAATACAAAAATACAGAATTTGATTATGGAATGCCCATTCCAACTTTGCTGAAAGACTCACATAATATTTGTAGTATGTAGTATGTAGGACCTTTCAAACATACGATACATTCTGAATTCCAAAATATATTTAGCCTCAGGGATTTTGGATGGGGGCTTATCCATTTACAGTGGGGAGTGAGGCTGGGAAAAGGTACAAAGAAGCTGCACCATCTGAAGGGTGATAGGACCCAATTGCTTTCCTTTGCTTTCTAGGGAGAGGAAGTCTCCAGGAGAGGGAATATCCTTCACTGGCTCCCCCGTGTTCCCTGCCAGTCCCTGCCTCTATGATTTCTGCTCTATATTTTTGCTGGTCATCTGCCTTTTAAGTCATAACAGCTGTTTGTTCCTTTCCAGTGGTGGGCTTTGGTATGGACCCTGACCTTCAGATGGATTTTATCACCGAACTTGATCTTGTGAATACCACCTTTGGAGTCACGCAGGTGTCTGGACTGCACAATGCTAGCAAAGCATTTTTATTTCAAGGTAAGGGCACTTCCTCCTTTGTATGGGGCAGAGGTCAGAAAGGAGGGCTGATCTGGGAGTGCTCATCTGGTGTGTGAATCGCCTTTGCTATTTTCTTTGTGTAATTGTCCTGAAGAGTATTCAAATAGATATGCAGTGTTGTGAGAGTGGGAGGAGGCACTAGGGGGCGTGGTGGTAAAATATTTGGTTTGGTAGTGAAGTGTTTCTCTGGGGATTTTGGTGGGGATCTAAAGGGGAATTAATTTGCAAAACCCTTGAGAACCGTTGGCCAGTCATGCACTTTTTTTCACCCAGGGCATATCTCCAGTTGTTATCTCTGGCTTTACTTATATCTATGCCCATATCACTCATCTCATGGATAGACTGTGAGCACAGAGGATGTTTTATGGTTGCATTCTCTTTGGGGTGTAGTTTAGTTGGCTCTGCCAGCTATAAACTTGATTACAATTTATTAAATTTTTTAAGTATTTGAAAAGTCAGTATAGTGTGATTCTTAAAAGCATGGGCTTTGGCACTCTACTGCCAGGGTTCAGCTTCCAGCCCTACTGATTTGCTTAGAGATTTTGGGCAATTACGTAGCTTGATTATGCCTCAGTGTCCTCACCTAAAATAATAGACCCTTGTAATAGCTACCTCATGGGGCTGTTACTAGGATTAAAGGAGGTAGTCTATTAAAGTGATTACTACAATTTCTGATACATAGTAAATGCTTGATAAGCACTAGGAATCATTTTGAAATTCCTTCTACATACTAGGCAATGTGCTAATAGCAGGGTTACCAGTTAGAGTAGGTAAGATAGATGCAGCCCCTGCTCTAAGATATAATGAAGGAAACAATCACTGCACAGGTCATTATTGAATCAAAACGCCTATGCTTACAATGAAGGTGATAGCTAGGCTGCCAAAAAAGAGTAATAGAGGAAGATTTGATTTAACTGGAGTAGTAGATGGTGGCAGAGAAAGGCTACCTTGAAAAAGTGGCATGTCAGCAGAGACTTGAAAAATGAATAAAAAGCCTGGTATAGGAAGGGGTGGGGCTCAGAACATTCTCCGCAGAGGAAATAATATGTAAGAAGGTCTTAAGGAAGAGACCCAGAGAAAGAGGTCTAGCATGGCTGAATGGTGGCAAGTCATTGCCGAGGAAGTCACAGGCCAGGTTACATTGGATATTCTGCTGATATGCACAGTTTTGAGTGGACTGATGATTTATGGCCAGTGTGCATTCTGATAGGTAGGAGGCTATGTACTTGTTATTAAGTGCTGTAAATATCACCCCTGCCTGTAGGCCACATTAATGGTTTTGTACTTTACTCTCACAGTGGGGGTGAGGACTTTGTTAGGTTAAAGTAGAAAAATGAACTGGTCAGATATGGTAGAGAGGTGGATTGGATATTTCTCTATGCAAATCCCTGGCAGGGTTCGTTTAACTCGGCCTTTTATGAAGATAACAAAAGGATTTCTTTAGAATAACTGAACCAACATTATGGAACAAGATTTGCATATTCACTGTTAGACAACTTAAGGCTTGTTAATGATATATTGCAAATCTGTATGTATTGTATAATGACATGTAACAAGACTACAGATATGTTCATTTTCTTGTGAAGAGAGAAGTATTTAAGCTGGGTATGGTTAAGAGAATACAGACTTGGTTACTTTTCTCTTTGCATTGTATAAGGTCTGTTCTGTCACTGTTGAGTGTTCATGCTATTCTTGATCCTAGTAAGGCTGCTATGAAAATTTGGCTTCAGGAGGGCAGGGGTCTTGCTGATCTAGATAATTCTAGGTTCTCAGAGCCTACTATTGCACATGGAAAGTAGTAAGTGATTAATAAAATTTTTGAAATAAAATTTCCCTGGCCTTGTCTACCTTATAAGAGACTTGCCCCTGCTTATCTATCACTTATGCATTTATTCCACAAGTGTAGGGACCCCAGGATGGCCCTCTGCTGTGTAATCTGTGTGTTCTCTAATTTGGCAACTGCTTCTGGGATGTCTGCTACGCTGCAACAACTGGGAGGGATTTTCAGCTTCTTTGGGGGGAAAAGTAACTTCGCTTTAGGAGTTTGGGGAGGCCTTTCCCTATATTCTTATCTCTTGTGATTATACTGGGCCCACCTGGATCATTCAAAATAATTTCCTCATCTCAAGATCTGTAATTTGATCACAACTGCAAGATCCCTTTTATCATATGAAGTGACATATTCACAGGTCATAGTGATTAGCTCATGGGCATCTTTAGGGAGCCATTATTTTGCTTACTACAATGTCTGCTCTCTGGTCCCCAAAGCTCCATGTCTTCTCACTTGCAAAATACATTGACTCCATCCCAATACCTTCAAAAGTTTTAATTATTACAGCCTGACTTATTTCACTTAATAAAATGTCCTCCAGCTCTAAATCTAAAATCTCCTCTAATCTCACCAGCTGAAAAAAGTTCCAGATTTCATCATCTAAATAATTTAAGTCAGGTGTGGAACTCATTATGGGAAAAATTCCCCTCCCATCTTTAGATTGCAAAACTAGAAAATAGCTCATCTGTTTCCAAAAGGCAACGGTAGGACAGGTGTAAAACACCGGTTATAGACATTCCTGTTTCAAAGGGGAGGAAATGGAAAGAAGAAAGGGGTCACCAGGGCCAAGCAATTTTGAAATTCCGTAGTGCAAACTCCACTGTTTCAAGGCTTGGGAATAACTCCTGGTCTTGTGTGCTTGTGGCTTATTCCTCAGAGACATCGTTCCTTTTGCATGATGACAGCATGGGTATGCACTCAGTAGTTTCTTCGGCCTGCTGCCTGCTGACAGAATTTTGGGGGGTGGGGCGGTTATCAGCTCTCTTTCATTTTGTCCTTTCTCTGCTCCCTTCAGTTCAAGTTGGCTATGTTTCTGTGGATATAAAATTCTCAAGAATGTTTTAAAAAAACATAGCTTTATTTTTGAGTGATACACAGTGATTGTGCAAATTTATGGGGTACAACGTTATATATCAGTATCGTAAACAAGGTGTAAAGAGCAGATCAGGGTTATTGACATAAACATTGCCTCAAATACTTATCATTTCTTTGTTTCAGGAACATTCAAAATCGTCTCTACTAGCTCTTTTGAAATAATTAATTGCTGTCAACAATAGTTATTCTGCTGTGCTGTAGAAAATTAGAGGTTATTTCTCCTCTTAGGCAACCTGAACACATTAACCATCCATCCCGCCCTCCCCCCATGCTCTTCCCAGGTGCTGAAAACCCCTCTTCTATTCTTTATTTCTATGAGATCAACTTTCTAGCTTCTGCACTTAAGGGAGACCACGTGGTATTTGTCTTTCTGTGCCTGACTTATTTCACTTAATAAAATGTCCTCCAGTTTCACCCACGTTGCTTCAGATGACAGAATTTCATTCTTTTATAACAGAATAATATTCCATTGTGTATATGTACTACATTTTCTTTATCCATTCATCTGTTGATGAACACTTAGTGGTTTGGTCAGCTTTTTCACTGCTGTGGCTAAAAGACCTGACAAGAACAATTAGGGGAGGAAAAATTTATTTTGAGGCTCGTGGTTTCAGAGGTCTCAGTTCATAGATAGCGGACACCATTGCTCTGGGTCCAAAGTGAGGCAGAATATCATAACAAAAGAGTATGGAGGAAAAGTGGCTCAGGACATGGAACCAGGAGGGAGGGGGGAAGAGAATAACAGTGTGTGTGTGTGGGGAAGGGATGGATACACTCTCCAGGGACAAAATATATACCCCAAAGACATATCCCTAAGGACCCACCTTCTCCAGCCACACCCTACCAGTCTACAGTTGTTACCGCCCAGTTAATTCCTACCAGGGAATTAATTTGATGATTAGGTTAAAATTCTCATAACCTAATCATTTTGCCTCTAAACTTTCTTGCATTGTTTTACACATGAGTATTTGGGGGGGGAGGACACTTACTATCTAAACCATAACACCTAGTTGATTCTGCACCCTTGGCTGTTGTGAACAGTGATGCAATAAACATGTGAATGCAGATGTTTCTTTGACATACTGACTCTGTTTCATTTGTGTATATACCTAGTAGAGTGATTGCTGGATCACAGGACAGTTCTATTTCTAGTTTGTTTGCTTTGTTTTTTGGAGATGAGTTTTGCTATGTTGCCCAGGTTAGTCTGGAACTCCTGGGTTTGAATGATCCTCCTGCCTCAGCCTCTTGAATAAGTGGGACTATAGACATATATCGCTGTGTCAGGCTTATTTCTAGTTTTTTGAGGAACCTCTATAGCATTTCATATAATGGATGTACTGATTTATAGTCTCACCAATACTGTACAAGAGTTCCCTTTTCTTTGCATCCTTGCCTACTTTAGTATTTTTGTCTTTTTTTGACAGCTGTTTTAATGGAGGTGAGATGGATGATCACTATGATTTTGATTTGCATTTCTCTGATAATTAGTGATGTTGAGAATTTTTCCATAAACTTGCTGGCTATTTATATTTCTTCTCCTCCTCCTTCTCCTCCTTCTGACTGAACCCTGGGCCTCACACATGCTAGACCACTGAGCTACATCTCAGCTCTTGTTTATTTTCTTTTAAGAAATGTCTGTGTAGGTCATTTGCCCATGTTAAAATCAGATTCTTAAAAAAATAGTTTGAGTTACTTATATATTCTGGACCTTGATCCTTTCCTTGTTAGATAAATATTTCTTCCATTCTTCAGGTCAGTTCTTCAGGGTGGTTTCCTTTTTATGCAAAAGCTTTTTAGTTTGAGGTCATCCAATTTTTCAATTTTTATTTTTGTCCCAGGTGCTTTTGGGGTCTTATTCACAAAACCCATGTCTGTTCCAATGCCCCGAAGCATTTTCCTTATCTTTTCTTCTGTTAGTTTCATATTTTGAGTCCTTTCATTTAAGTCTGACTGATTTTGGTGAGAGGCTGGGGTCTAGTTTAATTTTTTTTTTGCATATGGATATCCAATTTTCTAGGATCATTTATTGAATAAAATTTCTTTTCTCTAATGTATGTTTGTCAAAAATCAACTGACACAGATATGTGGATTTGTTTCTGGCCTCTCTGTTCTGATCCATGGGTTTATGTGTGTTTTTATGCCAGTGCTGTGCAGTTTTGGTTAATATTGCTTCTAGTCTGTTGAACATTCTCAAGAATCTTGCAGGTCTCCTGTCCACTGGACAAGAGGCTCCTCCCCATCTCTGTTTCTGACCACTGTTGAGATGACTGAGGGAATCCAGGAATCACACATTTGATCTTTTCAAAGAGCTCTCGGGTAATTGATTTTTCTGGTGTTTTGGTCATTTCAAGCCACTGGCAACAGATTGTTCAGTTACAGCCCTGGCTTTCTCTTTGGAGAAGGCTCTCCTAACGACCTCCTAATTTTCTTTTCTTTAAATATTTTTAAAGTTGTAGTTGGACACCATACTTATTTTATTTATTTATTTTGGTGCAGTGCTGAGGATTGAGCCTCGCACCTGCTAGGCTCTACCACTGAGCCACAACCCGAGCCCCTAATTTTATTTTCTTTTGCCAGGTGGCCAGGCTGAGAATTTCCCAAATCATTGAGTCCTGATTCCTTTTTGCTTAAACCATTCTTCCTCAATCTCTCTTTTTCTTCTTACATTTGGCTATCAGTAGTAAGAAGAATTCAGGCTACACTTTTAACACTTTGCTCGGGAATCTCTTCAACTGAATGTTTATGTTCATCATTTACAAGGTTTGTTTCTCACCTGTCTGCAGGACAAAATTCAACTAAACTTTCTGCCACTGGGTAGAAAGGATTCCTGTTTTCTGGTTTCCAAGAATGTGTCTCTCATTTCCTTTTAAACTTTCCATGATGGCACTTTTAACACCCATGTTCTGTTAGCAGTCAGTTCACCATGACTTAAATGCTCTTTATGATGATACAGGCTTTCTTTGCCATGCTCTCCACTTTCTTCTGAGACCTAACTAGCATCGTTGTTAGCATCCCTATTTCTTTTTTTTTTTGTTTTTTAATTTATTATTTTTATTGGTTGTTCACAACATTACAAAGCTCTTGACATATCATATTTCATACATTTGATTGAAGTGGGTTATGAACCCCCAATTTTACCCCAAATGCAGATTGCAGAATCATGTCGGTTACACATCCACAATTTTACATAATGCTCTGTTAGTAACTGTTGTATTCTGCTACCTTTCCTATCCCCTCCTATCCCCCCTCCCCTCCCCTCCCATCTTCTCTCTCTACCCCACCTACTGTAATTCATTTCTCTCCTTGTTTATTTTCCCATTCCCCTCACAACCTCTTATATGTAATTTTGTATAGCAATGAGGGTCTCCCTTCATTTCCATGCAATTTCCCTTTTCTCTCCCTTTCCTTCCCATCTCATGTCTCTGTTTAATGTTAATATTTTCTTCCTGCTCTTCCTCCCTGCTCTGTTCATAGTTGCTCTCATTATATCAAAGAAGACATTTGGTATTTGTTTTTTAGGGATTGGCTAGCTTCACTAAGCATAATCTGCTCTAGTGCCATCCATTTCCCTGCAAATTCTATGATTTTGTCATTTTTTATTGCTGCATAGTACTCCATTGTGTATAGATGCCACATTTTTTTTTTATCCATTCATCTATTGAAGGGCATCTGGGTTGGTTCCACAGTCTAGCTATTGTGAATTGTGCTGCTATGAACATCGATGTGGCAGTATCCCTGTAGCATGCTCTTTTAAGGTCTTCAGGGAATAGTCCAAGAAGGGCAATAGCAGGGTCAAATGGTGGTTCCATTCCCAGCTTTCCCAGGAATCTCCAAACTGCTTTCCAAATTGGCCGCACCAATTTGCAGTCCCACCAACAATGAACAAGTGTACCCTTTTCCCCGCATCCTCCCCAGCACTTGTTGTTGTTGGACTTGCTAATGGCTGCCAATCTTACTGGAGTGAGATGGTATCTTAGGATGGTTTTGATTTGCATTTCTCTGACTGCTAGAGATGGTGAGCATTTTTTCATGTACTTGTTGATTGATTGTATATCCTCCTCTGAGAAGTGTCTGTTCAGGTCCTTGGCCCATTTGTTGATTGGGTTATTTGTTATCTTATTGTCTAATTTTTTGAGTTCTTTGTATACTCTGGATATTAGGGCTCTATCTGAAATGTGAGGAGTAAAAATTTGTTCCCAGGATGTAGGCTCTCTATTTACCTCTCTTATTGTTTCTCTTGCTGAGAAAAAAAATTTTAGTTTAAGTAAGTCCCATTTGTTGATTCTTGTTATTAACTCTTGTGCTATGGGTGTCCTATTAAGGAATTTGGAGCCCGACCCCACAATATGTAGATCGGAGCCAACTTTTTCTTCTATCAGACGCAGAGTCTCTGATTTGATATCAAGCTCCTTGATCCATTTGGAGTTAACTTTTGTGCATGGCGAGAGAAAGGGATTCAGTTTCATTTTGTTGCATATGGATTTCCAGTTTTCCCAACACCATTTGTTGAAGATGCTATCCTTCCTCCATTGCATGCTTTTAGCCCCTTTATCAAATATAAGATAGTTGTAACTTTGTGGATTAGTCTCTGTGTCCTCTATTCTATACCATTGGTCCACCCGCCTGTTTTGGTACCAGTACCATGCTGTTTTTGTCACTATTGCTCTGTAATATAGTTTGAAATCTGGTATCGCTATACCGCCTGATTCACACTTCCTGTTTAGAGTTGCTTTTGCTATTCTGGGTCTTTTATTTTTCCATATGAATTTCATGATTGCTTTATCTATTTCTACAAGAAATGCCGTTGGGATTTTGATTGGCATTGCATTAAACCTATAGAGAACTTTTGGTAATATCGCCATTTTGATGATGTTAGTTCTGCCTATCCATGAACAGGGTATATTTTTCCATCTTCTATGATCCTCTTCTATTTCTCTCTTTAGGGTTCTGTAGTTTTCATTGTATAAGTCTTTCACCTCTTTTGTTAGGTTGATTCCCAAGTATTTTATTTTTTTTGAGGATATTGTGAATGGAGTGTTTTTCCTCATTTCCGTTTCAGAAGTTTTGTCACTGATATACAGAAATGCCTTTGATTTATGTGTGTTGATTTTATATCCTGCCACTTTGCTGAATTCATTTATTAGTTCTAGTAGTTTTTTTGTAGACCCTTTTGGGTCTTCTAGGTATAGAATCATGTCATCCACAAATAGTGATAATTTAAGTTCTTCTTTTCCTATTTTTATGCCTTTAATTTCTTTCGTCTGTCTAATTGCTCTGGCCAGTGTTTCGAGAACTATATTGAATAGAAGTGGTGATAGAGGGCATCCCTGTCTTGTTCCAGATTTTAGAGGGAATGCCTTTAACTTTTGTCCATTCAGAATGATGCTAGCCTGAGGTTTAGCATAGACAGCTTTTACAATGTCAAGGTAAGTTCCTGTTATCCCTAGTTTTTCTAATGTTTTGAACATAAAGGGATGCTGTACTTTGTCGAATGCTTTCTCTGTGTCTATCGAGATGATCATATGGTTCTTATCTTTAAGTCTATTGATGTGGTGAATAACATTTATTGATTTCCGTATATTGAACCAGCCTTGCATCCCAGGGATGAAACCTACTTGATCATGGTGAACAATTTTTTTGATGTGTTTTTGTATTTGATTTGCCAGAATTTTATTGAGGATTTTTGCATCTAGGTTCATTAGAGATATTGGTCTGTAGTTTTCTTTCTTTGAGGTGTCTTTGTCTGGTTTCAGAATCAGGGTGATGTTGGCCTCATAGAATGAATTTGGAAGAGCTCCTTCTTTTTCTATTTCCTGAAATAACTTGAAAAGTATTGGTATTAATTCTTCTTTAAAGGTTTTGTAAAACTCCGCTGTATACCCATCCGGTCCTGGGCTTTTCTTGGTTGGTAGTCTTTTGATGGCTTCTTCAATTTCATCCATTGATATTGGTCTGTTCAAATTGTGTGTATCCTCCTGACTCAGTCTGGGCAAATTATATGACTTAAGAAATTTATCGATGTCTTCACTATCTTCTATTTTATTGGAATATAGGTTTTCAAAATAATTTCTAATTGTCTTCTGTATTTCTGTAGCATCTGTTGTGATATTGCCTTTTTCATCCCGTATGTTAGTAATTTGTGTTCTCTCTCTTCTTCTCTTCGTTAGCATGGCTAAAGATCTGTCGATCTTATTTATTTTTTCAAAGAACCAACTTTTAGTTTTGTTAATTTTTTCAATAGTTTCTTTTGTTTCAATTTCATTGATTTCAGCTCTGATTTTAATTATTTCTTGCCTTCTGCTACATTTGCTGTTGTTTTGCTCTTCCTTTTCTAGGGCTTTGAGATGAAGTGTGAGCTTATTTATTTGTTGGTTTTTTCTTTTTTTGAGGAATGACCACCAGGCGATGAATTTTCCTCTTAAAACTGCTTTCATTGTGTCCCATAGATTCTGATATGTTGTGTCTGTATTTTCATTTATCTCTAAGAATTTTTTGATTTCCTCCTTTATGTCTTCTGTAACCCATTGATCATTCAGTAACATATTGTTCATTTTCTATGTGATGTAGGATTTTTCCTTCCTTCTTTTATCATTGATTTCCAGTTTCATTCCATTATGATCAGATAAAATGCAAGGTATTATCTCCACCCCTTTATATTTACTGAGGGTTGCCCTATGGCATAATATATGGTCTATTTTTGAGAAGGATCCATGTGCTGCTGAGAAAAAAGTATATCCATTTGATGTTGGTTGATATATTCTATATATGTCAGTTAAGTCTAGGTTATTGATTGTGATATTGAGTTCTATAGTTTCTTTATTCAACTTTTGTTTGGAGGGTCTGTCCAATGGTGAGAGAGGTGTGTTGAAGTCACCCATAATTATTGTGTTGTGGTCTATTTGATTCTTGAACTTGAGGAGAATTTGTTTTATGAATGTCGCAGCACCATTATTTGGTGCATCAATATTGATAATTGTTATGTCTTGTTGGTGAATGGTTCCTTTTAACAGTGTATAATGTCCTTCTTTATCCCTTTTGATTAACTTAGCCTTGAAGTCGATTTTATTCGATATGAGGATGGCCACCCCTGCTTGCTTACAAGGACCGTGTGCATGGTATATTTTTTCCCCATCCTTTCACCTTCAGCCTGTGTATGTCTTTTCCAATCAGATGTGTCTCCTGGAGGCAGCATATTGTTGGATTTGTTTTTTTTTAATCCATGATACCAGCCTATGTCGCTTTATTGGAGAGTTTAAGCCATTAACATTCAGAGTTACTATTGATATCTGGTTTGTACTTCCATCCATGTTTGATTATTTATCCTTTTTTAAAAATATTTAATTTGTTTCTCCATGATTATCTTTCCCCTCGCCCTCTGTCTTTACCGAGGCACTTCCCACTGATGGTTTTGGTTATTGTTTTTCATTTCTTTCTCGTGTAGTGTTTTGCTCAAAATGCTTTGCAATGCTGGTTTTCTGGCTGCAAATTCTTTTAACTTTTGTTTATCATGAAAGATTTTTATTTCGTTGTCATACCTGAAGCTTAATTTTGCTGGATACAGAATTCTTGGTTGGCATCCATTGTCTTTCAGTGTTTGAAATACATTGTTCCATGACCTTCTTGCTTTCAGTGTCTGTGATGAAAAATCCGTTGTTAACCTTATTGGTTTACCCCTGAATGTAATCTGTCTCCTTTCTCTTGTAGCTTTTAATATTTTCTCTTTGTTCTGTATATTGGATATCTTCATAACAATGTGTCTTGGCGTTGGTCTACTGTGATTTTGTGTGCTCGGTGTCCTGTATGCATCTTCAATTTGTATATCTGTTTCCTTTTTTATTTCTGGAAAGTTTTCTGTAATTATTTCATTCAGCAGATTACTCATTCCCCTGGTTTGAATCTCTGTACCTTCTTCTATCCCGATGACTCGTAAGTTTGGTTTTTTTATGTTATCCCATAACTCTTGGATGTTTTTCTCGTGATTTTTTACCAGCCTTTCTGAGTTGGCTAGACTCTTTTCAAGATGATATATTTTGTCTTCATTATCTGACGTTCTGGCTTCTACTTGCTCCACTCTGTTAGTGATACTCTCAATTGAGTTTTTAATTTGGTTTATCGTTTCCTTCATTTCTAGAATTATTGTTTGATTATTTTTTATAATCTCTATCTCCTGATAAAGATGCTTAACTTCTTCTTTTATCTGTTTATGTAATTCATTCTCAATGTGTTCTTTCACTGCTTGAATTTGCTGTCTTGTATCCTCTTTAAGGTTCCATTCCATCTGTCTAAGGTGTTCCTTGAGTTCTTTATATGATCATTTTTCTGATGACTCTAGGTCCTCCTGAATATTTAGGCTGTCCTGCATTGTTTGTACTCATTTTCTTCCTTGCTTTTTGAAGCTGATCATGTTACTTCTTGTTCTGTTTGACTGATGAGTTACTGTTTACTCCTATAAATTTATTAGATGCTTGGGAGGAAAGGTATTAGAAGGGAAGGGAAGAAGTCACTAAAGAGAATGAGAGTAAGCAGGTAGAATTCAAGGACGGGGGGATAAGATAATTGAAAAGAAATGAAAAGACAAAAGAAGAAAAAACATAGGAAATAAAAAAGAAAAAAAATTAAAAAAAAATAATAAAAAGAATTAAAATTAAAATTAGAAGAAAAAAATTTAAAAAAAATTGTAAAAAAAATTTTAAAATAACAACAAGAAAGAAAAATGAAAATGAAAGAAAAACCCAAATCAAAAAAAAAGAGAAAAGAAAAAAATAAAAAACAAAACTAATAAATGCAGTCTTAGAGTTTGATTAACTTCTCTTTCAGTAGGTGGCACTGTGCCCACCAGACCAAGTTTCTCCTGTCAATATGCGGGAACCAATCACTGTGCAGCAGCTCATCCCAGACTGGGCGAGTCTCCAATCCTGAGTGCCTAGGGCCTCCTCTTGTGTCTAGTCACTTCCCACTTTTCCTCTAGCCAGGCCCCTCTCATGGGTGCCGCTCACCACAATACTGGCTACACACCAGGTCTGCTGCTCCTGGGAGCCCTGTTTTCATGAACGACTGGGCACACTCTTCCAGTTTGCCATTCCCTCAGACCGTAAGTTTGTAGAGCTTGGGGCTGAGAATCCTCAGTGAATTTTACTTGCCCTCCGGTAGCCACGCCCCGGTAGCTGGTGCAAGAGACCTCAGCTGTGAGCACTGGTGGGAGCGGTAGTTCTGCGCCGCGGGTCCTGCGCTACCTCTGATTCCCTCGGTCTGGCTATCGTGCTCACGGGAGAGCTGGGAGGGGCCCTTACAGGAGAGCTGGGAGGGGCCCTTAAGCTTTCCCTGATGTGTGGAGAGGGAAGGCTAGGGAATTACACACCTGTAGCCGCAGGTTTTAATGAAGTTATCTCCTCCGCCGCAGTCTGGTGACGTCAGTTCTCTGCCATGGTGGTATCTCTTGCAAATGGCGACAGTTCGTTTCCCTATGCCGGGCGACCAATGCAACGGGTGGGTCCTTACTGTCTCTCCCATGCCCCGTTTCAAACCTGTGGCCACTACCTATGAAGGCTCGGTAGGCATTTACCTCCGTAGGATGAGAAGGGCTGACCAGTTGTTTCAGCCGGATGGATTAGTGCTGAGTCACAGCTGTTTGTCTGCGGGAAGCAGGCAAATGGGAGCTTGAATTCAGCCGATCCGGGCTCAGTGTGTGTTCTGAGAGGCCCAGACTGTTCGCCCCAGATCCACGTCAGCTCAGCATTGCCTAGTGATCCTGAGCAAACAGATTTAGGTTGTTTACGACTCCCTATGCCTGCACAGCTGAAGAGGTCAGAGACTTGATCTCTCTGCGCCCGCCGCCATGTTGGAATCTCCAGCATCCCTATTTCTACGGAAGGCATTGTAGCTTATTTCTACCATGTTCTTCAAAAGTTTTCTAGGCTCTGTGTATGACCCAATGTTAAAGCCTCTTCACATTTTTCATGTATTTGTTTTAGCAGTATCCCACTTCCAGGTAGATGAAATTGAAACTTTTCCTATTGCTGCTATAAATAACCAATTGCCACAAATTTGGAAAATTAGAATGAATTTATTATCTTATAGTCCTGGAGGTCATAATTTCAAATGAGTTTTAGGGGGCTGAAACCAATTATCCTGCAGGCTCTACACGATCATTGGTCATTGCCTTCCTTGGGTTCCAGAAGCTGCTGCATTCCTTGGCTTGTGGCTGTGTCATTTCTGTGTTTGCTTCTGTGGTTACCTTTCCTTTCTCTGCTTCTCTCATTGTATTATTTTCCCTGACGCTGACCTTCTGCCTCCCCTTTTCCCTCATAAGGATCATTGTGATTATATTGGGCTTGAGCAGTTAGTCCAGGGTAACAGCCTCATCTCAAGACTCATAACTTAAATCACATTTGCAATGTCTCTTTTACCATGAATGGCAACACGTTTATAGGTTCTGGAAATTAAAACTTGTATATCTTTGGTGGGTTATTATTCTGGCTTCCCATTGTTGAGAAGAAATATGAACACTATAATGTATCCTGAGTACTTCAATTAAATCTTCCTTCCAGTGCAGTACCATTCAGTAGAAATATATTCTGAGCTGCGACTTTAAGTCTTGCAGGAGCCACATTGAACAAGCAAAAAGGGACTGGTGAAATTAAATGTATATTTTATTTAAAAATATTATCTTAATCAATGGCCAATACAAAAAATTAATAATATTTTATATTTCTTAAACAAATAATATCCAAAATCACTTGTATTTTGCACTTCAGACACATCTCAATTTGGATGCTAAATTTTTATCTGCAATAGTTGTTATGCATTTATATTTGGTGTAGTAAAAAAAAAGCAGGTTAGCCAAATTATTCTGTGGAGACTAAATTAAGTATTAGATCAAAACTTAAGCAGCTTTAGTGAGGTATAATTGATTTACAATAAACTGTGCATATTCCCAGAGTATAATGTGGTAACTTGTCATATGAATACACCTGTGAAACCATCCCCACAATCAAGGTAATAAACAGAGTTATCTTCACAAACTTTCCTCTTTAATTCCTTCCATATGTCTCTCCCAACCTCCATTCCCAGGAACTCCTGATCTGCTTTCTGTCACTATAGATCAATTTATGTTTTCTAGACTCTTATATAAATAGAAACATGCAATATGTACTTTTTTTGGTCTGAATTGTTTCACTTATTGTATATAATTTGAGATTTATACAGGGTGTAGCATATAAAATGCTTTTCTTATAGGAAGTCTATAGTTGGATCTTCCCTTTTTATTTTTAAGTCAATAAGACAATTTTATTCTTTTAACCAAGGTATTTAGACTATTTACATTAAATATGATTGTTGACATAGTTATATTTAAATTTATCTTCTTGCTATTGGTTTTCTACCTGTCCCATCTATTCTTTTTTCTCTTTCCCTCTTTCTGCCTTCTTTTGAATTAAGTGAATTTTTTTTGTGTGATTTCCATGTTCTCTCTTTTGTTGGTTTAGTACTTAAAACTTTTTGTTTTGCTATTTTAGTGATTGCTTCAGGGCATATGGCATCTACCTTTAATTCATCATGATCTATTCAGGTGACATTGTACCACTTTATGTATCAGAATATTTTCAGTTGTATATTTTCATCTTCTTGACCTTTGTCCTTTTGCCACACATTTTACTTTTACTTGTATAATAAACTCCAGGCTACATTGTTATTATTTGTATTTAATTAGTCAATTATCTTTTAAACACATTTACATAATAAGAAAACCTATTATATGTTTACGATTACCCATGTAGTTACTATTTTCTTTCATTCCCTGTGTAAATCTGTATTTCCATCTGGTATTATTCTCATTCTGCCTAAAGGACTTCTTTTAACATTTCGAAGAGTTCAGGCTGGCTGGTGATGTATATTCTTTCAGATTTTTTTACGTCTGAAAAAGGTCTTTAGCTTTCAATCTTGAAAATATTTTTGCTGAGTACAGAATTAGGAGTTGATGTTTTTTTTCTTTCATACTTTTAAAGATAGTCTTCTCACATTGTTTCCCACTGAAAATCCCTTGTCTTATTTCTCTTTAGATAATGTAACTATGTTCCCTCTGCTTACTACTTGTTTATTTATTTTTAAATTTCTTCTAATTAGTTTTTCATGATAGTAGAATGCACTTTGTTACATCATATATTAATGGAGTATAATTTCTTATTCTGCTGGTTGTACATGATGTAAGATCTCATGGTTCGTATGGTTATATATGTACCTAGGGTAATGTCTGATTCATTCTACTATCCTTCCTACCCCCATATCGACTTACCTGGCTTCACTTCCCTCTACCTAATCTAAAGTAGCTCTATTCTTCCCTAGGTCCTCCCCGCAACCCATTGTGAATTACGATATGTATATCAGAGAAAACAGTTGGCCTTTGGTTTTTTGGGATTGGCTTATTTCCCTTAGCATGATATTCTCCAGCTCCATCCACTTACCAGCCAAAGCCATAATCTCATTCTTCTTTAAGGCTGAGTAATATTACATTGTATATGTATACCACAGTTTCTTTTTTTTTAGTTGGACATAATACCTTTGTATTTTATTTATTTACTTTTTATGTGGTGTTGAGGATTCAACCCAGGGCCTTGTACATGCTGGGCGAGCATTCTACTGCTGAGCCACAACCCCAACCCATATCAGTTTCTTTATCCATTCATCTGTTGAAGGACCTAAGTTGGTTCCATTGTTTTAACTATTGTGAGTGAGCTGCTATAAACATTAATGTGGCTGTATCCCTGTAGTATGCTAATTATAAGTCCTTTGGGTATAAACTGAGGAATGGGATAGCTGGGTCAAATGGTGGTTCCATTCCAAGTTTTCTGAGGAATCTCCATAGTGCTTTCCATAATGGTTGCACCAATTTGCATTCCCACTATCAATTTATGAGTGCACCTTTTCCCCTATATCCTCACTAACATTTATTATTGTTTGTATTCTGGATGATTGCCATTCTGACTGGGATGAGATGAAATCTTAGAGGAGTTTTGATTTGCATTTTTGTAATTGCTAGAGATGTTGAACATTTTCCCATATATTTATTGATTGATTGTTTTTCTGTGAAGTGTCTGTTCAGTTCCTTAGCCCATTTTATTGATTGGGATATATATATATAATTTGTGTGTGTTAAGTTCTCTGAATTCTTTATATATCCTGGTTATTAGTGCTTTATCTGAGATGCATATGCTGAAGATTTTCTCCCTTCAGGTTATTGATTGTTTCCTTTGCTGGGAAGGTTTTCGTTTGAATCCATCCCATTTACTGATTCTTGATCTTACTTCTTGCACTTTGGTAGTCTTGTTAAGGAAGCCAGATCCTGAGCTGACTGGCGCTGCTGCTGTTGGTTCCCTCTGCTTTTATGACATTTTCTTTATCATGATTCTGAACAATTTGATTATGCTGTACCTTGATGTAGTTTTTGCCATGTTTCTTATGTTTGGGATTTACTGAATGTCATTAAAAATTTGAAAAAAAATTGGCCATTTTATCTTCAAATATCTTTTTTGTTCCCTTTTCTCTTTCTTATTTAGGGACTACAATTATGTGTGTATTTGCTGATTAAAGTTTTCCATAGCTCACTGATACTCATTTCATTTTTCAAGATATTATTCTTGTTTCTCTCTGTATTATTTTTAACCAATTAATTAATTAATTTTAATTAGGTATACATGACAGCAGAATGCATTTTGATTCATTGTACACAATTGCAGCAGAATTTCTCTTTTGTCTGGTTGTGCATGATGGAGAGTTGCACCTATGAGCAGTCGTACATGTATCTAGGGTAATGATGTCCATCTCATTCTACCATTTCTCCTGCCCCCATTTCTCCTCCCTACTCCTCCTTCCCCTTTGCCCCATCAAATTTCCTCCATTTATCCCATGTGCCACCTGCCACTTATGGATCATCATCCACTTATCAGAGAGAACATTTAGCTTTTGGTTTTGTGGGATTGGCTAACTTCGCTTAGCATGATATTCTCCAACTCCATCCATTTACCTGCAAATGCCATAATTTTATTCTCTTTAAATACTGAGTAATATTTCATTGTGTGTATGTACCACAGTTTCTTTATCCACTCGTCTATTGAAGGGCATCTAGGTTGCTTCCACAGTTTAGCCATTGTGAATTAAGCTGCTAAAAACATTGGTGTGGCTATGTTAATGTAGTATGATGATTTTAAGTCCTTTGAGTATAGGCTGGGGAGTGGGATAGCTGGGTCAAATGATTCCAAGCTTTCTAAGGAGTCCTCATACTGCTTTCCAGATTGGTTGCACCAGTTTGCAGCCCTGCCAGCCATGTGTGAGTGTGCCTTTTCCTCCCACATCCTTGCTAACATTTATTGTTTTCTGCATTCTTGATAACTGCCATTCTGACTGGTGTGAGATGAAATCTTAGAGTAGTTTTGATTTGCATTTCTCTAATTACTAGAGATGTTGAACATTTTTTATATATTTGTTGATCAAATGTATATCTTCTTCTGAGAAGTGTCTGTTCAGCTCCTTAGCCCATTTATTGATTGGGTTGTTTGGTTTTTTTTGGTATTAAGTTCTTTGAGTTCTTTATATATCCTGGAGATTAGTGCTCTGTGTGACATGTGTGTGGCAAAAATTTGCTCCCAAAATGTAGGCTCTCTCCTTACTTCATTGTTTGTTTCTTTTGCTGAGAAGAAGCTTTTTAGTTTGAGTACATCTGTTTATTAACTCTTGATTTTATTTCTTGTGCGCTAGGAGTCTTGTTAAGGAAGTTGGGGCCTAGTCCAATGCGATGAAGATTTGGGTCTACTTTTTTCTCTATTAGGCTCAGGGTCTGTGGTCTGATTCCTAGATCCTTGATCCACTTTGAGTTGAGTTTTATGCATGGTGAGGGGTTTATTTTCATTTTGCTGTATATGGATTTCCAGTTCTCCCAGCACCATTTGTTGAAGAGGCTATATTTTTTTTCCAATGTATGTTTTTGGTGCCTTTGTCTAGTATGAGATAACTGTATTTATGTGGGTTTGTCTCTGTGTCTTCTATTCTGTACTGTTGGTCTACATGTCTGTTTTGGTGCCAATACCTCATTCCCTCTAAAAACTGGAACACAACAGGGATGCCCTCTTTCACCACTTCTATTCAACATAGTTCTTGAAACTCTAGCCAGAGCAATTAGACAGATGAAAGAAATTAAAAGGATACAAATATGAAAAGAAGAATTCAAACTATCATTATTTGCTGATGACAGGATTCTGTACTTAGAAGATACAAAAAACTCCACCAGAAAACTTCTAGAATTAATTAATGAAATCAGCAAAGTAACAGGATATAAAATCAATACCCATAATCACATGCATTTCTATACATCAGTGATGAATCCTTTGAAAGAGAAATTAGGAAAACTACTCCATTCACAATAGCCTCAAACAAAACAAAACAAAACAAATAACAAACAAACAAACAAAAAACCCCACAAAACCTTGGGAATCAACTTAACAAAAGAGGTGAAAGACCTCTACAAAACTACAGAACACTAAAAAAAGAAATTGAAGACTTTAGAAGATGGAAAGATCTCCCATGCTCTTGGATAGGCAAAATTAATATTGTCAAAATGGCCATACTGCCCAAAGCGCTATACAGATTCAATGAGATTCCAAATAAAATTCCATGGTAGTCAGGCACGGTGGCACATGCCTGTAATTCCAGTAGCTTAGGAGGCTGAGACAGGAGGATTGCAAGTTCAAAGCCAGCCTCAGCAATGGTGAGTTGCTAAGCAATTCAGTGAGACCCTGTCTCTAAATAAAATACAAAATAGGGCTGGGGATGTGACTCAGTGGTCAAGTACCCCTGAGTTCGATCCCTAGTACCAAAAATTTTTTTTCCCATCATTATTCCTTATGAAATAAGAAAAGCAATTATGAATTCATTTGGAAAAATAAGAGACCCAGAATAGCCAAAGCAATACTTAGCAAGAAGAGCGAAGGAAGAGGCATCACAATATTTGACTTAAACAATACTACAAAGTTATAGTAACAAAAATGGCATGATATAGGCACCAAAATAGACATGTAAACCAATGGTACAGAATAGAAGAGACAGAGACAAAACCACATAAAAACAGTTGTGTATTATTTTTGATCATTTCTGTTTCTATGCCTTCAAGGTAAATAACTTTTCTTTTGCTTTCTTATTGTTAATACCATTCCGTGTATTATGTCATGTATTGTGGTTCTATCTCTATAAGTTCAGTTTGACTCCTAAAAATCTTCCATGTCTCTATTTAACCCTTTGAGTATATGATATTATGACTATAACTACTGTTTAATGTTCTGGACTACAAATTGTAATAATTGTGCCAGTGCTGTGTAAATTTTAATTGATGGATTGAGTTTATTCTTATTATCTCTTCCGTGCCAGCTTGGCAATTTTTAATTGAATGCTAGTCATTGTGAATATTGCCTTGTTTGAATTCAATCAGTCTTTCTTTCTTTCTTTGCATGTGTGTGTTATAAAAATTCTTGAGTTTTGTGTTAGGACTTAAGTAAGTCATCAGAATACAATTTTATTATTTTTATTTATTTTTTATTTTTATTCTTTTTAGTTATACATGACAATAGAGTATATTTTGACATATTTATACAAATACGGAGTAATCTTATTCTAATTAGGATTCTGATCTTATGGTTGTACATGATGTGGAGATTCACTATTGTGTATTTATGTATATGTACATAGGAAGGTTATGTCAGATTCATTCCACTGTCTTTCCTATTTCCTGCCCTCCTACCTTCCCTTCATTCCCCATTGTGTAATCTACTGAATTTCTATTCTCCTCCTACCCTCCTTGTTGTGTGTTAGCATCCACATATCAGAGAGAACATTTGACCTTTGTTTTTGGGATTGGCTTATTTCACTTAGCATAATAGTCTCCAGATCCATCCATTTTCTGGAAAATGTCATAAAGTCATTTTTTTAAAATGGCTGAGTAATATTCTATTGTGTATATATACCACATATCCATTCATCCATTGAGGGGCACCTAGGTTGGTTGCATATCTTAACTATTGTGAATTGAGCTGCTATAAACATTGATGTGGCTACATCACTGTAGTATAACTGTTTTTAAGTCCTTTGGGCATATACTAAGGAGTAGGATAGCTGGGTCAAATGGTGATTCCATTTCAAGTTTTCTGAGGAATTTCCATACTGCTTTTCAGAGAGGTCTCATCAGTTTGCATACCCACCAGCAATGTATGTGTGTACCTTTTCCCCCACGTCTTTGCCAACATTTATTTTTACTTGTATTCTTGATTGTTGCCATTTTGAATGGAGTGAGATGAAATCTCAGTATAGTTTTAATTTTCATTTCTCTAATTGCTAGAGATGTTGAACATTTTTTTATGTATTTGTTGGCCATTCTTATTTCTTCTTCTGTAAAGTGTCTGTTCAGTTCCTTTGCCCATTTACTGATTGCCATTTACTGATTGGTTTTTTTTTTTTTTTTTTTGCTCTTTTGCTCTTGATTGGCTTCCTTTGTTGTGAGGAAGCTTTTTAATTTGATACCATCCCATTTATTAATTATTTTACTTCTTGTGCTTCAGGAATCTTGTTGAGGAAGTCAAATCCTAAGCTGACATGATAGAGAGTTGGGCCTGTGTTTTCTTCTAGTAGTTGTAGGGTTTCTGGTTTAATACCCAGGTCTTTGATCCACTTTGGGCTGATTTTTATGCAGGGTGAGAGCTAGTGGTTAAATTTCATTCAGCTACACTTGGCTTTCCAGTTTTCCCAGCACCATTTGTTGAAGAGATTATCTTTTCTCCAATGTATATTTATGGAACGTTTGTCTAGTATGAGATAACTGTATTTACATGGATTTGTCTTCGTGTCTTCTATTCTGTTCCATTGGTCTTTATGTCTGTTTTGGTGCCAACACCATGCTGTTTTTGGTATAGCTCTGTAGTATAATTTAAGGTCTAGTATTATGATATAGCCAGCTTCACTTTTCTCACTAAGGATTGCTTTGGCTATTCTGGGCCTCTTATTTTTCCAAATGCAATCTTAAATCCTACTTTCAAGGTTTATTGGATAGGCCCAATAAACTTTGGTTTGCTAATTGTAGAGTGGAGTTAATGATTTTCCATCTGAGGCATGATCCTCCTGCATACTCCACTCAATGCCCCATGAGTCATGAGATTCTCATCTGACTGCTGGGAACAGGTACAACATGTTCTTGGTACAGTGTGTTTGTTAGAGACTGTTGCCTTCTGGGTGGTTCTACTCTACAGCCCAGTCTCTCCTTTCCCAATCTTAATGGCAGTATTCCCATACGTCCATATTTCTACTGCTGAAGTATTCTAGGTTTTTCCTGGCATGGTTTTCAATTTTTTTCCCTAAGCTTTGCCTCTTCCACATTTTTGGGTATTATACTAGTATCCCACTTCCAGATATGTAAAATCTGTTTGTACCTCATTGGAAAGTGTCCCCCATTGCTGATGCATAGTAAATCATCCTGCAGATCTTCAGGAAGATCCATATTCCTCTTTTCATGCTGCCGTCTCCTTTCATGTATTCTGTCCTGTGAAATTGGGGCCTTGATTGCCCAGACCACCAGCTTCCTCTCCTCCACTGGGAGAGAATGCTGGGCTCTGCTAAATTCTCCCAGCCCTCAACTAGGCAGCCACCTGGAAACGGTGTCAGAGTGTGAGCTGTGGTAATTGTGGGGCTCTTCTCTTTTACAGCCTCCATCTCAAGGATTACTGCTTCTCATGGACTTGATGTCCAGTGTCACGAAAACTGCTCTCTTCAAATATTCGCTTTAAATTTAAATTATATAATATTAAAAATCCATTACTATGCTAGCCACATTTGCCATATGTGACTCAAGGTGACCTTAGTGGACAGAAAGGCTCTAGAGAGGCTCAAAGGTTTTCTGCTTCACCACAGCTCTGCCAACATGGAAGGTCTTATCTTCCAAGATTAGTGCATGAGGGAAACTAGCAGGCTGCTTATACTACCTCAAAATCCATCCCTTTACTCATTGATAAAATGGGGATAAGAAGAGTACCTACTATATATGGCGGTAGTCAGGATGGGATCCACTAATACATATGAAGTGCTGGAACTGAACTTGGTACATGGGGAGGGCTCATTAAATATGTTTATACGTTTTAAAGTGATAGGGTGTAGCTTTAGATTTTTTCCATGTGTCTCATCTGCCTTGGTCTTATTAATGCTATATTTTAACCTGTAGAGGTGTGGAGTAGGATAATGGAAAAAGTGGGAGATTGTGGAGGGGCAGAAGATTAGGGTTCAGCACACTCTGTATTAATTTATCTCATCTTCACTTTAACCATATGGAGTCAGTTCTATTATTACTCCTTTATATCAATGAGTAAATGGAAGAATTTTGAGGCAATAGTTAAGGGTGCCAATAGATATGTCTCCTATGGTCTTCTGGCCTTAGTTTCATTGTCTGGAAAGGGGAAGAATGCACCAATTTTAAGAATTAAATTACAATGTATAGGAGAACACTTAGAAAAACATAAAGTCTAAAAGATAAGTTCATTATTCTTTCCTTAATTAATTTGTTTTTTTCTCACATTTCACTATCCCTTGTCCAGCTATGAGTTGATGCATGTTCAGGAAATGAAAACCTTCATTTCAATGCTAGCCTATTAATAATGTTAATAAATTTAAATAGAAAGCTCATTTAACTGGAAGCACTCCTGTAGTACTAGCTATAAAGCCTGATAGGGTTCATTTTGGGGTTACCCAGCTTGTTAGAATTATCTTGGTTGCTGCTTTGTATAGTGCAAAGAATAGAATCAGCATGATTTTTACTCTCTTCTTGCTTGAAACAAATTTTATTTCATTAGGGATTGAGGTTGTTGTGGGGAGAAGAATGATTGTCTATGTTTAAGACTGCCGTAGATCTTCTCAAAGCTGAAAAAAAAATTCTAAATACCAACATCAGAGTACTTCTGCTTTGCTCTGAATGGGACTCAGAGAAGAGCTGAGAGTTGGAGACTGGTTCTCCCTAATGGGATCTTAGAATTAAGTACTTGGGAGGATCTGTCCCTTGGTGCTTCATTTACAAAAGTAAATTAGAATATGCATGAGTGAAAATCCTTTAATATGTTACTTTTCTTTTTCTGCTTAGGAAAGTGTTCCTTTTTAGGAGTTCTGTGTCAGAGAGTTTCTAAAGAAAGAATAATGTCTTTCAAGTACCTTGTTTTATGTGACAAGATAGAAAAAACCTAATATGGGCTACTTCCAGGGGAAGATTCAGGCATTTAGCACTTATTTGCATTCTAGGCTTTGAGCTGGACATTGTGTAAGACCCATATGAATAAGGCAAAGAAGGCAGCCCTCAGGAGGTTACTGTGACCTCAGATCCTCTAATGCAGAGCAGAAGAGAACTAGCTTGCAGTTGGGTTTGGGAAAAGTTCTGAGAATGCTCGAGAGAGGTATTTCTTCTTATGGGATGACCTGGAGAAGACTTCCAGAGAGGGCACCTGAAGCCAACCTTGAAAGACAGGAATTAAATATGTTGTTTCTGTTTCACAGGAACATTGCCCATGTGTAATCATTTTCACAAAATGGTGCTGAAGGCTTAAACTATATAGCTCTTAATGCTTAGAAAATTTGAGTAAGATGGAGTTACCCAAAGGGTTTGTTTAATGTTGATCTTCCAGATTTCCCGCCACCCACTGTTGCCCAAGTCTGAATTGTTTTTTTCTGTTGATTGGATGCGCCTAGTTGCTAATTACCTCTGGGAGCATTTACAAGTCAACCTCACTTTGAGTGGAGTGATTTAGTATAACTTTGCATTTAATCAATTAGTGGAGTGATTCAATTCACATACCAGTGTCTCCCCAAATATAGGTGTTTTTGCTCTTGCCAAATAAAAACTCAAGCAAGCTGCGAGTGGGTTTTCAAGTCCCTCTCCGGGGCAAATTAACACCTGCACTGGCTTATCCTGGAAAATTGTTAGATGGCTGTGTGACTAAATGTATATCATAGAGTAAATGAACTCTATATTTATTCCCCAAATCAGCACACTTCCAACATCTGCACTGAAATCCATTCTCTCCGTCATGCTTCTTCTCCCATCCCATAGTACACCAAGGAAAGCAGATACGGAGAGAAACATGATGTGAAACAATAAGAATTCTTCTAGGAATTATTAGGTATATGAGCCAAATCATGCGAACAAATTGACCTTGGGTAAATTACTTAACCTTATGGAATTTGTTTCCTCTTAGGACATTGAGTAATAATTGATTATGTCTATGATATAAGAAGATGCTTTTAAAAATTAATTTAGGTAGTAGACATTTGCTGTAATAAAAAGAGTAAATGTTAATTTTATTCATATGAAAGTATGCATTGTTCTGTAAATAAACATACAGGAAGTGCCTATGATGTCCTTGGCAGTCTTCTTCAAAGCATGAGGGACACAGCAGTGAAGAAATCAGAAAAAAAGACAATAAGCAAATAAATAAGCATAAAGTATGTTTTGTTTATATAACTTGGAAAAATTCACATATTTAAATTCGGGAAGATATTTCTTATTTTTTTTTTCTCTCAAGGAACATATATTACCTATATGTATATTACTATATACATATAGTTAATTCCCATTGAGAATGCATAATTATTTTCTGAACTAGATTTTTTTTAAAAAAAGAATGATCTTGGTTGTTACATTTAAGATTTTCCATCAGCTTTCCTTTATATGTACATTTCTCACATTTGTTACAAAGAAATGGTTCCAGTAGCTCACCCGTGGCCATACGTTAGCTGTTATGGCAAACACAGCGTTTGAACTCGGGAGCCTGTCTGCAGTCTCTGTCTTAGCCGCACTCCACCTCATGGCTGTTTCCCCCACTTTATGAGAGCAGGAATGAATAAATAAGGGCAACATGATGGAGATGTAGCTTCTCTTAAGAGACACCAAAGCACTTCTGCCAAAATACCTTCTGACAGGTATTTTAAGTCAACCAGGACAGATGGTTGTCCTGACAGTTGGTGAATTCCATTTAATAGAATTTTCATGATTCTTCCACTTGCAGTGGCCTGCAGAATACTTGGAGATGAAGACCTGATTGGCTGCTTAAAGAGCACATACAAGAAAATCAGAATGAACCATGGGGCTACAGTTTAATAAGTATATATTTAAAATGTAGGTACTGTGGTCATTGGACAGGGTTTTCTTGAGAGAACATTGTGAGTGAATTAGATCTGCCTGTACTACAGTACTCCTTGATGAATGCTGTGATTCTTAATTGGGATTTATTTTAACATTATTGGGAATAAATTATTTTCTGTGACAGAGAACACATCTCTAAAATTAAAATGTAAACCAGTGGAAAATTATTATTTGACATTCAAGTATTTTATTACATCCAACTTTTCATGGATGCAGCCAAAGATATGAAGTAAAGTCAAGAAGTAGTGATGAGCTAGGTTGGCTCTGTACTCCTGATGATGTGGTCTGTGAAAAAATAAAGTATACATGCAGCCAGGAAGCATGGGGTAGCAAAACAGGCATGGGGCCAGGTGCCTGGGGACCCAGGCTCTGGCCTTGGCCCTTTTACTGTTGACCCCTGGGTAGATAACTTGGCTTCTGCCCACTTCAGATCTTTAAACTGACAGAATGTTTAATTTGACAGGGAATTGTTTTGAAAAGCAAATGGAAAATTCAGACGAGCACAAAGGTTGATACTAAGCAACAATCCTGTAGCTGTCCCTCAGCATCAACAAATGTCAATATTTCATCACATTTGCTTAGAAACTTAAAAAAAAATAATTACAAAATAAATTTAAGTCTCTGTGTTTGATTTCCAGTTCCTCCTTAGAGGCTACCACTAAAGTGGTTGATGAGTATTCAGTCCATGGGCATGCATGCCTATGTGTGTGTGCACGCATGCATATATTTTACCAATTTACATATTTATAGGTGTCCACATATACAGTACGTAATAAGCCATATGTAATGTGACTCAGTGTACATCCTCTGGAGGTACAATGCCTGGTGGCACTGACTCTTGACTAGTTGTGTAATCTTGGGAAAGTTCTTTAACTTCTCTACCTCATTTTTTTCCCATTTATCATAGGGTAAATAAAATGTTCATCTCATAATATTGTCCTGTGAATTAAGCTGGTTGATTCATATTGCATATCAGAACATTACTGGGCATGTAGAAGCATTCAGTGAACATTAGTTATTGCTTTGTGTGGTTTACAAAAATCATTAAAATAGTGCAATGCAGTATGGATCTTTCTGAAACTTATTTAGCTTATCATAATTCTTTTGCAGACATATAGATCTGGTTTATTAATTCGAACTTCTGTGTAACACTGCAAGGTATTCTTCATATGCTTATCGATGGAAACTTGGCTCAGTTCAGGTGTTTGACAAACAATGCTGCAATGTTGATCTTTGTTCTTGCTTGCTGGTTCAGGGTTCTTAAATTCTTTGGAGAAGGTTCTTTAAGGGAATCTTTAATCATCCAACAGTCCATTAGTCCAAAATCCTATGTCCTAGGTTACCCCTACTGATGGGGATAACAATATAACAGAAGGCAGCATTATTATTTTTGGATTACTCGGTTGGGAATAATTTAAAGGAAGACTAATTTTGGTTTAGTGCATGCAGTCCCCTCCGTTGGTCCCACCTAAATCACTCTGGTTTTGTGAACCACCTTTTGGTGTCTGGAATACTTCTAGACCCATACCAGCCCTACTCACTTGTTTCTGTGCTTTCTTTATCTGGCTCTTACTCATCCTCTGGTTTTAGCTTAAATGCCACTTCCTCAAAAAAGGCCTTTTTAACCATCTTATTTTTGAGGGTGCCCCATTTGATTATCAGTCACTAATTCCAGTTGTTTAATCCTTCAGAGTTGAAATTACACACATTTCTTTTAGTGTCCTTCAGTTTTTCCCCCTAGTAAACCATAAATAGCTTCATAGCCTGATTTGGTTTGTGCTTCATTGTAAATCAGTACCCAGCCCAATACCTGGCACTCATAATTAGCTCTCAGGAAGGATTTGGTCAGGCAATGGATGAAGACACGTTTTAACGAAGCACCATAGTGAAAAGGTTTGAATCTCTTTCCCCTGAGTATTCTCTCAGGTGGATTAGACAGCCTTCCAGGTCTCCCTCCTTTCCTTTCCCGTGGTTCCCTTTCTGGTTATGTGAGCAGGGTCTCATGGGACGCCCTTTTGCATCTCTGTCATTTCCTCTCACTTGCATTCTGGGCCATTAGTCCATGTCCCTGATGATGTTTTGCTGTCTTGAACTGAGTGTGGCGCTTCCAACACAGTCTGGCCAGGGCGTAGCGGAGCATGCTCTATCCCTATTTTCTTAGTGCGGTCCTGCGTGTTACGAGTCGATGATGAGCTTACTGTGGATCCAAAATCCCAGAGCATTTGTTTGTTTTTCACTTGTTCCTGCTAAGCATGACTTCTCCCTTCTTAATCTCATGCAATTGGTTTTTGGACCCACATTTATGTCCTTATGTTCATTACCATTAAATTTCATTACCATCTATAAAAGGAGAGGTTTGATTAAATCACCAAGGTCGCTTGCTGCTTTAAAAAAAATGAAATTGGTTATTCTGGAGCAACATTGTCCAGTGGAGCTTTCTGTGATGATGGGATGCTCTGTATCTACAAGGTCCACGCCTGTGACACCCGCCACATGTGGCGGTAGAGTACTTATAAGGTGACTAGTGTAACCAAGGAACTGAATTTTAAATTTCATTAAATTTAAATTTAGATAGCCACTTGTGCTTCATAGCTACTGAATTTGACAGTGTAGTTCTAAAGGAAATTAGTAGATTTTTTAAAAGATTAACTGGTATGTAGAATATATGGGGAGAAACCAACAAGTAGATAGAATGGGGTGTTCTGGGTCAGGAATAATTTATTCAGTGTTTTTTTTATTTAACAGATTTTTCTTCTTTTCTTTGACTGAGTACTAGCTATGTATTAGGCACAGTAGAAGGTGCTGGGGATAATCTTTGAAGAAAACAGTCTTGATCCCTGCTCTCAAGGGTTTTCCTGTCTGGTGCAGTGATCCTTAGCCTTGATTGCATATTGGAATCAAGTGAGAAATCCTAAAATGTTCTGATGCTAGAACTGGGGTGTAGCTCAGTGGTGGAGTGCTTGCCTAGCAGGAGTGAGGCTGTGGATTCAATCTCTATTATCGTCGTCATCATAATCATCATCATCATCATCATCACACACAGCCCTCTGATACTGAGGACCCACATCAGAGATCATAATTTTTCTGAACTAATGTTGGCTCCAAGACTTTTATAGTCTTGTTAAACTCCATTGGTGACTGTAATTTACAGTAAGGGTTAAAAATCTCTGGTCTAGAGAAAAGGAATTTTCCTTCTTTTTTTAAATTTTTATTTATTTTTTTTTATTGTTGGTTGTTCAAAACATTACATAGTTCTTGACATATCATATTTCACACTTTGATTCAAGTGGGTTATGAACTCCCATTTTTACCCCATATACAGATTGCAGAATCACATCAGTTACGCTTCTATTGATTTACATATTGACATACTCATGTCTGTTGTATTCTGCTGCCTTTCCTATCCTCTACTATCCCCCCTCCCCTCCCCTCCCCTCCCCTCCCCTCTTCTCTCTCTACCCCCTCTACTGTAATTCATTCCTCCCCCTTGTATTATTTTTCCCTTTCCCCTCACTTCCTCTTGTATGTAATTTTGTATAACCCTAAGGGTCTCCTTCCATTTCCATGCAATTTCCCTTCTCTCTCCCTTTCCCTCCCACCTCTCATCCTTGTTTAATGTTGGTCTTCTTCTCGTGCTCTTCTTCCCTAGTCTGTTCTTAGTTACTCTCCTTATATCAAAGAAGACATTTGGCACTTGTTTTTTAGGGCTTGGCTAGCTTCACTTAGCATAATCTGCTCTAATGCCATCCATTTCCCTCCAAATTCTATGATTTTGTCATTTTTTAATGCAGAGTAATACTCCATTGTGTATAAATGCCACATTTTTTTATCCATTCGTCTATTGAAGGGCATCTAGGTTGGTTCCACAGTTTTGCTATTGTGAATTGTGCTGCTATGAACATCGATGTAGCAGTGTCCCTGTAGCATGCTCTTTTTAGGTCTTTAGGGAATAGACCAAGAAGGGGAATAGCTGGGTCAAATGGTGGTTCCATTCCCAGCTTTCCAAGAAATCTCCATACTGATTTCCAAATTGGCTGCACCAATTTGCAGTCCCACCAACAATGTACAAGTGTACCCTTTTCCCCACATCCTCGCCAGCACTTGTTGTTGTTTGACTTCATAATGGCTGCCAATCTTACTGGAGTGAGATGGTATCTCAGGGTGGTTTTGATTTGCATTTCTCTGACTGCTAGAGATGGTGAGAATTTCTCCATGTACTTGTTGATTGATTGTATGTCCTCCTCTGAGAAGTGTCTGTTCAGGTCCTTGGCCCATTTGTTGATTGGGTTATTTGTTATCTTCTTGTCTAATTTTTTGAGTTCTTTATATACTCTGGATATTAGGGCTCTATCTGAAGTGTAAGGAGTAAAGATTTGTTCCCATGATGTAGGCTCCCTATTTACCTCTCTTATTGTTTCTTTTGCTGAGAAAAAACTTTTTAGTTTGAGTAAGTCCCATTTGTTGATTCTTGTTATTAACTCTTGTGCTATGGGTGTCCTATTGAGGAATTTGGAGCCCGACCCCACAGTATGTAGGCCGTAGCCAACTTTTTCTTCTATCAGATGCCGTGTCTCTGATTTGATATCAAGCTCCTTGATCCATTTGGAGTTAACTTTTGTGCATGGCGAGAGAAAGGGATTCAGTTTCATTTTGTTGCATATGGATTTCCAGTTTTCCCAGCACCATTTGTTGAAGATGCTATCCTTCCTCCATTTCATGCTTTTAGCCCCTTTATCAAATATAAGAAAGTTGTAGGGTCTTTTATTCTTCCATATGAATTTCATGATTGCTTTATCTATTTCTACAAGAAATGCCGTTGGGATTTTGATTGGTATTGCATTAAACCTATAGATAACTTTTGGTAATATCGCCATTTTGATGATGTTAGTTCTGCCTATCCATGAACAGGGTATATTTTTCCATCTTCTAAGATCTTCTTCTACTTCTCTCTTTAGGGTTCTGTAGTTTTCATTGTATAAGTCTTTCACCTCTTTTGTTAGGTTGATTCCCAAGTATTTTATTATTTTTGAGGATATTGTGAATGGAGTGATTGTCCTCATTTCCATTTCAGAGGATTTGTCGCTGATATACAGGAATGCCTTTGATTTATGCATGTTGATTTTATATCCTGCCACTTTGCTGAATTCATTTATTAGCTCTAATAGTTTCTTTGTAGACCCTTTTGGGTCTGCTAGGTATAGAATCATGTCATCCGCAAATAGTGATAATTTAAGTTCTTCTTTTCCTATTTTTATGCCTTTAATTTCTTTCGTCTGTCTAATTGCTCTGGCCAGTGTTTCGAGAACTATATTGAATAGAAGTGGTGATAGAGGGCATCCCTGTCTTGTTCCAGATTTTAGAGGGAATGCCTTTAACTTTTGTCCATTCAGAATGATGCTAGCCTGAGGCTTAGCATAGACAGCTTTTACAATGTCAAGGTAAGTTCCTGTTATCCCTAGTTTTTCTAATGTTTTGAACATAAAGGGATGCTGTACTTTGTTGAATGCTTTCTCTGCATCTATCGAGATGATCATATGGTTCTTATCTTTAAGTCTATTGATGTGGTGAATAACATTTATTGATTTCTGTATATTGAACCATCCTTGCATCCCAGGGATGAATCCTACTTGATCATGGTGCACAATTTTTTTGATATGTTTTTGTATCCGATTCGCCAGAATTTTATTGAGGATTTTTGCATCTAGGTTCATTAGAGATATTGGTCTGTAGTTTTCTTTCTTTGAGGTGTCTTTGTCTGGTTTCGGAATCAGGGTGATGTTGGCCTCGTAGAATGAATTTGGAAGTTCTCCCTCTTTTTCTATTTCCTGAAATAGCTTGAAAAGTATTGGTATTAGTTCCTCTTTAAAGGTTTTGTAAAACTCTGCTGTATACCCATCCGGTCCTGGGCTTTTCTTAGATGGTAATCTTTTGATGGTTTCTTCTATTTCCTCAATTGATATTGGTCTGTTTAGGTTGTCTATATCCTCCTGACTCAATCTGGGCAGATTATATGACTTAAGAAATTTATCAATGCCTTCACTATCTTCTATTTTATTGGAGTATAAGGATTCAAAATAATTTCTGATTATCTTCTGTATTTCTGAAGTGTCTGTTGTGATATTGCCTTTTTCATCCCGTATGCTAGTAATTTGAGTTCTCTCTCTTCTTCTCTTCGTTAGCATGGCTAAGGGTCTGTCGATTTTATTTATTTTTTCAAAGAACCAACTTTTAGTTTTGTCAATTTTTTCAATTGTTTCTTTTGTTTCGATTTCATTAATTTCAGCTCTGATTTTAATTATTTCTTGCCTTTTACTTCTTTTGCTGTTGTTTTGCTCTTCTTTTTCTAGGATTTTGAGATGAAGTATGAGATCATTTACTTGTTGGTTTTTTCTTTTTTAAAGGAATGAACTCCAAGCAATGAATTTTCCTCTTAGAACTGCTTTCAATGTGTCCCATAAATTCCGATATGTTGTGTCTGTGTTTTCATTTAACTCTAAGAATTTTTTAATTTCCTCCTTGATGTCTTCTAAAACCCATTGATCATTCAGTAACCTATTGTTCATTCTCCAAGTGATGCATGATTTTTCCTTCCTTCTTTTATCGTTGATTTTCAGTTTCATTCCATTATGATCAGATAAGATGCATGGTATTATCTCTACTCCTTTATATTGTCTAAGAGTTTCCCTGTGACATAATATAAGATCTATTTTTGAGAAGGATCCATGTGCTGCTGAGAAAAAAGTGTAACTACTTGATGTTGGGTGGTATATTCTACATATGTCAATTAAGTCTAGGTTGTTAATTGTGTTATTGAGTTCTATAGTTTCCTTATTTAACTTTTGTTTGGAAGATCTGTCCAGTGGTGAGAGAGGTGTGTTGAAGTCTCCCATGATTATTGTATGGTGGTCTATTAGACTCTTGAATTTGAGAAGAGTTTGCTTGATGAACATAGCAGCACCGTTGTTTGGGGCATATATATTTATGATTGTTATGTCTTGTTGGTGTATGGTTCCCTTGAGCAGTATGTAGTGTCCCTCTTTATCCCTTTTGATTAACTTTGGCTTGAAATCTATTTTATTTGATATGAGTATGGACACTCCTGCTTGTTTCCGCAGTCCATATGAGTGATATGATTTTTCCCAACCTTTCACCTTCAGTCTATGTATATCTTTTCCTATCAAATGCATCTCCTGTAGGCAGCATATTGTTGGGTCTTGTTTTGTGATCCATTCAACTAGCCTGTGTCTCTTAATTGGTGAGTTTAAGCCATTAACATTTAGGGTTATTATTGAGATATGGTTTGTTCTTCCAGCCATATTTGTTTATTAATGTTACTAAACCTGATTTGTTTTCCTCTTTGATTATTTTCCCCCCTTTACTGTCCTACCTAACACTGTTGGTTTTCATTGTTATTTTCCATTTCCTCTTCCTGTAATGTTTTGCCAAGGATTTTTTGAAGAGATGGTTTTCTAGCTGCAAATTCTTTTAACTTTTGTTTATCGTGGAAGGTTTTAATTTCATCTTCCATCCTGAAGCTTAATTTCGCCGGATACATGATTCTTGGTTGGAACCCATTTTCTTTCAGTGTTTGAAATATGTTATTCCAGGATCTTCTAGCTTTCAGAGTCTGTGTTGAAAGATCAGCTGTTATCCTGATTGGTTTACCCCTAAATGTAATCTGCTTCCTTTCTTTTGTAGCTTTTAAAATTCTCTCCTTATTCTGTATGTTGGGCATCTTCATTATAATGTGTCTAGGTGTGGATCTCTTATGATTTTGCACATTCGGTGTCCTGTAGGCTTCTAGGATTTGGGATTCTGTCTCATTCTTCAAGTCTGGGAAGTTTTCTCTTATTATTTCATTGAATAGATTGTTTATTCCTTTGGTTTGGAGCTCTGTGCCTTCCTGTATCCCAATGACTCTTAAGTTTGGTCTTTTAATGTTATCCCATATTTCTTGGATGTTCTGCTCATGGTTTCTTAGCAGTCTTGCTGAGCTGTCTATGTTCTTTTCAAGCTGAAATACTTTGTCTTCATTGTATGATGTTCTATCTTCTAAGTGATCTACTCTGCTGGTAGTATTCTCAATTGAGTTTTTAAGTTGGTTTATTGCTTCCTGCATTTCTAGGATTTCTATTTGTTTGTTTTTTATTACCTCTATCTCCCTGTGTAATTGATCTTTTGCTTCTTGGATTTGTTTATGTAATTCATTGTCAAAGTGATCTTTCATTGTCTGATTTTGCTGTCTAATGTCTTCCTTGAGACTCCAGATCATCTGAAGCATGTATATCCTGAATTCTTTATCTGACATTCCATCTCTTGCAGCTATTACCTCTTCTAGAGTTGAGTTGACCTGCATTGCTTGTGGTCCTTTCTTTCCTTGTCTTTTCATACTGCTCGCGTTTCTTTCTGCTTGGTGAAACTGTTGTGTTTTTGAAATTTTCCCTCTATTTATTTATATTGCTCTTGTATAGTTGAAAAATCTCCCTTGCAGGGCGGGTAGTGGCTGTGCTCCTCCTCCAATTGGGGTGATCTGTCTACCACGCTGGCGGGCCGCTAGGTCTGCTCTGCCGGTCGGTCGCAGGTCCGCCTGCCCTGCAGGCGCGTGGAGTAGCTCTGTCACTCCGCAGGTTGCTGGGCCTGACCTGCTGGTGGGTCGCAGGTCCGCCTACCTTGCAGGTGTGGGGGGGGGGCGGGCCTGCCCCTCAACAGGCCGCTGGACCTGTTCTGCTGGTGGGTCGCAGGTCCGCCTACCCTGCAGGCGCATGGGGCAGCTCTGTCACTCCGCAGGTTGCTGGGCCTGACCTGCTGGTGGCCGGTGGGTCGCAGGTCTGCCTACCTTGCAGGTGCAGGGGGAGGGGGCGGCTCCGCCCCTCAGCAGGCCGCTGGGCCTGATCTGCCGGTGGTCACAGTTCCGCCTACCTTCCAGGCACGGGGGGAGGGGGCGGGCCTGCCCCTCAGCAGGCCGCTGGACCTTTTCTGCTGGTGGGTCGCAGGTCCGCCTACCCTGCAGGCGCGTGGGGCAGCTCTGTCACTCCGCAGGTTGCTGGGCCTGATCTGCTGGTGGGTCGCCGGAATTTTCCTTCTTGAGAAATAGCTAGAGAGAATCACATTTAAAGTTCTACTTTGGTGGAGGAGTTTCCTGTATATTCTGAAGTATTCTACTTGATAGCCTGATATTGACATGACTCAATCATCCCTCTTCAAGAAGGAGAGACTATATCTACCTGAAATGTGGTAGTCCATGAACTCAATCACCAAGTCTTATTTATTGTGGAATGGTGTGAAACTGGTAAATATTTCATCAAGATAAGCTATGAGCTCTGTCTTCTGGTAAAAAGTATTTAATAGTCTTCAAAATTGGACGTTAGTGCCCAGTGCCTTGTTCATCTATAATCTTAATCAGTTCAGATTCTAGACCATGGATTATGGAACTCAGCCCCAGTGGGATGAGAAGAATTAGGAGCCAAATGTTTATGAGGTGGAAGGAATATTGACTTGGACCCCTTTAAGGAGGAGGAATTTTATGGTTGTATTGTTCAGTATAGGCTGGATTTTATGGTGGCTAATATAACAAAGAGGGCTGATTCCTTCTGTACGTTTGTTATGGGATATCTGGGGCTTCTGGAGAAGGCAGACAGAGCATCCTTTATGTAGAACGTTGCTGGTTGTTGTGACAGAAGAAAAAGAGCACGACAGAATATTGGCTGGCCTTTAAAAACCTTCGTCTGGATTATTGCTTTTGCTTAAAGCAAGTACCACAGCCAAGCAAAGACACGGCCTCTCCCAGGAAAAGGCAGCACATGTTTGTGAATGATAACGCATCTCATTACAACCTTGCCATCAGACATATTTGGTTCAATCTCTTTTGGACACAAAATATACTCTACCCCTCCTTCTCTGTAGGGAAACCATATAAAAGTCACATCCAATCCTGGTAGTAGGAACAAAGCCCAGGAGCCTGTGATGGTCCTTTACACCAGGTATTTATTTGACTCCTCTTGTTTCAGACACCCATGAACTAAAAGGGGGAAATTATTTGCTGACCATAATAGGCAATGTGGGACAAAGTTAGAATAACTTAATGGAGTATGTCCTTTTTGGAAAGGGAAGAATGGAAGCTATGCATGGCTACTTCTAGCAGGACTTTGGGATTTAATGTAGCAGATGTTATAAGGACCCCTTTCCTTAAGGAGTGTTAGTCAGATTTCCAAGGTAATCAACCTATAAAGAGAAAAGGTTTATTTTGGATCACAGTTTTGGAGGCTCAGTCCATCCATGATCAATGGGTCCTGTTGTTCTTGGCCGATGGTAAGGCAGCACATAGTGGTGGAAGGATGTGGCAGAGCAAAACTGCCTATCTCAAGGCCAGTAAGGAGAGAGAGAGAGAGAGAGAGAGAGAGAGAGAGAGAGAGAGAGAGAAGATGGGACCAGGATTCCACAATTCCAAATCAAGGGCACTCCCTCAATGGCCTAAAAACCTCCCATGAGGCCCCACCTCTTTAAAGATTCCATCATTCCCAATGGTACCATCCTGGTGACCAGGCTTTTAGCACATGGGCCTTTGGGGATATTCAAGGAGTAAGTATGCTGTTTTGCCCCCTGGAAATAGATTTCCATTCCGCTTTCTTCCATGGCTCTTGGTTTCACTTTCTTGGGGGAGTTGGTAGGAGTGTCTTCCCATTTCCATTACACTCTATCACAGAAGAAAAACTGTCGATCCACTTCTTATCCATTGAGGGCTAGAGGCCTGAAGGCTATTTTGTTGGCTAAATAGTCACAGTCTCTGTTCATATAAGATAGTATGGCTCTTTGGCTATAAAACGAGAATAAAGCTTGGGCATTATTGTCCTCGATTTAATTCTAGCCAGCTTGATGTTCCAAAAGCCACACTCATGGTTAATTTTGATGACCTTGAATCCATCAGGATTTCACAAAGAGCCAGATCCTTAGTTTCCTTCTCCCATATTTTCAGCTGAAAGATTCACTGGCACTGCTCTGATTTGTTTAGATGTTTTAACAGTGTGTGTGTGTGTGTGTGGGGGGGGATTGATTCTTTGATTTGATCCTTGCTGCAAGATTGAGTTTTCGTTGGCTTGCCCAGAGTCTTTCTCAGTTTTATCTCTCATTGTCATAGATGGGAAAGAGTTGTCCCTTTCAACCCGATGTTTCCCAGAATTTCTAGATGACTCCTTCCCTTTCATTTCCATTTACTAAGTAGCTGGTTCTGTTCTGCTGTCTTCTTCTATTAGTTTTGGAGAGCTTCCATAACAAAGTACTGCACTGGTTCAAAAACAACAGAAATGTATCCTTTCCAGTCCTCGATAATAGAAATCCAAAGTCACAGTGTGGCAGAGTTGACTTCATCTGAGGACTGCAGGAAGAGGCTGTTCTGGGCTTCTCTTCTCAGCCTGTAAATGGCTGTGTCCTCCCTGTGTTTCTTGACATCATTTTCCCTCTGTGAACATCTCTGGGTCCACATTTGCCCTTTTTATAAGGACACCAGTTGTATTGGATTGGAGTGTACTTGGGTGGCCACATTTTGGTTCCTTTACCTCTGTTGAGACCTTATTTCCCAATAAGGTACCATTATGAGGAGCTAGGGGTTGGACCTTTAGCCATGGGAGAGGGAGAGGGCACAATACAACATGTCACACATCTTTTTCTTCTAGTCCTTGTCAAACAGGACCAACAGTAATCACTGAACTCAATCTAACTTCTGTTTTCCAATCTCATCAGGCGTGTTTTTCTCTATCAATTTATTTCAGATGATGGTTTTACCAAAGGTTCCACCCCTGTAAAATCTGAATCAACATCACTTTAGTCTCCAGTAATACATTTTACTTTCTGTCCACTGCCTGGCCTCAGAGACCAGTGCCACACTTATTTAGTTGATTTGCTCTTGTCACATTGTTAGGGTGGAACCCCACTTCCTGTACCGGCCTCTGTACCAACAGGAAGCCTGCTATAAGCAGCCCTCCGTGTCGGTGATTTACAACCTCAAGAGTTAATTCTCACTCATGACATATGTCCATTATATATTGATTACCTCTTCCTTTTGCATTTTTCTCCTTCGGGGATACAGTGGGACTACTGTCAGGAGGCAGATACAGTAATTTGCTGCAGAAAATTGGGGGAAAACAAGGAAGGTAAAGTGTCCACTGACTCTTAAAACAACTGCTCCAAAATGACACATGCCACTTCTCAAACTTTAATGGCCCAAGTAAGTTGTACAGCTGAGTCTCGAGTTCAAGGAGAAAGTACCATTCTCTCCTGAGGGGAAGGCAGCTGATATTTGTGGGCATTGTTTATTACAGTCCAGCACAAAGGAGAATTTTTAGGAAAGTTCAGGGAGGTAGTGGACACAGTTTGGTACTTGCAACTAAGTGGGAGGGAAGACTAGATCAAGGGGTGAAAAAGAGGACAGTGGCCTGGGTACTGAGATCCAACTAGAGTTAACATCAGAAGAACCTATCCTTCATCAGGGGACTAACTGGTTAATTGGAAGAGTCCTTAGGATGGGGTACAGGTGGTCCAGGCTTTATATTCTAACACTTCAAGTTGCAGCTTTGCCACTCAACAGCTGTGTGACTTTGTCAAGCTAATCACCTCTCTGAGATTATTTCCCATCTGTCAAAGAGAAGCATTTCATCTCTTCACATGGCAATCATGTAACCTTTGACCAGTTACTTATTAGCTGTTCTTCAGTGTCTGAAGGGGATTTGATCTAGGACCCTCTGCACATACCAAAAATCTGTGGATGCTCAAGTCCCTTAGATAAAATGGCACAGTATTTGCACATAACCTATGCACATCTTCCTATATACTCTAATAATACTTGATACAATATACACACTATGTAAATAGTTGTGATGTTATATTTTAGGGAATAATAACAAGAAAAAGTCTGTATCTATTCAGTACAGACAAAATTTTTTTTCTGAATATTTTTGATCTGTGATGTATGAACCAGAGAGAACCCAGATTCAGAGAGCCGACTGCCCATCAGTTTCCTCATCTGTCAGATAAATATAATAATCATGCATATTTCACAGGGTTGTTATAAGGATTTAGTGATTTAAAACATTTGAGCAAGTGCTTGTAGTAAATGCTCAATAAATGGTAATTGTTCTTGTTTTTTAATTAGCTGAGGAGATACATGCAAAGATTTTAGCACAGTGAACACACAGTAAATATGAGATACTTTCTTCATTAATACTTTATTGGGCAGTGCAAATCTAAGAAGCCAGAGTCAGAAAAATGAAGCAGAAGAGGGAGAACAAAGACAAGAGAGTTCATTACCAAGGAGACCAGTTTCCTGACAAGCAGATTACTTAATCTCTCAGGATATCTTCACAGAGGCCAGATACAATCACAGCATCTCCAAAAAGTTTGTGGCAGTAAGGGAGGAAAGGAGAAAAAATTGTTTATTTTTAGCTCCTGTTGATCCAAATTCCCTCCATGAAGCATCTACTTCCCCAGACTTCTGGCTGCATGTGCATGGATGACATGTGAGTCCTGAAATGCCTCCTGCCTCCGTGGAAAAGCCCCAGGGTGTGAGACAAAGGTCTGTAGTATGTGTGAGAAGAGGAGCCCACACAGGAACAAGAGTGTCCTGGAGCAGTCTCCAAGGCAGGTGGAAATTCTGCAGTGATGTTGGTGGCAGCAGCAATCTGGCTGTTTTACCATGGAAATCAGGTAAGCTGTTGCAAGGGACCTCACAAGTGAAGCAAATGCATGAATCCAAGGTTTCAGATAAATATAATCACCCTTTTCACACAGTTTTCTCACTTTACAGGCGAGGAAACATACTCAGAGCCAGGACAGGATTTACTTAAGGTTACACAGCTTGTTAGTTGCATTATGAAAATTAGAATCTAGGTCTTATGACGAGTTAACTTTGGGTTTCTTATCTGTGGATCACCAGTCCAATTCTATCTCATCTCCCTCTCTCCTTCCATCCATCCATCCTTCCTTCCATCCATCCATCCATCCATCCATCCATCCATCCATCCATCCATCTCTGTGCTTGAAGGCCTCCCTGATATCTGGTGCTATGCTGGGCCGGGAACTTCCTGTAAAAGAATGGGACCCCAGAAGTGGAGAAGAACTGAGTTGCCTCTTTTGCCTGACCATTCCCTCTTCTGCTGTGCTGGTCGAGAACAAGCTGTCTGTGGAGTTGAGCCAATAGGGAGGAAATTGGATGCACTTCTGATGCCTGATGGGTGGAATGAGTGAGGTGGTCCAGGCCAAGGGGAAGGAAAAGCAGCTGTTTCATCTCTGGATTGAGCTCAGTGTATTGGCAGCAGCTCTGAAATGTAGTAAGAAGATGGATTTCCAAGGAGGACACCTGATTTCTCTGAATCTTAGATACAGCTTCTTCATTGAAAAACAAATCAGTAAAGAGGCTTGATGGAGGACCTGTGAATTATAGGCAGGTCCAAAAAAATATATATATATATACACATACATACATAGTTGTAGATGGACACAATACCTTTATTGTATTTATTTATTTCATGTAGTGCTGAGAATGGAACCCAGTGCCTCACATGTGCTAGGCAAACACTCTACCACTTGAGCCACAACCCCAGCCCCAGGTCCAAATTTTGCTTCCTGTCCTTTTAGGATATTAGAATATAGTTGGAAGAGTAAGTAAATATGTAAAAAGATTCTTAATATTGCACCATTATGATTACTATCTCATAGTGTTGTTCTTGGCTAAGAGGGACCTGTTAAATCTCAGAAGTCTTAACTTGGAATTCAAGGAAAAGCTTCAGTGAGCCTGTGGTTGGACTTTCTGAAATTACATGCAGATTTTGTGTGTATGTCCCCCGCCCCCAGGGAAAGCATTGATTCTTGGATTATATTCTTAAAGATGTTTGTAGTCTTCACACATTAGGTACCTTCATGTTCATAGCATCCCGTATTTCAGATGGGAAAGCCAAGACCCACAGAAGTGACGTTGCAGACTCAGTACATGAGCCCAAACCTCTTTGAACCTGAACCAACCCTGGGCTTGCCCTATCTTGTCGGGGTACATTCTCACAGGCATAGTAAGGAGAAAGTGAGGCAAACAGTGGTTGGTCTATTCCCTCAGCTTCCATTTGACCCAGGAATGGTATGTGTTATGGTTTAGGTGTGGTGTCCCCCAGAAGCTCAATGCAAGAAGGTTTGGAGAATGATTGGGCTATAGCCTTATTCAGCGAATTAATCCCTGATGGGATTAACCCATAACTGGAGGCAGCTGGGATGTGGCTGGAGGAAGTGGTTCGTTGGGGACATGGCTATGGGGTATATATTTTGTATCTGGAGCGTGGAGTCTTTCTTTCTCTCTGCTTCCCTCTGTCACACACTCCACCATGATGTTTAGCCTCAACTTGAGCCCTGAGGAATGGAGCCAGCAGCTATCTATGGACTGAGACCTCTGAAACCGTGAGCTTCCAAATAAACTTTTCCTCCCCTAAAGTTGTTCTGGTCAGACCTTTTAGTCACAGCAGCAAAAAAGCAGTCACAGTATGTGACTGCTGCTTTTAACAGAACGTCTGGCGCTTCTGGGGAAAAACCAGTGAGACTTGGTTGGGTTCATTTAGCCTTGATAGCAGCATTCTGAGGGTGTCGTACTTCTTGTTTGTGTACCTGGTTGTGCTAGATGAGGGTGGTGGGCAGCTGTCTCTGACTTCACAGAGGCAGTGCCTAGCTGCCTAAGGAGTACAGTCTATACCTAAGGAAGGACTTCCTGACTTCAGAGTAGTTAACTGAGGGAGGATTAGATCTTCTGAGCAGTCAGATTTGGATCTGTCTTGAATGGTTTTTGTCTTAAAATCAGGGGAAGAATTGCTGAAGGTTTTCTTTGGTCATAGTTTTTCTTTGTAGTTCTAAATGCACTTTATGGTCCTGATGACCAGAGGTCAGTGGAGAATTAATTGACGTGTGTGTGTCTGGATTCTCTGGGATTCTCTGCTGCAGCCCTGGCATGGGCATTTGACACCTATCCCACTTTGCTGTGCTGTTCACCTTGAGAAATGCAGTTCTGCAGACCCCTGAGGAGATCTTCACCTCTCAGAGACACCTGGGGCTTCAGATGCTCAGAATATTTTCACACCTTGACAAGCCGTGAGGCTTTAATGGGCTTAAAGCACTTTGAAAATGACCTGTTGAGTTCTTTTGCACAAATTGAGACCACATGGGAAATCATTGTGTTGGGTTACTTGGTCATGGCTGTGGCTGAATGAAGGAAGGGGAGAAAGCAAGAGCCTCTGGAATTCATAGCTAAAATAAGCCTCTAGCAATAGAGCAGCAGAACTAGGTTTGGTTGGAGGGGGGATTTCTACAAGTGCACAGAATGGGTTTGTACATGCTCATCGATGGCTTTGTGGGTATGAACGTGGGCCTGGGTCTGAGTGGGGATTTTGGGGTTTTGTGTGTAGTAAGGAAGGCATGGGTTTGAACTCCCGACCCGTCATTTATAAGGTTAGTTTACCCCTGCATATTTTGTCATTTGTTAAATAAAAACAGCAGTAACCATTGCACAGGGTTGCTGTCATGCCTGACATTAATTAGCAAGTGTTGAATAAATGGCAGCTGTTGTTTGTAATAGGTGTAGGTGTGTGCACACACATTGGTTTTGTCCACCAACTGTCTTAGCAGACTCTTTTTACTAAAGGGACTTGTTTCATGCCAGATCACTCTGTACTTTCCAAACTGCTTTTCTAGAGAGGCATGACCCAGAGGGGCCCCTGTGGTACAATTCTCTGGGACTCATTCTTTCTAGGACTTGCCTGACTTCCTCCCGGGCTGGTTCAGGGTTTTTGCATTACCTCATGGAGTCCTTTTCTCACCAACCATTGTTTTCCACATTTTCCCCTGGGTCTTGGGTGGAAGGAGCAGGTCTCCCAGAGGAAGGAGTCATCTGATTTACATTGGGTACACGTGCTATACCTGAGGCCTGGGTATAAATCTGCGCTTTCCTCCTGCCTGTTCCTGTTTTGTTCTTGTGTTTAGTGACTCTGAATAAATGGGAGAGAATATTTGAGTTCCACCTTTAACCCTCATATCAGTTTTCCACAGTGGGAATCGCCATATTTTCCCAATTTGGAGATGTGAATTTTACCTTTTAGCATAGTGTGTCTTATAGTCGGTGTGCACCTGTAGTCACTGAAGGGAGCATTTTTTATCCCTAAAGCTTTTGTCAAAATAATGATGCATCTTAGAGTGAATAACTTATTAGATTTATCTTCTTATAGCCTTATATTTCAATGATCTCTTTCTAGGACTGTTTCCACAAAACAGTTTCAACACAAGGGTGTTGGAAACTCTGTGTTGTTGGGACTGGGCCTGGCTTTGGAGCAATGTCAAGTGTATCATAGTGTTGTGTGTAGGTTGTGTTTGAGTGAATATTTTTACAATGTGTGGCTCTTCAGGAAAGGAGTTGGTAGGACTCAGTTGCCCCTTTCAGTAGTTGGAATTTGTGTTTTTATTCTGCATTAATCATTTAAGGGTCTCACTATAGTTTTGGTGCAAAGATAACCAGCTAGGGAGGAAATAGGTGTGTGTGTGTGTGTGTGTGTGTGTGTGTGTGTGTGTAAAGATAATGAGCCCCATGGCCATTGCTGGTGTTCCTGAATGACTCCACGTGGTGAGTATTGTCAGAAGCAGGAGGCTTCAGTGATCATTTGGGACTGGCATGGCCTGGGAGGATTTGCAGAGAGAGTGGAAGAGTGGGTAGGATTGGGTCAGGCTAGAGGTGGGAGGGCATAGGAGGCAGGGAGTATACTGTCAAGAGATGGTAGAGAGAACAGTTTGGTTTACATAACATGTTCATGTGAGAGAACAGGGAGAACACCTTGGTAGATTGGGGCTTGGCTGTGAAAAATTTTGAACACAAGGCTTAGGAGCTCATTGTGGAGAAAGCATGGCTTTGGTATTATCTAGACCTGAGTTCACTTCTTAATTCTTTCCAGAAGACATTCATTGGAAAGCAAAGCACTGTTTTGAGTCCTGTGGATACAGTGGGGAACACAAAAACCAGTCCCTACCTTGAAGATTTTATAATCTAGTAGATTCAAATGCCAGCTTTGCCAGCTGGTAAAATTAAGCACATTATTTGAACTTTCTCAGTCTTAGTTTCTTCATTTGTAAAATAAGGATAGATGTAACTAAAGGAAATAATTCAAAGTGCCTGACTGTTTCCAAGTGTGTTAGCCTCTCTTCCCCCACCTCCTTGCCATTTCCCCTCTATCCTCTTGCCTTCTGTATAAATTAACCTGTAGGTACCCAGGGCGTTCTCCTGAATGGCTGCAGTTTTGGAGCCTGCTCTGAGTACCTGCTGGGCCATGGCTAGAGAGAACCCATATTATAAAGTTAGACTGGGAGGGGCAGGAACAGATGGACTTAGGAAGCAGGGTCAGAGGAGGGGAGGATAGAAGAAGAAACAGAGGGCCCCAGGTCCAGAGGGAAAAACTCTAATGAGTGGGCCCTGTGCAGAAATTTATTTTTTTATCTTCTTTTTGTTGAGTGCCTACCCCATGCCTGCCACTGTCTGGTTGCTGAAGTTACAGAAGTGAACAAGAAAACAAATTCCCTCGTGACATTTGTAGAGAATTAGAAGAGAAAGATAATATAATGAATGAATAAACCATAAGATAGTTTTGAATGAATAAAGGCCATTCATTTATTTAATCAATCAATAAATTTTGGCTACTGATTACTAGTTATTGATCTAGATGATGGGAAAACAGCAAGGAAAGGGGTAATCTTTACCCTCGAAAGCTTTGCGTTCCAGTGGAGACACATTTAAACAGAAGACAGATAAATATATAATTGAGCTCAATTAGTAAAAAACAGTATGAAGAAACATAAAGAAGGTAACAGAGTACAGGTGACAGGAGTTGTTCTTTAGATCAAATATTTAGAGAGAATTTCTCAAGAAGAAATTGATATTAGAGCCCCACCTGAAGAAATAGAGGAGGCCACATTCTAACCCAGGAAAAGAACATTCTAGGCAAATGCAAAGTCTCTAAGCTTGGTGAATTTAAGAAAATTCTGTTTGGTCAGGGGACTCAAGTGTATGTATGTGGAGTGGCTGAGACTGAGAGGAGTAGGAGTAGAATTTGGGTCAGAGAGGTAAGGGTAAGGAAAAGGAGTTTGGATTTTTATTTTCTGTGGGTGGGAAGCACTTGGAAGATTTTGAGAAAAGCATTGATATATAATTTGCATGTTTGAAATAGGACTAGCTTCTCTGTAGGTGATAGACTGTAGAGAACCCAGAATGTAACTAGAGACCAGACAGGATATCTGCAGGAATCCAGGTGAGATGAGGCTCTGATGAGGACCACATGGAGAAGGTGGTGGGAAACATTCAAGTTTGGGTTCTTTGTTTTTTAGCAGACACAACAGGATTTGTGATGGATTGGGTCCTGGGTACAGGGGTCTTAGTTGGGTCAAGACTGCATCCTGGGTATTGCCATTGGGAAAGGTAGGGGAGATGCTGCATAATTCAGTTATGTTGGTCATGTAGGTTTGAGGAGCCTGTCAAATGACTACAACAAGATGCGAGGAACACATTGGTCATATGAATCCAGAGTTAAGGGAAGAGTTAGGGCTAGAGTTGCATTTCTGGATGTAATCAGCACAAACCAAGGGAGTGAAGTGATCATGGCAGCCGTCAAGTTGGTTCTTGGACCAGCAACATCAGCAGCATTACCCGATGACTTGTTAAAAATTCAAATGCTCAGGCTTTTCCTATACCTATTGAACCAGAAATTCTGGAGGCTGGGTCCAGTGATCTATTTTTAATATACCCTCCAGCTGATTCTGGTGCAAACTCAAATTGAGTGTTGGAAAGTGAATGTTGGAGAGGAGATCCTAACTGATCCCTGAGATCTCTAGCCTTGAAAATCAAGAAGAGGAGCCAGCCTAGGGGAATCAGAAGAACCAACCTGGAATTTAAGGGGAGAACCCAGAGGATGTTTTGCAGTGGATGCCAAGCATTTAAGAAAGAGGTGGTTGGGGCAAATGATGCTGAAGGTTGAGGGAGATGAGCACCAAAAATTGTCCATTGGTAAAATGAAGATCTTTCTTTAGCCTTGATTGGAACAGTTTCAATGGAGTGGCCAGCATAATAGTTTGTTTGGAGTGAGTTTAAGAGAGAAAGGAGGCAAAAAGGCAGAGATGGCAAGTGTAGGCATCAGTTTTGTGAGTTTTTTAGAAAAAGGGGAAGCAGCTGGAAGGTGACTTGAGGTCTAGGGAGTTTTTAAAGATAATCGATGTCAGAAAATATCTCAGGAATAATGTAGTAGAGACTGTAAGGCACAACACAGGAGGGAAGTCCTTGAATAGGTGAGAGGGGCTGACCTTGGGACCAAGGCCAGCTCCTATTTGGCACCAGGAGGAAAGGTGAAGGATATTGGCCATGAGTCTGGGAGATTTGAAGTTGCAAAGACGAACTGTATTTTCTTTCCTTTTTTTTTAGCAGCATAAAAAAGTGAGGTCATGAACTGGCAGCAAAGAGAGCTGGAGATTGGAGGTGAGAGAAGAAGGTATGAAAAAGAAGAAAATAAAATAGGGTGATGTGATAACGATTGCCTGTTTAATCAGCTTTTATGTGTCTGTGACCAAAAGGTCTAACAAGAACGATGAGAGGAGGAAAAATTTTATTTTGACTCATGGTTTCAGAGGTCTCAGTCCATAGATGTCCAACTCCTTTGCTCTTGGCCTGAGGTGAGGCAGAACATCATGGCAGAGCGCAAGGCAGAGAAAAGCAACTGAGAACATTGGAACAGGAAGGAGGGACAGAGTGGGGGGGGGTCTCTGCTTATTAGGGACAAAATATAAGCTCCAAAGGCACACCTCACTAACCTACTTCTTTCAGCCACACCCTACCCACTTAGTTACTGCCCTTTATCTATATCAGTGCACTGATTAGGTTCAAGCTCTCATTACCCAATCATTTCTCCTTTAAACTTTTTTTGCCTTATTTTACACACGAGCTTTTGGGGGACACCTCCCATCTAAATCATAACAATGCCCTCAGATGCTCTCTATGCTCCACAGTGGGCAGGGAGAAGGCAGGGCAGGGGATCATAGGTTCTTTGAGGTATTCACTGTCACATCCAAACAATTGGCATAGTGTTTGTCAAATAAATGAACTAATGAAAAGCACCCAGTTGAGTAGCAGAGGTGGTTTTTATGCACTTTTCTATGATGCAATGTGAGAAAATGTAGTATGGAAGATTGATGGCAAGGCTGCTGGAGGTATTTCTGTGAGGATTGCAGGTTGTGGGGGTCTGCATGCATGTCTTCCAGAAGAGCATTTCAGAAGAGGATGCTCAGAGCCTTAGTAGGGGGGTGGAGCTCTGTGTCAGGTTGAGCAACGGGGCAGGAGATGCTCTGAGCCGAGATGCAGTGCCTTACAGAGAGCCTGGCACATAGAAGTGCTCAGTGGATAAATGGGCCAGGTCCTGAGGGGCTTGCGGGTTGTCTGGCTTGCTGAGGTGGAGGGAGTGCAGGTGACTGGGAGTAACTTATGGTTTTAAAGTAGGGGCACTTCAACTTAGACACAGGTCCTGGGAGAGACAGGTCTGAGCTTCTGTGGAATAAAAATCTGGGTCACTGTACAGGTTGTATTCATCTAAGAACGTTTGATGTTTTCCAGGAGGCTTTTTATTTTTTCTTTCATTCTTCTCTGGTCAAATTGAGTTGTAGTTTTGGCTCCAGACTTGGACTTGAATTCAAATTTCAACTTGGCCATGAGTAGACTCATGACTTTGGTTGATGTTCTCCCTTGTACAGTGAGAGAAATGATACCTATTTCCTAGGGTATTGTGAATCACCAATGAGGTAATGTCTGGGAAAGAACTTGTAACCCAGTTAAGTGCTATGGAGGTGTGAGGGATGGAGTGTATTTTTTCTTTCTTGGAAGTGGGCATGCACTTGGCCTTTAACTGGGAGGTGGAGCCAGACTCTGCCTGGATTAATGTACTTCCTGAAAGTGTCTTTCTTCCTGGAGGAGTAGGTCACTGAGGAATTAGAAGTGGAGGCAAAGGAGCAAATAGGGCTCTTTCGGCACTCAAGAATTGTGCTATTCAGTGTGATCACCACAGATGTGTGTGGTTGTTTAATGTTAAAACAAAATACAATTAAAAGTCAGCTCATCAGTTTCATCAACCACTTTTTAAGTTTTTAGGAGTCATACTGTATTTAGGAGCCATACTGTTATATTGAATAGCATGGCTTTTATTGTAATAAACGTTCCAGGATCTACTGCCTGACAAGGAGCTTTGAGCAAGGCTTCATCAATCACAGAGAGCCCTGATAATGTGGTGGTGGCTTAATAGCACTTTCTAGGGCCCACTGAAATTGCCTGGTGAGGCCTGCAGGGGACAGAACCTTTGGGTAAAAGTCACTGTCAATGTCACCATGTCCTCTATTTGGGATGAAAAGGACACATGCCTCAGTGTCAGGTTGCTTCTTGGGAGCCAAATGCTCAACATAAATGAATACTGCCTGTTGGCTTCCTGCTGTGCTTTGTAGGTCTTTAAACATTCCCAGCAGACAATAACCCAACCACTTGTCTGCCTGTAATTACATTTCTGGGCAGGGAGAGGGAACGGGAGCTGCGACATGATAAAAGCACTTTGCCATTTCTGTCATTCTCTCTACAGAACCTTCTCAGAACCCTCGGAGTATGTGAGAGTGCTGGGTTCTCTTGCTCAACTGACACGCAGTGGGATTTGGGTGGGATTCAGCTGGGAACTTGCCAGTCATGTTAATGGATGTCCTCCCTGTAACCCAGCCTTCCCTGGGCACAGAGACAGGAAGCGACCTTTCCTTACTTCCCGCATGGCTGCCAAGAGGAAGTGGTGGAGAGAGAAAGGAAGTTGTGAAATGATCAGGACAACTCAAGTTGGAGGGGCAGATTTTTAAGGATTCATACAGAGACAACAAAGAGATGGTAATCCTGATACACTTCATCTTCAAATTGGAAGATTCAGAGAGTGAACTGTTTATTCAACAAATATTGGGCAACCACTGTTTGCCATGTTCTGTTCTAGGTGCTTAAACTACACCTCAGCAGTCAGAGGTAGTAATCCCTGTCCTCGTGGAATTTATATTTTAGTGAGGGAAGAAGAGCGACACTTAATGTAAATCATCTGCCAGGCATCTTTCTAGTTCACTCAGTTCTCATTGCAACCCTCTGAGATGCGCGTTAATAGAAACCCCACTTTACAGAAGTTAGGTAACGTGTCCAAGGTCTCTCCACTTGGAAGTGGTGGAGCTGGTCCTGGCTCTCTTGTTTCCCAGTCCATACCCTTCATCTTACCTTGAACTCATCTGCTGATCCATAAACTGGGAAGCATTCTGTTTCAATGTCAGAATATTTTCTTCTGGTGCCTCTTTGCCTGAAGAAAAAAGAACTCAAATCTATTTTCTGTGATATTTCCAATCCCCGGTGTTTCCCTTCCTCCTTTCTGCAAATGTAACTTGCTTTTTTTTTTTTTTTTTTTTTTTAATGGCTTCAAGCTGCTCCTTCAGTTCCTTCCCTGTCACGTTTTAGGCCCTAAAACTGTTGACTGGCTCTGAGTATCATCCCTGGTTTTCTTCCTTCTTTTTCCCATTCTTCCTGTTTTAACTTCAAGACCAAAACAATGTTTTCTGTTTTAGAGCATTATAGTTATGCTATAATAGTTGCACTCATTTTGACAAAATCACCTGTGCATGGAATCTGATTTATTTTTCAGTCCTCAAGTGCCCCCTTTCTGCCTTCCCCTCTTCTCCCTCCCTACCTATTCACCTTTCTTTGCACTTCTGCTTTTCCTTTCACTCATTTACTTATGTATATTTGATTGGTTATAATTTTATATATATATATATATATATATATATATATATATATATATATATATATATATATAAAATCATGATTCTGTTAAAATCATTCTGCATTTCGTTCCCTTTCCTGTCCCTCCTCCCTCCCTCTGGGTCTCCATCTTCTACTCCACTGATATGCTCTGTTTTTATATTATCCAAAACCAGGTTTTAAGATGGCTATAATTCTCTCTGGGTTTCTGATGTTCTCATCTGGAGTCCAGAGTAGCTTTCTGTGTACATATTAACTCCTGAAGCCTTCTTGTCTCCTCATGGACTCAAAGCAAGTCTGATTCTTAGTGCATCAGATGTAGACCTTTCCTCCTTCCCTCCAAGATGCTGGGCATGTTCTGCTGCCATTTGGCTTTCCTTATTAAGAAGTATCACACTGCCTCATCTGGCAGAAGGGCTGCTGTTCCTCTCTAACGGTTCACAGCTGACACCCTCTGCCCCTTGTGATTGAATTGATTTTGAGTCTCTGAAGTCCATAAGGATAATCAAGGTTTACTATCAATTACTGTCCATGATTAAGATTGAGTGGGGCCGAAGCATCTTAGAATCCTTCCTGTCAAGCCACCAAGATCATCAGGGTCTTTCATTTCATCTATGTTAATATTCCTAAGAACATTCCAGAGGTTGTTTTATTACAGCATTATAGTTATGCTATAATGCTAGTTATGCTAATATGCTAGAGAGTGTCTGGTAATAGTAGGTACCCTAAAGAAAATGTGGATGAGCCACCCAAGCCCACTGTGGTTAATTCTGCCATGAAACTCTCCACATCTTGTATAAACTTCCCTCAATTCCCAAAATTCTAGTACCATATTTCATGGAGATTAGATGGGGTATTTGGCCAGGGAATTAAAGAATACATAGTTCTGTGCTCAATTAGCCACCACTTCCTGCAAAACCCCAAGGGAAATATACACTGGAGACAAGCTTCTCAGATTTTAATGTGCATATGAACCTTCTGGGGATCTTGCTAACATTGGATTCTAATTCAGTTGATCAGGTATTCTGCAGTTCTAACAAGTTCCCGGAAGACACTGATGCTGCTTTTTCACAGGCTACACTTTGAGCAATAAAAGGCCAAAAGATAAGGTGCCAACTCAGAAATATTTTAATTATCAGCTAGGGCTTTGGTTCCAAATTGTGGTGCATTCTTCTTTTGAGGAACTTGGTGAAGACTTCTGCCCCCCACCCCTAAGAATAGTGACATTAAGTAACTTTTAAAAATTTTACTACAGAAAATTCGCACTTCTTTTTCCTTCCCAGTGACTAAAAGACAATGCAATCAATGATATTTTGATAAGGATAAAAGCATAAAAAAAACAGAAGTAAAGCCAGTGTTTATTAAAGAGGATGTAACCTGTACTAAATGCTTTGCAAACACAAATAACACTTAGTCTCTAGCCTCAAACAACATAATAGATTTTTTCCCCCTTTGTCACAGACTTAGAAAATTTAGATTCTCTGAAATAGGCTTAGTATTAGATGTGCGTCTATTAATAAAATGAGGAAAAAAGAAAATATTGAAAAAAAATCCATGAAAAAATATATTATTTATTTATTTTTACATTGACAACCTGTTTAATATCTAGAGTCTAGATATTATAAAATTGGGATGCCTTTGTTAAGTATAGACACAATACATACAATACTGCAAAGTTAAATGAAGTTCATGTTACCGGGCAATGGTAAGCTGAAATTTTCTAGCACTTTTGGACAAAACACCTTTTGCAACTTCTTCCTTCCCATCTCCCTCAACTCAATGAACAAGTACAGACAGTATTCTGTTCAGAGGTGGTTTAAGAATTCTGAACCGTATTTCCCATCAGTTTTTTTAAAAATATTTTTTTTGTTTTAGTTGTAATGGATATAATACTTTTATTTATTTTTTATGTGGTGCTAAGGATCGAACCCAGTGCCTCACAGGTGCTAGGCAAGTGCTCTACCACTGAGCCACAACCCCCGACCCCATCAGTTCATCAGTTTTTAAAGATATTTGCAAAAAGTTTTAATCCACTACTTCTGCTTTTAAATATATCAAGCACTTCTAAATATATAGGACTAGATACTCCACCTAAAAGCTTGTCCACTATGCACACAGCACTGGTAAATCAAATTGCACACATAGCAGTAGTTGTAATGTGAGGTATCTTCTAATATGACCATTTTGTCCTTGAACCTTTCCCTCCTCATTTCCTTCTCTCTATACTCAGTCCAGTGGACAAGTACAGGCATAGCTAATGCTTAGAGGTGGTCGAACATATTCATTTCCAGAAATCTTTTATGGAGCACAAGCTTTCCTATGAATTTCAACACAAAATGTGCTAATTTTACTAACTACTTAGTCATACACAGGCAACATCTTTAATATCTAGGGACTAGATATTGCAAAATTGAGACTCATTTGTCCATTACATTTTTTGTCCACTATATACACAGCAAAACAAAATGCAAAAAACATAATAAAAAATGGATATCTGAAAATGTCCACGTGTGAACACACTAACAAATTACCTTTGGCAATTGCTTCCCTCCCACCTCCTCCACATAACTGAACCAATACAGATAGTACCATACTTCTCACAGAGTTCCTTAATAGTTCCATTCCCCAAAGACAATATTTTATATGAATTTTAGCAAAAAAAATTTATAAAGTGACATTTTACTACCTCTACATTTAACATTCATCAGGCACTTCTAAACATCTAGGCAGACTAAATGTTTCAAGGTCTTCTGGCCCAATCCTGTCATTCTCAGCCAAAGCCACTGCCGAGGATGGCACCCTTGGGTGGCAGTGGGCATTGGGATGGCATGGCAAGAAGAGTGGCAGCTGTTCATTCAGCTGAGGGCTGTAGGGGCTTGGAGAGCTTAGGAAGGTGCGTAGATCCTGAAAGCTCAGCCACGCGTTAGACAGCAGAGCTGCACAGATTAGGGACCTCTGTGAGCAGTCTGTGTCTGGTCTGCTACTGTACCTCCTTGAAACAGACCAAGCAAAGCAAACAAAATGCTGTATGTAAGTGAATTTTAGTCAGACCCTGAACTCTGCCTCATCTGGCAGAAGGGCTTCTGTTCCTCTCTAACTGTTCACAGCCTAGCCTTCCTGCAAGATGGGCGCAGCCCCAGATCAGGGTGGGTGGAAAGGTGAGCGGTCCTGGGGCGTTGGTGTTTGTTCTACCAACAAGAGAAATGGTAGAGGAACATACCACACTAGACCAATTAGAAATGCCCACCATCTTTTGTAGAAGGCCTGTTTATGCGATATGAAAAAAGCTGTTCTCAACTTGTCCCCCAACTTTTAAAACTTTTGTTTCAGCTGGACATTCCAAATGTAAAGAAAGAGGTTGCCCACAGATGATAGTTAGAAAATAATGTCTCAGGTGGGTGTGGTGGTGCATGCCTGTAATTCCAGTAGCTTTGGAGGCTGAGGCAGGAGGAAGGATCAAGTGTTCAAAGCCAGCCTCAGCAAAAGTGAAGCGCTAAGCAACTCAGTAAGACCCTATCTCTAAATAAAATACAGAATAGGGCTGGGAATGTGGCTCAGCGGCGGAGTGAGGCTGAGTTCAATCCCTGGTACCACCCCCTGCCCACCGAAAAAAAAAAAAGTCTCCTAAATGCCCATTTGTTTTAAAATAAAAACCAGGAGGGTCTCTGGAAGTGACTTTGAAATGGAGTTGCTAAACCTCCTCTAGGAGTGACACTTGTCGTGGGTTAGAGGACACAGAGAAGACTTTGACCCTGAGAAAGAGGAAGAGGGCCTGTGCCAGACTGGTTATATGTAAAAAAACATTTTTTTTGGTATTTTAACCATTGTTTTGTGTGTGCATTTTATTCCTTATTACTATATATAGAGTTGACAATGCTGAATACTTTAAAAAAAAGTCTAGACTTTCTGGATGTTCTAAAGTGCCTGATATATGTTAAATGTAGATGTGGTAAAATTTAATATATTTTGTAAATTTCTTTTTGTTAAAATTCTTATGAAATGTTTTGGGAGGCGGTAGCCAAACCCCTGTTGAGTAGCACATGTTTTGTGCTAGTTCTCTGGAGCACCATGCTAGTGTGCTAACTATGAGGCAAGAGTAACAGTTGTTCCTTAAGCTTAAGGGCTTTGTTTTACTTTGCTGTGTACATAGTGTATATAAAGGACAAACAAGTCCTAATCTTCATCTGGTCTTTCTAGATGTTAAAGAGGTTGCTAGCTTATGACAAAAGTAGAATTAGTAAACAAATTTGTGTATTTTATGTTAAAATTCCTAGGAAGAATTGTCTTCCAGAAATTTGAACATTATAGCCCACTAGGTCCACGAAGGGCAGGAATGCTCATATTTTGAAGACATTTTCAAATTAGAACTATGGTTACATGTGTGCAACTCATTCAAGACTGTGATGTACATAGGGAAATATATTTTAGATATCTGAGAAAATAGATTTAGCTCACTAGTTCATATTTTAGCTCACTAGTTCATATTTTTGTATATTTATGCAAATAATTTTCATTAAAAAATGAATGGAAAATTAACAGAACTCTTTGCAGCAGGTCTTCTGCATTTGGAACAGAGAAAGAGTCATTTTAAAGACAAGTAGTTATTAACATTTGCAAATGCATCTAATATGTACTGGATATAATACCACTGTCATTAATGGGTCCACTTTGAGGAAACTAATTAAAAGAATCTATTAAGTAAGAAATTCCCTTTTTTATCACATCTGTCAGTTCATCAGTTTACAATCTGATTCATTCTACGCTTTCTAGAAAACATCTGAGAGAATAAGAAGGATCGTTACATTTCTCTTTATTCCTATCACTTAAATTTATTTTGAACTGGGCTGGGGTTTTAGGTCAGCGTAGAGCATGGGTTTAGCATGCACAAGACCCTGAGCGTAATGTCCAGCATCAACATTTCTTTTAACCATCGATTTGCACTCTCACATATGCACACACACACTGCTTTATGTAGTCTTAAAATGGCTGGGTTTTGCCTTCTTAACTAGCTTCTTAAGTCCTGCAGAGGTACACTGTCTTCTGTTTCTGTTCAGTGAGGACCTCTTTTTTTGAAGAGATTACTTCGGCATCCGCTTGGTTCTTGCTGGCATTGTTAGTGAGGAGGAGCCCTGGAGGCCCCTCCCCCCATGCTGAAGAAGGTCCTATTTTAGTTGCAGGCTAAGAAGGGAGTTCAGAGAGGTCATGGAGGAGACCAAGGGGAGATGACTGGACATCCCTCCACAGAAGAAAGCACTGCAGTGGGCATTCCATGGGCAGACTGGGGGTTCCCTGGGCAGCCATTAGCTTTTTTTCATGGCACATTGAAAAGTCTACTTTCTGTTCCTTAATATTCCTAATTGATAGCAAAGCTTCTTTTTGGCTTCTTTAGATGAGGTGTGTGTGTGTGTGTGTGTGTGTGTGTGTGTGTGTGTGTGAAGAGCATTTATTTTGTATTCTGTTCTTTCCACCTAGAATGGCTATATGTGCACATCTTTAATAGATATACCTATATCAGCTAATATAAGCTTAGCTAATGCAGTTTCATAACCTGTTGATAGTCAAAAATGGTACAGAGCTCAAAGGGTTTATTGTAACCATTAAATTCGGTGTCTGACTAAAATTCACTTACATATAGCATAGGGACCATGGTTCACCTGAGAAATGTATCTCCTTTTTCATGAGCTGAGAAATTACTATTCAAAGTTTCATATTTGAAATATATGAAATATATGTAAATGAAATTTCACCTTCATTCCATCATATTTCCTAACCCTATGCCTCCCTCCCATTTGCCCTATCCAATGCTCCCTACTCTCACCCCCATTATGGATCAGCATCCACTTATCAGAGAAAACATTCGACCTTTGGTTTTTTGGGATTGGCTTACTTCACTTAGTATGATATTCTCCAACTCCATCCATTTAACTACAGATACCATGATTTTATTCTCCTTTAATTCTGAGTAATATTCCATTGTGTATATATTCCACAGTTTCTTTATCCATTCATCAGTTGAAGGACATCTAAGTTGGTTTCACAGTTTAGCTATTGTGAATTGTGCTGCTGTAAACATTGATGTGCCTGCATCTCTGTAGTACGCTCTTTTTAAGTCCTCTGGGTATAAACTGAGGAGTGGTGTAGCTGGGTCAAATGGTGGTTCCATTCCAAGTGTTCTAAGGAATCTCCATACTGCTTTCCATATCAGTTACACCAATTTGCAGTCCCACCAGCAATGTAAGAGTGTGTCTTTTCCTCCATATCTTTGCCAACACTTGTTGTTAGTATTCTTGATAACTGCCATTCTGACTGGCGTGAGATGAAATCTTATAGTACTTTTGATTTGCCTTTCTCTAATTGCTAGAGATGTTGAATGTTTTTTCATATATTTGTTGATCGGTTGTATCTTCTGAGAAGTGTCTGTTCAGTTCCTCAGCACATTTATTGATTGGGTTATTTGTTTTTTTAGTGTAAAGTTTTTTGAGTTCTTTATATATCCTGGAGATTAGTGCTCAATCTGATGTGCATGTGGTAAAAATTTGCTCTCATTTTGTAGGGATTGTTCACTTTACAGATTGTTTCTTTTGTTGAGAAGAAGCTTTACAGTTTGAATACATCCCATTTATTGATTCTGGATTTTACTTCTTGTGCTTTAGGAGTCTTGTTAAGGAAGTCAAGGTCTAATCTGACATGATGAAGATTTGCTGTCCAATCTTCTTGCAGTGTAATTCCAAGAAATTCCAATTCACCCAAATTTTCTCAAGCCAGCTTCTCATTATTTGATTCTTAACTTACATATTACCTCCTCTGAGAAATCACTGAAGATCTTTTATCTTGGCTGAAGAAGCCTTCTCATGCATCTCTACCACATTTACCATTTTTTATCATTTTTCACCACATTTCTTAATATCTGACAATAGCTCACTTTTTTTTGTTTTGCTTTTGTGTTGTCTATAATATTCCACTAGACCGGACTTTGTTTTGTTCACAGAAGCATTCTAATGACAGAATAGAAGCCTGAAACAGAATGGTCACAAAGTAGATGATCAGTAAATGGTAATTTGACCAGTTATCTCTCTCTCAGATGCCTTAAATATCCCATTATTATATGGCCTAAAACATAACTATCAAAACTTAGTTTTGTGGATTCAGATATGCATCACTGCATGTGATAGGGTTAACCAAATGACCTACTACAATCTAAATGGATAATTATGGAACTTATTAACATTATTTTAGAAGCAGTCATAGCAGCAACCAAAAGCCATGATAACTGAAGATAGCAATGATATTGATATCTGTGTATCCTTCCTGAAAAATACAGGCATATTCATGTTCATCCCTAGTAGGGGCTTTCAGTATTGTCAAGTATTTAAATCCTGAATAAACTAGAAACATACTAATTTTACTTCACTGTTAAGAAGTTGTGTACCCTATTTATCAGATTATTAGTAAGTAACCTTTAGCTGAACACAAAGCTAACACTTTGATATTGAATGCTATTTGCTCATGCATTAATAAAGTGACCTTTATTAGTCAAGTTTGAGACCCATATAGAGAACCCTTACGTCCTATTACTGGCAGTCAGCCCTATGTGAAGACATTACAGACCTGGTGTAATGGCATCCTCTTCTAGATAGCAGGGAAGTGACTTGACCTAGAGCCCATGGGAAGTAATGGCTGGATTGTGAACTTTGTTTATTTTTGATACTGAGGACTGAACCCAAGGGGATGAGCAACATCCCCAGCCCTTTTTATTTTTATTTTGAGGCAGGGTCATCTCACTAAGTTGCTGATACTGGCTTCAAACCTACTATCCTCCTACCTCAGCCTCCCACCTCAGCCTCCTGAGTATTTGAACTTTAATTCTGGTCATCAAACTCTGAACTTGGAGTTCTTTCAGTTATCCTTTCTGGATCTCCATACAAAATAAAAATCTTTTTCACAATGAAGAAGAATTTCTTACTTGTCTAAAGTCTGTTAACGCTGATTATTTAACTAATTATGAGACCATGATGGAGGCAAGGGCAGATGTTATCTATTTAATAGGGGAGGAAACTAAGATATTGAGGAGCTCCACTAGAATGCACGTCTCTGACTAGGGGAGACTTCTCTGGTCATTTGCACTGAGTATCTTTTGGCAGTGTGGGTTGGTGGAGGGGGAAGTTCGGGGTCTATAGGACCTTTGGGAATCAATAGACAAAGGTCCAAGCTTTTCAAGAACTTTAAGGTGTCATGGAACAGTGAAAAAGACATGATTTGGAGTTAGACTAATTTGGATAAATTCCTGATATCCACTTCCTAGGACAGTGGTCTTGGGCAGGAGAATTATCCACTTGCATTAGTTGGGGACTTGGTTCTAATACAAATGTGATTGATTCTACGATGACCATAATATGACTCAGTCCAAGTCTGAAGGTCTCATGACCAGGGAGGCCAGTAGTGTAGTCTCAGTCTGAGACAAAAGCTTGGGAACCCAAGAACTGCTGGTGTAATAAATGTTGGAGTCCAAAGGCAGAAGAGCCTAGAGTTCTGATGTCCCAGGACAGAACAGCAGTGTATCCTTGCTCTAGGAGAGGCAGGAAATTATCTCTGTTCTGTCCTGGCCTCTAGCTGATTGTATGGTGCTTGCTTACCTTGAAGGCTGACCTTCCCCACTTAGTCCACTGACTCACAAACCGACCTCTTCTGGAAACATCATTATAGACACAGCCAAAACTAATCTTTTAATAGTTCTCTAGGTAATCCTAATCCAATCAGTTCAGCACCTACAATTAACTATCACACCACTTTTACCTCTGACTGTCTTCTGTGAGTTGGGGATGATATTAACATTCTTCCCCTTTTGGGTATGTAGTAAGGAATCAAAATATGGGACACATAGTAGGATCTCAATAAGTAATGGTTACTGTTATTTATGGTGGTGGTGAACTTTACTCCTGTCATGTTTGCCAAGAGGGACATTGAGATAAAGGACATTGAAGGTGACATTTCGTTGACATGGTGCAGTCTAGATAATTTTTAGACCTGTTTTCTCTATCTGTTCAGCTATTTCTACATTCTGTATTTCTCTTTGGTGATTTAAGCAGGAATCCAGGTCGGTGAGTACATACACCTTTCAGGGTGCTTGTTCCTTGTTCTACATCATTATCTCTGAAGTCTGGAAAGAACCTTAGAAAGACTTTTGGTCCATCCCCACAATACCTTGCTGATACCATTCCAGGCTGAAAAAAGCACCTCTCATTTTCTTTGCCCTCTAAAGAAGTCTCCAGTGTGACTGTTGAGTTAGCCGAACCCCTTTGGCTCGTTTACAATTACACGCCTGACTTCTTTCTGAAAAAACGACATACAATAAAAATTTTGTGGAATGACTAAATATTGCCTCCGAGTGATGGGTGTTCCTGACCAGGAGGGTAATTGGATGTATTTAAAGAGTGAGCAAATACTCAGGAATCTGTGTAGATAATGTTCCTGTTTTGACGGTTTATATATAACAAACTATCATTATGTAGTTATGCATGTTTGGAAATATTTTGTATGGTATGTTTTGTTAGTAGACACAGAATGCGATGTGCTGAATCTTTTGAAATAAGCCTACAAATATGATTTCTTCAGCAAGAAGAACATGTCTGGGTCAGCAAGATGCTAGGTATTCTAGGCATGCTAAGAAGGAGAAACTATTGTGTTTGGCATCCATTCCTTCAAAAGAGAAGGAAGTGAGATGGAACTTATAAGGCATTTATTTGGAGGAGGTCACATGAGCATATGGAGATAACGGTGTTAGAGCAAAACCTCAGTCTGTGAGCCTCAGACCTTCTAGAGTACGCCAGTGCTGTGTGGTTGCCCTTGTTGCGTAGTGGAGACCTGCGTGTCACCGATCCGTGTGCTGTCCCCTGTCCTGTGTGTTGGCATCTCTGTGTGAAGGGAAGGCTGGCCTTGGAGGTGAAGTTACTCGTAGTGGCTTTCTGTTGTTAGATTGATGAGCCTCAGTTGCTGTTCATTCTTTGTCACTTTCTTGTCTACTAATGGTTAATCCTCTCTGGTGTCAGTTCAGATGCAAAACCCTCATCCCATGGCCAGAGTTTCTGCCCTTTTGCCCTGTCTACAATGCAGTCAGAAGATTCTGTATTCCCTGAATGACTATGACCTTGGGATGAAATTGTAATCCTGTGTGGTTTGGCCCTCCCCGTCTGTGTCTCCTATTGGGTCTCGCCACTTACCTCTTTGCTCCCTGTACTCCAATGACATTGAGCACATTACTTTGAGTATTTCATATTTCCTTTGGCTTCTGGGTAAATTTTGAATATTTTCCCTAATGGTAAGTGACTGCTAATGTTAAAATAGCTTAAATACTAAGTTTTTAGCTTTATCTTCTATAACAAGAAATCCTTGAAGAGGGAAACTCAAGGCTGGTTAACTTGGTTGCTCCATGACATCAATGATAATTAAGTTTCCCCCCCTTTTTTTTTGTTCTTTCATTTCCTCATGTTGACATCTTCTTCCTCATGCATGCAAGATGGTTGCTGCATTTCCAGGCATCACGTTTAAACTCTGTAATATCTAGTAGCAGAAGAGAACACTTCTTCTTTGGTGTATCTCTTGTTATTGGCATAGAAACCTTGCAAAGAAACCAATTCCAAGCCTTCTCATTTTCAGGTAAAACTTGATGTAGTTGCATTAAGGTAAAATAAGCATTGGATAAAGCTCTGGGAAATCAGCATCCTAGTAGGAACTCTGCATTGGCTATCTGACTTAATTTCCCTGGGTCTCTTTTTTTTTTTTTTTGGGTTATTTGAAAGGACTGGGCCAGATAATCCTTGAACATATTCTAATTCTGTCATTCATCTGTGCATCCATCTACCCTTTCTCCTTCCTTCCCTTCATGCTCCATCTTTTACTTGATATGTATTGACTGAAGGGCTCTTGTGTCCTAGTATTGTTCTAGGTGGTAGGATTAGAATGGAGAACAAAACAGACAGACTCTCATGAGATTTATAATCTGATGACAGAGACGGACATTAAATAATTATAAGTAATGCAGCTATTTGAGGGCTGTCTGACCTTGGTTGAGTGACAGTTCTTTGTGTAGTTAGCTTTGAGAGCAAGGATGGGAGAAGCTAGATGTCACATGCTATAGTAAGCAGCTAGGACTGTGATGGACAAGAGATTATTTCCATTTTTTCGAAAAAGAAAATGCAGTGTTTTTGTAATTTTGTCTTTGTTTTTAAACTAGGGAGTAATTGATATGCAATAAATGAGCAGCTATCAACTCTTTATATTGATGAGATTCTACAATGGTATATATCTATAAAACAGTCACTCCCAAGCAAGAGTATTTCTGTCACCCCTTTCCCCAAACCTACTTAGTTCTGCCTGCTCTTGGACTTCAGACAAATAGAATTATGCTGTTCACTGTACTTCTTGTATCTAGTTTCACTTGGCTCAACGTGATATTTTTGAGATTTAGCTCTGGTTTTTCATGTACTGGTTGTTCATATTTGTTGTGAGTTCGGTCTCATTGGGTGAATATATATTTATTTATTTTGGATAAATATCTAGGAGTGAAATTGTGGGCCAAAGGGTAGATATAACTTTGTAAGAAATCACCCAAGAGTTTCCATAGTGGTTTTTCATTTTACAATCCTATCAGCAAAAGATGAGAGGTTCAGTTGTTTTCTCTATTGGACAAGCTTAAGTGCTGCCAGTCCCTTTGATTTTAGTCATTTAAATGAGTGGCATCTCCTTGTGATTTTAATTTGCATTTCCCTGATAACTGATGATGCTTAGCACATTTTCATGTGTTGTTTTTTGGTTTTCCATTCATATCTCATTGTGACTGGTCTGTTAAAGTCTTCCTCCTTGTTGCCCCCCTCCCCCGCACTCTTCCCCTCCCCATTCCCTCTTCCCCTCCCCCTTCTCCTTCTTATCCTTCTCCTCCACCTTGATCTACTTTGAGGTGCTGGAGATTGAACCCAGGGCCTCTGTGTATGCAAGGCAAGCACTCTTCCACTGAGCTCTCCTCTAGCCTTATTATTATTATTATTATTATTATTTATTTTTAAGTCGTTGACTTTAGGAGCCATCTGTATATTCTGGCTATAAGATCTGTGTCAGATATATGCATTGCAGATGTTTCTTCTCAGTCTTCATTTGTTCATATTCTTTCTAGTACTTTTTGAGCAGAAATTTTAAAGTTTGAAATCTAATATATATTAGTTAGCTTTTGTGTCTTATCCAAAAAGTTTTTGCCTACAGTTGAAGAAATTTTTATCATCTAGAAATTTATGGTTCTGTCTCTTTGGTTTAATCTATGAGGTATCTTAAATTAAAATTTTTGGTCTGATGTAAGATTAAGGTGGAGGCTCTTGTTTTAAAACACAGATTTCCCATGTTTTGACACAATGAGTTAAAAAGACTTTTCCTATTTCTTTGACTTGGTGACTTTGTCAGAAATCATTTGGATATATTATATGTGAGTCCATTTCTGTACTTTCCATTCTGTTCCACTGAGCTATAGCTTTATTTATACACTAACAGCATACTCTGTTGCTTATTGCTGTTTTATGGTAAGTCTTGAAATTGAGCAATAGAAGAATTCCAGCTTTTTTCTTTTTTTATCATGATTGCTTGGCTATTCTAGATTGTTCCCATTTAATGTACATTTAGAATCAGTTGTAAATTTCTTCAAAAATTTTGTTTTTGACTTTGATTGCATTAAATCTATGTATCAATTTAGGATAATGCACATCTAAAAATATTGAGCTTTCTATGACTCAATACATGGGCAATATATATTTGTCAATCTATTTTATAAATATCTCTTAGATTTGTTTTATATTTTTAGTGTAGAGATCTTGCACATCTTTCATTTGTTTGAGAAAGTATTTTTATGTCAATTTAAATAATACTGTATTTAATTTTAATTGCTAGTTGTAATTCTATATAGTAATAACAAACTTTTATATATTGACCATTTATTTTGAGACCTAGCTCAATTTACTTATTCTGATAGCTTTTTCTTTCTTTCTTTTTTTTTTTTTAGCAGATTCTATAGGGTTTATTTTTATCACATCATCTCTATTTCTTTTTTTGCATTATTGCACTGATAAGGATTTCCAGTACAATGCTGAATAAAAGTAATGTTAAACATTTTTGTTTCATTTTCAGTGGAAAAGCATTCAACATTTAATCTAATACTACCCATAGGCTTTTTATTTTTTTTGTATATGCCCTATATCAGAATGAAAAGTTGCCATGTATTTCTATTTTGCTGAGAGTTGTTTTTTTATTTTATTTTTTAAAATCACTGTGAATGGCGCATTTTGTCAAGTGCTTTTTCTGTGTCTATTGAGAAGACTTGGTGCCAATTCTTGCTTTAGTCAGCTTACGAGGCAACCATTTCAATATCGGGAACTGTGTGAGGACAAAAATTTATAAATGTCTTTTATAAAGAAAACTGTCTTGTCTTTGAGACTTTTTTTTCCTGTTAATGTTAAAATTGGTAGAATCACAGGATTATCCGTCACCCAAATTATTCTTTTAAACAGAAAATTTCAGAGATATGTCCCATTTGCCAGAAATTACCATGATGATAGGATCTTATCACTGAGGATATGTCTGGTGGAAGTAGAAGAAAAGGAAGGCGTGGGCACCATGCTTGAAATAGAGGTATAAAGTTAACAGATGATAGAGTGACACTGATCTTATTTGATTGAATTTTTCCTTCTAGAACAATTATCTTGTTGTACACTTTTACTGGTGCATATTAGTTATATGTAACATTAGGATTCATTTTGACAGAATTATAAATGCATGGAATATCATGTGCTAGAATTCAGTCTCCAGTACCTACTTCACTATTCCCCTTCTCCTTCCCCTTTCCCTTTTCTCTACTGACATTTCTGCTGTTTACTTTTTGTTTGTTTTTAAATTAGTGTCTTGTGGATATACATAATGATGAGTATTACTGTAGTATATTCATATATGTACATAGGAAAGTTAGGTCAGATTCATTCCATTGTTTGCCCTTATCCAGTCCCTCCTCTTTCCTCCTTAATCTCTATTGTCTTGATCTTTCTTTTATTTTGATGGAATTCCACCCTCCTTCTTTTCTCTCTCTCTCTCTCTCTCTCTCTCTCTCTCTCTCTCTCCCCCCTCCCCCACCCCCCCCCCTTATTTTAGACTAGTTTCTGCATATCAGAGAAAATATTTGACCTTTGACTTTCTGGGTTTGGCTTATTTCACTCAGCATGATGGTCTCCAGTCCATCCATGAACCAGCAAATGCCATAATTTTGTTCTTTATGACTGAATAATATTCCATTGTGTATATATGTCACACTTCCTTTATCCATTCATCTGTTGAAGAGCACCTAGGTTGGCTCCATAGCTTGGGTGTTGTGAATTGTGCTGCTATAAACATTGGTCTGGCTGCACCCCTATAGAATACTAATTTTAGATCTTTTGGGCATATACCAAAAAGTGAGATAACTGGCTATAATGGTTCCATTCCTAATCTTCTGACAAATACCAATACTTCCTTCCAAAGTGATTGCACTAATTTTCAGTCCTACCAACAATGTATGCATGTACCTTTCTTCCCACATCTTCATCAACATTAATATTTGTATTCTTGGTAATTGCCGATCTGACTGGAGTGAAATAAAATCTTAATGTGGTTTTGATTTGCATTTTCCTAATTGACAGAGATGTTGGACATTTTTCATATATTTGTTGGTAATTTGTGTTATTGGAATAATTATCTTAATATAGGATAGTGTGGACCAAACTGGAGAAAGAGAACATTAAAACTCAATTCGGTTATAGGAGAAAATCCAAGTGCTTAGAACAAGTTTGAATCCAGAGCGCAGGTAAACCTCATGCAGAAAAATAGAACAAATAGTTTGGATTCCTGGACTTCTCTCCTATGATCTTAGGAAAATCATGGAGAGTAAGGCAGATGCTAAGGGCTGGGTAAATTCATTGCTATTTTTTTTTTAATGAAGAAATTGTATATTCTAAAAGGTATAGAATAACCTTGTGATCTTAATATCTCTCCTTGACAAAATTCTAGATATGTTTAATTAAACAGATAGGAACATTCAAACAGAAATTATTGACCCCCCCGACCCCAAGCTGGTTAAAAAATATTCTCCAGTATTGCCTTCTCTCATGACTTCTTGGACTGGGAAGATGGAATTATTTCAGTTTGGTCTTGGAGCTCCTGCCTTGATCATACTTGACTGCTGTCTGACTACTCATTTTTTGAAGTCTCCTTAGATGTCTTTTCACTTTGCTTTTTTGGGCCTGGCTATATTTTGATAGGCAGTCCTCCTGGGAGCAAAGTGATCCCTAGGACCTCAGGATCTTATTCCATCAGGAATGCCAGTGGAAAGATGCCCCCCATCCCCATCTTTTTAAATCAATAAGTGAATCAAATTCTGGAACCATGTGTCATTGGCCTGTCATGGGGCACATGTCCATCCCTAAGCCGATGCTATGTTGTGGTCAGGAGAATGGAAATGTTGACTGATCAGAGCTGGGTCACAAGTCTACCCATTTGAGGTAGACTCACCACCTGTACCATATGGTGTGTGAGCCACGTGGGAAAACCATGCCGTAGTTCCCTTAAGAAGGGGGGAGTATGCACATGGAGGCTAAGGTGGAGGATCAGCTGAGCTCAGGAGTTGGAGAATATCCTGGGCAACATAATGAGACTCAAACAAATAAAAAAACACCCATTGGTGGAGGGAATATAGGAAGAGCAGGAAAAAACAAAACACAAATAATCAAAGCAGGGGAAAACCAAGTTTCTCTGGGTTTCTGACCAGTTTATCCATTACTATCCAGTGGACAAATATACTTTGATCTCAGTGGGGCCTTTAACGGTCTCTGAGGACGTTCCCAGAGTAAAATGGTTTAATGTGAGCTTGTTGATAATACAGTTAGCTGGATTTATAGTGGGATAAACAAACATACCCTCAGAGTGTTGATTCATGAGTTGATGTTGACCTGAAGGATTGTCCCCAGGGCCACGCTGCCTGGTTTTGTACATAATCTTTTCTGGGCTGGCATTTCTCATCAGTAACTTGGATGAAGACATCACAGATATATTTATCAAATCTTTTGGTAAACTTCTAGAATTTTGAGTTTTATAGTCTGGTTAAGTTGTAGAAAAACTGTTGGAAATATGCAGGGTCTTTAGCTTTAATTTTTGCCATGTAAGGTGTATATGTAATCGATGTAAATATTATCTATTAAGATTTTACTAAGATTAGACAGGTTTATATCCAAAAAAGGCAAGGAAGGACATGATGTTATATGAAAAGACAGCCCTTCTCAAGAAAGAATAATTTGCTGCCTTATACTGACATTAAAATAAAATAATGTAATGGATATAACACAAACAATTGTAACAAAAATCCAGTTTTCAAAATTACAATGAATCTAATTTCTGTAATTTTCTTTCTATAGATTTGTCATCCTGGAGACTTGTACCTGACAGTACATCGTAGCATGAAACTTGAATGTCAGTCTGTGGGCTTGATTGCTTTTTAGACTTAGTGGAGTGTTCAGGATCATGTAGCTCTACAGACAAAAATGGAATAATATGCTTATGCTTTTTCACTCCATTGAAATATTTTTCCAAGAATGGTTGGAAAACAACTCCTCCAAGCCACATTTGTGCATATCTTCGGCCTATACACCTCAGCTGTTTCTGCTCCCCTTTTCCCACAGGGCAGGGAAGAAGCACTGTGGTACTTGGTCATGAGGTGTGCAGGAAAGATGGTTGGGGGAGGGTGATCCTACCTAGAGGGCTGCTCTCCCCTGGGGTCCTGGGACAAAGACCTTGACCATCTTGATGGAAGCAGGTGGGAAATAGCTGAGAACAATGCTGTAAACCACTAACTGCCTTCATCTAGCCTGGGATTTATTTGTGGTCCCTTATTTGCTGGAAATTATGACAAACTAGAGAAATAGCTTCCTTGCTGAGTATTTGAATCAGGCCTCTCAGTATCTCCAGGAGCAGGACCAGGAACTGCAGTCGACAGGGTGAAACTTCATAGGGACTAATATAAAGTTCTTCCCAGTGCTCCAGACACTCAGTTGCTCAAGAGCAAGGCTATTTTGAGAGCAGGTCATGGGATAAAACACTCAAGTTTTTAATTGACTGAAGTTCGTATGAGCTGGAAGAGCCGATGCCTTCAGTCTTAGGCCTCCTTAGTAGGGATGTAATATCCAGATTATAGGAGATATCAACATTTTAGGCAGGATAATTCTTTACTTGTGGGGAGCTTCTTGTACTTTGTGTACTAGCAGCATCTCTGGCTCCTGCTCACTCAGTGCCAGTAGCATGTCCCAAGATGTGGCTATCCCAAATATCTCCAGATGTGGCCGGTGATCTCCTGAGGGAGTGTAATGAATGCTGCCAATCAAGAATTGTTTTACCAAGTACTGTGCATATACCACTGTGGATTCAGTTATGGACACTCCATTTTAGAAGAAAAACTCACAAGCTGGATTAAGTTCAGAGTCTGAGATGGACCAGGTTGAGGTGGATGAACCCCATGTTATTAGTATATTAGAGAAACTAAGAATGTTTAGCCTGGAAGAGAAGAGACTCGGGTGATGGAGGTAGAGCTGTTTTGATAAATGTTACCCTCCAAAATCAGTAGGGATGATGAGACTTGGCTGCTTATAGCCTTCAAATTCCCATGGGCCAGTCTCACTGGGGCTCTTCCTGCTTCCATTTGGTACCTATTTATCCTCAATACCTTCCTGCTCTGTGCTCACCAACAACTGTTCCAAATTACTCCATTATTTTATTTGGCCCACCTCTTTGTCTTCCCCTTATGCTGCTTAAAATGCTGTCTTTATTTCACTAAAATTGAGGCTATCTGAAATGAACCTAAGCTCTTTTTAACTCCAGACTTTTAACCTGTCATTACTTGCCTCCTTCTCCTATGGGCCCATCCTCTGAGGACCTTGTGATGGTCTTTTTTTTTTTTTTTTAAAGAGAGAGAGAGAGAGAGAGAGAGAGAGAGAGAGAGAGAGAGAGAGAGAGAGAATCTTTTTTATAATATTTATTTCTTAGTTTTCAGCAGACACAACATCTTTGTTTGTATGTGGTGCTGAGGATCAAACCCAGGCCGCACGCATGCCAGGCGAGCGCGCTACCACTTGAGCCACGTCCCCAGCCTGTGATGGGTTTTTCTAAAGGCTATGCTTACAACTCCTGCCCCCAGAGCTCTCATTTTCTTGTGGATTTGGTATGTTCCTTCTGCTTCCTTTTAATGTGTGTGTCAGTTAGCGCAGGCTACCATAAAAAACTACCATAGAGACCTTAAGCTGTGGCCAGCTCTGTCCTCCCATGGGACTCATGGTGTTGCCCTACCTGGAAGCTGCCCTGATTAATCCAGACTCCTTAGTATGACATTTGAGACCTGTGACTGGGCTCCTGCCCGTCTTTCTCCTCTCTTACTGCATCACTTTCCTGATTGGAAGCTTTTCTCATCCTACTCATGACCCTTAAGTGGAAGTTAGGATTTTATAATGCCAGTTTCTGCTGTCAGGGTCTTGTCAGCCAGAGATGTGCTTGTCCCATTTCATCTTCTTTAACATTCTTCATAGGTTGTACCACTTTCCCCAACCCATCTTGGATGACCTCATTTAGAATCACACTGGTTCCTTCCCCTGGAGGATGCAGCATATACTCTAAAGCTCAATTTCACTCCCTTTTATTCTCCCGTATTGTTTGGTGTGTCCCCTCTAGATCACTGTTAGGTTATAAGGTTCCTGAGGGTAGAAACTCTATCCATTTATGTTCAGTTCTCCCTAGGGCATTGCACACTTGAGAACCTGCAATGCACCTGATACTGGTTAAGCTCAAGAAGTTTGAGTTTTATTTTGTGGAGGAGAAGGTAAAAGTAGAACCAACAGCTAAGAGTTCTTGATTTTGATTTACTCTAAGGAGAAATGTTTTGAGTTAGAGATGATAGATAATGGAAAGGATTTCAGCGGGGTAATGAGTACCTTTCTCTGAAAGTATTTGAACAAAACCTGGAAAGACTGTCTCTAAATGATATTATAGAAAGACTTCCTGAGTCCATGGGAGGTTGAGTTAGAGGTCCCTGAAGGCTAGATTCCTCAACGTCGGTACTACTGACATTTGGGTCTGGATAATTCCGTGGTGTGTGTGTGTGTGTGTGTGTGTGTGTGTGTGTGTGTGTGTGTAGTGGCCTGTGCATGGTTGAATGTGCAACATCCCTGGCTCTTACCCATTAGATACCAGTAGCATTCCTTAATTGTGGTCATCAAAAATATCCATAGACTTTGTCAGGTGTCCCCTGAGGACAAAATCGCCCTAGTTGAGGAAAACTGTTTTATGGTCTTTCCTATCAGAATCTGTAATATTTTGTTCTTCTATTTTGTAAGAAACAAGTAATCAAAAAGTAGGCTAGGAGAAAAAAAGAAAGATGAGAAGAAATGGATCTTTATTGAGCCTACTGTATGTCATGACAATCTGTGAGGTGCAGCGTTCTACTTCTGTTTTACAAACGATGAACTTGAGGCTCAAAAGAGTGGTGCTGGTAAGTGGCACAGCGGGGTCTCAAATGTGGACTTGCTTGACAAACTGTCTCCCGCCACGCCCACCCTTATCTAAATTTGCCTTTTATCCTCTTTAAACTCATCTCTCACATTAATCTGCTTCCCTTAGGAACCTCATGTTCAAATTTGAGGGTGTTCCAGTATTTTCGTCTATAGAGCTTCTGCCCAGTATTCCCTATAGGGTTAACCTAGTGTCTCAGACATTCAGAGTACCTCTGGTCCTTATGGAAGAAGACCCACTGAAATGTCTTGATATCTGGATGCCCCTACTTGATGCTACTAATGGCTTGTTTTAAGTGACACCCAGATGTCACCAGGATTTTAGAGCCTGTGAATACCAGTGGAACCTCATTATTGCTAACAACCACTAAACATCTATTCTCACTCATTCTGTCCAAGCAGAACTTCTAATTCAGTCTGACAGCTTCGTCTACCACTGGTTAGGTCATTCTTTTTATTCTACTTTGGCCGATTGAAGTGGGTGTCAGAGCTGATAGAACCCACTGCAAATCTCCACCTCTGTCCAGGGTATTATATTTGATGGACTCATAGAGATGCAGGTCTTTAGGGATCTAGTAGGCACTTGCTATGGTTGGATTCAGGTGTTCTCCCTATTTTGTGTTGGAGTTAAGACTGTGGGGCAACAGAGTTTTTCCAGGCCCACACAGGAGAAGCACTTATATTGCAATTACCCCATATTTTATTTTCTGGTCTCTGCTTTGTCCCAGCTTTTCCCAGAATCCACAAAATCCCTGAAGAAATACCCCATCCTGTATGTATTCTTGTCCTTGTAAGCATAGAGGCTCAAACCCTACCTAAGAACTTGGGGAGAAGGGAATAGACATTATTCCTTACCTATACACTGCCATCATAACTAAAAAAGAAACAGTCTTTTTACACTCCCTAAGTGCCAAACAAAACTCTTAGAGTAAAAAAAAATGAAAGTACTAGAACTTATAGTGTGTGTATGGTATGGGGTAGGGAAGAAGGTTGCTTATACCTGTAGCATTTGGACCTAGCTCATCCAGCCACCAAGCCCTCTTGCACAAATGAGGAGATTCAGCACTTGCATTGAGAAGTGCCAGAATATTCTGTGCTATTGATGAAAGGCATAGGCTGGCAGGCCGGCAGCTGGCTGCTGTTCTTAAGTGGTTTGCGTCATGCCTTTGGTTGACTTGACTAGTGTGACTGGTTCAGTTTCTTGCTACTCAGTCTGTGTCTAGGATGCCACTGATCAGCCACATCTTGAGTTGTGACTGGAAAGCCCCAGAAACATTTGGGTACACACTGGTGCTGGCACATGCAGATTAGTGTCATGTTTTATACTATGAGTCCCTAAACTTCTGCTGGGAAAAGTGGATATAAAGAGTGTTGTAGCTTCTATCCCCAAAGGTTGGGGTGGGAGAAGGCAGACAGAGTGTGGAAGGTAATGCCCATCCAGAAAAGGAGAGAGAGGGGGGAATGATTGGTTAGGGCCCATGGTTACACAAGACAGTTCCCAGCTCTATCAGGCAAGACCTTGAAATTGGGCATTTGGGATCTTGTGACTTAAGCACAAGATCTCAGTGGTTAATGGGTTTGGAGGTGTAACTGGATAGGAGGAATAACTTTTGTTGTTCTATAGCACAGTAGGATAACTGTAATTGAAACCAATTGGTTGTTTATTTTAAAATAGCCAGGAAGAGAGGATTTTTGCCAACACAAAGAAATAATAAATATTCAAGGTGATGGGTATACCATTTGCTCTGACATAATCGTTACTCCTTGTATACATGTATTGAAATATCATACTGAATTCCATAAATAGGTACAATTAAAGCAAAGCAAAAGAAAAATAACAGCACAAAAATCACCAAGATCTCTCAGGATTTAAAGTGTCATTGATATAAGCATACATGTGGCTGGGTTGGGAATCTTTGTATGTTTGTTTCTTTTAATCCCTAAACCTGAAGTTTGGTGCCTAAATCCACTTGACAGTGTATGTTAAAGATTTAAGCACCACTGCCAAATTTCCCAGCCTCATTTGGCCCCTTTGAAAAATCAGTTCTGATGGAAGGAAGGCTTAGCCCAGCACCTCCAAATGGACAGCTCCTGAGAATGCCCAAAGCTACTATTGTGTACAATCCTGCAGGAATAAAAAAAAAAATAGCTATTTTTCACGAGTGTTCAAACTGCTACCTTATTTATCTGCCAAGGGTTTAGACTCATCTTGCTGTCCAAACTGGGAGCATGTCTCCCCTGTGAGTGGGCTGGGGGCATGGAGTGGTAGTGAGGAAGAATTTTATTTTGCATCTATAAATAACCACTGTTGGATTGCCTGGTGTCATACATGTCAGTCAACAGTGAGGTGAAGTTTAATGTCAGATAACCATTAGATGACATAGTGGGACTACTCCTTTTACCTCCTCAGAAACTACAATATAGTAGTGGTTTACTTGGGCCTTCTAACTTGTTCTAGGGGTTGAAGGGTCACAGTTGGAGACTACCTGGTGTCTTGAAGCTCCTGAGTACCTGTGCGAAGATGATAAAGATGCAGACCTACACTTTCCAAAACTAGTTATCCCTGTGCATCTGCATAGTAAACATAAGAAAACAACAACATATGCTTAAGCTTCCGCGTTCTGGCTTTCCTGATGATAACAGGGTTCATTTTCTTGAGGAGTGTCAGAAATGTTTTGTAGTCTCAGCTTAATCTGAGATTTGTTTGTAAAGCTCCACAAACAAACCTACAACTTTGGAAGTTTGGCAAATTGCTCAGTCTCGGAGATCTAAATCTCGACTCCCAGTCCTTCAAATTCTAGGCAAGGAATGACTTTAAAATGTCTTTTTTGCTCTTACATATTTTGAAACAAACTCTGGGAAAAAAAATTGTATTTGGAAGGAAACTTGGAAGCCTCGTTTTGTATGTGTGATAGAACAAGATGCTTATAGATTTGCTTTAAAAAATGAAACCTCAAAACTTGAAGCCTGACATCCCTGGGGCCATTTGATAAATGCTGATGGTTTTGCAGAGCCACACCGTGCGTTCCTTTCCTTTTTACATTTGTTTCTTTGAAAGAGTTATGACAGCCTGAACTTAGAAGGGACCTGACAGCCTTTGCTGGGGAAAGAAACTTCTCCAAAGAGAATTTTGTGGGTGCTTTAAATATCTCACCAGGGTGGGTGTGTGATCCCATGAGTGGTATTTCAGATGGGTTGGTTTGTGGTTCTGATTGCTTTTCTTTGAATCAACTGTTTGATGTGTTATTTCAAGCCAGTTTTGCATTGAACAGAGTGCCCTTTGGTTTTTTTGATTTGCTCCCTAATTGTTTAGAAATGTCCTCATTAAGAGACAAAGTAAACAGGGTTTCAGATGTTGTGCTGAAGGCAGAACCGTGGGGTGGTAGGAGAGGGATGAGGGAGACAGGAGAAGACACGTGGTCTCCCTTTTAGATAAAAGCCCATCCCAGAAACAAAGGCTGTGGAAACACAAAGGCTCTTTGTACTCGGAGCACGTCTGCTGATACGGATGAACCCTTTCCAATGGCTGCTATCAAACTTGTCATATTTTATTCATGAGTTGTGGTGTGTCTGGGTGAAATAAGAAAAGCAAAGCTCCAAATCATAATTATGGCATAAAAAAGATAAAATAGTTACTATTGTGACATTTTTGAAGAATTCTAAAAATCTTCCTAATAATTCATTTGAAAAAGTTTCACAGAACAACTGGGTGTGTGGCACATATTTATGCTGGATGGAAGCTCCCGGGCTCAGTTACACCCAGACCTACGGTGACAGACTCTGTGCCTACCGTGAATAAGAGCATAATTAAGGAAAGGGCTACAGCAGTAGTTACACATAAATAGAAACGCTGACAGCCATCTTTGCATCTATCATGCTCACGTTAGGACCCTGTGGTTGATGAGAACACGGCATTCTTTTAAAAATTTTCATCTTCTTTTTTTAATAGAAGATGGGGTCTGGATCATTTGGTATTTCTGGTCTTTGGGGATTTGGGGAGAGCAGTGGCAGGAAAAGTTCCCTTAAACAGTAAACTTGGATCCCTCAGGTGTTGTGGGACAGCAACAAAGGTCTTAAGAAAGAAGCTCATCAGGTTGATTTGCATCCAAGGGACACTTTTTAAAAAAGATATATTGATCTCATTTAAAAAAGCCTTCGGTTCCATAGGCTTCTTCCGCTGACACAGGGCTTGGTTGCTCCTCATTTATTATTAGATTTGTCCGGAGACACTTTCCAACCCACGCCATCCTTATGCTCATGGTCTCCCCTGTCTCTGGTCCAAATTATTTATGGACTTCATGTGAGGCATGAATTGACCCAGTGTTTATTTTCATCATCCGGAGCCTCTCTCCACCTTTTCACACTGCTTGATCACAAGCTACTTGAGAAGGCTGGGGGGAACAAGCCTTCCCATGTAGCTGCCTCGGGTGCCCACTGTATGATGTCATCCCACCCTGGCACCAGACAAGGAGGAAAAGGAGAGTGACACTTTCAACACCACTCGTGTAGTCGATCCCACGTGTTTGGTGTTTGTCATGAGATTCTGTGACATAAGGTTCATCATTATCATGAGCCTCTATTTCATGGAGGAGACACTGAGGTTGAGAGGCCGCCCACATGTAGTTTCAGGATATTAAAATTCTCTCAGAGACTCAGTGCCAGGATGGACAGTAGATCTCACATCTTCTGATCCCAGGTATCACCTCCAAGTAGGGCCAGGCTTCCTGACCTTTTTTTCTATCATGGCACACAGAAAAATGAATGCATTTGTACAGTATACTGCGGAAAAAGAAAAGGGGTGTTTGTGCCAAAGCATTCTTCTTAATTATCCTGATGGGTAGGAAGAGCCATATCTCAGTGATACCTGTTACCAGGGCTCTGCTGGGGAGAACTGAGGTGAGCCTGGAGGACCTTGGAGGGCCAGAAACATAGGGGTGGCTGGGTATCCCTGGAGGGAAGGGCTGGAGGGGGCTTGTTTGGGGTCTGAGTGTATAGGTGGTGTGCAGAGTTAGCACAGGCTCGACATGTGCTGGGGAGAAGCTGCAATGTCAGGGCATTGGGGGCCGGCCAGGTGGTGACTGAGCCAGGTGGTGACTGAGCCAGGTGGTGACTGAGCCAGGTGGTGACTGAGCCAGGTGGTGACTGAGCGGTGTGCACTGGCAGGGGTGTTGGTGGCATGCTGCCCATTGGTGTTATGGTGCAATGTGCTGTGTTTCCTGTCTCATCGTTCACTGCACTAGCGCCACGGTGTGGCCAGGTGATTCTTTTTGACTCTTTATTGATGATCTGAATTTTTATGTGAAATCTCCCAGTTTTATACTGTATTTATTGATCTTTACACAAAGACATTTTTTCCACGTTGGCAAAATTATGTAATAAGTTACATAGAAAAGTTCTAAATTATGGTGTCTCTTAAAATCGATAGCCTTTTGTTTCTTTCTTGGGGTGTGTGGAATAATGGTGTATCTTAAAATGTATACTGCCTTGGACTTGATGAAATATGGGAGTGTGGTAGGTAACATTGGGGGGGGGGACCAGTTTGCTGAGGCTGTACCTGGCCTGAGACTGGCTAGTATGCCACTGTTTGTTTGTTTGTGATGGTACTGAAAACCGAGTCCATGGGTGCTCTACCACTGAGCTGCATCCCCAGCCCTTTTTATTTTGAGACAGGGTCTCATTTGTCCAGGCTGGCCTTGAACTTGCGATCCTCCTGTGTCACTGGGATTACACATGTGCCTCACTGCACCTGACAATATGCCACTTCTGAGGCTGGGGCACCAAAAAAGATATAATTCTTAACCGTGGCTACTTGTCACATTTACTTGGAACCATTATAAAATCTGTTGCTTGTGTTCCACCCCAAGCAATTTTTTTTTCTGAGTCTCTGGGGTGAGGGCTGGACATATTTTTTAACTTAACCAAGTGATTTTGAGACATCTCAAAATTGCTTCTTGCTGAGAGAGGGCGAAGTTGGGTCAAGTGACCAAAGGTCCTTCTTCTCTATCAGGTAAGGCATGGACAGTTAAGGGTATTCTACATCAGGATAGTTCAGAGGTCTATGGTGGCAGTTGGTGGGTAACTGGACAAGGCATACAAAGAAGTCCCACCTCTTAAAGGAAACTTTAGTGCTATTATGTTGGGGACTAAGCTTCAACATGAGTTTCCTTGGGAATAAACCACATCCACTCCACAGCTGAGGGCTGCAATTAAGCCCATTCAAGGGACTGAGGACGATACAGGCAAACATCTCTACATTTCAGTACTGATGCTGAGAAAGACCTTGCCCTGGGTCCCCTATAAGTCCCAATGCTGGATCAGGTGGAAACCTAGTGCCGCATTGTATTGGGAGTGAGAGGAACAACAGTTATAATATGAAGTCTTGTTGTGTCTACACTGAGAATTGGCCAACGTGAAAGCAGGGATTGAAGTAAAGGGCAGGCTCCCATGTGGCTAGACATGAGCTGCAGACTTCATTGTAAAGAAAAGAAAAGATGGCTGGTATTTAGGACTTGGCAGGGTCTTCCCCAGCAATTGTCTTTTAGTTGTATATTTCAAGCTAGCCATAGTCTACCTTTTGGCATTTAATTTAAACAGAAAATCTCCTCATAATTAAACAATTATCTAAACCATTGGTGTGTGTGTGCAGGGGATAGGGCAAGGTTGGGGAAGCTACTTCCTGGATTTCGGCTTTGAATCTTTCTTGTTTTAACTGTGATTTTGGAGTCGCTTCTCTCTCAATCATTGAGTGACCAGATGGAGGAAAATCATTTCTTTCTTTTCTTCTTCTTCTTCTTCTCCTCCTCCTCCTCCTCCTCCTCCTCCTCCTCCTCCTCCTTCCTTTATCTTTAAAGGAGACTTCTATTTCATTGACATACTTACTGTTCAGTCAGATAGGCTGCTGTGTGTAGACATCTGTCCTGGGTCCTGATTACATAAGAAAAAATCACAAATGCCTTGCCCTTGAGGAGCCCTTGGTGTAGGTGCAACAAGGAGAGAACCAGGAATATATCATATTCATTTATTCATGCACTCAACAAGTATTTATCATGCATCCTTGTGACAGGCACTGTTCTGTATGTGAGGGATACAGTAGAGAGAAGACAAAGTCTCTGTCTCCATGAAGCCTACATTCTAGCAGAGGAGGCCAATCATGGTAAACAAGTATATAATAAACAAGTAGCTTTAGATAGTGATGCTTACTGCAAAGGAACTAAAAGAGCAATATTGGAAAGAGAAAGAGAGACAGACTGACTGTCTTGGAGAGGGAGCTGTAGCTAGGATTATTGGGGACTGCTTCCCTACAGAAGTGATATTTAAGCTTTTGAACTGTCACCTAAATGTAGAGGGAGCCAGCTATGCAAAGATAAATTATTATTAATGATCACTTATGTTATTCATGATTATCTGCTAGACAATATTCTAAATCCTTTATATTCGTTAACTCATCTATTCCTTTTAACGAATTTATAGGGGAAATCATCAGCCCCATTTTATAGAAAGGGAAAAAGAGCCTTAGAAAAGCTTGCACAAGGTTATAGGTCCAGGAAGCAGCAAAGCTGAGAATTGAACCCAGTCTGATTTGCTTCAGAGCCCACATTCTTGGAACAGCCAGATAAAGGACATTAGGGTCACACTGATGTGATCCTTCTTAAAGGTACAAGTATGAAGGTAGTAGCACCAGGGGAGTATGGTCAAGGCCAGATCATGTGAGGTCTTTCAGGTCATGGCCAAAAATTAGGGTTTATTTGAATTGCATTGAGCTGCATAGGAGTCTGAATAATACCCCCTCCCCCTCCAAGACATCCACATCCTAGTCTCCACAACCAATGAATATTTACTGTAAGTGGTAAGAGGATCTTAAGATGGGGACATTATCCTGGATTATCCAAGGAGGCCCAATGTAATCCAAAGGGTTCTTATAAGGTAGAAATAGGAAGATAGAGAAGTGATGAGTAGCAGAAGTGGAGGGAGATTATAGGATGCTGTGCTGCTGATGCTGAAAAGGGAGGAAAGGGAGCCAAGGAAAACTGGAAAATGTGAGAAAATGGATTCTCCCCCAGAGCTTCCATAGGGAGTGTGCACTGTCCACACCTTGGTTTTGGTCCAGTGATACCCATTTAGACTTCTGACCTCCGCAACTGTAAGATAATGAAATGGTCTTAAACCAGTCTTTACAATGATTCATTACAGCAGCCATGGAAAATTAACACAGGCAGCCTTTGGAGGATTTAAAGTAAGGAACTGAGGAGATCCATGGGATAGGACTTAAGTTTGAAAGAGACCTTCTCTGATTCTCATATTGCCACCTGGGAAGGAGAGAAGCTGTAAGAGAGAGAGAGGCAAGAAGAAGCCAAGAGAAGAGGAAAAGAGGAGAACAGAACAAAAGAAAGACATGGTGGAAGGGAGCCGACCGTGGGCAGCTGCTGCAGGGTCATAGGCAAGAGGATCGAGGGAGGTTGCTGTGGTGGAGGCAAAGCTCAGGGCTTGCTGGTGGGTGGACCTTCTCTGAGACACCTGACCACCAGTGAGCACCAGCGAGCAACTTGTGCCTAGCACCGCCTCTCTCTGTCCTGCACTCAGATGTGGCCTCGAGGGAGCGTGAATAAGGCTGAAGGATCAATCTCATTTACTGTGGGCAGTTTAGGGAGCAGAAAAGAACATCTGTCACCCAACTTAGGTCACACACATGCAGAAAAGATGCCTTAGGAACCTACCAGTACCCTTTGAAATGATGAAAACATTATTTAACAAGCTGAAGGGGTAATTTATTGATAGCTCACTCAGGGTTCTTAACCTATGATATGCAAGAGCCAAATTACTTGCAACAATGATCAAAGATCAATTTTCTTCTGAATTGACATTTTTATTTCTTTTTTAGAAGTTTCAGTAAATGGGAATTGTAATTTTAGCCTATGGTGTGGTGCTTGTTTGGAAGGGTAGGGAAATTGGTCAAGCAAGATCCTGTGGGCAGATAGCAAGTAGCTCTGAACTCAAGAAGCAAACAGTGTTTCCAAGAATTCATTATAAGGATGATGCTAATGTTTGATGTAGCTGGAATAAAATCCCTAAAGAGGAGGTCAATTTTCAAAGATCAGGTGCAGAAAAACTACACGGGTAGTTCTCTTTCTGGATGGATGCCTATATTTCTCTTTTTCTTTTCCTTTTTTATAGTTGTAGATGGACAGCATGCCTTTATTTTGTTTATTTTTATGTAGTGCTAAGAATCAAACCCAGTGCCAGACATATGCTAGGCAGGTGCTCTGCCACTGAGCTACAGCCCCAGCCGCGTACATTTCTTGAAGCTTCTGTTCAAAGTCTGGAGTTTTAGGTGACCTGTTCCTTGTTCAGAAAGGGCCGCCCTCCTTCCTCAGCAGAGGATTGGGAGGCCAGTAATTGCTTCAGTTTTCAGTTTCCCCCTGGAAACCAAAAGCACAGACACCCTGTGGCCAACCCAGACAGATAAATAGTGAGGAAAGCCTCCCCAGCAGTGGCTCCGGAACTAATTAGCTAACAAGCCGTGTAATTAGATTAATGCATGTGATCCAAGAGCTGATGGTGTGCTTTTTAGGACTGCGGAAATAAAGGAGTTGAAAAGAAAGCCTTACATTGAGGTGTCCCAATTATTATCCTTGTCAGAAATATACTTATTATATATTTTACGAGTAACTAGAAAGATAGGAGCTTGAAGGCTCCAAACAAAGTAATGATTAGGAGATGGAAACATTAATTACCTACTTTGGTCAGCACACACTGTATATATGTATTGAAATCTCACGTTCTGTTCCATAAATATGTACAATTATTGCATATTAATAAAAAAATTTTTAAGAAATGTCTAAGGAGATGGGAATACTAACCACTCTGATTTTATCATTACACATTGTATATGTGAATGGAATTATTATACGCTACCCTATAAATATATACAATGAAAATAATAACACAAAGAGAAATTTCAGCCTGGGAGTGGGTTAGTGGTGATCAACGAAGATTTCTATTTATCACTCAGTTCCTGCTGGGTTATCTGGGATTAATGTTGCTTTGATTCCTTTCCGATTTGGAAAAGATTTCTTTCTCTTTCCCGTAGCAGGCCAAGAGGCTTCTGCACTATTTGCTTGGCATTCTTATGCCTTAGCCTAATAGACTGGTTATTTCTAGAAGGACCCCCTCTGCTTCCCTCTCTTTCTCCATAGCTAATTTGGAGAGGAAAAAAATGACATGTGAAGCGTGCCACCCTGTCCACCTTCCCAGGCGCAGGTTTCTTCAGTGTGGTGTCCCACCTCCTAGCATGGAGTCATGTCCTTCTGCTCTGACCACCAGGACCCCAGGAAAGCAGACTTTCTTACCCTCCACTCATGTCCTACTTTTCATTCACTCCTTCACTCCTGTCTGAGGTAATGCTGCCCTGTTGGTTTCAGAGTGCCAAATTTGTACAGTTTCCAGGGTGAAATATTGCTGAGGCCACCAAAGTCATTTCTACTCGAGTCTCTGACAGTTTTCTAATTAATATGATTTTAGTCTTTGCATCCTGTATTAAAGTTGGACCAATTTCCCAGGGGTGGAAAGTCAGACATTAATCCACTAAATCAACTAAATTACTTATGTGCGAAAGAGAAGACAATTTCATCAGAATTATTTTCCTATGATTTGACATCTCGCTTTGCAGGCTGTAGACCTTGAAAAGTACTTTCTAGTCTGATGGAGGCACCGGGATTCTTGGTAGAAAAGTTAAATGATTAAGATAACCCGAGTTAAACACATGCTTCAAGTTGTTTGCCTATCACAGAGATGGGATGCTAGTTGTATTTGGAAGTGGAGAGGGGAAATAGCCAGTGCTGTTTTCTGTCAGGCTGAATACAAGCTAATGCAGAAGAGTTAAGCTTTCTGCTTCTTTATGCCACAACTGTCTTTTTGCCCACAGAGTCATGGGAGCTTACCTTTGAAACATTAGCTGTTCACCCTAGTAATTGCTCCATCCTCTAATTTAATGAAAACCCATTAAACCGAAACAATAATTAAAATGAGACATCATCTCGGTAGGAGGTTTGCATATTAAAATCACCGTGCATTTCAATGCAGGAAGATTTTTATTCTTGAAAAACAGAATTTGAAGCAACATGTAAAAATGATTTATAATGAATAATCATAAATTAGAGAGCTTGGTGGTTGAACATGATGCCCTACTGTTTACTATTGAATCTGAGTAGATGTGGCAAGATCCAGCCAATACACCATTTAAAATGTCTCTTTTATGCCTGAGAATTAGGACGGTGCACAAAAGGGAACTAATTATAATTAGGTCACCTCACTGTTCCAAATTTTTTTGATGGGCTAAAGATTTAATTTTTAATATGTGAAGTACTATTTTAGTCTCTTGGAGGATGCTCCATAGGTAGGGGACACATGGCATTGGAGTCTAGTGGAGAAGTTCAATGATTCTCTCATGTGGGGGATTAGGGAAACCATGCAAAAATATACAGAAAGAGCTGTAAATTTAGAATCAGTAGATATAGCTTGGCTTCTTGTGAGAGGTGAAATCTTGGTCACTTTTCTTCTCTTAGTCAGAGATGCTTCATCTTTAAAGTGGGGCTATGAATGCATACCCAACAAGGTTGTTATAAATATGAAATATGATCATGTGTTATGAACATAATTGGAAGATTTTTAATCTGAGACTTTAGTGGGTAGACTTTTGGCCATTCTTTGCAAAGCTACTCAGAAACATCCTTAGGAGTCTGCTAGCTATATGTGAGGCATTTTCCATTGTTCTTTAATTTATTCATTAAAGAACTCTGAAAGGTGGGGGGTTATTACCATCATATCACACATTGAGGTGACTCAAGGATGGAGAAAGGAAACTGAGTTATGCAAGGTCTGGCAGCATGTACATAGCAAGAGCTGAAGTTCAAATCTTGGTGTGGCTGATGCTTCTCAATGAATACAAATGGCCAACAAATACATTAAAAAATCATTAGTAGTTGTAGAAATGCAAATCCAAACTACATTGAGATTTCATGCTCCACCAATCAGAATGGCAGTCATCAATGATACAAACAATAATAAATGTTAGCTAGGATGTGGAGAAAAGGAACACTTTTTACACTGTTGCTAGGATTGTAAATTAGTACAACCACTGTGAAAATCAGTATGTAGGTCTCTCAAAAGACTAGAAATAGAACCCCCGCGCTACCCAGCTATACCACTCCTCAGTATTTATCCTGAAGATTTTAAGTCATCATATTATAGTGATAAATGTATACCATGTTTGTAGCAGCACAATTTACAATAGCCAAATTGTGAAACTAGCCTAGCTGTCTACCAATGGATGTGAATTGACAAAGAAATGTGGCACACATATACAATGGAGTTTTATTCAGTCATAAAGAAGAATGAATTGTTATTTGCATAAAATGTATGGAACTTGAGAGCATTGTGTTATATGAAATAAGCCAAACTCAGGATGTCAAGGGTCATATGTTTTCTTTCATATGTAGAAGCAAGAGAGGAAAAAGATAAAGAAAGGTGTGGAGGGAGCTCATGAAAACTGAAGGAAGACCAACAGTAGGAAAAAGAAAGGGAGGAGGAGAGGGAAAGTGGAAGTATTGTGTAGAAATATCCAACAAATTATGTGGTTACATTGTGTGCATGTATGAATATGTTGCAAAAAATCACATTATAAATACTTATGATACACCAATAAAAGTGCAGAAAGAAAAATTCTGGTGTGTCTGAGATGACAGATGGCACTGAGAGGCAATGGTGCCTTGTGGCTGGCCTTAAGGCAGGTCTGAATTTGCTGCTTAACCCTTTGTACCTCTGCTCCACAAGATGGAGATAACAATACTGATATCTCTAGACTTTCTGTGAGTACTAAACTAACATATTTAAAGTCTTTAGCTTGATACCTAGCAAAAAGCCAAAATTCAAAAGTATGTGGATGTCATCTGACAGGAACTCAAGTAGAATGGCCAGAATCCCCATAGATTCTGAATTTTTTTTTTAATAGAGAAGTGGCCACTACCCATGCCTCCAGCTGTTGCTGGTAACCATGTTGACCTGCCTATTGTCCTCCTGCTGGCCCACAACCATAACCAACATTGGTTTGATCTTGATCTCAGCTCCAGCTGTAGCACCCAGGCTGCCATAACATGATGGTTCCTGAAACATCTACAGGGTCAGGGCCTGCCCTCCTGCTTTCCAAAGAGACTAACAATTGTCATGTACTTTTTATGTGAAAGAAACTGTTTTAAGAGTTTAATGTGTACTAATTGATTTAATCTTTATACTATTCCCCATGGGGTAGATGCATTTTTCTTTCCATTTTATAGACGAGGAAGCGGAGGCATAGACAGATTAACTTGCCCAAGGTCACACATTTGGTAAAAGAGAAAAGTTGGAAACTGAGGAGGAGACAGCTTCAGAGCCTGAGCTCTTAATCACTGCCTGTTCTACCCATTAGTCAAAATGTCAAGTCCCTGGTTTCAAACTCTGTGGTTTTGTTTCAGGTTGGCTCAGGTTTGCCATGCCTCTGTTATACCTCTGAATGGAACAATCAGATACCATTTACTATTAGTCTCTTAGGCCCTAGGGAAGATCCACTTTGTGTCCAAATGCCTGGTTCAGAAGACTCCTCAGTAAAAGTTTCTAAAGTAAGAAAGAATAAGCAAGTGAGTGGATGGATGGATGGATGGATGGATAGTTTATAGAGGGCAGGAATAAGGGCTGCTTTCCTATCTTTTATAGAACCCAGGGAATAGATCTTGACAGAAACAGTGTTCTTGCTTGCACCCAGTAACATTTTATGTACAGAACTTCATACACAATGGAGTGAATACATCTGCTGGATGCTTAGACTCTTAACAGTCACGTAGATTAAAATGAGAGTTGAGGAAGCTTGATGGTCAGTTACTGACAAAGTACACTTCAATTCCATCTTGCTGGACTTTCATGGGGATAAGCATGGGCATTAGTTCTGACCAGGTCACACGTGGGCAGATGTGAACAATGGGCAGGTGAACATGGTTACCAGACAGCTGGAAAATGTTTTTATTGAAATGCCCTAGCAGTCCATTCAGGGAGCTGACTGGTCCCTTCCTTAGGGAGAGGAGTCATGTTTATGAGTAGCAAACTTAGCTGAGGTTGGTTGGAGGGAGAGTCTGGTGCCTTCACTAATTTAAGGATACCCAATTATGTGATTGACAGCAAGGTGCTTGGAGCTTCTTTTTTTTTCTTTTATAGGACTCCCTTCTTGTTTCTCCCATGTTTTTATAACATGCTCTTATATTTTAGAAGAAATTTTGTTGTTTTACTTTATAATAATTCTCAGAGAAGATTGGGAAATTCTGACATGTGCAAAGAAGAAAATTTCACTCATGTTAGCTCTCAGTTGCTAACATTTTGATTGAAGATCATTCCAATCTGTCTGCTTTAGATTGCTAAATAAATTTTATGTATACTTGATATACTACTCTACATATAACTATGTAGCTATTTGACAATATTTCTTAGATGTTTCCTTTTTTCCCCCTTTTTGTGGTGGTGGGGATTGAACCCAGGCTCTTACATAGGCCATTTAAGAGCTCCATCAATTGAGCCCCATTCTCAGCCCCTTATCTTCACATAATAATCCCAGATATATTAAGATATCATACATAATTTCCATACATAATTAAGTAAATAATTTTCATACATAATTAAGTAAATTCCCTAATTTACTTAACCATTCTCTACTATTGGGTAGCTCTCTCTCTCTTTTTTTTTTTTTTGCTATGTAATGCAGTCTTCTTAATCATTCATTTTTTCTTTTTTCTTTTCCTCTTATGACTCAAATGGAGCTGACATTAACACTTTACCTTTTTCCTTATTCCCTGGCTTCCCCAGGTGAGCTGGGGTAGAGGAGTGGGGATGAGGAGAATGGGTAATGGAGTAGAGACTTGACCATTGTAGGTTGTGGAGACAGTGTGAAGAGAGAGCCTAAAGAAGTGTTGTTGCCGTTTGTTAGTTTCTTAGTGACAGAGGGGATGAGCTGATTTTCCTTGCTGGTATTCTCAAACATTCATGAAAGAGCTCAGCTGCCTTTCAGTGCCTATCTAATTAGTAAAATTATGGGGGCATTGGAATCTCTTGATTGAGTCATATAGTAATTACAAAAAAAAAATTTGATTAACACCATATGTCACATGATTCTTTAGGCTCCATTCCCTAATGGAGAAGTTGGGGATGCTGAACTGGTTTTATTATTTCTAGGCAGCTCATTATTTTAAGACAGTTTATCTCAACAGGTTGGGATTATATTTGAGTATCTCCAGCAGACCTCCTTTCTGACATTGTGTTCCAGAGTCTGGAGTCAAGATATATTGGATTAAACCAACGAGGTTGAGGCTTTACTGTGTGCCGGGCACTGTAATAGTGGTGGGTATGTATTGGTAAACAGTTCCTTATGGGATTTACAATCTAGTGAGGAACATGACATGAATAAAATGACCACATACATGGTTGTGATAAGCACAAGGAAGACAAAATATAAGGAACCAACTAGTCTGAAGTGGTCAGAGGAAGTTGGCTTGAGGGATAACATTTAAGATGGTGCCCAAAAGAGAGGTAGAGGAGAGAGAGGTCACTGTAGAGGGGAATGCAGCAATGTGGAGGGACCATGGCTCTGGGAATAAGGGAAACGAGGCTTGGGATGCTGGGTCAAGGCAAGGGTAGATGGAAAGAGGAAGAGGAGGATGAAAAATAACAGGGTGCCAATCATCTCCATGAGTGCCATGGTGGTTTTCAATGGGCAAAAGTTAAGTTTTCCCTCCATTTGCTTGCCATGTGACTCTGGGCAGTCATTAGCCTTCTCTGTGCCTCAGTTTCTTTGCCCCATACAATAGGAGATTTTGATATTTACCTCATAAAGTTTGCAGAAATAGTTCATGCATTCATTTACTCAATTTTTAAAAATAAATAGTATAAGTAGTAAGTGCCAGGCATTGGGCATATGATGGTGATTTGTCTCTTTTCCACATAAATCAAGTGCTGACATATTGATAAATAGCAGACACAGTGCTGGTGAACGTATGCCCTGTGGAACAGGCCTGCTGGGTTGAACGCTCAGTACCGTGGCTTCCTAGCTCAGCATTCTTAAGAATATTATTTAAATTCACATCTGTAAAATAGAAATCCTAATAAGGCCTACCCCTAAGATGATCATAAGTGAAATGACAGGAACAGCGTGTGGCCCTGCACTTGGGCCTGCAACAACAAGGCACACATTCGCCCTCTATCATTCTGGTTTCTGGAGCTAATAGAGGTTTAATGGAATGTTATTGTGCACTTGTGAGTGGAGATGAAAATCCCTTACATATTAACTGGAAGTCTCCTGATGTTCCCACTACTTTCTGCTTGTGACTTCTGCTTCTTTGAAAGCTGCTTGGATCATTACCTGACATTCTCAAGGATGGTCTGCAAGACCTAACAGTGAGGTGCCTCCCTCCCCACCCTCCCTCCCCACAGCAGGATTTGCTCCATGGGTAGTTGACAGTTTGGAATTGGCAAATTTCCTCTGCACTCAGAAATGAAAAGCCAACTGTCAGTTCAAACGAACAAAGAGTTGTTTTGCCTTCAGGGACCAATCTCACCATGAGCTTAAGCAAGACTTAGACTAGAAGGATGTGCCTGATCTGTACCAGGAGTTTGCCATGTGTGAGATTCTCCTGTAGATATTAAATGTTGTCTGAATTCTCCATCAGTCAAGGCTGAGGTGGGCTGCCCTGATGTGTCTGTTTCTTCATGTTTCTGGTTGCTGCTTCTCTGCTACCTTGATTCATCTATCCTTAGCTGATGTATCAGCTGGGATTTTGGCAGTTACTCTGCTTTGTGCTAATCTGGTGCTCCTTGGCTGGTCAGGAGCCTGAGAATTCCCTCCAGTATTGAGTAGATGCTTTTCCTGCTGGACTTTTTAAAAAATAATATTTTTAAGTTGTTGATAGACCTTTATTTGTTCATTTATTTATTTATATGTGGTGCTGAGAATCGAACCCAATGCATCACATATGCCAGGCAAGTGCGCTACCACTGAGCCCCAGCCGCAGCCCTCCCTGCTGGACTTTTACTGAGAGAGATGCTTGCAGAGAAAGAAAATTGCCAGGGTACTGTGAAGGTCTGCACAGCGACCCTACAATGCACGTCCTGTCCATCCTCACACTCCTGCCTGGTGAAGGCTTATTCATCTCTTTTGAGTTGGGTTCAATGACACATCCTCTGTGATGTCATACCCAGTCCCCGAAGGCCACCTCTGTCCTTTGTGCACTGCTTTGTTCTGTACCTGTTGTCACTGGAAAACTGTCTTATAGGAAAGAAACTACATTTTTACTTTCATTTCCCTAGTGCCCAGCATAGAGCCTGATACAGATGATGCACAGATATATGTTGGCAATGAAATTCACCATTCACCACTATCCTCACCCTGTAAGTTAGGGAAAAGGGAAATAAAGTTGCTTCTATATTTAGCAGAGAAGAGTATGCGAATATCATTTCATTCCATTCCTTTTCTTCTCCACTCTCTAGTTTCCTCCCCTTCATCCAACACCTTTGTTTTTTTTTTTTTCTGATGTTTAATCATCACATTAGCAGTTTTAGTCTTTCTTTAAAAATTACTAGGTAGCACCATTTCCATCCTAGGAAAGAAAAAGCATTTAACCCTTGATGCTGAGTTAGCATTTCTTAAGTAGATTATGCTAAACCTCTGAGTATTTGGAATGATATTTTTTTCCAGCCTTTTAAAAAAATGAAAAATGTTCGTCTTACATGTTTGTTGTGTGGAACATTACCTTGACACAAAGACAGCCTCCAAATATACACCCAGAGGTCACAAAATGAGAAGCTTCACAAATAGATCAAATTCAGATACTTGAATCACATGGCTTCTTAAATCAATTTGCAATTCCAGGAGGAAACAGGGAAAAGAGATGGAGTAGGCTGGGAGAGTTGGGCTGCAGTGCAAGAAGGGGAGAAGGACACTCCACCTGAGTCTTGATTTAAGCTTTGTCCCTATATTCGTTCTTTACCATACCCCTTCTCTTTTCTTCTCTCTGGGTTGTAATAGCTTTCCTGATGGTGACGTTACAAGGACTCGAGTTCACGTAAAAAGTGAGGGAGGGAAATTCAGACTGGAGCTAACATGCTTGGGGCAAATAATTCTGACCACAATTGTGGTCTACTAGTCCATTTGGTAAGTGGTAATGAGTTTTATTGGCATTTCTCAGGGAGTGCACTTGTGGGGACCCAATGGGAATGGAATGAATGTCAATGATGGGTGTTGGATTTAGTGATGAGATAGCTGTCATTCTGAAGGTGGCATGATGTATACATTATGATTTGGCCCTCCTGCCCCATTCTATCTGCAAGCAACACTCTTATTTGATTCTTTTTATCTATGTTCAGCCTGCTTATGTTCCATTTATTCAATCTGTGTAACATGTTTCACAGGTTTCCAACTTGATATCTATATTTAACACTTCTTATGAGCCTCATCCATCCTACTTGTTTTTCTTGTTCTCTCTAGCAGAACTGACTATTCTCAAGTAACACAGCAAACCCACACTGTAGTGGCTGAATACGGTACAATATTCACTATAGGGTCCCATTACTTGGTTTTCATTGGTTGCTCTTTTAACTCCAGGTAAAAAAAAAATATCAGGCTTCTGTAAAGTAGGTGACATGTCACTATTTTCAGTAATTGAAAAGTTAATATTTTATGCTAATGTGGAAAATCACCAAAGGAGAAAATCTGCAAAATCTGTGTTTTATGGATGGAAAATACCCTTAGTCCCTTCTTTTGATACATGGCTAGGAGCAGGGTAAAGTGATTAACAGAAATGAAATATTGAGGCTAGGAAAGAACTTGGAGATCACAGAATTTAATCTTGATTTTTAGATGTTGAGTGTAGTGTTCAGAGGGGTAAAGTGTCTTTATCTGAGGTACACGGCTAGTTATTTAAAAATCTCAGAGTAGTCTCAGTCCCTGGAAACCTGATTCATTGTTCTTGCCTCTATATTCTAAGAAGACATGGCGTTGCTTTCTTGTGTTCTTTTATCGGCTGAATTATGATAAACATTTATTTGAAAGGGCTTTTCTGAAAATGAGAACGCTCATAAAGTCTCCATGTATCAAAATAGATATTTCTTACATTTCACTCTGTTGAGTGCTAATGGGCTCTCTTTACTTCAATGTGCCAATCATTTATAAAAAGAAATGAGAAAAGTCAGCATAAGAAATGTTCAGCTTTCAAGGAGGATGGGTGAGCGGAAGTGTGGTAGGACTGGTTCAGACTGTTGGGGGATGAGTGTCCTCTGAATAGGGGAGCAAATTGGCATCAAATATCATCTTCTTTAATTTGATAGCCACTGACATTTGAGAAGGACTCATATATTCCTAGTTTTCAAAAAGATACCATGCCTACTATTTTCTTATTATAACATATGTGATTATTTAAAGTAATAATATAAATGAGAAAAATAAATGAGAAAGAAGCCTGGGACAAGATTGTGATAAATAATGTAAAGAAATAACAAACTGATCCTAATCCATACATTATGACAAGTTATATGGAGAAAATAACCAGGGTGGTGTGTTAGAGGGACACTGGTGGACAGCCTACTTTAGAAAGAGTGACAGGGAGGTTGCATTTGTAGCTTGTGCTAAAGGAGAAGGAGCCAGGCATGTGGAGAGGTGGCAGAAGATGACTCTGGGGAGAGGGCAGGATCCAAAGATCTTAGACAGGAGTGGGTGGAATGTGCTCCCAGCAAACAAGGAGGAGAGTGTGAGATGGAGAGGGAGGGGCAGACAAGAATCAGTATGTGTGTGCCTTTGCAGATCAGGCTAACAGGGCTGGATTTTATCCTATAAGCAGTGGGAAGCCATTGGAGAATTTTAAACAGGAAGGTGAAATGATTCAGACTTTTGCTTTTTTTTTTTTAAGAAAGAGGAGAGGGGGGGAAAGAGAGAGAGAGAAGAGAGAGAGAGAGAGAGAGAGAGAGAGAGAGAGAGAGAGAACTTTTTTAAATATTTATTTTCAGTTCTCGGCAGACACAACATCTTTGTTGGTATGTGGTGCTGAGGATCGAACCCGGGCCGCAAGCATGCCAGGCGAGCGCGCTACCACTTGAGCCACATCCCTAGCCCCCAGACTTTTGCTTTAAAGGGAGCACTTTGGCTACTGGGTGGAAAAATGGGGGAAAGAAGGCTGCATGAAAGCAGGGAGACTAATTAGGACACCATTAGACTGTTCTAGAGTGCAAGGACAGGGGCTTGTGAAAGAGCTATAAGAATGAAATTAGGGGGCTGGAGATATGGCTCAAGCGGTAGCGCGCTCGCCTGGCATGCGTGTGGCCCGGGTTCGATCCTCAGCGCCACATACAAACAAAGATGTTTTGTGTCCGCCGAAAAAAACTAAAAACTAAATAAAATTCTCTCTCTCTCTCTCTCTCTTTAAAAAAAAATAAAAATAAAAATAAAGTAAGTTGAACCATTAAAAAAAAAAAAAAGAATGAAATTAGGAAGAAGTGGACAGATTCCAGACATGGGAGCCCTCTTGATTCACTCTTGGGTTGGACATAGAGGGAGAAGAAATGGAAAGAATCAAGGACAAATTCTAATTGTTTTGACTTGTGGAACTGGGCATTACCACCTACTAAGACTGGGGAACTTTAGGATCTAAAGATAGAGGATTGGGGAAGAGAAAAGGAGTTCTGATGTACACACATACAATTTGAAATGCTTATTAGGTAGTCACATAAAATTTGAACTGCTGACTAGATATTCTCATGGCAATATCAAGTTGGAAGTTAAATACATGGGTCTTTTACTTAAGGGAAAGTTTAGGGTTGCGGAAATTTGAAGGCCCTTGGTCATGGGGCTAGATATTGCCCAAGGAGAATTAAATGAGAAGTGAGGACACCCGTACTCAATATGATATCAATACCCCTTTCCTCCAGCAGGCATTGTTGATTAATCACGGACTTCTCTTCACTGGGCTCATTCCTCACTGATGAGTACAAAAGGAAAAAGTCAACATAATCTCAAAAGTCCAATTTATTTTTCTAGCATTAAATTCTAGGTGGAATTTATTGGGAGCATTTTGCCCAGAAGTAATGATAATAAAAATAATGTTAATAAAAGTTGCTAATATTCTCTAGTTTGCAATATGATTTGTTTATATACTCAATTAGTTGTGAATGCCAACTGGAAAGTTTTCACCTGGGATTTTGTAGAAGGCACAGAAGCACTCCTTAAGTGGCTAGTTCTTATCTCAACCCTTGACAAAAGCCAGAAATGTGCCCTTTACAGGAGAATATCGAAGGCCTTTCTTTAGGCAGAAAAACAAGTGTCATGCAGGTGGACTTGTGCGATGGAGAGCTCTGCCTGGCTCAGGTGCCTCTGTGGTATAGGACCCCCTCCCCACTGTTTTTTTAAACCATCCTCAGCCTAGGCATTTGCAGGTAGAAAAGGCTGTTGTGTTCTTTCTGTGTCATGTATGCTGAGCAGTAATTCACAGAACTACAGGCTGAGGTAGGAAGCTCTGAGAGATCCCCTAGGTACCCCCTCTATTTGCAGATCAGGCAACTGGGCCTCAAGACCAAGAATTGAAAGATTATTATTTCTTTTTTTTTTTTTTAGAGGCCACTCTTTAGGCTGAGATTCCTCAGCGTTGTTGTAAAAGTTTGCCATGTGGTGTAGTCTTTGCCGTTCTCTGTTTTTCGAAGGCTCCTCATGTGTCCCTGGAGAAATAACTAAGTAGTTGTCATACATTGAGAGGAGGTGTTTGGGTTGTGTGAGGGGACCACTGAATACACCTCTGATGTCCCTTTATCATCCTTTGAGTAGTCTCCTCTAACTTTGCTCCCTTGGTGCCCCTTTCTGATGCCAGGAAATGTACGTACGGTGAAATAATGAGATAACACCCAGTTTGTCACGGCCAGGGTGAGTCTGAGTATGGAGTGATAGATGCCTGTCATTATGCTGATGTTGGAGAAGGAGGGATTCCTGTCCAGGAGCAGGATTAGCTGGACTCTCACACATCCAGTCTTGCTGAATTGGATTCAACTTTAATAAATATTTCATGAGGAAAGCAATCCATTGCATATTTGCAGAGAAATTCAGGCACACTTATGAGCATGTTTTGTGTTTATTCTTTAAGCAAAGGCAGAGTCATTTGCCATTATTAGTGCTAGTAAATCTGTGCTAGGCACAAGGCAAGGGCAGGTTTCTTAAATGAATTATGAGGAGAAGGAAAACAAGCCTATGGGAAAAATGAGATTGGAGGCATGCTGAGTGGCATTTGGGTTCTGCTGGATCCAAGATTCTCTGAATTTAGGATCCCGTTTATTTGACTGCCTCTCACCTTATTTACAGAAACTTCATCTGTTTGCAGCAGGCTAAATTGCTCAGTGTCCTGTCAAAATCCATGTCAGAAAATCACTGTCTGGCCAGTTGTGAACTTGTCAAAGTGACAAGTGGGCATGGTGACAGAGATAGCATTTCTGGGTTTTTCATTGAACGAATGTGGCCGTATGGAGTGGTGAATGGCACCTAAAAATGGAAACTATTGACAAGAAGAGAAAATGAAAAATGTGATCTGGATACTTGAACATGGTATTTTTAACTGTGATCTTTTTTTTTTCTCTTCTTTCTCTTGTTCCCTCTCCTCTTTATTTTGTCTCTACCCTTCTCCTCCTTGGTCTTCTCTTTTTTCTCCTCCCGTTCTTCCTTCCTGACTCTTAGATACAGAGAGAGAGATCCATGCAGCCCCTCATGTGAGTGAGAAATTAATTCAGTTGTTCCGGAATAAGAGTGAATTTACCTTTTTGGCCACCGTACAGCAGAAGCCGTCAACTTCAGGAGTGATACTGTCCATTCGAGAACTGGAACACAGGTAAGAAATCTCCACTTTTGAAAATCTACTCAGAGTTCATGGGCTATGCAAGATGCCTTGGAGTTTAGGGGTGGGAGCTCCTTGGAAACATTCTGCTAGCTGAGGAATGATTTCTGCTGAACACATTAATGAATCTACTTTGCATTAATAATTTACTTTGGGCAAAGTGTTTTCCTTATTTGCTCTCCAAGGATCACTAATGAGTGTCTTTCTCTCCTGCCTTTAAAAGGTTGACTTTGTTCATGGAAAACTGCATTCTATCCACCATACTTAAGTCATCAAGCAAATTAATTAGTTATGTTTAATAGCCTTCAATAAGAATTTCTTGTGTGGGAGGTGAACAGTTCAAAAGTGTTATTCTAAGGGTCACATAAACAAGTAGGGAATGTGGACAAATATCACAAAGCACTGTGATGGAATGCTAGCAGTTAGAGTTCAGGGAAGAAAGGGAGAGGGCTCAATCCTATTGAGGATTGGGATATCCAGGAAAGGCTTCCTAAAGGACCTGTGGTTGTATAAGGAAAAAAGCCAAGTGTTTTCTGATAGTGGAATAGGAATGAAGGGGTGGGAACAACATTATAGAAAGAGGTTTCCAATATTTTAAGAAGGATAATGCAAGTGTGGGTACATGGTTGGAACCTAAAATTGTGTAGGGGGAAGAGATGAGATTTGTGGGTGGGCAGTGAGGGGTGGTATTACAGAGGTAGGTAGAAGCCAGATCCTTGCAGAGCCTCAGTGCCAAATGGGAAAACTTGGATTAAGGTCCCCATAGGCAGCGGGTTTGATGTTTAAGAAAACTGCTCTATTATGAGGTTCAACCCTTTTCATAAAGGGTTCTAAGTTTCTAACCATTCAATGGCTTGACCACCTTAAAGCTAAAGAATAAAAAAGAGTTAATAATAAAGAAATAATAGAGTGGCATCTAATTTCAAAATTATGTCAAGGTGTTGAGTTCACTGAATTCACTGGTTGGTGAAGACCACCATACAGAGAGAGGACTTGAAGGACAGGCAGAATTCTGGCAGGAAAGGGAACAAGGGTACATAGAGCTGGTGTGTCGTCACAGAGGTGAGGAAATGTAAGGAAATGCACTTTTTTAGGAGGGACACAATGAATGGATCTGTTTGACTAGAACTGAAGGTGTTTCCTTATACTCTTTCAGCATTTGTAAGGATCAACAGTTCTGTTTTTAATGGTTAAGTTTGCTCTCAGCCTCAAGGGGTTATGAGGCACCTGATGCTTTTTTTTTTTTTTTTTTTTTTTTGGCTGGGGAGTGGGTGTTAGCATTAGGAACTGGCTGATTTTGAGTGAAATCAACATGATGTATGTACATGCCTGTGAGAGATACAGGTTAGTTCAAAGGTATTCTGAGTGCTGGGGTTTGGTGTTAAGCCAAGTCTCAGCTTTACAATCATGGAAAGGCTGTCTTTCCCTACTGGCCTTGTGGACTTGGGTTTGAATGGAGGACCATACAGTCCAAGACCAGAATGTATAGCTTCATACATAGGGGTGGGCTTCTCAAAGTAGATGAGAAACATGTGGAATGAATGTTTTTTAGTAGAAAGAGCATGGCACTGGCTGGAGTTCTAGTTCTAGTTGGGTGACATCAGCTATTTAGTATTTTGGGACTTCAATTTCTGTGTCGAAAATGTAGGCAATAATTTATTTTGCAGAATTGCTATGAGGCCAGATAAAAGACAATGCATATTGAGCTGCTATTTCTTGACAAATATACATTTCTCCTTGCTTTTTGTCTTCAGACATATTTGTTGGATTTCTCTTTTGTAATTACAAAAATCTTACTTTAGAAAAGGTTTTAAAAAAAATCAGTACTGCCGCACAGAGTTAAGATTGCCTTCTCTTATATCCCTAGCTGATTTCTAATAGAACCCGAGGATCATTGAATGGAGAGTCATCTGATAATTTTTCATTATAATAGGAAAACCTCAGATATTGACTAATAAATAAAATATGAAGAAATAGAAATAGATCATCGTCTCGGATTTTATGGTGCTCTCTTCCATATTTGTTTAGTCTAATCAAGGCAAAGTATAAATGATTGTGAGTTTGTAATGCAGTGGCTATGGGTAGCAGAGAAAACCTGATTTCCACCTTCAGGAAGATTAAATTCTAGTTAAGAAGACCTGGGATGCAATAAAATTGAAGGGGAATATATAATGGTATATATTTAGGAATTCAACTATTTATAGGAACCTCCCAGAAGTTTCCCATCTGTAACGAATGAGAATATTTCATTGTTCTCAGGATCGTTCTTATTTATCAAAGAAATAATGTCTGCAGGAGCAAGTTGTCCTGCAAATGTTTGGCATTCACATTTGACCATGCGTAAAATCAGGCCACCAAGGATTTTCTTTTTTTTTTTTTTTTTTTTTTACATTTTTTTTTATTGGTTGTTCACAACATTACAAAGCTCTTGACATATTATATTTCATACATTAGATTGACATGGGTTATGAACTCCCAATTTTACCCCAAATGCAGATTGCAGAATCACGTCAGTTACACATCCACAATTTTAGATAATGCCATATTAGTGACTGTTGTATTCTGCTACCTTTCCTATCCCCTACTATCCCCCCTCCCCTCCCCTCCCATCTTCTCTCTCTACCCCATCTACTATAATTCATTTCTCTCTTTGTTTATTTTCCCATTCCCCTCACAACCTCTTATATGTAATTTTGTTTAGCAATGAGTGTCTCCCTTCATTTCCATGCAATTTCCCTTTTCTCTCCCTTTCCCTCCCATCTCAAGTCTCTGTTTAATGTTACTCTTTTCTTCCTACTCTTCCTCCCTGCTCTGTTCATACTTGCTCTCATTATATCAAAGAAGACATTTGGTATCTGTTTTTTAGGGTTTGGCTAGCTTCACTAAGCATAATCTGCTCTAATGCCATCCATTTCCCTGAAAATTCTATGATTTTGTCATTTTTTATTGCTGCATAGTACTCCATTGTGTATAGATGCCACATTTTTTTTATCCATTCGTCTATTGAAGGGCATCTGGGTTGGTTCCACAGTCTAGCTATTGTGAATTGTGCTGCTATGAACATCGATGTGGCAGTGTCCCTGTAGCATGCTCTTTTAAGGTCTTCAGGGAATAGTCCGAGAAGGGCAATAGCAGGGTCAAATGGTGGTTCCATTCCCAGCTTTCCCATGAATCTCCAAACTGCTTTCCAAATTGGCCGCACCAATTTGCAGTCCCACCAGCAATGTACAAGTGTACCCTTTTCTCCACATCCTCGCCAGCACTTGTTGTTGTTTGACTTCATAGTGGCTGCCAATCTTACTGGAGTGAGATGGTATCTTAGGGTGGTTTTGATTTGCATTTCTCTGACTGCTAGAGATGGAGAGCATTTTTTCATGTACTTGTTGATTGATTGTATATCCTCCTCTGAGAAGTGTCTGTTCAGGTCCTTGGCCCATTTGTTGATTGGGTTATTTGATATCTTATTGTCTAGTTTTTTGAGTTCTTTGTATACTCTGGATATTAGGGCTCTATCTGAAGTGTGAGGAGTAAAAATTCGTTCCCAGGATGTAGGCTCCCTATTTACCTCTCTTATTGTTTCTTTTGCTGAAAAAAAACTTTTAAGTTTAATTAAGTCCCATTTGTTGATTCTAGTTGTTAACTCTTGTGCTATGGGTGTCCTATTAAGGAATTTGGGGCCCGACCCCACAATCTGTAGATCTGAGCCAACTTTATCTTCTATCAGACGCAGAGTTTCTGATTTGATATCAAGCTCCTTGATCCATTTTGAGTTAACTTTTGTGCATGGCGAGAGAAAGGGATTCAGTTTCATTTTGTTGCATATGGATTTCCAGTTTTCCCAACACCATTTGTTGAAGATGCTATCCTTCCTCCATTGCATGCTTATAGCCCCTTTATCAAATATAAGATAGTTGTAACTTTGTGGGTTAGTCTCTGTGTCCTCTATTTTATACCATTGGTCCACCCGCCTGTTTTGGTACCAGTACCATGCTGTTTTTGTCACTATTGCTCTGTAATATAGTTTGAAATCTGGTATCGCTATACCGCCTGATTCACTCTTTCTGCTTAGAATTGCTTTTGCTATTCTGGGTCTTTTATTTTTCCATATGAATTTCATGATTGCTTTATCTATTTCTACAAGAAATGCCGTTGGGATTTTGATTGGCATTGCATTAAATCTATAAAGAACTTTTGGTAATATCGCCATTTTGATGATGTTTGTTCTGCCTATCCATGAACAGGGTATATTTTTCCATCTTCTAAGATCTTCTTCTACTTCTCTCTTTAGGGTTCTGTAGTTTTCATTGTATAAATCTTTCACCTCTTTTGTTAGGTTGATTCCCAAGTATCTTATTTTTTTTGAGGATATTGTGAATGGAGTGTTTTTCCTCATTTCCATTTCAGAAGTTTTGTTGCTGATATACAGAAATGCCTTTGATTTATGCGTGTTGATTTTATATCCTGCCACTTTGCTGAATTCATTTATTAGTTCTAGTAGTTTCTTTGTAGACCCTTTTGGGTCTTCTAGGTATAGAATCATGTCATCTGCAAATAGTGATAATTTAAGTTCTTCTTTTCCAATTTTTATGCCTTTAATTTCTTTCGTCTGTCTAATTGCTCTCAATGGGTTACAGAAGACATAAAGGAGGAAATCAAAAAATTCTTAGAGATAAACGAAAATACAGACACAACATATCGGAATCTATGGGACACAATGAAAGCAGTTTTACGAGGAAAGTTCATCGCCTGGTGGTCATTCCTCAAAAAAAGAAGAAACCAACAAATAAATGAGCTCACACTCCAACTCAAAGCCCTAGAAAAGGAAGAGCAAAACAACAGCAAATGTAGCAGAAGGCAAGAAATAATTAAAATCAGAGCGGAAATTAATGAAATTGAAACAAAAGAAACTATTGAAAAAATTAACAAAACTAAAAGTTGGTTCTTCGAAAAAATAAATAAGATCGACAGACCTTTAGCCATGCTAACGAAGAGAAGAAGAGAGAGAACTCAAATTACTAACATACGGGATGAAAAAGGCAATATTACAACAGATGCTACAGAAATACAGAAGACAATTAGAAATTATTTTGAAAATCTATATTCCAATAAAATAGAGGATAGTGAAGACATCGATAAATTTCTTAAGTCATATGATTTGCCCAGACTGAGTCAGGAGGATATAGACAATCTGAACAGACCAATATCAATAGATGAAATTGAAGAAGCCATCAAAAGACTACCAACCAAGAAAAGCCCAGGACCGGATGGGTATACAGCGGAGTTTTACAAAACCTTTAAAGAAGAATTAATACCAATACTTTTCAAGTTATTTCAGGAAATAGAAAAAGAGGGAGCTCTTCCAAATTCATTCTATGAGGCCAACATCACCCTGATCCCGAAACCAGACAAAGACACCTCAAAGAAAGAAAACTACAGACCAATATCTCTAATGAACCTAGATGCAAAAATCCTCAATAAAATTCTGGCGAATCGAATACAAAAACACATCAAAAAAATTGTGCACCATGATCAAGTAGGATTCATCCCTGGGATGCAAGGATGGTTCAACATACGGAAATCAATAAATGTTATTCACCACATCAATAGACTCAAAGATAAGAACCATATGATCATCTCGATAGATGCAGAGAAAGCATTCGACAAAGTACAGCATGCCTTTATGTTCAAAACATTAGAAAAACTAGGGATAACAGGAACTTACCTTGACATTGTAAAAGCTATCTATGCTAAGCCTCAGGCTAGCATCATTCTGAATGGACAAAAGTTGAAGGCATTCCCTCTAAAATCCGGAACAAGACAGGGATGCCCTCTATCTCCACTTCTATTCAATATAGTTCTCGAAAGGATTTTCTTTAGTCAGGAGCAGAGGCTCTAGGTAACTCGTGGTTAGATTGTTGGCTGGAAGGTCAGTGACCCACGTTCTTTTTGTGGTTCCCTCCTGTGTGATCCTGATTGTATCACTTTTGATCGGAATTAAATATATTTGCCCTATTATGATATGATGGGCATTATTGCATTCCTAGCTGAGTTTTTGTTTGTATCAGTCAGTGGTTTTTAGGATATTCACAAAGTTGTGCATTCATCACTATAACCAATTCTAGAAATTTTTATTATTCCAAAAAGAAATTCCATACCCCTCAGCTGTCCCTCTCAGTCTCCCCATAAGCCTTTGAAGCTTAGGTAACTACTAATCTAGTTACTGTCTCTATAGATTTGTCTGTTTTGTTCATTTCATATAAATAAATTCATATTCTTAGTGGTCCTTTTGTGACGGGCTACATTTACAGTGTTTTCAAGGTTCATTCATCTTGTATGTGTCTATAGTTCATTTCTTTTGCAGAATAATTTTGCCTTGCTTGGATACAACATATTTTATTTATCCATTCATCTGTTGTTGGACATTTGAATTGTTCCCACTTTTTAGCTATTATGAATAATGCTGCTATGAACACTCATAAAAGTTTATAATTTTTTAAATTGATGCATATTATACAGAATAGTGAGATTCATGTACAAGTTTTTGTGTGGACATAATATTTTCATTCTCTTGGGTATGTAGCTAGGAGTGTAATTGCTGGATCAGGTGTAAATTCTGTTTATTTGTAGAACTGCTAGAGTGCTTTCCAAAATGACTTTTTTTTTTTTTAAAGTGTATCGCTCAGGATATTTACAGAGAAGATCATGTTGTTTGCAAATAGAGACTGTTTTATTTCTTCCTGTCCTACCTGGATGTCCTTTATTTCATTTTCTTGCCTAAGTGCCCTGACTGGAACTTATGGTACAATGTTGAATAGAAGTTGTGAGAGGAGACATTGTTGTATTGCTCCTGATATTTGGGGAAAAGCTATCAGTTTTGACCATGAACTGTGCTATCTGTGGGTTTCCAAAGATGCTCTTAACCAGGTTGAAGGAATTATTTTCTTTTTGTAGATTTAAAAAAAATCAGATGGAGGATGTTTTTATTATTTAGTGTTTTTATTATGAAGGGTGTTGAATTTTTTCCACATTCCATTTCTGTATCTATTGAGAAGATCTTGTAGTTTTTATTTATTGATTGATTGATTGATTGATTGATGTGATATATGAATTGGTTTTTGAATGTTATACCAAGTTTGCATTCCTGGGATAAATAACACTTGACTATATTGTGTAATCCATTTTTTTATATTAGTGGATTTGATTTAATAGTACATTGTTGAAGATTTTTGTATCTATGTTCCTAAGAGGGATGTTGGTCTGTAGTTTTCTTTTGATATTTTCATTCTGGTTCTAATAATGAGTTTTAGCAGATTTTTTTAACTACGTGGAGTTTGTTTGAAAGCTAACTTTGGTCATTGCATGCCATGTACCAAGCATTAAATTTTTTTTAAAAAAATTTAATTGTAGGTGGACACAATACCTTTATTTATTTGTTTATTATTTAGTTTTTTAATGTTGTGCTGAGGATCGAACCCAGTGCTTCACATATGCTAGGCAAGCGCTCTATCACTGCCCCCAAGCATTCAATTTTTTATGATCCTGTTTAATTTGTTAGGTATGAAATTTTTGAATTTGAAAACATTGAAAATATTTCTCCAAAATTCTAATATTTATACCAGTTACTTCTTATTTTATAATATCCACTAGAATCACTGTAACACTGGTAAATAATTAATAAATAGATTAAAGGTCCTCATTAAAGTCAGAAGACAGAAGGCAATCCTTTTGCCTTTATGATTTAATATGTTCTTTTTATGTGTTGATAATAATGTCTAGTAATAAATTCTGCTCTATGTATCTAGTCATGATGTAAAGGAAATTTAACTTCATTTCTGATTTACTTGAAAGGCCAAAATATCATGAATACCTATTAAATATCTCTTCTGTGTGCCTTTTGAGATAATTTTATTTTCACTGTTATCTATTAACCTAATTAATTATATTAATAGAATCCATAATGTTGAACTATTCTTGAGAATCCTTGAATAAACTTTCAATTAAACTTACTGATGTTTGATTTAGGATTTTAGCCTCATTAAATAATAATAACTAACAATATGAATAAAAATAGTAGTAGTTACTTAAATTATTTTTGAGTTCAGCCATTGTTCTAAATACTTTAAACTCATTAGTGAGTTAAAACATTTAAACTTTTAATAAGTGAAATGAATATATAACTGTTCATGTGAGTTAACTCAAACATTTTAAAACAACCCCCCTCAGTCCCTGGTAACCACTATTCTACTCTCTATGAGATCAACTATTTTAGATTCCACATGCAACTCAGATCATATGATTTGTCTTTTTGTGCCTGGCTTATTTGACTTCACATAATCTCCTTCAGATTCACCCATATTGTTGCAAATGATAGGGTATCATTTTTTATGATGGAAAAATATCTAATACATATATGTGTATATGTATAATATATTATATATATATAGATATATATATATATATCTATATATATCACATTTTTACTATGCATTCATCCTTTGATGGACACTTGAGTTGATTTCCTTATCCTGGTTCTTAGGACTAATGCTGCAGTAGACGTGGGAGTACAGATTTCTCTTCCACATGCTGATTTCCTTTCCTTTGGGATTCCTGGATCCCAAAGGAATTTTTCTTGAGGAAATTCCAATATCATTTTCCATATGGCTTTGCTAATTTTTCATTTTCACCAATTGTGTGTAAGTGTTCCCCCTTTTTTCTTCATCTTTGCTAACATATATATTTATAATAATAGCTATTCTAAACAGATGTGAGGTGCTATTTCATTGTTGTTTTAATTTGCATTTCCACTATGATTAGTAATTTTGAATATTTTTTCCATTTATCTGTTGGTCCTTTATTTACTTCTTTTGAGAAATGTCTATTTGGATAATTTGCCTATTTTTAAATGGGTTATTTTTTTTTCTTACTATTGACTTGTTTGACTTCCTGATATAGTTTAAATATTAAACTCTTATCAGATGTATAATATGCAAAATTATTTCCTCCATTTTGTAGGTTAGTTCTTTTTTGACTCTATTTTGATTACTTTGCTGTGCAGAAACATTTTTAGTTGGTTGTAGACCCATCTGTTAATTTTTACATTTATTGCCTGGGCTTTTGGGGGCATATTAAAAAAATTGCCCAGATCTATGTCATAGACCGTACTACCCCCAATGTTTTCTTAAAGTATTTTCATAATTTGGGGTCTGTTGTTTATCTTTAATCTATTTGAGTTGATTTTTGTATATGGCATGATAGAGTGATCTAATTTCATTTTTCTGCATGTGATTATCCAGTTTCCCAAATACTACTTATTAAGGAGACTGCCCTTTACTTGTATGTTCCTGATGTTTTTGTAGGAAATCACTTGGCTGTAAATGTGTGGATTTATTTCTGGGGTTTCTATGTTATTTAATTAGTCTCTATGTCTTTTTCTATGCTGGCGCCAAGTTGTTTTGGTTGCTATAGCTTTGTAGTAGAAACAAGAAAAAAAACAGGAAAACACTTTGTAGGCCACTTTATACAATAAAATAAGCAATAACAACACACAGTTTTGTGAGCATAAACACTCATATGTACTAACAGTCACACGGGTGTAGTAGTTACAAGAAGATACACCATAATTATAGTGATACCAGACTTCAAACTATACTACAGAGCAATAGTAACAAAAACAGCATGGTATTGGTACCAAAACAGGCGGGTGGACCAATGGTACAGAATAGAGGACACAGAAACCAACCCACAAAACTACAACTTTCTTATATTTGATAAAGGGGCTAAAAGCATGCAATGGAGGAAGGATAGCATCTTCAACAAATGATGCTGGGAAAACTGGAAATCCATATGCAACAAAATGAAACTGAATCCCTTTCTCTCGCCATGCACAAAAGTTAACTCAAAATGGATCAAGGAGCTTGATATCAAATCAGAGACACGGCATCTGATAGAAGAAAAAGTTGGCTACGACCTACATACTGTGAGGTCGGGCTCCAGATTCCTCAATAGGACACCCATAGCACAAGAATTAATATCTAGAATCAACAAATGGGACTTGCTCAAACTAAAAAGTTTTTTCTCAGCAAAAGAAACAATAAGAGAGGTAAATAGGGAGCCTACATCCTGGGAACGAATTTTTACTCCTCACACTTCAGATAGAGCCCTAATATCCAGAGTATATAAAGAACTCAAAAAATTAGACAATAAGATAATAAATAACCCAATCAACAAATGGGCCAAGGACCTAAACAGACACTTCTCAGAGGAGGACATACAATCAATCAACAAGTACATGGAAAAATTCTCACCATCTCTAGCAGTCAGAGAAATGCAAATCAAAACCACCCTAAGATACCATCTCACTCCAGTAAGATTGGCAGCCATTATGAAGTCAAACAACAACAAGTGCTGGCGAGGATGTGGGGAAAGGGTACACTTGTACATTGTTGGTGGGACTGCAAATTGGTGCAGCCAATTTGGAAAGCAGTATGGAGATTTCTTGGAAAGCTGGGAATGGAACCACCATTTGACCCAGCTATTCCCCTTCTGGGTCTATTCCCTAAAGACCTAAAAACAGCATGCTACAGGGACACTGCTACATCGATGTTCATAGTAGCACAATTCACAATAGCAAGACTGTGGGAGCAACCTAGATGCCCTTCAATAGACAAATGGATAAAAAAATGTGGCATTTATACACAATGGAGTATTACTCTGCATTAAAAAATGGCAGAAGAGTTTCTTCAGTGGCTGAATTCCCATCTTGCCAGAGGCAGGTATCTCTCTCCCCTGGTGGGGACCCAACAGTTAGAGGTAGATAATTTGGGAGACTATGATTCCTTAAACCAGGAGTGAACTTCTTGGCAAAGTAATTTCTGGAAACTCCCTAGGTAATGGAACCAATTGAGTTCCCATGGACATCTTAAGTGGGTAGATCAAATGAAATGAAAAACTTAAATATAAAGACTATTTAAAATGTACTTGGAGGTAGTAATTGAAATAGGCTCTTTTATGTGATGGAATGGGTACTCTGTTATTAATTCTAAACCTATATTTCAAATGTGATGGATTTTTTTACAGTACCAATACAGCACATTGGAAGAGCAACAAAGATGAATCTGTCTTGCTGAATTATCTTAATGGTACTGCAGATTTAATGTTTATTTTTTCTGATTCAAATGTGTTAATATAGAGCTTTGTTAAAACGGAAAGCTTAATTAACACAGATTAAATCTAATTGAATGTTTGCCAGTATATGAAACTCTATAAGCTATAATGGTAAATCTTCTGTTTTTCAATTTTATTCCTAAATTATAGATAAATTACATCTAAACATAATTAGATAGGAAGCTGGAAGTGAGGGATCTTAAAAAAAAAACAAAACCAAAACCAAACAACAAAAAACTTTCTTGTAAATTCCATGAGAAGAGGAGGACATTTTTGGCTTCCTAAGATGCCATCTCCTTTTTGTAAACTAAAATTTTGTGTTTCAAAAGAGAATATTTGATTTTCTGAGTTTTTGTGTTGGAAAGAGCTTTTTGACATGATGCCAGATAGAGCCAGGAACTGAATCTAGATTTGTCAATTACGACATGAGGAAGCTTTTGCAATTGTCTTTAATGTATATCAGTCTCAATGTCCTCCCATGTAAAGGGAAGGTGTCGATTACCACATCATCGACTTACTGGGAGGATTCAAAACACCAGTTAGGTAAATGGATACTTACACATCTCATATGTCAAGGTACTCAATAAATGTCATCTCCCTTCCTCTCCTATGGCTTCTTGAGATATTCCCCAGTGCTCCCAATGTTTTTCAGCAGGAAAGAAAGCACATATTGTACCTTTTTGCTTCTTGCAATGGTTGTTTTCAGATCGCAATTATCATAGAAAATATCAAACAATAGATGGTCGCTTTGAATGCATTCTGTAATTTCAAAGCAGCAGATTTATTGTCACAATTTTGAATAACATGAGGAAACATTTAAATTATTATTACTTTTAGCTAATTTATTGTAAATGCCAGAATAGAGGGTTAAAAAAGAGGTGATGGTGGTGATGAGGAGGAATTCCAGAAGCACGTTACTTGGTTTGATGAAGCCAGCCCAGAAAAAGCTTTTACCTTGGAAAAATTTTTTAAGTTGTAGATGGACACAATATGTTTATTTTATTTTATCTGGTGCTGAGGATCGAAACCAGTGCTTCACATGTGCTAGGCAAAGGCTCTACCATTGAGCTAGCTATAATCTCAGCCCCTGAATTTCTTAGATAAATAAGTTTAATTATTTTTGCAATGAGATATAAATGGCTTATATTATAAAAATGATATTTTCAGTTGTTAAATTACTTACATTTCGGAAAGAAGGGAGTAAATTGAGAGCTTGACTTAAAATAGGTCTATGCATGTTGCTTTTGAAGTGCACAAATAGGTCTCTCATTTCGTACCAATGCAAGTTCCTGAGATTGAAAGGACTTCTCTTAGTAGGCTTCCTTATTAACATCATTAACATCACCTTATTAATTGAGATATCAACTAAAACTTGCCAAATAGTATTTGGTTTACAAAAGCTGGGCTACAATTGTAAAACACACAGGAGTGTAGTCTATTAAAGAAACTGTATGATCAGTACTGTGATAGAAGAAATACAACCTGTATGAAACAGGGAACCCTGCTTCATCCAAACAAAGTTGAAGAGTCTTTCTACTAAAGAGTTATGCTTATTAGTTTTAAATTAAAAACAGTATAGGGAGAAATGGGCCAAGAGAATATGAATGGAAGTATGTTTTGGATAAAGCATGAGTGAAAAGGTGAGCGTCAACAGGGTGCATTAAGAAAACAGAAAAGGGCTGGTGCTGTAGCTCAGTGGAAGAGTCCTAACCTAGCTTGCATGAGGCCCTGGTTCAACTTCCAGCATGAAGGAGAAGAAGAAAGAGGAAGGAAAAAAAAAACAGAAGAAGAAAAATTCAGTGTTATGGAAGAGTGGGGAGAACACCAGTAAGGACACAGAGGCAGGGTAGAAGAAGTCATCAGAAGAGGCAGGCAAGAGGCCAGGTCGTGAATAGCTTCATAGGTGAGACAGGTTTCATCTTTATGCTGAAGAAAAAGGGAGCATGCAAAGGATTTAGGTGCAGGTTTGATGTGATTGCATTTGTTTGTTAGAAAGATCACCTGACTGCTTAGTGAGAATGGTACTAAGGAGGCCAAGGGTGGCCTGTTGTTTAGAATTGAGACCTTTGATAAGAAGACGAGGTGCTGTTGAGGTGTTGACTCAGACCCAGGAAACAAGTTTGAGATCCTGGCAGGTGAAGTTTGGATGGTAGGTATGGTTGGGATGGTAGGCATTCTTTACTCAGAGGCAACGGCAGCCCCCAGCCCCCAGCCTCCAAGTCCAGCTTCAGCTCCATCTTGCCCCTGTCAGTTCCATTTAGCCCCCTGAGCTGTTCCATGGCCCTTTTTTATGTGCAGACCAGACAAAGAAGGCATATCACCAAAGGTTACATACTTGGGCACATCATGCTCACAAGCAAAATGTTTATGACCTCAAGTGCTGTTTAAGTCAGCTTTTTTTTTTTTCTTTTTGCTGCTGTGTCTAAAGGACCAGACCAGAACAACTATAGAGGAGGAAGAGTTTATTTAAGGGCTCACAGTTTCAGAGGTCTCAATCCATAGACAGCTGGCTCTATTCCTCAGGGCTCCAGGTGAGGCAGAACAACATGGTGGAAGAGTGTGGCAGAGGGAAGCAGCTCACATGGTGTCAGGAAGCAGAGAGAGACTCCACTCACCAGATATAAATATATACTCCAAAGCCACACCCAGAAGTCCCACCTCCTCCAGCCACACCCCACCACTTCAGTTGTCACTCACTTAATCCCTGTCAGGGGATTAATTCACTGATTGGGTGAAGACTCTCACAACCCAATCATTTCTCTTCTGAACCTTCTTGTTTTGGGAGGAAACCTCGAATTCAAACCATAACAAGTATGCTGAATTGGGGTATTCATGACCTTGGCTGCATACTAAAAACATAGCCTGCCAGAAGCCTCATTGAAGGAGCCTAACTATAGCCATTTTGGGCTTCTCCTACAGATGCTGAATTATGTCAGATAATAGTGGTGCAGGTGGAGAGAAGATGAGTAATTCAGGTGGGTCTGGACGTATCTAAATAGGGTGCTCTGAGTGGAAAAGAAGGAATCAAGAGTGATGCCCGGGGTTCTTTCTTGGGCTACTTTGAGGTACCCTGCCCCAAGCGGGGCGGTGGGATGGTGAGTCTTTTTTTGTTAATCATGTGTCATGCATACCCCCCCCCCCAAAGAAACATAGTTCCTTGCCTTTGCTTTCTTCATGTTTTTAGTTGAATAAAGTAAAATAATTCATTTATTTTTAAAAAAAATCAATAAAAAGGGGAGTGGTCATGTAGAGTCCAGTTCCAGCTCTCTCTCTCTCTCTCTCTCTCTCTCTCACACACACACACACACACACACACACACACACACACAAAAAAAAAACCAGTAACAGAATTATAGAAAAGGAAATAATGAATGGATATATTCTCATCTAGTAAATGGTATCACTTGCTTTCTAGTAGAGGCTTATTGGAGAAGGCCAATGGTTAAAATCTGAAAATGTGTACAATCTAGAGAGACTTCCAAATGCTAGGTGACTAGACGCCAGGATTCAGTGTTTCCATCATTTTCACCTTTATATCTAGCAGAGTGTAGATATGGCTTTGAGGGAAAGTTTAAAGGCTGCATATTTGAAGAGCAAGAGAATGGGTAGTTAGGCTGTGATGTGAATTGGAAAGTAGTAATTTTCAGGCAGAAATGAAAGTGAATGGAAGGATCTGGCTGTCAAGAAAATGAGGAGATTTTCAGGAACACTCTAATTAAGTAAAATTTAAATCTTTATCAGAAAAAAATGAAGCTGTTCAGATGACTTTTGACCTTAATTCAAGAGAATAAGTATCATAGCAATGGAGTATAATGTTTTGGGCATATTGCTCATGCTTGTATGTATGCATATTAGATTTTGGATTGCCTAGTGTTTGAGAAATGGAAAAACAGCAAATGTAGCCATTAACCTTTACTTTTTTAGTATAAAAGTCACAATTTTATTAATATTTATGCATAAAATCATTTAAGTTCAATGGAATTCTCCCAGAGAATTTTAAAGTCTGTCTCTGATGTCCTTTGGAATTAGTAGCTGTGAGACACTTGCCTTTTTGGGTAACATTCACTCTGTGGCTTCTGTGGAGAGAAATGTGGACAGAGGAGCCTTGTTGCTGAGACCCCTCACTCAGAACATTGATGAGGGGTGCAAGGACAGTGATGCTGAGCTAGGAGTCTGAAGGTGTGGGCTCAAGTCTCTGCTCTGTCAGTGAGGGGGATATTCAGGAGATTGGGCAGGTTCCTCCCTATACCTCAGTTTATTTATCTGTAAAATTAGAATTCACTCATTAATGATTAGCTATTAATCTGTTCCAGACACTTCTTTGTGGGCTAAGAACACTGGTGGATTTTTTAATGGTGAAGAGGATATGCAAAGTGTCTATCCTCAGGGAGTTTGCATTCTAGTGGTGTGTGTGTGGGGAGTCAGATGATGAATAGGGACAAAATTAAACCTAACACTATATTGAGCCCAGGATGATGAGTGATAACCAGTGGAGAAAAGGAAACCAAAGAGGGTTCTGTGAGGAAAGGGTGTATGAGCTCAATCTATGAGACAGGTATGAGAAAATCCAGAGCAATGAGTGTCCCAGATGGAAGAGAGTAAGTTTAAAGGCCCTGTGGCAGAATGCAGCTTGTGCTTAGGGAACAGAGCTAGTGTGTAGGAAGTCTGGTAAATTGAAGGTGAAGAGAGGGAGTGGTTCTTGATGAGGATATATTCACTGTAATAGCTATCTTGATTCCACAGTGTGAGGAAGAGTGTTTCACAAGACAAAGTATAATGTTTATATAAGGCCATTTTATTTTAGGTCAAGAGTTACTTATAGATCACTAACTCTTTACCCATCCCTGAAAACTGGAAATATAAATAACTTCATGATTTATAAAACTACAATTATGCCTACTTTCTTTTTCAGAGCAAATGAACACCACCAGTGAGCTTTATTTTAATTTGTTTTTTAAAATTTTTAGCTCCCCTTTTCCCTTTTGCTCAGAATTGGTTGCAAATAATGATAGCCTGGTAGGAATGAATTGGCAAATCACCTTATTAAATATTGTTGGTTCATCTGAACCAGCCAGAACTAGATTTTTCTAGCCAACAATAGTCTTTCCTGAGAGAGAGAGGGTCTGATCCCCAAGAAGGCAGGTATGGTATAGAGTAGGGAGATGTATGGTATGTGAGGGATGGGAACTAGGAAGGGGGTGTTATTTAGATGTGAGGTGTCCCCCAAAGGCTCATGTGTGAGACAATGCTAGAAGATTCAGAGGAGAAATGATTGGGTTATGAGAGTCTTAACCCAACCAATGAGTTAATTCCCTGATTGGGATTAACTGAGTGGTAGCTGAAGGTGGGTAGGGTGTAACTGGAGGAGGTGAGCATTGGGGGGCATGGCTTTGGGGTGTTATATTTTGTATCTGGCAAGTGGAGTCTCTTTCTCTGCTTCCTGATCACCATGTGAGCTGCTTGCCTCTGCCACACTCTTCTGCCATGATGTTCTGCCTCACCTCGAGCCCCGAGGAATGGAGTCAGCTGTCTATGGACTGAGACCTCTGAAACTGTGAGCCCTTCAATCAACTTTTCCTCCTCTACAGTTGTTCTTGTCAGATCTGTTAGTCACAGGAGTGAAAAAGCTGACTAAAACAGGGGGCTTGTGAGTGGAATGCAGCCTGCAGAACAGAAACTGCTAGGAGACGGATTGGAGCCTTCCACAGTTCCCGCTGCAAGATTTGTTAACAAGGGGCATCTTCAACTTAAGGATAAAGGTTGAGACCGCTCCTGTGGCGTGGAGAGGTGCTTTATTTGGTGCATAATGTAATGAACTCCACAGTATTTTTTCACTAATTTTTTTTAAAATTATAAGTTGGTTACTAAAACTTGAAAATTAAGCATATGACCTATAAAATCCAGTTTTCCACTTCTCAGGAAAATTGACATGTCTTTTTCTGATTGTCACAGTCCCCAGCTCTACTCATGGCCTCCCTCTCATGGGGAGGCCACGTGTCAGTGGCTCTTTTTTCTTTCTTCTTCTTTTTTAAATGAAGGCCATTAGGAGAAACGTGAAATTCTTGTTTCACTGTCTTTATTGTAAGAAGAAAACTAAAGAGATGTAAAGGGCCGCTGATTTCAAGAAAAATACTTCAGACGCCTAGCCCACTTCAGTCATGTGAGACACCTGCCCGGCTCTTGTTGCCTGGCATCTGTGACTCTTCTCTGTAGGGGTTCGAGTGCTGGTGAAGTGTTTTAAAAGTAGGCGAGTGACATGCCAAGATGTCTGTTTTTAGAGGGAGCTCGTAGGTGGCTGCGTAGAGGATGCGTTTGCCATGTTGGTATTTGTCTTATACGTAAAGAGGAGGCCAGGAATCACGGTTTGGAATAGGTTCTCTTCCATCTGAGAAAGGACGAAAGAAATACAGGAGCCAAGAAATGGAACCAGCTAAAAAAAAAGACTCCACACAGGGTTTATTTCTGAACCTTCATTGGGTTGTTTTCCACAAATCACCCCAAGGACATTTATTTCATTTCTGCAGGGACATGGTGGCTGTTATTTTCTCAGATCAGAATTTGGGACACGCAGAATCTAACAAGGAATTTTAGGCTGACTTCAAGGGTAATTCTTAGTCTGAAATATTTTGAGATTATGGAATGGTTGGGATATGCTAATGACTAATTAGAAAGTAGGACAATAAATTATCCTAGAGTGGCTTGACCTTATTAATTTGGGTTCTGGTCATTGTAGATTTAGCAGAATTGGTCCTGTAGAAATAATAGGTATCCATGATGAGATTGAAGTGGATGTGAAAATAACCATTGCCGGCCCATTTGTTGCTTTTAGTTCTGTTCTGATTTGATTCTGGGTAGTTGGTCCTCAGCTTTGGGAATATGTAATAGCTCATCTTTTTCTGAGTCTTATCTACTCAGTGTTTTAAATTTATCTTGAGTCAAACCAACAAGAGGTGGGAACATTTCATAGATCTTCCTAGCATTCAAAGTATGATTATGTACTTTTTTTTTTAGTTGTAGATGGACACAATACCTTTATTTTATTTATTTATTTTTTTATGCGGTACCAGGGATTGAACCCAGTGCCTCAGACATGCTAGGCAAGCGCTATACCACTGAGCCACAACCATGGCCCCTGATTATGTACTTTTGAAAAAAAGAAAATGAATTCATTTGTTGCATTTTGACTTTAGCATTTTTCACAGACAAATGTTGGGCTGGAAACTAGGGCCATTAATCTGGGTACCCTTAAATGCTGCTAGATTATAGGCTGAATTTGTACTTCTCTGAGACATAGTGAGAAGAAACACAAATTTGATTGATACTTAGAAAGTGACAACTATTTTACTTACATTATCTTATTTTGTCCTGATCATAGCTGAGATATGATAGATATTATTTTTCCATCGTTGAGAGCAGGAAATTGCTGTTCGGAGAAGTTGAGTAATTTGTCCAGAGTCAGAGCCGGAATGCCATTCCAAGTCTGAAGAATATGAAATAAGGCTTGCAGTGCACCTGAGTATTATGACCAGTGAGTTATCTTTAAATGTAATTTTCATCCTTTACCTCTAATATTTCTTCATGAGAGCAATTAGTTTTACTTTGTTGGACATTTTGAGATTGGTGTAATTCCAGCCTGGCTTAGGGCACAAATCACTGCCTAGCAGAAGAGTTCCCTAACCAGGTCTCAAGGATCACAGGGCCTCTAAGATATCCTGGGAAAAGAAGAATTTTAAGTTTAATTAAACTTAGGAAGCATGATATTATTCCTCCTCCTTGGAGAATCACAATAAATGTTAGCACATTTTAGCCTCTTTATGTAATAAAGTACTAAGTGTGTGCTAAGTACCTTAAGTTCATAGTGAAGTTTAGTCTTTATGATGAGATAGGTTCTATTATTATTTCTACTTTATGGATGAGCAAACTGAAGAACTGATTATTGATGCTTTGCTAAAAGTCACTTTACTACCAAAACGATGGAGCTGGGAGTCAAACCCAGGTAGGCATCTGGCTCCTCAGCGTACTTTTTTAAGCAGTGTATTCTATTGACTCCTTGAACTTGCCTATCCAGCATTCCCAAGCTCATTTCTGTCATGCAGTGCTTTGAGGGGTGTGTATTCTTCAATACCCTTTAGTGGAAATAACATGCTGACAGACACTGGGAAATACTGCAGGTGCAGCATTGATTCCAGGACACATAGGACTTTTAGCCCAGGAAGAAATAAACCTGAAGAGTCTTGGAATCCTAGACATAGTGGAATGGTGGGGGCGCTCAGAGAACTGGCAGTAAGAGGTCAGGTGAGACTTGGTTGGGTTGAACTCAGCTAAATTGTTTCCTTGGTGATTAATGCTTGTCTTGTGCCTTTCTGAGGTTATTGATGAGACATTTGCTGAAAAGGGCTGTTTAAATGCTGCACAGGTGCCCAGTGCCCCACACCGTGCCAGGCTTTGTGGTTCACTGAGGGCAGCACTTGGAGCTCTCTACTTGTTAACATTAAGAGGCAGAATAGGGGCTGGACAACCACAGTGTCTACTCAGCAGTGGTTAGATGAGACTTTTTAAATTGTCTAGAAGCTTCAAATGAGGGCAAGATAAATCACTCCTGAGCTATCCAGTCAATGAACACTATAACTTGCAGATTTTATTGGCTCTTTTAAGCCAGTGTGGGTCTCAGAAATGGGTGGGTTGGCTGGCTAAAATTCAGACACCTTCAACTTGAAGAAAGCCACAAGAATTTTTAGGAATCTTTTCTTCATGTTGCAAAGGATCTGAAATATGGTAAGTACAGCAATTCTGGGGGTTCCAAATAACTTAATTCTTCATCTTTCAGAGTGCCTTGGGGACCCTGAGAGTTATTTACTATGGCTGTATGGTGCCTAAGGGACAAAGAGATAATTCACCTGATCTCTTGAGTTCTTTCAGGCAAACTATTTAGGAAGATCTTTAGTGGGGTTTTTTAGAGGGTGAGATGATATTCTCAGAGTGGAAGTGGATCCCTATGTTGGTTTTGAAACCTATTTTGATGGACCAGGAATTCTGGCTACGGGAGTTTTGAGCAACTTTTCCAGTGACAACTCTGGTGATTTGCTGTTTTTGGAAGAGTAGAGCAATTGCTTTTTCTTGTGGTTGGAGAACAGCTGTTTCTGAGTGAAACCTGATTTAAGGTAGCTGCAGGTTCATTTAGAATTTATGAGGCCAATCTTTTCCTGAGAAAGTTTAGTGAAAGATAGACGGTCCTATATGTCATATATGCCTGTGGCCAGATCAGGGTCTTCTATTTGTTCTACTCTCATTGTCCCTTCTCTGAAAAGTTATCAAACACTTTTTGTAAACCAGTCACTGTGCTAAGAGCTGGGGAGACTGAGATGTGTCCTTGGGGGAGATATCTGTCAACAATCACAGCACACCGTGATACATTTTATGAAAGGAGTGAGTTATACCCTTCATTTGCTTCTCCACTAATTCAGGATAAAATCCAGAGGCTTTATTTTGGCTACAAGTCTCTATGTGACCTGTCTGTCATTCTGACTTAATCCTACATCTTCTCCTACATCTTCCCTAACTCAGCTATATGGGCTTCCCTGCTATTTAAAAACCATGTTCAGCTTCCCCTTGATTCTGCCCCCAGAACTTTGCATTTATCTCCTTCGTCTGGTAATGTCCTTTCTTCTGCAGGACTTCTTAGCTCCTGCTTCATCTAGTTGTCCTCTCCTGTGTTCACACCTTATTAGTGAAGCCTATTCTGACAGCCCCAACACAGGCTCCTATGCTCTGCCATGCTCTAGCCCCATTATGCTGCTTTTATGTTTTATGGACTATTATCATCTAACACAATATATATTTATAGTTTTCCCCTTTCTTCATTAGAGAAGCGAGTCCAGTACAGAAATTTTATGTTTCATTCACTGCCATGTCCTGAGTACTTTGAATAATGCTTGGCACTTCGTAGGAGTTTCATCAATACGGATTTAATAACTAAATGAAGGAAAAACCCTGTTGAAGCACAGTGAAGAAATCCACTAATTCTCCTAGGGACAGTCAAGGGAGGCTTTATAGAGATGATAATATTTGAGCTGGAATTTGAAGCATGAGTCAGTTTGCCAAGGTGGAGAGGTATGAATTGGGACATAGAAGTAGGAAGAGAAGGGTGAAGGATATTTCTGGTAATGAGAATAAAAGCAAAAGCATGGTAGGTTCTTTCTTTCCTTTCTCTACCCTTCTCCCTCTACTAGCTGCCTCCAGAATACAAATTACTAGTCGGCATCATTTGGGGAGAATCTACCACGGAGTGTCTTGGTCTCCGATTCCCACACTGCAGTGAGATGTGTCAAGTGCCTGATTGAGCTTAAGTATGATTATGATGAGGTTGGGGAAGGGGTGGATGTATTCATTCCTCTGCAATGAGTATTATCAGCTCATAACTAGCTCCTTATATGAAGTACACAGGGGTCTCCCATGCTGGCAGAGGGATTGTAAAACATCTTGAATTGATTGTAGGGTAATAATGTCCATCTCCAAAAGGACTTGTTATGATTGTAAAATGTCCAACTGTTTTCATATACTTAAAATCTAGGATGGAGTTGGATCTCCACTTGGGGCTTTTTCTCACTCTGACACTTTGGAATTTTAATTGAGCCTTGGCAGCTAGATCTTTAAAATGAGATAATGTTCAAACACTGTAATTAAATTTTTAAAAAGGGCAGTAATAACTTACATACCAACAGGCTCAGCCTGGGTTCTGTAGTGATTCACATACTGCTTAATCTGAATATCAGGGCTGCTCTCGTGTTCATTTGTATGTTACTGGGGAACAGCTGCTTAGCGAGAGGATGATGAGCCATCAGTAAGCTCTTCCTTAATATCCTCAAAGAGATGAGCCAGGGGCCTCTCTCTAGTCCCACTAGGTAGTCAGTAGCAATAGGTGTGGTTCTTTTTCATTTTCCTCTTTTCTTTTAAGATCTTCCGTGAAGATATTAAAGTGCTTCATCAGGCCACAGCACTCAGGCAGGTTCAAACCTGGTTAAAGGGTGGCCACACCAAGTCAGTCTGAGACAGATGGGAGTCAACAAGTCAGCAGTGAAGGCTAGAATGGGGGTGAGTTGGGGGCAGGGAGCACAGTGGAATTGGATTATGGGGCAGAGTAGTGAGTTGGAAGCTGGGCAGAAAGATTCCAGGGGACATGCAGAATTTGAAGAGATAAGTTCAAGAGAGTGGCTTGAGGAATTGGCATAGTCAGGACCAAGGAAGTACCTGGGCTGGGGACATCAGGTCCTCACAGGCAGATATCAAATACAAATGGCATTGCATACAGAGGCCATTAGCAACTAGGTGATTGTTTTCGTCAATTCTCAGGCAGGGTGTGACATGGCATAAATATTTAATATATGTTGGTTGAATTAATGAGACAATTTTCTTTTTTTCTGAGATAAGAAACCTTTTATATGTCAAGAGCTTTGTAATGTTGTGAACAACCAATAAAAAAAAAAAGAAACCTTTTGAGGCTGGGATTGTGGCTTAATGATAGAGTACTTGCCTGGCATGTGTGAGGCCCTGAGTTTCATCCCCAGCACCAAACACACACACACAAAAGCCACATGATAGATCAGGTGTCACTGTCAGCTAGGTTTGTCCAGGGCCTGCAGGTGTGGACAACCTCAGAGGAATATGGGTGGATTTGATTTTCAGGCACAGTTCACTGTGTCAGGGGTAGTATGGTATTTCTTACAGCCTTTTGTGTGGATGCTAGGGCTGAGTTCTAATGGTAGGTGTGATAGGCGAGGGATCCAGGAATAGAAGAACATCCTAGGCAGAGGCTGCAGTGGTTACAAATGCTGGGTGAGAAGGTAAAGGTTGGAGATGAAGCTGGAGGGTTGGAGGTGTCAGACCACTAGGAGTCCGATGTGCTTGGCTTTGCTTAAGACTTTGAACTTGTAATCACATATGCTGAATGAATCTACGGTGTTTGCATGTAGGCAATGGAGCGTAAAGAAGCTTTGGATAGATCCAGTTTGTTGTATGGGGAATGACCCCTGCAGAGGCATCTAAGGGCTTGCCCTGGAAAACTCAAGAGAACATTTTTGCCCCTGGGAAATGGCCACTAAAAGATGAGTAAAGACACATACTGGATAAACACTATGTCTGGGAGGAGAGACAACAGCAGGACCAGGAGGAGGCCAACTGTGGTGGGGTGTGTGTGCAGTGGTCCTTTCCCGTACCCCTCATATCCCCACATGGACTTCAGGCCACAGAAAACACAGTTGAAATGTGAATTCTTTGGGGAAGATTTTAAGAATGTAATTTTTGGAATGGTTTAAAAAATCTCTTGAATATGAGTCCTTGAGAATTTGTTCTAGAATATCAGTTTTAAATGTGTCCCGGTGATTCCAATGCAAACATTCTGTGGACAAGGATGTGGGAATCTCTGCTGGGCGTCTATGCCATATGCCTTCTCTTAAAAAGACAATGGAGAGGAGACAGTCATCCAACCAGAGTTGGAGGGCAAGCCAAGCCTCGTGGAAATTCTCCAGACAGCTCCCTGCACCTGCCTAGTAGGAAACCCTAAGGAATCTGTATTGATTAGGATACAGGATTGACTGCTGAAATAAAGGCTAAGATAACAATGGTTTTAACAAGATGAAAGGGTAACTCTCTGTCATGCAGCAGTTTGAGTGCAGGTAGACCAGAGTTTCTGTGACTTTACAGGGCTGAGCAATAAGACACTTCTTATTGTGGCCCTGTGATTTCTAAGGTGCTGCCCTTTGCCCCATGGTTCACTCCTCTGTGTTAAGCCATCATGAAGGAGAACCAGAAGAGCAGAGCATTCTCCTGGCACACATACCTTTCACTTACATCCCATTGGCCAGAACTTGATAATTTGGCTATATCTAGCTGCAAGGAAGACAGAGGGTGTGGGATGTGGTCTTTATTCTGGATGTCTATATTCTTCTTGAGGATTTTATTACTAAAGGAAGGAGGGTAGAGGGCATATTGGGGACAGCCAAATTCTACTACCTCCAACAGTTTTTCAGATCTCTGCTGAGAGGATCTTGACTGAATAATACTTCACTGTGTAAAAACACTTTCTCTTCATCTATTCATCTGTTGATGGGCATCTAGACTGATTCCATATCTTAGTTATTGTGACTAGTGCTGCAATAAACATGGTCATGCAAGTGTCTTTTTGGTATGCTGATTTTGTTTCCTTTACATATATATCCACAACTGGGATAGCTATATCCTATGATAGATTTTTTTTCTTTTTTGAGACGGGGGGGGTCTTTCTATGTTGCTCAGGGTTGTTGTTTTGCTGGGTTTGAACTCCTGGTCTTGAGTGATTCTCCTGCTTCAACCTCCCAAGTATCTGGGAGTATAGGCATATACCACTGTACCTGTTAAATGCTTTTCATATGAGTTAGCCCTTTGGAAGTGGTAGAAGATCTGAATTTCAGACCTGTTTGTTGGCAACTAGTTCAACTGTGATGATTCTAAGAAATTTATGTTGGATTTGCCAAGAAAAAGCCCTGGTTTTGGAGTGACAACATGGAAATAAGGAACCAAGGCTTGGTTTATGCGAGCCTCTTCATCTGTCAGATGAGGATTATAATGGTGCCTGTCAAGAAGTGAACATTACTGTATAATTTCAAATTCCATGAACCTCATATTATTGTCCTATGATTTAAAGAGGCAGAGTTGCCAATGCCAAAATAAAATTGTTGTCACTCTTATGATGGCTTAAATTCAAACAATAAAGTTTAAAAACTCTGGAAATACTGTCAGTGCTTATTGTTTCAAATGAAGTACCAGGAAGCAAGGGCTTGCTTTATAGCTTGGGTGATTCTTGGGGCTTATTTTAGGGGACTGTTTTCTCATTGACATTTTTAGCTAGGGATATACTATGTTTATTTGTTGCACATATAATAGACCAGTGCAATCATTTGTGGCTATACATGTGTTCTGGAGAGTTTTTCTTTCAGTGAACATTTAGTAATGTGGACTCTGTCTTCTTGGTCATTCTGTTGTCTTCAACATGTGATGCTCAAATTTTCTCTGGGTGTTGTCTCTATTCCAGTAATGCAAGAGTGAAGAATTTTGCATGTAGAAGGTTTAGAGCCGGTCTTAGAAACAGTATATATTAATTCCTTATATTCCATACCAGAACTTGACCAAATGCTGGGAAATGTGTCTAGCTCTGTGCCAGGAATAAAGATGAATGGGTGATAAGCTAGCAGTCTTCTCCATGCTGAGTTCATATGTAGAACCTTTCTTACTCTCTGCAACACAGTCTTCTCTGTGGGAAAGCAATGAGGTTGCAAGAAGCTTGGCATAAATGACTTCCATGTGTTGTGATGGGCACTGTACATCAATAGCATCTAAGTCCTCAAGGTAGACTTTACTAGTAGCTCTTTCCTCTGTGGCATATGTCAACAGCTTCAGCATCTCTTTATTTGTGCCGCAAACTTAATGTTCTCCATAACATCATAGACACTGTAATGGAGCAGGAAGATCATCCTTAATGTTATGTTTGGATCTGCCACTTACTGACTGTATTATCTTGGTTAGACCACTTTAGGTCTTTGAACCTCAGTTACTTCTTTATTTTTATGCATAATGTCTGCCCAATGGGTATATTCAGAGGATTTGTGACAATGTCTGGCACATAGTAGACACTTGATAATTGGCAACTATTGCTGTTATTATTAATGTTACTCTTATGTAGGTTCTGTGCTTTTTGTTATCACTCCAGTGGGCTTTGTTTAAAGTTTTCTGAATATTTTGTTATCTTATATGTTCTACTCTTGAGATATTTATTAAAATAATTCATATTTGAAATATGGTCCCTATGTTCAACTTGAAAACACAAGAGACTCAGAAAATAATAATGAAAAAAAAAAGTCTGTTATTATCTTAGCTACTGATATGAGTAGCCACTCAGCATTTTTCTAAGGTGACAGCTAGGGGGCATCCGCAATTCTTTCTTAGGACAGCTGGAAGAGAGGGCTTTGTGGAACTGTCTTGGGGTTCTCCTTCCTAGTAATTGGCGATCTGCTGAATTCTGTCCTCTGCATATCTTCAGACTTTCCCTGCTGGTGAATACACACCAGTCTCATGTAGGAGGGGAGAACCCTTCATTTCTCTCTTTTGCTGTCTTTTCACCTTTTTAAAATCTTTTTTTTCCCTTCCCAGTCTCTTCCAGATGGTCTCCTCCAAATTATTGTCTCCATTTAAAATTGTTCTTCTTGAGGTTTCTCTTTTCTGTAACTGTGTGACAGGTGGAAGGTGGATTTCACATTTGGAACCAGGGTGAGTTGATGTCCTCCCTTTCTTGATTTATTATAAGAATGATTCTATGCCTGGGGTAGACAAGGAGAATCCATGAACCAAGGTCTTGTTGATAAAATAAGATTTAAGTGAGAATGTCTAGAGGATCCAGTTTTTTCATTTTTTGCAAGTGTAAAAAATATCAAAGTCTTTTCCAGTGGGATGTGAACCACTGGTGTGGTTTCTCTTGGGGGAGGAAACACGAATTTTTTTTTTAAAACTTTTTCTTTGACCTAATTTTAGACCTTGAGAGAAGTTGCAAAAATGGTACAGAAAATTCTTATATATCCTTCACTAAGTTTCCTCTAACAATAGTATCTTATATTAACCATAAAATTATCAAGATCAGGAAATTAATATTGCAGCAGAATTATTAACCAAGTTACATTCTTTATGTTAATTTTATCATTTTACCACTAAGATTTTTTTCCTGTTCCAGAATCTTGTCCAGGATCCCCCATTCTATTTAGTTGCTATTTCTTATTAATTTTCAAATTGTGACAGCTCCTCAGCCTTTCCTTGTCTTTTCATGACTTTGACACTTTTGAAGGGATGGTTAGTTATTTGTAGAATGTCCTTTATCTGAGTTTCTGACATTTTCTTATGATTAAGCTATTTGGTTTTGGCAAGAATATCATAGAAATGATGTTGCCCTTTCTCTCTGCATGTCTGAAAGGATTCCTGACGTCTATATACATCTTATTACCCATCATGTTGACTTTCACTTGGTTAAGGTAGGTGCAGAGTTTCTGCAGTGTAAAGTTCATTTTTCCTTTTGGAATTATAGGAAGCAGTAATTACTCAAGTTTTTTTCCCCCTAGTCTTTAAATGAGAAGTTGCATTTGACTTACTGGAGTAGGAGGGTGTGTTCCCATGGTCTGTTTGCAGAAGATGGGAGTCAGTTGGGATCAATAGCTCAATAACAATTGGACTTATTTCCAGGCACTTTTTCTAAATTTCTTCATCTTTCTCCATTTAATTTCTCTGGGGTGTGTTATGGTTTGGATGTGAGTTGTCCCCCCAAAAGCTCACATGTGAGACAATGCAAGAAGGTTTAGAGGAGGAATGATTGGATTATGAGAGCTTTAACCGAAGCAGTGAATTAACTACCTGATGGGATTGAGTGGTAATCGAAGGCAGGTGAGCTGTGGCTGAAGGAGGTAGGACAGTGGGGGTGTGGCTTTTGGGAATATATTTATATCTGGAAAGTGGAGTTTTTCTGCTTACTGATCATCATGTGAGCAGCTTCCCTCTGCCACACTGTTCTCTCTCATCTTGAGCCCTGAGGAGCAGTGCCTGCTGTCATGGACTGAGACCTCTGAAACTATGAGACCCCAAATAAACTTTTCCTCCTCTAATATTGTTCTTGTAAGGTCTTGTAGTCACAGCATCAAAAAAGCTGACTAAACCAGGGATTAACTGGGTCCTTAGAATTTTCTTTTGTAATTCATTGTGAGGTCTTCTGTTGATGGAACTTCTTGGCATGGAAGATTGTTCTAGGCCTCCTGGGTTTCTTAAGAATGTACAGGTTGAAGAGCCCTTATCCAGAATGCTTGGACCCAGATATGTTTTGGATTTGGATTTTTTTCCATTTATGTTTCATGTACCCATGGCCTGAAGACAATTTTTTATGCAATATTTTTATTGTGACCACATTTTGACTGCAGCTGATCACATTAGCTTAGGTGAGGAATTTTTCATTAGTGGCATCATGGTGGTACTCAAAAAGTTTTGGGTTTTCCATTTTTAGATTAGGATTGCTTGACCTGGATGTCAAAGTAGGCAAGGTCTATTTTATGTGATTATGAAAGTCCTGGTATGAAAAACAATTACTTTATCATCTTTATAAGAGACTTGACTTTTGGAACTTTCTTACTATTTGAAAGCCATTGCCTCAAAAATTCTCTCTGTGTTGGTCATAATTTCAAAGTCTGAGAACACATGAGTAAATTGCTAGTTATCCTTCTTGTACCTGAAGTCCAAGAATACCTTCAGATATCTAGCAAATTTCATCTCCAGTCCAGCTTGCACCTCTTAACAGCCATATTCATAAGAACTTGCTACTGACAGGGTGGCAGCAGACCAACAGCAATGGCATCAGCGGGGCCTTATTACAGGTGCAAAACTTTGGTCCTCAGCTCACACCTACTGAATTAGAGGCTGCATTTATTAAACATTTTAATTGACACATGGTAATTGAACATATTTATGAGATACAGTGTGATATTTCAGTACACATTCACAACATATAATGATCAGATCAGGGTAATTGGCATATCTGATACCTCAAACACTTGTCATTTCTTTGTATTAGGAACCTTCAAAATACTCTACTAGCTAATTTGAGATAATTAGTTGTTGTCTGTCATAGAAACTTCACTATGCCACAGAATACTGGAAATGATTCTTTCTCTGAGCCTACATTTGACAAGAGAACTCGGATGTACACTGCAGTTTGAGGAGTACTTTTTAAAAGGGATAGGTGTGTGCTGGTCAGGGTATGATGCTGGGCTTCTTTAGTCCTTAGCGAATGTAATAGAGGTATGGAACATAAGAATTCTGGTAGCAGGGAATAAATTAAATTGAAACCCACTCATTCTTTTGGAATATGGGAAGACTCTGTATATCCCAGCTTCCTAAAGTTTTTATTGAATGTGAGAAGAAGCCCTGTAATGGGGAACCATCCTATCTACTTTCTGAACTGTTAGAAGGTGCCCCCAGTTTGTCTAAAATGAATTATTCTTTAATCAATTTACCTAACTGCCAGTTTACTTAATAGTAATTTCCCCTAATAGGACTACCTGCATAAAATTCATGTTTGTGAAATTCATAACAATTCATATGCAAAAGGAAGACAAATTGGCTTTAATCAAATTTGGTTTAAGATAAAGCCTTTTTAGGCAAAGTTTTACTTACATATATTAACTCTAGGTAAATTGATTTTACATGAATTCACCTGATCCAGGTTTCTTCTCCTGAAGAAGAATCAGGGAATTCAGGATAGACAGTGGCAATAACCTTCCGCATGGAAATGTTGTCATTATTTCCATTACCAGTGATACTGGCTATGGAGGAAGACTTTGACAGCAGGTGGGCTGGTGGGGAACTTGCTTCACTTGTCTTATTAATAGCTCCCGGAGAGATTTGTTATAGAGCTCATCACCTGTTTGGCTGTGTTGTTGTGAACAAATGTTTCTGCTTAGGCCGTCCCTGACCTTCTAGGTTCATTCCTTAGCATAGTTCTCTGTGACCCTATGAGTTCATGAAAGACTCTTTAGAAGTTCATGTTTAATCTGTGCTTAATGGCCTAGGTGCCCTAATTCCAGTAGGACATACAACTAATTTAGGCTTTATCATAAGCCATGTTATTTCATTCACAGTACTTATCTGTTTCCAATTTTATATTTGTTAGTGTGATTATTTTGCTAACATCTGTCTCCCACTGGAGTGTGAGTTCTGTGAACACATGGACATTGTCTGATTTTTCTTGTCATTATACCTTCAGAGACAAGCATAGGGCCTAGCATATTGGAGAGGATCAGTAAATATTTTTCAGAAAAAATGAATACATTTACAAATCTGTTTTTTTTTTATTATCAGTAATGAATTACACATGGCACACCTCACCTGACAGATAATTGTGGTACATCAAACTGCTGTGACATTGAAGCTGAGAATCTCTATTGTGGAAAATAAAAACTCTCATCAAGGAAGCAATTCAGGAAAAGTAGCATTTAAATAATAATAATAATAGCTGGCATATGTTGAATTCTAACAGCATGTCAGTTATGATAAACTATAGTGGAATATGTTATATTGTAAAATATTTATCAAGAGCTCAAGTCTTCTTAATAGAAGCCTTCAGGGGTCAGTAGACCACATTTCCTAAGGTGGTCACTTGGATTCCAGTACAAAAGAGCCGTCAGCACCATGGACAGAGGGAAGCTTTGTGGGGCCCAGTCTACCTGGTCAGCTTGTTCCCAGCTCACAAGGACTGGCTGCCCATGTCAGCCTTCCTCAAGACTCTTCTGTGTGTGTGGGGTTGCAGTAGATGTTATGGGACAGATGAGTCTGTGTTGACTGTCATTCTTCTCTCCTCCAAGATCATCCAACCCATTCATCTTTGTCCTAGCTTTGTGTCTTTAGTCAGGTTGTCTAACTTCTCTCTGATTTGCTTTGTTCACTAGTTGAATGAAGAGAATAATAGTGCCTCTTCCCACAGGGTCAGTTCAAGAATTTGCAGAAGTTTGTGCCTATCACGCAACGTGTGGTGAGATTTCATAAATACTGGCAATTATGAATATTGCCATTATATAAGTGGTCTTTTTACTGAATTGCCTTCTTGATGAGGAATTTCTTTTCTCTAACAGGGATTCTCAATGTCATTACCCTTTGGTGTATCACTGTAAGGTGTAATTGTTACTAAATACAATAGATCTGTTACTTTACTCATCCACTTATTTACCAACTCTTTCCAATATGCTAGGCCCTATGATAGGCTCTGAAAGGACAATGATGGGCAATGAGAGAGGGTCCTTATGTTTACGGAGATCACAGTCCAGAGGAAGGAACCAAAGTTCACTAACATCTGTGAAAGGAAAGAACATGGTATCATGAAAAGATCTAGGTGGCAGCAGGGAGTGAATACCAGTTATGTGCTCCTGGTGGGGTGACATTTAAGCTGAGGGATGAAGGATGAATAGAAGCCAACTAGGTAGAAAATTGGTGTCAGATTGTTCCTGATTGTAGGATGAGTATGTCTTAATGGATGGTAGCCTGGTTTGTTTGAAGACTTGGAAGAAGTTTTTTTGTGCAGAGAGCAAGGTGGAGAGTGAACACACTGAAATTAGAAAGATTGGCTGATGCTGGAGCATGTTTCTTTCTTTTTTTTTTTTTTACATGTTCAAAAATTTTAGCTTTATTCACTCTATTGCTTAAACAAACAAAAAGTTCAGTACAGGTACTCACATTCCAGTGTCGTTCTGTGGGCTCCTGATGAACTGCACTTGTACTTAAAGCCAGGCGCTCCACTTTGAGAACCTGATCTCACCCCTTGTCTACTCAAGGATGTGCTCCAGCAGTTCTCTCTCTTCTGATCTGCATCACCATGGATCTCCTGCTGGATCATTCCCAGAGGCATAGAGACGTCCTTGTATTTCTACCATCACACAAATAAAAGTCTTCACCCCCACTTCCTTGATAGCTACCACCCCATTTGCTCTCCCTTGAAGGAAACTCTTCAGAAGAGCTGTCTGTGCTCACTATTTCTAGTTACTCTTTTCTTATCTTTCTTAAACCCACTTCAGACTGGCCTTTTCTCATACTGCTTCAATAAAAATGTTCTTGTTGATGTCATCTGTAACCTCCATCTTGCTGGATCCAATATCTTCCCTCCCATTCCTTTCTGGGCTTTAACACTTCTGCCAGACCTCTGAAGATTGAAGCACTGTAAGATGCTTTGTTCTTTTACTTAGAGTCACTCCTCTAGTGATCTCACCCATTCTTTTGCTTAAAAATCTCATTTATATATCAAAGGCAATCATATGTATGTGTCTAGGTGAAACCTTCCTCCTAAATCCAGATTGAAATGTCCTGATCTGGTATCATCACTGGAAGAACCCAAAGACATTTAGAAACTTACATACTCAAAACTTCTGACCTATTCCATAAACCTTCTTCACCCTTAGCTTCCCCATTTCAGTTGGTGACAACAACTGACCTTCCAGTAATTCGTACTCAAATTCTTGAAGTTGTCTTTGACTCTTTTTTTGGGGGGGGTTATTAAGGATTGAACTGAGGGGCACTCACCCACTGAGCCATATTTCCAGCCCAATTTTGTATTTGATTTAGACACAGGGTCTCACTGAATTGCCTAGTGCCTTGCTTTTGCTGAGGCTGGCTTTGAACCCATGATCCTCCTGCCTCCGCCTCCCAATCCTCTGAGATTATAGGCATGCACCACCGCAACTGGCTGTCTTTGACTTTCTTTTTTTTTTTTTATCAAGATACATTTTTTTTATTGGTTGCTCAAAACATTACAAAGCTCTTGACATATCATATTTCATACATAAGCTTCAAGTGAGTTATGAACTCCCATTTTTACCCCAAACACAGATTGCAAAATCATATCAGTTACACATCCACATTTTTACATAATGCCATACTAATAACTGTTGTATTCTGCTACCTTTCCTATCCTATACTATCCCCCCTCCCTTCCCCTCCCATCTTCTCTATCTACCCCATCTATTGCAATTCATTTCTCTCCTTGTTTATTTTCCCATTCCCCTCACAGCCTCTTATATGTAATTTTGTATAACAATGAGGGTCTCCCTCCATTTCCATGGAGCATGTTTCTTGATGGCCTTGTTCAATTCTAGTTTTGAGCTCAATAGCAATGAGAATTCACTGGTGGATTTTAAGCTTCAGAGTGGGCATAGTTGAAAAGGTTTGATAACATTAGTAGATTTTTATTTTCAAAAGATGACTCTGGATGTAGAATGAATTGGGGAGGGCCAGAGTGGATTTATTAAGATCAGATAGACAGTTATATAGTCACTGGTAAGAAAGGATGGTGGCTGAAATAAGGACAATAGCAGTGAAGGGGATGAGGTGTGCATAGATGTGGGAGAAACCTAGGAACAGAAGCAACAGAACTTGCTAATGGTTTGCCCTCAAGCAAAGGGCAGAGAAAGAAGTCAGAGACCATGCTTAAGTTTGCAGCTCTCATTCTGATATATTAAATGAGAACTAGGTTTTGGGGAAATATCATGAGTTATATCTTGGGTTTACTTGAGGCACCCAGCTGTAGTAGTTGAATAGATATTTGGTTATACAGGAATATAGCTCAAAAGAGATCTAGAGTGGAGATAAAAAATTTGTGACTCTGTCGCGTCTACCCGCCAGCAGGAATGACGACAACAACAGGATTCTTCTTTAACACGCTTTATTGGGAGCATCCATTAGGTATAGATGAGAGGAAAGACCCCGAGCCCGAGAAAACCACCCCTTATATACTTCAACTGCAGCCCTGCTCGTACACCATTGGACAAAGAGCGCATAGCAACACAGCAGCAGCCAATAGAATGATAGACCCAGCACTTGCACACAAGGCAAGAGACACCCAGTTCCAGCTTGTGCAAAACAAGGAGCACTTCTTGAAGACAGTTTGTTCCAGGAGCTGGACAATTGATACATTCCATTCTAGGGAGTGGCTGAAAACAAAGAACTGGGTCTCTGCCCAAGAATTAGGCTCACGCCCACACAAGGCTGCACAGCAAAATAGCTCACCACATGACTCATTTATGTAATATATACATATATTTGTACTAACAGGCTGAAGTAGAGTCTAGATAGAGCCACATGTTTGATGTGCTTTCTGAAAGGAGCAGAGAGGATCAAAGTGAGAGGTTCAAATGAGAAATGAAATGCTCATTTGTGGGAGTGTTTTATGCCTATGAATGACTTCTATCATAGAAGTCAATGGTTTGAAGACTACTAGACTACAACACCAAGGTCACATGTCTGAGTGTGGGTCTATCTACAAATTTAACCCAGCTTGTCATCTTGGCCACTCCATAACTCCTCTGTTTTCTTTGCACATATCTTTCCTTTCTTTCTCTAAGCCTTTACTCTCTCCTCTTCCCACAAAGCACCTTCCTCTTCCTCCTCCAATCAAAAAAAAAATCACCACCTCTGTTTTCATTTTGAAGTTTTCCAACTTCACCATTTAAGAGTGGATTTACCCCCTTCTCTTTAAAGGCTGAGCTTATACTATCTATTTTCTCCAAAGCTTTTATTTTACTTCATCAAGTGCCATGTAAATTCCTTGAACAGAGGCATGTATCTTTGCATTACTTAGTGCGTGCTACTTACTTATCATAACACTTAGTATCATTCCTTGTGTATGATCTTCAATCTTGCTTTCACAGGATACGTAAGCTTGGCTTAACCTTTAGCAACTGGGCTTTTATCTAGTTATAATCTGTATTTGTGCTATACAGACTAGGTGATTTTAATTTTAAGTGGAAGAATATGTATCAAATTGAAATGGTAAGGATAAAGAAACAGCTCTCTATATAAGAGAGCTGTTACATTAAGTAAAAAAAGTGTAGAATAATATGCTACTATTTGTGTTAAAAAGGTGGGATGAAATAATATATTCATACTTGCTTTCATAGCATAAAAACCTTTGGAAGAAAGGATAGTCTTTTAACAAATGATGCATGAAAAATTGGACATTTATATGCAGAAAGATGAACCTTGACACAGACCTTACACTTTGCACAAATTAATATCAAAATGGATCATACAATGTAATGTAAAATGCAAAGATATAAAACTTTTAGAAGAAAACATTGCATAAAATCTACATGACCTTGGGTTTGATGATGAGTTTTCAGATATACCATCAAGAGCATGATCCATGAAAGAAAAAAAAATTGATGTGAGATTTTATTAAAACTAAAACCTGCTCTGCAAAATACACTATTAAGAGAACAAGAAGCAAGTCACACACTGGGAGAAATATTTAAAAAAAAACACAAATCTGATAAATGATTTTGCCCAACATATACAAAGAATACTTAGAAAGCAAAAAAAAATTGGGGGTTCATAACCCACTTCAATCTAATGTATGAAATATGATATGTCAAGAGCTTTGTAATGTTGTGAACAACCAATAAAAAAAATAAAAAATAAAATGAAACTTTTAGTTTATACTCCAAAAAAAAGATATTAACATCAGAGAAATGTTAAAAAAAACCATAATTGTCAAACAAGAAGGAATAATGATGAATAAATGAAAAATTTGAGAACATTACCTTCTGAGGGTCAAGCTTGCCCAGAACTACCTGCATGAAATCATCATCTGAAATTATGATAGTCGTATCAGCACAGCCTTTTGCAGGGCCTTTGTATACTTTTCCAGATTCATTTTTCAGGTCAATTGCTGGGAAAAACAGGAAGAAACCAATATGTATCACATTTTTCTTCACAAATGACGGTATAAGTAGTTAGCCAAATGCTAACAATTTTTAGAGTTTCCAAGCTAATGTGGTACTTATTCTGTCAATAGATTACATATTATCTGTCATTTAGAAAATCCTTTCGTAGATGCATTTTTTATGAACTAATGTAGAGTAAGATATTCTAAGGAATAAAAGTAGTTGGAATATATATAATTAAGGCCTTTAAGTTCAAATAGACTACGGTAAGAAATGGAGAAAACTTAAATTTCAGAATAGTTCCTAACTGTGGGGACTGTGGGACACAATCTAGTCACCTTTCAAGTACTTGAATTCATTAAAGATTTCACATATGAATAGTAAAATAATAAAAATAGATTTGAAAAATAAAAAAAAATAGAAAGCAAAAATAAACAAACACTCTCACTAAAAATAAAACGACAGAAGATCTCATCAAAGATGATATACATATAAAAGGCAAACATAAAAGATATCACAATATAATTTATCACTAGGGAAATACAAATCAAAACGAGGAGATATCCTCACACACCAATTAAAATGGCTAAAATTTAAAATACCTGACAATACCAATTGCCAATGGAAATAAATAGCGAAAGAAACTTATACTCATTGGTGATGGGAAAGTAATATAATATAGCCACTTTGGAAGACATTGGGCGGTTTCTTAGCAAGTTAAACAGTCTGCCCATACAATCCCACAATTATACTCCTAGGTGTTTACTCAATTGCTTTGAAAATTAATTTTTACACAAAATTTATACTAAATGTTTTTTTAGCTGCTTTATTAATAACCACTCAAAACAGGAACCAATCAAGATATTCTTCAATAGGCTAGTGGATTTATAAAGCATGGCATATAAGTGCAATGGAGTAATATTCAGCAATAAAAAAAGAAATGGATTATCAAAATATGCAAATACACTTGGTGTGGTGGCACATGTAATCCCAGTGACTCAGGAGTCTGAGGTAGGAGGATTGCAAGTTCAAGGGCAGCCTGTGCAACTTAGTGAGTACCCTGTCACAAAATTAAAAAAGATAAAAAAAAAATAAACAGGCTGGGGATTTGGCTTCCTGGTTAAGAGCCCCTAGGTTCAGTCCCTGGTACTGCCCTCCCCTGCAAAAATACAAAGACATGGATGAAATGGATGAATCTTTTTTTTAGAACAAAAGATATTTTTTAAAAAATTTATTGGTTCATTATAATAATATAATGGATTTGTTATTCCATATTTATACATGCAAATAATTTGTTCAATCTAATTCCCTAGTATCTTCCCCTTACCTTCCCTTGTCCCTCTCCCAAACTGCTACATGAATGAATATTAAATGCTTTTTACTAAGTGAAAGAATCCAGTCTATAAGAGCTATATACTGTATGATTCTATTTATATGATATTCTGGAAAAAGGCAAGATGATAAAGAGATCAGTGTTTCTCAGGGCTTTAATAACTGGGCGAGGGTTAAATAGGTAAAGAACAGAAGAATTTTTAGGCAGTGGAACTACTGAATATGATTCTGTAATGGTGGACCTATGACATTATGCATTTTTCAAAACCCACAAAGAGTGAACCTTAATGTATGCATATTCCAAAAAACCATTTTGGAGGTCAGGAGATCCCAGGTTGAAATGCAGAATGTAATATAACTAGCTAATAAGTATCACAAATGTGTAGAACCACTTCTACAAAGAGGGTTGGGGAATAAGGTTGTGACTTCTGTAACTTTGGAAATAAATGGAGTCTCTAAGACTTTAGGCAAATGTAACTATATATAGACATTTCACTCTAGTCGATAAAGTTGATTACATGAGGATATGGGCTAACAATTTTTAAAACTATTGAAAGTGAATAATTAAAAGGATGGTGAAGGGCTGGGGCTATGGCTCAGTGGTAGCGCACTTGCCTGGCATGTGAGAGGCACTGGGTTCGATTCTCAGCACCACATAAATAAATAAAAAAGAGGTCTAACAACAATTTTAAAAAATTAAGAAAAAAAGGATAATGGATTGTGAGATTATAGGTAAGTATGGAACAGAGTGTATAGCATAACACATGTGGTGATGGATTTGGATTTAAAATATCAGAATATTTGTCTTAATTTAGAGACATATAAATATGTATAGAAATATTTATAAGGGTGTGTGTATTTGTGTATAGTGGATATTATATACACACACATATATTTCCTTGCTGTATTCCTCTGCGAGGGTCTGAAAGCAATAATACCCCCAAATCAGTGAGCACACCTAATGCCCAGATTTTGATTTCTAATACCATTCTCCAATAAAAGGAACTGGGTCTCTTGGAGAAGTGTTTGATTTTAGAACTGGGTCAAGAAATATATAAGGTGAACCTTGAGTATTTTATTGTACCAGCATGTAAGGAAATGCTCAGAACAAAACTAAATGAAGTAAAAAGAGCCCTACTGCAATGGGAATGTCAAAGGAACCAAGTGAAAAACTTCTGAGTTCTAGGGCTGGAACATTTGAGCAACATAATAAACAAACAAACATGATAATTAGATTATAACCTGAAGTACAAAATGATGACCCAGGAGTCCACACTGATATAATTAATGTTTGAATGAATGAATAAATAAACAAATAAGGAAATATACATGTCTCCTAACAGAAGGGTTTCAAGGTGGTGGGACATAACTCCCTACTCCTTAAGTATGAGAGGCAGACAATGACTTCCTTCCAAAGAGTTGGGTATGGAAATGGGAGAGGAGAGGAGCAACTTTACAGTGGAGAAACCAGACAGATAAAGCATCATTTAGGTAGGTTGACACCAAAAGTAACATCAACAGTGACATCACATACTAAGAGTAACATCAACAGTGACATCACATACTAAGAGTAACATCAACAGTGACATCACTAGCTGGTATGCATTCTTGATATGATAATGAGGATTGACTTTGTGCTCTTCCTTCCCAAACTCACAAATCAAGTGAAAAATATTATACAGATTCCCACTGTGGAGAATTCTATGAACTGCCTGACCAGTGTTCTTCAAAACTGTCAAGGTCATAAGAAACTAGTAAGTCTGAATGGCATAGCCCAAGGACCCTAAGGAGACTTGCTGATTAAATCTAATGTAACATCCTACATCAGAATGTGGAATAGAAAAAGGATACAAGATAAAAATAAGAAAATTTGAATGAAGTATGAACTTTAGTTAATAATAAATTTATGTTGGTTTATTAATAATAATGTACCATACTAACGTGAGATGTTAATAACAGGGAAAACTGGGTGAGGGGTACGTAGGACTCTGTATTATATTTGTAATTTTTTCTGCAAATCTGAAGATATTTTGAAAGATTAAAAAGAAAACTTTGAAAATTAAATTAAGCCCCTATCTCTCACCATGAACAGAACTCAATTCAAAGTGGATCAAGGATCTAGAAATTAAACCAGAGACCCTGTGCCTAATGGAAGAAAAAGTAGGCCCAAATCTTCATCATGTTGGATTAGGCTCTGACTTCCTTAATAAGACTTTTATGGCACAAGAAATAAAATCAAGAATCAATAAATGGGATGGATTCAAACTAAAAAGCTTATTCTCAGTAAAAGAAACGATCAGTGAGGTGGATAGAGAACCTACAGAATGGGAGCAAATTTTTATCACATGCACATCAGATAGAGTGCCAATCTCTAGGGTATATAAAAAACTCAAAAAACTTAACACCAAAACAACAACAACAACAAAACAACCCAATCAATAAATGGGCCAAGGAACTGAACAGACACTTCTCAGAAGAGGATATATAATCAATTAGCAAATATATGAAAAAAAATGTTCAACATCTCTAGCAGTTAGAGAAATGCAAATCAAAACTACTCTAAGATTTCATCTCACTCCAGTCAGAATGGCAGTTATCAAGAATACAAACAACAAGTGTTGACGAGGATGTGGGGGAAAAGACAGACTCTTACATTGCTGGTAGGACTGCAAATTGGTGTAACTGATATGGAAAGCAGTATGGAGATTCCTTAGAAAACTTGGAATGGAACCACAATTTGACCCAGCTATCCACTTCTCAGTTTATACCCAAAGGACTTAAAAATAGCATACTACATGATGCAGCCACATCAATATTTATAGCAGCATAGTTCACATTAGCTAAATTGTGGAACCAACCTGAATTCCCTTTAATAGATGAATGGATAAAAAATGTGGTCTATATACACAACAGATTATTACTCAGCATTATAAGAGAATAAAATCATGGCATTTGCAGTTAAATGGATGGAGTTGGAGAATATATTGCTAAGTGAGCTAAACCAATCCTAAAAAACCAAATGCCGAATGTTTTCTCTGATATGTGGATGCTGATCCAAAATGGGGATTGGCGGGGGTGCATGGGAGAAATGGAGGAACTTTGGATAGGGCAAAGGGGAAGGGAGGGGTCGTGAGGGTAGGAAATATGATGGAATGAGATGAACATCACTACCCTAAGTACATGTATGAAGACACGAATTGAGTGACTGTACTTTGTGAGCAACCAGAGACATGAAAAATTGTACTCTGTATGTGTACTATGAATTGAAATGTATTCTGCTATCATGTATAACAAATTAGAGTAAATAAATAAATTAAAAAAAAAAAGAAACTTTGGAAGAAAACCCAAGGCACCTGTGGTTGCCTCTGAGGGGCATTGAGTACTAGGAAGATTGAGTGTAGGATGGGAGAGAAATTTTCACTGAGTACTTTTATAGATATATTAACTTGTTTTGGAAATAGATGAATTTATTCTGAACATAAAAATTCAATAAAAATTAAAAGATTGAAGATTATATTTCTTGTTTTAGAGCAATAATATTCTCCATAAGCCTTTAGTAAAAGTTGTGGAGAAAGTGCTATACATGCGTTGGCCATTACTATATCTTTAGCTATAACAACAATGTTACTAATATTTTATTCCTTCCTTCCCCAACAGCCCCCCGCCCCCACCCCAACACCTCTCTCTCTCTTTTCAGTACTAAGTATTGAACCCAGAGCCTTCTACATGCTAGGCAAGCACTTTATCACTGAGCTACATCACCAGCCCTCATTCCTATTTCTTGATATTCGTGCACATCTTAATTTTGAGTTCCTGTAGGTCCAAAGCTGTACCTCAGGCTTAAGATGAGATGCAGTTGTGCAGTTCTAGGCTCTATGCCTTGGACTTGTTTGCTAATAAATATTTTTATTTAGTTTTATTTGTAGGCTTTGGCATTCAAAAACAGACTACCTGAAATGAAGCAAGTTTTCTTGTATGCAATTATGAAAGTGAACCTGGCTATTGTGTATAATTATAATGCACTAATAAAAACATTTAAAAAACTATCCCTTCTATCTTTGTCCCTGTAAATTGTATCATTGCTTTCATTTTAAATTTCTTCTTCCAATTTTAATTTTTTTTTATCTAGACTTTCCTAAGGTTCCATGTCTTTTTTTCCTGGTCCTCAGTTTCTGGGAAGTAAGAAGCCAGCCCTTGCTTTAGTCAGAACAGCAGGGCCTGATACCATGTGGATTTTGAAGACTGCAATAGAGCTGTTTCGAATTGATATAGAGCTTTATTTTACATTTCATTTAACAGTGAATGTCTTATTTTCAATAAAAGAGATTTTGTAATTGCTGTCACTATTAATCTTTTGCTAGATGTTTGCTGAGAGTATTGAGCACAGGACTAATATGTAACTTTACAATACAAATAACATCAGGTCAAGTCTAAACAAATGAAAGGAGAAGGCAGACACACATTTCCTTGTGAGAAAAGGCAGGCGGTATACACTTTGAGCAGCACCACACCTCTCTGAGGCTGTTTATTTCCATGGAGGCAGAAAGGAATCCGAAAGGGAAATCATAATCAGTACTGGCCATTAGCCCTTCATAAGGTGATTTACAAATGCTCTGTTAAAATAAAGAACTGTGAAGTAGATGGTTTGTTTTCTAATAGAAGAAGAAAGAAGGGAAGGAAATGAAGTGTGTTACCCCCATAAACACCTGGACTAAAAAGGCAGAGGCAGGGGTTGGACAGAGAGAGATTGGCTGGGCTTGGGACCCCTTTATTTCTAGGGATTATTCCCTTTTCTCCCATTCCCTACATGGCCCTGAATAAAGACATGAAGAGTTGGGGGTATTAGATGTTTTTCTGGATCCGTTAGGACTTTTCTTTAACTTTGTCAAATAGCACTGTAGATTGAAAGGCAAGTGCCCAGATCCTTGTCTGGCTGGGTGGGATATTAGGACTTGATATATGAAGGATTATGGATAATGAGTAGTATATAAAATTTGTTGAATAGTTTCTGAAAATCTTGCTGGTTTATCGATATTAAGTTATATTTTGGGGTTGAATACCATTTTTAAAGGTTTTTTAGTTTTTAATTTTTATTTATATTTTAGTACTAGAAATTGAACCCAGCAGTGTTTTACCATTGAGCTATGTCTTTAGCCCTTTTATAAATTACATTAAATTAAAAAAAAAAACTTTTGAGACCTGGTTCAAGTTGCCCAGGTTGACCTTGAATTTATGATCCTTCTGCACCAGCCTTCTGAGCAGCTGAGATTATAGGCATGCACCACCACACCTGGCCTATGTTTTAGCTATCAATAATTTACTTTTTAAATTGGAAACTGAAAATGTATAATTGTATAAATTTATGGGGCATGAAGTGATGTTATGATTGATGAATACAGTTATAGAATAATTAATATACCCATCACCTCAGATTCTTAACATTTTTGTGGTGTAAACTTTTGACATTTACTCTTAGCAATTTTGAAATGTACAATATTCTTATTGTTGAGTTGATTCTCCATGGTCTACACTAGAACTGAAAAAAAGGAAATTATTTTATCTGAGATTTTATACCCTTTTACCATCATCTCCCTCAGGTCCCTTGACTCCTACCTTCTGTAAACACCATTCTTTCTACTTCTGTGAGTTCAATTATTTTTTAATTACACATATAGGTAAGAATGTCCAGTATTTACCTTCTGTGTCTTGACTTTTTCACTAGCATAATATTCTCCAATTCCATCCATGCTGTTGAAATCACAAAATTTTTAGGGCTGTTACTATTTGCTGATCATATGATCTTATATAAAAGTGGTACAAGCTCCACCAAAACCCTGTTAGAACTAATAAGTGAATACAGTAATCAACTCACAAAAATCAGTAGTATTTCTATGCACTAACAATGAACTAACAATGAATGAACTAATTTATAACTACACATTTTCTTCCATTTGTTTAGACTTGACCTGTGTAGTTATAAATCTGTGAGCTTACTTACAAGCTGTCACTTTGAGATTTGATGATCTGGCCAGTGACCCCAGGCATTTAGTAAAGACATACATAAATTCTAAGTCTCAATTTTTAAAGGTCAAAATCTGTATACCTAAAGCTAGAGTGTTCCAATTTCTGTTAATGTGCAAAACTGACCCAAAACTTGTTACACTCAGATTCTGTAGGTCAGAAATTTGGACAGAGCCCAGAGGAGGTGGCTCATCTCTGTTCTATAATATCTGTGGCTTCATCTGGGAAGCGTGGACAGCAGGGGAAGCCATCTGGAGCTGTTTTCACTCACATTGCTACTTGCTTATAATGGCCATTGGCTGGGGCCCCAGATGGGATGGTCAACTAGAGCACCCACATGTTACCTTTCTAGTGTGGACAGGGCTTCCTCACCGTATGGTGGCCTCAGGATGGTTGGGCTTCTTACAGGGTGACTCAGGGTTTCAAGCACAACTGTTTGGGTAAATAAGAGAGAAACTGCATTTATGCACTTGTTGCCCAGCTGTGGACAGTCACCTAGATTCTAGGGGGGAGGGGAGAGAGTGCCCACCTTTCAATTATAGGAATGTCAGGATCTCTTGGTAGAAGAGCATGGAAGATGGGAGGTATAGCTGTGGCTGTCTTTGGAAAACAATTTCTCACACAATATTAGGCCTGGAGTGCAGGTTCTCCGTCATATAGAAGGTGACTGTCTTCATGCCTCCTGACGTTCTTTCTGTTTATAGACTAGCAATAGCTTTGTGTCCATGGTTGCTTCTCAGTTTTCTGCCTTTCTTTTTAGTTTTCATGTTCCTGTACCTCTCTCTAATGAGTCAAGATAGTCTAGAAACTTCTAAGTATGTTTATTATTATCAGTAAAAGTTAACTTTTGTTTACAACCCAGCTCAGTTTTAGTCTGTATGAAGAATGGGATTTATGGATCATGCAGTCATTTATGGACCCAGACTCATTTCATCTAATGGTGCCACCACCCATCAAGTCCTCTGACTCCTCCATTGGACCCTGTACAATGACCACCGATAAGAACACCTTCTCTTAAGTGTCTTGGCCTGGACATGATGCATATCATCTCTGCTTATGTTTTGTTGGTTACAGCTAGTCATATAGGGTCCCTCCTAGATTCAAAAGGACAGGAAATCTGGTATAGTATGTGCTAGGCAGAAGGGCAGGGTATGGATATTGGCTATATCTGCTACATCTGCCATCTCCTGTCCTCCCTCCTACAAGCTGCTAAAGAGCCTGGAGTAGGCATATTGACAAAATGTCAAGGGTTAAACAAAACTAAGGGTCAATTATTCGTTTTCTTTTCAGGTTTATCAATTTGCAAAGTAGGCCATGAATTATAGGAATTTAGACTTGAGCTGGACCTCAAAGACTCAAATAAATTTAGTCATTTAAAACTATTTTTGGAAGTAAATCTCTTACTCAAGTGAAATCATTTTGGGGAAATTCCAGTTTATGTAACAAATGAAAGTAAAGCTTCTCTGATTAAGGGAGGTTGTAGTCCTGTCTTTTCCCTCTGCCCTACATGCTAAGGGCCTTCCAAGGAATCCTAGGGCTCTGTGAGTCGGAGTCAATCACTTCACTGGACAGATGGGAGAGACTGAGGCACAGAAAAGTGGGAACATGATCTGCCCGAATTTCCTTAATTTGTCTGTAGTGGTTTAGGTTGCATGTCAAGTCTCAGTACACCCAGGCCAATGGTCTTTGCATTACTGATCACTTAAAAGCCGTTCTACCATCTCTTTTTTAAGTATTTACAGTACTTGAGAACCCCAGCCCGAGTGAGGACACAAGATACCTTCCTGGTATGTTTGGATTTTCTTTTTATTATCCCAGGATTGGACAAAGAGAAGACAAGAGCTTTAGCAGAAACAGGGGTGACATTTTTCTCCTGGGTGATGGTGAGAGCTTAGGAAATTGGCTGGCACCTGACTCTGCAGGATGACTTGGTAGCACAGGGCATCAAGGGGTTCATGGATGGGGGCTGCCTGAGTACACTGGAACTCTTGCCCTGTCTGATCCTGACATGTTTGTACCTCCGTCCCAGAGAGGAAGGAGCACAGTGTGATGGAAAGAATATGGGTCCTAGAATTAAGAAGATCTGGATTTGAATCTTAGGATTCCATGACTTCAGGCAAGACACTTTATCATTCTGCGTCTCAGTTTTCAAACCTCTAATGTAAATAAAACTATCATGTAATATTGTTGGCAGAATTAGAGATAATACCTTTAAAATGCTTTTTACCATATAACCCAGCTATACTACTGTTAGGTATTTATCTTACTGAATTAAAGTCTGCATACTATAATGATCCACGTATACCCATGTTTATAGCAGCACAATTCACAATAGCTAAAGTGTGGAACCAGATAAGGCATCTGTCAGTGGATGAATGGATAAAGAAAATGTCGTGTATTTGTGCGCGCGCACTATTATGGAGTTTTATTCAACCATGAAGAAGATGAAATTGTTTGCTAAAAAATGGATGGAAATTGAGAGAATTATGTTAATGAAATCAGCCAAACTCAGAAAGTCAAGGGTCACATTTTATCTCATGTGGAAGCTAAAGAGGAAAAAGGAAAAGAAAGATGTAGGGGGAATCTCATGAAAATCGGAGGAAGGTCAGTAGAGGAAAGGGACCAGATGGAGGGAGGAGGGGAGAATAAGGGGTTATACTGTAGAGTGATATTGGCCAAATTATGTTGTTATATTATGTGCATGTATGCATATGTAACAACCAATCCCACCATTATGTACAACTATAATGAACCAATAAAAATATGGAAGAGAATACCACTGAATACAGTAGAAAGTTGTGGAATGCCAGCATTGGGAGCACCCACTTTGTTGTCTATCAGATCTGGGTTTAAATCAAACTTCTGCCATCTATAGCTGTATGAGCATCAAAGGTTTAATTTCTTATCTGTAAAATGAGGTGATGGGCAGAGGGTTGGAGGAGAAGGGGAGGGGGCATGGGGTAATTAATGATTGTGGAATGTGATGTTCATTATATCCAAAGTACAGGTATGAAGACATGAATTGGTGTGAATATACTATGTATACAACCTGAGATATTAAAAATTGTGCTCTAGATATGTAACAAGCATTATAATGCATTCTGCTGTCATATATAAATAAAAAAATGAGGCAATGGTTAAAGTGTGGACTTGGATTGCTATATAAAGCAAGAACCTAGGGCCAGACTTCTCTGGTTTAAATCCTAGTGCTGCTTATCTCTATCTGTGTTGTCTTGAGCAAGTTAGTTAACCTCTCTGACTTCCATCCTTCACAAAATGTGGATGATAATAGTTGGTAATTTTAAGTTTATTTTGAGGGTTAAATGAATAAGCATTTGTAGAATGGTGCCCTGCCCATAGTTAACACAACAAGAGCATTTATTAAAGCAAATAACAAATGACAGATTTGTTGTGGGGATGGTTTTGATATGAAATATGAAGCTCTAAAGGCAGTCCTCCTGAGAGTGATAAGAAATCAGAAAGAATTATCTATTGTTACATAACTAATGTTCGCTATATTGTTTTTGTTATCACTGATACCATTATCATTCTTAGGAGCAGAGTTAACTTTTATTGAGGTTCTATAAAATTGTAAACATAATGCTGGGAAACTAATTTTTTCATTATCTTTGGGATTTTTCAGGATTTAGGAAACTGGTCCACCCTGGTGCTCTCTCTACACCTGTAGTGTACTTGGTTCCCTTTATAGCAAGTAGCTAGAGTCCTCCTTTGTTTTCTCCCTGGGAATCCAACAAAAGTAAAGCATGAATAGGAGTGTGGCCTTATTTCCTAAGTCCACCTGGCCTTGACCTCTCAACCAGATTCCCACAAAACAATAGCTTTTTCAGCGCTACAAAGAGGACACAGTTGGAATGTCAGTAGGTACAGCACTAACTCTGGGGCTCTTTGGGATATGATGTATTTTTCTAGAAAGATAATATATGTCCTCGTCGAATACCTAGGAAAAGAAGACTGTTCTAAGGAACTTCTGACCTTTGCTAATGAATTAGTGCTGGTTATCATCTAAAATTAACTTTTATAATTTTTAATCCCTGAATACAGAAACAACACATTCACCAAGCAACCACTTTAACATCTTGAGTTTGTCTACTCTTACAGTCATGTGCATGTGTGTGAGAGAGAAATCTTAAAATGGGATATACAGGCATTAATTTTGGTGAAAATGATAAGCATTTTAATAAAAATGGCTTGCTTGATGTACCATATTATTTGGAATTTTTGTTGCAAACTTGACTTCCAAATATAACATGGAATTCAGATCATCCCATGAAATTTAACTTCAGTTCCAGGTCATAAAGATTGTATCTAATATCCAAGAGTGACTTTGGGGAATTATTCAGATTTTGGAGTATGGTCTGCCTAGCACTTAAGCAAAGGCTTTGGTTTAAAAAAAAATCTCAGCCATGGAAACATAGGAGGTGAAGATTTGCGTTCATAGCATTTGTGTGAAAAGGACTTGGGGCGTTAGTTGATGAGAAAGTCAGTGTGAACATTAGGAGGCATTCATGGTCACACATAGCCCAGAGCAAAGCAGGTGATAATGTCACTGTACTTTTCTTTGGACCACATCTGCACCAGTGCCTTTATCCCTGGATGCTGTATTTAAGTGCAAAATTGATTTATTTGACCAGGACTAGAGTGTATTGACCAACACGGGGAAGTATCTAGAAGGAGGAATCAGGTAGGATCCTTATCCAGGAGGGGTTTCTAGTCTACATGGGAAACAGGCTTGGAAAAAAAATAGGGTTATCATTGCTGTTTTCAAATATTTGCAAGATGAGCAGCTTTTCCTGGTAGCCAGAGCAGTTCATTGGAACAGCACACATGGCTGAGGTCCAAGGCTAAGGGGAGAAGTGCTGCTCATAAAACCTGGCTGATGTTTTCATCATCCATAGAGCTGTGGCCTCCACTCCCTCTGCAGACTCTCAGGAAGACCCCCCAACACTTGAGCCTAAAGAGTAGAACTGTTAGAACTACGTTGCTCTCTGGACACTTGCTTGTGATCACTTCCAGTATCTTTCCTTTTCCTGCCAGCACCACATGGCTCCTAGTCTCTGGCTTGTAGCATCAAACTTCTGCTGCCCTCACCGAAACCAGCTGGCCAGGAAGTATAGCAGCACCTGGTGTACTCCACTACAGTGCTTCCTAAACTTTAATGTGCACATGAATCATCTGGGATCTTTTTGAAATGCAGATTCTGATTTCATAGAGCTTGGGTGGAGCCCAATAATCTGAATTTGCAGGGGTGATGCAGTTGCTGCTGCTATTGCTCTGATTTCACTTTGGGTAACAAGCTCTGCTACGTATTACGGGTCTTCCCCCAGGCGATAACCAAATCCCATCAGGCCAGTGACCATCTCTTCCAAGTTGCTATCAGGACTAAGCCTCACATCTCTATTAGCAGAGGGTTACTGCCTGGAAATATTGCCTTATTCACTTCATGAAGCAATTTTATCTGGATGTCACTTAGCCATCCAGTATTTTTTTTTTTTAATCCCTGGCGCTGTTTCAGCAGTTATCTAACATATTATTTTTAAAAACACATCATATTGAAGTTCTTCCAAGTTGTTTGAGATAATATCACCTTTTGAATATATACATGATGCTGTCAGAAATATTAGCCTAAGACAGAAGTATTTGCTAGCATAATATTAGGGCAGATTTTTTTCTCATAGCTATATATTTGTGATTACCACAAGGTAATCACTTACTCCAGTGCTTTAAAAAGTGATCTCTAAATGATGTTTTTATAATACATTAAGCACTTGCTCAATGAGGCCAAAACCCCAGGAATAATGATTAAATCTGGTTAAATGTATTTACCTTCCTCCTTAATGATTTTATCAGCCGATCTCCGAACATTTCTTGTTGTCATTGATTGAAGTCCTTTTGGTCATGTTTCTTCCCTTAGGAGTCACTTTTGGGTCAAGACAAGGGTATGAATCTTGGTAAGGTCTCAAATATAAAATCCCAGTTCTTTTCTATACTGGAGCTACATGGTCTTGGCAAAGCACCTAGTATCTCTGATCATATGTGAACTCGTCTGTAAAATAGGAATAATAAATCTGCATTAAAGAAATGAAATGGGATAATGTCTATGAAAGCATTTCACATATTCCTGGCACATAGTGGTCACACAATGAGCAGTAGCTTCTCTTGACTTTGCTTCTCTTAGGATGCTTTCTACTTGTTTGGTGGTTTTTTTTTTTGTTGTTGTTGTTGGTTAAGGAGGGACATTTTATTCATTTTTCTTTCTTCACTAGTCTGAAAACAAGTGAGATAGGGATCTGTATTTTAAATGCTTTTTCATTTCTTCACTATGTGTTCAGGAAGACATATTGAATGAATTAGTGCATGACTAGATAGTCTCTAAGGCCTTGACTTTTAAGTTCTGGCATTGTTTGACTCTTCTAATGTTTTAGTTGCTTAAAAGAAATTGGAGAGTGTCTTTAGAATAAATGTTAAGGAATTTATTCCATTTTGGTCTTATAAAATATGTATTTTATTAATTATTGCTAATAAGTATGTACCTGGCCCCAAGAGCTGGCTGCTCTCATATAAGGAGCTTCTTCAGTTCAGGCCTGATTTTTTGTTGTGTTTCAAATAAGAGAGGTCAGAACATTGATTCTCCGCTTCCCTTGAACTTCTCTTGGGAATATCTCCTGTGAAAGATAAGCAAGAAATATGCATTTGTTCTCTGACATGAGATTTGGGAATCATGCATAATAGAGGTTGAGTTTCATGATATATTCATTTCGGTCCTCATGGAAGATGCATTTTGTATTTTTGATTAACAATCTAGCTGGTGAGGTCAGGCCAACTCAGTGGATTAAAGGAGACACAGCAGGTCCTTCTAAATCTCAGGATTAAGCTGGTCACCATCTCAGTGAGCAGCTTTTCGATTGTCACATGAATGTGTTGCTGGAGGTTAGTGCTGGTTGAGGTAATCTTGCTCCTGCTTGAGGGCATCTCCGGTGCCTGCCTCTAGGATGGCAGAAAAGTGCTTAGAAAGTGCACAGTTAAATTTGAATGAGTTTAAATCCTGTCTTGGGTGTGTTACTTAATCCTTGAATTTCCGTTTTTAAATCTTTAAAATCAGTTTTATGCGGTTTTGTGGGTGACCTGCTAGTATGATGCCTGTCAGTGAGGTCAGGTCTCATGTCAATGACACATTTCAGAAGAGAAGCATGGAAGATAAAATCCTCTGCTCCCCATGAAAGTGCCAGCACTGGTGGGTATGGGAGGAGTGTTCCCAAAGTTACTTGCTGCAGTATTCAGCAGTGGCACTAGGGACGTCTCATGGATCTGGAAAACATGATAACCTTAGGAAAGAAAAATCCAAATGCATGTTTCATTCTGGGATAATTTGAAATGCTGATTGATATGTGAGTAGTTTCAACCTTTTCTCCCCTACTCATCTTCTAGGAATTGTCCAGATATAGCCTTTGGTTTAAGGGGGGGGGGGACTTTACTAATTTCTGTATTCTTGCAATTTATTTGAATCCCTGATGTCCAACAAAGCCTTTTATTTCTCATTAGTTCTTGAAAAAGTTAAAATGGGAGTTCTAAAAATAAACATCAATACATTCTTTTGACCCAAATGGCCTGTTTTAGACAATAGAAGAAGGATTCTGAACGGGTGTTTTTATGTATTTGAGAGACACAGCCCCATGCTTTGCTAATTAGCTTGTGGCTTCTTACCTCACAGTGGCTCAATTGATCTCCTTTTCAGAGGCTCCAGGTGTCACCACAAGGGCTGTCAGACAATAGGTGAATTGGGTCCCTTACAGTACAATTGATTTCAAGTCATGGTTTTTGTGTTGTGTTTAGCTGGGGATTGGCAATAGCTGTGATATTCAGAACCAGAAATAAAACAAAATTTTGTTTCTTTACACAGCTATTTTGAACTGGAGAGCAGTGGCCTGAGGGATGAGATTCGATATCACTACATACATAAGGGGAAGCCCAGGACAGAGGCACTTCCATACCGAATGGCGGACGGGCAGTGGCACAAGGTCGCACTGTCAGTGAGTGCCTCTCACCTTCTGCTCCACGTGGACTGCAATAGGTATGTCTTTGATTGTTAGTGATTTTGCCCTTGAAATCAAGCAGTGGAAAGGGGAAAAAAAAATCAAATCCCTCCAAGACTTGCCAGGAAACAAAAACCAAGGGACCTTAATTGTAATTTAACCTACCAAATGGGCCGTTAGGCGTGCTGAAATGACCAAGTGTAATACGATAAGAAAACAGTTCATTAAGATGAAACTGTATCCTGTGATTAGGAACAAATGTACAAAAGGTTGATTACAGATTGGGGAATATTAAGTGCACCTCGGTGTGCTCTTGGCACTGGCTGAAATTCCATGGAACTGTGATCACAGTTAACTGTGATATATTGTTGTTGAGTTCGTTCCACTTGGGAGCAAAGAAGCCAGTCTACCTCAGAATGAATCTGAGAAGCCTTTGCTACTGAAGCGGCTAATTCTATTTTACTTCATCAGGTGTAGCTTTGCTTAAATATCTTCTCCAAATGCGACCTTCTTAAAATGGCTGTTCTTTGAATCTTTTGGAATCAGTGCCATCCATTCTCTGCAGGGAAATGCACCTTCCAGCTTTTCAGAGGGTGGCAGGACTATTTGTGAGATCTGGGGGGGGGGGGTTTCTATAGAAAGTTGTAGTGACACAGACATGCTGTTCTATTTGGCACTGGAGGTAGGTTTACTGACAGCTGAAGAATGGAGACCACTGGTTTCTGTTCAGTCACTTGTGGCTAGACAGCTAGATAATGGTGGTTAAGGGAAAAATCTTGATCTCTCCAGAAACCACTGAAAATCCTTATGGAAAGCGATCCAGTCCAATTACAGAGAATTTTTTTTTTTTTTGCATTCCAAGCATGCATTGTTGGTTCTCATTATTGATGCCATTAAAGTTAAAATTACTGTTCAGCCCCAGGGCTTGCTCCCTGGGGCCTAGGGTAAAGAAGTGCTGGGGACAGCCTCCCTCCCAGAACCCATCAAGAGGAAGGGTATTCCAAGGTCAGTCAGTGACAGACTACATATCTGATGAGTGGATTTTTTTTAATGTGCTTGACACTCCTTCTGAAGTCTGCTTTAGAAGACTTGGAAGGGCAGCAATCTGGTGTCAGGCTCAATCCAGTGTCAGGCTCTGAGAAATCGAAGTGTGTCTTGCTCCATTTTGATGTGCTCTATTTAAGGTACTTTCTAGACTTCTAAAGTATTGTGACTTTGACTAGTTATAGTATTGTGTCTGGACAGTTTCCATAGAAACCATTGGCTCCTTTTCACCCTGCAGACTTGAGCTGGGCAGCCTGGAGGAAGCCAACCTTTAACTGCTCTCTCCATTTCTACCTTTCAGAACTCATTGACTCTTTCAATTCTCTAGAACTAAAGTGGCCTGGTAGATAGCACTCTTGTTCCCGGAGACCTGCCATCCACATACTGCCCAAGTAGGATTGCAGAGGAAGGACACTGCTTGTCCTCCTAAATCTCAGGCCAGGAAAAGGCCTCAAATTCCTACTTTAGTAATATCCAGTCAAAAATTGCTGGAGACACTGCTGTTTTCTTGCTATACATTATTTTGCTTCTTTCCTCCAAAAGTTTTATTGTGTCTTGACATTGTTCTCTTTCAAGAACAGAAAAAAAAAATAGGAGAGAGAGGATCTGTCCCTACTAAACTAGAGTTTCTTGCCTCCATAATTTTTTTGGTCCCTACGAAGTATTATTTTCTGCCATCCTCAGCCACTTGTTAACTCTGTGACTTTGGGCAGGTGAATTTACTTACATATTAGCGATTTCATTTGAAACGGGAATGAAATATGAATACCTATGTATGAATACTAATTATGCTCTACATCATGATGTTTTGGTTACTAACAGGCAGCATATAAGATGGTGGTCTCATTAGATACATCACTTAGTGACATCATAGCCTTCTTAGTCTGTGTAAGTGCATATATGATGTTCATACAATGACACAATCACCTAATTCATTTATATCCCTGTTGTTATGGATCATATGACTGCACATATTTACAAATGGGAGTGTTAAATATTCCATGTAAGGTGCTTAGACCTTTGGTGTACAATATGCCTTTTGGTGGTGGTTGTTTTTTATTTTGCATATTTACCTCTTTGACCCTGCCTCTAACCTTTTTTTTTTTAATTATTTTATTGTTGGTTGTTCAAAACATTACATAGTTCTTATTATACCATATTTCACAGATTGATTCAAGTGGGTTATGAACTCCCATTTTTACCCCGTATACAGATTGCTGTGTCACATCAGTTACATTTCCATTGATTTACAAATTGCCTTTCTAGTGACTGATGTATTCTGCTGTCTATCCCATTCTCCACTGTCCCCTCACCCCTCCCCTCCCCTCCCCTCCCCTACTCTCTCTCCATCCCCTCTACTATAAATCGTTTCTTCCACTTATATAATTTTTCTCCTACTCCTCCTTTCCTCTTATATGTAATTGTGTATAACCCTGAGGCTCACCTTCCAGTTCCATGCAATTTCCCTTAACTCTCACTTTCCCTCCCGCCTATCATCCCTGTTTAATGTTATTCTTCTTCTCCAGCTCTTCGTCTCTACCCTGTCCTTGGTTACTCCCGTTATATCAAAGAAGACATTTGACATTTGTTTTTTAAGGATTGGCTAGCTTCACTTAGCATAATCTGCTCTAATGCCATCCATTTCCCTCCAAATTCTATGATTTTGTCATTTCTTATTGCAGAGTAATACTCCATTGTGTATAAATGCCACATTTTTTTAATCCATTCATCTATTGAAGGGCTTCTAGGTTGGTTCCACAATCTTGCTATCGTGAATTGTGCTGCTATGAACATCGATATAGCAGTGTCCCTGTAGCATGCTCTTGTTAGGTCTTTAGGGAATAGACCGAGGAGGGGAATAGCTGGGTCAAATGGTGGTTCCATTCCCAACTTTCCAAGAAATCTCCATACTGCTTTCCAAATTGGCTGCACCATTTTGCAGTCCCACCAACAATGAACAAGTGTACCCATTTCCCCGCATCCTCGCCAGCACTTGTTGTTGTTGGATTTCTTAATGGCTGCCAATCTTACTGGAGTGAGATGGTATCTTAGGGTGGTTTTGATTTGCATTTCTCTGACTGCTAGAGATGGTGAGCATTTTTTCATGTACTTGTTGATTGATTGTATGTCCTCCTCTGAGAAGTGTCTGTTCAGGTCCTTGGCCCATTTGTTGATTGGGTTATTTGTTATCTTATTATCTAATTTTTTGAGTTCTTTGTATACTCTGGATATTAGGGCTCTATCTGAAGTGTGTGGGGTAAAGATTTGTTCCCAGGATGTAGGCTCCCTGTTTATCTCTCTTATTGTTTCTTTTGTTGAGAGAAAACTTCTTAGTTTGAGTAAGTCCCATTTGTTGATTCTGGTTGTTAACTCTTGCGCTATGGGTGTCCTATTGAGGAATTTGGGGCCTGACCCCACAGTATGTAGATCATAGCCGACTTTTTCTTCTATCAGACGCCGTGTCTCTGATTTAATATCGAGCTCCTTGATCCATTTTGAGTTAACTTTTGTGCATGGCGAGAGAAAGGGATTCAGTTTCATTTTGATGCAAATGGATTTCCAGTTTTCCCAGCACCATTTGTTGAAGATGCTATCCTTCCTCCATTGCATGCTTTTAGCCCCTTTATCAAATATAAGATAGTTGTAGTTTTGCGGATTGGTTACTGTGTCTTCTATTCTGTACCATTGGTCCACTCGCCTGTTTTGGTACCAGTACCATGCTGTTTTTGTTACTATTGCTCTGTAGTATAGTTTGAAGTCTGGTATCGCTATACCGCCTGATTCACACTTCCTGCTTAGCATTGTTTTTGCTATTCTGGGTCTTTTATTATTCCATATGAATTTCCTGATTGTTTTATCTATTTCTACAAGAAATGCCGTTGGGATTTTGATTGGCATTGCATTGAACTTATAGAGAACTTTTGGTAATATCGCCATTTTGATGATGTTAGTTCTGCCTATCCATGAGCAGGGTATATTTTTCCATCTTCTGAGGTCTTCTTCTATGTCTCTTTTTAGGGTTCTGTAGTTTTCATTGTATAGGTCTTTCACCTCTTTTGTTAGATTGATTCCCAGGTATTTTATTTTTTTGGGGGATATTGTGAATGGAGTAGTTGTCCTCATTTCTGTTTCAGAGGATTTGTCGCTGATATACAGGAATGCATTTGATTTATGCGTGTTGATTTTATATCCCGCCACTTTGCTGAATTCATTTATTAACTCTAATAGTTTCTTTGTAGACCCTTTTGGGTCTGTTAGGTATAGAATCATATCGTCTGCAAATAGCGATAATTTAAGTTCTTCTTTTCCTATTTTTATGCCTTTAATTTCTTTCGTCTGTCTAATTGCTCTGGCCAGTGTTTCGAGGACTATGTTGAACAGAAGTGGTGAGAGAGGGCATCCCTGTCTTGTACCAGATCTTAGAGGGAATGCCTTCAATTTTTCTCCATTCAGGATGATGCTGGCCTGTGGCTTATCATAGATTGCTTTAACAATGTTGAGGTATGATCCTGTTATCCCTAATTTTTCTAGAGTTTTGAACATAAAGGGATGCTGTACTTTGTCGAATGCCTTTTCTGCATCTATCGAGATGATCATATGGTTCTTATTTTTAAGTCTATTGATGTGGTGAATAACATTTATTGATTTCCGTATATTGAACCAGCCTTGCATCCCAGGGATGAATCCTACTTGATCATGGTGTATAATTTTTTTGATATGTTTTTGAATCCGATTCGCCAGAATTTTATTGAGGATTTTTGCATCTAGGTTCATTAGAGATATTGGTCTGTAGTTTTCTTTCTTTGAAGTGTCTCTGTCTGGTTTAGGAATCAGGGTGATGTTGGCCTCGTAGAATGTATTTGGAAGTTCTCCCTCTTTTTCTATTTCCTGAAATAACTTGAAAAGTATTGGTGTTAGTTCCTCTTTAAAGGTTTTGTAAAATTCTGCTGTATACCCATCCGGTCCTGGGCTTTTCTTAGTTGGTAGTCTTTTGATGGTTTCTTCTATTTCCTCTATTGTTATTGGTCTGTTTAGGTTGTCTATATCTTCCTGACTCAATCTGGGCAGATCATATGACTTAAGAAATTTATCGATGCCTTCACTATCTTCTATTTTATTGGAGTATAAGGATTCAAAGTAATTTCTGATTATCTTCTGTATTTCTGAAGTGTCTGTTGTGATATTGCCTTTTTCATCCCGTATGCTAGTAATTTGGGTTCTCTCTCTTCTTCTCTTCGTTAGCATGGCTAAGGGTCTGTCAATTTTATTTATTTTTTCAAAGAACCAACTTTTGGTTTTGTCAATTTTTTCAATTGTTTCTTTTGTTTCAATTTCATTAATTTCAGCTCTGATTTTAATTATTTCTTGCCTTCTACTTCTTTTGCTGTTGTTTTGCTCTTCTTTTTCTAGGATTTTGAGATGAAGTATGAGATCATTTATTTGTTGGTTTTTTCTTTTTTTAAGGAATGAACTCCAAGCAATGAATTTTCCTCTTAAAACTGCTTTCAATGTGTCCCATAGATTCCGATATGTTGTGTCAGTGTTTTCATTTACCTCTAAGAATTTTTTAATTTCCTCCTTGATGTCTTCTATGATCCATTGGTCATTCAGTAACCTATTGTTCATTCTTCACGTGGTGCATGATTTTTCCTTCCTTCTTTTATCGTTGATTTTCAGTTTCATTCCATTATGATCAGATAGGATGCATGGTATTATTTCTACTCCTTTATATTGTCTAAGAGTTGCCCTGAGACATAATATATGATCTATTTTTGTGAAGGATCCATGTGCTGCTGAGAAAAATGTGTAACTACTTGATGTTGGGTGGTATATTCTATATATGTCAATTAAGTCTAGGTTGTTAATTGTGTTGTTGAGTTCTATAGTTTCCTTATTTAACTTTTGTTTGGAAGATCTGTCCAGTGGTGAGAGAGGTGTGTTGAAGTCTCCCATGATTATTGTATGGTGGTCTATTAGACTCTTGTACTTGAGAAGAGTTTGCTTGATGAACGTAGGTGCACCATTGTTTGGGGCATATTTATTTATGATTGTTATGTCTTGTTGGTGTATGGTTCCCTTGAGCAGTATGCAGTGTCCCTCTTTATCCTTTTTGATTAATTTTGGCTTGAAATCTATTTTGTTTGATATGAGTATGGACACTCCTGCTTGTTTCCGCAGTCCATATGAGTGGAATGATTTTTCCCAGCCTTTCACCTTCAGTCTATGTATATCTTTTCCTATCAAATGCGTCTCCTGTAGGCAACATATTGTTGGATCTTGTTTTGTGATCCATTCGAGTAGCCTGTGTCTCTTAATTGGTGAGTTTAAGCCATTAACATTTAGGGTTATTATTGAGATTAGGTTTGTTCCTCCAGTCATATTTGTTTATTTATGTTACTAAACCTGATTAGTTTTCCTCTTTGGTTACTTTCCCCCCTTTACTGTCCTATCTCCCACTGATGGTTTTCAATGTTATTTTCAGTTTCCTCTTCCTGTAATGTTTTGCCAAGGATTTTTTGAAGAGATGGTTTTCTAGCTGCGAATTCTTTTAACTTTTGTTTATCGTGAAAGGTTTTAATTTCATCTTCCATCCTGAAGCTTAATTTCGCCGGATACACGATTCTTGGTTGGAGCCCATTTTCTTTCAGTGTTTGAAATATGTTATTCCAGGATCTTCTAGCTTTCAGAGTCTGTGTTGAGAGATCAGCTGTTATCCTGATTGGTTTGCCCCTAAATGTAATCTGCTTTCTTTCTCTTGTAGCTTTTAAAATTCTCTCCTTATTCTGTATGTTGGGCATCTTCATTATAATGTGTCTAGGTGTGGATCTCTTATGATTTTGCACTTTTGGCGTCCTGTAGGCTTCTAGGATATGGGATTCTGTTTCATTCTTCAAGTCTGGGAAGTTTTCTTGTATTATTTCATTGAATAGATTGTTCATTCCTCTGGTTTGGAGCTCTGTGCCCTCCTGTATCCCAATGACTCTTAAGTTTGGCCTTTTAATGTTATCCCATATCTCTTGGATGTTCTGCTTATGGTTTCTTAGCAGTCTTGCTGAACTGTCTATGTTCTTCTCAAGTTGAAATACTTTGTCTTCATTGTCTGATGTTCTATCTTCTAAGTGATCTATTCTGCTGGTAGTATTGTCAATTGAGGTTTTAAGTTGGTTTATTGCTTCCTGCATTTCTAGGATTTCTATTTGTTTGTTCTTTATTACTTCTAGCTCCCTGTGAAATTGATCTTTTACTTCCTGGAGTTGTTTCTGTAGTTCCTTGTCAATGTGATCTTTCATTGTCTGATTTTGCTGTCTCATGTCTTCCTTGAGAGTCCAGATCATCTGAAGCATGTATATCCTGAACTCTTTATCTGACATTCCATCTGTTGCAGCTATTACCTCTTCTAGGGTTGAGTTGACCTGCATTGCTTGTGGTCCTTTCTTTCCTTGTCTTTTCATGTTGCTTGCGTTTCTTTCTGCTTTGTGAAACTGTTGTGTTTTTGAAATTTTTCCCCCTGTTTATTTTTGTTGCTCTTGTATATTTGGGATATCTCTCTTGTAGGGCGGGTAGTGGCTGTGATCCTCCTCTAATCAGGGTGATCTATATACTACGCTGGTTGGTCGTAGGTCTGCCCGCCCTGCGGGCACGGGTGGCTGCTCTACTCTGCCCCCACTCCAATTGCGGTGACGTTCCTACCACGTCCTCGGATCGTTGGTCCTGATCCGGACGTGGGCAGCAGCTCTTCTCCACCCCTACTCCAATTGATGTGACGTGTCTACCACGCTGGTCGGCCTCCAAGCCTGTTCCGCCGGTGGGTCTCAGATCTGCCCACCCTGCGGGCCTGGGCTGCAGTTCTGTTCAACCCCCACTCCCAGTGGGGGTACCTAACTGCCTCTCCAACGGGTCTCTGGGCTCCTTCCGGATGCTGGCGGCGGCTCTGTTCAACCCCCACTCCAACCAGTGTGACGTGACTGCCTCGATGCTACTCGTCCACTACACTGGCCGGCTGCCGAGCCTGTCCTGCCAGTGGGACGCAGGACTGCCTACCTTGCAGGGTCAGACGGCAGCTCTTCACGGCCTCTACTCCAAGTGGGTTGACTTGGCTACCCTGCCGTCGGGTCGCTGGTCCTGTTCCAGGCGTGGGCGGCTACTCTCCTCGGCCCCAGCTGCAGTTGGGGTGTCGCGATACCACACCGGCGGGACCCTTAGCCTGCTCTGGGCACAGGAGGCAGCTCCACTCTGCCCTCCAGGCCCCCGCAGTACCCAGCAGGACCCGGACCAAGAAGCAGTCCCTGTAGGATCCCCAACCCTGAGCCAGAGCCGCTTCGGGAGCCAGGAGCCGGTCTCTCTGATCCCCGCCACTTTCTGCTAGGAGCAGGCTCCTCAGGGCAACCGCCGCGGGTTCCCCAAACCCAGGCCAGAGCCGCCCCGGGAGCCCAAGCCTGGCCGCACCAGACTCTCCCTGCTAGGTGCCCAAGCCTGGCCGCACCAAACTCTCCCTGCTCGGTGTACACTCCCCTTGGAGCAGAGTCTAAGACGCACTTCCCGCGGGCTCTCCAGCTCCGGGTCAAAACTGTTCCAGGAGACAGAGACCCGCTGCCCCTCGTCGCAAGTTTCACTTGTGGCTGGCCTCAGCTCGCGGTCCCCGCAGGCTCCGCGGCCCTGGGCTCAAGCAGCCACGAGGGCCAGAACCCAGCCTCTCCAATCCCTGCCACACTCTGCTCGGAGCAGGGTCCACAGAGGTATCCCAGCCTCAGGCCCAGGTGGCCCCCGCCCGGGCCTGGCAGCTCCAACCTCTCCCAGCTCAGTGTGTGCTCAGACAGGGGCAGGGTCAAAGACACAGTCGCCGTGGGTTCCGTAGCCCCGGGCCAAGAAGGATCTCCCGCCCTGGGCCAAAGCAACCCGGGGAACTAGAATCTGGCCGCTCAAAGCCCGGCGCCCGCCTTGCCAGGGGTGAGGCCTGAAGAGTATTCTCCTCAGAGTTTCCAATCCCGAGCCTGAGCGATCTGTCTGCGCGACGCAGGCAAATACCAGCCTGGAATCACCTGTTCTGTAGTTGAATGAGCTGAGATCGTAGAAAACAGGGATGATTGCGTCAGCTCTCCATGATGGCGGCTGCAGTTCTCCTGCGTGTTCCGACCGGTGTCGGGAAACGAACTGGACCGATTCTCTCCTGTATTTCAAAGCTGGAATTCAGCACTCAGCGCGGCTAGTGTGCCACTGGCAGGAGCCTGCAGAATCCGCTTCGCTGTAATCCCGCTCTGGTAACTCGCGGCTAATTAACTCGGGCGCGTCCCAGACTCCATCCACGGGGCGGTCTGCCGACCAAGTACTGCTTCGCTCCCTTCGGAGAAATCCGGTGTTGATCTCTTGAGACTGTTTTCTACACTGATCCCTAGTCTTTTTTGTAGACTTGGAGAGAAACCCCTGACAAATGGGCTTCCTAGTCCACTGTTCATAATCTGAGGACCTGAGAATGGCTATGGGAACCTTATTCTGCCATGATGTTCTTCTGCCTCACCCAGATCCCTCCTCTAACCTTTTTTTCATTGTTCATACTTTATGGCTTCCACAGCCTCTCTTCAAGAAGAGTGGGAAAAGGATGGGAGCGCTTTAGCTTTAGGGTTAGTATTTGTAGAATGGATAGAGGAGATTCTATGTATTCATTTTCTTGATATTTTTACTCTTTGACATATGACATAACATGCTCTTTATGTGAGGTCTTGGGAGATCTTTGGAGTTGTGTGGAAAAATGTGGGATCTGATTGCTGGAACCCATTGCACCTACATTTATTGAACATTATTACACTCTAGGTAACACACTAGGCTTAATGTTCCTTAGGACAGCCATATGGGACAGCTGTATTAGACCCATTTTATAGACTTGGAAATACAAAGGCCCAGAGAATGTAAATCACTAGGTTTCAGTAACATAAGTATAGAAACAAACTTTGGACATGGATCTACCTCTCAAACTTTAGTCTTACCACCCCTCCATATCCCCTCCATAGTGTGTAAACTTCATGCACTGTCGAAGACAAAGCCGCAAGGACAGGAGGGAGTCTTCCCAGGAGTCAGTGCTACAGAACGTCATAAAAACATTTAAAATCAGTAACACAAGATTTCCCAGGCAATACCATTGCTCTGAAGAATTTTAGTGTGGCAGGACTTTCTGCTTTATTTTTTTAATACATAGGTTAGAAATTGAGAAACAGCTTTTTCAGACCTAATTGCACAAATCGTCATAAGTAAAGTCATTGCTATTTTAGTACTTCAACACTTTCTATGCTACCAAGACTTACACTTTTTTCCTTGCTTCAGCTGTTTACCGGGGCCTAGCTAGAAAATCTCAGTATACAGGTAGAAGATTACCTCAAACTAGAAAGATAAAAGGAACCATTCAGCTGGGTGGTCAGGCAGGTTATCTCCATTGCCTTGGGTTTTCCTCTACCTACCTTTTATATTAATAGTTGCCAACCAAGCCTAGAATGAGATCTTCCTCTGATTCTCTCCCTCTGTTCTCAGCCCCCTTAGCAGACTGTCCCATTAGTCAAAGGAAGAATCCATCAAACCTGGGATTCAGATCAGTGATCTTTCACATTTACCGCAAATGGATTTTCTTTTTTTTCATTTGGTAACTTTTAATTCCAATCAGCCAGTCATTTATTGGGCAAACTATCTCTGTGAGGATACTAAGAAATAAAAGCTTCCTAGCCATTGGGAAATTCATGGCTTACTCATTTTGTTCTTTTAAATTCATCCTGAAGCCACTGTTCCTTCCCGTGAACCATGATTGGCCCTGTCCTGGGTATCAGAGAGAGCCTGGACTCAGCCAGAATCCCTATGAACAGTTTAAGTTTAAAGAGAACTGAAAGTAGTCACTTCTAGCATCTCGATCTTGAAAGTGACAGTAGACTGAGCCCCTCAGCATCCAGGTGATGGACTCTACAGTCTTTTCCATTCAAATGGCAGCCTGTGGCTAGCACTGTCTGCAACATGCAAGTGCTCCTGCCCTAGGTTAACCTCTTTTTTTTTCATTTTTTATTTTAATTGGTTATATATTACAGCAGAATGTATTAAAATTTATATTACACATATAGAGTGCAAGTTTTCATATCTCATTGTACACAAAGCGGAGTCACACCATTTGTGACTTTACACATGTACTTAGGGTAATGATCTCATTCCACCATCATTCCTACCCCCGTTCCCTCTTCCTTCCCCTCCTTCCCCTTTTTCCCTTTGCCCTATCTAGAGTTCATCTAATCCTCCCATGCCATCCCAAACCACATTATGAATCATCAGCCTTAAATCAGAGAAAACATTTGGCATTTGTTTTTTTGGGATTGGCTAACTTAGCATTATGTTCTTCAACTCCATCCATTTAACTGCAAATGCCATGATTTTATTCTTTTTTAATGCTGAACAATATTCCAGTGTGTGTGTGTGTGTTTGTGTGTGTGTGTGTGTTTGTGTGTGTGTGTATCACATTTTCTTTATCCTTTCATCTACTAAAGGGCATCTAGGTTGGTTCCACAGTTTAGTTATTGTGAATTGTGCTTCTATAAACATTGATGTGGCTGTGTCCCTGTAGTATGCTGCTTTTAAGTGCTTTGGGTATAGACTGAGGAGTGGGATAGCTGGGTCAAATGGTGGTTCCATTCCAAGTTTTCCAAGGATTCTCCATACTGCTTTCCATATTGGCTGCACCAATTTGCAGCCCTACCAGCAATGTATGAGTGTATCTTTTCCCCCAAATCCTCGTCAACACTTTTTGTTGTTTATATTCTTAATAGCTGCCATTCTGACTGGAGTGAGATGAAATCTTAGAGTATTTTTGATTCGCATTTCTCTAATTGCTAGAGATTTTTTTTTATATATTTGTTGATTGATTGTATATCTTCTTCTGAGAAGTGTCTGTTCAGTTCCTTGGCCCATTTACTTATTGGGTTATTTGTTCTTTTGGTGTTAAGATTTTTGAGTTCTTTATATATCCTAGAGGTTATTGCTCTATCAGATGTGTGCATGGCAACAAATTGTTCCCAAGTTGTAGGCTCTCTATCACTATCACCACACTGATTATTTTTTTTTTCCTGAAAAGAAGCTTTCTGGTTTGAATTCATCCCATTTATTGATTCTTGATATTAATTCTTGTGCTATAGGAGTCTTATTAAGGAAGTTGGGGCCTAATCCGACATAACAGAGATTTGGGCCTGCTTTTCCTTCTTGTAGATGCAGTGTCTCTGGTTTAATTCCCAGGTCCTTAATCCACCTTGAGTTCTGTCTCACTGCTGGAAAAATTATCTCTGAATCACAGTCTATCATATTTTAACCAAACTCTGAATTCTTATTTCATTTGTTCAGACTTGTAGAAGTGTGCTTGGCACGTGCATGCATACACACACACACAAACACACACATATACTCTCTTATCCTGATCATTACCCTGACAGTGAGTTAACTCAGTGATTATAGTCTGGACGATAGCATATTTAGATTTCATTTTATTACATGCTATTTATAAGCTACAGAGAAATCCAACTTTTATATTTAACTGATCTTTAAAAGCTTGTTGAATCAGAAATTAAAATCACTATAAATCACAGAACAAGTCAGTAATTCAAAGTTTCTAATACTTCAGAGTATTTTCAGGATATAAGTATCTGCTGATATATGTAGATTTCTCATAATGAAATATGTCAATATGGCATCTTCCTTCCAGAGAGCTCCTAAGTATTTATAAACATCATCTTATTAAACCTTACATTTATTAAGGTACTTAAGCCATCTGTGTAATGTATTACACTGATTTTATACAAACAATGCTATAGTATAAAGGGGGAAATTAAGAGATGACTATAAATGATCATAGCTTCCCAAAGAAAAACTGACACTCTTGGGTCTCTGGTTGAAATATTCACTTTAAAAACAGAAATACACATAGTTCTTCCTCAAAATTAATTAAAATAAAATTTTGAAGCCAGCATATGCCTCATGTCCAACTAACACAACAGCTCCAGATCTTCTATCTAGGGAGAGATGACAAGCAGGCTAGGAAGCTGGGACATCATGCTTAAGTTTAAGTACGAGTACCGGGCCATGGTGCAAGAGATAGTGTAAGGCAGCACATGATGGATTGTTGTTTTTCTGGTAGAGACAGTCAGGTCTGGAAGATCATAGCAGGGAGGGCTTCTGGGGATGTGGAGTAGTTTCTCAACTTCCTACCATTGCAGGTGAAAATGCATGGCAGTTTCTATGACTTTACAGTAGTGTCACTGTGTGAATTGCTAGTGACACGAGAGTCAGGCTTGCAACAAAGTTTATGTTGTGGGCATTATAAAGCCACTCGCAATCTGGTGAGAGGAAATTTGTATGGGTGCATAGTATCAAGTTGTCAGTAATGGAAGGCCTGTGGGGAGATAAAGAAGGAGGTATGGAGAGGGGAGGAAAGGGAAGAAAGAGCTGTCTCCCATGTTTCATATTCCAGGAATCTGAGCCCTGTGGTTTAACCTAGATTGAAAAGAATTTTGAATCTTTGTCTTGGCTTTGCCAATTATAAAATGTGATTTTCATACAATGATACAGGAGTGTGGAAGGCAATCTGTGTCTTTGCTTTCCAATTAATTAATTAATTAATTTGTTCATTGGCTCATTCAAGTGCCTGGAAATGTGCTCTGATTTGAAAAATAGGAGTAGTAATAACTCTTCTGCCATAGGGGTATTGTATCAGTATAGCTAAAGAGTGCATGTCAAATCTTCTGAAAATTTCAGGCTATTATATAAACAGACAGCATCATTAAGTACCATAGACATGTACCATCATATTGAGAAGATTTTCAAGTATTATACTGCTATTAAAGCAGTGTCTTATGTCCCATGTATTTAGGACCAAATGGGTAATATGAATTCATGGAGCAAAATAGAGTTTGAGGTCAGTTGGGTCCCTGAAGTTATTCTGATTGACAAGTCCTAGGTGAGGGTCTCTAGTAGTTTGTCTTAGTTTCCTGGTCTGTACTGCAGCACAGTGGTGCATGGTTTTTATACTAACAAGATCACTTTTAAAATATGTAAAGCCAGGAAGGAAATGTTCAGTGTGATAAGATCGGTTGTTGATCTTGGCAGGGCTTTGAGAATATGGTGTGGCCTGTTTCCCTCTATTCCTGTGGTAGTAGAGAGGAAGAGGTTTAGAGAATTGGCCTCTGCTCAATCCTGAGCCAAAATTATTATGACTTTTATGAAGGGATGTAATGTTTTACCAAGTTAAGGAACTTCCTTGTTAGATTTTTCTGTGTCTCTCAAAGTCCACATGGATGAACAAAATAGTATTATCATTTGCATCCCTGCTTTACCCTCCAAAATGTTCTAGTCTGAAAACATGAGCTAAAAGAAATTGTCACATTTTTGTGACTATGGGAAAGTTATTTGCTATTTCTGCTGTTTCTGGATATTGGCCTTTTAAAGCATATAATGAGGATCCAGAACATGGTGACTTTTTTTTTTTGGTACTGGGGAGTGAACCCAAGGGTACTTAACCATTGAGCCACATCTCCAGCCCTTTTAATATTTTATTTTGAGACAGGGTCTTGCTAAAGTTGCTTAGGGCCTTGCTAAGTTGCTGAGGCTGGCTCTGAAGTTGTGATCTCCTGCTTTAGCCTCCTGAGCCACTGGGATTATAGTGCCTGGCTAGAACTAGGTAACTTTTAATTCTCCTTCCAACTTTAGCCTTTTGGGGGATCTCTGATTCCGTATCATCACAAAGCCTATTTCAGGGGTTGCACTCTCCCCCTTCAGGACCCTGGAGAGCAACCCAGCTTGCCTTCTTCACAGGGCCACTTCTGAAGAGGACCATCAGGGGGTTTGCAATCATCTGGATTTATATGTGGGTTGACAGGCAGCAAGCCGCTCATAAGCAAAAAATTCTTCCTCCAAATGCCCACTCTCTTTTTAAAGATAAGTTTCCTCCCTCCATGTTGAATAGATGCATTTTTTGATGCTAAGGCATAGTGCCTTCCTGTTCTCCAACTTGTGCCATTTCTTTCTTCCAGAGTGTTCTGTGCCAGACATATGAGAATGGGTAACCTGTGGGGATGAGGACTGCTCTGATCATGGAGGCCTTAGTAGCTTACTGACCTACAAGACAAGCAATGTACTGTAGCAAGCAGATGATGGATAGTTGTGCTGTCTAGAAGCACAATACATCCTCTGAATACTGAAGGGAAAAAAAAAACCTTTTATGCTGCTGAGTCACAAAGATTTGAATAACATTGAGAGGGAATGTAAAGATCTTCAGGGCCAGTGTAACATATTCAAAGTTGTAGATTCCTTGGAAAACTAGAGAGTAGCTGCTTCATCATTAAGGTGGCCTTGACACCTGAGTGTTGGCTCCCTGTTCTGACTGCCCTGCCTCTTCCTACCTTGTGTAGCCTGTGGCTTATTCCTTTCAACCTTATTAGGTGGATTCCAAGTTTAACTTTGCCCGACATCCCATTGACATTAGGAGCAGACCTATTTCTAATTTTCTTTTGTTCCCTGGTGGGTTTAAGTGTGCCTTTAGTTAACTGTGACCTCAATGGTAGAGAGAAGTGGGGGGTGAAAGGATTAACTGAAGTTGGTGATCCATGTGGCTTCACTTCCTTCCTCTATTCCTGGCCTTTCACAGTGGTAGTGAAAAGGATTAAATAGAAATACAGTAGAATCTTTTCTTTATCTAATGGTCTGTTTTTGGATGCCGTCACTAGATTCACATGAAGGTATTTCATTGTATACATGAAGCCTAAGATGTATTAAAATAGAAAAATAAGACTCCATTTGCAACTCGGAATGATTTCATCATCTTGGGTTGTCATGGCTTCTCGTGGACCTGGCTCTACATGGGATGAATGGAAGGCAAAATAGAATGCAAGAAAAGTAAATTGTTTTCTTTTAGAAAAAAATATTGATGCTTGCATTTTTATTGTTATAATTTTACTACATGGATATGTACAGCTATTTTTTTTAAAGGAAAGCAGAGAGAAAATAAAAAATCAGAACAATACCCATGATGGGACTGTATTTGAAAAAATACATATACATTTATATTTTAATTGTGTCTATTAGTTTTATGCTTCACTTGTTGGAAAGGATCAGTGGGGAATAAAAAAAAATGCATGAGCCATGAGGATTTTCTTGTTGAAAAAAAAATTCCAATTGCTATATTAGTTTTCTGGTTAGACCAGTGGTGCTGATGTTGTCATTGAAAAGAACTGATTTCCTATTCTACTGTAAAGGAAATTAATCTAATTTAATTCCTTTAATTAAAGGAACTTTTAATTTAACTAATGTTATAAATGATAACAGCCAGAACTGTTGGGTGCCAGAAAGCCTATTTATGGGTGTACCTGTAATTTTTTTGTTCTTCATTTAGGGGTGTGTTTGGGATGGGGTATGGGGAGGAGGAGTGTTGGAAGGAAAAGTTTTCTTTGCCCTCTTTTTCCTACCCTAACTCCACATTCAATTGACTCTTGTCCCCTAGCTCATCCTTTTAACTTCTGGTGTTTTTTTTTTTTTTTCCAGCAGGGTTTCCAGAGTTACTGAGCTAGCTGGTTAATGTGGCTGGACCCCCGCTTGAGGGTTTTCCTTAGCAATTAGAGCAGAAATAATTTCTCTTCTCCTTAAAGGGCCTGTGAGAGGCGGTCTCTACCTTTCCTCAGGAATGTCATGACACATCCCTACTCATTAGACTCTATTAGCCTGAGGGCATCACTTTCCTGACAGCAAATCTCACACATATGTACTTACAGGCTTCAGGTTGGGGCCATCAGTGGGTACTTGGGGACACTCAGAATGCTGTATCACCCAGAATGGAGTTTTATTTCCATTGGAGGTAAACAGCCTCGGGCTGCGATTAATCCTGGTATCTCCTCAGCAAAGCACTTAAGCAACTTAGTCACTTGGTGCTCTTCTGCTAATACCTACTTTCCAGGTCTGATACTGTCTTTGGCTGAAGGAGAAGCAAGATGAGGGAAATGCATAATTCAAGTTTCTTGAATTCCTTGACATTTTAGCCTCAGAGACCCAAAGCCACACTGGGGGAAATGCAGACTTTTTGCTCAATCATTGCTAAGCTGAGGTTAGTGTTTTATAATTCTTTAGAGATGGTTCATATATTCACTTGTCTTCATTATAGCCCTGTGAGATGGATGTTCTTGTATCTTATAGATGGGGACTTTGAGGTGCTGAGAAAAGAAGCAACTAGTTCAAGGGTATACAGTAAGTCAGGGGCAGACAGGAGCCAGAGTCCAGGGTCCTTTCCTATTCCTCTGTTCAGGGAGTTTATTTTCTACCACTGTTACTACTCAAGAGAGTCAAATTGCTTTCTCTGGGCTAGCATTCAGGACTTAGATTTCCTCCTCCGCTTCCAGCTTCTCATGGAATAAGTTCAAGGAATCCAATTTATTTACTGGGATAAAAACCCCCAAACAACCAAAAAGCACATTTTCATGTATAATTTTATGAAATTAGGGGACCTGGCCAGTTCACAACACTCCCTGTAGGACCATGGTCTACCACGTTATAAATTCCAGCTTTTGTTCCTAAGTTGGTCTTTAGATTCTAGAAGGCTTATGCAGAATTGGCTTTACATTTAAATGCCCCTTATTCCTGGAATTTGGAGTGTTGAGAGGTTTGTGGTTTCGGTACCACAGAGATAGGGCCCCTTGTCCTTGTGTGATCTGTACGTCTTACGTGTGCCTCGGTGCTGATGTGCAGTGGCCATGGGCCTAACCTTGAATCACAACTGACTGCAGATGAGCCGTCTGGTCATTTCTTCAAATGTGGAATAGACGAATCGGCCTACTCTCCTGTGTTTCATAATTGGCTTTACACTATTCTGATGTAAATTTTGATATTTAATGTTTCAAGGTGGTAAACCCTTTATTTGTGAAGGTGACTTTGCAATCACAAGGTCTCATTGAAAACTACTGGCAGTGAAATAAAGGGTCAGACAATGGAGAACTCTCATTTAGGAGGACATTTGTCATTATTGCTTCTTCTATGAATACCTTACTAGATATACACTAAAACCTGCAGAAACTAATAAGAGAGCTCCGGAGGTATTTGAACACATTGAATTCTGATTAATTTTCACGAATGTTAATTTTTCATGAATATTAGAGTGATGTACAACGATTTCACACTACAAGCCTCTTCCCTTCCCTCTCCAACAAACGATTAAACCTAATTAATAGCATCTATATTTTAAGACAACAATTCAGATCCTTAATTTAGCTTACACAAATTTTATATAGTCTGACCAGTGTTTCCATTTATTTTTTATAGTCTGGCCAATCTTTCCTTCTACAGTTTTATCTTGTGATCAGTTTTCTTTATCCTCTAACCACAAATTCTTTTAGTTCTTCAAATGTACCATATTCACCTAAGCCACTGGACCTTTGCACATGCCATTTCTATAATGCCAATCAATTTCTATTCATCCTTAATTTTCAGGCCAAAAGAAAGGGGTCAGTTGTGTTTTACGTTTTCTCCATAAAATAGAGTTCATTTTCTACTGAGCAGTTTTTGATCATTTGATTGATGTCTGCCTGTCTCACAGGTTTTAAGTACCCTGAGAACTCTCTACTTGTGCCATCAATGTCTTCCACAAAACTGCCACATAATAGATAGTCAACAATATTAGCAAATACTTGAATGGATGCATAAATGGAAAAGCTGTATATAGAGTCTGAATTTTGACCTCTGCTCTTAGTCTTCCAGATTATTCCATTAGATATAACTTTTTCCTTTGCCTCAGTGCCCACATCTGTGAAAAATTAGCATCTGTTCTGTCCAGTCCATTTGTAAAGTTTGTTATGAGATCAAACCAGAACCTGCATGTGAGTGTGCATTAACAATTCCAGCGTGCTTGGTAAACAGGCACAAGGAAAGGCGAAGATGAAGTCATCTTCACATCTCTGTTTTGAACTTTTGGGGATTTCTGCTTCTGGATGAAGGCAGTTAATTTATAGAAGGCTTTTGGTGCTTCCCTGGTCTGATTCACAGCACAAGGTGAGTTGTGCTCTGCTCTCAAGTTGAATTTACATGTGCCTGTGTCAGCGGGAGCTCTGGTAGGCGTGAAGGAGTGGAGGAGAAGGTAATTTACAGATGGGGCACAGACATGAACTGATGATAGGTGAGACTCAGGCACACATGTCCCTCTGCTGGAGAGCAGACACAACGGAGGACACAGGTGTTGTCTGTATAGTGGACATGTCACCATCATAAAACCCTGTCAGACTGTTCCTTAATACTGCATTTGAGGCTTACAGGCAGGGCTTCCCATCAAGCCCCTGGGCATGGTTTCTAGAGTGGCCTCTGCTACTTTGGCGTATCATTATTATGAAGCTTGATGGGTATGTTTTTCTGAAATAGTTTGAAATTATGAAAGGTGTAAGGTATTTCAAACTATCACCCTGCCTTTCATCCTATTTTATAGGAGTAGTCATTATGAGCACTTTTATTTCTATTCTTCAAATTTTTCTTTGAATATACAAACACATATTTCAATAATAAATAACATCAGACATAGTGTTATTCAGATTGATTTTTTCATTTAAAAGAATACGAGTCCAATGAACTATTGATTTGCAGTAGAAACATCCTCAGGAGGAATGAGGGCTGCTTTGCTTTCTGTAGGATGGTCTGGGCAGCTTTGTCCCTTGGCAGTGTGTGGAGCAGCACTCACCTGCAAGCTTCCAGCTTCCTGCTTTGGAATACATCCCTCTTGCCTGTCACAAACAGCAGGGACCGGAGAACCAGGGCAGGGAGCCAGGAGCCCGTGCTCTCATAGCGGCATGTCCTATCTTGACCGTGTAGCTAGGTGAGACCACGGCAATGAGCCCGTGTTGAGATGGGAGTAACAAAATTGAAATGGTATGTGATGAGGGTCAGCATGGACATAATGCTAGATCTTATTTTGTGTAGCTGAAGCAAAGCTGGTGCTGTTCAAGGTGAACACAATGAGACAAAGTGTAGTTAGTTCAGTGGTGTTTTAGTCAGCTTTTTCACTGCTGTGACTACAAAGATCCACCCAGAACAATCATAGAAGGGGAAAAATTTATTTGAGAGCTCGCACAGTTTCAGAGGTCTCAATCCATAGACAGCTGGCTCCATTCCTCTGGACTCAAGGTGAGGCAGAACATCATGGTGGAAGGAAGTGGTAAAGGGAAGTGGTTCACATTATGATCAGAAAGCAGAGAGAGAAAGTCTCCACTCAACAGATATAAATCTATACCCAAAGCCACGCCCCAATTTCCACCACCTCCAGCTATACCCTACCACTTCAATTACCACTCAGTTAATCTCTATCAGGAAACTAATTCACTGATTGGGTTAAGACTCTTATAACCCAATCATTTCTCCTCTGAACCGCCTTGCATTGTCTCACATGTGAGCTTTTGGGGGACATCTTACCTTCAAACCATAACAAATGATTAAGAGGGACAAGCTTTTGGACAAAAATGAGTTTCTACTCTGGCTTTGCCATGAGCTATGCCACCTTCTGCAAGTTATTTAAGATTTCCAAGCCTCAATCATAAGATAGAAATAATAATAGTGTCTCCCTTGTGGGATTGTGAGAACTAAATGTGATACGGTACACAGATCGGATAGTCCTCTCTGGGTTGCAAATCCTAGTGACTTAAACTACAATAATATATAATGTTCCTTAAACAAGAAGTTTAGGTGAAGCAGCATCTGAGATGAGTCTGTAGCACAGATATAGCATCTGGGAAGAGGCCCTTAGCATTCTTCTACTCCACTCTCCCAGGCATGGTCTCTAGATGCTTTTCTCTGGCAGAGGGGACAGGAATGACCACGACTGTCCAAGACCAGCAGTCCTTCCTGTGGTGCTGGCACATTGCTCATCTGACAAAACAGGTTTGTTGAGGAAGAATAAAGGGGAAGTGTTGGGCAGATGGTCTGCCCAGGTGTCTGCCCAGAAAATCAATAGTTCAGCTCTGTGCGTGGTGTGTGTTTAATCTGTGCCTTTATGATGCAGCTGATGCTTGATCTGATTGGGATGATTCTTCTTGCATGTCTGAGCAGAGCAGAAGTGTACAGAACAAGTAATACCAGTATCTGGTTAATCAGGAGTCATTTGTATGCATGGCCATTGCTGTCAGGATTATGGCATCTTCAGAAGGTCCCAGGCCAAGATCAAACAGGCCTGACTGCCTCCTGCCTCCCTAGTCCATCAGCCCAAATGGCAGGGGTAGCTCTTGTTGGACTTGTGCTTTGGAAAACCTAGGCACCACTTGTCTGCCTTTTGTAGCTGCTCTCTTATAGCTGCCCTCTTACAGCGCATTAAACAGCTGCCCATTCCACATAAGGTGCCGTGGCAGGCCATCTAAGCCAGGGCCCGACTGCGGCTTTTATCCAAGCCAGTCTTCCCACTTATTCTCACTTCCTGATACTCCCAACTCTTGCTTTCTTAGTCCATCAGTCTCTGGCTTTTGACAACTTGTTTGGATTCCTTCTCTAAGGACCAACCTCAGAGTTTCAAGGGTACCCTGCCAGCCCCACTCTATAGCATCCTCCTGGCACAGAAGTCCCACATTTACTTTGTTACACTCTCTTACACTGACTCCTTAACATAGCTTGGTGTTTTTGTTTTCCTGCCATACCTTACCTACAAGTTGGATCCTGGAGAGTTTGTGGACTGCCGCTTTATCTCCCTGAAGTTAGAGCCCATGCCCTGGTGGAATTCAGCATTGCAGCTCGGCTTAAAGCTTCTCTCGGAGTAATTCTGAAATCCAGAGAAGAAAATGATTACAACCTTTACATTATCCACAAAACTGTTAAACATGCAAACTATGTGGCTGAGCCTTGCTCTGAAGCTCATACTTGCTAAGCAGCACATGGAAAAAGCGACTTAGTATTTGCAAGAGGAATGATCTCTGGGATTAACTAAAATGTCACCTCTTTCAAAAGAGAGGATGCTTCAGTATTAACTACAGTCATCCCTTGAGGAGGAAGCAGGGTGGGAAGGTGGAAAAAAACCTTGAAGTCCATGCTGAGTATCTTCTGTTTGCTTCTCCAGAAACATTCTCTTTTCTTCCTTCCTCGCTGTGCTCTGTGTCCCAGCAGCCTGTCTAGATTCCTTCTGAATATCATCAGCAGAAAATATAGGCAGGAGGTCGGAGGAAAGGATCAGAGGGCCTCATTCCCATAGCTCCTTTCCTGTGGAGTCACCTAAGCCTGGCTTTGTCCTTTGACCAGAGGACACAGGCCCCAATTAGGTGGCCCTTTTTGGGTTCACTGCCCTTTTATGCTCAGGAAGGTAAGAGCTCTGCCCATCCCTTTAACTTTTGTGAACTGTGGGGTGCCACCCTGTCCCTTGCTGCTTAGCTACTCCTTACCCACCGCTGTGTAACTGATCCTTTGGGTTTATTATTCTCTTTTCAAATGACCAGATTTTAGTGTAGTAAATCCCACCAAGACCCTGACTGTTACGGATCGCTCTCTGGCTTCCCCACTTCCTAGCAATGTGTCCTCAGGCGCGTTTCTTAACCCCTTTGAGTCTTGGGTTTCTCATCAATAAAATGGGAGTGGCAGTAATCCTGCTTCCTTCTTCCTCACCAGGACGAATAGGAGTCTGCAAATGCTCTGTAACCTTCTGTGCACACAAGGGAGGGTGTCCACCTCTATGACACACCCAGGGCTCCACGTGGGCTTTGGGGAGACTGCAGCTCTCTGGAGAGGGCGCTGCATCTCTCCCATTCCCTCAGCACAGTGGAGGAGAAGCACCTGTGACAGGAGGACAACCTGATGGCCACCCTTCCAAGCTGACCTCTTCCTCCACTCACCTGAGAGTACAGGGCCAGCTCATCAGGAACATGGAGAAGTCTCCTCCTACCACAAATGATTTAATGATGAAATTAGCCTCTGATAGGATGGGTTCTATGACAAGGCCTTTGGGAAATAGAGTTGTGTGGTCGAAAAAGACACAATTGTCAAAATGGTGAAATAGGTGAAAAAGACTGATTTGGGGGCTTTCGTTTTTAAACATTCAGAGAGTCCAGTGTTTGGAGGAGGTAAGTTGTGAGTATCTGTGTCTGGGTAATCTGTCACTGGGGGCTAAAAAGAAAAGGCCCTGATATCTATGTTGGAAATTGCCTTGGGAGGCCTCGTGTCTGACTTCAGGACAGATGTGCCACCCCCTGTAGCAATGGCTCTGTCTCATACCCATCAACTCATCTGTCTTATTACCCTTGGAACACTCGTCAGCATGGGAAATTTCCTTGATCACTTACCTGTTTACAGTTTGGTGGTGTGTCCCCTTCTCCCTCACTCATATCCCTCACCTCCAGGAAGGACTGTCGGCTGCTTGAACTTGTTTTGTTTTAATGCTGAGTCCTCTGCAGCTGGCCAGATGCTGGGAACATAGTGGACACTCAGTTCTGGTTGAGTGGGTGAATGAGTTAATAAGCTAAAGGATTCCCACACATATAGGTGGCTGTCTTGGGCATGAGAGGAATTCTGGAACTTTAAGGAGCTCATATATAACTCTTTCCATAACTTCAAAGAGAGGAACATGAACACCTAATGCCAAGACTTGAAATGCTCAGAGCCCAAATGGAGGCAAAGGCACAGGTTAACCGTTGCATAATTTGAAAATGGAAGATTTGACTTCACAGGGAAATGAGAGAGTCAAGCCAGACTACTGAGTTCTTGTTTAGATTCTTTTTTCTTAAGGTTTCCTTTTGCCTAAGCTACTAGAGCTACATTTTAATAATTTCTTTTAAAAAAGGAGGTCTGGAGGTGTAGCTAAGTGGTAGGATTCTTGAGTAGCATGTACCAGACCCTGGGTTTGATCTCCAGGATAATAATAGCAATAATAATAATAGTTATTAGTTAATAAATAAAAATAGCCCCATGTCATGGGTTTAATTGAAGCAATACATGGAAAGCATATAGATTTTTGTCTGGGACATAGTAAGGACTCAGTAAATATTGATACTGAGGATGATGATGGTGATGATGATGATGATGATGATTACCAGAGTAGTAGTAGGAGGACAGGAAGAAAAGAAGGAAAAGTTTATGAAATAAAATTCAGTGAATCTTGGCCAGCAAGTGAGAAAACTTTGGTTCCATGTATACTACTCAGCTCTTTGTGACATTTGGCAAGAACTTCCCTTCTTTGAGCATTGTTTGCAAAATGAGGAATTTGAACCTGGTAGGTTCTGTGTGCTCTCAAATTATGATTAGTTTGCATGGAGTTGGGCTTGGAGGATGCAGTCTATTTGTATATAAGAGCGTATGATCATATGCATGTGGGGTATAGTTTTCCCTCTTGTTAATTTTTTTTTTCTGTTTATGCCATCAGGTTACTAAGCAAAAAGAATAGCATGTCTCTTTGATCTTTCTACCCCAAGGCTCACACACTTTGGATACAGAGGAGATTCTCAAATATCCATTGGTTGCTTGATTGACTGATTTGGTTAGATGTTAGGGTTTGGAAAGATTCCAGCAGATTCAGAAGAGAAGGAAAGAAAGGGTAAAGGATAATTTCATTAAAAATTTTTCTAAATTGTCCATGATATGTTTGTGTTGCTTTATGTATACATGTATATTTTAGAAAAGGAAATACAAAGAGGGTGGAAGACACCCATGAGAAAGTAGGAAAGGAAAGATGAATATTAATCTGGTGTCTTCTGTGTGCCAGGGGCTTACAGCATTTCATTTGACCTTCAGAAGTACCTTGTGAGATGTGGGAGCAGCTGTTTTTAAGGCATCTTCATTTCCATTTTGATTGTGAGGAGGTAGGATCATGGAGAGCTAACCTGTTTCAGGTCCCAGTAGGAGGCAGGTTAGAAGTGATTTGAAACCCAGGTCTGCATGATTGCAAAGCCATCACACTCTCCTCTGTGGGGTAGCTATTGCACATCTCTTCCCCACTTCTCATACTCTCAACACTTCCAGGCTTTTGTTCACATTCCACTGATAAACTTCCTTCCTACCTCACCCAGAAAATAGAAGCAGAACCTACCTCATTCTGTACCATGGACTCTGCATGCTCCTATTTAGGGTCTCCACTTTTCCTTTTGCATGATCAACTTCAACTGGTATTCCATCCCTCCTTTACTGCATCAACGGGACCATCTCCAGCAGCATATATACATTCTACAAACCCATTATATGTCAGTACACACCTTCACTCCATTCTATCTCTTTCTCCAACCAGGATCCCCATTTTTCTGTGTCTCTTCACAGCAAAACTCCCAAGAAGAACTGGTAAATACTGTATCTTCATTGCTTCCCCTCCCATTTTCTCTCTAATTCATCCTGACCAGGTTTTGTTCCCTATCATCCTACCAAACCAACTTTGATTCAGGTCACCACTGTCCTCCATGTTGGTAATTCCAAAAGTCAGTCCTCCATCTTCATCCTACTGGATCTGTCAGCTGCATTTGTTTGCTCCCTCCTGGAAAATTATTCTTCAGTGTGTTACTGGGCCACCAAAAATGTGGAACAGTCCTTACTTTTTCTCACATTGTAAATGCATTTATAAGTAAATTCTATTCATTTTATCTTCATAATATGTAAAAAAATGACACTTTTTACAGTATCTCTGCAACTATCTGCCTGGTCCAGACTGTCACTAACTCTCACATGTGCTATTGCAATAGTCTTCAATGAGTTGCCCACATTTTCTGTGACCTTGTTCTGAGCCTGTTCTTAACCCACCAACCAGTGTAATCCATTTAAATTAGGTAATGTAAGCCCTTTCCTCAAAACTCTACAAAGCTTCCCATCTCACTTAAAGTAGGAGATTATAGAATGACCTGTAAGTCTAAAGAGATGGAGCTCTTAGTTGTGTCCCTGGCCCCTTTCCCTATCACTATTCCCTGCTTACTCTGTGCCAGGCTTGTCACTTATTACTCTGTTCCTTAGGCTCTTGTGTTCCTTGACATTCTCCACATGTGCCTGCCTTAGTCCTCTGCATTGGCTGTTTGTTCTGCTTGTAACACTGTTCTTATACACAGGCTCCTGGCTTCTTTCCTTCCTTCCTTGAACTCTCTATACAAGTGCCTCCTCATGCATAAAACCATATTGTTCTCCATCCCTCTTACTCTGTTTTATCTGCATCTTTAACTTCTAGTATTGATTGATTTATTACATATTTCTATCTCCACATTTCTACCTTTTCCTAAGAAGGCAAGGGTTCTTCAAAACACAGAACTATACCCAAACCATTGTAGATAATAAATGTCTATTGAAGGAAAGAATGAACGACTATACTACATTGCCTCCTTTCTATCTTGTGTTACTAATGACTGAACACTTTGAATTCCATATGCTCTTGGTATAAAACCAAACCAGACCAGATCAAAACAAAAAATGAAGAAGATGGCCTTGATTTTCTGAGAACCATCAAATGGCGAAGCATTGGAGACTGTTGTGCAGTCTTGTGGGGCTGGAAGGCTATGGGTGAGGATATTTTAAATGGGTACAGAACAGAGATAGCTTCTGGCTGGTTTGGAAGTGCCACTGAGCCTTTCTGTGGTTGAAAAAGACCAATGATATGGATTTTTGTCAGGTGAAGCAGGTGGGATGGAGTAGAGGGCTTAGTTGGAACAGTGCCAAAGAACTGCCACTTCTTTAGCACCTACTACAAGCCAGGCCTTGTGATTTACAAACATTATTTTATTTCAATATAACATAAAACCTAGGAGGTATCTCTTGCTTCCTAATTTTTTCAGTGCAGCCACTGAAATCTCCTTGATGGTGAGGAAAAGCTCTAGGTTTCTCTTCAGACCTGTGTTCTAACTCACAGAAACATGTCCAGAATATTTAGAGGAGGATTCAGATATTTACTAGGTGTAAATAGAAACTGATCTGATCTAGGTCAAGCTTTCTTATTTATTTTTGAGCCTGTACAGTACCATGGGGGACACAGAACTAAATGCACATTATATCTTCTTAGAAGCTTGTGGTCTTATCTGACACATAAAAACCAACACAATGACTCCTATAGTTAATAGACAATACTGTATGATGCAGTGCTGAACTATGTGTCAAGCTTATGTTAAGTGCAACTATAATTGAGAAGGAGGAAGAGTCTGTATCATCCTTTCATTTAGCATTTATTGAGTGTGTTTTATGTGTTAGGTCCTGTCATAGTTTTGGGGAATAAAGAGACGATGGTGGTGGTGATGGTGATGATGATGACAATGTTAACGATGATGATTGCATGATGTCATTTAAATGAAACATCCAGAATAGGCAAATTCATAGAGTCAAATAGTAGACTGAGGTATGGGAGAGGAGTAATAGAGAATTATTACATTATGGTTACGGAGTTTCTGTTCAGGGTGATAAAAAAACATTTTAGAAACTGATTTGATGATGGTTATACAACCTTATGAACATAATTAATGCCACTGAATTTTCCATGCAAAAATGGATAAAATGACACTCTTTGTTACACATGTTTACCACAATGAAAAACTTAATAATGTAATATATCAAAATTTATTGATGCCTATACATTAAATAGATGAATTGTATCATATGTGAATTATGTATCAATAAAGTTGTTAACAATTACCATTCAAGAAAATAAAACACATATTGAAAAGGGCCTATCATGGATCTGGTACCTATAAAGTCAAGGACCTATAAAGTCAACTTTGAGATCTATCTCAGTAAAAGTATTACATTTTAAATAAAATTAAAAAGAAGCTTAATAAACTCAAGGCCAAAACCCATATCACTAAAAAATAAACAAAATTCAGGTTGGCATCAGACATTTTTACAGCAACATATAAAAAAAGACAAGTGTAGTACTTTCAATAAAACTCAAGAAAAGATATGGCGAGAATAGCTTCTGAGTGGTATCTGGAATCAAAGGACCAGAATGCAAAAGATGGAAGCCAGAGAGTGCATGAAACTTCCAAGACATGCAAATAATTCATTGTGGTTGGAATCTCTGTAAAGTGGAGTGGAGAGACTCCTAAGGCCTTAATTTCATCAGGTAGTTCATTTATTCATGCATGTACTCAACTGACATTTCTTCGGTTACTTTCTCAGTTAATGTGTTACTGAAAGTGTTGTTTATGACATCTATTTAAAGATGTTTTAGTCAGCTTTTTGTTACTGTGACCAAAAGAGCCCACAAGAACAATTTAGAGGATAAAAACTTTGTCTCAAGGTTTCAGAGGTTCAGTCCATGGTTGGCCAACACCACAGCTCTGGGCCCAAGGTGAGGCAGAACATCATGGCAGAAGTGCACAGCAACCAGAAATCAGAGAAAGAACTCTATTCACAAGGAACAAAATGTAAAACTCAAAGGCATGCCCATACTGAGCTACCTCCTCCAGCTACACCCTCCCTGCTTACAGTTGCCACCCAGCTAATTCATATCAGAGGATTAACCCGCTGACTAGGTTAAAACTCTCATAATTTAATCATTTCACCTCTGAACATTTTTGCATTGTGTCACACATGAGCTTTTGGGGGACACCACATATCTAAACCATAACAAGAGATGAGTGAAGGTTTCAGAGACTAGAGGAATATGCATACCAATTTTCATTTACAAATGAAAATGTAACAAGGCATTTACTTGAGTAATTTTCCAGTTGTTCCAAATATCTTCTTTCAAATGACGATTTGCATTTCAATCTTCCCATCAAACCTAGTATGGGAAGTGCTGGTGGACAACATTTTAAATTTTATTTTTTAATTTTTCATTAGCACACAATAGTTGTCCATATTTATAAGGTACAGTGTGACATTTCAATACATGTATATAATATATTCTGATCAAATAAAAGTAAAGAGCATTTCTATCTCATTATCATTTCTTTATGTTTGGAACTTTTGAGCTCCTCTCTTCTAGTTCTTCATATAGTGTATAATAGGCTATTGATAACCATAGTCACCCAACTTTGGCGTATAGCACTAGAACTTATTTCTTCTAAGTGTGTGGAACCTATTCTCCAACTTATTTCTATTCCCCTTCCAAATCAACTTCCAAGACTCTAGTAATGACTATTCTGCTCTCCTATGCATTGAGATCAGTTTCTTTTTTCTTTTTAGCTTCCACATATAAGAGAGCACATGCAGGATTTGTCTTTCTCTGTCTGACTTATTTCACTTAGCATAATATCTTCCAGTTCCATCCATTTTGACTTGTGGACAATTAATTCATGTATGAGGCAGAGGGAAGCAAACTAGTTCATTGGCTAATCACTATGCAGTCTTGGAAGGTGGTGATATACATAAACTGATCAGGTTGACACAATTTGAGTGTATGGGTGCTAAAATAAATGAAATAAAAACCATCATTCTTGAGCATATATTCTATTGCAGGAACTAGTTTAGGTACTGGTGAAGCCAAAGCAAATAAAAGCTGATGTTTGCTTTCATGTTGTCCAAACATTGCTGATTACATCACAGTGTGTGAGTGGGATAGGCACTAGGTATGGTGAGAAGATTAGAATGTTAATCTTCATGTACTCTGGTAAGTGAGCATCCCAATTCTTACGGTAGTGCTTCATTTGAGGCTAAATTAACTTTCTATATATCTTCCTACACACTTGTGTGTGTGTTAAGACACTTTGGTTATAACAGAAAACAACTTGAATAACTTGAGCAAAAAAAAGAGAGAATATTAAAAGTTTAGCAGATTATACCATGGAAAAAACATAAGGAAAAGGCGAAAGATTTATACAATCTGAAGAGAAACCAGAGTATAAAATACAACAGACACTAGTATGGAAGTATGTAAAAAAGTGGATGTGTAACCAATGTGATTCTGCAATCTGTATTCAGGGTAAAAATGGGAGTTCATAATCCACTTGAATCAAATGTATGAAATATGATATGTCAAGAGCTTTGTAATGTTTTGAACAACCAATAATAAAAAAGAAAAAAACATAAGGAAAATAATTTAGCTGGGTGTTATTGTATAGCTCTTGAATGTCTCCCCAAAAGTTTATTTATTGTAAACATAACCCCTAGGGCAACAAAGTTCAGAGGTGGGACTTTAAGTCAATGATTAGGGGTCTGACCTCATCACTGGATTAATCCAGAAAATGGACTAATTCTTGAATAGTTGAATGGCTTACTGGAAGGTAACTGTATGCAGATAGGGTGTAGCTAGAGGAAGTAGGTCATTAGGGATGTGGCCTTGGGGACTCTATTGTTCCTGTGCTTCCCTGCTCCCTGCTTCTCAGCTGCCACAGCTGAGAAGCTTTCCTCCAGAATGCCTTTCCACCATGATGTTTCTGCACTGGAGCCAGCCAACCATGGACTGAATCCTCTGAAACCATGAACAGAACTAAATCTTTCCTCCTCTAAGTTATTCATTTCAAGTATTTTGGTCCCAGCAATGAAAATCAAACTAACACACTGAGTCACTGGAGGACCCAGAAGACTAAGGAACATTCAGGGGGCTCATTATCATCTTATCGCCTTAGCATCAGGGAACACTCAAAGCAAAAAACAAAAACAAAAAAACCTGTATGTTACATACAATTAAAAAAAGTAATTGCTATTCATGGGGACTCAAAATAAATAGGTAAGAAGGAGAGCAGGCTCCATTTTCTTTATGTAAAAGGCAAGGAAATAATCACAGGGAGATGAAGTGATCTGTGCAAAGCCACACCCCGGGTTGATGGGTTAAACCCAGGATTTAGAATAGGGTCCTTCCACCTCTTATCTATTCTGTTCCCATTAGTCTTCAATACCTTCTTCCTCTCTTACTAGTATGCATTTTATAATTCCCTCACCTTCTTAATTTTTTCTTTTATCATTCATTTTGGTCTTTGGAAATAAAGGAGTCACTTGCATGTCCTTAATAATAGGCTTATTTGAAACATGTCTAGAAACGGCTTTTAATTTATACCCTGTAACCTGAACATGAAGGGCCCACTAAAAAGAAGGGATAATTAAAGGGATGAGGAGGAGATCTCAGTCATCTCAGTGATTTTCTTATTATCATCCAGGAAATGCCTTATCGGAAATGGGCCATTATAGTCTAAATGATGAGCCCGGAGTTTGAAAAAAGGGGTTGAAACTTCATTAGACACTTTCTGAGCTTAGAGTTGTAGCCCATTGTTTTCCAAATTCCAATTTTTCCTCCACATTGAACAATAACTTTTTGATTAAACAGCTGACAGTTACTATTGAATGCCTCACATTTAATAACAAAAGTCTTCCTTCAGAACAGGAAATTTTTATCTAAATTGCTTTGCTCTTCTTTGATGATTGTGAACTTCTAAAGTCTGACAGGACTGATAGCTTGAAAAAAAATAAGAATTTCTTTCAAGAAGACGATGATTACTTTTTAAAAGGAAGAGCCCCAAACTAAATGAATAATTCATTGTGCATACTATAAAGCAGAAGTCAAGGCACACAAGTTGTCCTCTCTGTAAACATTATTAAAAAACAATCAAGTTTGTATTGGCACATTTATATCAGGAAGACTATAGAAGGCAGCTTTGAAAGAAGAAAAATATGAAAGCACCACTTAGCAGTAAGAACCTTTTTCTTTCTATTCTTTTCATAATAAGAGCAGCCAGCATTACGCAGTTAGTACTGTGTGCCAAGCCCTCAGCTAAGTCTTGTGTTCATTAGTTAACCCTTCCTGGGTCCCTGCCTGCCTTCCTGTTGGTATTCCCTTTGTTTGAGATAAAATGGAACCATGGGAGAGAGGTAACTTGGGGTCAGATCCACAGATCATTCTCCTGTGGCACAAAGCAAGGCAGAGAGGGACAAAGGGTACATTTGGAGGGGGGAAAGTGGAGAAAATCCAGCTCATTCTAATTATACTTCTTCATGATATTAACGGGTACTTAAAATTAAATTATAATGTTATTTGTTCACTGCTGTTCATTCACACTATAATTCAGGCTCTTGAGGCCAGGGATATGATACTATTCTTGTCAAAAATAAATTAACAGGTGCCTGCCTAGCTACCATCCATCCATCCATCCATCCATCCATCAATCATCTATCTATTCCTGCATTTATCGTTCACGACCATTATTCATGGGAATGGTCAGGAGAAATCATCATTTCTTTATATGCCTCACAAAAGGTGGATGTTGAAGGATTTCTTTTTCCTTTGTACTGCTTTCCTGTTTATTTCCCCCTTAATTTGAATAGAAAAAATTTTTAGCAATGGTCCCCAGTAGAGAAATTTCTCCCTATTCCTGTCAGTCTACTCAGGAGATGCTCTAAGAAGAGTCCCAGGTTTGCTCGGCTATAGTGAAGATACATCTGACTGGATCAGCTCCCAACCCAGCCTGGTTCTGCTTCCTGAGGTCCGGCCATGTGAAATCAGGCCTCCATCAGGGTTTCTTGTGTATGTGGGGTCAGGCTGGTACCTCTAAGTTAGATTTTATGAGAGGCCTAGGAATTTGTTTTTTGAAGAACTTGATGCCCCAAGACTTTGTTGTAGCATTTCAAAGTCCTGAAAAAGTAAAAAGGTCAAAGAATATGAATCCCTGCTTGAATCTGAGAGACAATAATATTTGGGGCAGGTGTGTGTGCCTGTGTAGACTGTGGCTGTCTAAGGACTTTGTGCAGAGAGAGCAAAACATTTCCTTTGTTCCTTATCACAGCTGCTAAACTCTGACATATTCCACATGCATTGTTTGGAAATATTCAATCCCAGGGCCTTCGGGAGATATCCATTTGCTTTGGGAAGCTTTAAACTGTTACATGAGAATGTCATACATGCTCCCTGCATGACAGATAGCTTTTGGATGTTCATGTATTTATATAACAAGTAGCAGATGGAGATTGGATTAGAAGACTTTTTATATCCTTTCCAATCCCCAGAGTCCTGGTTACCAATGTGTATTTATAGAAGCAACTGGTTTTTCATTTGTCATCATGAGGACCTAACATTGGCTCTTCATCTAAGTGACTAATAAAATTGTTTTCCACCAAATTACCACCCCTCATGAACATCGGCAAGTATTTTGGAGGCAACTAACCTGGGATAAAATTGAATGCTAAGAGTAGCAGCTCTGATCTTAACCCCTGGAATAGGTAGGACCAAGGGCTATGGCTCTGATGTGCTGTTGGGGCGCCTTTTAGGGAGTAAATTCAGGGTTCATGCTCTGCTCTGCTACTAACAGATTGCTCTGTAGCTCCTCATGTAGAAATTGTGAGGCTGACACTGGGTTCTTGGTGCTTTAATGGGTCAAGCCAAGTAGCTTCCATAGAGTTTTTGATATTTTGTCTGAAAATATTTTCAATTAAAGTATTTTTTTAGATTATTCTGTGAAAATAAGAGCATCAATTCTACTCAATAACACTAATAATGTTCCACTTGTAAAAAAAAAGCATTTTACCTTATAAAGTGCTTTTAGAGTGTGTTATCTGAATGTTCATGGAAAAATCTGTATAATCGTTATTGCTATTAAAAGTTAACTCAGTGATAGAGAATTTGCCTGGCATACATGAGGCCCTGAGTTCAATCTCAGCACTGTAAAAAAAAAAAAAAAAGTTTATGGATGAGTCAATCACAGTGGTCCCTGACTAATCCCAGCGACTCTAGAGGCTAAGGCAGGAGGATTACAAATTCAAGGCAGCCTCAGTAACTTATCAAGACCCTGTCTCAAAATGAAAAACAAAAAGGACTTGGAATGTAGCTCAATGGTTGAGCATATGGATTCAATCCCCATTACTTAAAAAAAAAAAAAAAAAAGAAAGTTTATGGGTGAAAAGCCTGAGAAACCAAAGAAAATCTATAACTTTCCTCAAGTCATAAAGCATAAATAGTAAAGGTAAGACACAAATGATCTTTTTGTATCTTTTACTGTTTATGTAATCCACTGATCAAATATTTGACTTTTTTTTGGGGGGGGGGGACTAGTGATTGAACTCCAGGGCACTTGACCACTGAGCCACATCCCCAGCCCCTATTTTTTTTGTATTTTATTTAGAAGCAGGGGCTTACTGAGTTGCTTAGAACCGTGCTTTTGCTGAGGCTGGCTTTGAACTTTTGATCCTCCCATTTCAGCCTCCCAAGATGCTGGGATTACAGGTGTGTGCCACCACACGAGACTGTTTAAGGTCAGAAGCACCCGAAGATGAGGCAGCATGGTATGGCAGACGTTCACACTTGGGTTTTCATTTAGGCTTACCATTTACTGATCGACACTAGGCAAGTCATTTAAGTTCTGAATGTCTGTCATTTGAGGACAGCAATATCTATCTTTTAGGGTTATTGAAAGAATTTTAAAGTATGTAAACTTCTGTCGTGTGGTAAATACTCTCTAAAGGAGATTCTTGTGGCTTTTGAGGCAGTCTGTCTCTCCAGGTTTGAAGTTTACGATACTTGTTCAGTGGTTCTCTCTCATCTGCTGGAACACTCTGCAGAGGATGGACATTTGCTGCCTCCCGAGGCTGCCCCTTCCCTGTGTATTCAGCTCAGACTGCTAGAAAATTTTTCTTATCTTGAGTCAAAATGACCACCTTAGAGCTTCCACCTGTTGATATTTACTTCACTCCTTTGAGTGACATCAGCAAATTTCATCCTTCTTCTATAAGACAGTCTTCAAATATTTGAAGACCTTATCAAATTTCCCTTAATCTAAAGATTGACATCTCTGTTCCTTCAACCATTCATCAATTGATTTGGCTCATGAGGCCCTCACAATCTTGCTTGTTGCCTTCTGAAGTATGTCATTGAAATTTCTAGTGTGATTATCTCTGGGCAAGTTGACTCAGACTAGAATGAGATAATTACCTTCTTCTCATGGTATAACAGCCTTATCTTTATTCACTATTGACCAAAAGGGCTAAGGTTTTTTTTTTCAGTATGTATTTCTGTTTGACCCTTAGATCTCAGTCTTTAAGAAGCATATTTACCCCAAGCATTGAAACTTTCATTTTTCCACATTCAATTTTATCTTATCTGAGTTGGTACTCTTCCCCACCTATTAATATCTCTTTTAATCCTGATGGTGTTATACTAACTCTTTTATGAGTGAAGCCATCATGTCAGCTTCATATTTTCCTGCAGATTCAAGAAGCTCAAATCTGTTATTCTGCCAAATTACAGATGTAAACCCTCAATGGAACAAATTTCTATAAGCGTATTTGACCCTGATCTGCAAAACAGAATCCACATCTGGATTATGCATTTCAGGCAGAAAGTAATGGTTGGTAAGAACTAGTGGAAGGGAGGTATTAGAGACAAAAATACAGTTAAGGATGGAAATCATCTTTGAGTTGGAGGTCCAGATAAGGAGAGAAAAAGGACATAGTTAAAATTTAGTTGGTAAGCAGGAAAAAGCATGGGTTTGACAAGTGTTTACTAAGTGAATGAAACAGGCCTCAAGTAGACTGATGTCTGAGAAGATCTTTCTCCTGTTTGGAGTTTGTTCACATCCTGCTCTGGCAAAGTCTTTTCTGCAGTATTTGCTAATCTCATTTGCATACTGCAGCCTGCGTATTTAACACACCAAAGACATCTTCCTTACAGGTTTCATCTTTGCCTCTGCTTTTTTTGTTTGCATTTGTATTTGCTCTGCAACCAGCTGCAATGAACAGTTTGGAAGCCTACTGAGCTTTGCCACAGGTCTTTCCTCCTGTTTTCTGAATGGATTTAGCTGGGAATTCAGTTCTTACCTGTTGGGGCATACTGTATTCATGTGCATAGTCCCTGTCCCCAGTGCAGTCTGTTTTCTCCTGTATAATGCTAGAGGTTAGTTTTTTAATTTTGTCATTTGTTGAGTGTCATCTGGGTTTGTTAAACAGATGGTAGGAGGGGACTGCTGGGCTCTTCTTGGGGGCATTTCTTTCATGTCCTTCTGGAACAAGCCCTCTGTGCTATGTATTCCGTGTTAGCAAATAATTTACAACAGCCAGGAAAACCTGACTTAGAAATTCAACAAGTAATTAATCAGTATACAGTTGGAAGAGCACCCTGTCACAGTAGGCTAGCTTTGAGGAACCCCTGTGTAGAGTGCAATGACCTATGGTCTGAATGTTCACCATTTTCGGGTGTCAAGAATAATGCCTGTGACACCAGAGAGATTTCTTTTGTTTTTCTGGTGGGGCTCAAGAACTTTGGGGTTCTCACATCTGCCCTGTGAGACCAACAGGGAAAGGACTACCTTATCCTTCTTTTAGCAGAAGGCCAGAAGAGGGGCTTAGCCTTGCACTCAAAGTCACCCATTGCCATGTTAGGAATCAGATGGGAATTCTCTTGTGCTCTGCATAGGAAAATTTCTCCAGGGAGCACCTTGATATTCACTCATGCTGATAGAAGGTGGTGAAGATGAGGCTTTGCATAGCAAAGGAAGGTCACCGCAGCTTTCCTCTCTGGGAGGCACGTGAGAGCTTTACTTCAATTTCAGGCAAAACCTAAGATAAACCTCTTCATTTAGTTTCTCATTTGGGCGTCATATTGTCTTATTGAACAGGGGCATAATACATGTTGATTCACATGATTTACATTGGAAATTCATTCTTCTATATAACTGGGAAAGGTACTATGGAGTCCCTTCAGAGGCCTTTCTTTGTCTAAATAAATTAAAATCCAATATTCCTTCATAAGTAGTGTTGTTGAACCATCACATAGCTTTGTGTAGAGCTCCGAGGGCTTTATCTTTTAATGGAAAAATCAAGTTCTTCATAGAATATTGACTGTCCTTCTAAATAGACGTGACACCTGCCAGCAAAGATGTTCTTAACCAAAGTCATAAATAGGAGAGGGTATGCCTTCTGAAGAGAATTCCTTATGTGAGTCCTGGATTCAGTGACTTTCACAAGGAGTGTATCAGTGACTCTGCAGCATTCATTCATCCTAAGCAAGTTTTGTATTTGACTGGATATTTAATTTTGCATGGTATTGTATTAGAAATGAGATGCCTACACTTTGCTGATAGATACTAATAGCATGCAAATTTCCCACAGTTCTACCAATACAGCTTAATAGGCAGCACCTTGTTTAATGGCTCAAGTGAGCGCAAAGCCTCAGAAACGTGACTAAGTGGGAATTAGGTTTTCTTCAGCCAAAAGAAAGGGAGATTTTAGATGGTTGTAGAGTAAATGCATTAGTTGTGTCAGACAGCCTCTGGGAATGTGATAAATTTGGGCGGATTATAATGTAATCAACTTAAGCTGTAAATCATTCGCTTATCAAAAGGATTGCACTTGATCTAATTAATTTTCAAGTTGCTGACTATTTTTCCTTCTCTTTCTGAAATACATCTACCTGGCTTTCCTGTTTTGTGAGTTGTCTGCCTGATAGATTTACACTCACTATCCCTATCTCTTTTCTGTGTGAAAAACAGTAAGAAGGGTTCATCTTGCTCTTTCTTTCCAGCTTCTTGTGTAAATCTCACAAGATGGGAATGGTGGAGAAATACACAAGAAAAGGGTTATCACCTTTCATTCATTTTTATTTCCTTCAGGACTATCTGAATAATGTAAAGTGTTGAGTTTTACTACCTCTCTTCTCATTCAGGATTATTTAGTTTTGTGAGCTGCTCATCATAAAGTTCTGCCCTAGTAAGTCTTTTGTAACTAAATGACTATAGTCCTCCTATTTGGAAGGTAGTGTCAGAGAATATTTGTTCATTCATTTGTTCAATACATGGAGCAGTCACCTATGTTGGCTGGGTCCTTTTCCAGACACTTGAAATGCTGGATTGAAGAAAACAGTGTTCTTGCTTTCAAGGTGCTTCTACTCTGGTATGAGGAGACTGTCAGTCAGCAAAGAGCTCCATTTAGAGGAGTCATCTGTGTTGATCTTTGCTTATCCTTTATAGAGCAGCTCCTAACTACCTGCTCACTGAATCTTGATAAAGAAGCTACAGATTCCTGGGGTCACCAGAGCAACCAGATGGTTAGGAGCTACTTTACATAAGACAATCAGGTAGGTAGAGAAGACCACTGAACAGGTGCAGGGATGCTGTGGCCAGGGTTCCTTTTCTTCCAGACCAACACATAATAGGTGGAAGTAGCAGTCAGGAAGTACAGGCACAGCTTGCAGATGAAAGTGCTAGGTCCTGGGATGCCAGGAAAAGCCAGTCCCTTATTCCCTGGTAGCAAGGTCTGAAAAGGAAGACCCACTATGATACAAGTGCAGAGACCCCAGGGTATAGTAGGGCACAGTGCCATAAGCTGAGCGATGGGAGAATGTGTCATCCGAGTGGGGAGGTTCTCAGATCAGTAAAGAATAACATATAGGGAAGCCAGGATTATGAACAAAAGTATATAAAAATGGATGCATAGGCCAATCTGAAATAAGAATGTGGGATAGAATGCCTTGCTCACTACGGACGTTTACTATCAACTGGCTAAATCCATGGGCCTGGGGAGAGTGAACCAGCCTTGGACACATGCTTTGTCTCATGAACTTCTTTCCCCTTTTCCTTCCTGATAAGTGAAGTTAGGAACTATAATTTATTTGAATGAGTTTTTACATTGCCCTTTTAGGAAAAAAAATACAAGCAACAACAACAAAAAAACCCGAGATGCCTGTATGTGGCATGAGAACATACCAGCATATCAGGATGTACCGATCATATCCTCTTCTACTCAGACCTGGCTTAAAAACTACCAAATTTTTAAGTACTTTCTGAGCAGCCAGGGAAGACTATATCTATTCCATTGTTTGTTCTGCAAAGTATTTACTATTACTGTAACCAGGTATTATTTCCAATTCTTATTACTTTAACTCTTTGGGAAATAATAGATTGGATGCAGTTTCTGTGTCTGGGACTATTCTTCTTTCCTGGTCTGGAGAGGCGAAACAGGAAGGTGGCCTTTGCAAAAATTGTGGGATCTGGGTTCAAGTCCCATCTCTGTTGCTTACAGGTTGCTTAACTGTGGAAATGCGCTTTAACTTTGCTTAGCCAGGAAAACCCACCTGATAGTGGTGTTGTGAGGATAAAGTGAAATAGTGTACTGAAAGCCCCAGTACAAGACTTGGCACACACTAAGTTCATGTGCCATGCCAGCTCCACTTATTCTTCACTCAAAACTTGCCTATGGCACCTCCTTTATTGAAAGGTTTTCTCTGACTATGGCAGGCAGCCTTCTTTTTTTCCCCCTTTCTTATTTGATACCATGAAGCATTGCACATAATATATTGAAAATTAAGGTGCATACATTCATGATGTCTCTTGGTCTCAGGCATTGGCCATGAAGGAAAGAACTTTGGCAATCTTATTTTTTGGTACCAGGAATTGAACTCAGAGGTGCCTAACCACTGAGTCACATCCCCAGCCCTTTTTTATTTTTTATTTTGAGATAGGGTCTTGCTAAGTTGCTTAGGACCTTGCTAAATTGCTGAGACTGGCTTTGAACTCCTGATCCTCCTACCTCAGCCTCCTGAGCTGCTGGGATTATAGGCATGAGCCAGCACACCCTGCTAGGACTTGGCCATCTTAAATTTGCCTGTGTGAATCCCCATAGCCAGGACAGTGGCACGTATGTTATAGGCAGTCAGAAGTTTATGGATTTTTTTTTCTATCAATATAATTTTTAAAAATTTTAATTAGGTATCTATGATAGCAGAATACATTTTGATTCATTGTACAAAATTGCAGCACAACTTTTCATTTCTCTGGTTGTACACAATGTAGTGTCACACCATATGTACAATCATACATGTACCTAGGGTAATGATGTCCATCTCATTCCATCATCTTTCCTATCCTCATACCCGCTTCCCACCCCTTCCTTCCCTTTGCCCCATCAAAATTCCTCCATTTTTTCAATGTCCCCCCCATTATGGATCAGCATCCAGTTATCAGAACATTCAGCCTTTGGTTGAATGTTGATAAAGAAACCACAGTTTCTTTATCCATTCATCTATTGAAGGGCATCTAGGTTGGTTCCACAGTTTAGCTATTGTGAATTGTGCTGCTATAAACATTGACATGGCTGTGTAACTATAGTATTCTGATTTTAAGTCCTTTGGGTGTAGACTGAGGAGTGGGATAGCTGGGTCAAATGATGGTAAGTTTGCAGATTTTAAGGAAACATCATCAGCCAGAATAGGTATGTATCAGAAGGCTCCATTCCTTACCAGACTGAAGAGCAAGGAGTTTACTATAGTAGCTTTGATCTTTAATTTCAGCTGACTGGGTTGATACCAAATTTATATGGCACATCACTGTGCCCTACATGCCTGTTTACAAGAGCCAGTCCACCCACACTGTACCTCAGGGCTCAGCAGACTATTTTTGGTCAAGATTCAGAATGCATTTGTCTAGCAGATGAACAGCATGACTTCCTCTTGTATAGGCATACATGTAGGAATGTGATAGTCCTATTTATTAGTTTATGGCATCTTACCAGCACTGGTCTGAGCAGTACCCCTTTCTTGTTTCATGCCATTCACTTTTCCCTGCCTCACCATTCTCAAAAGCCATGTGATAGAAAAACACCATGTGTATCTTTGTTTTTAAAAAATGTTTGCAGTACCAGGGATTGAACTCAGGACTCATGCATGCTAGACAAGTACTCTATCTGTGAGTCACATCCCCAAGCCTGTCTGTATCTTTGGCTGATAGATAATACTGTTTTGCATGTGTGTCTTTTTAGTTTACATGTTATAGACCTTTTGGGGGCCTTTAAAAATGTATTTTAAAAACTTCTTATTTTAAAATAATTTTAATTTCACAGAAAATTCACAAGAACAATACAAAGAGTAATCATGTATTCTTTATACAGATTTGTGTTTTTCTCCATAAAAAATAATGCATGTGCATTTATATGTATATGTATTTATGTAGATGCACATTGTTATTTTGAGCCCTTTGAGAATAAATTGCAAAGATCAAGACCCTCTACCCCTACATACCATAATTTCTGTTTCCTAAGAAGACACTTAAATATACACTATATAAGAAGTCACTTAAATATATGCTTCCTAGTTACTAAAATCAGGAAATTGAGTGTCAATACAATATTATTATATCTACAGATTTTATTTAAATTTCACTGTTCTTTTTTTTCTAGTAATGTCCTTTATGGAACTCTTTCTCCCGCCTCAGGATCCAATCCAGGATTCCATCTTACACTTAGCTCTTATGTATCTTTGAACTCTTTTTTTTTTTTGAGAGAGAGAGAGAGAGAGAGAGAGAGAGAGAGAGAGAGAGAGAGAGAGAGAGAATTTTAATATTTATTTTTAGTTTTTGGCGGACACAACATCTTTGTGTGTATGTGGTGCTGAGGATCGAACCCGGGCCACACGCATGCCAGGCGAGCGCGCTACTGCTTGAGCCATATCCCCAGCCCAATCTTTGAACTCTTTTAATTTGCAACCATTCTTTCATCTTTCTTTTTCATGACATTGATATGTTTAAGAGGATAAGCAGTTACTTTCTGGAATGTCATTCAACATAGGTTTGCCAGATGTTTCCTCTCAATTACATTGCCTCCACTTAAATAAAAAAAAAAATACCATGTTTTTAAAACTCTTTTTCTGTTGCTGCAACTATATCTAGTTGGTCGATTATCCCGGCTCTGTGGAATCCTCTAGTGAGAGTTGCCTTTTGGAAAGAACTGGCAGAGCTAGAGGAAGGCTGCATCAAGGAGATTTTTTTTATTTTTTTGGCATGAGAAGGAGGTCCTGGTGGGGGCTGTATGACAGAGGAAATTGGAACACCACCTTGACGCATGTGTCATGGGTTGCTCTGCTCTAGCTGCTGGTGGTGGGCCTCAGATGTTTGCTTCCCCAACCATTTCTAAGGCACAAGGAGCTATTATGCTTGTAGAAGACAAGGCAGGATACGAAGTTGATCTTTTAGATTGTTCCGTCCTTCATTCACTCATGCACTTAATAAACATTGATTAAGGGCCTACTCTGCTCCTTGGAGCTCATCTTCTAGCATATTGAACACCAGAAAGAAAGCTTTCAAACTGAAAGTTCCTCTCTGAGAGGCAAATGTTTGAAAATGAAGGTTAAGGTAAATGGTTTGACATTTTCAATTTATTGGTAAAACAACCTTATAGAAAATTATGTTTCTGCATCTTCTCCTAAATACAGTGATTTCCATTTCTCTCTGGCCTTTCTCATATTTACCAACATGGAACATAATTTTTGCATCATTATCTCCATAGTACATAAATAATTTTGCATTCCATGTTCTCCAGTGAAAATTATTTTGTATATAGTTTACCATTTTTCATAACCTGCATATTTATCACTCTTAATGATTGCAGTAAATTCTTTTAAGCCGATCTACTAAGACTTATGCATTTCTCTTTTGTTGTAAATTTGACTTGTTTCTAATTTTTTTTTAACTAGTATTGTGTGTATGGGGGTCCCTTTCAGGAGGAAGAATATAGAAGGCCTTTTGTTAAAACAGGTTTGATAAATTGTTTCATTCTAACAAAGAAAGGTTGGATTGCTGTGAAGAAAACACAGACTGTCTTTTTAAGGGAAACATTTTCCTTTAATTATAATTTGAGTTTCATTTGATAATGGAAAGATAATTAGTAGAGAAAGATCTGATGCATTTCATATTCCTGACAATACTTTCCAGATATTGTTGGTTTCCAGGGGATAGTAGAGTAATGGGCTATGAAGCTAAGATGTAAGGCTGCCGAGTGGCAGGCAGCTCCCAACTGCCCCAGTCTTGCGATCATTCATTTTGCTTCACACAACTGGAGGATCTTGTGTTCCACTACACTTTCCTTCTGAGAGTCACTAGAGGAATACATCACCCTCTGGCAGGAGGCCATCAGCTCTCTCACAGCAGGAAACATGGGTTAATCAACCTGACCTCTGGACACACCTGAGGAATGAACTCTCTGCAGCTGTTCTGTGAGGAGACTGAGGAAAGCAGGAATAGGCAGGAGCTGATATTGCACATGGAACTGAGATTGACAGTTCATCTTCCCTGGGAATCCTCTGAGCTTGGGGTGTGGAGAGGTATTTGCCAGAGATGAGCTGGAGGCTTGTCATCAGCTGGTGATTGCAGTAACCATTTCTAAAGAGAGAACAATTATAAGAATTTGTGGTTGGGATTTTGATTGGCATTGCATTAAATCTATAGAGAACTTTTGGTAATATCGCCATTTTGATGATGTTAGTTCTGCCTATCCATGAACAGGGTATATTTTTCCATCTTCTAAGATCTTCTTCTACTTCTCTCTTTAGGGTTCTGTAGTTTTCATTATATAAATCTTTCACCTCTGTTGTTAGGTTAATTCCCAAGTATTTTATTTTTTTTTTTTGAGGATATCGTGAATGGAGTGTTTTTCCTCATTTCCGTTTCAGAAGTTTTGCCGCTGATATACAGAAATGCCTTTGATTTATGCGTGTTGATTTTATATCCTGCCACTTTGCTGAATTCATTTATTAGTTCTAGTAGTTTCTTTGTAGACCCTTTTGGGTCTTCTAGGTATAGAATCATGTCATCTGCAAATAGTGATAATTTAAGTTCTTCTTTTCCAATTTTTATGCCTTTAATTTCTTTCGTCTGTCTAATTGCTCTGGCCAGTGTTTCGAGAACTATATTGAATAGAAGTGGAGATAGAGGGCATCCCTGTCTTGTTCCGGATTTTAGAGGGAATGCCTTCAACTTTTGTCCATTCAGAATGATGCTAGCCTGAGGCTTAGCATAGATAGCTTTTACAATGTCAAGGTAAGTTCCTGTTATCCCTAGTTTTTCTAATGTTTTGAACATAAAGGCATGCTGTACTTTGTCGAATGCTTTCTCTGCATCTATCGAGATGATCATATGGTTCTTATCTTTAAGTCTATTGATGTGGTGAATAACATTTATTGATTTCCGTATGTTGAACCCAATCAAAATCCCAACGGCATTTCTTGTAGAAATAGATAAAGCAATCATGAAATTCATATGGAAAAATAAAAGACCCAGAATAGCAAAAGCAATTCTAAGCAGAAAGAGTGAATCAGGCGGTATAGCGATACCAGATTTCAAACTATATTACAGAGCAATAGTGACAAAAACAGCATGGTACTGGTACCAAAACAGGCGGGTGGACCAATGGTATAAAATAGAGGACACAGAGACTAACCCACAAAGTTACAACTATCTTATATTTGATAAAGGGGCTATAAGCATGCAATGGAGGAAGGATAGCATCTTCAACAAATGGTGTTGGGAAAACTGGAAATCCATATGCAACAAAATGAAACTGAATCCCTTTCTCTCACCATGCACAAAAGTTAACTCAAAATGGATCAAGGAGCTTGATATCAAATCAGAAACTCTGCGTCTGATAGAAGATAAAGTTGGCTCCGATCTACAGATTGTGGGGTCGGGCTCCAAATTCCTTAATAGGACACCCATAGCACAAGAGTTAACAACTAGAATCAACAAATGGGACTTAATTAAACTTAAAAGTTTTTTTTCAGCAAAAGAAACAATAAGAGAGGTAAATAGGGAGCCTACATCCTGGGAACTAATTTTTACGCCTCACACTTCAGAGAGCCCTAATATCCAGAGTATACAAAGAACTCAAAAAATTAGACAATAAGATAACAAATAACCCAATCAACAAATGGGCCAAGGACCTGAACAGACACTTCTTAGAGGAGGATATACAATCAATCAACAAGTACATGAAAAAATGCTCTCCATCTCTAGCAGTCAGAGAAATGCAAATCAAAACCACCCTAAGATACCATCTCACTCCAGTAAGATTGGCAGCCACTATGAAGTCAAACAACAACAAGTGCTGGCGAGGATGTGGAGAAAAGGGTACACTTGTACATTGCTGGTGGGACTGCAAATTGGTGCGGCCAATTTGGAAAGCAGTTTGGAGATTCCTGGGAAAGCTGGGAATGGAACCACCATTTGACCCGGCTATTGCCCTTCTCGGACTATTCCCTGAAGACCTTAAAAGAGCATGCTACAGGGACACTGCCACATCGATGTTCATAGCAGCACAATTCACAATAGCTAGACTGTGGAACCAACCCAGATGCCCTTCAATAGATGAATGGATAAAAAAAAATGTGGCATCTATACACAATGGAGTACTATGCAGCAATAAAAAATGACAAAATCATAGAATTTTCAGGGAAATGGATGGCATTAGAGCAGATTATGCTTAGTGAAGCTAGCCAAACACTAAAAAACAGATACCAAATGTCTTCTTTGATATAATGAGAGCAAGTATGAACAGAGCAGGGAGGAAGAGTAGGAAGAAAAGAGTAACATTAAACAGAGACTTGAGATGGGAGGGAAAGGGAGAGAAAAGGGAAATTGCATGGAAATGAAGGGAGACCCTCATTGCTAAACAAAATTACATATAAGAGGTTGTGAGGGGAATGGGAAAATAAACAAAGAGAGAAATGAATTACAGTAGATGGGGTAGAGAGAGAAGATGGGAGGGGAGGGGAGGGGGGATAGTAGGGGATAGGAAAGGTAGCAGAATACAACAATTACTATTAGTGCATTATGTAAAATTGTGGATGTGTAACTGACGTGATTCTGCAATCTGCATTTGGGGTAAAATTGGGAGTTCATAACCCACTTCAATCTAATGTATGAAATATGATATGTCAAGAGCTTTGTAATGTTGTGAACAACCAATAAAAAAAATGTAAAAATAAATAAATAAATAAACAAACAAAAAAAAAGAATTTGTGACTGATTAACTGGGCTTGGGTGGGGCTGAAAAACAGACAATCAGTGGTTTGGCAGGCTCTGAAGGAATCTTCAAAGATCCTGGAGTTGTGGACTCCTCTGTATTAGTTATATGCCCATTATGTATCAGATGAAGATTTTCTTCACTTATAGAATGTTACCTCCTTTTGTTGAATGGAGATTGGAACTTGTGGTTTTTGTTTTTGTTTTTGTTTTGTGAGGGCATGGTTACCAGGGATGGAACTCACGAGCACTTGACCACTGAGCCACATCCCCAGCCTTATTTTGTATTTGATTTAGAGACAGGGTCTCACTGAGTTGTTTAGTACCTCACTTTTGTGAGGCTGGCTTTGAACTTGCAATCCTCCTAACTCAGCCTCCTGAGCTGCTGGGATAACAGGTGTGCACCACCTTGCCTGATGGACCTTATGGTTTTATAATTTTACTGCTCTATTTTCTTGCTGCTTAGTGTGGAATGTGGAACCTAAACAGTTGTCTTTTTTTGTGTGTGTGCATGGTACAGGGATCAAACCAGGGACAGTTTACCATTGAGCTATATTCCCTGCCCTTTTTATTTTTTGGTTTTTATTTTGAGACAGGGTCTTTCTGCTGGTCCTGAACTTGCAATGCTCCTACTTCAGCCTCCTGAATTTCTAGAATTGCACGCATGTGCCACTATGCCCAGCCAATAAAGATTTTTGATTGGATAATGACTTCAGTTACTGGATTTTGTAGACTAAGCATGTGATCATCTGGGCAGCTGCAGCCCACTGGGTTAAGGGCTTCTCTCAGGTTACTATAAAAATGAGTGACAGTTAACTAAACCAAAGTCCAGCAACAGTAGGATACAATGGGAAGTCCATGGGCTTTGTAGCCAGAGAGATGAGGATTATTTTCCTGATTTTACTATTACCTACTGTCTTCACTTGGTTGATCTGTTTGCATTCTGGGAACCTAAGCGTTTTCACCTTATCATTTGAATAAAATTGCTTTTCTTGGTTTGTGTCAACTTCATTGCTCACAGTAGACAAAAATGTTGCCTTCTTCTTTCCTCTGCCAAAAGGGAGATGATCAAAAGGCAGGAGGTAGGGTGGATAAGATAATATGTCCAGATCCCTGCATTCACATTCCTTGTCATTTCAAGCATACCATATCGTGTCTCTATCTGTCCATGCCAGCAGCTAATGCGGCAGGACTTCAAACAGCATGTGCACCTTTTGGTTTTGATTTCAGCCTCTCTATTGTAACTGTGTTCTTTGCCTCTGCAGGATTTATGAACGTGTGATAGACACTCCAGAGACCAACCTTCCCCCAGGAAGCAATTTATGGCTTGGTCAGCGAAACCAAAAGCATGGCTTATTCAAAGTAAGCACTAACTTTCTATTTTATTTTCACACACACACACACACACACACACACACACACCACGTATGATGCTTAATTCTCAATGTTGCTGGAGATGTGTATTGATTAAATTAGTGGGAAGGACATGGCATAATTATTGATGATAATTGAACACTTACTGTATGCCACATACATGCTTTTCTATTGTGTGACATGAATTAACTCATCTCATTGTCACAATGACTTTATAAAGTAGATAGCTTGCAACCAGGCAGAGAGTTAAGTGACATGTCCAAGAGTCACACAGCTCACTGCACTAGGCATGTTCAGGCATGGGTGATCCAGAATGTAGCTGATCCTTAGAATGTGTCTTAACCGCCTGATTTGGGGGGACTTAAGGTAATATGATAATCTTTGAATTGGTTGTAGAACCAATAAGTACATATTAATTCAGTTAGGGATAGAGATCTCTTTCTATCTATATATTTAAAATAGGACCCAATCTCAGCTTCTTTGAGCTTTGTTTTTCTTGCTTGTAAAGAGGGTTTTACAATAACTGCCTTATTGTACTTCAAGAAGACACAAGGATATGGCGATAAAATGAATTGAAAACACCATGAAATTGTAAGATAGTCTTGTTCTTTAAAAGAATGACAGACTTTTGCCTCTGGCAATATGGTAGACCAGATATTCTAAAAATCCTCTTGATTCAAAATTCTTGTAAGTCTGGATAAAATACAACAGAAATCTTTTAAAACTCATCATTGTACTTGTAAGAAGGAAAATCTTTTAGGGACCAAATATATTGAAGAGAAAGAACACCAGAAGGGTGTCCACCAATACTAGAAACTTAGAGGATGAGATGTTTCCTTTCCCTTTTTTTAAAAATTTAAGCTATAATTTACATACAGTAAAATTTGCCCCTTTAAATGCCTAGTCTTCTGAGCCTTGGAAAACCTGTAGTCTCATAATAACTATTAGAGTCAAGATGAAGAAGCATTCCATCACCTCCCCAAATTTCCACATGCCCTTTGTATTCAAATTTAAGCCTGTAGCAACCAGTGATTTGTTTTATGATCCTGAAATTTGCCTTTTCCAGAATGTTACATAAATGAAATCATTTATATATGTAATTATGTAAGTACGTATGTTAGGTCTTGTGTGTATAGGTGGTTTGTTCTTTTCTATTGCTGAGCAGTGTTTCAGTTCTATTGTAAACATAGTTTATCCATTCCTCAGTTGGTGGATTTGGGCTGTTTTTAATTTGGAGCAATAATAAATAACACTATTGTAACCATTTGCATACAAGTTTTTGTGTGAGAAAAAGTTTTAAGGTAAATATGTAGGTCTGGGATTGCTGAGTCATATATTAAGTACATGTTTAACTTCATAAGAAAGTGACAAGCTATTTTTACAAAGTACCTAAATCATTTTGCATTTCCATTAGCAATGTAGGAAAATTTCAGAGCCTTAAATTTCAACAACCTGTGTGGACCTTTCTCAAGAAAGTTCTTAGAGTCCATGTATGTTTGGGATGTGTATGGAAACTTCTGATCTAAAGCTAAAAACCTGAAAACTATACCTCCATTGATAGGGTAGGCAGAGAAAGCCTACTATATAGCAAAGAGAAGTCATTCAATAACTAGCCTGACTCCATCTCATCTCCAGATAAGAAAGAATAACACTTCTTTGAAAACTGAACCTTGGGGGAGAGAAAGGGAGAGAGAAGGGAAAGCATATGGAAATGGTAGGAGACCCTCAATGTTACACAAAATTACATATAAGAGGTTGTGAGGGGAAAGGGGGGGGGAACAAGGGAGAGAATTGACAACAGCAGATGAGGTAGAGAGGGAAGGTGGGAGGGGAGGGGAGGGGGATAGTAGGGGATAGGAAAGGTAACAGAATACAACAGTCACTAATATGCCATTATGTAAAAATGTGAGTGTGTAACCGATGTGATTCTGCAATTTGTATTTGGGGTAAAAATGGGAGTTCATAACCCACTTGAGTCAAATGTATGAAAGATGATATATCATGAGCTTTGTAATGTTTTGAACAACCAATAAAAAATAAAATAGAATCATTTCATTTAGTTCTTACAAAAAAAGAATTTCTAAATTATAAAAGTTACACACATTCATGCCCATGACACAGACATTATTGTATTTGTCTATGATATACCAGAAGGCAAATGCAAATCAGATAAGATCTGTACATATGACATTTAGGTAGAAAAGATAGAGAAAAAGAAATAGCAACCTGAATAATGAAGATTTAAAGAAATGACAGCATTAGATGTGCAGTAGTAAACTAGAAAGTGAAAAAGACAGGACTCAAAAGAAGGAGAAGAGTGAGAAAATAAGAGCAGAGGAAATGGAATGACACACAAGAACATTTTCAGAATTTATTTTAATATATTGATACATTTAATTAAAGTAGCTAGATATCATATAAGACCATAGGTATATTTTTGGTGTGCAAATAAAATCTAAACTTAAGATCTGTTTTAGAGAAAGCACCAGAATGTAGTGAATGTATGCTTTATCCCTGATTTAGGCCATATAATCTTGCATATGGTATGTATGAAGTCATAGTTACAAAGATAATTTACCCTTTAATTGTTTAATTTTACTTAAATGTTTTCAAAAGGAAAAAAACTTTCCTTTCAAAGGAGTGGTTATTTTAAAAAATTATTTATTTCAATTTATCATTTATCTTTTTATTTTTTGCTGTACCAATGGTTTTTAAAAAATATTAAATTGACAGATTAAGTGTGACTCTATTCAAGGTGTATAGTGTAATGATTGGGTATATTATACACTGTATGATGGTTACTGTAATACAATTAATTAACATAATCATTACCACCCATGTTTGTTCATCTTTTAAATGAATGTTTCTACCTTAGACCAATATCCCATCATATTCCCCTTCCTCACAGGTCCTGATAGACACCATTGAACCCTGAGTTTGACTTTTTTAGATATCAAAAGGAAAGTTCTTACCAAGTGGTATACATCATCTAAACTAGTAAATTCATTAAAACTAAAAAAAAAAAGAAAACTGAACCTTGGCCCTATCGTAGGCTTGACCCCTAGATTAACCTGATCTATGAAGCTCAATCAGCTGTCTTAAAGTGGTCCTGGATGGTTGGTACCTGGAGATTCCTGATTAGAAAAGGCTTTGGAAAAGGTCACTTTCAATGCGATCTCATAAGGTGCCTACAGATTAGGTCCATAAAGATGAGTTTGTAAGCCATTATGAGTGACAGTGATTGCTCTATTAGCCCTTCAAGGGCTGCAGAAACTGGGATTAGTAGGCAAAGAATTTTTTAAGTGCATATGTTTAAAATGTTTAAAGAAACAAAACAGTAAATTAAAGAATATATGATGACTAGAGATGATAAATATGACCAAGAATAGTTGAACTGAAAAGCACTTTTAGAAAAGAACACTATAGTCATCAAAGCAAAACAAACAATCACAAACCAAAACCAAAAACAAACAAACAAAAACCAAAAAACAAACAAACAAACAACAACAACAACAACAACAATACCTCAGTGAAACTGCTAAATTACAGATTAGACTTAAATAGGGAGGGCATTCATGAAATGGAAAGTATTATAAAGGTTATTACCCCAATAGTGGTGCAGTGTAAAAGACAAGAGAATAGGAAAGAGGTTAAATGTAGAAAAATTGTTTATAAAAATTTTAACACATCTGTTTAATGTGTGCATGTGTATATGTATGTATGTGTGTATTATATATTACATGTATAATAAATATGTATGCATATTACATATATATTAAAATTCCAGATGATGAAAAAGAAAAAGAGGTTATATTATGAGCATAATTGTTAATAAATCAATTCTCATTATAGGAAATAAAATGAAATCAAGACGTATGTTATCTGTTGCTGCCTATCAAGTAGCTTAGAAAACAGATGCTTAAAAACAGCCACTTTGCTTAGCTTCCAATTCTGTGCTTTGGTCAGAAGATTTTTCTGGTCTGGCTTGTCATAGCAGATACTTGCTGGATGCTCTCAAGGGTCTGTGGTCAGCTGATACATCAGTGGGTGGCAGGATGATCTAAGACGGACTCTTCGCATCTCTGGCAGCAGGCTGGCTGTTGTCTGGTGCTCCTCAGTTCTCCCTACATGGCCTCTCATTCTCCAGTGGCCTAACTCAGGATTACTCACATGGCAGCCTTGAGATTAAAAGAAGAAGAAGAAAGCAAGCCCTAGTGTGCTGGTACTTTTCAAGGCTGTTTATTTGATTGCATATACTAACATTTTATTGTTCAAATAAAGTCATATATTTCAATACAGAGTCAAAGGGTAAAGAAATAGACAATCTGTCTTGAAGTGGTGGTAGGCAATAACATACTACTAAATTTGGATGCAAGGAGTAGAAGAATTTTTGGGGGTGCGGTACTGGGGATTGAACTCAGGCGCACTCCACCACTGAGTCACATCCGCAGATCTATTTTGTATTTTTTTTTGTTTTTTTTTATTGGTTGTTCACAACATTACAAAGCTCTTGACATAACATACTTCATACATTGGACTGAAGTGGGTTATGAACCCCCAATTTTACCCCAAATGCAGATTGCAGAGTCACATCGGTTACACTTCCACAATTTTACATAATGTCCTATTGGTCATTGTTGTATTCTGCTACCTTTCCTATCCCCTACTATCCCCCCTCCCCTCCCCTCCCAACTTCTCTCTCTACCCCATCTACTGTAATTCATTTCTCTCCTTGTTTATTTTCCCATTCCCTCACAACCTCTTGTATGTAATTTTGTATAGCAATGAGGGTCTCCCTTCATTTCCATGCAATTTCCCTTTTCTCACCCTTTCCCTCCCATCTCATGTCTCTGTTTAATGTTAATCTTTTCTTCCTACTCTTCCTCCCTGCTCTGTTCATAGTTGCTCTCATTATATCAAAGAAGACATTTGGTATTTTTTTTTTGGGGATTGGCTAGCTTCACTAAGCATAATCTGCTCTAGTGCCATCCATTTCCCTGCAAATTCTATGATTTTGTCATTTTTTATTGCTGCATAGTACTCCATTGTGTATAGCTGCCACATTTTTTTTATCCATTCATCTACTGAGGGGCATCTGGGTTGGTTCCACAGTCTAGCAATTGTGAATTGTGCTGCTATGAACATCGATGTGGCAGTATCCCTGTAGCATGCTCTTTTAAGGTCTTCAGGGAATAGTCCAAGAAGGGCAATAGCAGGGTCAAATGGTAGTTCCATTCCCATCTTTCCCAGGAATCTCCAAACTGCTTTCCAAATTGGCCACACCAATTTGCAGTCCCACCAGCAATGTACAAGTGTACCCTTTTCTCCACATCCTCGCCAGCACTTGTTGTTGTTTGACTTCATAGTGGCTGCCAATCTTACTGGAGTGAAATGGTATCTTAGGGTGGTTTTGATTTGCATTTCTCTGACTGCTAGAGATGGTGAGCATTTTTTCATGTACTTATTGATTGATTGTATATCCTCCTCTGAGAAGTGTCTGTTCAGGTCCTTGGCCCATTTGTTGATTGGGTTATTTGTTATCTTATTGTCTAATTTTTTGAGTTCTTTGTATACTCTGGATATTAGGGCTCTATCTGAAGTGTGAGGAGTAAAGATTTGTTCCCAGGATGTAGGCTCCCTGTTTACCTCTCTTATTGTTTCTCTTGCTGAGAAAAAAACTTTTAAGTTTAATTAAGTCCCATTTGTTGATTCTTGTTGTTAACTCTTGTGCTATGGGTGTCCTATTAAGGAATTTGGAGCCCGACCCCACAATTTGTAGATCGGATCCAACTTTGTCTTCTATCAGACACAGAGTCTCTGGTTTGATATCAAGTTCCTTGATCCATTTTGAGTTAACTTTTGTGCATGGCGAGAGAAAGGGGTTCAGTTTCATTTTGTTGCATATGGATTTCCAGTTTTCCCAACACCATTTGTTGAAGATGCTATCCTTCCTCCATTGCATGCTTTTAGCCCCTTTATCAAATATAAGATAGTTGTAACTTTGTGGATCAGTCTCTGTGTCCTCTATTCTAAACCATTGGTCTATCCGCCTGTTTTGGTACCAGTACCATGCTGTTTTTGTCACTATTGCTTTGTAATATAGTTTGAAATCTGGTATTGCTATACCGCCTGATTCACACTTCCTGTTTAGAATTGCTTTTGCTATTCTGGGTCTTTTATTTTTCCATATGAATTTCATGATTGCTTTGTCAATTTCTACAACAGGAACCTACCTTGACATTGTAAAAGCTATATATGCTAAGCCTCAGGCTAGCATCATTCTGAATGGACAAAAGTTGAAGGCATTCCCTCTAAAATCCGGAACAAGACAGGGATGCCCTCTATCTCCACTTCTATTCAATATAGTTCTCGAAACACTGGCCAGAGCAATTAGACAGACGAAAGAAATTAAAGGCATAAAAATTGGAAAAGAAGAACTTAAATTATCACTATTTGCAGATGACATGATTCTATACCTAGAAGACCCAAAAGGGTCTACAAAGAAACTACTAGAACTAATAAATGAATTCAGCAAAGTGGCAGGATATAAAATCAACACGCATAAATCAAAGGCATTTCTGTATATCAGCGACAAAAGTTCGGAAACGGAAATGAGGAAAAACACTCCATTCACGATATCCTCAAAAAAAAAATAAAACACTTGGGAATTAACCTAACAAAAGAGGTGAAAGATTTATATAATGAAAACTACAGAACCCTAAAGAGAGAAGTTGATGAAGATCTTAGAAGATGGAAAAACATACCCTGTTCATGGATAGGCAGAACTAACATCATCAAAATGGCGATATTACCAAAAGTTCTCTATAGGTTTAATGCAATGCCAATCAAAATCCCTATTTTGTATTTTGTTTAGAAACAGGGTCTCTCTTGAGTTGCTTAGTGCCTCACTTTTGCTGAGGCTGGCTTTGAACTTATGATCCTCCTGCCTCAGCCTCACAAGCCGCTGGGATTATAGGCGTGTGCCACCACACCTGGCAGAATTTTTGACTATTTTAATAACTGATTACACATCAAGATACATACACCTAGAAATAGTGGTAAAATTCCAATATCCCAAAGTCACAGAGAAGATCTTATAGAAGTAGCCATTGAGAAAAAGCAATTTTTCTACAAAAGAATAACATAGATTGAACAGCTGGCTTTTAAATAGCAAAAGCAGAAGCCTGAGGACAATGGAAAAATATTTTCAATTTTTTGAAAGAAAAATAACTCTCAAATGTAAGGGCATATACACAGCTTGATTATTATTTGAGAATGACTGTGAAATAAGGACATTTGTAGACAGACAAAATTCTCAGTTTAGAACCAATAGATCTTCATTTGAAAAACTTCCTAGAAGGAAAACATAAGGTACAAGAAAAATTGAACAAATAAAAATTGAGAGCAGGCATGAGCTTGAATAATCATTGTTTGAATAAATAATAATACTCTCACTTAAGAAAAAATCAGAAATATTGATAATTAATAAGATTATAGTAGGGAACAATTTAAAGTGTTCTAAGACCTTTAATTTGTTAGGAAAAGAATAGAGGAATGGATTAATAATATACTTTATGTTTGCATTTAAAAAAGTATACCAAGAACAAAATAATAGAAATCATCTTTAACTCTAACATTTAAGTATTTGAGGAATGTGATTTTAAAAACACCCTCATCAAGCTGAGTGTGATGCACACCTTTAGTCTCAGGTATTTAGGAGCCTGAGGCAGGGGGATTGCTTGAGCTTAGGAGTTTAAAACCAACCTAGATGGTGGAGTAGACATAGTGAGACTCAAAACCTCTGCTGGGCACAGTGGTACATGCCTGCAATTCCAGTGCTTCAGTAGGCTGAGACAGGAGGATTGAGAGTTCAAATCTAGCCTCAGCTACTTAGTGAGAACCTAAATAACATATTGAGACTCTGTCTCTAAATAAAAAATTTTAAAAAGGGCTGGGAATGTGGGTCAGTGGTTAAGAAACCCATGGGTTCTATCCCTGGTACTAAAAAAAAAAAAAGAAAAAAGAAAAAAGAAAAAAAGCAACAACAACAAAAATCTGTCAATTAAAAATAAGGAAAGAGGAGAAACATCAATGTTTAATGTAAGACAGCAGCTAAAATTTTAGTCCAAAATATTTATTTCATATTAAGTGGTTATCACTCAGGGTTAGAAGTGAGAGTATGCTTTTGGATTCAATGGACTCAAATTCTGCTGTATATTGTTAATACTCTAACAACAAAAAAATCATGATTCAAAAATGCTAAAAATGATAGTAAAACAACAACAACAACAACAAAACACAGACTGAAAGAAACTTGAAATGACTGGAGAAGCTCTGCTTATATAAACTTTAAGGCCAAAAAGTTCAACCACACAATGATAAACAATTCCAAAGATGCTACATTCAATAACATAACCTCAAAATATTCATTGCAGCATTGCAAAACAGTGGGAAAGAATGGCCTTCTCACTGCAGCATGCCTGGTCACTTGAATACTCCTGTGGGAAAGAAACAATTTTGACCCTTATTCATACTATGTACAAAGTCAATTCCAGTTGCGTTATAGACCTATATCAAAAAACTTTTATGAAAGTTAGCATAGAAAAATATCTTTATGACCTTCATGGAGGAACATTTCTTTTTAAAAAAAGCTAACAAAAAAAAGTACTAAAGAGAAGGCTGATATATTTCATATACTAAATTTGGTGATTTTTTAAAAAAATTGAACTACCTAAGAGTAAGAAAGCATGCCATTGAGTAAGAGAAGCTATTCAAATAGTTGTACTTTAAAAAAGCCTTATCCACATCATGTAAAGAACTCCTTCATATCCATTTTCAAAAAAATCCTATCAAATTGAAAACAGAGACAACAAAATTAAGAGGTTCCTCACGAAAGGAATATCCAAGAGGTCAGTAAACATGGGAAAAGGTATCCACCTGCTTAGTAATCAGGGAAAATAAACCAAAATAAGAAGCTATCAAATGCCCATCAGAATGGCCAACATTAAAAAGATTGACAGTGCCATGTGTTTACAATCATATGGAGCAAAAGGAACCTTTATTCACTGCTGGTTGGAGTGCAAGTTGGTTAAAGCATTGTGGAAAACTGGTGGTATAATTAACGAAAATAGACACTATCCTTCGACTAACCAGCACGACTTCTAGGATTAAGTCTAATAGATGCACATTCAAAGTCATATATTAAAATGCTTTAAATCTCAATATAATAAGGGAAAAAAACACCAACACAACCCATGTGTTCAACAAAAGTAGAAAGGATATGTAAATTGTGATGTCTTTAAATAGTAGGATTCTATACAGTGATTCAAATGAGCAAACTGTGTAGTAGTGACAGTGATGAACCTCATAGCTGTGAGTCAAGAAAAAGAAACAAAGGAATGTTTACTACTTCATTAATGTGAAATTCAAAACCAAGCAGCTGATTGGTAGTGTTAAAGTCTGAGTGGCAGTTAACTTTTGCCAATGAGGGAGGGGTCACGACTGGAAAGGGACATGAGGATTGCTCTAGGGATATGGTCCAGCTTTATTTATTAACTTGGGTAGCAAGTTAATTCATGGGTGTGTATTTCAATGATTTGTTAAATTTTCTATATATGTTATTCCTTATGTTTATTTAACATGTATGCATAGCATGTAATTGCAAGGAAAAAATGGATAAATCTACCATTTATAGACAAAACAAGCAAAAAAAATTAGTAAGCATACTTAACAAATATGCTTACCAAGTAACAACATACTTAACAAATTTATTTATTGAGTATACATAAACCCTTTAACCAACAATCAACAACACATGTAGCACATGGAATCACAAAATATACTACATAAAAGGACATAAAAAGTAAGGGAACAATTGGGGAGTGAAGTTCACCAAATTATGCTACATGCATATTTGAATATATCATATGCATTGTACTTTTATAACTATAATACACCAATTAAAAATAAACAAATAAATAGAAGGAAGACCAAGAGCTAAAGGAAGGTGATGGGGCGGGGGTGGGAGGAGGGGGAAGGGAAGGAGTACTAGGGACTGAAATGGAGCAAACTATGCATTTATGAATATGTCCAAATGAACCCCATTATTATGTGTAACTATAATGCACTAACAAAAAAAATATTGATTAAAAAGTAAGTTTTGCTGGATGCTGTGGCACACGCCTATAAACTAGGTACTTGGGGGTTAAGGCCGGAGAATTGTAAGTTTGAGGCTAGCCTCAGAAACTTAATGAGATCTTGTCTCAAAATAAAAAAATTAAAAGGGCTGGGGATGTTTCTCAGTGGTTGAGAGCCCCTGCTATCAATTCCCAGAACCACAAAAATGATTTTTAAAAAGTCTCAACAGGAAATTCTGAGAATGCAATTATATTAGAAGTGAGTAGTTTGGAAATGTGAAAATAGCCCTTAGAGTAACTAGTGAGTTTAAGGAAGAATTATAGTGTATTTTAACTAAAGCAGAGAAGTAATAGACACTAAGTATAAAAGCTTGTGAAATGCAACTCAACAATTCTTAGATGGAAATATTTATCTTTAAATGCCTATATTAAAAAGGGTAGAGATTTAATGCATTAAGAATCCAAATTAAGAAGTTAGAAAAAGAATTACAGAATTAATCCAAAGACAGTGAAAGGAATGAAATAATAAGCATTTAAGAGCAGAAACTATAAAATAATGGGTAGGATACAACAGGCAAGATCAAAAAAGCCAAAAATTGGCCTTTTAAAAAGACATATCTGGAAATTTGCACAAGTAAAAATAAGAGAAGGTATTAAGAACATTAGGAGTTAAAAAGGGCACATAACCACAAGGACTGAAAAAAGCAAAACAATATAGCCATTTATTAATGTTATGTCAATAAAATGAAAATTGAACAGTTTTCTAAAAATGTATGAATTACCAAATTGGTCTTAAGAGGAAATGAAAAACCCAAGTAGACTTAGAATCAGTAAAATAATGGTGTTTTGTAATTTGTGCCCCTTATAACATGGACACTCAATTTCTCGGTATAAAAGGTGAAGAAACTCTGCCATATATCCAAGGATAGATGTTGCCACTAAATAACTTCAGACTAGTGACTTTGATTTGTGGTTCTCTAACTTTACAGTGCATCCAAGCCTCCTGAAAACTTGTTAAAACACAGGTAGCTATGTATTAGTTTTTTATATATATACATACATATACATATATTTTTACACACACTGTTATGATGATGCATACGTATATATCATACATAGATGGGATATAATTTCTCATATGTATATATGCATCATCACAAGAGAATTTGGTTATTTCAAATATGTAGCAGAAACCTAATTGTCCATCAATAGGAGAATACTTAAATGAATTATTGTAGAATCACAAATAAATACAAAAAAATTAGTGATGAATAGCAAATGTAATGTTGAATGAAAAAGAAAGTAGCATAGGAAAATTATATTAAATCATTTATGTATTTTAAATGTGAAACAATCCAATTTATTGCTTATTGATTCATTCATATATATAAAAAGACAAGTGCATGGAAATGGAAAATGCTGAATTTAAAATGGAGGAGGGAGTGGGAATCTTATTAGTGATCCATACCCAGAAGGCTTCTATTATATCAATAATATTTTCTGTCTTAAGCTGGATGGTGCACTCATGGGCATTTACTGCATTTTATTGTGAACCTTTTTATACACCAGAAATGTCCCAAAGGTGACAAATGTTCTGGGTGATAATCTATCTATATGTGAATATGTGCATATATGTACGCACATGTGCATGTATTTACTTATGTATGTGTGTTTGTAACTTTTTTGTGTTTCCTAGAATCAACAGGAATTTGTCCAAGGGTCTCAGTCCCACACTTACTTACCCTGGATGCAGTGTTGTTGCTTGTTCTGCAGCTGGTTACTTCTTGGTAAAGCTATGCTTAGGGGCTCTGGGTATATAACAAAGTGCAGCAACTGGTTCCCAATCCTGAAAAGACATCGAAATCTTGTGAAAAGTCTTTCTAATTCAAATTCCTGTGTATACCTAGACCCAGTCATTGAGAACATAAACTGTTGAGTTTAGAAATTTATGTATCTTTAAAAAATTTTTTAATTTGTTTTAATTAGTTGTACATGACAGTAGAATGCATTTATGCACTTTGATATATCATACATAGATGGGATATAATTTCTCATTTTTCTGAGTGTACATGTTGCAGAATCATATTGGTCATGCAGTCACATATATACATACAGCAATAATGTCTGTTTAATTTTACTATCTTTCTTATCCCCACATCCCCTCCCCTCCCCTCCCATCACTTCCCTCTACCTAATCTAAGGTAACACTATTCTTCTGTAGTGCTCCCTACTTTATTGTGAATTAGTATCCACATATTAGAGAAAACATTCGGCCTTTGGTTTTGTGGGATTGGCTTATTTCGCTTAGCATGATATTCTCCAAATCCAACTATTTACTGACAAAGGCCACAATCTTACTGTTCCTTAAAGCTGAATAATATTCCATTGAATATATATACCACATTTTCTTTATCAATTCATCTATTGAGGGACACCTAGGTTGGTTCCATAGTCTAGTTATTGTGAATTGAGCTGCTATAAATATTGATATGGCTGCATCACTATAGTATGCTGATTTTAAGTCCTTTAGGTATAAACCAAGGAGTGGGATAGCTGGGTAAAATGGTGGTTCCATTACCAATTTTCTGAGAAATCTCCATACTGCTTTTCATAATGGTTTCACTAATTTGCAGTCCCACCAGGAATGTATGAGTGTACCTTTTTACCACATCCTTGCCAACATTTATTGTTGTCTGTATTCTTGATGATTGCCATTCTGACAGGAGTGAGATAAAATCTTAGAGTAGTTTTGATTTGTATTTCTATAATTGCTACAGATCATATATTTGTTGATCAGTTGTATTTCTTCTTCTGTGAAGTATCTGTTCAGTTCCTTAGCCCATTTAAAAAAACTTTCTTACTGATTTTCATTTGAGTTTGAAAACTCAAATTTTAGTGCACTGATGGGGATGGGGATGAATTGATTAAGTTTTACCATGGTTGTTTTTAGAAAAAGATGTTGCCACAAAATATAAGATGTTGCCGCTAATTAACTTCTGACCAGTGCCTTTGATTTGTGGTTCTCTAACTTTACAGTGCATCCAAGTCTGTTAAAACATAGGTAGTTGTGTATCAGTAAAATGGTGCAGTAGGGAACTCTAAGTTTCTGTTCCTCCACAGAAACATCAAAAACCAAGCAGAAATTAACAGAACTAAATTTGTTGAATTTTTTTTGGCATGGAGATCAAGTTTTTATTCTATATAATATAAATAGGCAATACAAAAAAGCACATGTGTTTAACACTACAAGATTGTGGTTAATTTTGTGGAGTTTCTATTCATAACACAGCAACAACAATCAAAAGAGTAGTAACAGAATAATAATTAGATCATGCTAATATTTCATTTTAACAGTAAGAAATATATACCATAAATTTAAAGGTTAGATTAGATATCCTTTCAAATAAAATTAATAACCACATATGAGGGGAAATGCCTGTAATCCCAGGACTGTGGGGAATGAGGCAGGAGGATTACGGATCTGAGGCCAGTCTATTGAACTTAGAAAGACCCTGTGTCAAAATTTTAAAAAATAAATTAATTAATTAAAAAATAAATAAAAAAAATAAAAGGACTAGAGATGAAGTTAAGTGGTAAAACACCCCCCTGTGTGCCCCTCTGTGTGCCATCTGTGTTTCAAAAATACAAAACAGAGAGAGAATGAGAGAGGGAGGGGGAGAGAGAGAGAGAGAGAGAGAGAGAGAGAGAGAGAGAGAAAGAGAGATAGAAACAACCAAGATAAGAAATTAAAATTTGTACTTGGGTTGTGGCAAAACAGTAAAACACATACATGCTTGTGCAAGATCTTGGGTGATCTAAAGCACTGAATGCACACACACACACATATACACTCACAAAAATGCATATTTATTTACATGAGTATATTAAAAAGTTGACAACTTTATAATACTGGTTGATGTACAAGCATAGTTGTCTTATATATTTATCACAAATTATAATAAACAAAAATAAAAACCAAAATGATGATTATATACTTATAACCACAATATATTCATATAAATGTAAATGAACCTCATAATAAAAAAAAATCAGTGTTTTTTTTCTTTTCTTTTTTAAACAGTCATCAGTTACATTTTTATTTGCCTATTTTACTGGCTGAGGTTTTGTCTGCTTTAAGCATTCCATAATAATAATAAAAAAAAAAAACAACGATTAATTCCAGGAAAGCACGTGTGAACTTAAAAATAACTTTAAAAATATTTTCAGGGTATAATTCTTTATCATTTAGTATATTAATATGTTAACCATCCTCAACATTTAGTTCATTTATTTGAGATGAAAAATAAGTAGTGCACACTAGCAGATTTTCTTTTGGTTCTCTTTCACACAGTTCTTGGCAATGACTAATCTGTGCTTTGGCTTCAAATTTGTTGAATTTTTGAAAACAAAGATTTAGAGCAACTGAACAAACACTGAACCAAGAAAACAATAACAACATCAAGGGCGAGGGGTGCAGTTCAGGGTGGACAGTTGGTTAACATGCACAAGGCTCTGAGTTTGATCCTTAGTACGAGAAGACATGGCATTGGGTTAGGGTAACAGAGAATGAAAAAGGGAAAGGAAAGGAAGACAGGGAGGGGAAAAAAGAGAGAAAGAAGAAAGAACAGAGAAGAGAGAGAGAGAGAGAGGGTGAGAGGGAAAGGGCAAGAAAGAAAGAAAAAGACAACATTAAATGGCAGGAAAGCTCTGTGTATTTTTACTTGCTTTTGCCATATACCATCTACAGTTCATTGGCAGTCTTGAAAATGTCAGTTCCTGTTCCCAATTTAGGACAATGGTCCTTCATTGTGGAAGGAACTGAGAAAACCTTATTCAAAAGTTATTTTGTGTGTCTGTCAGGAACTATGAAGGGCTGATGCAAGGAACTGGTTTCTGTCTTGCCTTAACTCAGCACTCTTGCACCCCAGACAAGTAGCACGTATGGATAGAAAATTGCAGCTGCCTGGGATGGAAAATTATGATCCAGACACACAGTAGACCACCTATGACAAGGACTGAAATGTGAGAAGAGGGTTTCTGTAGGCAACTGGGCATTCCAAAACACCTGAATATTCAGGGAATTTAGAAAACCTCCTGCATTTCCAGGGCTATAGGCATGATCATGAAAGACCTGAGAATAAATACCCAAAGCTTTCACTTCAGACCAATCCCTGGATCAGTACAAGGCTGGTGAAGCATCGGAGGCCTCAGCATAAACCCAAGCTGCAGAGACTGGTATTTTCTCTCTCCTCTTTTTCTTTTTTAACTCTTGGCATTCAAGGAAATCTCTGTCAAAACACTTTCAACACAAATCAAGAACAGGGATTTCAGTGACTACACATGGCAAGGAATACAGTATCTATATGCAAACAGCAGTTTGGATAAATGAACAAATGGACAACTTCTGATTTGGCAGTCAAAACCCAACAAAACAAAACCTAGCAAGTCCAAGGAAAGTAGGGAAATCTCATCTTCAGAGCTGCTACATTATAATATTCAAATGTTCAGTGTCAAATAAAATCACAAGGCAAGCCAGAGAGAGAGAGAGAGAAAGAGAGAGAGAGAGAGAGAGAGAGAGAGAGAGAGAGAGAGAGAGAGAGAGAAACCAAAAAAGGAACAAAATAAATGGATAGAAACTATCCCTGAGAGGAAGCTAGATTTTGAACTTATTAGACAAAAACTTTAAAATAACCATCTTAAATGTGTTTAAAGAGCTAAAGAATCAAGGAATTCTGGAACATGATGCAATGATAAAGCAATTATAAAAATGAGCCAAACAGATATTTTATAGTCTTATAGTCGAGAAGTAAAATTGAAGTTAAAAATTCATCAGAGGGATTCAACAAAAATTTCAACAAACTGAAGAAAGAATCATTGAACTTGAAAATAAGATAATTGAAATTCAGGGCCAGGGATGTAGCTCAGTGGTAGAGCACCTGTTAGCATGTGTGAGGTACTGGGTTAAATCCCCTGCACTGCAAAAAAAAAAAAAAAAAAAAAAAAGAGAGAGAGAGAGAGAGAGAGAGAGAAATAATGATAATAATTGAAATTAAGTCTGGAGAGTGAAAATAAAAAATAAAAGAAAAATGAACAGACTGTGAGAGACCTATGGATTACTTTCCAATAGACTAACACATATTAAGGAGTCTCAGAAAGAGAAGGGACAGAAAGAATGTTTAAAGACATAATGACTGAAACTTTTTCTAAATATCAAATTTGGAAAACACGAGTCAATGAAAAACATGTTTGAAGACATGAATCTACACATTCAGAAAGTTCAACAGACTCCAAATAGGATAAACTCAAAGATATTCATACTGAATACATTATGATGAAACTGTCAAAAACAGAATCTTCAGAGCAGGAAGTGACAAGTGACTGTGACATATGAAGAATCCTTAATAAAATTAACTGCCAATTTTTCATCTGACATTACATATACCTTAGAGAAATAAAAAATGATTAAAAGAGAATACCATGAATCATATGCCAATAAATTAGATGACTTAAATGAAACAAATTCCTAGAAACATATAACCTATCAAGACAGGATCATGAAGAAATAAAAAATCTAAAGAGACTTACAACAAGTAAAAAGATTGAACTAGTAACAAAAACTTCCAACAAAGTAAAATCCAGGACCAGATGGCTTCACTGGTGAATTGTACCAAGCCGTTAAAAAAGAATTAGCACCAATCTTAAAATAGAAGCAGAGAGAACACTTTCTTACTCATCCTATGGTGCCAGAAATACCATGATTCCAAATCCAGATAAAAGCATCCAGAGAAAGAAATATAAGACCAATATCTTATATTAATATAGATACAATGTTCTTCCATAAAATACTAGGACACCACACCCAACAGCATATTTAAGAAGATTATACACTATGCCCAAGTGGAATTTACCCTCAGATGCAGGGTGGTTTCACATAAAATCAATCAACCTAATATACCAATGAATAGAATGAAGAAGAAAAAAAAAAAAAAACAGAGCCATCTCTGATACGGAGAATGTATTTGACAAGATCCAGTGCCCTTTTGTGATAAATACACTCAGAAAACTAGCAATAGAAGGGAACTTTGTTAATGTGAGAAAGGGCATAAATTAATATCCCATAGCAAATATCATATTCAATGATGAAAAACTGAATGCTTTTCCTCTTAAGATGTGCAACAAGGCAAGAGTATCACCACTGCTATTCAACACTGTCCTGCAGTTTCTAGTCGGTGCAATTAAACAAATAAATAAATTAATTCACATTGGAAAGGATGAAGTAAAACAATCTTTCTTCACAGACATGATCCTATCTATATATGGAAAATTTCAAAGAATCTAGAAGAATTGGTTAAGATTCTATAAACCAGCAGTAAATAATTTGAAGAGGAAATTTAGAGAACATTGCATTTACAGAATCATCTAAATGAATAAACTATCTAGTGGTGAATTTAGCCAAGGAAGTACAAGACTTGAGTTTTTAAAACTGTAAAAACTCATTGGAAGAAATTCAATGAGACCTGATAAAATGGATGGTCATCTTTTGTTTATGGACTGAGAGATTAATAAAACCTCTATCAAAATTCTTTTTTTTTTTTTGCAGAAGTGGGAAAGCTGATTCTCAAATCCATGTGGAACTACTATGATCCCTGAATAGATAAACAAATGTGAAAAAGAAAAAATTTGGAGAATTCACATTTCCCAATTCGAAAACTTGTCTTAAAGATGTAATAATCAATAGAGTATAGTGCTGGCATGAGGAGGGAAATATATACCAATGAAATAGAATTGAGCATCAAGAAATAAATGCATACATTTTATGGCTACTTTTTTTTTTTTTTTACAATGTTGCCAGGCGACTCAAAAGGGGAAAGCATACTCTCTTTAACAAATGGACTTTCACATGCAAAAGAATGAATTTGGGACCCTACTTATCACCATACCTAAAATATAACTAAAAATGGATTAATAATCTATAAGAGCTAAACATGAAACTCATGGAAAAAACACAAAGTCTTTATGACCTTTGATTTCACAATGGATTCTTGAATATGACACAAAAAGCTTTGAGTAACAAGAAAAAAAAATGAATTGGACTTCATCGAAATTAAGAGCTTTTGTATATCAAAGACTATTATCAAGGATATGAACAAAAACTCATGGAAAGAAAATATTTTGAAATTATACATATTATAACGAGCACCTAGTTAAAAATGAACAATGTCTGAATAGACATTTCTCCAAAGAAGATACACATATATCCAGTAAGCACATGAAATGATGTTCAATGTCCTTAACCACTAGGAAAATGCAAATCAAAATCACAGTGATATATCACTTCACACCTACTAGGGTGGTCATAAGTTTTTTTAAGAAATGAAAAATAAGAGTGAGTGAGGATTAGCAAATTTAGAATCCTTCTACATTGCTGATGTGAGTGTAAAATGGTACAACTGCAGTGGGAAATAGTTCTTTGGTTCCTCAATAAATCAAACCCAGAATTATCATGTGTGCAATTCCTTCCCTATGTTGATACTCAATAGGATTAAAAAGAGGAACTCAAACTGGTCTGTATGCCAATGCTTATTGCAGCATTATTTACAATCTTTATAACGGAAGCAACCCAACTGTCCATCTGTGTATTAATGGATAAGTAAACTGCAGTATATGCATACAATGAACTGTTTTTTTTTTACTGGTTGTTTTTAGTGATACATGCTTACAATAAACTATTGTTCAGTCCTTAAAAGGATAAGAATATACACTGCAGCATGTGTGAACTTGAAAAACACACCCATGTGAAATATGCCAGGCACAAGAAGACATATATTGTCTGATTTAACTTACATACAATATCAAGAATAGACAAATATATTGAGAGAGAAATTAGATTAGACATTAATGGAGTTGGGGACAATAAATAGGTAATGGAATTTATTGTTAAATGGTTAAAAAGATTTTTTTGAATGAATTAAGAAAATGAGGCATATATACACCATGAAATTTTACTCAGCCATAAAGGAGAATGAAATTATGGCATTTGCCTGTAAATGGATGGAACTGGAAAACATCACACCCAGTGAGATAAGCCAGACTCAGAAAGTCAAGGGTTTAATGTTTTCTCTCATATGTGGAAGCTCGATCCCAGAAAAGGAAATAAAAGGGGTTTTGGGGGGCTGGATCTCATGAAAATAGAGGGAAGATCAATGCAGAAAAGGGAGGAAATGTGGAATGAAATTATATCATGTACATATATAAAAATGCCTTGGAGAATTCCACCTTTAATTATGTCTATAAACCACCAAGTAAAAATAAATAAAATGAAGATCAGTGGAGTAGAGGAAGGGAAATAGGGGGAGGGAGGAGGATGTAAAGAGGAAGCACTGGGGACTGAAATGAACAAATTAAATTCCATGCATGTATGATTATCGTCAGAATGAAACCCACTATTTTGTATAACTACAATGCACTAATAAAAACAAAACAGAAAGTGTTTGGGGTTGTGGAGGTTTTTACTAATATTTAGTGGTAGTTGTATAACATGGTGAATGTAATTAATGTCACTGAATTGTACATTGAAAGTGGCTAAATGGCAAATTATTATCATATGTATTTTATCACCAGTAAAAAAGAAAGAAGAACCAGGTATCTGTTGAACTTCTGTTAGCATATTTGTAAAACTAATGAATTTATACTCCTGCTTAAATCTTTTCACTGATTCTCCATTGCATATCAAATCAGTATAAGATCCACTCCCCTTTGCAACCTTATCTCATGCCATCTTCTGTTCTGCCCATCATATCCTAGCCATGCTTCTCTTCTGTTAGTCCCTTGAACATACCAGGGCCTTTTCCTGTGCCTCTGCTCAGAGCAGTCTTCATTCCCTTTTTGATAATATTGTATCTTCTTAATTCTGTATTTTGATAATATTGTATCTTTTAAAAACTGTTTTATCAGTTAGCTCTTGTTATACAACAAAACATCCAAATCCTGGGGCTAACACAATAAGCTCACAATTCAGCTAGAAGATTGAGGTAAGGACTGGGCTTGGTTGATCCCCTCTAGATTTGCTTATATGCCTAAGGTGGATTGATAGAGTTGGCTGAGGGCCGACTTACCTAGGGTAGTTTCAGTCACATGGTGGTTGACTGTGTGCAGGGGCAATGTCTGGATCATATGTCCATCATTATCCTGCAGATTACCTTGGGCTTGCTCCCATGGGACTTGGCAGTGTTTCAGGGGAGTAGGAGTAGATGTCTGCAAGGATCCCCCCATTTTTTTTATCAGTGTCTTGTAAACTATCCATAATAGTGGAATTCATTGTTGCCTACAAGCCTCTTGAGGCCTGGACTTAAAACTGGCACACAATCACTTCTGCCAAAGCAAGTCACATGATCAGCCTGAGATTCAGAGGTAGAGAAACAGACTCCTCTTGATGTGAGGTTCTACAAAGTCAGTTCAAAGTGTGTGGATACAGGGAATTTCAATCTGTTTGCAATTTTTTGATCACATACTTTCTCATTGAGATATCTCCATTTTCTTTACCACACTTGCTACATTTCCAAAGTATAGGCATGACTGGCCTCATGGACAATTGATCTACCTGTGCAACCCCATGGTGTGCTGCCCTTAGTAAGGCTCTATGATTGTTTTAATGCCCTGTTGTGGCCATCTTCACATTTTTAGTTATTTTGCAAAAGAAATTCTACAAATTATGTAACTATTCCTGAGCATAGTTATATGGGTAATTACTTGTTTATTATTGCTCTTTGTTTTCAGATTGTAAGCTTTACCAGAGTTAGAGCTGTTTCTTTCTTATTCAGCAAGTGCTTAGAATAATACTAGGTATATAACTGGCTGACAGTGTACAGATGCTCTTTGAATTCCATAAGGCTGGGACCCCAAAATCCCATTGTAAATTGAAAATATCTTAAGTTGAAAATGCATTTAATACACCTAATCTATCAAAGATCATAGCAATGTAGTACATGGTAGACTATTAGTTGTTTCCTCTCATGATTGCATGGCTGCCAGGGAGCTGCCAGGATCATGAACAATTATTGTCAACCTAAAATGAATGGCAGAGAGACCAGCTCTCTGAAGTAAAGATTTTATTCATGAATGACAGGAGATTGCAGTCTGGGATGTGCATGCCAGAGCCGACCATGTGCATATCTAGGAAAGCAAAAGAAAGCAAAGAGTTTTCTGAAGGTGATATGAAGAAGGTTACATAAATTATTTTGAAACAATTATCTTTGACTGTAAGGATGAATTATAAGGGTGGTGTCAGCCCAAGGCTGAATGTTTCTGGGTACCTGTCCTTGTAGAACTATTTTTGTGTGGACAAGGTTGTGCTCTTGACAGCTTTTTGCCATAGTTCTTGTTCTCAGGCCAGTATGCTGAGGACCCACCCCCATGGCCTCCTGACTTAATTCTGCTAGACATTGACATAAGTCAGTCTATTTTGATTCTCACAACTTTCAAAGTAGTTGAAATAATTCAGGATAAGATCAAAATTCAAAATAGTATGGTTTCTAGTGAATGCATTCGTACTATACGAAGTTGAAAAATTTTAAGTTGAACCATTATAACCAGGGACCTTCTGTACTCTTCAAATGAATGAAACAAGCCACACATCAGTCATCTAATTTGTAGAGTGGCAAAGACATCTTTCATAGAAGTAATGCAGATTATATAAGAATATGTATTAAAAGCACCTGGCACATGAGTTGATTTTCAGCACACAGTCCCCTTTTTTTCCTTTATGAATTTTATGTTCCTTCTATGCTTAACAATATATTGTGGAAAGAATAGGTACTTTTTCTGCCATTTAGGGACTTCTGCTTTGGCTGGGAGAATGTGATTAAGAGAGAGAACAGTTAGTCCTATCAACTATTCCAGTTCAGTGAGTGTGATTCTCTATAGAATATGAGGAATCTTGTGATTAGGAGCCCATATACTCAATACAGGTAGTTTTGACAGTTATTTTGCTGTAGAAATGGATGTGGAAGAGAGAACCAATAATTACTGAAATGCTTCCTAAGTTCCAGACTTTCTGGCCCTACATATATGATCTAAGTTAATTACTTTTCACCTTCAGAGAATTCTAATAAGATAGAGGTTATTGTCCCCATTGTATAGGTTAGTCAGTGGAACTCGGATTAAGGGACTTGCTAACCTCACAGTCTGTAAGTGATAGGAATGGAATTTGAGTCCAGTGACCTGCAGTGAGCCTAGGCCTTCTGAATTTCAAAGCCATTGATCATTCATCCAACGAATATTTAGTAAGGCCTCACCACGTGTTACCATAGATTCCACTGTGTTGATTAGGGAGACTTTTCACTTAACCTATGCCTTGTGGCATGGAGGAGGTCAGACCTATGGTCTTTTCCTGGGTTTCCAGGCCAAAGGAATAGGTGGCACCCGAAGCACCCAAAGGGCATGGCCATTCCTCCCAGCTCAGCTTCCTAGGGAGCAATGTGGTTCTCCTTGCTTCCTAGTAGGAGTGGCCTGATTGAACAGCTTTTCAGAAGGGTGCTCATGGGGCAGCTTTTAAAATTCACCTCCTCCTCAGAATCTTGGAAGCCAGCCAGTGCTCCTGGCCATCTGGTGAGGTGAGATCATTGGGTAGGGGAAATACATAAGGGTCTCATTGTAGAAATTACCTCTTGATTAATTCAATGCTGCAAAAATCTCCCTGAAAAAGAGGCAGCCATTCCTCAGGAGGGTGTCAGCACATCTTTGAGCTTTTCTTATTTATCCTATACAAGCTGCCTCCTGGATCCAAGAACCACACCTGCTTTATTTCTCTAGAACTAAAAATGCTTGTAATGTTTTTTTTTTTTTTTCAGGTTAAAATAATATTATTCTCCCTTTTAAAATATTAGTATGTCACTTCACAAGCAAAACAGAAGCAAAGACTCCTCACTTGTCAAACCTCATTTCCAGACACTGGTGGATCCTTATGGATAGTGCAATAAAAAAAGAGTTGCTGGTTAGAGAGAGCCGGTGGAGTCACTTGAATGGTTCCTGGCACAGAAGCCCCCAACATTAGATAACTCCTGTGTCACAAACAGAACACAAGCTGGAGATTTCTTCACTTTAGCACAGCATCCATTCGAGAAAAGGGCTGGCCAGTAGTGATAGGCTTATCTGGATCTTCTGATTGTCTTCGATCCTCACTATCAGGATGGTTGGCTACCCATCAATTTCCCTTTGATGGGTTCTAAGCTGATTATGCTGTGACTATTTCAGAGGGTAAAAATAAAATGAATGAGCCCCAGTGAACTGCAGAGAGTTCCTGGAGGCTTCCAGGGATTGAGTGTTCTGACAGTTTCTAAGAAGTTGAGGTCTCAGGGAGAATTCCCATCCAAAGCCTTTCACTCAGGCCACGGTTCACCCTGTGTCTGAGTCTTTCTCTGTGTCTGGTGAATTTGAGTGTGAAACCTTTCCCTTACCTGGATATTGCCTCCTTTGGAGTTGCCTCCTTTGACAGCTGAGCTGTCACTGGGAAGTAAAATTGATTACAATTTTTTTAATGCCACAGCTGTTGTTTTTTACCTCAGCTGCTTCCCATAATTCCACAGATGGTAAACATATGTTTATAGGCGCATAGAAGTAGCAGCTATCTTGGATGCCTGCAATCTTTAATTCTTATTTTTCCTTTCATGCAGAAAGTCAAAGTCGAAGAACTGAAAAATCATATACATTTGTAGATTAATATTTCTGTGCATTAAGACTTTGGAAGCAGCAGGATAGCTAATGATATGCTAATGAGCTGACAGTTTTTATTGATCATAATGAAAGCCGACAAGTGTCTTTTTTGGCTTTTATGCAAGCTGGAATATTTTATTAACTGTCTTTAGGGCAGAAATATATGATGGGTTGCACTTTGAAAATCCTCCTTGTGAGTTTCCCAAGTCTTACTTTTTGTCAGCCTGTTGCCGGAGCTTGAGTCCCTGGCAGTTTATAAACAGAACACATCTTCATCCATCTATTTACATGCCTGGCAGGAAACTCTCCCGCCCCTTTTTCTTTCCCTTTCAAAGCAATTTGTTTCAGTGTTTTAGCATACAAAAAAATGGAACCATTTTCTTCAATGTAAACAGAGATCTGCAGGGAAATAAGAGCTTTAAAAAAGAATTAGCATTTGTTTGGTGGTAAAGGGGATTTCATTTGTATCAGAAAGCTCTGAGTGTTTAGGAGGGTATGCCTAATCTTACTTATTCCATACATAAAAGGGTCCTAATGGTATAATTTTCTAATTTTTTTATTGCACCTTCCTATATTTCTTACAGCAAAATGAAAAATGTTCTAGGAATAATGGGCATTAGTTCCTTGAACATTAAAAACCCATAATGTACAATCTATTTGGTGCAAATTCTATTTCGGTGCTGACTGCAGAAGGTATAGGGTGACAATAGGTGGATTAAAAATACAAAGAAAAAACTATCAAATTTCCCCCCATCTATCAGTACTAATGTTATGCTCAAGTTTGGGACCCCCAAAAGACCACCAGAGACCGAGATCGATGTAAGCAGCAAAGAGGCCTTTATTGCGAGCTAGCTCTGTCCTCCGCGCACACAGCAACTAGTGACGCTGAGAGGCCCCGAGCCCAGGGTTTGCAGCAGTTTTATACACTCTTTGGGGAAGGCAGGGACTTCACATACATCATAGCATCTCTTAGCAAATCATCACACACCGTGGGAAAATAATAAAACAACTCTAAAACATAATTAGCACATTCATTGGCGGGAACAAGTTGGGTAGGGGTGATTGGTTAGTACAAGAGGGGAATTCCTTTGAACTGATTGGTTTAAGCCACCAGGGGAGTACATGCTGAACTATATGGTTTCCCAACATGTTAACAACAACCATAAAACTACTGGGAAGGTCATCTGGCATCCCAGGTATTTTCCCTGTCTCATGCTGATTGGTGGTTGCTAGGGGGTTGCTATGGGTCCTCACCTAGCCTAACTGAGTCAGGGACATCAGGCACTGAAGATCTCTCCTGTTATTTGTAGATAAACAACTCAGCAGGGTGAGTATGTGCCTAGGAGTGCTCTGTGGGTTTTTCCAAGGAAAAGAGTCACGCCCCCCTTCCTTGGACAGACTTTGCTCTGAAGTAGAGGCTGGTTTCTCACTAACTGTAAAAGCTTATTAATTTGGACTCTATACCTTAGGGATTTATTAAGATTTTTAGATCTGCTGAGGTTTAGCATTTGCACAAACAATGAGAAATAGATTGTTCCCCAAATTAATCCTGTAAATAAGATTGCAGGGGGAATATTGGGCTACCTAAAGCCACCTCTGTTTTCCAACCCTGAAAAACTATTTTGGCAAACAACGTATAATGTGTCTAATGCAAATACTTTGTTATAGTTTGTTTGATTAGTATCTATTATAACAATAAAGATAAAGCCTCATTTTGATAAGAGGTCCTTACCTCTTTTTTTTAATAATTTTTATTGTTGGTTGTTCAAAACATTACATAGTTCTTGCTATATCATATTTCACATTTTGATTCAAGTGGGTTATGAACTCCCATTTTTACCCCGTAGGTCCTTACCTCTTTGTAGCATTATCTTATTAGCACATTAGCCATGGGCCTCCCTTGAATTGTGTTTTTTTACCTATAGTTTATGATAGTGGACTGGTTTTGCAACACGTGGACATATAGTGTATGTTTTAGAATTAAGATGTCCTATAGGAAAGCTACTTGAAGTCTTAGATACTTAAGTGTTTCATAGGTCAAATGACCGGATGCCTTGTCCTAGGTCAATAGTTCTCATTGAAGGTTCAAAATCAACTCAGAATCTTTTCCAAAATAACAGTAGACTATCCTTTCCTAATCTGTCTGAAAATTTTGATATTTTTAGGTTAAAAACTAATTTTGATACTTTTAGGTTAAAAACTCATGCCCTATGTGACCCTACCAGCTCTCAAAATTATGTGGTGAAATATAGTATAATTCATACTTTTCTAGAATTTGATGCTTTTAAAATATTTTACAGTGCCTATGATTTGAAATCTACCACAATAGAAACAGCAGGGGATACTGAGATGAAAGTATATGATCTTTTGTCCTGATGGTATTTATAATCTAGTAATTCCATTGATTTCTATTCAGTTTCAAGTCAGTGAGATTTTTACTTTGTTCATATGAAGGCTTGGGATGATATTTTAAATGCTATGAACTTTTAGGAAATAAATCCTCTTGCTCTAAAAGAAGCCAAGGGTCGACAATAAAGCAGGGTTTTATTTTTTTATCAGAGTCATCAGGGACAGCTTTTGAAAATACAGGAAAAATGCAGATTCCTAAGCCCACATCAACCTTACTGAAATAGATTCTTTGGGGACTGGGCCAGGGATTTGAATGTTAAACAAATGCTCATGTATTTAGGAACACAAGGAACTTGAAGCTTGAGCAACATTGATAAGACAAATAAGAAATAAAACATTGGTCTGAAAAAATGAGATAAAACAAAGTCAGCTGACATAAACCTAGCTAATTTGCAATTTCAGTTACGTATAGATACATTTCAGGTTAAATGTGGAGAAATAATAGACATTCTACTTATTTCATCTCCTCTGGGAGAAGTTACAGTGCCTGGAAGGCACATTTTCATCTATGGAAGCCTTCATAGATAGGTTTTTGGAGAACTAAGTCTGATTGAGCTACTTTGTAGCTTGTAGTTTCATGCTCTGCAAAGCTCCTTTTTGCAGTTTAGCAAGTGTTTCTTCATTGACAAGTGTCCTGTTGCTAAATGATCCACATAGCAATTCAGAGCAAGACATTCTGGTTTTTATGCTGAGGAACCTGCTGAAATGCACACATATGCATGCAGTCTCATGCATATGCATACACTCAGACTTCTTGGGGTTCCAGTTGATATTTGTTTTCTATCACCACCTTTCTTTTAACCCACCTTCAAATTCCATCCATTCACTATCAAATTAACATTCTTATCTTGATTTATCTGGCAAGAACAAGTTTTCATGCCAGTATGTGGGCTGACCTTTCTGACCTTTGTTCAGAAAAAATACCAAGTGCTTTGAGCTTTCGTGTTAATGAGCATTGGGAAGCTGTCAGCTTTTATTTCTGTTTTTGTTCAAGTCAACATCATTGACCTTCACCTAATGATCTAAGCTTACACAGTTGTGCCAGAGATTAAAAGTGGAAATACAGAGAAAGAGGAAAGGTAGGGGGAACAATTTGAAATTTATCAAAATTGAAATAAATAGGGTCAAAAAAAAAAAGACAAGGAAAATTACTGTGTCCTAGCTTATGCTGCTATTGGATAAATAGGATTGAATATTCTCTTTCAGTGAATTTTCCTTTTTTTTCTTATTTTATTTATTTATTTATTTTTGTAGTTGTAGATGGACAGAATACCTTTGTTTGTTTATTTTTATGTGGTGCTAAGGATGGAACCCAGGGCCTCACACATGCTAGGCAAGTGCTCTGCCACTGAGCTCCAGCCCCAGCCCTTTTTTGAAAGGTAATTGATAACATGACTAATGAAATCCAGACTTCTGATTGCCCTTTCCACAGAAGATAAAATAAGAATGAAATAGACAGAAAATAGATGGGCCCAGCCCTTTCCTGGTGCATGTGTTTTTTACCACTTCTGTATCATCCAGACTGACCAGCTGACCTGGTTTGCCTATGAATCTCTTCACAGGTTTTTAAGCACTGAAATTTCCCATGTCCCAGGAAATCCCTAAGTCCTGGACAGACCAGGATGATTGTTTACTCTGGATTCATCCATGATCAACCTGATTAGACAGATGTTTTCTAATGCAATATTCACTTCTCTATGATGGTCTATTCTTTGATGCAAATCTATAGCTTTGTCTGTCTGGATTGATCATATATAATTATCCAGGACTTCCTTTTTTAGATGAAGTTACATGAGGCTCAGAGAAGATGGCTGACTTATTGCCTGAGTCCACCTGGTGGACTAGGGTCAGATCTAGAACCTGAACCCAGGTCCTCTGAATTTTTCTTCAGTGCCAAATGTGCTTAAAATTGCCCTAACCTCTTGAAGGAGTTAATTTGCTTTGAAAACAATGAATAGCCCTGTCCTGAGAGAAGCTGATTCACTTGGATTTTGCTCCATTAATTGCTCCCTAGTATACCCTTACAAGAGATTATGAATTAATTTAAGGAGCAGTGGCAGGGACTCTTTCCCCACATGAGGCTACCTCCTCTGGTAATCAAAAACGGTGTATCATCTTGTAAGAGGAAGAGGTTAATAAATGTATATAATTTGGCTGAAGAGGTGCTGTGATCCTGTTATTTCTATTAATATTTTCAATTAATATTTTATATTGAAATAATAAGCAGAAAATGGCATTTGCTGATTGCCTTCTGCTGTTTAGAAGATGAGCACATAAATGTTAAATGTTACTCCCTCTGAACGTCTTGCAGCACTATCTTAAGCCTATATTTTATTTATAGATTAAGCTCAATATTCTAAACCAGATTCCACATCTCCCATCTGTTCTATAATCTCTCTTCCATCAAATCAGAAAAAAAGAAAGACAAAAACCAAATAGACCTAAAAACAGAATCTTAAATTTAACTTGAAAAACCCAAAAGCCAAGTCAATATTTTCATTGACAGATGCTGCCCCTGATGACTCTCTTAAATCGGGGTATTTTTGCAGACTGAGCTACAGTTTTCAAAAGATCACCTTTATCTGACAGATGTTGAACAAATCTAAAGATTTACTAGTAAGGTCTCAATGTTACTCATTCAGTTGAGGAGGGAAGATTGTTACAAAATTTTCCTGATTTTCAGTTTTATTTCTTTGACTAAATGAATCAACAGAATCATTTTAGTCTATTACTTATTTCTTTCCACTCTTAAAGGAAGTCCCGAAAATTAGCAATATTTAATGTCTCAGGATGATTGGGGTGCTGAGGAGGATTTTTATTGCACCCATGCCTTCTTAGTCTGGTAGTTTAAAGACACTTACTGAAAAAAGCCAACGGTGTGACCCCGGAGATCCAGGCTGTCTGATACGCGCGGCCTGCCCGGAGGCTACAGAAGGCGTGGCGCCGCAGAGAAGGGGTTAACCAGTCAGCAGGGAATTAAGTGGCTGCGACACGGTGGTATCCCACCAGCCAAACCCAAGCCCGCACTGACCCCCGGGCTGAGTTCGGGATTGCAGTCGGGGAAGGAAGCCGGTAAGGCCCCGCCCCCCACAAGGGACACTCCGCTAAGGCAAACAGCGGCCACCATCTTAGAGGGCTGAAGTACCCACCGCCACTCTCCGACAGATTGCAGCAACAAAACAGGTGTGTGTGACCCAGCCCAGCCCCCTAACTTAGGGGGATTTCGCATAAAATCTCTCCTAGCTTTTCAGGGGGAGGCAGTATCAGAGTGAGCCTGCATAAAGACTAAAGGGGAGCTAGAGGCACCTGACGCTCAACACCCCCTCCCATCAGTGGACAAAACAAAAGCTGCCTAGCCAGCGCTGGGGGAGGGGCAAGCAGAAAAAATCAAAACCATAGAGTGCCGGGGATCCCAAAAGCCAACGGTGTGACCCCGGAGATCCAGGCTGTCTGATACGCACGGCCTGCCCCGAGGCTACAGAAGGCGTGGCGCCGCAGAGAAGGGGTTAACCAGTCAGCAGGGAATTAAGTGGCTGCGACACGGTGGTATCCCACCAGCCAAACCCAAGCCCGCACTGACCCCCGGGCTGAGTTCGGGATTGCAGTCGGGGAAGGAAGCCGGTAAGGCCCCGCCCCCCACAAGGGACACTCCGCTAAGGCAAACAGCGGCCACCATCTTAGAGGGCTGAAGTACCCACCGCCACTCTCCGACAGATTGCAGCAACAAAACAGGTGTGTGTGACCCAGCCCAGCCCCCTAACTTAGGGGGATTTCGCATAAAATCTCTCCTAGCTTTTCAGGGGGAGGCAGTATCAGAGTGAGCCTGCATAAAGACTAAAGGGGAGCTAGAGGCACCTGACGCTCAACACCCCCTCCCATCAGTGGACAAAACAAAAGCTGCCTAGCCAGCGCTGGGGGAGGGGCAAGCAGAAAAAATCAAAACCATAGAGTGCCGGGGATCCCAAAAGCCAACGGTGTGACCCCGGAGATCCAGGCTGTCTGATACACACGGCCTGCCCCGAGGCTACAGAAGGCGTGGCGCCGCAGAGAAGGGGTTAACCAGTCAGCAGGGAATTAAGTGGCTGCGACACGGTGGTATCCCACCAGCCAAGCCCAAGCCCGCACTGACCCCCGGGCTGAGTTCGGGATTGCAGTCGGGGAAGGAAGCCGGTAAGGCCCCGCCCCCCACAAGGGACACTCCGCTAAGGCAAACAGCGGCCACCATCTTAGAGGGCTGAAGTACCCACCGCCACTCTCCGACAGATTGCAGCAACAAAACAGATTGCAACAAAACAGGCCCAGAGTATAGCTTGAACTGCCGAGAACCATCACTGAGGGGAAATCTGGTCTAGCAGGAGAACCCAAGCCTAGCAGGAGAGAACAGGAGACTAGAGGCAAGGCTCTCGTGACTGGGCAGCTGTAAACTGCAGGCCCGCCGGCGACAGTTCATCCACTGCCAGGGTAACTGGGCGGTAGGAGAACGCCCTCCCGCTGGCGATGGATCACCTGCCCACGGCCTGAGATACTGGGCGGCGGGAGTCTGCCTGCCTGCCACGACCGGGTGCTGAAACCAAACAGAGACAGTCCACTCACACTCCCCCATTAGGGCACCCCGGCAAGGAGACTGGGGCACGGCATAGCAGAGTAGTGTCGTCACTGGAGCTCGGACGTCGGAATTCCTTCCCAGAAGAACCCACGTTAGCAGGCATAGTTCAACAACACAAAGGAGAGACATCAGAGTAATACAGAAACAAAACAAATCTATAGAAGAGAGCAGAAACACGACAATCAAAAAGAACTGGAAAGTAACGTGGACAACATGAGAAAACAAGGGAAAAAAGGATTTCAAACAATGCAAGACAACTCAATTCTACAAGAGGACATAGAAACTTCAGAAACAGGGATATGGAAAGAACTCAGGGGATACCTAACTCGAATGGAAAGGAATATTAGAGAAGACATGAGACAGCAAGTCCAAGAAATAAAAGTATATTTTGAAAATGAATTAAACAAACAAATTCAAATGGCAAAGAACGAGATCTACCAGGAGATAGAGATCTTAAAAAAAAATCAAACAATAATCCTAGAATTGCAGGAAACTATAAGCCAAATTAAAAACTCAAACGAGAATATTACAAATAGACTTGATCAAGTAGAAGTCAGAACATCAGATAATGAAGACAAGGTTTATCAACTTGAAAAGAATATAGTCAACACAGAAAAGATGCTTAAATCCCACGAACAATCTATTCAAGAGTTATGGGATGTCATAAAAAAACCAAATCTGAGAGTCATAGGGATAGAAGAAGGCACAGAGTTTCAAACCAAAGGAATGGACAACATATTAAGTGAAATAATTCTAGAAAACTTCCCAGAGATGAAAGATAGAATGGATTGCCAAATCCTGGAAGCCTACAGGACCCCAAACATTCAAAACCATAATAGACCAACCCCAAGACATATAATTATGAAGATAGCCAACATACAGAACAAGGAGAGAATATTAAAAGCTACGAGAGAAAAGAGGCAGATTACTTTCAGGGGTAAACCAATTAGGTTAACGACCGATTTCTCATCACAAACTTTGAAAGCGAGAAGATCCTGGAATAATGTATTTCAAACGCTGAAAAATAATGGATTCCAACCAAGAATACTATATCCAGCAAAATTGAGCTTCAAATTTGACAATGAAATTAAAATCTTTCATGATAAACAAAAGCTAAAAGAATTTGCAGCAAGAAAACCAGCTCTGCAAAGCATTTTGAACAAAACACTACAAGAAGAGGATTTGATAAATAGTGCCCAAAACTAACAGCAGGAGGTATCTCAGTAAAGGGGGAGGAAAACAACCAAAAAGCAAAACTAGCCAAACTAAAATAAATAAATAAAGAAGCATGACTGGAAATACAAATCATATCTCAATTGTAACCTTAAATGTTAATGGCCTAAATTCACCAATCAAGAGACATAGGCTAGTAACCTGGATCAAAAAAACAAATCCAACAATATGCTGCCTTCAGGAGACTCATATGATAGGAAAAGATATACACAGGCTGAAGGTAAAAGGTTGGGAAAAATCATACCACTCATATGGCCCTCGGAAGCAAGCAGGAGTGGCCATACTCATATCGAATAAAATCAACTTCAAACCTAAGTTAATCAAGAAGGATAAAGAAGGTCACTATATACTGTTAAAAGGAACCATCCACCAACAAGACATAACAATCATCAATTTGTATGCACCAAACAATGGAGCTGCAACGTTCATAAAACAAACTCTCCTCAAGTTCAAGAGTCAAATAGACCACAACACAATAATTATGGGTGACTTCAACACACCGCTCTCGCCATTAGACAGATCCTCTAGACAAAAGCTGAATAAAGAAACTATAGAACTCAACAGCACAATCAATAACCTAGACTTAACCGACATATATAGAATATATCAACCATCATCAAGTGGATACACGTTCTTCTCAGCAGCACATGGATCCTACTCAAAGATAGACCATATATTATGCCATAAGGCAACTCTTAGTAATTATAAGGGTGTGGAGATAATACCATGCACCATATCTGACCATAATGGAATGAAATTGGAAATCAATGATAAAAGAAGGAAGGAAAAATCATACATCACATGGAAAATGAACAATATATTATTGAATGATCAATGGGTTGTAGAAGACATAAAGGAGGAGATGAAAAAATTCTTAGAATCAAATGACAACACAGACACAACATACCAGAATCTATGGGACACAATGAAAGCAGTTTTAAGAGGGAAATTCATTTCTTGGAGTTCTTACCTCAAAAAAAGAAAAAACCAACAGATAAATGAACTCACACAACACCTCAAAAACCTAGAAAAGGAAGAGCAAAACAACAGCAAATATAGTAGAAGACAAGAAATAATTAAAATTAGAGCAGAAATCAACGAAATTGAAACAAAAGAAACCATTGAAAAGATAGATAAAACTAAAAGTTGGTTCTTTGAAAAAATAAATAAGATAGACAAGCCCTTAGCCATGCTAACAAAAAGAAGAAGAGAGAGAACTCAAATTACTAACATACGGGATGAAAAAGGCAATATCACAACAGACACTACAGAAATACAGAAGATAATTAGAAAGTATTTTGAAACCCTATATTCCAATAAAATAGAAGATAATGAAGATATCGATAAATTTCTTAAGGCATATGATTTGCCCAGATTGAGACAGGAAGACACACACAATTTAAACAGACCAATAACAAAAGAAGAAATAGAAGAAGCCATCAAAAGACTACCAACTAAGAAAAGCCCTGGACCAGATGGCTATACAGCGGAGTTCTACAAAACCTTCAAAGAAGAATTAATACCAATACTTTTCAAGCTATTTCAAGAAATAGAAAAAGAAGGAGCTCTTCCAAATTCATTCTATGAGGCCAACATCACTTTGATCCCAAAACCAGACAAAGATACTTCAAAGAAAGAAAACTACAGACCAATATCTCTAATGAACTTGGATGCAAAAATTCTCAATAAAATTCTGGCGAATCGAATACAAAAACATATCAGAAAACTTGTGCACCATGATCAAGTAGGATTCATTCCTGGGATGCAAGGATGGTTCAATATACGGAAATCAATAAATGCTATTCACCACATCAATAGACTTAAAGACAAGAACCACATGATCATCTCGATGGATGCAGAAAAAGCATTTGACAAAGTACAGCATCCCTTTATGTTCAAAACACTAGAAAAACTAGGGATAACAGGAACTTACCTCAACATTGTAAAAGCTGTATATGCTAAACCTCAGGCTAGCATCATCCTAAACGGAGAAAAACTGAAGGCATTTCCTCTAAAATCTGGAACAAGACAGGGATGCCCTCTATCACCACTTCTATTCAATTTAGTTCTCGAAGTACTAGCCAGAGCAATTAGACAGACAAAAGAAATTAAAGGCATAAAAATAGGAAAAGAAGAAATTAAATTATCGCTATTTGCGGATGACATGATAATATACTTAACAGACCCAAAAGAGTCTACAAAGAAGCTGCTAGAGTTAATAAATGAATTCAGCAAAGTGGCAGGGTATAAAATCAACACGCATAAATCAAAGGCATTCCTGTATATCAGCAACAAAACCTCGGAAATGGAAATAAGGAAAACCACTCCATTCACAATATCCTCAAAGAAAATAAGATACTTGGGAATCAACCTAACAAAAGAGGTGAAAGATTTATACAATGAAAACTACAGAACCATAAAGAGAGAGATAGAAGAAGATCTCAGAAGATGGAAAAATGTACCCTGTTCATGGATAGGCAGAACTAACATCGTCAAAATGGCGATATTACCCAAACTTCTCTACAGGTTTAATGCGATGCCAATCAAAATCCCAATGGCATTTCTTGTAGAAATAGACAAAGCAATCATGAAATTCATATGGAAAAACAAAAGACCCAGAATAGCAAAAGCAATTCTAAACAGGAAGTGTGAATCTGGAGGCATAGCGATACCAGAGGTCAAACTGTACTACAAAGCAATAGTAACAAAAACAGCATGGTACTGGTACCAAAACAGGTGGGTAGACCAATGGTACAGAATAGAAGACACAGAGACTAATCCACAAAGTTACAACTATCTTATATTTGATAAAGGGGCTAAAAGCATGCAATGGAGGAAGGATAGCATTTTCAACAAATGGTGCTGGGAAAATTGGAAATCCATATGCAACAAAATGAAATTGAATCCCTTTCTCTTGCCATCCACAAAAATTAACTCAAAATGGATCAGGGAGCTAGGTATCAAATCAGAGACACTGAGTCTGATAGAAGAAAAAGTTGGCTACGATCTACAAATTGTGGGGTCAGGCTCCAAATTCCTCAATAGGACACCCATAGCCCAAGAGTTAACAACAAGAATAAACAAATGGGACTTAATTAAACTAAAAAGTTTTTTCTCAGCAAGAGAAACAATAAAAGAGGTAAATAGAGAGCCTACATCCTGGGAACAAATCTTTACCCCCCACACCTCCGATAGAGCCCTAATATCCAGAATGTACAAAGAACTCAAAAAATTAAACAATAAGATAACAAATAACCCAATTAACAAATGGGCCAAGGACCTCAACAGACACTTCTCAGAGGAGGACATACAATCAATCAACAAGTACATGAAAAAATGCTCACCATCTCTAGCAATCAGAGAAATGCAAATAAAAACCACCCTAAGATACCATCTCACTCCAGTAAGATTGGCAGCCACTATGAAGTCAAACAACAACAAGTGTTGGCGGGGATGTGGGGAAAAGGGTACACTTGTACACTGCTGGTGGGACTGCAAAATGGTGAGGCCAATTTGGAAAGCAGTATGGAGATTCCTGGGAAAGCTGGGAATGGAACCACCATTTGACCCAGCTATCGCACTTCTCGGACTATTCCCTGAGGACCTTAAAAGAGCGCACTATAGGGATACGGCCACATCAATGATTATAGCGGCACAATTCACAATAGCTAGACTGTGGAACCAACCTAGATGCCCTTCAATTGATGAATGGATAAAAAAAATGTGGCATCTATACACAATGGAGTATTATGCAGCACTAAGAAATGACAAAATCATAGAATTTGCAGGGAAATGGATGGCATTAGAGCAGATTATGCTAAGCGAAGCTAGCCAAGCCCTAAAAAACAAATGCCAAATGTCTGCTTTGATATAAAGAGAAAAACTAAGAACAGAACATGAAGAAAGAGCATGAGGAAAAGACTACAGTAAACAAAGACGAATCGGGGGAGAGAAACGGAGAGAGAAGGGAAAGCATATGGAAATGGTAGGAGACCTTCAAGGATACATAAAATTATAAGAGGTTATGAGGGGCAAGGGGGAGGGAAAAAAAAAAGGGAGAGAATTGAACAACAGCAGGGGAGGTAGAGAGGGAAGATGGGAGGGGAGGGGAGGGGAGGGGGGATAGTAGGGGATAGGAAAGGTAGCAGAATACAACAGTCACTAATATGGCATTATGTAAAAATGCGAATATGTAACAGATGTGATTCTGCAATCTGTATTTGGGGTGAAAATGGGAGTTCAAAGCACAATTTGAGTCTAATGTATGAAAGAGGATATATCATGAACTATGTAATGCGATAAATAATCAATAAAAAAAAAAAATAAAGACACTTACTGATGGGTCCTTGGAGCTGTGATCTCATTGGCATTAGTTAGTGGTAACTAACTGTGGCTTTCTCAAAATGAATGTACATCTCAAGATTCTGAGAAGAGGATGATTTGTAGTAGTTTAGTGTGAAAAGGGCAAACTCGCTTTTTGAATGTATCAGTCTTGTTCAAAAATAATCTGACCTGTTCCGCTGTCAGATCTCACAGGGCCACTTGACCTGGTGACTGTAATTGTGATTGCTCCTTGTCTCTTCTTTTTCAAGGGGATCATCCAAGATGGAAAAATCATCTTTATGCCAAATGGATACATAACACAGTGTCCAAACCTAAATCGCAGTAAGTAACAATGTACAGCGTTTGTGCTTTTAAAAGAATATATAACTTGTTCATAATATCAGAGAAACACATCTGGAAGGGTGTAGAGAAACTGCAGGGCTGACTTCTGAGGTGGTGAGGATAGCGAAAGTGAAATTATTATATATATTGCATAGTTCTTTTGAATTTTTCAAAAGACTGTTTCTTGTTTGCAAAATTAAAATTTGAAGGTAAGAAAAGTATAAACAGTATATTCTGTATTTGGAAACAAATGCATATTTAATATAATCATACACATACTCACACATATACACACATAGTTTTTATAGAATTATTCTTTGAATTTTTTGACCTGGATGCCAGTTTACTTTTTCCTCTTCTATGTTATGGGACATTTTCCAGTCACCTTGCAATAAAAATTAGGGTTTAATTTCATTGTAAAATGTCATGTTGCCTTTCTTTTTAATTAACAGCTTTCCCCCACCTCTCTCTCTCCCTCCTTCTCTCTCTCTCTCTCTCTCTCTCTCTCTCTCTCTCTCTCTCTCTCTCTCATTACATTGAAAAAGAAAAGGCCTGACAGGGTGTGGGTGGTACATACCTGTAATCCCAGCAACTTGAGGCAGAGACAGAAGGATCACCAGTTGCAGAGAACAGCCTGGGCAACTTAGTGAGACCCTGTCTCAAAATTTTAAAAAAAGGGGTGGGATTATGGCTCAGTGGATAAAAATCAATCTAACCTGCCTGGCTGTGCAACCCTGTGTTCAGTACCCCCCCCCCACCCGACACACACACACATGCACACACACAAAAGAATAAGGAAAGAAGGAAAAGATCTAGACCTGAAATCTTCTGTGATTTTACTCAAATTTTAAAACAAAACAGCAAAGTAGAAATCCTTCCAAACAACCACTGTTTTAAATTTTTCTTTCTTATGCTAGCAGAAGATCAATATAAATTTTATATTTTCTTTATTGAGCTTGCCCAACCTGCAGTGATTTCTTAAGCCTGGTGCAAGGAATAATGGATTTACAGGAGCTTTTGGCCAAGATGACTGCAAAAGTAGGTATCTAAATTTCACTTATGATGTTTCATTTCTTTATGTGTCCTATCTGGAATTTAGAGTGATATGTTATAATGGAAATATTTCTAGCCTTGGCATCTGCAATATGTTACTGCAAAACTGTTTTAGTCTTACTTGAAATAGGACCACCTATAGTAAACATAACCATTCAGGTCTTTGATACTATTAGGCTTTATCAAAATGTTTTTCTTGAAAAATGTTTGGAAGCAAGAGGCAATATGTATCACTGTTGGTTCTCTGAGAGTGGAAAAGGAATTTGCCTATTGGCCATTAAACTACTAGCACTGTGAGATGATATATGGTCAGAGCCACTGCTGCTTATAAGCTAATGCATTTTGAATGTAAGAATAATTGCCAGTAATCACGAGGGGCAAAATAGCTATTGTTAGGAACAGATTACTGTCCCAGGAGGGCATTATATCAAATTTCGATTGTATGATTCCTTTCAGGACTGGTCCTGAGTTAAACAGGGAAGAAGGCAAAGTTTGCCTTTTAGCATCTTTGCTTTTATGATTCTGCATCACTGCTGTTTTCACTCAACAGGCATTTGCGAGGACTTGCTACTTGCTGGGCACTGTGTTAGGTGCCAAGAGGCAATGATGAACAAGACATGTTCATATCGAGTGGCTGAACCAAACTTGTAAACAATTAGGGGCTTAATATTTATTCATAAAGTGTAGATTTATAATGAAAAGCCCTGAGCCTCATAGAGAAAGGCACAGGAAAAAAAAAAAAAGAAAGAAAATGTGGTTAATGCTGCTGTTATGATACCAATCAGTTGTGGACATGAGTTCCGGCCTACGGCTAAGAAAGAATTAGGTTGGGCCTAAGAGACATTATACTCTGCAAAAGGAAGAATTTTAATAACAGTGAAAATGATACATTAATCCCATTCCACCTGCAGCTATGACTGCTCCCTGCCTTCAGCCATAGCATGTGGAAAAAAAATTTGGTGGGTAGGTAAGTGACTGGGAGTTAGGGGCATATTTTGGGCCCTTGCATGGTACCATTGAAGACAATGTTTCTATTTCAAACTAGAATTTTTGGCCAACTGAAATCCCCTTTTGTCTGGAAGGGAGAGATGGAATACTTGTGTAAGACAAAAATTGAGACTGAGGCTCGAAACCTAAGGCATTCGCTTTCCACTTCAGAGTGCAGTGGAAATGTGAAACGCAAGCAATTATTTGCCATCCCAGCTTGTGGCATATAGAGGCTTTTATTTCATATTGTCTGGAGCAGCTTGATCTCAATACTGTTAATTATATTTTAGCATGCTATCAAATTTTTGGAACAAGAAACATGCCACTCAGTCTCAGGTGATTGTGGTTCTCCATTCTCCAGCTCTGAGGATGTCCTTTTCTTTCTCATTCTTTACCATTGCAGGGAATGCCATTTTTCTTTTTAGCTATACATTGTCTAGGAGCCACAATGAACTCTATCCTCAAAACATTATTATGTAAAATGGGCATTTGTGAGACAGAAGATATTTAATTGTGAGAAATTGCAAGCAGAAAATGGTTTAATCCACCTTCTAACCTCCTGCTGCCCCCCAGCACTTTGGCAGGCGTAGAAGTCTGCTTCTTCCAAAGTGTGCATAGAATTATAATTCTACAACTGAGTACTTCCATTTTCACTGCATAATTGGAATCTTGAACAGGAGTTGGCATTTTTTTTTTCTACAGAGGGCCAACTAGTAAATTTAGGACTTTTGTAAGCCAAGACGTAAAATTGAAGATATTGTGTATGTACTTGTTTTTCTTAAACATAATCATTTATAATAACTTAAAATATAACCATTGAAAAATGTAAAAAAAAAAAACATTGTTAGCTCACAGGCTGTACAAAAATAAGTGGTCGACCAAATTTATCCCATGGGTCTTTGTCAAGGGTTTATCATCCCTTGATGTATGTGAAGCTGGAAAGTCACTCATGCTGGGTGGTATTTATTGAACATTTACTATTTGCTAGTTCCAATGCTTTAACATATGCACTGTCACTTTAATCCTCACAAAAATCCTGTGAGCTAGATTTGATTTATTAGCCTACTGTACAGATTAGAACAAAGAGGTCCAGAAAGGTGAGGTAGTTTCTCCTAAGATAATGGATGACAGAGTTGGGACCTGTGCTCGAGTACTTAGATCCTGAAGGTTGAATCATGACTGAGAAAGTTTATTTTGCAAAACATAGAATGTGAAAGAGAGATTGAAAATATATCAAGGGACTGAGTAGTGGAGGGAAGGAGATAGATACTACCAGCAAGAAGATGGAAATGTTAGGAAGAAGAAGGAAATAAAACGAGAGGAAGAGATGAATGCATGTTTGATCACTTACCAAGCTGAGCTAAAATTCTCAGGTGTACCTGTTGGAAGTGAATAGAGCTTATAGTAACCTATGGAGAAAGGCTAGGGCAAGAACAAGGGCTTTTATCTCACCCTTTGGCTGTGAGCTCTTCTTTTCCTTGGAAATTTGTGGGAATTCTTTGAGTCCTGCATGTTGACATTGTGTATGTTTTGGACAGAATCACTCAGGATCACCCTATGTCATATTATCTCACTGCCCAGGATCCATCTCCAAACCTAGGCTAGGCCAGGTGAATTATCAGGGAAGAATTTAAAAAAAATTTTTTTTTTCTTCCTATAGCCAGTGCCAAGTCTGAGTAGGAAGTACTTACTTTGTGCTTTTGTGCAAAGGCTTGTTTCCATTTAGTTCACTGTAAAGCTGAATGTATAGATGATCAGATACCCACCTTTGTATAAAAAACTCATGTCTTGGGCATACCCTTATCTCCAGTTCTGCCTCACTACACCCTGTGAGCCACCAAAGGGGAACTCAAGGGCTCCATGTTTCAGGAGAAACCTTCAGGATGTAGGCCACCTTTGGCTTCACATGCCTCCTGGGATCTTTGCTGCTACTTTGTTTTGGCCTTTGTGGCATTCATCTCTTTGTGTCAACCTTGTGATAATTTTCTGAAGTTTTTATTTCCATACTGAATGTGGTATCTTAGTTGGGTCTATCAGTGAAGTCTTGGTAGAAGCAGAAGTGTAATTTGGTCTTTTGGCAAATTGAAGAAGATGGCACCTGGAGATGTGAGGCAAACCAAAAGTTAAATATGGTCCCCAGAAGCAGAGAATTCTTAGGCACCAAGTCCAGCTGGACTCAGCCTTTGCCTTTGGTTAAATGAACCTATTGTGGTAAGACTTAGTTTATGGGGTTGGAATGAAGCTTGGAGATTTGGTTTGAGCTGTCCAGCAGCCATGATGAAGATGGTATATACTCATTAGCTCAGATAGAGAATGGGCTTTGGACTCAGATTGACCTGATTCTGAGTACCCTTTTTGTCACTTTTTTATTGTTTGTAACCATGAGCAACTCGTTAAACTTGTTCTACCTGCTGTTCTTCCTTAATTAAATGGTAAAATTATTCCTGGTTTTGTAAGTATTTCATGAGAATAGGTGAGTGAGGCTTGGTACAGGACATAGAACAGACTTTTTTGATAAGTGGTGGCTGTTGTCATTTATGCTGTTAAACCTAGAAAAAAGGGAAAGATGATCCTAAAGAAAATGCATACCTTCCCCATGACTTGATATTACAAAGACCAGCAGAGACTACAAGTTGCTGTCTGGGCCCTGGGCTAGAGCGGGTACAGAGAAGTCTTGAAAGGTAACAGAAAATCTTCACACTATTCATAGTGAAAACCCTGAGCCCTCCCAGAGAGCAAGCCCAGTGCACAATCTGGACAGGGCTTGGTAGCCACAGCCAGAGCAACCAAATAGATACGAATATCCAATCAGCCCAGGGGTCTGCCTAGGATAGCTCACTGTTCCTTTTCTCCTTTCAGAGTTGGGGTACTGGTATATGACTATGTCCTTGCTTGAGCCAGGGAAGATCATAGGAATTGCACTCAATCACATTCAGGTGACAGAGGTAGGGTAGAGAAGAGACCTCTTAAGAAATCCTATGATTTTAGTAAAACTACATTTTTTTTTCAAGGCAGAGGAGGTGAAAAAGAGTTACCTGAAGTAGTAAGTCCTCCCTTGTATTGTTGTTCCTTCACACCTTAGTGATTCCCAAGAATCCACCACTCCCCTGGCTTCCTCTGAAATTCTTGCTATTGTGGGAACTACCCACTGGCTAGATCAAGTGTATTGTGATAAGGTCCTGATCACAACACCCCCCTCCCCCAGTGTTGTAATCCTACTCTGCTTTGAAGTTCAGGAAGAAGAGGCTAGAGATTGGGAATTTCTTGGTTACTTTTGTTTAAATCTTTGACAAATCTGTGCAGGCTAATCAAGCAGCGCTTGAAGTGGCATTTCAGCTTGTAACATATTTAATTTAGAGATTTCATTGTTACAAGGGGCTCAATAATGATTTTTCAATTAAGCTCAAAGGTTTAACAATGGAAGATTTCTTTTTTCCTCTTCTATATAGTGAACTCCAAATAAATAGCATTTCAAAGAAAAAGCAATCTACGAATGACTAATGTACTCAGATCCATTCATTGACCTCTTACTGTGAAAAAGGCCTCTGCTGTCTATCTTTGAATGGGTAGAGTTAAGAATAAATGATTCAGTCCATGGTTGCTTAGATAAATGCACGGACAGAGGTAAAACAGAATAGAGATGTAGATTTGATACCCTATCTACTCTGGATCTGCAAGCATTCTCGGAGAAAATGGCAGGTAGGGTAGAAATAGCTTTAGAAAATGAATTTGTATAAATTCAGCATGATAATACCAATGACAGAAAATGTAATTCATTTTTTGATTCAGAGAGTTGTTTTTCTCCTTTATTGTTGTTATAGGATTTAGCAGGGAAGGCAAGATTACATATTAAATGCCTTTGAAAAATTAGCTTTTTTGACTTAATATCCCTTTGCCTTTGCGTCTGTCTGATGCACTCTTATTATTATTATAGAGATTAGTGCTTTCCGATGTTGTCAGAAAAGGCTAAATATATTAAAAATAAAAACAAAGTTCAGAAGGGGGACAGAATCCATTATATTGAAATTGATGTTTTCCTTAGGAATTGAGTTTTGTAGATGAGCATAGCTCAGTTTTGTTGGACCAGTATGATAATTGCTGATATTAACCCCAAAGCAAACTCCTAGATTTTCAAGAACCTTGGATAGACACATAATTGCATTTTGGACTATTTAGACTTTTGAAAGTGTCCTTCTTGAAGGGATATAGACTCCAGAGTTGTCCCAGGTTTTCAAAGTGAGACAGGCCCTTCTGCTCTCAAATACCCTATTCTAAGCCACTTTTAAGAGGCATGCTGATCTATTTCAATTCTTCTTTTGTGAAATCCTAGGTCATGTTTCAGTCACTACCTTATGTAGAAACTAGTGGGGTTCATAGAAATGGAATAAAGGTATTCAGTGATAAATAAGTTTTTCCTTTTTATTATCTCTGACCTATATATGGCTGGCTAACTTAACTCTTAGAAATATATTTTATCTGGATTTCCTAAAGATTTCCCATAGATTCTAATTACCATAGATCCTAGTAACTATATAATCAGGTCAGAGTTTTAAGTGAAATATGAATTTTTGGAAGATCATGTATATTGTAAGGAGTCACAAAAAGTGGATATTTGAAGCAGAGTCAACTCTTAGTTCCTTGGGGGCTGATCATGGTGCAAGTGGCTTGTCTAAGATCCTATTTATTATTTCCTCTGCCCTTTGCTTCCACCCATAAAAGACAATGAGCAAGTTTTCCTGAGAAGTTGCAAAAACTTGGAGGAAGAGAATAAACTAAATAACAAACTAGAAGTTGCAATTACACCTGGGTTTCATTTCCAAAGGATAGCGTGGTTGAGAGTAATTTATAGGAGCATGTAAGGAATGAAATTATGGTTAACCTAGAAAGATAGCAGGAATAGTTATTCCCCAGACTCAAAACATTAGACCTGAACTATTGGTTCAAAATAGTTTTTTGTTGGATCAAAGATGGAATTGATCTCCTGTATGGGGAGAACACTCAAGACCTGGAGACATAAGTGCAGTTGAGAAGATGAAAAGAAGCTACAAGATGTATTTATAGGAACTGGTATTGTTTTCTCAGTCATGGCAGTCTTTATGTGAGGGAAAGGACCACAGGGCAATATTGCTTTGGGGTAGAATTCAATACGGATATGACAAAAGACAGTTCTAACCAAAGTGACATATTCAGTTTTTTTTTTTTTTTTTGCATTGTATTTTCATTTGTTTTTTTCTGGTGGTAGGAATTGAACCCAAGGCCTTGTGCATGGTAGGCAAGCACTCTACAATTAGCTACCCAGTCAATACCACACAGTATTTTGGAAGGCAAGCTGCATTGGCTGGATGAAAAGTGATCAGGAGGGAGGATTGGAACCATATCATAAGGAGCTGTTAAGGAAACCTGGTGGTACTGATTGGGGTCTAGAGCAGATGTGAGGCCTGGAGATCCTCCAATATTTGAAAATTAGAGTTGCTCAGGATGGGTTACGGGGCAAAATTGATCTAATAGGAAAAAGGAAGAGAGATTTCACAGCTCTAACCCAGGAAGTTGTTTCAAACATCCAGAGCTAATGAAAAAAGTGGCTTCCCTCAGGGGGACAGTGCATGCCTGCTTCTGGAGACGTGCAAATGGTGGATGATCACTGTGAGTGTTCTTTAGTGTGCACATCCACACTTAATAATCCCTTCAAAACTGGAGATTCGAAGACTCTGTGATTCATGGTAACAATTGGGTGGCCTAGAAAATGGAAAAGGTTATTTTACAAAATCCTGATCTCAACTGGTGCTTTGCTCGTCACCCATGACCTTCATCTGAACACCAAAGCAAATTCATGGGACATTCTGGGGGATCACACCCTAGAGAGAAATTAGATCCTTCTATGACCTTTGTTTTCCTAGCCCCAGGTCCCCCAGAGTTTTTTGTTTTTGTATTAGACAGTGACTTCCTAGCTTGTAAACTTTGACACTCTGGTTAGTATGTGAAGAACATGGAGAGGACAGAGGGAGATAAATGTTAAGTGCCCTGGAGTTTCTGATTAGATCTCCAGTAAACATTGTAATCAGTCCTTGAGAACACATTTGTTACCCATGTTTCACTGTGTGGGCTGGAGTTGAAAGTACATACCTTTATGAATACCCGTGAGGTTCCTGCAATAGAGTTTAATGTCTCATTTGGTGTTCATTAGACCGTACCAGCCAATATGTCTTCAATTTAGAGTGATTTCACCTTGTGTGAAAAAAAAAAAAAAGAAAAAAGATACAGATTCCCTATGAAACACTGAACTGAATATTCTCTCTCTCCTCCTGCTTGGATTTTTTTTCTTGTTTCTATTGCTTTATTAAGACAACACAATTAAATTACACTATTATGCCCAGTAATTCTTTTTTTTTTTCTCCCGCAGCTAAATTATGCAGAGACAAGACTTAGTCAATTGGAAAACTGTCACTGTGAGAAGACTTGTCAAGTGAGTGGACTGCTCTATCGAGACCAAGACTCTTGGGTTGACGGTGACCACTGCAGGAACTGTACATGCAAAGTAAGCCTCTTTGTAAATAAATAGCATAAGACAGTTTTGAGGGGACAGGTTCACTAATTATAATGTAATCGTGTTCTTTAATATGTAATGTTAATTCCTTTATACCTACTCCTCCTTAGCAATCTGAGCAATTGTGAAATGATGCTGGAGCAGTATCATTTGTAGTGTAAATGCGTGGCAACTGAAATTTACTTTCTTTGATACACTCTGATTTGATATTATCATGAGGACCTTACCGTTTGAAATTTGGGAGTTGGAGTGTAGAAGGAGGAACAGATTCCTTTGATTTTCAAACAACCTAATGGTTAGCTTTATTTTCAACTTTTCTCTGCCAGAATCACATTTAAAAGGTGGGGTTTAATTAGTCTCTACGTGTTTTTGTTGTATCTTGTAAGCTGTCATCTCTTTCAGAGAATTTGCAAGATATTTTCCCTACTCCCTGCCTTTTAGGGTATTCATTATTTGTATGCTCCTTCATCTGTTTCAGAGAATTATGAGAGCCCCTTCCAAAAATTAGTATGTAAACCCTGTTGAGCTGAAATTACTTGATAAATATCTGAAGAATGCCATTGTTTATCCAGGAAAATACAAAATGGGTTGTTAGAGTCTCAAAAATGATTGACAGGGTCTGCAAAAGGTGTTATTTATGTTCTTGTAAAAATAGCTTTTTGTTTTCTGCCTAATCTACTTAGCCCACATGGGCAGGTGGGATGAAGCCAGTGATGTATATCAGAAAAGTAATTGAGGTGACAGAGGTTCCTTCGGGCTAGAGAAAATGCTTTATTTATGGTCTTGGAGTGGATTGGGAATTCCCACACTACTTCTGTTTCCCTGATTAGTGTTTGGGATGAGATGTGAACTTTCAACACCACAGGAGAGTTTCAAAGGATGCCACTGAGATTTCTTTCCCTGTCCTCTTTTCCTCAGAGTGGCGCTGTGGAATGCCGAAGGATGTCCTGTCCCCCTCTCAACTGCTCTTCTGAATCCCTCCCGGTGCACATCGCTGGCCAGTGTTGTAAGGTCTGCAGACGTAAGTACTAACTGATGGTCACACTGTCCGTCTGTGCTTTGAGATTTATTTTTCCTCTGTTTTCAGGATCCAACTGATTGACATTGATAAAATGAAGCACCGGCAGTTGCTGTAGTACTCAATATATAATAAGAAGAGCCTGATGTTTTAATTACTTGCAGATGCAGCAGACATTATTACATGGATTTTTTTTTTCCTTCAAAAAACACCCCTTATATCACCTGTGATTACTATTCTCCCATTCTATGTGTAGGTAACTTGTGTTCACAGAGGTTAAATCACTTGTCATCAAACCACTGGGTGGGGATGATCTGTACAGTTACAACTCCAAAATTTCATGTGCTTCTGTCTCCTAATTTTGAATGATCAAGTACCTATTTCTGTGTTTTGGCAAGATTCTCTTGTTATTAAGGGAACTTTGTTAGAATTTTCAGGATGGTATTCAATCAAAATATTGAAACAGTTTCCTTCAGTGTTGGCTGGTTCATATAATATGATTTGAAAACGCTTTTTCATCTGTGTTGCAGAGGGCACTGCTTCACATGAAGCAGTGAAATGAACAGAGGCAGTTGGAGTGAGGGCTGTCACTATGTGCCGTGTACCGTGCTGGGTGTCTTAATTCTACCAGTCTACTGCATTCTCATGGCAATGTGTTAGGGAGGTATTGCTTTTACCCCATTTTACAGGAAGGTTAGGCTTAGGTAAGTCAATTTGCTAAGGTCACAAGGCTGGTGAGTGGCAGGGTGAGTTATTGAACCAGTTGTGCTGACTGCAAAGCCTGTAGCCTTTTCATCAAACCCTGTGGTCTCCAACAGAAGAGGAGGGTTCTGGTTAGAAGTGTGGCATCCCATGGATAGCTTTCAAGATCATTTAGTGATCAAAGATGCATGCTAACATCAGTCAGCCTTCAAGGCACAGTGGTCACACTGCCAGGAATAGCCTGTGACCTGCTACAATGGTGGAAACGGATAGCTGGTCTGGTCACACCAGCTCAAATATTGTTGAATTCTTTCAAAAGGAACTTTGGAATATTTCTGCTTGTCGTGGTTGGCACAGTACCTGAGTTCTGGAAGGTGTCCTTGGAGTTATTCTAGAGGGAGGAGCTTTCTTATTTATGTCCCAAGGACTTTGGGAGGTGTTGTCTGATAATACAGCGAGCTCAGGTGTCCAGATCTTGAATTTATAGTTTGATCCTATAATAGAAAGATAGTTATGAGTAGCTGCGGGTTACCTTTTTCTCATGTTGATTTTGTATATAATTGTCATCAAGGAAAGAAGTTGGAAAAAAGATTAGGAATTTGTTTAAAAATATGAAATTATTTTACCCTGTTATTTTGAGTTCCCCATGCAGATTTGTGAATACTTGGGAGATGTTTGGCTATGGGAGCAATGGATCCTTCAGATGTTTTGTATTTTAGCTTTTAATGTTTTTGCTTTGCTTTTCTTTAAAACCATAAAAGCACTATCTTTATTATATAACATTTGAAAACACAGAGAAGGATAAAGGTAAAGATAGAGAATTTACATAATACTGTCATTTGGAAAAAAAATCACTCCTGAAATTTTAGCAGATTGAATTTCAAGAGATTTTTTTTGTGTGTGTGTACAGTTGAGGAGGTCATACTGAGCAGACAATTTAGATCCTATTTTGTTGACTTACGATGATCACTTAAGTGTATTTTTGAAAAAGTGTATAAATATCATTTTAGTGAGTTTCATGGTTTCCCACTGTTTGTTGCATAACTTATTTAACTATTCCTCAGTTGTTGGATGTTTAGGTTGATTCCCACTTCTTGCTATTCTAAATTACTTTTTTCAGTAGTATGTTGCATACAAAAAACATTTTTTTTGTACATTTTTGCTTTCTTTAAGATAGAATTCTCCTGGAATAGAATTATTGGGCCAAACACTAACATTTTCAAGGACCTGGATACACATTATTAAATTGACTCCTCACTAAATTTCTGTGGGATAGTCATTTTTCTTTATTCTAATTCTTTGAGAGATTTATGTTTTAAAAATTATCTCAGTTTCTCAATTTTACCAAGATGTTGGTATACATGCTAACTAAAACATTGGTGTTTTTTGTCATTTATGGAATTCATAGCAATTTATTTAGTTGGCACTAATTTTTTCAGCAGCTCTGATTGGTAGTTTGATGTGTTCAGAGTTTAATAAAGTGAGAATACAAATAAATTATTAAGAATACCACTCAAGAAAAAATTAAAAATAAATGATACAGTGTACCTCAGGTAATTAAAAGGTTGAGAACCTCTGGCCTGAAAGGCTTTCATCTCTTACTATTTTTTAATAGAAATATGCATTAGGCAGTTACTGAGCATGGGTGCCTGGAATAGTGATGGAAGAGCCCTCCTCCTCCCCCATCAGAGAAACTGGCCTTTCATCTAGAGACCTGGGTTTCAGTGTGCAGAATTGTAAGTGTAGTATAGCAGACTTGTGTATTGGGGCACTGTTAGAGCAGAGAAGACACTGGTGGAATGCTTCAGGAAGAGGAGCCATAGTGGATATTCACAGCTTTCTAGAAGATGGCTACAGTGGTTGGATAGTTGGGGGCTGGGGGATGAGAGAAGATAGTCAGTGGAATTTCTAGAAGTTTTTATATCTCTTCACACCAGAAAAAATGATGAAGAATATTTACTTTGGTTATGCATTTCAAAGATAATGAGTACATGAGGCAATGCATGGGTTAACTAGTCATTTTAGCCATTCTGCAATGTATGCATATTTCAAAACATCATACTGTATACTTTAAGTAAATATATATATATATATATATATATAGTTTGTCAATTTAAACTGACAAATGTTAGAGGAAAAAAAGTGTAACTGGTATGAATTACATACAGTTAGATCATATTTTTTAGACTAGTTTGACAATTTGAATTGTTTTAATTGGCTCATTTAATCCATTCACATTCAATGCTATTATAAATATAGTTAAAGGCATTATTTATTGGATACTTATTTTCCCTTCGTTCAGTTCCTTATTTTGACTTTTTTTTCTATTTCTTCTGAGAGTTGCCTCAAGTAAATTTCTTTTATGTGACCAAAAACCTTTTTCTAAGATTCTCTTTGGGTTTAGGTGAGGCAGTATTCTAGGGACACCACGAGGAAGTATGTTCTGACTCAGACAAAAAGAGCTAATACATAAAACACATTGTTTCGGGGTAGGGTGACCCACACCTGTGATGACTCTCCCTGACTTGGGAGGCTGAGGCAGGAGGATCACAAATTCAAGGCTAGCCTCAGCAACTTAGCAACTGCAGTCTCAGTGGAGCCCTAAGCAACTTAGCAAGATCCTGTCTCAAATAAAAAATGAAAAGGACTGGGGATGTAGCTCAGTGGTAGAGTGTCCCTGGGTTCAATTCCCAGTGGTGAAACAAGCAAACAGATGTTTTGCTGGCTTTCTAAATGTTTGTGCACTTGTTGTGGTCACAGGAGCACTTACAAAGGAGAGCAGCTGTGTGGAAATATGAAAGAACTTTGTTTAGGTGTCCATAGTGGTCCAGAATATGGTGCAGGAATTTCATTTCTTAAAAGCATATTGGGTGTCTGCTCTATTCAAGGCATGCTGAGCATAGCTAGCACACATTACTCTCCCCACTCCATGAAATTCTTAAACTGGAGATTTTCTGCACCCCATCTAGACCCATAAATTGGGATCTCCAGGTAGCAGTTTCCCAAGATCTGTATTCTTTTGGTAGATATATTTGAGAACTACCAGAGATAAGAAGGAGGAGGAAAGGAGGAGAAGAAACCTTTCAGCTATGCAAAACAGAAATTGTAAAGAAATTGAAGTGGTAGAGGGAAAAGGAGGTAGTCTGAAAACAATACATGGTGTTTACAGGTAAGAAGTAGAAACGAAATTGCCAATGTGGTTTGAGGATGATGATGAAGATTATAGTCTACTAAAGTCATTCATTAATCCTTACCGAGGTCTCTTATCCCAAATGTTGTTCTCAACTTTGGGTACAACAATAGAGATGTGTAGATGATTCAGTCTGTGTTAGGAATGGAACTAGGTCATTTTATGTGCATTCATTCCTTTAATTCTTCCAACAACTCAAGGTAGTAGGATCCACTATTATTCTCATTTCACAGATGAGGAATTGAAGCATGGAGAGGAAAAGTAATTTGCCCAAGGGATCTAGGTGGAGCCTAGGCAGACTGGCTATAGAATTGATGCTCTTAAACTATCTTCTTTATTCACTTCATGCATCATCTCTATTACTATAAAGAACATTATGTAATGTGAACATGATGTGAGATAGAGATGGCACAGAGAAGGGAGTAATTAACTTCATCAGAAATGTGTGTGTGTGTGTGTGTGTGTGTGTGTGTGTGTGTGTGTGTGAAAGTTCACGGATAACAGCTTAGCAGAATATTTACAAATGAGTAGGAATTTCTAGGTGCACAAGGTGAGTAATAACATACTTGCTAGAGGAATTGCATGTGCAAAATCATGGAAATAGACACAGCATTGATTTTGGTTGTAAAAGCAAGGTTTTCATGCAGGGTTGTGGCATACTTAAAGGAGTGTTTTTCGAAAGACCACTGCATCCACGGAGCAGGAGGCAGGGGCGTTAAGTATAAGATTTGGGCAAATTCCAGGCAGAGGTGATGAGGCTGACAGTCAGGCACTGCCTAGAGAGATGCAAAGGCAGGAGTGGATGTGAGTGACAGCCAGAGAACCTGGAACAGGATAGATATTCGATAAGCATTGTTTTGCATGAACGTCTGTGAGGGAGAGGTTGCCAGGTTTTGAACAACAGCCTGTGGGAGACTCATAGGACAATTAACAGATATAAGGCAGGTGGAGAAAGTAGATTGGGGAGTTATACATTCTCTTCAGCATGTTTGAGTTGGAGATGCCTGAAGGACAGCCAGTTTGATGTGGGTGCCTTGCTCAAAGAGGTCGTGTTAAAAGCTGGGGCTATGCATTAGCTAACTGAGGAAGGACAAATCCTTGAGTGTTCAGCCCCTCTGATCTGCCACTCTTCTTTAAAGTGTAAAGCAGAATGACAGTGTTGACATTCTAGGTTCTGAGTGCCAAGGAATGACTGGAGTGTGTGCAGAGTACAAGTACATTAATAAAGACAGAGCAATCTCATATCTACATGTGACAGGGACATTAAGCCATTCCTGTCAATTGCTTATTCAGTGTGCAACCGAATGGCAAAAGTGTCCAACCCCCCCACTCAAAAAATCAAGGTCAATTTTGAAGGACCAGATATCTGGGATGTAAAAAGATACAACTGCCTAACTCTTTCTCTAAATCCCCAATCTGTTTGTTTTTGACATCATGGAGAAGTGTGTGTTGGTGCTGGGTTTCAATTTCATGGTTGGACACTGTGAAATATTCTAGTTTGCATGTCCCTGGTGTGATATGAATGGCTTCAGGTATCCATTTACGTTTCTACTCACACTGAAAGCTGTTGAAATGAAGTCCCAGATGTCCCAGCCAAAGGCACCAGAGCCTGACTCACCTTATGCTTGAATTTCCTCAGACATCAAAAATAAGCCTTTTGGCTATAGATCAAGAGGTTGGATAATGAGGACTGATGTTAAGCATATGGAGGGCAGTGTCAGGGAGGGAGGGACACTGTCATAGAATGTAGGAATGACTATGGGAAAGCAAAGGGAATTCTTGTGACCTCCAGTGGTGATCCTGAAAGTTGTCTGAGATAATTTTATAGGTAGTTGGCATCCTAATCGTATACATGTTCTGCACCAGTGCACATTTGCAAATGACTGGGGTTTGTAGTAACATGTTGATATCATTTGCCAATCCCTAAATCACCCTCCTAGGTAAAGGCATAAAGTTCAGTGGACATTTGATTTTATGCTGGACTGGTAAATTTGAGGGATGGATGTGACCCAGTGAGACATTCTTCTCTCCAGATAAGAATTATGGGGTGAATATGTCCAAGAGGAAAACGGAATCAAGCAAATGTCTTAAGACAGGGTAGCCATTGTGTTAATACCATCGTGGGAGTTGCAAGGGGCAAAGGAGGAAGAAAAGTCTATTTCTGTACTTCCCAGCATGGGCCAAGAAGCAGATGGCAGATTTGACAGCAGTGCATTTAGCAGAACTGTCACTCTGGAGTGAGCCACCTTGCCAAGTTGGCAGCAGCTGTGTTTGGGAGTATGGGAATTTATTAGATAGGAATTCCAGGTCTTTCGAGATGTGGTGTCTCTATGCAAGCAAATTAGGGAATCCAGATCACAATTAGGATCAATGGCTTATCTAGAAAACGGAGGCATAAAAGATAATCAGGGATGGGTTTCCTTTTTTAACGAAAGGAGTAAAAGGCTCAATTTAGGGAATTGTATTGGTTCTCCATTCTTGTTGTTTTTGTTCTAAAACCTCAGTATCTACTTTTAATGTTGGAAATTGTATTAAATTGCAGAGTTAACTCTTAGCTGGGAATTTGACTGTTTTTTTTGTTTGTTTTGTGACTAAGTAGAACTCATTAATTTTAGAACTATTAATCATTACTAACAATAAGGCCAGAGATCCACTGGGCTTGATGCTGCAGATAAAGTTATGAATCGTTCATATCCTCATGGAGGTTACAGTTATCAGGGGAGATGAATAATGAAATGGGAAATTAAGATGTAATGTGATGGGTGCTCTGCAGGATTAGGTCCAAAGTGCAATGGAAACACAAACTGAGGGCAATTAGCCAGCGTTAAAGGTGAAGAACAACATCTTCAGGAAATCATGCCCGAACTGAAACTGGTGGGTATGTAGGTCAGGAGGTGCCAGGGGAAGATGGACAAGGCTGAATGTCCCTCTAGCAGAGAAAACTATATGCAAATCCTGGAAGGAAGAAGAAATTTTGGCCAGAGCATATGTGGAGGTATGAATGTTTGGGAGGGTGAGTGAAAGCACATACTTGGTGAGTTATAAAGTTTGGGAGATAAGAGCAACATACATGGCCTTGTGTGTTAATTAAGGAATTTGTTCTTTATTCCGAAAGTGTCAGGGATCCATAATGATTTTACAGAGGACCTCATATTTGCACATCAAAAATATGCCTTCTTATTGTATAGAGAAGCCTGAGATCAGAACATAGGAGAGTTAGGAGGTTCAGGAAATACTAAAGAAGAGGGACGATCATGGCCTCAATGAAGACAGTGTCAGGGGCAGAGTGTGGAATGGAGCAAAGTAATTTGACTTGAGAAACTTAAGGAGGGAGCATTGCTAGGATTTGGGCGCTGCATGGACACAACGTTGAGTGAGAGGCAGAAGTTGGAAGGACCCCAGGTGCCAGGATGTGGGTGCCAAGGAGAATGCTGGTTCCATTCACTGAGAGGTTGGGTGGGGCATGGGGTTGCTGCCGGCCAGGTTCTGAGAGGGAAACCAACTCTGAAGCAGAGATTTCCATATGCTTCATTAGGAAGTGCTTCCAGGATAAATCCTGGGGTAGGAATGAGGTAGTGAAAGAAACAGAATTGGGAGGAAGAGAAGTTGAATTCAATGCAGTTACAAACACCTCAGTTATTCCTGTAGGGGGTCTTCAGGACTGTAATTGCCTTTAAGAGTTGTCCTGAGTGGAGTAAGTGAACTAGAACTTTGTACCACTTTCATCTACCACTTATTGGATATAGGCTATCCCAGGAAGGGGAATTGACCTTGGGCAAGGTGACTCTCTATAACCTAGGATAAGTTCTAAGTAGTCAGCTGGGAGCTGCTAGCTGCCAACTGTTCCAACAACCATTGGAATGTATCTTTTGGTCATGGAAGGGCTTGGGGTAGCACACCACAGTATCTACTACAGAGCTATGATGTTAAGTAAACTAGTGTCTCTGGGCTTTTCTCTTCCTATGTTAAAAGAAGGGGATGGATCAACTAATTATAGAGGATATACATACTTAAACATTCCAGGAGAATCAGAAGACAGTGAAAGTAGGAAATTACCACGTGTACTCAACCTGTTTTTAACAGGTATAGAAATGGAGACCCTTTAAGATGAGGTGGTTTTATAAGATTGACAGTGAGTTTGTGGGAGAGATATTTTTTACTGCTTGTGCATGTCTTTACTTCTGCTTCTCCTGAGAGTTAGGGCCAGAGAGGCACTCATCAGGGCAGGAGAGGGAGCAATCAGGCCTTTGCTTCCTGGTTCCTGTTGAAGTGGCTAGAGACTGGTGGACTCACATTAGGGTCATATCAAATTGATGTGTTTTGCACTTGCTTAAAGTGAGTAAGCAAGTTAAGGACCGAGTCCCAGTGGAATCTAAATTGAAGTTCCATTTATGCTCCTCTTTGAAATTTTCTACAGGCCTACTTTTACCCCCTGCCCTCCTTGTTAGCCTGTTAGGTTCACCTTTCTACAGAAGTCTCTCTAGCACATTGATAAAGCAATTTACTAGTTTGGCTTATATTTCTCAGTTGTCTCTGAGTGTCTTAAAAACACATAGGCTAAGAGCACTTACCTGCCATAATGACAAGGAAAAATAAATGGCATCCTTCTCCATTGTGGCCACAGTTTTCGGATGAATGGGACATAGATGAACCCCCTTTCATTTTATAGCTGGAGTGACAGTCAAAATTACTACTAATTGTACTCTGTTGATGGCGACCAATTCTTCCTTGTTCTGACCCCTTAATACATTAATTCATTTCTTTATTCCTTTGGCAGCTGCAATAAAATAATTATATGTCCTTGGTGTGAAGGCAAGATGAACATGATCAAGATAGGCCTAACTGGGGAATTAAAAGGTTATCCCCCACACTATTCCCACGTCTGGCTTTAGACAAGGAGATCTGTATTGCTTAGAATCAGGGAATCTATGTTTCTGTGGAATCTATAAGAGTTGGATGACACCTCTGACGTTTTGTTGCACAGCATGAATAACTGACCCATTTTTCTGTTTTATTACAGCAAAATGTATTTATGGAGGAAGAGTTCTTGCAGAAGGCCAGCGGATTTTAACCAAGAGCTGCAGGGAATGCCGAGTAAGTTTTAATCTTATGTTCCTGTCACTTTTGGAGAGTGAAGAGATAGGTGTGTGGGCTTTCGATGAGGTTCTTGAGCATGCTTATTGGCCTGGATGGGTTCCTGATGGACAAAGCCCTCTGCAGTGGGCTGGAGTCAAGGATGGGGGCGCCCAGTCACTACTAGTATGTGATTAGCTTACAGTTAGCTGTGGATCAGGTACCCGGGAGGAAGCCTTAGGAAAGATGTGAGAGTGGAGAGTTAGCAGCTTCTGTGAGACAGTGAAGTTGGGTGACCCTGGGGGAGGGTTTTGAGTTGGTGTTAGAGGAAATAGTCTATGATGCTAGCTGTAACAGTGACAGCTCTACTCCCAGTGGCTAATGATGGCTAGAAGATGCCTTGTCTTCTGTACACCTGCTCCTATGAAATAAGATGTATAGAACCATAGACTTGGGCTGGGGATGTGGCTCAAGCGGTAGCGCGCTCGCCTGGCATGCATGCGGCCCGGGTTCGATCCTCAGCACCACATACAAACAAAGATGTTGTGTCCGCCAATAACTAAAAAATAAAATATTAAAAAAAAGAACCATAGACTTCATTCAGTAATTGTCCAACAAATGTGCATTAAATAAATTCTGTATTCCAGTATTATCCTGGGTTTTGGGAATACAGCAGTGAATGAAAACGTTCTATCATTATACTATTTGCAGTCTAGTGAGCTAGATAGTAAGAGAATAAACAAATATACCATATAAGGACAAATTATATTCTAAAATAATGAAGTAGACTGAAAAGATAGAGGTCTGGGGTAGGGATGAGTGGTCTGGGAAGGCCTCTTTGAGGTTGTCATTTTAGAATCAAGCCCTGGATAAGGCATGGGAGTCAGCCATAGAGTTATGTGAGTGAGAAGAATTCCAGGGAAAGGGAAAGCAAGTACAAACAGCTTGAGATGGGAGCTTACTTGACACTTTCAGGGATGAACAAGGATACCAGAGGAGCTGAAATAGACTGAGTAAGGAGAGGGCAGTAAGAAATGAAACCATGTGGATAGCCGGGGCTGGATCATTTGGGGCTTGTGAGATAGAATATTAAAGGTCCTGTGGTTTGACATTTTTGCTTATTCACAAATTTTTCTCCATTGTGATGATTCAATTCACTTTGTTCATTCACTTATCCCTTCATTTATTTAATGAATATTTATTGAGCCTATACCTTTTGTCAAGTGTTATTGCAAGAGATAGAGATATAGTGGTGAACAAATTTTTTTTCTTTTTTTAGTATTTCATGAAATATTTTTAGAACACTTGCTGTGAGCCAGGCAGAGAGCAAGAAATTGGGATTAAATGGGAGACTTTATAGTTCTCTGAAGATCTTGGCATAAATGAGGAAGAGAGATAAGTAAACCAAGTTATAGTATGGGATATTTAGTCTTACGCTGTTGGACAGTTTAGCATTGATTAGAAGCCCTTGAATCAACATCAAAGGGTCAAACAGGGCTTCTGGAAGGTGGTAACTAGTCTTTATGGGTGATTGTTTCCTAAGTGGATGAAGGTAAAGGCACATTCCAGGAAAAAGGAATAGCATTTACAAATGCTAAGAGCCAGGTATTATTTAGGGAAATACAAAAAATCTGACTTGGTGAAGTCAAATGTGGGAGAGTGAAGAGAGACAAAGCTACAGAGACAGAGCAGAGAATACCAGTTTTGAACTTGATCTTAAGGTGAAGGTCCATTGAAGGGGTGCATGCAGGTGTGCCATGACAGCTTTGCATTTTCAAGGCTCATTTTGATTGTGTGGAGGGGATCGTGGGGGAGCACTGGATGAATTTGAACAACTGTAGAAATGCTAAGGCCCCGACCTAAGGCAGTGGCCAGAGGTGACAGAAAAGATGAGATTTGAGCTGTTTAGAAATAGAATTAAAAAGACTCCATGAATAGTTAGATTTGTGGCAGTGGGAGGAGGAACCAAGTAGATGTCGAGATTCCTGTCGTGGCCAAAGGGAATAACATTTGCTGTTTTTGGTTGCAACTGGCAGAAACCCTCTCTGAATAATATAGGTAAAATTATGATTTTATTGAAAGGAAATGAGACTACTCATATAATCCTTAAAAAGCCAGAAGACCAGATTTGGGACTAAGCAGAGACTATGTAGTCCCAGAACTTTAGAAGCAGAGTCCATATCCATGGTCTAGGAAGGAGCAGTCTGTCAGGCATATCTCTGCTGTGATGAGTCACTTTCAATAATTTCTACTGTCCTTAAGTCATTTATAGAAGATTTAAAGGGTTGGGAGTGGGCATATGATTAATAAAGCTAAAAAAAGGGACTATTTTGAAGCTGAGAACAAGTGGAGAAAAAATGGAACTAGTTCTAGACATGTAGAGCTTGATGGTATTTTGGCTTTCAATTGCTATATAACCAACTCCCTAAAACTTGGTGGCTAAGAGCAGTATTTTATTATCTCTCAGGGTTGTATGGGTTGAACAGGCTGAGCTGGATGATTCTCACTTGGGGATCTCACATGTTGCTGGAGCCAAAGTCCTGTAAGGCTTGACATGGCTGCATGTCTAAGATGGTTTCTTTATTTATATGGCTAATACATCAACTAAGATGAATGGAACAGAAATTTCTCTCTGTGTCTCTGTCTCTATGTCTGACTATTGTCTCTCTCTTTCTCTTTGAGGCCTCTAGAAGTGGTTCCTTGGGCTTCTTTACAACATGGTGGTCTCAAGGTTTTCTTACTTGGTGGCTTAGGGCTTCCCCCAGTACAAACCATCCAAAAATCTGATGTAGAAATTCCAATGTTTCTTATAACCTAAGCTTGAGAGCTATGCACTGTCACCTCCTCTATATTCTTTTGCTGATATAGGGTGAGCCCAGATTCATCACAAAGGATGATACAAAAGCATGAATACTAGGAGGCATCATTAGGAGACAGGTATCACTGGACACTAGCTATCAAAATAAGACTTTGTGATACAGTTTTTCTATTTGAAAATGCCCCTGTTACCAACCCAATAGGTAACCATTCCATGGCTAGAGAACATTAAGTGATCAGCAAATTCCTTTAAATTAGAGTGAAAATCTACGTTTCAGTTACTTCTACCCAGTGAAGTTGCTTTTGCCCTCCAGAGAATAAGAGTGAATCTGTTTACTTTTGCAAGTAACACTGTGGTTGAAAAGTCAAAATCTGCACTCAAATGAACCTGGATTTAAATTCTGGAATTTGACCTGGTTATTAGTGAAGTTCAGAGTTTCTTTTCTACCAAGGGGTTCCAGTAAGAACTGGGTTGGTAGGACATGCTTAGTTTAGGTAAAAGAAGGTTCTTATATCCTCCTGCATGTTTTCCCTCTCCTGATCCCTCATACCCACTACAACTTAAGACAATTTTATAGGCAGAACCACCCACCCTAGGGGATTGTGAATGATATCATCTTCAATAAGGGAATGTTTGCCCCATTGCCTTTCGACCAGATATCCCTTTCTTGTCCAACGTTAGCCTGGAAAAATTGGACAGAATAGAAACACTGCCTACATGTCTAGTCTAGGTTGTTGGATAGTAGAATCTGAAGCATGGACTTTTGTGTTGATGATTTATTTATTTAATCTTTGGTGGTGATGGGGAAGGAGAGGTACAGTTCTAGAAATGAAAGAGAGGGACAGACCCAAGGAAGTAATAAAGGAAAGGCAGGGGAGCAAACATAAGAGCATGCATTACAGAGAAGCTACAGCCCTGAGACAAAGTGCAGCTGGTTTTGTGAGGCATCTCCAGAGAGGCTGACAGAACCACTGTGTCTCAGAATAGACCTTCTTTGCAAGTGCTTTTAACTACTTTATTTCATTTTCTTCTCATCAGATCCCTAGAGAAAAGGAAGGAATGTATTTTGAAGATTGAAGAGAATGAGGTATATAGAGACTGAGCAGAAGTTTTCTAACAAAAGAGCTTAAATCTTGCTCTTTATAGGAGTTTGAAGAGAAAGGGCCCTTTTGCCATATTCTGTCTCTCACTGGCCAGAATATACCTTAGGGGTTAATCCCTTTGAAGATCCCTATTGGATTTCTCATCCCCCCTCTTAGCTGCCAGTAGGAATGTCAGAGACTCCATGGGTCCAGTAAGTTTGGTGGTCTCTCTCTGTGTCCATAGGTGCTGGTTATAGGGGCTCCTTAACCTGTGGCAGAAGCAGGAATGGTGTGACAGTGAGGGCTTTATGATCTCTCCATCAACAAGAAAATTCCCAGTCCTTGGAGTGTGGTGGGCTAGGAGGGGGTGATTATTTACCTAGGACTAGCACAAGCCCATTACCACATTGGGACGTTGTTTGGATTAAAGAAGACAAAGTATGTGAATAATTTAATGCAATGCTTGGCACAAAGTTAAGTCCTCAATAAATGAGAGCTATTTTTATTATTTTACATGACTATGTATGTCCTACTTGAATATAAGACAGATGTCCTGTGCTCTGTAAATTGTTTCACTTCTAGGGGAAGGAAATTGATTTAGATTCTAAAACCCTTGCTTTTCTCTTTTACCTAGGGAAAGCTCAAATGATGAAAGATAGTTTCCCCCTCTGCTAATGATGCCAGCACCAGCCATGGATCCATCATTTATAACTAGCAGCCCCTTTTACATATTGGGTGGAGGCAGTGAGTCACTCTAGCTAGGGTCACTATTATGACTTGATCTCTGTTATCATCAGAGAGGATCAAGGCAGACATATTTGGGACCTGGGAAAGATACATTGATTTAAATGAATTTAAATGCCAACTCATCTGCGCAGTACTTACCACTGTTACTGGCACATTGTGGATGCCATATATACTTCATTTCATCTTTAGTATGTTCGGTGTTTTTTTTTTTTTTTTTTTTACAATTTAGAAAGAAGTTGAGCAGACGGGCTATTCTCTTTGCACAACTGGTGTGTGCATGCATGCGTGCATGTGTGTGAATTCACATGAATAATTTTATCCTCTTTAAAAAAAGACATCATGTTTTTATTCATTGCCTTTCAGCAGTTATTTACGAAATGGTTACTTTGTGCACAGAGAGAAGGGCATTTGACAGTATTATTTAACATTTTCTTGAGCACTTACTATTTTCTTTTTAATTGATTTTATTTTTTTTAAATACATGACAGCAGAATGCATTACAATTCTTATTACACATATAGAGCACAATTTTCCAGATCTCTGTATATGAAATATGTTCACATCAATTCATGTCTTCATACATGTACTTTGGATAGTGATGTCTATCAGATTCCACCATCATTGCTAAACCCCTGCCCTCTCCCTACCCCTTCCATCCCTCTGCCCTATCTAGAGTTTGTCTATTCCTCCCATGCTCCTCCTCCCTACCTCATTATGAGTCAGTCACCTTATATCAGAGAAAACATTCGGCATTTGTTTATTTGGGATGGGCTAGCTTCACTTTTCTAGAGACTGTTTAAAGCATTTTAAACATATTATTCTACTCAAGCCTCTTACTAACCCTGAGAGGTAGATACTATATAGAATTGCAAATCAGGGCACAGAAGAACAAGGCCACGTGGCTGATGAGTGAGCTAGCTGGGTGCAAGACCTCTGTGGTCTGGCTCCATAGTTTCTTCTCTTTGCCTCCCTGTTGCCACTCCTGGTGCTGTTAGACTTATTTGGAAATATTTTTCACATCTGAATTTTATAGGGGTAGATTCAGAAAGATTGATTACTTTTCAATCTAAGAATCCAAATTGGTTAGGTTGGGGCCCATTGATTCGCTTGATCAAGTGTAGCATTTATAAAACCACAAAGAAGAGCACTGGGACACACTTAATGGATGTGGAGAGAGGGGACTAGGTATAGGATAAGAAGTCTTCTGATCTCTAGCAGACAGCCTCTCTAAAGATTTAAGCCCCAATGCTCTATGGCATCTGTGTTAGTCAGTTTTTTGTTGCTGTGACAAAAATATCTGACAAGAACAACTTAGAAGAGGAAAAGTTTAGTTTGGGCTCAAAGTTACAGAAGTTCAGTCTAGGGTTGTCCAAATCCCTTGCTTTGGTTTGAGATGAGGCAGAACATCTTGGTGAAAGGGTGTGGTGGAACAAAGCTCAACTCATGGCAACTGGAAAGCAGAGAGGGAGAGACAGGATGAGGCAAGGGAGAGATGCCATTCCCAAGACCACTCTCCTGGTGACCTACTTCCTCCAGCCATGCCCTACCTACCTACAGTTACCATCCAGTAGTTTATTCAAATGATTAATCCAGCAAATGGATTAATCCACTGATGCCGTCAGAGCTCTCATAATACAATTTTTTTAAACCTCTGAATAATGTTGCATTGCCTAATAGATTAGCTTTTTGGCAAGGGGGGTGGCATTTCAGATCCAAATCATAATAGCATCTATTTTGTGTAATGAATTAACTTTTTTCCTATACATCTGAAATCGTACTATATAAGTACTATCCTAGAGACATTAGAGGAAACAATATGTCAAATAAATTTCTGTGTTCTGAGATTCAAATGGAGATCCCCAGTTGATAAAATACAACCTGAAGATCCATCCATTTCCATTTTTTTTAAGTCTTCAGCCATAAGAGGAAAATCCTTTGGTGTCAAATATTTTCCCCAAGTATTTCCAGAAGTTAATGTATTGTTTTTTAAGTTAAAATGAATAAACTTAATATTTCTCAGTATTGCTCTTTTCGCAACATCTCTTTAGCCTAGCAATACTTTGTGACTTGAAAGTGTTATTAGAGGTTCAAGTTTAGCACAATGATTAGTATGGAACTTAAAATTGCTTTTATTTGACCAATGACATGGAGATTGTAACTCTTAAATGAGAGTATTACAAGAATGGTATTTTCCCACTAAACAAGAATGGTATTTTCCCACTAAATCCAGAACTCAATGCAGAGACCATAAAATAACATACCATAATCAGGATGATTTAAAAATGTTAATCATAAATTACTCTCATTGGAGATAGTTTTCAAAATAAAGTTAAAAAGCTTTGTGTCTAATTATGTAGATGGACTAAATGGGTTTATTGGCACTTATGCAACAATAATCACAATTCATATTTTAAATTCTGGCACAAAGGTTTTTCTCTAAACATTTGGAATTATGATCTTACTCATTAACTATGTTAGAGGTTGATTAGAATTATTGACTGATTCAATCAGCAGTCAAAGCAAGCCCCCTTTGTAAAAAGAACTTTTCATGAGTGACTTTTTTTTAAAAAAAAAATGTTTTTTTTGTAGCCTTTTAAGTATTGTTTTGTTTTATAAAAGCAGTGTAGACTCATTTTATATTTGGAATTTTAAAAAGTAAGAGGTTAGGAAATAAAGAGCAAAATTAAAGAAAAACAGGACAAAGAATGCTATACTGTCTGGGTGGAAAATTATGAGGTGAGTAAACTATGGTACAGATAATTTATGCAAAAGATGATCAGTGGAGATTTACATTTGACATTTAATATTATACCTATGCTCATATTTAAGAAAGGGTGGGCTGGGGATGTGGCTCAAGCGGTAGCGCGCTCGCCTGGCATGCGTGCGGCCCGGGTTCGATCCTCAGCACCACATACCAACAAAGATGTTGTGTCCCCCGAGAACTAAAAAAATAAATAAATAAATATTAAAAAAAAAATTCTCTCTCTCTCTCTCTCTCTCTCTCTCTCTCTCTCTCTCTCCTCTCTCTCTCTCTTTAAAAAAAAAAAAAAAAGAAAGGGTATGCCTGATAACAGTGGGAGTTCTTGCCAATCTTAAAGGTGGAGAAGCAGGGAGATACTAGAATGAAAAGTCCTGTCCAGCTGCACTCTGTTCTCCCACCTGTGTTTGGATCTGTCTTTTGGCTTTACATGAGACTCCCCTTCTGGAACTTGCTTCTTGGTTATCTTAAACGTGAACGTAAGAATGGGAGAGAAAAATTAAATGTTTTAGATATAGCGAGGTCCTCTTCCATCTTTTTAAAGAGTAATTAATGGGCCAATTTTTAAAATTCAGCATGAAACTCAACACAGATGCAAGTGATGCCAATGAAGAGGGCCTTAGTTGAGGTTTGGTTATAAAGATTCAACTACTGAATATTTAACACTTTATCGTATGTAATTTACTTACATTTAGGGGAAAGCTGGTGCTCATCTAAGGGATGCTTTTTCAGTACCGCAATACCTGCATAGCTCAGCTCTTGTCTATTTCCTCTGCTAGCAAGGTTTCTTTTTCTTTTATTTCATTATTTAAGTTTCCTGAAATGTGGCATCTTCATAATTTCTTCCCATCTGACAAAATTAGTTGTTCTCCTATGACTCATTATAATGCCTTTATCAAAGCCCATGTTTTTGGAACTTACTCTGGTTATTATGGTTTTTAGTTGAAGTCATTTTTATTTCCTTCCACCCAAACTGTGAGCTCACCAAGAACAAGGAAGATGTCTTATTTATTTTGAGGTTCACAATGCCTGTTACCCAGCAGAATGATGGAACTGACTCTCTTAAGCTCACTGTATATAATTCCCCACCTCTCTTTTCAATGATATTGGGTTGGTAGCTCAAAATCAACCATCGTTAGAATATTTACACCATAGAGATCAATAAACCTCACAAATTAGACCTTCTCCACTCCAATCAATTATTAAAAATATATCAGCATATCACTGTTAGCATCCTTCTGTTTTTTTTAAAGAGAGAGAGAAAGAGAATTTTAATATTTTTTACTTTTTATTTTATTTTATTTTATTTATTTCATTGCTAATGTGAAATTTAATGTTACATGAAATTTACCAACGTATGTATATTCAAAAGTTTCCATTTTCAGCTCCAAGTAAAGAATATTAATGAATCTCCATCAGAGTTCTAACAGGGTGACTAAACCAGAATTGTCATGAACATATGAAATTCACCTTTTCAACATATTATACTTTAATGCAGTTCTGTTCTAAGTAAAAGAGTAACAAATCTCTCATTTTAAAAATGAAATCTATGTGAATGAAGTATATTGATAACAAAACTTTTCTTGGTTGCTTGTGTTTTTTATTTAATTTTGATCGAAATGGAAATCTGATCCTAACATTAGGACTAAGGAATTTGATTTTAGGAGAAATGATCTCTTGAAGTATGGATGACTCTATAGATTCAGTGAAACTCAAGTTAGTCCCTCTCTCTGAAGTAGGGAATTATCACTTATTACACAAGATAGGATTACTGAAAAAGCTTAAATTAACTGTGGGAAGTAATACAGGAATGTAATACTTTTAATTCTATAAAATTCAGTGAGAAATTCATGTTTTACTGGTAAATACATAAAAGCACTTTGTAATACCTGAGATATTGTAATACCTGAGATTAATGTTGGTATTGGACTTCTTTTGTAGACAGACATTTTAGCCATCATATTTGAATAACAGTATAATTTTACATGGAGTTCAGATTTTTCACTCTGAATTCTGATTATACTCTATTGAAAAAAAAAATCTGGATTTACCACACCACCTATGCAGAGTGTCAGGGATTTTGCAGATTACTATGAGAATTATCGCTTAAATTATGTCTGAATTACCCCAAAGAAAGAGTAGGAATGATACAATTATTGCATGCCTCTTGGTTTCCCTATTTTAAAAACTAAGATTATCATTATTTATGTCACTCATCCCCTGCTATAATCACTCTTAATTCAGGAATACAAACATGCAAGTGATTTGGGACCTGTGACACTTTGCAGAATTTGTAGGAAAATGAAAACATGAGTATTTTAATTGTGTGAACTTCTTTTTTTTTCTTTTTTTTATTGGTTGTTCAAAACATTACAAAGCTCTTGACATATCATATTTCATACATTTGATTCAAGTGGGTTATGAACTCTCATTTTTACCCCTTATACAGACTGCAGAATCACATCGGTTACACATCCACGTTTTTACATATTGTCATACTAGTGACTGTTGTATTCTGCTATCTTTCCTATCCTCTACTATCCCCCCTCCTCTCCCCTCCCCTCCCATCTTCTATCTCTACCCCTTCTACTGTAATTCATTTCTCTCCCTTGATTTTTTTCCCCTTTCCCCTCACATCCTCTTATATGAAATTTTGTATAACAATGAGGGTCACCTTCCATTTCCATGCAATTTCCCTTCTCTCTCCCTTTCCCTCCCACCTCTCGTCCCTGTTTAATATTAATCTTTTTCTCATGCTCTTCCCCCCTGCTCTGTTTTTAGTTGCTCTCCTTATATCAAAGAAGACATTTGGCATTTGCTTTTTAGGGATTGGCTAGCTTCACTTAGCATAATCTGCTCTAATGCCATCCATTTCCCTGCAAATTCCATAATTTTGTCATTTTTTAGTGCTGAGTAATATTCCATTGTGTATAAATGCCACATTTTTAATCCGTTCATCTATTGAAGGGCATCTAAGTTGGTTCCACAGTCTAGCTATTGTGAATTGTGCTGCTACGAACATCGATGTAGCAGTATCCCTATAGTACGCTCTTTTAAGGACTTCAGGGAATAGTCCGAGAAGGGCAATAGCTGGTTCAAAAGGTGGTTCCATTCCCAGCTTTCCAAGGAATCTCCATACTGCTTTCCAAATTGGCCGCACCCGTTTTCAGTCCCATCAGCAATGTACAAGTGTACCCTTTTCCCAACATCCTCGCCAGCACTTGTTGTTGTTTGACTTCATAGTGGCTGCCAATCTTACTGGAGTGAGATGGTATCTTAGGGTGGTTTTGATTTGCATTTCTCTGACTGCTAGAGATGGTGAGCATTTTTTCATGTACTTGTTGATTGATTGTATATCCTCCTCTGAGAAGTGTCTGTTCAGGTCCTTGGCCCATTTGTTGATTGGGTTATTTGTTTTCTTATTGCTTAATTTTTTGAGGTCTTTATATACTCTGGATATTAGAGCTCTATCTGAAGTGTGAGGAGCAAAGATTTGTTCCCAGGATGTCAGCTCCCTATTTACCTCTCTTATTGTTTCTTTTGCTGAGAAAAAACTTTTTAGTTTGAGTAAGTCCCATTTGTTGATTCTTGTTTTTAACTCTTGTGCTATGGGTGTCCTATTAAGGAATTTGGAGCCCGACCCCACAATATGTAGATTGGAGCCAACTTTTTCTTCTATCTGACGCAGAGTCTCTGATTTGATATCAAGCTCCTTGATCCATTTTGAGTTAATTTTTGTGCATGGTGAGAGAAAGGGATTCAGTTTCATTTTGTTGCATATGGATTTCCAGTTTTCCCAGCACCATTTGTTGAAGATGCTATCCTTCCTCCACTGCATGCTTTTAGCCCCTTTATCGAATATAAGATAGTTGTAATTTTGTGGATTGGTTTCTGTGTCCTCTATTCTATACCATTGGTCCACCCGCCTGTTTTGGTACCAGTACCATGCTGTTTTTGTTACTATTGCTCTGTAGTACAGTTTGAAATCTGGTATCGCTATACCTCCTGATTCACACTTCCTGCTTAGAATTGCTTTTGCTATTCTAGGTCTTTTATTTTTCCATATGAATTTCATGATTGCTTTATCTATTTCTACAAGAAATGCTGTCGGGATTTTGATTGGCATTGCATTGAACCTGTAGAGAACTTTTGGTAATATCGCCATTTTGATGATGTTAGTTCTGCCTATCCATGAACAGGGTATATTTTTCCATCTTCTAAGATCTTCTATTTCTCTCTTTAGGGTTCTGTAGTTTTCATTGTATAAATCTTTCACCTCTTTTGTTAGGTTGATTCCCAAGTATTTTATTTTATTTTTTTTGGATATTGTGAATGGGGTGGTTTTCCTCATTTCCAGTTCAGAAGATTTGTTGCTGATATACAGGAATGCCTTTGATTTATGCGTGTTGATTTTATATCCTGCCACTTTGCTGAATTCATTTATTAGTTCTAGTAGTTTCTTTGTAGACCTTTTTGTGTCTTCAAGGTATAGGATCATATCATCCGCAAATAGCGATAATTTAAGTTCTTCTTTTCCTATTTTTATGCCTTTAATTTCTTTTGTCTGTCTAATTGCTCTGGCCAATATTTCAAGAACTATATTGAACAGAAGTGGTGAGAGAGGGCATCCCTGTCTTGTTCCAGATTTTAGAGGGAATGCCTTCAGTTTTTCTCCATTTAGAATGATGCTAGCCTGAGGCTTAGCATAGATTGCTTTTACAATGTTGAGGTAAGTTCCTGCTATCCCTAGTTTTTCTAGTGTTTTGAACATAAAGAGATGCTGTACTTTGTTGAATGCTTTTTCTGCATCTATCGAGATGATCATATGGTTCTTATTTTTAAGTCTATTGATGTGGTGAATAACGTTTATTGATTTCTGTATATTGAACCAGCTTTGCATCCCAGGGATGAATCCTACTTGATCATGGTGCACGATCTTTTTGATATATTTTTGTATCTGATTTGCCAGAATTTTATTGAGGATTTTTGCATCTAAATTCATTAGGGATATTGGTCTGTAGTTTTCTTTCTTTGAGGTGTCTTCATCTGGTTTGGGAATCAGGGTGATATTGGCCTCATAGAATGAATTTGGAAGTTCTCCCTCTTTTTCTATCTCTTGAAATAGATTGTGGAGTATTGGTATTAGTTCTTCTTTAAAGTTCTTGTAAAACTCTGCTGTATATTCATCCGGTCCTGGGCTTTTCTTGGTTGGTAGTCTTTTGATGGCTTCTTCTATTTCCTCACTTGATATTGGTCTATTTAGGTTGTTTATATCTTCCTGACTCAATCTGGGTAGTTCATATGTCTTAAGGAATTTATCGATGCCTTCACTATCTTCTATTTTATTAGAGTATAGGATTTCAAAATAATTTCTAATTATCTTCTGTATTTCTGAATTGTCTGTTGTGATGTTGCCTTTTTTATCCTGTAAGCTAGTAATTTGGGTTCTCTCTCTTCTTCTCTTTGTTAGTGTGGCTAGTGGTCTATCAATCTTATTTATTTTTTCAAAGAACCAACTTTTAGTTTTGTCAATTTTTTCGATTGTTTCTTTTGTTTCGATTTCATCTCTAATTTTAATTAGTTCTTGCCTTCTACTGTATTTGCTGCTGATTTGTTCTTCTTTTTCTCAGGCTTCGAGATGTAGTGTGAGGTCATTTATTTGTTGGCTTTTCCTTCTTTTAAGGAATGAACTCCATGAAATGAATTTTCCTCTTAGTACTGCTTTCATAGTGTCCCAGAGATTTCGATATGTTGTGTCTGAGTTTTAATTTACCTCTAAGAATTTTTTAATTTCCTCTTTGATGTCTTCTATAACCCTTTGTTCATTCAGTAGCATATTGTTTAATCTCCATGTGATATAGGATTTTTCCTTTCTCATTTTATTATTTATTTCCAATTTCATTCCATTATGATCAGATAAAATGCATGGTAGTATCTCAACTCCTTTGTAGTTGCTAAGATTTGCCCTGTGACACAATATGTGGTCTATTTTTGAGAAGGATCCATGTGCTGCTGAGAAGAAAGTGTATCCGTTGATGTTGGGTGGTATATTCTGTATATATAAATTAAGTCTAAATTATTAATTGTGTTATTGAGCTCTATGGTTTCTTTATTCAACCTTTGTTTAGAAGATCTGTCCAGTGGTGAGAGAGGTGTGTTAAAATCTCCCATGATTCTTGTGTTGTGGTCTATTTGACTCTTGAACTTGAGAAGAGTTTGTTTGATGAACGTAGCTGCACCATTGTTTGGGGCATATATATTAATGATCGTCAAGTCTTGTTGCTGTAGGGTTCCCTTGAGCAGTATGTAGTGTCCTTTTGATTAACTTTTTTTTTTATCCCTTTTGATTAACTTTGGCTTGAAGTCTATTTTATTTGATATGAGTATGGACACCCCTGCCTGCTTCCGTGGTCCGTATGAGTGATATGATTTTTCCCAACCTTTCACCTTCAGTCTGTGTATGTCTTTTCCTATCAGATGAGTCTCCTGTAGGCAGCATATTGTTGGATCTTTTTTTAATCCATTCTACTAGCCTATGTCTTTTGATTGGTGCATTTAAGCCATTAACATTTAGGGTTACTATTGAGATATGGTTTGTATTTCCAGCCATATTTGATTATGTATGTTGTTTAACATGATTTGTTTTTCCTCTATGCTTAGTTTTTCCTTTACTGTACTACCTCCCGCTGTTGGTTTTGATTGTTATTTTTCATTTTCTCTTCCTGTAATGTTTTGCCAAGGATGTTTTGAAGAGCTGGTTTTCTTTAACTTTTGTTTATCGTTGAAGATTTTTATTTCATCTTCAATCCTGAAGCTTAATTTCGCTGGATACATGATTCTTGGTTGGAACCCTTTTTCTTTCAGCGTTTGAAATATGTTGTTCCAGGATCTTCTAGCTTTCAGAGCCTGTGTTGAAAGATCAGCAGTTATCCTGATTGGTTTACCCCTAAATATAATCTGCTTCCTCTCTCTTGTGGCTTTTAAGATTCTCTCCTTATTCTGTATGTTGGGCATCTTCATTATTATATGTGTTGGTGTGGATCTCTTATGATTTTGTACATTCGGTGTCCTGTAGGCTTCTAGTATTTGTATTTCTTTTTCATTCTTTAAGTCTGGGAAGTTTTCTAGTATTATTTCATTGAATAGATTGCTTATTCCCTTGGTTTGGACCTCTATATCCTCTTGTATCCCAATAACTCTTAGGTTTGGTTTCTTGATGTTATCCCATAATTCTTGGATGTTCTGCTCATGATTTCTTAACATTCTCGCTGAGCTGTCTATGTTCTTTTCAAGTTGAAAAACTTTGTCTTCATTGTCTGAAGTTCTATCTTCTAAGTGTTCTACTCTGCTGGTAATACTCTCATTTGAGTTTTTAATTTGGTTTATTGTTTCCTGCATTTCCAGGATTTCTGTTTGTTTGTTTTTTATATCCTCTATCTCCCTATAGAGTTGATCTTTTGCTTCTTGGATTTGTTTATGTAATTCATTGTCAAAGTGATTTTTCATTGTCTGAATTTGCTGTATAATGTGTTCCTTGAGATTCCAGATCATCTGAAGCATGTATTTCCTGAACTCTTTGTCTGACATTCCATCAGCTGCAGATATTACCTCATCTATTGCTGAATTGACCTGTATTGTTTGTGGTCCTTTCTTTCCTTGTCTTTCCATACTGCTCATGATTCTTTCTAGTTTTGTGAAACTGTTATGTTAATGTTTTTCCCCTTATATATTTGTATTGTTCTTGTATAGCTCCAAAATCCCTCTTTTGTGGAGAAAGACAATATTAACAGTTCCCAATATCAACAGCACATTATCTAAGCACAAATTTTCATTCTTAATATATTTATAGTTAGCTTCTAAGTCTATAGATATTGGTTTTAATTATTACTTAAGAATATATTTATTAGTTTCATAAAAGGCGTACCATATCTGGTGGCATATAGAAAACTTAATTTCAGACGAAGGATGTTATACTTAGAGGGAAAGGAGTGAGGGTATGAGGTTAAACTAACTTAGCACCTTTGGAGAATTCTAACCAATAGACTGGTAATTTATGGAAGAATTTATAGATTCAACCTCCTATCTGTATTTAGATAGTTACCCTATGTATAGATAGCAAAAGTTAGGAGATTGAAAGTGGGATAGAGAGAATACAAAAGAAAAAGAAGAAAAAAAATAACAAGGAAGAAAAGAGAAATAAGAGAAGGAAAAGGAAAGTAAGATAGAAATAAAGAAAAAAAATGGGGGGAAGGTGGGGTATATGCATTTCCTCTATATTATATTACTTGGTAATTCAGTTGTTCATGCACAGTTCTTGGTTTCACATATGTTGAAGTTGTGGAAGAGAGAGAAGAGAGAAAGAAAGAGAAAAAAAAAGTCTCTCAGAGCACTGTTTTCCTTGCTTCCAGTAGGTGGCGTTGTCTATTCCTAGCTTGAGCCTCTGTATTCAGGGTGGTGGGTATAGCCAGTGTGAAAGGAAATGAGCTTCCACCTGTATCTTCCCTACTCTAGTCTCTGAGGTAGAAACCAGGTGCCTGTACAGTTGTTGTTTTGCGTTGATAGCTACAACCCCCAAAAGCTTGTGGGAAATATTTTCAGTTATCGCAGCTAAGGGTGGGGGAGTTGGAAACCGGGTACCTGGATCAGCCGCAGAATGGTGCTGGAAGCCACAGCCCCTTTGATGGGTTTTAAGGGTTGATGGGCTTCCTCTGGACCAGCACATGGGGCGGGGCCAGACTTCCTCCTCCGGTCTGGCTTGGCACGCGCCGGGAGTCTTCCTCCTCCCTATTTTTTAGTTTTTAGTTTTTGGCGGACACAACATCTTTGTTGGTATGTGGTGCTGAGGATCAAACCTGGGCCGCACGCATGCCAGGCGAGCGCGCTACCGCTTGAGCCACATCCCCAGCCCAACATCCTTCTGTTTTAAAGTAGATGCTCAAGAACATTAGATTGATTTTTTTTTTCATACCGAAAAGGAAATGTGCGTTCTCTTCTAAGAGTCTCATCAATGTAATTTGCAATGTTATCATAATTAATGAAGTTCCTAGGAGTGGTATTAGTTATAGGTTGCTATCACTGCAGGCTATTAACAATGAGCATTATACTTTGTATCATTGGCTAAACTTATGAACATATTTTTTTGTTTTTTTGTTATTTGACTTTTAGGGTGGAGTTTTAGTAAAAATTACAGAAATGTGCCCTCCTTTGAACTGTTCAGAAAAGGATCACATTCTTCCAGAGAATCAGTGCTGCAGTGTCTGTAGAGGTAAGAGGGCTTGGTGAGGGGGCTGTGCTTAGGTGGGGCTGGGGTGGCTGCGTGCGGGTTCAGTGAATAGTGCATTGGTAATAACATGGATCCTAACCTCTGCTCTGCTGCTTAGAAACTTGCACATCCTATTTACCTTTCTCAGTCATAGTCTCTTCAATTGCAAAATGAGGATAATAATAGTACCTACCTCATAAGACTGCTGTGAAGATTAAATGGGATAATGCATAAACACCCAGCATAATACTCAGCATGTGATAAACGTTCGATAAACGATAGCTTGTATAATAATGCTAATGATAGTTCCTGTAATAATAACCATTATCATCATTATGACATTTTTCTCATGAGTGGGATCGAGAAAAATGACTTATGGTGAATTCTTACTCATGGAATATGTTTAGGTGCAACTTTACTTTTATTTCCTTTTAGGAAAAAAAGCTTCAAATAATTACCACTTGATTGCTAATTAATTCTTGGGCAAAAATTTTTTTTGCTTCCTCTTCCTAGAATCCCCTTCATCCCCACATGTATTCCTATTTGTTTGAACTCCAGCTCAAGTGTCACTTCCTCTCTGAAATGCTCACTGGGGCAGAATTAGATGCATTAGGAGAACCTCAGCAGTTATACAAAATCTTAAAAAGAAATCCTGTTAGACTCATAGCTGTTATTTTGAAACTATACTTATCCCCAGATTTTTCACTTTCTCAATTATCTCTCAAGTTAGATTCTTTTTGGCTGAACTTTGATGCTTTCAGTGTTCAGGAAGGAGGACTCAGTAACCTAGCAGTTTAGCTCAAGTAGTCTTATATTTTATCATCTTTTCTTTGGTGTAGGGGTTGTCTAAATTTTTCTTTAAAGGTTCTCAAAGTAAATATATGTGGGACACAAAATTTTAACAGAATTACAACTACTAAGCTCTGCTACTATAGCATGAAAGCAGCCAGGAGCAAAGGCAAATGAATGGCTGTGGCTGTGTTCCAATAAACTTTATTTTCAAAAATGGGTGGTGGCCCCAAATTTGCTGACTACTCCCTAATATCTTTGGATATATTAAAATATATATTTTGCCATGATGTGTTTTCATCTTAGGTTGTGATTTCTCTCGCTAATCCCAAGTGAACTATGCCCTGGCAAAATTCTTAGGAAATCTTTGTATGATGATAGCCAAGAATGGCTCTTAGAATCAGTGACATGCTGAGCATGCTCTCAAGTGTCTGTCCTGATTTATCTACTTTTATGACTATAAGCAAATTGGCAGCTGGGAAGCCTTAGAAACGCCTAAAACTTGAGTGGAATTTTCAGAGCGATGCATTTATTGGTAACCAATAAGGTTGTTAGGTAGGTCTTATAATTTAATGCAAAATCCATCACTTGAGATTTGTTGAGGTGCCAAATGGGACTCAGTTTATGCAAATCCTTTCTGATTTATGGTTTCATTAGAGCTGAGTCATTGATTAGACCACAGAAATTCAGGATGGATTTCATTGCTCTGACCCAGTTTACTATAGAGCAGGTGCCACTGCTTCTGTTAGCGTTTCTCTGGAATGCATGCCTTTCTTTACCAGTAGATACTGAGAGGTGTCACATCTCACTGAAAAGCAAGCTTATACAGGGCTCCCACTGCTAGCAAGCTGGTGGCTTTTCCCGAACCTGACTCAGCTAGGGAAAAGTGAGAGGCATGAGCAAGACTTCGTGGACTTGATCTTAGCCAGGGCCACTGTGAAATTGAAGACTTTCTCCTTCCCGTTTCTTTTTCAACTAGGTAATCTTGCATTTGGAAACAGATGGTTTTGATTGGAGGTATTTGTGTATGAGAGTTTGCTTTGTGCTCTCTGACAAGTCTACATTTTGACAGAATAGATGTGGCCGGGAGGGACTTCCATTGGGAAGTTGGATTAACTAAGCCTTATTTGGGCCCATGTGTTCTCTTCACTTTCTTCTATACTACTCCTATCTCAAAATTCAGACAATGGAATGAAGGAAGCAATGTTTCCCCACTAAGGCCATTTTCAATACCACCTACCATTATTGCCTCCTCCTTTCCTGTTGACACATAACAAAGAACAGTCCAGAACATCCTGCCCACTTGTCCACATCCTCAGATCTGTGTGCATCAGGTGGCGAGAAGAGGAAAGGTATGTCAATCTGGGCAGTAGGGTATCTCTTTTTCAAAAGACACATACAGTTTAAATAACGATTAAAAAATATCCAGATGAGCGATGAGCTCAAAATCCTATTGGCTTGTATTATGGTCTGTGTGAAGTTTACTCCATTTCTCTTAATTCCAATTTATTTCCCAAGAGCATCTTTACATAATTTTGTGAGAAATACTTTTCCCTTCTTGTTGTCCCCCCCCCCCCTTTACCTCTATGTTTGTGTTTTCTGAGTGGACTCTTGGAGGAAGGGAAGTGGGCTGGACAATTTCTATTTCAACAAGACTTGGAAAGCCCAGGCATCTCTTCTAAGGAAAATTACTCAGGTTCTCTTATCTTTCCTCTTTCCGCCCCCACCCCCCAACCACAAACAAAACAGAAAGTGGTGAAAAGATGAGAAACACCCAACTTCTATGTGAAGTAATGTTTGTCCTGCAATTGGAAAGGCCACAGTATTTGCTTTGTGGATGCATATTGTCCACCGAATAACAAAGAAGCTTCTAGTTGGAAGTCATCTGATGAGATGAAAAGCGCATTTCAGGGATGAGCACTGTGGTGTAACACTGCTGTACGGCTTCTGCCACCCTGATGCTATTGACTACAGAAACCAAAGTGGCTGTGACCTTTCAATACTTGCACCAAAGGCCCTTCAATTAGCATATTTATCATCTCTCTCTGTCTCACTGTGAGTGTCAGATCATTACTCTAAGGGAAATTATCCCTTGAGAGTATCCTTCCTTAGAAATCTAAGTTGAAAATCTTTTTCATGTCTGCTTGTGGAATTTGAAATTTTCCACGGTTCATTCTCATTAGGACTCATATAAGCCACCTCACCTGGGGAAGCTCAGATTGGACATTTGAGGAAACTGCCTAAGAGTGGTTTTTATCCTCAATCTCAGTTGGTTGACAATATGTTATCTGTAAGGACTTCCAACTTTAGAACAGGATAACACAATTTTATAAATTGATTCTCTAAATGTAGGAGAAGGGTAGAGGTGAAAATATCTTCCTGTCATGTAGAATTTGTTTGTTATTTTCATGCCAATGACTTTGAACGATGATAGTCTTCTCTGTTTCGCAGATGAGATGATGTTAAAGCCCATTTTGCTGAGTTTCGACTCCTTTCCCCAAGTTATAACTTATTAGTTTAATTGTGTAATTAATTTTTTTGACTTAGTGATGCACATTTTCTTATATATTTTACTGCATTCCTCCCTCCCATTGAATGCTAAAAATAAAATGTGCAGACTGTAGTTTTACACTGAGTTTTTCTCTTTGTGCAAATTAAACTTAAGACCTTGTGGTAAACAGTGCTCAGTGTCTCAACAGAAGGTGTGTACAGACTAGGGGCTCAGATACCTTGCCTCTCCAAATCTTGAGTCATGCCAAATACAATAACTAATTCCCCCTCTCATTAGAGAAAAATGAAGGTTAGCAGTTGAATAGGTAACTAAATCCATTGGGTTATTGGTGCAGCCAAAATGACCTTAGGAAAAGGATATACAACAGTTTGGCAAGACATATGCAAGAGGAATAAAGATGATAGACTCTAGCAGGGGAGGCCACCTTGGGGCTCAAGGTCTCAGTTATCAGCAGTGTCACCCAGAACAGTGCTAATCACTGCTGCAGCCTTCCTCTGATGCTTCAGAATGTTTTTTTTTTTTTAAAGAGAGAGTGAGAGAGGGGAGAGAGAGAGAATTTTTAATATTTAGAGAGGAGAGAGAGAGAATTTTTAATATTTATTTTTTAGTTCTCGGCGGACACAACATCTTTGTTGGTATGTGGTGCTGAGGATCGAACCCGGGCCGCACGCATGCCAGGCGAGCGCGCTACCGCTTGAGCCACATCTCCAGCCCCCTCAGAATGTTTTTTATTGACAGCACAAAATTTGTTTACCCTCTTCATTTTCTTGAGGTAATCCTCCTAGCAGAAGCCTGCTGGCTTGAAGTGTGAGACCTTTGTGGGTGTGGGAGGGGTGCACATTAAAGTGACATCTATTCTCCTTCCTGGAAATAAATAATAAAGGCCTGAATGTAAACCCAGCAGAAAAAGATTACTCATGAATTTCTGTTGCTTTCTGTTAAAGGCTGAAGAAAAAAAATAAAAAGTCAACATTCTTGACCATGTATTCACATGCCCGCTCCAGGAAAACACAGCAATCATTTGACTCATCCCAAAATTCTTGACACTCTCCTCAGGGTTTTATTTCCCTCATAATCTGCTCTAATTGTATCTTCAGTGTTGCCAATGACTTTGGAGGGTTTTGCTGCATGTTAATGTCTTCCAGTGTTGGGGGAAAAGTTCTTCCCAACATCTGTTCCAAATGTGTTTATCTGTAATTTTAATTCATGCTCACTTGCCTTGTCATCTGGCCTGGGCTGAAATTAGTTGAGATTATTTGTACCATTTAAGATTTTATGCTCTTCAATTAAATCCTCCCAACGAGTCTTGGCATGGCATCACATGATTTCCTCCTGGGTCTTCCTTGTTGTTTTAGGTGAATTCAGAATGAAATGGTTTGAGAAAGAGGATTCCAGGATATTTGAATTGAAAGGAGACCTGGAAAGGTACTTGGTGAGAATATAAACTAAGAGGCACAGAATGAGAATATAAGCTCATGTGCAAATAAAGGAACTGGCAGTTGGTAGATGGGCCAGGTCCTCTGCATAGTGATACAGGACACCCTAGTGACCATGAACTAATATAATCTAGGAAGACAGGGCTGAGGCTAGGAGCAGAGGGCATTTCTAGTACAGTGTCAGGGAGTTCATGAATTCAGTGGCCCTGAAAGTGCTCCAATGAATGAGGGTCTAGAAGTCCCCAGAATGAGGCAGATTGTTCCAGAGAGACCTGAAACTAAGGTTAGACAAACTTGGAAAAAAATACCCTTAAATGTTGACTACTATGGAAGAAACCAATTGCATTCTAAAGTGGAAAGGACTGATCTCATCCTTCAGGGCTCAGGTTTCTCCTTTGCATGTGTTTTGGTTTGGAGTTGAGTAGGGATCCAGATCTCATAAAGGATCTCCTAGCTACATCCTTCCTGATCCATCTGTGGGTGGAGCTGACTCAAACCTTGGAGGCACATGAATGTGCTATTTTCAGTATGCCGTTGTGCTTTCTGTGGATTATGAGTTTGGGTGAGTGGTAGTGGAGGAAGAGCTATTGACTTTATGAGATTCAATTTAGGGTAGAAGAATCTGGAGTTTATTTTCTGAATGTTCAGGAACATCATCTCGAAGGTACACTGCCTGACCTGTTAGGGGATATGTCATGGGCAGGAGGCTGAGGGTAAGCCATTGTGCTCTATATGGAATCAAACTTTATCTACGTTAGCAATGCTAAGTCCTGCTTCGGGGTGGTAGCCTTTTCATTCCCTCTTGTGAAAAATGCACAGGGGTAAATCATGCAGATGCATGTCCATCATTGGTTGTAGAAGCCAAAGATGAAGCAAAAGAAATGGCTGGTTTTAAAGAGTATAGAGAGGAATTCGGAGAGCAGCAGTGTTGGGGGCTTCTTTATTATGAGGAGAGCTTATTATACACAGATCAGGACAATGGATTTAAAGAAACAAAATTGTTTTACTCATGTTATTTTGTACTGGATATAGAAGTCTTGATGCTGGACTACTGGGGGAGTCCCAATTGTAGACTGTTCCCACCAGAGGAGGAAAAATGTAATACCAAAGTTTGTTTCTTCATTCATTTCCTTGAGCATGTTGGGGACTTTTGCTTCTCCCTGTGTTTGTAACTCACATTCTTTGTCCAGCCAACCTTGCTTATCCTGCCAATTTCCTTCTTGAACACCTTGTATTAGGACCCTTTTCTGTGATAGTCCTGGAGCACCTTGTCCTCCTCCATCATAATGTCCCCTTAAAATACAATGCTCAAGGTCAGTCATCACCACTAGAGTGTAAGATAAACGAAGACATGTTTATGATGGTTATGATATTTTTGTGTTTTTTTTGTTGCTAAATCCCTATTTACCTGGCATAGTGCCTGAGAATATTTTAGCTGCTTAATAAATTTTTGTTGAATGAAATCTCTGCTAGGAACTAAAATTAAGGAGTTATTCTGAGTAAAAGCCAAAGACTTACTTCAGTAGATTATGTGTCTTTCTCTGAGCATCTGCTCGTTTTAACCACTTATATATGAGCTCCAACTGGGTCTTGTTCATCTCGGTTTCTCAAGAGAGTGCTCCGTTGTGTGACAAGTTATTTTTATTTTATTTTATTTTTCTGCATCGAGTCTTTAAGCAATGAGTGATAATAGAGTTTTTCTTGAGAAAGAAATATGGCTTGTGTCTTTGGGAAGATACAGGCATTTCATGGACTGGACAATTCAAGTATTTGATGGGGAACAGGTCTCTTCAGGCTGGAACAATATTTTTTAAATTTCTCCTGATGAGAAAAATTGTTGCTAGGGAATCAAATGGGGTGGTGGGGAGAAACTGAGAATGGTATTTGAGTTTCTATTTCTATTTCATTCACCAACTACTACTTGAATATCTATAGGGAAAGTGATTAATCTCTTTGAGGCTCAACTTATGCATCTTTAACACTCTTTTAATTGTAAGTTTGAAGTATGCCTATGATGTGCTGAGTCAGGTATAACGTGAACTGACCTGCATGGCCCTTCCCTTGTGGAGGTGCCTAGTGGGAAGAGACATCTACTAACAAGCACAGAAATAAACCCATATTACTAATAACTACTATAAACAGGAAGATCAGGGTGCTCTGTGAGAGAATAATGGGTCTCAATCTAATCTTGGGAGACAAGAAAATCTTCCCCAAATGGAGTAGAGTGTGTGTGTGTGAGTGTGTGTGTGTGAGTGTGTGTGTGTGTGAGTGTGTGTGTGTGAGTGTGTGTGTGTGTGTGTGTGTACACACATATGTATGTATGACTATGTTCTATTTCAAAATTTTTTTTTCTTACAACATACCAGAGTCTTTGGGACACTATGAAGTCAGTTTTAAGAGAAAAATTTATAGCTCCACCTTAAAAAATCAGAAAGGTCAAAGATGAAAACCCTATGATGCATTTTGAGGTCCTAGAAAAATAAGAACAAATCCATTCCAAAACTCATAGAAGGAAGGAAATAATTAAGATTAGAGATGAAATTAATGAAATAGAGAATAAAAAATAAAATAAAGGGTCAGTGTAACAAAGATCAAGAATAGCCAAAACAATTTAAGCAAAAATAACAATGTTGGAGAAATCGTAATACCCAGTTTCAAATTATGCTACAAAGGTATCGATTCAAAATCATTATGGTACTGTCATAAAAACAGATGTATAGACTGATAGAAGACACAGAGTTAAATCCACATGGATACAGTCCTCTAATATTTGACAAAGGCACAAAAAATATTGGAGAAAAGATACCCTTTTCAACAAACTGTGCCAGAAAAACTGGATATTCGTAGAAAAATGAAACTAGATTCCTCTCTCTCATCCTGCACAAAAGTCAACTCACAGTGAATCAGAGACCTAGGAATTAGATATGAAACTTTGCAATCACTAGAAGAAAACAGGGTTAAAACTCCAACATATATAAGTGCAGGCAGCACCTTCCTCAATGGTACTCCTAAAACTCAGGAAATAATCCCAAGAGTTAATATATTAAGTAGCGTCAAATTCAAAAACTTCTGCACAGCAAAGGAAACAATTAAGAATGTGAAAAGAAGTCTATGGTATGTGAGAAAATCTTTGCCAGCTATCTTCCGACATAGAATCCAGAATATATAAAGAACTAAAAAAAACCCTTAGTACCAAAATATACAAATAAAATATTAAAATCCCCTCAAATAAATGGACAAATGAACTAAATACACATATTTCAAAAGAAGAAATACAGATGACCCACAAATACAAGAAAACATGTTTGTTATTTTTAACAATCATGAAAAGGCAAATGAAAACTACACTGAGATTTCATCTCACTTGAATTAGAATGCCAATCATCAAAAATACAAACAATAATAAGTGCTGCGGAGAATGCAGGGAGAAAAGAAACACTTATGCACCATTACTGGGATTGTAAATTAGTACAACCACTATGAAAATCACTACGGAGTCTCTTCAGAAGTCTAGAAATGGAAATACTATATGACCCAGCTATATTACTCCTCAGTATTTATTCAAAAACTGAAGTCGGCATATATAGCAATACATGCATCACCTTGTTTATAGCTGCTCAGTTCACAATAGCTAAGTTAGGAACCAGCCTAGGTGCCTGTCAATGGATAAATGAATAAGGAAAATGTGATATGTATATACAATGGAGTTTCATGCACCCATAAAGAAGAATGAAATGATGATATTTATGGGAAAATGGAAGGTATTGAGAACACAATGTTAAGTGAAATAAATTGAACTCAGAAAGTGAAAGGTCATACCTTTTTCTCTTGTATATGAAAGCTAGAGAGGGAAAGGATTTTATAAAAATGGAATGAAGAATCAGTAGAGTAGATAATGGGTGCTGGGAAAGGGGAGATACTGGGCAATGAAATGAATATATCACAATCAATCCTACTATTTTGTATAATTATAATACAGCAACAAAATCTCTTCCTCCAGTTTTATTCAGCATAATTGGCAAGTGAAAGTCACATATATTAATGGTTACACAACGTTTTGATATGTATATACATTGTAAAATTATTAAATCAATATATCCATCACCTTCACACACTTACATTTTTTGGTTGTGTAGTGATAACATTTAGATCGACTTCACTAATTTTTCGGTATATTATGCATTATCATTAACTGTAGTCACCAGGAGGTACAATAGATCTCCAGAACTTACTGTTCTGACTTAACTGAAACATTGTACCATTTGACCAATATCCCCCAGCCCTGCTCCCCAGCTCCATAAGTAGACTCTATTTAATTCTTAAGATTTGAAGCCCATGGAGAAATTATTCTTGTAGGGATGTGTAATCATGTTCAAGTTTGAAGGACCTTGAGTCAGAAAAGAGATTGGCATACTAGAGGCATTAGCAGGAAGGCTGAAGTGGTTGGAGGGATGTGATGGAGAGGGGTGTTTATTACCTTGGGTCGAAGTTAAAGATTTTGTATTTCTCTTAAATAAAATGGGAAGCCCTTGGAAGATTTTTAAGGAAGAGAGTGACATGATCCAATCTAGTTTAAAGAATCCTTTTGTGTGGAAAATAGATTAAAGACAAATCAGAGTGGGGAAAGGAAGGAGATATCTTTTCGAGAAATGATAGTCATGTGGAGTAGGATGGAACCCAGGGCCTCATAAGTACCCTACCACAGCTGCATCCCAGGCCCCTGTGTTCGTAAGGGTGAACCGTGAGTTGACATCTGGATGGATTGGCAGTGGGCTGTCGACAATGGCATAACATGGGTAAAGGAAGGTGTGCTACTTTATGTAACTTCCTGTGATATAAAAGGGGACCATGAACCCCCAATTATTGCTCCAGAGGAAGGTAGGTGTTCTAAAATGATCAAGCACAATTAGATTTAATTTCTTCTAAGAACAGATTGGCGGAAACTACAGTTGGGGCCTAAATGTACCAACTAAAAAAATAATTTATAGGACACAGAGGGTTATTATCTACACACATTCTCAGAGAATAGTCCTTAGTAGTTGCTTATGCCCCTAAGTATTTAAATATTGTTTAGTGGTCCTAACAAGAACTTTCAAGTCAAGTTGTGACTGTCACTTACTGGTTCCAAGCCATACTTTTCCTAAGCTGTACAATGGGGATAACAGTCATCTTTAGGGTGTCATGAGGGCTTCATGAAGTAATATGTGTCACATGATTAGAAATAAGCCTGGCATATTGGAAGATTTCAATATCTTTATAATGAAGATATTCTCTGTATTCATGTCAGTCTTAGTTAAAGTGATGCTGTGTGCTTGTAATGACAGAATAGAGTCACTTATTTAAAACAATTAAAAACTTTAAAATTAGGCAACTTATTTAAATGTGTGAGTGTGTGTGTGTGTGTGTGTGTGTGTGTGTGTGTGTGTGTTCTACAATCTGGTCACAGCTTCTAATTTCATAACAAATAAAAGCAAGAAATCAGTATTTAAGAAGGAGGATGACTTTGAGGAGACTCATGTATCAGACTGTGTTGATCACCAGCAGAAGAAAAAAAAATCTGCCCAAGTCTAGCTGGAGGATGAGGGGGGGGAGAGAGAGAGAGAGAGAGAGAGAGAGAGAGAGAGAGAGACTGAGACTCAGTAGCAACTGAAGACAAATATCTAGGAAAGAAAGCTGTGAATCTTAAATGTCATGCTATTCAGACACACCAGATAAGAAAGACAAAGCTGTTAGAAGGATTCTGGAAGGTGGAGAATTAATTGAGGATATAAGCTGGCAGCCAACTTAGATGCTGAGGTGGGGTTTTAAGAATGATGTTCACCAGCTGGGGTGATGAAAGTGTTCTAAAATTGGATTGTGGTGATGGTCACACAACTGGGTAAATCTACTAAAAATCATCAAACTATCTACTTTCAATAGCTGAATTTTATGGCACATAAATTATAACTCAATAAAAATGTTTAAAGAAAGAAATATGGTGACTAGAAATGAGTCAAATTTGCCCTCTAAGTGGTTATGATGGGGGAACACATGCCTGTGCAGATTCATGTATCTGTTCATTCAATCGTTAATTTACCCAGCCATACTACTACCCATCCATTTTTCCATACATCTGTAAGTCAATCATGAATTCATACAACTATACCTATGCAGGAAACTGTTGGTTGAGAGAAATGAATGAGACATAAACTCTGACTGAAAGAAGTTGGAGTGGTTTAAGTTAAACTTTTTACAGAGGAAGACTTGGAATTATTGGCAGAAAACACGTCTTAGCTTTGTGTTGCTTTGACCAAAATACCTGGCAAGAATAACTTAGAGGAGGAAAGATTTATTTTGGGTTCATGGTGTCAGAGGTTCAGTCCATGGTTATCCAACTCTATCACTCTGAGCCCGGGGTGAGGAAGAACATCATGATGGAAGGGTGTAGAGGAGGAAAGTATCTCAGCTCATGGCAACTGGGGAGCAGATTGAGAAAGGGCAAGACAGTGAGAGGGGAGTAGAGGAAGGAGATGATTGAGAAGCAAGGGACAAAAAATAAACTCCAAAGGAATGCATGCCTCCCACCTGCCTCCAGTTACCACCCAGTTAGACCATTCAAATTATTTATTAATTGATCAAATGAATTAGATTACAGGTCTCATAAGGAAATAATTTCATCTCTGAGCATTAACATTCCTACATTGCTTAAAGTGAGCTCCTGGGGAGACACCTCATACCCAAGCCATAATTGTATGTGTGTGTGTGTGTGTGTGTGTGTGTGTGTGTGTATTTGAAAGTGTAAATTATAGTCTGTTTGAATATATGCATGCAGAAAGTATATCCTCTTTATCCCTTGGATAGAATGTATAGAAATCTGTTTCTCTTGGAAAGACAGTGGAATAGCAGCTCAGTGATAATGGGCTCTGGCTTCAATCAGACCTGTGTTATGGTAACTTCCATAAATGCACTCACTTCTTTGAACTTCAAATCGCCACATTTGTAAAACAGGGATAATAATTGAATTTTATAAAATTGTTAATATAATTAAATGACTACCATATGTAAAGCACTTAACTGATTGCCTAGCTCATAGTACATGCTCAAGAAATGTTAATTATTGTTGTAATACCTGTGTCAGGTTATTTAAGATTTTCCAAACTTCCCCTTCCTCAAGGGTTGAAATTCTGTTTCCTCCCTCAAGGGTTGAAATTCTGTTTCCTCCCACAAGGGTCTGTGTCCTGCTACTTCCATGTTTCTGCCTACTATAGTTTTTGCATCATCTAGAAAAGATTTCTCCTTCCCTGAGATGCTGTGACAATTTGTACTCCTTGCATCTCACTTAATGTAGATTGCCTTATGATGATGCTACTCCTGTATGTGGTTTATCTTTCTTTAAAGTTTGTAATTTCCCTGTGGACAGAGCATATTCTAAATACCTTTGCACTGTGCCAAGATGTTTACCCACATAGTAAATGTCCTATAAATATTGAGTAAATGATTACTCAGTGGTACAGAAAGGCAAGTGAGACTGAATAAATATTGCTTCAATGAAGGCCTACATTAAGTAAACATATTTTTGACATGATAGTCACATAAAGTGGATTTGATGATAAGTTTGTTTTGTCTCATTGGACCTTCACTATCCTAGAAATAAAAATTTTCCAACTCCTTGCATTGTGAGTTGACATGGAAAATTCTTGATAGATGTTGAAATAATTTTTTTACCATAAATTTGTTTGTTTATTTTCTAAATTTTATTTTTAATTGAAAAATATATTCTTTCCCCTCATCTGTTTATGGGGTATAATATAATGTTTTGATGTATGTTGACAACAGTGTTTGAGGGATTTTGTTCCAGGCTATCAAATGCAGGTAAAAAGGAAAGGGAGAAAAAAGAAATATAGACAAAGAATAACTGTGATAAAAGATGAACATATGATGTTGGTTATAACTTCACAATGAAGAAAAATATGACAACTTAATTATTGATCAATTCTAAGATGAGAAGTAAAATACAGGCAGTTAGTCTGGCTAAGAGAGCTGTGATGCTTAAAATTGCCCTTTGGTAGCAAAACATCAAATTATTTTAGTTGTAACAGTTATGTAAGCCTTTCAAGTTTATGTAGAAGTGTTCTCAGCTATCAGAGGTTTCAGATTTCCAACAAGTTACACTCTTGCTGTACTCTTGACTTGGATAATCACCAGTACACAGGCCATAGGTAGTGAGGCTGGATATAATAGCATGCTCACTAGGGTTACACATTTACTCTATTATCTCAAGGAATGGCTGCGTCTTTCATTTAATATTGCCAGTTTTACTGTCAGAAGGGTATATAACATAATGGAAAGTATATGGGCATCTCCACTTACTAGATAAGTGTTGGTGAGTTTAAATTTCTCTTATCTTGAAGTTGAGGATAACAGCATTATTATTTTGAGCTTTAATCATTGTTAACATCAACATGATCATCATGGTATGTGCCTTTTATTGACTTTTGTAGTATGTATCAGTAACTGTTCTAAGTGCTTTACATGGATAAGTCTACTTAACTTTTTGAACAGCATATTAATAAGGTGTATAATGCTTTTGTCCTCATTTAAAATATATAGTATAGTGCCAGGCATATTATAGATACATAAATTTTATTATTATTGCTATTTAATAACTATTATTATCATCCTCTAGATCAAGCACAGCCTAATTATTTTTGGATTAAAATTTTATTTCAGAGAAAAAAATCTCCTAGAATTTCATCAAAAAGGAATTAAATTTAGACTTTATCTAGTTGTTTTCCATATTTTTAAGCCACCAATTGTCATTTCCAAGATCCATATGTCAAAAATATAAAAGTATAAGTATTCGAATCAGGGGTGGGTAACTTGAACTCTATGTCACAGTTTATCTGTGCCCAGGACTCTGAGAAACATACTTTGGAAATCACTGATAGCATCCATTCTTGGTATATACACCTAGATAGGCAAAGTGATTTATAGTGTTTGCTAACTGCAGACTCTGAATTATGCATCATATCCTAAATCTAGTATTTTCTATGAGACCACAACATGTAGTTTCATAGCATAGTAATTATTATTCCCTAAAATATACTGATTTAAAGATGACAAAGTACCTTCATATATCTTAACATATTTGAACTTTACAATTTTGTGGTAGGTATAATTAATTCTTAGTATACCCCAAATGCTATATAATATATGCACATTAAAAAATTCTGATGGAGATAGCAGAAGAGGAAGGGGGAAAATCAGAGACCTGAAATATTGGAAAAGTGTGATATCATTGAAATAAGCAAGTACAGGAAAGTTGGCATTTTCCCTGAGAGCAATTTCTAGGCCTCAGTGGTTTGGGCTATGGCTTTTAATGGACACTGTGTAGGAATGTGGGAGATAGTTTGGTGCTAGTTGATAAGCTTTAGATAAGAACCTTGAATGGTGAATCCCTCAATGGGTGAACTAGGAGAAATCCACAATGAAAAAGGAAAGTTTATCAGTCTTGACTCTAGATTACGGTCTAGAGGATAAAAGTTTGCATTCCTGAAAGCTTTGGGCTCGAATTTATTCTATCTGTGTGGCCCAGTTCTCATCCCCAAGGCAAAATTGTAGTTTAAAGTGATTTTGGATTGATGATTCCCTTAAGCAACTGACAGAAGCAAACACAAATTCTCTGAAGAAATGCAATTTTAAAACCAAAACTTCAAATAATTCCCATAGATTAAATTTCAAAGAATATGAGCTTGCAAATAAAAGAATCAACTCAAAACACAAGAAAATTAACCATCATGTGTGATACTCAGCACAAACTACCAACTGCAAAATTAGATGTGCAAGACTGAAGATATTGGAACTGTTAATATAGAACATGCAAGTGTAATGTGTTTGAAGAAATAAAAAAAAAGATGAAAGAATGAGGGACTGTCAAAATTTTTTTTTAAAGAGAGAATGAGAGAGGAGAGAGAGAGAGAGAGAGAGAGAGAGAGAGAGAGAGAGAGAGAGAGAGAGAGGGGGAGAGAGGGAGGGAGAGAGAATTTTTAATATTTATTTTTTAGTTCTCGGTGGACACAACATCTTTGTTGGTATGTGGTGCTGAGGATCAAACCCGGGCCGCACGCATGCCAGTCGGATGCGCTACCGCTTGAGCCACATCCCCAGCCCGGGACTGTCAAATTTGACAAACAGATCAAAAAAGAAGCAGTTGTAATTCTAGAAAATAAAAATAAGTGAAATAAAAAAATTATATGAGTGACTGAAACAGAATGTGATAGAACTCTAGAGAGACATCTTAAAAGATACATCCAGAAGGCATACAGAATTTAGCATCAAAAGTAAAGAGAAAGAGATTATATGAAAAAAAAACAAATGTAAGTTACATGAAGGAGAGCTCAAGAAGGAAAAACATTTATCCAGTTAGAATAAAGAAGAGAGAAAATTGTGAAGGGAGAATGTTTGAAGAGCATACTTGAGAGTCTTTCAAAATGGTGAAAGATTTCACCAGTCTTAAGATTTAGGAATCCCAAGAAATACCGATAATAAATTCATGAACCTCAGTGTAAAACTAAAGTGTATATAACAAAAGCAAGCAACCAACCAGACAAGCAGATCTTGGAAAGTATCTGCAGAGAAAGAGGTTGCTTCATGGAAGGAATGACTGTTAGATTAACAACTGACTACTCCAAAGCAGTAATAGAAATCATAACAATGGAATGATGTTTTCAAAGTATTGAGACAGAGTAACTGTCTAGCCAGTAAAGCTATAAGTATGAGGATGGTATGTAGATATGCTTAGACATATCCTTGGTAAAGAAGTTTCTAAAGTATATTTTAGGAAGAAAAATAATTATCCTGGAAGGCATGACAGGGATTCAGGCAGAAATGTTGAGAAAAAGAAAATGTCAAATCTGTGGCTAAAAGAATATGGTATATCATCCAGCATTGATGAATGTTGTTAACATTAGTAAGTGCGAATAGAAAAAAAAAACACACCATACAAGATGTGTACAGTATGATTTCATTTATATGAACTTTGAAATGGGCAAAACTAAGTTTTATTTGCTTGATAAATAGTACCTATACATGATGAAATCATAAATATATGTAAGGGAGTGATTAACCCAGAATTCAGGATAGTTATCTCTGATGGCTGGAAGAAGGATTCATTGGAGAGATGTAATTAAGAGATACTGATAATATTTTCTTGTATTAATTATATATATATTTGTATATTTTATCTTTCCTTTTCTACATATCATAATTTTTTCAATGAAATAATTATAAAAAGTCCAGTCATGTAAGATGATAATAGGAAGAGGATTCAGGATCAGCATGAGTAAGATCCTTCAGGTAGTGACAACCTTAGTAAATTTGAGTACAGTAACAAAATCTCTTTAGCTTGGGATAGACTAAAGTTTCCTATTTCTCTTCTCCAACCCCCTACCCTGTTCACCCTTGTTTATTGCCATTGTATGTTTTCATGCATAATGACATAATAAAAAAGTTTCATGCTTTATTTTTTGGAGGTCTTTTATTCCCTCCCTTCCTGATGTAAAATTTTATTTGTATCTTCTAGGTCATAACTTTTGTGCTGAAGCACCTAAATGTGGTGAAAACTCAGAGTGTAAAAACTGGAATACAAAAGCTACTTGTGAGTGCAAGAATGGTTACATTTCTGTCCAGGGAGACTCTGCCTACTGTGAAGGTAAGTAAAGAATTTAAAGAAGTCACTTGTGAGAAACTGGCTGAGAAATGTGTTCCCACAAGAAATTGTACCAACTACCCCAAGTAGTCTGTTTTTCTGGTTTATTCAAGCTGTTTACCATGAGAAAGCAAGACCTTTGAAGGTTGTTGCAAAACATTACAAGTAACCAAAAGTAACAAGTTTATGTGAAATCCCTGTTTACACTGTTTGTCCCAATCACCAGAACAACCATAAATGCATCATTTTCTATAGTCTTATTTGAGGATACTGTCATCTCCAAGTTTGATTATATTTTACGTGGTGGATTTTCTTTTCAAAGGACACTTTTTTTGGCTTTAACTTGTACCCAGCTGTTACCTTCACTTGTCAAGGTCAGAATTGCTTTTTCAGTGGGATCTCTTTTCTTTTTTTTTTAATGGCTCATTCACATATTGCCAATTACCAATCTTTACCAAGAATCACAGTGACAGGATTCATAACTCTGACATATGAGCTGATGCCCCTACAATGGATTTGTGGCTCAGGCATGACCCACACATCTATTCTACAGGGCAGAAAAAAAATTGCTCTGATTTATGTGAATGAGCCTCTTTTTCCAAGCCCAGCATGGTATTCTGCTGGTGGTGAGCATTGCATACTTTTATTCCTTTAGCAGGCCAGAGGCATGGGGTTAGCCCTGACCCCTTTCTGTATGCATGGTGCTGCAGTACCTGAGCCTATCAATCCTCAAAGTGCTTCCTGGCTCCCCACTAACAATTTAGAGAAGGTCTAATAGACAAAGTTATGACTGGACTCTTCTCTGTCCTAGTTCCTGTCATTTCAGTCATTTCTTTTACCTTCACTAATAAAATAGCAATAGTGATCTGTTAATCAGGAAGGGAGATGTTTTCAGTTGAATGAGTGTTGCAAAATCTGCTCAATCTCCTGTTAAGATCTTTGGGTCTCAAATGGTTCAAGTGTTAAGGTAAAGACAATATTCATAGATGACAGTAAGGCAAGTTCCTTTTCATTCTGCTGTTTTGCATTATTGAACCTTGCTTAACTTTTTGGCTTTGACTCTAGACCTCTTCAATTGTTCAGGAAGTGCATCACTTAGAGTGGTAAGTTCCTGGTAGGCAGCCTCTGTGTTTTTTTCATTTCTCATGGAAAACTTCTTTCTTCACTACCTTCCTACTTTGCAATATTCTAGCTAGTGGGGTTTTCACCCTCATTTTTTTAATCTTCTTTTCCCTCTTGCTAATTTTATTGATTTGAACTTGCTTAGTAGGACATGCCACTTGATAGAACAAAAGAGCTGTTATGTCATGAAACCTTTCATCTACCTTGTAATATCATTGTAGTTACTTTTAATTTCTGAGAAGAGGATTACTAATATCAATGCTTCATATTAATATCTGTTTTAAAATATTTTTGGATTATGCTATTTTCAGAAATTTAATTTAAAAACGTAAGTGGTGAACATTCTCCTTACCATTCTTCATGAAAAAAAATCTCTACAACCAAGGTAATGGTCTAAAAAACTTACTCTCTTACCTTCTAGTATATATGGACTTAGCTTCTGGACAGTCATAACAGGAATCTCAAAATAATTTGATTCCAATTGCCAACATACCTTTAAGTTTTCCATTAGAATCTGTCCCCCTTAGCTATTGAGACCTAGAAGAATATGGAAGAAAACTACTGGTTCTAATGCTGTTGGTATCACTGATACCATTTTTTAGTCTGTAGATTCAGTGCCAAGAGAAGCCATCTGTGATATTAAATTTGCCCTTTCTGTATGAAACCTTATTTTATTGATTGTGTTGAGTGATTTTAGGTCTGAATCACCGTTTTCTTGGACATGCTCCTGCAGTGTATGAGCCTGGCCTCAGGCCAGCATGCACGGTGGTGTTAACCTTAAGTAACAGTAATGTGCTTGGGCCTCAGTCATTACATTGTTATCACAGAAACTCTCTACAAGTCCCAGGGAACTTGTTCATGGAGGGAGGGATATCACCTAAAGAGCAATGGCTAAAGGTTGGAGTCCTCCTAGTGTATAAGAAACAAGCTCCAGGAGTAGAGCAGGCATCTAGGTGGGAGGCATAAAGAACCAAGAAGACCAAACACTGACATTTACAGCAGATGCTTTCCCTCAGTTTGTCTCCATCTGCAGCATATTGAACTTTGGTCTTCTGGCTTATGTTCCTCTGATTGCATGGAGGCTGCCATAGCTCCAGTCATGGTCCCCTCCTCTACATAAGGAAGGGAAAAAGGGGTGGCAATTAAAAATATCTGTGTAAAATTTTGTCTTTTTACACACACACACACACACACACACACACACACACACACACATATATATATATATATATATATATATCCTTCCAGAAGATGCCTCCATCCCTACCACTACCATATGCAGAAAATTTCCCATCTTATTCATACCTGGGCAATATCCTCGCCCCTTGCACCCCCACCCATACACCCTTGGACCAATGTTTGGGTGTAAGGAAAGGAGATACCTCCTGCTGGTTTGGGTCAATTGTGTTCATTCCCTGGAGCTGGAATGTGGGTTGTCTTCCTTTAGACCAAATGATTCTTTCTTCTGTTTGAAGCAAACAGGGATATGCCAATAGAAAAGAGTGGGGTTTGATTTTAGGAGGGCAAAACCCCACTCTTTTATTAGTTAAATTTAGTTCCTGGGCAATTTTCCTAGTTTTCTCCTAAGAACTGCCCTCTGGGGTGATCTGATGACAAGCTTAGAGTTGGTACTGGAGATGCTCAGAAAGCAGGCTCATTGTCTTAGCCTATCCTAGAGAGAGCTAGATACTCACGAACTGCTTCAGGCAAGTTGTTTTTTAACCCAAGTAAATGGAGCAAAAATGACCCACATTATAAAAGCCACCACGAACAAGACTGGTTTGCAAATTAAAACAAAGTATTACACACATTGTCCAGGCTCTCTTGAAAAGCCTCTTCAGGCTCTCAGTGGATAAAGAAGCATACAACGCTTTCAATTTTCTTAACTTCCTAAGGTAGCAGCAGAGCTGTGGTGTATTAAGGACTCCTGCTCTGCAGAGATTGTAGAGTCTGCCAGAGAGAAGATATCGGAACTCCTAGCCAATCAATAGGAGATAATAAGAGCTTTTGTCAGCTATGATACAAGTCACGGGAGGTTGTTTCATTCTGCCTCTTGTGACTCAAGCAGGTGCATTCCCCATTTTGAAAACTGCTTTTGTTGGATTTCAGTGTTTTATGAACTTGGCAGGCTGAGGCTTTTCCCCTTTGTGATAACATTTTCAATGAATGGGTCTTGAGTAGTTTTTGGTACATTAGTTTAAATTAGAGGTACTGTCTGAGGAAAATGTAGCAAGAGGGGTCCTAGTGATGATCTTCTTTAGAGATTCACAAACTGTTTTTTTCCAGGTTGCAAAAAAGCTGTTTTGGTGAATGAAAGATAACATAATTTATCCATCCTGCAGTCTGCCAGGTATAGAAAGTGCTACAATTAGTATTAAATGATAAGACCTTTTACTTGCAGAATACTCTGAATTTTCCAGACTTCTCTCAGGTATCTTATACTTTTTTTTTTGAAACTTTCAAGAAATCTGTGAGAAGGCTGAAAGCCTTGACTGCCATTAGCTTCATTTTATAAATTCAAACACTAATACTCAGAAATGAAGATAAAATTCAACTCATTTCTATTCCAGGGCTTTATGCCCAGACTTACACTGTTCCCAACCTTCTCACCACTCTCGCACTGTTCCAATGTCATCTTGTTGTTCAGAATATTTGCTATCTCCTCATTTATCCCACTGGCATCCAGTTTGGCCAAAGAAATGTAAGTGGGAATGACATGTGTCATTTCATAGTAGAAGCTCTAAGAACTTTTGCAGGATTCTACATCATTTTCTTCTCTTTATGACATGAAAATCTGGCAATATTCCAGATCAGAGCTTCCCCTTTAGCCAGGGTTCCAGAATGAAGATGACATGAAGCAGAGTTACTGCTGACAGGTGATGGACATGTGGCATTAGTGGGAAATGTGTATACCACCGAAATTAGCAGGTTTGGGTATGTGGGGGAATGGTTATATGTTACCTTTCCATAACTTAGCTAAATTCACTGATGTACCCACCTGAATTAATTGATTCAAAACTCACAGGTTCAGCCTGGTGCAGTGCCACATGCCTGTAATTCCAGCAGCTCTGGAGGCTGAGGCAGGAGGAGATTTGGGCCTATATTTTTCTCTATTATGTGTGGGTTCTCTGGTCTAATACCTAGGTCCTTGATTCACTTTGAGTTGAGTTTTGTGCATGGTGAGAGATAGGGATTTATTTTCATTTTTACTGCACATGAATTTTTAGTTCTTTCAGCACCGTTTGCTGAAGAGGCTATCTTTTCTCCATTGTATGTTTTTGGTGCCTTTGACTAGTATGAGATAACTGTATTCATGTGGGTTTGTCTCTGTGTCTTCTATTCTGTACCATTGGTCTACATGTCTATTTTGTTGCCAGTACCATGCCATTTTTGTTACTATATCTTTGTAGGTTAGTTTAAGGACTGTTATTGTGATGCCTCTTGCTTTGCTCTTCTTACTAGGGATTCCTTTGGCTACTCTGGGTCTCTTATTTTTCCAAATGAATTTCATGATTGCTTTTTCTATTTCTAAAAGAAATGATTATGGAGTTTTAATTGGAATCACATTGAATCTATATAGTGCTTTGGGTAGTATGGTCATTTTGACAATATTAATTTTGCCTATTCAAAAGCATGGGACATCGTCCCATTTTCTAAAGTCTTCTTCAATTTCTTTCTTTAGTGTTCTGAAGTTTTCATTGTAGAGATCTTTCACCTCTTTGGTTAAGTTGATTCCCAAGTATTTTATTTATTTATTTATTTTTTGAGGCTATTGTGAATGGGATGGTTTTCCTAATTCTCTTTCAGAGGATTCATAACTGATGTATAGAAATGCATTTGATTTATGGGTATTGATTTTTATATCCTGTTACTTTGCTCAATTTGTTAATTAATTCTAGAAGTTTTCTGGTGGAGTTTTTTTTTGCTCCTCTAAGTATAGAATTATGTCCTCAGAAAATAATGATAGTTTAAGTTCTTCTTTTCCTATTCGTATCCCTTTAATTTCTTTTGTTGTGGCAGAACTTTTGAAACACAGCCTGAAGCACAGCTACTGATTAAGGAGATTTAGAGCTTCTTTCCCATGACTGTAGGTCGTGACCAGTAAGTTGACCCTTTGAGTGGTAAGAGGCTGGGAAAGTGGCAGAACAATCAGAGTTTAAATAGGAAGCAGCCCTCAGAATATCCAAGAGGACAGAGATTTACTGAATTAAAGGCTAGCATGAGCACACTTCCAAAGAAACAAGACTGTAGATTCCTGATTAGTAGAATTCATGGGGAAGATGGGCCAGTGTGCTTAATCACACTTCTAATTATCCATTAATTAGTTACGTAACTGTGCTTTTTACTTTTTTTTTTTTGCATTTACATGTTTTAGATTTTGCAAAATGTATGAGCTTTGTGACCCACATAGCCCAATTTAGGATCAGCTCTGGGCTTCAGTCTCCAGAAGTTCTGCTTGGGATAAGACAGGGATCAAAATCTCCTTCCGATTTTTCATTGTTAGCAAAATCTTCCCCTTTTGATTCCTGTGCCTATTTTGTTTTTTTTCAGGGATTTAAAAATGCTTGAGCTAAGAATACTTTGGGGTATCTTTTTTACTTTTTCTATTTAATCTGCTTAACTCATGGAGATGTCTTTTGTTACCAGGTATGTGTCAAGACCTGTGTCCCCTTTACAAGACACACAGATCTCTAGCCTTTTCTGTGTCGGAACAAGCTGCGTGCCATCTTCCTCCCAACAGCAGGTGCAGGTGGGGCTTCTCCCTGGGCCTTTCATCTGCCTCTGCTGCTTTAATCCAAAGGCTACTTTGCAAAAGCATCTGTTCCGGCTCTTTTCCTTATCAAAACTCTTCTCAACTCCTCAGTCCCCTGTCCAACAATTTTGTTCTTGGAATTGTAACAAAAAGAAAAATAACACCCAAATCAAAATCCAAATACTGGTATTGCACTTGGATATCAGGCTAAGGAGTTCATGGTTAAATTGTGCACAGGAAGGAGACTCCATCAAGTCAATAGGGGCAATAGGACTGGAGGTTAAATTCATATTTCTTCTTCTTCTTTTTTAAGTTAAAATGATGTTTCAAAGGATCATTTGAAAGATATTTTTGGATATCTTTTTTTTTAATCCAAGGCATAACTAATTTTTTAGTTATGTCTTTGTGATGAAAATGTTAGTATTGATTGGATTTCTAGGGTGGTTCATAGAAGCACAGTCAGGTCGTCATATAGCTTCATTGCTGAGTTACAAAGCTCTACTGGGTTCCCGGATCCGGAGAACAGAGGACCATGAACTGTTCTTCCAATTTCAATTGATGGTATATCCATCCACCCAGTTGTTCAGGTGATTAGATATAGAGATCACCTTTGATTCCACTCTTTTCCTCACCTCCAACATCTGCTACAGCAGGAAGTCCTGTTGGCTTTACCTCCAAAATGAGTCACAAACACTCATTTCCTGTTCTCATCACTGCTTCTGCTCTAATCCAAGCCTCCCTGATCTCTTGGCTAATGATTCTAACGGTATCTACCCTTGCTCCCTTTAGTCCCTTCTCCAAAGGTTCATCAAAGTAAGCTTTTACAGTGTAGGTCAGATTATGTCATCCCTCTGTTTAAAATTGTCTCATGGCCCCCATGCCTCTAGAATGACATGCACTTGGTCCTGGGTAAGGCGCGGTGTGAACTGGAACCTGCCCACTTGCCTGTATTCATCTCCTACCTCTTTCTCTGTGTTCACTCTTCTCTTACCACATTGGAATTCTTTGTGTCCCTGCAAAAGTCCTGGACAGTCACTCTTTCCTCAGTGTGGAACGTCCTTCCCCAGCTCTTTTCAAATTTCCTCTCTAGTCAACATTTCAGTTGTGACTCAAATGTTACCTCCTTAGAAAAGCTTTCTCCTAACCCCCTAGACTAAATTACTTCTTCTACTACCCACTGCTACTCTTCTAAACCACTTCAATTTTTGAATTTTATTTTCTTCATAGCCCTTATATAAAATTGTGGTATTTTTCTTACTAAAAGTTTTATTATCTGATTTTGTCCCTTTAGAATATAAACTATATGGAGGCAGAAATCATATTTTATATATTAAATCTCTAGCACCAAGAGTAGTCCACGGTGATCATACATATACAAATATATTTGTTGAAAGGAGTGAAGGAGGGAGAGAGGGAAAGAGGATTGGAAGGGAGGAGAGAAGAGCTTCAAGCTGACTCATGGTTATGTATATGACACTGCTTTATGATATCAGATGTACCTGGTCAGTGTCGTCTAAGAGCTCCTTTATAAAAGGCAGAGTCTGTATTTCAGGAGCTGCTTCTGCTAAATTTTGCTTATACTCAGTTCATGTCATGCTAAAATTCTGCCTGTTAACTTTATCCATATAAACTGTACTGCCTTCATTTGCTGCAGAATGGCTTTCGTGACTACATGACAATTGGATTAACTCTTCCTTAATTTTGATAGAAGAATCATTTTTAAAGAAAAAATTATTTTAGCCAGATGCATATAGAAAAAAATCAAATTATTTGAGGCTTAAATCAATAAAGGCCTTTTTTCCCCATTCATACACTACTTCAAAATTGATGTTCCTGGTTAAAAGGTGTTTTCCTTCAAAGCTGTGATTCAGAGGTCAGGGACTCAGGCTTCTTCCCTCTAGTGGCCCCACCATCTGCAATGAATGTCTTCTTAAGTCACCTTGGAAGGATAAACAGAATAGAAGGGTATCAGTGGGATATTCCATGGGCCTGGACTGATTGGTTACATTCTACTTGCCAGGAGACTGGCTATATCCAACTTAAAGGGAGGCTGTGTGCCCAGGAGGAAAAAGAATCCCTTTTGGTGAATAGTTTTTTGTTCTTTCTAACTTTTCCTGTTGCTAAATGAAAAAAAAAATCCCTCATTAATTTTAAGCCTTTTACTTTTTTAATTTCCTGTGTCCCACTAAATGGAGCTCTGGCTTCAACTGATTACTCAGTTGGGGACTCGACAGGATTTAATTACTTAACCATTTCTCTTCCATTTTCTTGTTGGTATTGTCTTCAGGCTTATTTGTGGCTACACACAATCATCTCATCAGGGTTTAATCATTCCCAATATACCTCATGTTGGGAAGTGAGCTATCTCTTCTTTTTTTCCCCAGACAAAATCCATAGTCTCTCATGTGACATAGTTCTGAGTTTTAAGCTAGGAGGGCAAGCAATTCATGCAACAGTCTTATCCATGTTTGTATGTGATGTACATCAAACTAACATTATCAGAGCTAAGCGTATTCTTAAAAGAGGATGTTTGTTCATTATAAAAATCCCCAAATCTTAAATTTTGTGAAGCATAGCAAAGTCAAGTGAAAAATTAAAGCAATATGAATGTAGAAAAGAAAGCTCTTTTGCAAGGGGAATAAACAAATACTTCCTGTTTGGCAGTTTGCCTAGGTGGAAAGCTATCTTCAAATATTCCTGCTTTCTAGTATTTTCCCTGCCTCCATTTATTTGACAAATCACAGGTCAATGATATAGGAGGTGAACATTGAACTAGGAATAAAGATCTTGACTGATCCTCGCTTCACCATTTACAAGAGCTGGGTGACCTTAGAAAGTCACTCAATTCTACTGTGTCTGGTGTTTTCTTTTTTTTGCAACCCAATTAGGATTTTTAAACAAGACTCTAAGTAAAGGACCACATTACTAAGTGATTTTAAAGGTTAAATAAGTTATTGAATGTGAAAGCATTCTGTAAAGGCTAAAGCAGCATAACAGAATTACCATCACATTATTTGAGATTATAATACATAATTATGCATCACTATAATAATAATATATATTATTTTCACCATTAGCAGTGCTTGGACTAGAACTCAGGTCTTCACATCTTTGTGGTCTGTCTACCTATCTAGGCACATTATGGATATGGACATATATCTGCCAATACATCTATGAGCCACTGCCTTATATTAAGCCTTAGTGGGAAATATTTGGAAGCAGGGCTTTTTCACAACTCCAGGTCCACCATTCCTGTAGTAATCTAGGTGAAGGGCTTCTGCTGCAGTACAAAGTCTGCAAGGTTATATTCATAGTCCTACCGAAGGTGGAATAAAATTGATTAGGACTAGAGCCTGGTCTTATTTGTCAGCCAATGGTAATTGGCTATCTACATGGTTGGGTCCTGTGTTGGATTCTGGAAACCCACAGATGATAAAGCTGCAAATCCTTTCTTCAGGAAGCTGACAATCTAAAGAGGAAAAGAGCTTCGTGATCCGGTATCAAAAATACAATAGGATTTGTTCCACCCTAGAATTTACATCATATTGGGAATGTACTGGTGGGAGCAATGCATTCTGCCAACAGGAATCCCCACAGGCTGCCCTGTGAGAGGCACAGCTAAGGAACTAACCCCTTAAGAATGAAGTGGTTTATAAGGGGAGGCCTGAGGGATGGCATTCTTAGTAGAGGGCTTAACATATACAAAAGCACAAAGTGAAATGTTTGTCATGGCTAGGACATAAGGAGTTTGGTAGAGGATGAGAATGGAGATATGGCTGGTGGTCAGATTGTCAAGAGCATTGTGAATCTATATAATGTCAGTTTCTCCAATAGCGATATATGTAGATGTGGGTGCATAAGTACATATGTAACATAATCATAAATATGTACTTATATATGCAAATATATATTATATATGTGTATGTGTGTGTGTGTGTGTGTGTGTGTGTGTGTGTGAGAGAGAGAGAGAGAGAGAGAGAGAGAGAGAGAGAGAGAGAGGGAGGAAGAGAGAGAAATATTCAGGCATCACTTTGGGTGCAGAATTGCATTTGTTGGGATGTAGAACAAAGATAGGATTTTGATTTATTTTCATCTCATCCTTTTTGTTTTCATTTTGGTGTAAATTTTATAACAGGCATGGAATATTAGAGTAAAAATACATGCATATACTTTAATTGTTACATATTTATATACATAAAATACATACTCAAAAATTTTTATCAATAAGGATGAATGCTTAAAACCCATCAAAGACCACTTCTGTAGGTCAGAGTGAGGACATAATCAGATTGGTAGGTAAGGAAAATTATGTTTAGGGTCACATGGCAGTAATAATTCCCCCAGTGATTCATCTTATACTGCTTGGGGCTGGGTGGTACCCAGAAGCCAAGCCTATGAAGATGGCCTTACATTATTTTCCTATGATGTATTTCTTTACGGTAAGAAACCATACTGAGACATCTGTTGGCTCACTGTACAGTATTTTAGGATGTTAGCATTTCTCCTGGAAAGTCATTGTGCATATGTTAAATTATTTGTAGTATTTACATTTGATGTAACAAAAAGAATAAGAAAAAAAAAAGAAGAAGAAAACATCCCTGCTTACATTTTAGGGATAGTCCAAGTTTTAGAGTTTTAAATGGAAATGGAAATTTAGTAGTTTTAAACTTTTGGTTATTTCTTTTGATGATCTTCAAGATGACTGATATCTAGACAGGAATGATAAAAATTGAACTCTTTAAATTTTTACTGTACTTCTGCTGTTGCAGCTAGTATGTTAGTGCCTTCTGTGACTTCAGCATTTTGGTGAAACTTGGCTGTGTAAGAATTGTGCACCCCAAACAATTAGAGAAGAATAGCATAGGTGTCATGGAAAAACTGGATTTTGGTTTTTAGAAATGCTGGCTCTACCATTTGTGAACTCAAGCAGGAAACTTCATCTCTCTGTATTTCTCCTTTGTAAAATTAGTGAGCTAATACCTACTTCAGAAGTCTCTTTTTAAGAATTCATGTAAGAACTAAGGTGAACAAAATAATCTCAGATAAAATCTAGCACAAAATAGGATTTTAATCGACATTAGTTAAGTTCAAATATAATACATGTTCAATTAGCTATCATCGATTCCTAAAATACACATAATCAATTCCTAAAATACGTGGTTCAGAAGTGTGTCTGTAGAGAGGAAGGGGAGGGCTGATCCCTGGAGTTAGCAGGAGAGGCGCCACGGGATCTGTAATTTGGTAAGATCAGAGCTACACTTACTCTGAGGGATGCTGAATGTTTGGTGGGGAAGGGTGGGGAGCCATGGGAGATCCAAGCTGAGACCATTGGATAAGATGGAGTTGGAAAGTGGAGGCGGGGGCTAAAGCAGATGGAAGGAGGCTTTGGGAGCAGCATCTCTGGAAACTGAACGTACAAAAGAGCAAAGGAACACTTTGTGTGTGTGGAACCCAGTGTGGGAGCTGGGAAGTGGCAAAAGCAGAGGGAGGCCCCACAGGACTCGGCTTTAAAGGCAATGGAACGTGGTTGATGGGTTTTTAAAAGAGGCGATGAGATTCAATTTGTATGTCTGAAAAATTATTCTGGCTACAGCAGCAAGTCAGGGACACCAATTGTCAGTCTGTTGCAATGATCTAGGCAAGATATAGTGGTGGACAGGAGGTGAAATCAATAGGATTGGTTGATAGATGGAATGTGAGGGTAGATTGGATGTTGTGTGAAAAGTGAATTTAGAATTAATTCACTGGCTGTTTCATTGATACCACATCAAACTCTGATGGCTGACTTTGTGGCTCACTCCTCTGGGTTCTGATAGCACTTTGTTCAAACCCTTATTTTAGAGTGCCTGTCATACAGGATCTTGATTACTTTTCGACATATTTTCTAGGTTAAGAGCTATTCAAAGGCCAGGGTTGTTTCTGACTCATCTTTGTGTCACCACAATCTAGCCTAGGACTTGGAGTATATAATAGTTACACAGGAAATGCACTTTCTGAGTGAACTGGTAAATAAATGAAAGTGTGATTCCATGAATAAACATAATGCTCTATGGATTCTTTCCACCAAGATGTTAAGCATCCGAGAGACAGAGAGAGAGAGAGAGAGAGAGAGAGAGAGAGAGAGAGAGAGAGAGAGAGAGAAAGAGAGAGAAAGTGAGAGGTCGTACTCATTTCATTTACAATTTTAAGATGGAAAAAGCCACCTTGCAGTGTTTTCCAATTATGACTCACACATCTTTACAAAAACCTTACCCTCCTCCTTTTAGTATTGAAGGGATTTACAGAAAGCCCAGTGCTAGCTGACAGCTTCTGAAGAGCTGCTGCAGAGATTCAGGGGCTTCCTGTTCATTTCTGGATCTTTATCACTCCACTGCCAAATGACAGAATTTTGTCTTTTGATGCTCACCTAGCTCCTGAAAACACTAATGAGAACTTTTCTGAGCCCAGCTAAAGAAACTTAGGTTTGTCAGATTATAGTTCACATGTGAATGCTTCCAGGATTCTGCAAACTTACCTTTTGCATTTGACTGACAAGGTAATAAGTTTGTTTATGTTTGACAGAAAAGAATGGAAATGAGCATTCCCTTTACAAGCACCAGAATGTTCATGAAGACTGGGATTGTTGCTCATTTAGTTCATCCTTGCATCTTTAGTATTCTCCATAGTGCCTGAAACAGAGCAAGCGCTTTGTAGGTATTTATTGAATAGTGAACATTTGGTGTTAGGAAACTCTCAGGTATTTGGTAAGTGCTTTTCTGGATGAAAAAGGAAGACTATGCAGGGTACAAACAAAGCAGATCTTTGTACTTGTTACCTTATTCAATCTTAATTGGTCAATAAAGAAACCAAGGCTCAATATCTAGTATATGATAGAACCAGGTCCTTCTGGTAATTTCAGGTCCTTCTGACACCAAAAATAAGTCATAGAATCATCTAGACAAAAAATAACCCCAGTTGATTCCTGTTGTACATTTTTGTTTTTAATTTACCAAGATACATTTTTCCAGCTGTCTTTTTTCTCTATTTCTATACTTTGGCAAATTTCTTCCTCAGAAATAATGTCTTGTATGACCAATGTATATTTGTGTTTCTGACATACCAGCTCAGCATTTTTTGACAGACAGGGAGAACAATTCTCGATTGCAGGCCAGGTGTGATTAATAGCAATTCTTAGTATCCTCAAGAATCTTTAGTTAGTTCTTTCTTGCGGGGCTGCTTACCTGAGAATCTATTGCAGACAGGGTGATTTCTCTCATATGAGGCTTTAGGAATCTTTATTTTTTGAGGTGGGGTCTCATTATGTTCCTCAGGCTGTCATTGAACTTGAGATCCTCCTGCTTCAGCTTTCCCTGTAGTAACTAGGATTATGGCTAGCTGAGGCTTCAGCATCTCTCTTGGTCAGGGCTATAGGCATGCAAAGAGAATCTGTTTAATGAAAAGTTTGAAATGCTTGGATTTTCACAATATTAGGTGGTGTTTAGTACTTTGTACATACCCAGAATTTCAATCTACTTCCAAAAAAGTGGATTCCCCACAACCCCAATTCACTTTGGTGCATTGAAATTCATTTGTAGTGAAGAATCATTCATTGTTGTTCACTAATGCTATTCCTACAGGTAATAAAAATTAGGGGCTTTCTTGTGTAGTGCTTTTGAGCACTATTTTTAGTGCATCACCATTCTTCTTCCCTAGAATAAAAGTGAAGTCCACTGCTTATTGTATGATTATTTCTGGTGCAGCTCAAATAGACTTTGTTGTTGTACACAGACATATACATGCGATTTCATGTTGGGTTTTTCACTTTTCATTTTTGAACATAATTTGTAATAAATTTTAGCATAGATAATGAATGTCCACAGCATGTATTCAATGGCAAAAGCGTACATAGAATTTAATAGGTTTCTGAGTGAAAGCAGACAGTTTGGTATCTACATCCCCAACCCAGCTTTGGGCTTTGTGGTTCTCCACTGGTCACTGAGTATTAAATGCTTCTTGTTTTGGAATCCAAAAGGATATCTTAAATGTGTCAGTTGTGTTTACTTAAATTTCTTATTTTATTTTCCACTTTTCTTAAGATGGGAGGGGAAATTGATTGCTTTTGCAAATACGTTTAGAACATGTTACACATCAGGTATCAAAATCGCCTGTGACAATTTGGAAAAGCTCATAGGAAATTCTTTAACCTACCAACTATTTAAATGCTTTGTATAACATAATTCATACATGAAACCTATCAGCATTCTCTGAAAGCAGAAATCTATGGACTATGTTTTGAAAAACAGTCCTTAGTGTGTTTTACTATTATAGGTCCTAGGAACACATTCAAATCCAGCAATTCCTAGAAATTTCTGGATATTTTTTGTCACAAATGACAGGATTTTATATGATAATTATGAGTTTTAAAAGCTTAAGAAAGTTCTTTAATGTGAATTCCTCCAAAGCCACTTTTTTCTCTTTCATAATTTGCCTAACCTATGCACTACACTTCTAATGTTTTGAATAACTAAGAAGAGAATTATTTTGCTTTCCCTCATTTGGTTAAGTTTGAGTGTAATATTGTTAAAAATGTGATCATCAGACAAGTATATAGGTAAAATAAGTATAATAACAAATACCCTGTATAACACAGAGTAACTTATGAAGTATTTTTATTTCCTATTAACTCTTATTTGTAGACTCTTTTATAGATGAGGAAACTAAGGCCCAGAGAGGTAAAGTGCCAGGTCTGAAACTCAGGTAAATTAAATCTAATCCAAGTTTATGTCTTTTTTCATGTTGTCCTTTCTTAGAAATACTCAAATTGTTTAATGAGTGCTCACAGTACACACTGAACCGTTATTAACATGGAGGGTAGGCACCACAATGTCAAGGATTTTAGTCTCTGCTTTATTCACTGATGAGTCTTTAACATGAAATCTTGTGTGGTCATAGCAGCTGCTCAATAAATGATTGTGGAATGTATGCATGCATGAATGAATCATAGTGAGTTTTGCTGCTCATATTTATTACTTCGTTTTACATACTATGCTGAAACCTTACATTTTTTTTTCATATAATACCCTATTACAAATATTGTTAATTTCATTTTACAGATGAAGAAACTAAGGCTCAAGGAAAAGGTTACCCAGTACAGTAATTAAGTAGTGGAGTTAGATGTCCCTGGTTCTACAACCCTAGATCTCCTCTCTGCAAAAGGGTATTGTATCGTTTTGTACTGAATCCAGCTGTTTCTACACCAAACCATATTATTTCTCTGGCTCTAATTCAGCCTTATCATAGACAAATGATGACAATGCTGCTGCTACTGATGATGTCTAATAATTCCTCTTGTCTATTCAGTGCTTGTCACTGCTATATATAAAATAAGGAGCATTTTATGTTCCTTATTTCACTTGATTCTCCCAGTTACACAAGTGAGGTATTAATGTTATCCCTGTAAAACCAAGAGGATTAATGGTTTGCCTAAGGTTATACTGTTTACAAATGGTGTGCCCTAAATCCTAATCCAAGGCTGTATTTGTCTCCATGAAAAACCAAACCAAACCAAACTAAATGGAATGCCAATAATGCAAGAATTTTAGTAAGGAATTTTGTCTTTTTTCCCCCCTTATTCTTTTGTTTGGATTCCAAATGAGCATAGTTTGATACTTAGATAAGAAAAATTTGGGCAACTCTTATTTTACAACGTTGGGTCAGCATTGATAAGGAATAACAAGTCCTGTGTTAGTCAGCTTTACCTCACTGTGACAAAGAACTTTCACTGAGAAAACAACTTCAAGGAGGAAAGATTTATTTGGCTCATTGTTTCAGTTCATGATTGGTTCCATTGGGTCTGAGCCTGAAGAAAGGTAGTAAGTACATCATGGTGAAAGGGCATGTTGAAGCAAAGCTCCTCACCCTTGGCAGCCACAAAGGAGAGGGTGGGGTGGGTGTTGGGAATAAGGTATACCCTTTAAGGACATGAATCCAGTGACACTTCTTCCACCCAGGTCCCATCTCCCAGTAGCACCGTAGGCTGGTCACAAAACCCTAGGCATTGCTGGACATTTTAGATGCCAACTACAATGGTCCTCCATAGATACACCTGTTTCCTTGATTCCCTTTGCAATATCTCTGCTCTGGAGAACTTCATGAAAGAGACTTCCTCAAGACTCATCCCCTTCCTCCCTTTTCAAGATGTGGAACTCTTCTGCCTCCCCCCCCCCCCCCGCCCCACCTTTTTTTCCCTTTCCTGGGGCAGCTGCAAAATCAGCTACTCCTGCTTAGCTGCCTGCTCTATTTCCCTTCTCTCTATAATCAGCCCATTCTTTTACTTTCTAATTGTTAGCAACATTATTGATACTTAGTGCTTAGTGTGGTGGGACATGCTGTTTGCAATGACCACAGGTAGTTACACTTCAAAAGCAATGAATGGGAATTCAGCAGCACCCTCCCCTCCCCTAGCATATTTACTGGGGAGAGACAAAGGATTTAAATTAAAGGATTAATTGGAAACCTCTTAGGTGCACTTAGTTTCTGGTTGACTGAACCAAGTTCTTCTCTCAAAAGGTCGATGAGTTTTTCCATAATTTTTATCTGCTGTGAAAGAAACCGTAAATCTTTCTGTTTATTTGCTTTATAAATCTCCCTTCAGCTCATTTAGTAAGAAGCTGAACATAATAAATCCACGGCTTTTTTTTTAGAAAAAGAAAAACAAACCATGTTACCATAAAAGGAAACCTGGGCTACTAAAACTATAAATGTCAGCTCTTCCTGACTGGAAGATGCATGTCTGTGTGTCAGTGTATGTGTTTGTGAGTGTGTCAGAATAAATAAATCACAGGATTGGCCTGGGTCTGCCTGTATTATCTTCTATGTAATTAGCATTTTTTATGATGTTAGCAAAGGAAGGAAATGAACTTTGCTCTGAAATAACATCTGTTTTACACCAGGCACCTTTAATTTGGAAGTAATAGGAAACATGGTCAAATTGATAAATGATGTTCTCAGAGAACAGCTTATACTGGTTAATTGGAATTTTTGATTATCTGAGAAGGAAATCTTGGAACATTTTCATGCTCTTTTGTTGTTAAAAATCTTTAAATCCCTAAGTCCCTTTTCTGGCCTTAGAGTGGCAGGTCACATTCATCGTTAAATTTCTCTTTGGAGACTGAGGATGCTCATGGGACCATCAGACTCAGGACACTGATTTTGAGTCTTTCCATCTACTGTTAAATATGAATGGCCAGAAGGTGGTTTATTATTACCTGAAGTTCTATTGTACTGAAGGGCACAGCTTTGGTGCCCTAATTATTGTTTTCTGCCCTAATTATTGTTTTGATTTTCTCCTTGAGGCACACTGCAAAGGAAGAAGGGCTCTTCTTGAGGTCAGAGATGATGTCTTAGTCTTTGATGCACCTCCAACACTGCAAGGTACATTGGACAGAATATTATCCCTAAATATCTGATGATTCAGAGAAGACCTATTTGAATCACTAAGGTCTTACATACTTTGGATAGTCCATCTCTCTTCTTCCTTCCCTTTCTCTCAGTTTATTGAACACCTCTTATTCTCAAGTATTCTGGTAGGCGCTAGTACTGTAAAAGTTGGAGATTAACATTTCCTGAATATTTTTTCATTCATCAGACATTGTGTTGGGTGATTTCACCTGTATCACTTTGCATAATGGTCACAATACACTCTATAGTAGATTTTGCAATCTTCATTTTTAAAAGTGAGTATGTAAATCCCAGAGGGTGAGGGCTAGGATCAACAAGTCAGCCATTTTACCTATGCATTTCTCCCTGTGGTTCCTGAATGTGGCTGAGCAGCAGAGCTCCTGGTAAGTTCTGTAAATATGGTTTAAAGGGCATTTTCAAGACCCAGAGTGGCAGTAAAATCTGTAGGGACCCTATCTGATACTGCCAGTTATCGGTGACGAGTTCTCCTTCCCCACAAGTTGAAGTCTGAACATTAGAGAAGCACGCTGAGGCAAGCTTATAAAGCAGGGTTTATTTAAAAAGGGGTAACATAGACTTCTCCCGTGAGGGAGGAGGGGGCCATAACTGGTATCCTGGTATCCCAAGAGGCAAGATGTTCTGCTCTTTTTATATGTCCTAGGCTTCCATTGTTCTCCTGCCTTTTCCTCCTTATCTTTCTCCTTCCTGCATAGTGACTAGGCCCAGGAATGCTCCATGGGATGGCCAAAAGGAGGGAAACAGGTGGGCTGAAGGGGGAAGGGCAGGATGGAGCAGCCAAGGATACCTTAACAACCTGATGGCTCCCTGTAGAGAGGGACAATTCCTGGCACAGGTCACCTGGGCAACAGGTTGGAGCAGGGGCAGGTTCTTGATAAGGGTGAAGGAAGGGCTCTGAAGGAATTAACATTTAAATCCCTCAGGGGACAGTCTCCAGCATGCCAGACTCACTCAAAATTGGCCTGATTCAATCTGACCTGACTCGATTTACCTATCTGTACTGACTGCCTGTCTAATTCTGGCTTCATAACCATTGAGAAGTCTGTGGTATCTTCCACCAAATAGGTCATTCAATACTTTTGGAGATAAAATGTAAAATAAGCTGAAAATGTCAAATAAGCTTTCATTTTTCTTATGATGACTACTTTACAGCTTGAGAAATATTACATGTTCATTTATCTCCAAAATTCTCTCTCCCTCTTTTTCCTTCTTCACATTTGCATTCCTGATATGGTACCCTATATAGTCTGTCTGCTGAATAACCCAGCAATTCCCAGACTCTGGAATTCTGATGCACAGCAATCAAGCAGTTCACCAAGTGTTTCTGGTTCTACCCTCTTCTAGGACTTATAGTTCTGACCCTGGAGTTGCTTCCAAGTCAGAGGTCTAAATAGTAGATAAAAACCTCCCAGACTCTCCAAAAAGCAATCTGAGATAGGGCTGTTTGTTAGTCTCAGTTCCTGACTGAGGCTTGTACTGATCTGGGCTCCCTTGCCAACCAGCCATGGACATGTAACATGAGTTAATTAGCTTTTGTTCTTTTAAGCTACTGGGATTGTTTGTGATCACAACAAAACCTGAGATAGTCATCATGCTGTATCATACGTGATACTTGAAAATAAAATTTAAAGATGGAGTATTATCTTGCCCAGGAGATAGGGAGAAAAAGGGAAGACAGAAGGTAAAGCATATAGATTTTGACACCTTAACTCATCAAATTTTTAATTTTGTTCATTTTAGAAGTGCTTTTGGAGTAGTGTATAGAAGTTAAGAAAATAATTATAGAAGTAACTAAGAGTGTGTGGCTATCTCAGGCCCCAAAGGCATGTGGTATGACAGAAAATAAGCTGGAAAGGAGTGCACTAGGTGAAGGTGAAATCCAACTGCATAGTTCATTATACCACGAACATAAATTGTACGTGGGAGGTGAAGTGATACTGAGTTCTTATTTTAACTATGGTTAACCACAGTGCCTTGTGGGCACTCCTCATCTGAACAAAACATAGGTATGTTAGGGCTATTTTCTTGATTTTGTGAAGTTTGCAAAAATCATTAGGCCCTTGACAAACTCAAGCTTAAAACTTTGTCTTGGCTCTATTCCCATTTCTCACTTCCTGATTTTCCTTGTATCATTAAACTAAATAAAGGTAGAAACCTTGTAGATTCAGAGTTGCCAGCCAGAAAATCTTTCCTAAAGAATCAATGAAATAATGGGTGTGTATTGGTGTGCTGATCAGGTTTCTTTGATATGAGGATGGTGGAAACACAAGCTTAAAGTGGATTAAGCTGAGAAATTTTGGGCCTGAAAATAGCAGAAAGTTCAGGATTGGCCTTTGGGTAAGACTGGATCAGGGCTCAGATAATGTCTCTAGGTTCCTCTGCCTCTTTTTTTTTTTTTTTTTTTTTTTAAGTCACAGGCAGATCTGTTCAGTTGCTGTGATCAGCTTTGGGCTTCTCTTCCTGAGTAAACATACAATGGTTTTAGAAAGTGCCATAATGTTGAGTCTCATCAACTGTGCTGGGTTCAATATTTGATCCTGAATACCTCAGGTATCCGGGAATCTATAAAATATGAATAACTGGCCCTGGAACATATTTTTATGCTTGGGAAATGGGGGTATAAGTCATTTTTACCCCAACCAGATGACTGAGAGCAGGGAAGAGATGCTTGGTCCAAGGAAACCGAGGGTGTTGAATTAGAAGTGAGAGAATAATTTCTTAGTAGGAAAAGACAATAGCTTTCTTTTACTGTGACATCTTTCAATTTTGCAGCTGAGGGGTCTGTGAAATGATATGATTGAGAATGATTATGTGGAGGAAGCACTGAGCTGAGACTTAGGAGTCCTAGATTTCAATTCCTATTTGCTTGTCTGGCTATGTGATTTGACCCCCAGGAGCATTACTGTTGTGGTATCTGTTTAATAGTAGGAAAGATGCTCATTCTATGAGATGCCGCTGTGCTGGTGGTGAGACACAGGGCATTACTCCTATGGTGCCTCTAGAAGTTATTCAGCCCCTTTGTTTTGCAGATGAGAAGAGTACAGTGCACTAACTATGGTCTCTGTCAGTAAAGATAGAACCAGAAGCAAATTCTGTTTCCTCATATTAAAGTCAGAACTTTAGTAGCAATTTTGAAAGTGAGCTGAAAGATTTTAAGAATTATGCCAATGTGATTTTTCTATTTCTGAAAAGTGGCTACATATGGAATTTTTGTTAATGAAATAATTTTGAAAGGGCAGAACTTACTACTTAAAGGATTTCTATGGTTAATCACATAAAATCTTCACCAAGCGAAAAAACCTCTTTAACACTGTCATATTTATTTTTAAACTATTTTTTTTCATATACCTCCTTCGCCTAGAATAGATTCAGCGTTGCTTATTATATTAAAGTGGAAATCTTGTTTTCACTGTTTTTAGCATAATGTAGTAAAAAGAAATAGACTAGGATATCAGAAAGACTTGAGTTCCAATCCTGGTTTTGCTTATGTTAAATTTTTTTGACTGTGGGTGTTACTGAGCTTCTCAGTGCCTAAAGATTTTTATCAATTATAGTTTTGTATTACTGCCTTAAACCACCTTGTAACTACTCAATCCTACCTCACTTAGTAGCACCTTCTTCTTCTTCTTCTTCTTTCTTTAAAATATTTTTTTAGTTGTTGATGGACCTTTATTTTATTTATTTACATGTGGTACTGAGTATCTATCCCAGTGCCTCACACATGCCAGGCAAGAGCTCTACCACTGAGCCACAACTTCAGCCCACTAGCACCTTAAAACAGACCCTCCTATGACATGATACCTAGGATTTTTGTGATTCTTTGGTTCATGTTTCTTTCCATAGAATCAAAAGATGGAGCTCCTCAAGGCTCACCCAGACATTGCCTGGACTCACTCCCAATTCTCCCACCCACCCAATCTATATCAGTGCTACTTTAAAAATTGGATAGGTGGATGACTAACAACTTCATACTGGACACCCAGGTGGCCCAGATCTATTATCTAAACTCCCTGCCTGTATGTTTAATTGCATGCTTGACAACTCCACTTGGAAGTCTCAAAGGCACCTCACAGTCAACGTGGCCAGAATAGACATATTTTCTTAACCTGTGCTAACTTTGCATCATTCTGACAAAGTATCTGAGATAACCAACTTATAAGGAAGAAAGGTTTATTTTGCCTTACAGTTTAGGAGGTTCCAGTCCTTTTGTACCATAGTAAGGTACTACATTATGGCAGGAATACATGGAGGAAGAAGCCTGTTCACTTCACGGTGGCCAGGAAGCCGAAAGAAAGAGGAAGAAGAGCTAGAGTCTTAATATTCCCTTCAAGGTCATGATACCAATGACCTAACTTCCTACCACTTGGTCCCACTTCTTGAAAATTTCACTACATCCTGATACTTGAATGAGTTAGGGACCAAGCCTTTAACACATGGACACTTAGGTGATAGTTCAGATCCAAACTATAGCATTTTCCCTGAACATATGCTGTTCTTCCAGTGTTTCCTCCATGTGTAAGTTAAAACACCAACCCTTTTATTACATGAGCCCCAGATTTATGAGATCCTTAACACCTTCCTTCCTTTCATCCCAACGTGCAATCCGTCACTGCATTCACTTGACTTTATCCTGCTTATCTTTATAATTCATCTGCTGCCCTCCATATTTCTCCACTCTCTTTACACCTAGCTCTTCTGTCTCTTGTCTTGACTGTGGCAGTGGCCTCTGGAACTCCCTTCAGTCTGGCCCCCTTCAATTGGTTTTACATGCTGTATACAGAGTGATCTTTTCAAAATTAAAAACAGAGCAGGCTATCCTCCTAGCCATGACATAGAGCTTCCTGTGGCCGAAAGGAGAAAGTTACACCTTGATCACAGGTCACAGGGGTCTTTAGGATCTCTTCTCCTCTGGTCTCACTTTGCACCATGCTTTCTTCTTCTCTCCACTCACATTAGCTGTCTTTCACCAATGCATCTGCTAATCTTTCTCTCTGGACCCCTCCATCCACCTTCCCTCATTCCTTATAACTTTCATTTAGTTTTCTATCATTTTTTTTAGATTTCAGATCAGTTACCACCCTCTTAGTAGACTTTGCTGCCAAGATCAAGCTTCTAATATGTATTCTCCTAGGATCATATATTTCTCCTTTGTTCTCTTATATTGCTAAGTTTATATTTGTATGATTTTCTTATTATTCTACTCATTTTCTTAATGAACATTGTATCTCTAGCACCTAATAAATGTTTGACATATATTGGGTGAGTACTGAATATTCACGTCTTTTATTCTAGTGATAACAGATGATCTCTGAAGTCATATCTTGAGTTCATATTTTGGTTTGGCTCTTTATTTACTACTTGACTTTGATTGAATTACTTGGATTCTTTGGATTTTCAATTTTCTTGTCTTGAAAAATGGGCTATAATTCTGTGTAGGTTGGAATCAAATGAGACTATGTAGTTATCCTTCTAGTAGGAACTCAACTAATGCTTCTACTCTCTTTTATTCTATTCCACCTTGTCCCTCCCTCAGAATAGAATAGGTATGCTCCACACATAACTGTGAAGCTCTTCTCCAGTCTCTGTAGCTCTCTCCTTTTAGCCTGTCTGGGCATTGTATGACTCCTACTGAATATTGTGCAATTCATGAGTGATGAGTCATCACCATCTTGTGTCCCCTTGGTGGTCTCTGCAGAATCACTTGGCACCTTAATGGCCAACATTTATGATGATGGTCCATTTGCAGGGAGAAGGGAGTAATTTTCTTAGGTTTGAAGGTACATTAACTCGTTTTGGTCACTATGACTCAGTGATTAAATTTCTTCTTAAAGTCCCCAAATAGCATCTCTACTCAGATCCTTTTGATTTCAAACCAGGTTTCAGTGAATTTAAAAAAATGTATATTAGATTGACCACTCTAGTGCTTTCTTCCTAGTTATGCTGATTCCCTCAAGGTTTCAGGTTGATTGAGTCAGATCTATTTGCTGAGAAATAGTAGTCACATATTTTAAAATCTGATTTACCTGGGCAACTTGCAAGCTATATATTCATGGACTTGAGTAGTTGTGAATGTGAAGAATGACATGCCATCAGGAGGAAGTCAAGGGCAGGTGAGCTTACCTTTTGCTAGATATATCCTGAGTCATTCCATAGAGCATTTGAGGTGGCTTACAAAACACAGAAGTACAGTGAAAGAGTAGAAATGTATTTTACACTCAAATCCCATTAAGGCAGTGAAATCAAAACTAGAAAGATAAGACAGAAGGAAATTTTATATCTTAATTTGTTGTCCATAAGCCCTGTATAATTGGTGAAATTGAGCTATACATTTTTACTGAGCTGAACAGTTTAAACTGAGGTTTCAGGGTCCCTGGACACTCATTCCACATTCAAAGTCCCGTTCCAGGCTTAGCTCTCTCCCGAAATATGGCTACCCACATTGCAGATGGGGAATGAAGGACAGATTTTCAGGAAAGATGGCAATGATCGTCTGGACACTGTCACTTTCATTTCTAATTTAGGGTCTCTTGTCCAAATGGTCTTCTCCTCAAGGGCCAGGAAGGATGTGATCGTGGTTCCAAACTCCAGGCTGCATCATAATCACCTGGATCCAGATGGCGGCTCCAACTTCAGGGCTCTTGATTCATTCCCTCTGGGGTGGAACGTAATCATTTTGCACTTCTAACACGTTCCCAGGTTGAGGCATCTATCCCTTCATTCCTGATGTCAAAATCATGTTTGGAGAAAAACTGTTTCAGACATTTGGGCACCCTTTGTACCTTTCTCAAGCCCACATCAATAAAACAAATGACTCTATTCCTTCTCCCAAATTTATAATGATCACTAACATGGCATGTAAAAAAAAATCACTTTCTATGTAAGTACACTTCAAAATCGACAAAATATTTATTATTAATTGTATGGAAGGGTTAATATTTTAAAGAATTAATCCAGAAGAAAACTATAAAACATATAATGCAATATTTGCCTACTACAATCTCTGGCATATGGTTGGCAATAATCAAAATGGCTTTTTTAATAAATAAGAAAGAAACCCTACAGATCTGAAACATTGCCTAATCCTAATGAAAAAGGCCAAGGCCATTTTAACCAGGGTGGATTTTACTTTAAACACATCCTGCTTATTTGCTTATTCTTCTTTTGCAACGCCCCCCCCCCCCAACTAACTTGACCTTGGTCATTTATACTTGTTCTTATCTAATCAAAACCTGTGCAGCATGGGTTCTAGAGATAGGCTGCCCAGGATAAAAATCGTTTCTCTATGAATTATTAGCCATGGACACTGGGAACTTGCTTAATTTCTTTGTGCTTCATTTTCCTCATGCATATAATGAGGATAATAATAATACAGCATACCATTGCACTGAGGATAAATATATTAATGTGGTGAAGTTCTTGCCTTCTCCAGGACATGGAGTATTTTGTGGAAATGACTTGTTGGTTCTAAAAATCATGTTATATTGATTCCCAGTTAATAGAAAAGAAAACTAAAACACAAAAGATTTGCCTGTGCTTTCAAAAATGGGACCATCCCCCAGCTCAGCTCGCTGGGTCGTGTTACACTTACAGCTATTCCTGAGAACATAAATATAATGTGCTATCTTCATTCTGCTGTTTGGTAGTTGGAATTACTGTTGTTTAAAGAAATAGTGTTTCTTTAATTCTAATAGATTCCTCTAGATTTTTCTGCTATTTTATTACATAGGGAAAAATTACCCTCTTCTGATTCCTCCTTCTGAGTAGATGTTATCCACCTTTCATGGTGGATAATAGCTAAGAGTTCAATCACACAAGTCCTATTATAATTTGATTGCTGATAATAATGACAAAATGTTGAGTTCATGAGGTTTCTCTCTCTTTATGCATATGAATATATTATTATGAATTACATGAATATATAGGTAGACACACACACATACACACACATATATCTTTTATATTTTTTTCTTTTTCAAAGCATTTTCTTACTGGGTTGTCAAAACACTTCAGGGATCATTGTTGTTCTCTGAGCTAGGTGTCCCAGAAAGCTCTGGGGTTGGATATATCTGAGTTCTCCACTTGACTGTCCCACTAACTCACTGTTTGATACTGATTCTGGCAAGATACATAACCTCACTGAGCCTTAGTTTTCCCATATATAAACAGTAGTATCCCTTTGTGGTGTTGGTGAAGTATAGCAAAGTTGAGCCTCTTGCCCACCATATAGTCAGGTAGTGGCAGAGCTGGGTATAAATGCAAATCTGGTGTGCAGAATCCCGTCTCTTATTGTTTTCTTCATTTTATTTTTTTGAAGAGGAAGATGGTAGGTGATCTTTAGACCTAGATCTTTATGGAATGAATGAGACCTAGGATTTCTCTGAGTTGGTGCTGCCTTTCATCAGCTTGGTTGCAGCAGATAAGCCAGGTGGGTTGTATTCCTGGGGAAGGGCATTTTCCCAACTTACTACCGGAAAACCAAGTCTACCCACTCTTAAAAAAAAAAAAAAAATGGAGGATCAATGCATACGTGGCCTGGGCATTGAAACTTTTAAATTGTCTTATTTTTTCCACCTTGTTCTGTTGCCTACTTGATTCCATCGCCTTATCTTCTTTAGTTTGGCTTACTTTCTAGGTCTCGAACTCACTCAATTTGTGACAGCAGAATTTGATGTGAGTGGTCAGTTGAACAATCTGAAGTTGGTTGGGGTAAAGAGCAATAGGCCATTTTATTTTTCTCCAATCATTGCTCTCAACCATTCCCTTAACAACACCCTGGGCAGATTCCAAAGCTTTCTAGTGACTTTTGTGTATAAAAAGTACAGTTTAGTTTGAGATTTCAATCTCATATCCAATTTAATGCTCTATTCTTTTCCCCTTTCATTTAACTCTATCCAAGTTTTGGCCTAAGGGCTTTCAGTGAGGAGAGAGTACGATCTGGTCTTTCAGTTCTGCTTCCCCTTGGGCATAATATGGGTTCTTTTTTTAAAAAAAAATTTAATTTTATTTTTTAGTTGTTGATAGACTTTTATTTTATATATTTATATGCAGTGCTGAGAATTGAACCCAGTGCCTCACACATACCAGGCATATGCATTAATGCTGAGCCACAGCCCCATCCCCTAATATGGATTCTTTTATGGGACAGTGTGAGGTATGGGGTGAATACTGTAGGACTGTCCTAATGTACATCTATCTAGCATGGAGATTCACTCTGGTCTGGCCTTGTAGATCTAACTATTTCTTCCTTTTATTTTTCTTTCTTGAAAGTGCACTCCTTCATCTTTTTACTGCCAGGGCATTCTTACCCAACTGGCAATTCTCAGGTGTGGTCCTGGTAAATCTGTTCAGTGTTAGGTTATCTTTCACTGTGTCCACTCAGCACATAGGAAGCATGCATTCTTCACATCTAATACCAGGAGGCGGTTCCTCTGCTTATCCCTTTTTGGCCCTTCCATTCCTTTCCAAAGTTTTTCTCCCTTTATTTAGACATAGAGAAGACCAAAAGGATCATTGCATAGAAATACCTCTCCAACCGAGGAATAGTATCTTAGTCTCTCCTTCTTGCAGGTACCCTTAATCTCTTGGGACCATTTTTCAGCAGCCAAAACATTTCTCCTATGCTGACTCATACTACATTCTCTTATCTTGTTCATCTGTCATCTTTTGCTTCTGTGGACAGGGGAGGGAACTGGCTTTCCTGGACTCTTTAGCTCATGATTCCCCTGACCCAACCCTGATCCTGAAGAACAACTGTGGTATTTACCCAGCAGGTCTAGTTCTTTTCACATGTGACCCAACTTCTAGGAAGGGCATATTCAGGACATGATTCAGAAAGCATCTTGGTGGCTATTGTGGTCTGCATCGAGAGCCTGCAACCATGTACCTGGACAAGCGAAGGGAAATCTAACCTTCTAAGGGAACATGCATCCCAGAATGTGTTTCTTTTCTTGTTATCTCTGCTTCTGATAGCAACAATCCTGGGAAATAAAGGCTTCTGTTGCAATGTGCCATCATTGTTCCCACAGATCAATGGACTAGCTGACTTGTACAAATCCGCTATTAAACTGCTACTGAAATTTCTAAGGCGACAACGGAAACACAATGTAAATTGACCTCCATTGAGTGTGTTCTAAACTTTGCACATATGCTATCACTTTGTTTTCTCAACAACTTCATGGTAGATGACTTTATTCCCAGCATCTAAGGATGAGTAAATGGAGGCCCTGAGATATGGAAGTGTTATATCTGGCCTGTCTAGTGCCTGGGTTAGGGTTAAAATCCAGATTGGTCTGATTCCAAAATCCTTAGTCCTTTCCCTGTGTAACAATGAGATGATGGTGGAGGAGGTAATTCTGGCCGGGTCAGCTGGTTGGCACCCATGAGGGGTGGTCACCTATGTGAACTAGCACCTCAGTCAGCTCCTCTTGGCGGTGTGCTGCTGACCCTGAAGCATGGCTGCTTTTGAACTAGAACCAGCTCTGGGCACAGTGTTCACTAGCCCACACCAGCTCCCAGTTCTCCAGGCTTATCATTATGCACGTTACTTGCAGCAGCCGAGGAAGTTAATTTGGCAGAAGGAAATTAAACTCGTCTCTTATTTTCCATTCCCCCAGAAGTGTTGTACTTGAGGAGAATCACATTCCCAAGGTGACAGGTATTGTGCAGAAAGGGCATAGCAACCCCTCTTCTTCCTTTGTTCCTTCAAAACCTGGGTAAGGTACAAAAAATGATGCTGAAAATATTTTTTTATTTAACCCAATAACATTTTTCTTATGAGGACAAAGATATTTACATGCAAGGTCATTAATTCAGAGTTATAGGCTGTTGCATATGTGTGGAAGAATTCCTGGGGCAACTTTGTAAACAGGGCTTTGGAGACAGGGAAGCCAGGCCAGGAGATTGTTTTCATTTAAATGTGATCTCAATTACTGCATGCATGCATAACAAAGAAGGACTGGGTTTCTGTATTTCTTGCTTGGACTATCATTTTGATTTCTGGCTGTTGCTTTAATTTAGATTCTTTATTTATCTCCTTGCTGTCTAGACTGCTGGATGCAGGGCTTTCCAACTTGCAAGAGGGTCAAATACTTTGGGGAATTTTTGTTGATGGCTGTGTTTTTAATTTTAGCTTTTGAAAAATTGAGCCAACAAGAACGATTGGAAATTATTTCTAACTGTTCATTTGGTAGATTAAAGTTAAGAACTTGGGTTCTAGTTCTAATTTTTGTCATTTGCAGTCAGTAGGGTTGAGAGAATCTCTTTCCCCTCTCTGGCTTTAGGTGGGTCAAGGTCAGGTCAATAATGACTGGTACGGCTGGGATTACAGGTGTGCTGGGATTATAGGTGTGCTCCACCACGCCTGACCAGAGCAGAACCTCTGTCTTATGATATGGCTTAAGCTCTTGCGACTGGATCAGAATGATGACTGTTCCCCCAGCCAACAGTGGCATTTTAGACCACTTCCTAGGAGCTGTGTGTAAGAAGCACTGTGCTCATCACTGCCCATGATACTTTCCACTTTTAGTGACAGTGTCTGTCTGCCTAGAATGCCCTCTTGCTTTGTGTGCCCGGAGGACCTTTGCAGACTGAGATTATTTTCTCTACTGAGTTTTCGTTTTATATGTTTTACTCATTGTATTTCCACTTATAGTAATCATGATGTGATTGTTGAATGCCTTTTTGTTTGTTTTTTGTTTTGTTTGTAGTACTGGGGATTGAAAACAGGATCTTGCACTTGCTTAGACAAGCCTTGTACCACTGAGCTACACCCCAGCCCTTGAGTGACATATTATTTGCCTCAGTGAACTATCAGTTCTTTGAGGGTAGAGGCCATTGTACTTAGCCAGTGTCAGTGCTCAATACATTTTTGTTGACTAATTAAATGAACACACAGTCCTGAACCATGGTTGATGTGTTGGTGAGACTTCTGCTGGACCAAGTAAGGGAAAGTTCCATCACTTCTTACTTAACCTTGTTAGGAGTAGATTCCTTTAAGCTGGTGTCTATTAGCATGGCCAGTAAACATATTTTTTAAATACTTCTTTGGTACTGGGTTGAACTCAGGGGCACTTGACCACTGAGCCACATCCCCAGCCCTATTTTGTATTTTATTTAGAGACAGGGTTTCACTGAGTTGCTTAGTGTCTCACTGTTGTTGAGGCTGGCCTTGAACTCTTGATCCTCCTGCCTCAGCCTCCCAAGCTGCTGGGATTACGGGTGTGCTCCACCACACCTGACCAGTAAACAGATTTTTAGTGAATATACTTAAATGTGTATCATATTCTTATGAAAAAAAATCAATATGGGTCCTGTATCACCACCTTCTGCTTCTTTAGTATAATTTGATAACAAAACATATGCGATTACTATATTCACCCATATCTTCAAATAAAAGGTAAAGCTAAACTGTGGTGATCATACAATTCTTATCTGGCTTCTCAATAATATTCTGGCTAATTAAAATAACACTTAAGGAATCATTTACTTTTGATTAGTTTTATATGTTTGGGGCCTTCTATTTCATTGCCATTAAAACCATATTATTTAGGATTTGAATGTTTGATTTGAAGATGCCAATACAAGTTTCCCCCCAATACAGCACAGTATCAGAAACAATCATGATACAAACTCAACAGGCCAATTTTGAAAATAAGCACTGAGCATTGTCATGAAAAAACATGAAGATTCCCTAAGCATTCAAATGCTGTAATAAAAGAAATTTGATGAAACCTAGGTGAGATCTAGCAGTTAGGAATCTGTAGTGCATCAATGCCTCTACAGGCTCACAATAGCACGCCTATTTTTATGATTTGATGTATTTCTCACTGTAGGTGAAAGAGCAGAAAGTCTGCTAAAAACTCTGCTTTCTAAACATCTACAATTAAAAATAAGAAAGGACAGAAAATGCATTGCTAATGAATAGTAAGTGTTTTTTTTTAAGTTGAAAAATGTAAAATCAAGCAGTGGAAATTTGTAGAAGAAATGTAAATTATACATGTCCCCAAAGTAGTGAGGAAATAATATTTATGCCTATGCTTGTAGCAGATAGATTGTTTACATTTTCCAAATCTGCCATTGTACTTACAAGTGAATTAGTTTAAGTTTTATATTACAAGTGCCAAGCTTTAGAAGAGCTAAACTAGAATTATTTGTTGTCCCCTGGAGTTACTTTAGTTATCTTAGTGTAATATCCTGCTGGGATTTATATGAAAATGAATTTTAATTTCCAATAAGGTAACCATATGCTTTGGAGGGTGTTGCAATAAAGTGTCATAAATAATTATTGTTTCTAACAAATTCAACCTTGAGACAATCAGATCTTGTTTTAACAACCCATGCTAGACATAGATTTTATTCATTTCCATATTTCTACCACAATCACCTCTGAATTTCTAAGGAACAACGGGAGAGAGATCTCAGAGGAAACTTTCTCTTGTTCTCCCCACTTACATCATATGATTTTATTTTAGAATTGCAAGCTCCACAAAGGAGGTGAATATCCAATAGACTTCATGTTATTTTTTTTCGCCCCTAATTGCTGCAAAGAAAATTGCTCATGCTAGGTATAATGTGTGTGAATTGTCCTGAGAAATTAACTTACCTCATCATTTTCCAGTGATTAATAGTTATTCATTTTGGTAACTGTGAATAACTAGGAGTCGGGGGTGGGGGTGGGGAGCATCATAGTTTTATAGTTCTACATCCCGGAAGAGCAGAGTGACCCCAGTTCTCAGCTCGGTTCTTACCCTTCATACAGCTCTCTTTGCCTTTCTGTCTGTCAGTCAGTAAGCCAATTAGCACATATTTGTGGACTGCTCTGGTTCCTGGTGGGAAGCATGGGAGGAGAACAAGAGAAAACTAAGCCAGAAGTCTCTGTCTTCTGTGAATCAACAGAGGACTGCAGGATTTAAGTGGAAGAAAATTCACAAAAAGTTAGGTCATAGTTAGGTTCCAAACTAGATGGGAATTTTCCTGAAGAAGGTAGGGTTGAAGTAGGAAAAGATTGATTGAAGGACAGAAAAGAATCATTTTATGCTCATCCTACAAAAATTATGCTAATTAATCTTCTGCTCTCAGAGTTGAGATGAATTCCTTACCATTCAGAACCAACGAACTTATTTTCTTCAATCTGAGCTTATTCCTGTGCCCTGTTCTTTTCTTCTTCTTATTCTTCTCCTCCTCCTCCTCCTCCTCCTCCTCCTCCTCCTCCTCCTCCTCCTCCTCCTCCTCCTTCTTCTTCTTCTTCTTTTTCTTCTTCTTCTTCTTCTTATTATTATTATTTGCAGTGCTGGGGATAAAAGTCAGGGCCTTGTGCATACTAGGCAGGCACTCTTACCACTGAGCTACATCACCAGCCCACATCCTCTACTCTTGATAAACAAAAAGGAGGGGGGGACTTGTCCAGTTTCCGGACTTGGTTCTCTCTCTGTTTAAAAGCACTATTCAGGGCTGGGGATGTGGCTCAAGCGGTAGTGCGCTCGCCTGGCATGCGTGCGGCCCGGGTTCGATCCTCAGCACCACATACCAACAAAGATGTTGTGTCCACCGAGAACTAAAAAATAAATATTAAAAATTCTCTCTCTCTCTCTCTCTCTCACCTCTCACTCTATCTTTAAAAAAAAAAAAAAGCACTATTCAGAGGAAGTCATGTTCATTTAGGTAAGCCAAGTATTTAGCCTATTCAAAGGTTAAAGGTCCATCCCAGGTCTGGAGACCTCCCCTTTCTGTCTTCTAATTGACACTGTATGAAAGAGGGAGTAGGGCAAATGGTCTGAGCATTTCTCTTCTTCACTGCTTTGCTCTGCCGTACTGGAGGATGAGAGGTAATTCATCTTACCCAGTCTTTGGAAGGTGGTCTCTGTCCTTGCTGTATCCTGATGTGGGTTTCTCTACCTGATGAGTGCTCCTCAGGCTTCTTTCCAGCTGGGCCACTCTGCTTCCACTTCAGCTGTCGGGTTGTTGAATCTCTGAGACCTAAGGCAGCTCCCATTTGCTCACCTGCCTGGGCATTCCACCTTGGAAGCATTCTGTATGTGACCCTTGTGGTCTCTCCCTGAGGACATCATAATAACCTCCTGTAGGTACCTAGAAGAATCTGGATTCCCCCCCCCCCCTCATACCTAGGATGCAAGGAACCACTGGTCCTCTGTCAGCATACATTTTTCATGCCACCATTTTTGTTTAGCTGTAGCTTCTCCCTCTGGACACTGGGGCAGAGTGTTAAAGGCTCTCCTTCTAGACTCCCAAACAGAAAATTGAGTGGAAAACCCTTTATTCTTCAGTCTTTCTCTGCCCTCTGGGAATTTCATCTTTCCAATGACCTCATAAAGCTAAACATTGGTATTATTAGGTCTTTAACAGGTTCATTCTTCATATATCTTCTCTGGATCTCTCTCCCTCCATATCCTCAGAGAAAGTCTTCAACTTCCTCTTTCTACCTATTATTTATTTTTTTAAATTTTTTTATTGATTGTTCAAAACCTTACAGAGCTCATGATATATCATCTTTCATACATTTGACTCAATTGGGTTTTGAACTCCCAGTTTTACCCCAAATACAAATTGCAGAATCACATCGGTTACACACTCACATTTTTACATAATGGCATATTAGTGACTGTTATATTCTGCTACCATTCCTATCCGCTACTATCCCCCCTCCCCTCCCCTCCCCTCCCATCTTCCCTCTCTACCTCCTCTGATGTTGTTCGATTCTCTCCCCTTATTTTTTCCCTCCCCCCTTGCCCCTGACAACCTCTTATAATTTTGTGTATCATTGAAGGTCTCCTACCATTTCCATATGCTTTTATTTATTTTTATTGGCTCTTTTTAGTTATCATGACAGTAGAATTCATTTTGATATAATTATTCAAGATGGAATATATCTTATTCTACTTAGCACCCCGTTCTTATGGATGTACTTGATGGTGGGATTCACTATGGAGTATTCATATAAGTACACAGGAAAATTTTGGATTCATTCCACTGTCTTTCCTTTTCCTGTCCCCCCTCCCTTCCCTTCATTGCCCTTTGTCTGATCTACTGAATATCTATTCTTCCTCTCATTGCCCCACTTATTGTAGGTTAGCTTCCACATATCAATGAAAACATCTAACCTTTGGTTTTTTGGGAGTGGCTTATTTTACTTATCATGTTAGTCTCCAGATCCATCCATTTACTTGCAAATGTCATAGTCATTTTTCCTTATGGCTGAGTAATACTCCATTATGTGTATATTCCACAATTTCTTTATCCATTCATCTGTTGTTTAGCAACTTCTCCTATATATTTCTCCTTCTCCCTAGTTCATGGGCATACTTTTCCATTTTGCTTTGAAAAAAACCAAAAACCAAAAAACACCATATCCTTAATGATGAACAGATGCTATAAAGAAAAAAAAAAAACCTTCATAACTTCATGTCAAGAAGAAAACTATGTCAAAACGTTTTTCACAAAATTTATCTACTAATGAATATAAGGTATGACCAAAGGAGTCCAACAATATTTTCTGGTTTAAAATTCAATGAAACAGTGAGAGTTGGTAACTCCTTTGGGTTTAAGATTTCCTTGTCAAGTTGGAAATATGTGGAAGACTTGACAAGACTGAATGTGGGGCATCACTAAGAAGCTAAAGCATGAGACAGGTGACTGAGGGGTTTGTCTGTACAGCACACCCTAGACCACTGGGGCCAGATTCTTACTCTTTCTCCCCACACCAGTCTGAAAAAGAGAAAGGTGCTAAATGAAACATGTTACATTTGATGGGAACTTGGAACAAGAAAAAGGAAAGAGCTGGAGTTTTTTTTAACAGTAATGTACCAATCAAGGTTGGCTTCTTAGTTTAGACAAAGGTACCATGGTAATAAATGATGTCGACATTGGAGAAAATTTAGCTAGGCTTATTTGGGAACTTTCTGTACTATCTGAAACGTTTTTATGAATCTGAAATTTTTCCAAGATAGTTTTTTTTTTTTAAAATACCTTATTTGAACCTATAGTCAAAGCTTGAAAACAACAAACAGAATGAAGACTGATATTTATTGTTGGATTTTTAAAAACATTTTCTGTCCTTTAAGATTTTTAAAAATATTTTTGAAAAATTTATAGGAATGTTAGCAATTAAAAACCATGACATTACTTTCTTTGGATGTGTATGTGTGCTTTCATTGTTTTATTTGCATGTGCTATTTTCAATACACAGCCATTTAAATAGAAAAAGGAGAGAGAAAGGTGTCTTTCTTCCAGCACAGACTGATCTTCCAGGAGAACACAGGCTATTTTTCATTTGAGGATTTTGTTTCGATAATATAAACCTTTCTTTTTCATTTTGTTTTAGTTACAGTTTGATTTTGTTACCACTGTTGAAGTTTCTTTGGATAAGAATGTATTTTTGCACCCTCAGTTTACAGTCCTTTTCTCACAATGACGATGGTGACAATTTTCATTAAGCACTTTACACATTGCTTTCCACCATTTCTGTGTGCCTCCAGTCATGTTATTACCACAATTAATCTTCTCTCCTAGGTGTTTAAACACCTCAACACAAAATGCATCTTATGAGCTACTGAGCCAAAACTGCAGCTAATTTAACAGCTTTGGCTTGGTCAATAATGTTGACCAGTAGGAAAACTTCGGCTGTCTTCCATCTTCCTGCTGGTCAGCATTATTAACTCAACAGTCTAATGAGTGCACTTGAAAATTGCCATCTGTGTGTGCCTCTATGTAAGAGGAGACCAAGTTAAATTAAAACTATATAATGCCAAGGATGATGAAAATTGCATGTTTTCTTATTTTCTTGTAAAAGCTATTTTTATGGAACTCTTCCTTCTTTCTGTAAACTCAGCTTTTCTCAAAATGAAATATACATTTTTGGTAGGAACAAGGAAAAGGATAATTTTTAACTTAGCACTTGACAAGCCACAAGTGCAACTTGTTGGATCAAATGAGACTCTAATACATAGATTAGACTCAGGTTTGCAAAAAGACTTAAGACCTACAAGTTTGGCATATGTAGTGGTTTGTTCTATTTTCCATTGTATGCCACGTCCCCACTCTAACTGCTAGGCTTAGGGTCTCATGCCTACATGACAGGCAAAAACCCTGTTGTTGCAGAATATAGTACACAGCAATCACAGCAGCCTGCTGTTTGGCTCCTTTACTTTTATGTTTTGTTTCCCTGCCCATCATTATTGACTCTTATGTAAGATTTGGGGCTTTATATGATAATGCTGCTATATCATCCTAACCTTAGTCTGTCCACAGCTTGCTTTTGTTCTATAGTCTAGTTCCTGGGATCCTGGCTGCTCTCAGTTTGTGTATGACATTTTGGGATGTGAAAACACCAGTGACTTCAGTCAACTGATTCTTTGAAAACTTTCCAAACTAAAAATGCATGCCCCAGTTTGACTTTCCTTTGTTTACCTGCTCTTTTTACCTGTTCAACGTAGGATTGTGAAGCCTTAAAAGGATGCTGAGGAACACTAATGGAATTCATCCACCATAATTAGTATCCCTGTCCCTGGTGGCTAAGTTGGTGCCAGTTCTGAAGTCCAGCAATAACTGTGACATTGCAAATAGGTGACTTTTTAAAGCATCACATCATTTACTAATATGTTTCCTATAGATTCTGTTTCCTAAAAAAATTATTGATTAAAAACCTTTGAAACCCCCTTAAAAAATGCAACTTTCCTTACTTAAGGTTTTTTTTTTTCTTTCCCAAGTTCCAAGGGCATGGGATCTCCTTATTTTGAGGTTTAATCTATTTTCACCAGAAATGTGTCTCAGCCTCACATAAGGTGACTTCTGTTCTTTTGTTCATTATGGTATCAAAGTTTTAACTCTAATCTGCCACCTGCTCTGCAAAGGACATCGATACTCCAGAGCATGTTTGCTAATTACATTTGATTACTTGAAAGGTCATATGAAGGTTTTGAGTGTGTGTTTGAATGGGACGTTTAGATTAGAACATTGATGGGTTATGTCCCTGAGATCCCCAAAGGGCAAATAGATGGAGTTGAATAAAAGGTGTTGGCAGTGATTGACTACATCACAGTGAAAGATGTGGATCTGGCCTTGGGAATCCTTTCTAATCAGCTGACATTCAGAGTTGTTGTTTCACCTTGAAAAGAACCAGAACCCAGTTTCCTAGGTCACTGAGGGGTGGGGAGATTCAAGATCCTTGTATGTGAACTATTCAGTCAACCAAATCATGCTTCCTGGGCCCAGAGTTAGAGCCTCAGAGTTGTTGTTGACTGTTGATCTTTAGTATTCTCAGAAGGAGTTAGTTTCACAATACCTTTTCTGCTAGCAGTTATGGATATGTAAAAGAAAAAAGGAAGAAAGAAAGGGAAAGAAGGAAGGAGGGAGGGAGGGGAAAGGGAAGGAGAAAAGAAAAGGCAAAAGAAAACCTAGAAAAGATGAAGGCAGAACTTAGTAACTTTCAAAGCCTTGTTATTTTCTTAAAATGAAGAGACTTCATGGGAGAGAGCAATGTAATGCCTCTAACTCATCCCCAAAGAGTATATTTGACCAGGGTTTATATAGATCAGATAAATTGCTTTTCTACAAGCTACAGCAGAAAGTGAGGTTTTTGACAGCCAGTATTTCTGAAGTTAAATGTTCTTTATATAGCAGGATGCTCAAATAGATTCTTTCTGTCCCCTGGGTGGAAACCCATGTGCATAGAACAGAATTAGAGCCAACAACTCCCTCATTTAAAGGTGGGATGCTGGGCTTCCTAAGCATGGTTTACCAAGAGGTGCCTGAGAACACTTTAAAAAAAAAAAAAAAACTAGGGCTGATTGAAATGTAAAAAGCTGTCAATATTTTGGAGATGAGTATACATTTACGAAACCATCACCACCATCAAGATCATAGATGTGTCTGTCACCTCTCAGAGTTTCCTCCCACTCTGTTCTTTTTTTAAAATATTAATTTTTTAGTTGTAGTTGGACACAACACCTTTATTTCACTTATTTATTTTTATATGGTGCTGAGGATTGAACCCAAGGTCTTGCGTGTGTGAGGCAAGCGCTCTACCGCTGAGCCACAATCCCAGACCCCACCCTGTTCTTTTCCATTATTATTTTGCGGTTAGAACTCTTGACCACCCATTTCATCCTACTAAGAGTTTGGAGAGGTAAGAGAAGAACTGAGGATTAGAGAGAACATCTTTTTTATATATATATATATATATATATATATATATATATTATATAAATATATAATATATATATATATATTATATAAATATATAATATATATATTAGTTTTTTATAGTTGGACACAATACTTTATTTTATTTATTTATTTTTGTGTGGTGCTGAGGATTGAACCCAGGACCTCACTTGTGCTAGGCAAGAGCTCTACCACTAAGCCGCAAGCCCAGCCCCAGGGGGAGAGAACATCTTTTTGACAGAGGTGTTAAACTCTTCCCAGCTCTTCCAAATGTTGGGAAGGGGAAAGGAAGATTCCTAAGCCTCAAGAGAACAGTGTTTGAGTTACTCCTGAAGAAATCCTGAAGTGAGGGCAAGACAGTGGACTTGTTAGGTTCACATCTTTCAAATCTGAAGAGTGAGAACTGTCGTAAGCAGCCCTGGACTCCAGGGTCTGGGGTCTCAGATGGAAAAGACATGCTCCTCCTCTGGAATTACACTCCACATGTCCCTGGCTTGTCATCTGGTTTCCTTGGGAAGCAGATGCTGAGATAGAACTGTGGGCTAGAGGACAAAATAGCTTATTATGGAAGCATTCTTTTTTTTCACACTTGTGGAAAATGAAGACAGAAGAAGCAGGATTTGGCAGGGAGAGTCTCAGACCACAGATTTTTGACCAATCAGTGGGGAGCTGTTGAATTAAGACCGGATTGTTGAAGAGTCCCAGGTTGTGCCTAAGGCCCAGTCTCAGTCCTCCTGTAGTACTCCCTGGTTAGGAGATGCCCAGGTCTCAGCTCTAATGTTGCCGTAATGAATTCCAAGGGTGGTGTGGACTGTTTACTAATTGTGCTTTTCACAACCCAGTAGCAAGATTTTTCCTGAAGGGAGACCTAAGCAGTTCACCTCCATGGAGACCAGTGGTGACAAACTGCTTTTCCATCGGTTTCCCAATCATTTCAGCATCTCTCCATCATTGCAGAGGAGAATCTGGGTACCTCTCAGGGCCTTAAGAGCTGTAGACTAGATGGGTATAAGTGGTGCATGCCTTAATTCCAGTGGCTTGGGAAGCTGAGACAGGAGGATTGCAAGTTAAAAGTCAGCTTCAGAAACTTAGCAAGGCCCTAAGCAGCTTAATGAGATCTGTCTCAAAATATATATTTAAAAAGGGCTGGTTATGTGTCTCAGTGGTCAAGCACTACTGATACCAACAAACAAACAAACAAACAAACATACAAAGAAATCCCTTTATGCTAGAAGAATATGAAGCCTAGCAGAGTATATACATTAATAAATAAAAATCTAAGCAGATTTTATTTTATTTTATTTTTGGTACTGGGGATTTAACCCAGGGGCACTTAACAACTGAGAGATGTGGGCATTTTGATCATTCTGTCTTTGCTAAATGTTATGCTTATCATAGTGAGTGGAAAATGCTAAGGGAGGATCAGGGGTGGGTGGATCAGAAAGTGTTCCTGCTTCTCTGGACAGTTGATTCCATTGTTTCATTTGATGACTTGAATCTTAGTAAGTAAAGAGCAATTAATTCTAGAGAGCAAAATTTCATTCTTGAGACTTTTTCAGCTGAAAAAGTCCCTGTGGACCTGCACTACACCTGCCTCTACATTTCCCTCCACAGCAGACTCGCTGTTCCATACAAAATATTTGGCAGAAGAAGCTGCCATTGCCTAGGAACTGCGTCCCTGAGAGAGTTGCCTAATATTGTGGCTCTCAGGCAGTGGGGAAATTTTCTCCTTGTATAGATCATCTTGGTGACACAGTGTCTTTAAACTTCCCTGTTTTCACCTGCAGTTGTCACATGGCGTCTCCTGCCAGTCTCCTTGCAGTGGGTTCTCTTCCGTAACATTGGCTGTGCTATGGGATGACCTTGAATGCCAAGAATTTCTCCTAATTCTCACAAAGTCCTCTGCCCTGAAGGTGTTATACTAAATCCTTAAAAGCATGATTATAATTTTAAACTACTAATTAGTATTAAATTAATATTTCATCCACTAGTGGAATGGATTCTTTGTATGTTTAAGTGTATCCTCTATTGTCACTAATGAATTGATAATTAACTGAGCAAGCATTTCCTGTTGAATAAGCATTTTTTTTTGATCATCTCCTAATTTCTAGGTTTTGTGTGGGCATAAACTTGGGGATAAAAGAATTAGTGACTAGACATACTCCCAGACTTCAGGAAGATCAGAATCTTTAGATTTCCCTACAAATTATGCCTATAAACATATAACTGCCTGTTTTAGGGAAAAAAATTCATTTAGCTTTATTGACAATTCACTGGGTCTTTGATGGAGTGGGGACATATTCAGTGAGCCACTTATTCCTACCCCACTATAATACTGTGTGAAGAACAAGTTCAAAGGGGATCAACAATGCAATGATTATTAAAATGTCATTTTTCTGTTAAACCAGCTAGTTTTGTCCATAGCATATCTGGAGGCTGGCAGAAACACTAGAGGTCATTCAGTTAAAACTTTACTTTATAGCCTGAAGAACAAAGTATGAAGAGGAGAAATAACTTGCCCAAGATTAGGGCTCCTGCAAATGAGAGAGCTGGAATTCTGTTTCCTCCATGCTCTTGACTTCAGTCTCTGTGTTGGTGTAGACACCAGTGGACCTTTTGCCAGGAAAAGCAGGAAGAGATTTGGCCACTGGACAAGGTGCAGGATGAGCTGGATCCAGGATCCTTAACTCGGAAAGACTTTGATTCTAAGAGACAAACCAGAAGATCCAATGTCAGATTACCTTTTATATTTTACATAAATTGTTAAATTTATATTCTTATAAACTTTATAGTCTCAAATACTTAATGTGGGAATTATTTAAAATAATATACAGATGAATATTCTCCTGGATATTTGTGGAGTGACCAATGTGAGAAAAATAGAGGTCATGTGCATGTTTTCTTGCTATCTCCTTTGCCTTTGAATTCCTTTCTCATCTCTGCCCCTAAAACTTTTATTCATCCATTTATCATTGTGCTGTTTGATCTCACCTGCAGTATGGATTGTCTTCCCATCTGTGTCTCCATGGCACTTTGTGATGCCCTTTCTGTACTTGTAACTCTGAAGTTTAGTTATTCATTTCTCTGTGTTTATCCTTGGCTGGGAGTGATAGGGAATAGCCATATTCATCTCTGTATCCCTAAAGCCTATTACCTGTACATAATGTTTTCAAATTATGTTAATTGCAATAATGGATAATACAATCTAGTTAGAATCAGTTAGGTTGATTTTATATAATATATAAATAATTATTGTTACAAACTCTTTGTTATTACAAAGTACTTTTGTTTCTTCCTTGCTTGATTCTAATATCAACTTCATGAAATAGTTGGGTTTTTTTCCCTCATTTTTATAAGGAGTCATAGATTCAGAGAAACAACTGTTATTTTGTGTTATCTAATGAGAAATTGAGATCCCAACCCAGAAATTCTAGCTCCAAAATGTATGCCCTGTCTTCTACACGGAGGTATTCAAATAATAAGTATAGTGGTGTCTTAGATCATTTTTTGTTGCTATGACAGAATACAACATCTACTTAATTTATAAAGAAAATAACTTAATTTGGCCCATAGATCTGGAAGCATCTGATGGGGGCCTTCATGCTGGGTCACTGGATGGCAGAAGGGGGGATGGTAAGAGAAGGCAAGTGCAAGAGAAGGACAACTCACTATTGTATAAATCATTTCTGTGCTACTTTCCCACTCCGTGGTGCTGGCATTGATCCTATCATGCAAGTGGATCCTCATGACCCAGTCCTACCTTATTAGGCCCTGCCTGCTAACACTACTGCGTTGATGATGAAATTTCTAGCACAAGAACTTTGGGAGACACATTCAGACCAGGGCAGCCCTGATATCAGTTTGATAACTTCCACATGTCCATGATTAAATGAGAAAAACGAGTAATAAGTAATATTTTCCTATAATGTTGAGCTATTTTAATGTATATGCCATGACAATGTTAACATAAAGGACCAGCTTGGTTGCTGTCTGCATGTTAAAATGCCATTTTGAAAACAAGATGATATGTTAGGTGAAAAAAAAACAACAAAAAACCTTTTACTGTCCAAAAGGAACATTGGCTATAATTTGTAAGCCATATATTATTTCTAAGTTTTGAAGTGTTAGCAGTCTACCCAGCCTCAAAGCCTAGGAACAAAAGCTGCCTGTCATATACCTCAATGAGTTAATTTTTTTTTTCTGCATCTGCCTTTGGACACAAATGATGAAAAAATAAGCTCATATCAGAAATTTAATTAAGACAGCACCCATCTGAAAACCATGTAGGGCATGTCTTGGAATCAGAATCTACCGAATTTAATTTCTCATATTTGCTTCAGCTGCCAACCTGGAAAGTGAAGGCTCAGGTTTAGAATAACAGTTCTAGTCATCTTATTCTTATCAACTTGTATTTCATTATTCCAGTATTTACTGATACTTAGGTGTTAAACATATCTGTATGAGAATGTCCCACAATACAATTAAAAAAGAGGTCTGTAGCTGCTTCTCAGGTAAGCCATTTTCAATTAATGTTCTATTATGTGCAGAGTGCTCTGAACCATTCAATTTTTTTTTCTATTTTTACAAATTAGATTACATCACAGATTTCTCCCCTTTGGAGTTTGAGTTTGGTGTTAGAAGCCAAAGGTCTCACAGCACAGTGAATGTGGCTGGTCCCCCGCTGCATTTCCCCTGTGTGGCTAGTGACCTGGACTCTGACAGGGATTTGGCTGGCAAAGTAGCGTTGATAGGTGAGCACACTGCTGGCATTTAGAGACCCCCTCGCAGCACAGGGATGTTGCGGCTTGATCACTGGCATTTTGCAGCCTCCTGGCCCTTGTCTTTATAAATGGGTAGCATGTATTTCCAATTTCTTCTTTTCTTGATAAAGATGGTGTTTATGAGCGTCGGCATTAACGGCACAGTTTTGCAGCCCCGAGGTTAAAAGCTTTCCAATGTCTCATTAACTCACAATGGCATTTCATTTTTAATATTGCCTATGCACCCTTGCTTGAATCATCATAGTTCAAATGACTTTAATTTGCAGAGGCGAACTTAACTGTGATGGATGTTTTCCCGACACACACAAGCCAAAATGGTGGGTGCCACCATGGTGGGCTTATTCTTGGCTACCAATTTTTCATAATGATAGACACATCTCTTCTGTTGCTAGGGCAACGAAGTGACAATAAGATAGGCGTGGAGTTAGACCAACCTGAATTTGAGTCCCACTTATGTCAGTTACTAGTGGCCCTGGACCACTTACTCCACCTCCTTGAACCAGTCTCTTATCTGTGCTATTTTATAGATTTTTTTGCAGGGAATTTTAAATGAGAAAAAAATGTACATATCATCTAACAAAGTGGTCTGTTCTGTGTTTTATGTTCCTTGTGGCATTGAGAAGATTCCTTTTGAAGAAATGCTTTGCCTGGGATCTCTGAGAGCCAGAGGGGCAGCATGTGTAGCCTCTTGGAATTCTTCCTGCTCTGTCATCCTGGGCTCTCCAGGCCGTGTTTTCCGTCTCTGTGGGGCATACAGGTTGCAGAGAAGGTCTTGACCCCTCTCTCCTAATCCCTTCTTGCTTTTCCTCTCAATTGGTGTTTCAGTGTTCTCAGTGACTTGGACTCTTTCTGCAGTCAGCTGAAGAGGGTTATGATCTCTACTCCTCTTGGGGTTGAAACCATCAGCTCCAACCCATTCATTCGACAATTCTGCGGTGGAATTTTGGCCAATGTGGTACATCGCTTCCCATTTCTTATTATCCCTGGCGTGACTGTTTCTCTCTGATAACTTCATAGGGAGATGGGCCCGTGGGTGACCAATTTAAATTTCTTCCTCTTCAAATAAAATAAATATCACCTCCAACAGCCTCTAACATTGTTAATCTCTGGAAAAAGTCTGAAATTAAGATCTGAGTTAACTTGTTATGGATATCTGCCTATTGGTAGGGTAGCAGGTTATATGTTCATTGTAACAATGCTGGGCAAAGATGGGCTGACCCTGCTTATTCCTGGGAACATAGGCCTCTCCTCTTAAGGAAGGGTTCTATTTCATACCCAACCCTCCATTCTGTCCCATAACCACACATAGCATCTTTTCCGTATCCTCTTATTGTCTGATTATATATTTGTTTTCAAAGTTGGGGTAGGGTAAAGCATTTCTGAAATTACTCAAACCTTTAAACTTGTTACAAATGTCAGTTCTTAGTGATATATTCTCCCCAGAAGACATAATAGCATGTGACATATTGATAGGACAGAGGCATTCACAACCAATGTGTATATATCAGGCGTGGGGTGAGAGACTGCGGAAATGATTGGGATGAAAGTTATTGCTGGCCTGGGGCTGCTCTCTGCTAAAACTGTTGCAACCCTTGTTTGGAGAATTTTGCATGTATATTTTATACCCCTGCCATCCTTCCTCACTGGCATTCTCTTTTCCCTTTTGGATATTTCTGTTTTATTAGAAAAAAGGCAGCCAGATTTCATCCTCTCAGTGTCTCCATGCTGGGTTTGTGTGGGAAGAATGTGAGCACACTGATGCTCATTTGCAACTGTAGGTACTATGCAATTATGATTTAATAGTGAATAATTTTATCACATCTTCCAATTTCCAAATTAAAGAACAATGATAATAGGATCTAGTTGTCTACTTTAAAAAAACGCAGCCTCAGGGGGGCTGGGGTGGTGGCTCAGCGGTAGAGCACTTGCCTAGCACGAGCGAGGCCCTGGGTTCGATCCTCAGCACCACATAAAAATAAATAATTAAAATGAACATATTGTGTCTAACTATAATTAAAAAATTTAAGAAAACAAGCAGCTTTGAAAATTATCATCAAGGTGTGGCTTACTAAGGTGATTTTTATAACACCATGCATACATAGTCTAGAGATATAAGTATGAATAGAAATATCTACATTTGTTTATTTGCAAAAGCACTGGTGAAGTTGGTGTCTCAACATGAAGGCTTGTGTGTCTTGTCTGTCAAGGAATGTCTTACATTGCTTGCTTATTATTTCAAGTGCACAGATCTAACTTACTTCACTGAAAATGTGTTGAGGGTAGGGGCTGCATTCTGATGCTTTTCTATCATGAAGGTTATTTGGTAGAAAGATTCAATGATTGAAATATCCAGGTAGTTTGACTGCCTGATTCTAAATAAAAGACTACTAGGTTGGGCCTCTCTGGGATGGCAGGCCATGCAGTTGTGGGTAGGGTCTCACTGGGGTCAGAAAATTTAACACCAAAAAAAAAAAAAAAAGCCCAATCAATAAATGGGCAAAGGAGCTGAACAGATACATCTCAAAATAAGACAATTGATCAACAAATATTTGAAAAAATGTTCAACATCTCTAGTAATTAGAGAAATGCAAATCAAAACTACCCAAAGATTTCATCTCAAGCCAGTCAGAATGGCAGTTATCAAGAATACAAGCAACGGTAAGTGTTGGGAGGATGTGGGGGAAAAGGCACACTCATACATTGCTGGTGGGACTGCAAATTGGTCCAACCAATATGGAAAGCAGTATAGAGATTCCTTAGAAAACTTGGAATGGAACCACTATTTGACCCAGCTATCCCACTCCTTGGTTTATACCCAAAGGACTTAAAATCAGCATACTATATTGACACTGCCACATCAATGTTTATAGCAGCTCAACTCACAATAACTAAACTGTGGAACCAACCTAGATACCCATCAATAGATAAATAAAGAAACTGTTGTATATATACACAATGGAATATTACTCAGCGTTAAAAGATAATAAAAGTATGACATTTCCAGGTAAATGGATAGAGTTGGAGAATATCATGCTAAGCAAAGTAAGTCAATCCCCCCCAAAACAAAGGCAGAATGTTCTCTCTGATAAGTGGATGCTGACCCATGATGGAGTGGGGAGCTGTGTGGGATGAGTGGAGGAACTTTAATTGGGCAAAGGGGAGAGAGGAAAGGGGAGGGACATGGGGGTAGGAAAAATGGTGGAATTAGCTGAACATCACTAGGTACATGTATGACTGCACATGTGGTGCGACTCTACATTGTGTACAACCAGAGAAATGAAAAGTTGTGCTCCATTTGGGTACACTAAATTGAAATGCATTCTGCTATCATGTATAACTAATTAGGACAAATATAAAAATAACAAACCCATAAGACCTAGTTTTAAAATAAAAGACTATATTTTTTAAATTAATGTCTGAATGTTTCAGATTTCTTATATATGGGATCTAGACTGGAACAAGGGTTGTGTTATAGTAATTTTTAGATGCATAGAACTTGGTACATAATAGATGCTGAAAAAAATGTTGAGTAAATGAATGAAAAATATGAGTAAAGAACAAATAAGGGGAAAAGCTGTGGGCTGAAGTGCAGAGGAGGAGAAATTTATAAGGAAAGGTGAGCTGATCCAGACACCCAGGCTCACCCTCCTATCCTAGGCAGGCAGGGAGACTCCAGTGGCTCTCTGAGGGGCCTGGGGTCATAATAACTGCCTTTTGTGTATTCTAGTGCCAGATCCTCTACTAACTCACTATTCTTGGGCACAGGAGAGGGAAAGTAGAATTTAACCTCGTGGGGAAGATGGACTTCCTAAAATATTGTTCTTAAAGTGTCATTAACTGAGACATTTAATATGCTAAAGAAGGTAGAGTCTCCAACAGGCTCCAATCAGGTTCATCAGACAGAAAGCAGATTGAGCAATTTAGATGGTAGGAGCAATTGCATAAAAACATTTTGATGTCCTTGGGCCTATATCTATTAGGTCTCTTCACAAACCATGCTGCTTCAGTCTAGGCTGTAATCATCCTGACCTCTTATGATGGTCATCTCTGACTCTCTGCTGCCTTCAGCAAAATTCTTGGGACTCCCATTCAAGGCATTCTCCTTGACTTTGATCCCCAAAGTGATATCACATCAACTTCTATGCAGTCTCCTGGCATTTAATGTGATTTGTTCATTCATTCATTTGTCAATTTATGCAACTGCCATTTATGGAAAGTCTTCTAGTTAATAGGTGGTGTGGAAAATGCTGAGGATACAAAGATGAAAATCCACCTTACCTGAGCCCACTGTGCATGCTATATGATGAGAAGAGTAAAACGAAACCCCAGGTCCTAATTTGCTTCCATAATATCTCCTATGGCACATCACCCTGGTGAAAATCACTACTGCTCAGGATCTGTCTTGTTGCCTCAGAAAACTGATTCTTCCAGTTTTCCGAAAGGAGCTTCATCTCTTAGGGGCACGCTTATATTTGACATGCTCGTAGAACTTGATTATATCTGAAATCTCAGAATGTCAATTCAATAATTTACAGTAACTGTCAGGCAGGTCCGACATTAATCTCAGACAGACTGGGGTATTCTCACCTCGAAGGGAAGGAGAAACGATCCGAGCTCCTTTAATGAGCATGTACTCAGAGGAAGGTTACAATAGGAGCTGGCTCTGGAAGGCTGGTTAGTCCACCTCCACAATTCACAAACCCTTTCAGGAGGTGGCTACTCTAGAGCAGCCATCAGAGCCCTTTCTGACCCCCATAGTGGACCCTGCCAATGTCTTCATCCTCTCTCATCTGTACTGAAGGATGTGGCTGTGTGCTGTTCCAGCCTAATCCACAAATGCAGCTGTAAAGAATTTACAGAAATGTATTGACTATATTTCTTTCAGACTGTGCTCTACATTTTTTTTGTAAGTAGAAGATTGTATTTCAAACTAATTTTATTTATTTATTTTTTTTACCAAAATGAAGCACTGCTATATTTTAAAGTGAAATAATGGGATGTGCTTTAAGATGAAAAACAGCAATCAATCAACTGTTCACTCCTTCCTGCTCCTTCCTTATGAAAGTGTCTTTTGAAGTTTCCTCTGCTGTTTACTTCTATTTTTTCCCTAACAATGTGCTTGTATTTATATCTTTCCTACACTTTAGTTAATCTTCTGTTGTTTTTCTCTCATAGTAAGGATTCTTCATGCTAACTATTCCCACCCTACTACCGCCCCCTTTCTTTTCCCATTCTTCCAATTGATCTAGAACTAACTTGAAGCCTCCCTGAGTTTCGAAAGGGAGGCGTTTAAAATTGTCATCCCGAGAGCCTGGGACCCAGTAGAGCAGAGTGCAAATATCCATGCTCTGATCTAACAGCTAAAACTGTGGACAAATCATTTAAGACCCTGGATTTCAAGAAGAAGACCCAGAAGGAGGAAGAACAGGACTGAGGACTGGGGATGTAGCTAAGTTTTGAAGCACCTCTATGTTCAATACAGTACCTCTAACAATAATAATGATAATAATAATAATAGCAAGTGGGATAAACCTTAGAGGCTCTCTTGAAAACTGAGATGCTCTAAAGCTTGACTAAGAACTTTTTTGTTTTGGTACTGGGTATTGACCCCAACGGTGCTTAACCACTGAGTCACATCCCAAGCCCTTTTTATATGCTTATTTTAATTTTGAGACAGGGTTTTGCTAAGTTGCTTAGGACTTTGCTAAGTTGCCCAGGCTGGCTTTGAACTCCTGTTCTTCCTGCCTCAGCCTCCCAAGTCTTGGGATTACAGTCATGCCCCATGGCTCCCAGCATAAATAAAAAATAAAGTTTTTTATTAGAGAATTTTTAAAGCAGGCAAAAATGCTTTTGTCTGTGTAGAGAATTTTTAAAGCAGGCAAAAATGCTTTCGCCCCAAACAATTAAAACAAGAACAACACAAATCTCAGCAAACAACTTTTAGCTCCCCAGCTTTGAGCTGTGTCACCTTCGGAAGCACTTTTCTACTTTCACCTAGTGCCCAGCCCCCTTTCTCTAAGTGTTCAGCCTTTCTCTAAGCAGGGTACAATGCCATTGATTAGGCTTCCTTCTGCTTAGTAAATTACAATCATACCACAGTTCTCGTTCCTTGAAATTACTCCCAAATCACCTTGATTGGGGTTTTCAGTATTCCTGAATTCTTCAGTCACACATTTATAGACATATTCTAGGTTTATTTCCCCAGATGGCTAATTTCACTGATTGTATGTGGATTTTATGTGTTTAATTCACAGGTGGAATTCTTATTTCTCCAAACTTTGCTTCCTAAAGATCTTATCAACTTGGAATGTCCTCTCTGGACTTCCTAGTCCAGCCAAGATTTATTTACTATTCAATTTCATGGACCAAGCCCTTTCTTCTCATCACAAGCTGGGTTCTCTGGAAGCAGATGCTGCTGAGATGCAGTATAAGGTGCAAGATGTTTTTTAAGGGTCAAAACTTATGCAGAGAAAAGGGAAGAAACAGGATTGGGCAGAGGAAAAAGTTGTAAATCTGACATGCCAAAGATGTGGAACTAATATTGTGTCAGAGGTGCTGGATCTCCACCTGGCTCCCCTCCCCAGATGCACTCTGCCCTGGGAGACTCTGCAGTCCAGGTGCACTTTGAGAGCTGGTGGCTGGGGGTACTCTGCCAAGCACATACTCCACAGCTGGGCTGTGAGTCCTTTGAAAGGAGATCTTAGGTGTCCATTTATGTATTTACCCACATGCAAAGGAGACTTATTCCAGTGTCTCAGTGAACATACTCATGTGTATAGCGACTTGGCTGTTATCCACCATCCACACAAGTCTGATACCTTCCTCTCTCTGTTTCTCTTGTCTCCAGCACCTAGTGCACGATGACCATCAATAAACAGTTCACTCCGCATTCTATTCATAGTAATAAAGTCAGTGTTTATCTTCAGGTTCTACTTCTAGAGTTATTTCTACCTCTGTGGTCATCATAGTATAAAACTAATATTCCCTGAGTTCCTCTTGGATGCCAACCACCTTGCTAAGAGTTTTACACCTACAAACTAATTTAATCTTCACAATTACTTTACGAGCTAAAAGTTATTGCTCTCACTTTACAGTTGTCAAGACACAGAGAGCAATTTGGTCCGATTCCAGAACCTTATAGTTTTGTAATGCCCAACACTGCCTCTGCTGGGGAGGCTGAACTTCCAGGTGAGGACCTCTGACTTGACCAGCTGCCATACTGACCAAACCCAATGCTGGAGAACAGAGGCTCTTCCCAAGCTGAGCATGACTGTAGTCGCTCTAGTTTTCAGTTGCTGTTATACTAAGGTAGGAAGAATGTTCTGTTTCTAGTAGCATTATGGGGCTGCAAACGTTGACAAGCTCTTCTTTGTTTATTCCAATCTTGAGAAAACATCTCTTGTGTGACCTGTGTACTAGATTCAGAGCTGTTCTCCCTGCCAGTCTTCTATTCAAGACCACAAAGTCTTCCCACAGTGGAATCTTCCTTTCTTTCCCACCCAGACCCCTGTCTTGAACTTAGGGGCACGAGGAGCCCATTCGTCCTCTCATTGTACATGTAAGTCTTGTCTGACATCTCTTAGGACCAATCTTTCATTTTTGGTTTCTCCCATGACTCTCCTTGTGTCCACATACAAGCAGAACCCTGGCCACCCCTGGGACTTGATGGCTTGTGCCCTGTGTTGAAGTGGATACTTAGGCCCTCACTCTGGCCGCAGGGTATAGGAAGATTAGAGCAACCTGGAGTTGATCAGGTAGGGTCATGGGAAGGGGCTAGTATGGCTCCTAATCTTGAGGCAAGTGATGAAAATAGATAGCTGGAGAATTGGGTTGTGCAAGTGGCTTAAATGAGGCAACCCGTCAGGAGAAAGTATTAGGGTCTATGATGGGAGAGCCCAGCTGCCATTGTCTGGGCTGGAGACAAAGTCCTTCCATGAATCTTGTCCATGATGGGTGTTATCTGTATCATTATCATTATTAGTGCAGAATGATGACTCAAAGAACTCACTGAAGTCAGAGGGCTTGGATCTGCATCCTGACTCCCCCTGGTGTGTGACCTTGAGCAAGTTGCCTAACTAATCTCTGAATCAGTTTTCTGCTCTGTGGAATGAGGATAATATGGCAACTACCTAAGTGGTTGCTGTTAAGAGTAAATGGTTCCTACATAATCTGCCAAGGATGAAGGGTGCTTTGCTTCTGTTTCCTTAAATAAGTTTTTTTTTTAAATGCTAGGACAACTTTAAATTTGTAGGAAAAAATGTGAAGGCAATACACGGTGTTTGAACTTTTCCTTACTATGAATATATTTCTTTAGCATGACATATTTGTTTCAATTAATGTTCATGTGTTGGGTGTAACTAAAATTCATTCCTTTATTCAGATTTTCTTAATTTTTACCTAATGTCTTTCTATCAGATACACTCATTCAGAGTATGAATTCTATTTCATTATTATGTCTCCTTAGGCTCTCCTTCATTATGACAATTTCCTTATTTTTGAGGATGTTGATAGTTTTTTCTTTGTTTATTTTTGGTACTAGGGATTAAACCCAGGGCCTTTGGCATGCTAGGCAAGTTCTCTACGACTAGATTACAGCCCCAGCCCTTCTAAATTTTTATTTTAAGACAGTCTCTATAAATTGCCCAGTCTGGCCTCAAACTTGCAGTCCTCTTGCTTTGGCCTCCTGAGTCATGGAGATTACAGTTATATGTCACTATGCCTGGCTTTGACAGTAGAGAGTACTGGTGAGATATTTTTAAGAATACCCTTCCATTTGGATTCGTCTAATATTTGTCCCATTGGTAGGCTGGGGTTATGTGTAGCAGAGAGGAAGAGGCATAGATATTTGTTTTATACTTTGGGTTATAAACCAATATACTTCTTTTTGTTGCCCTGATTGTTCCAGCTTTGGCAAATAGGGGCTGTTTCATTTGAGTCCTCTGCCAGGGATGTTAAGTTTGACTAACTGAGTCAACTTGATGGTGTAGCTGGATTTGATACAGTAGGGGTTCGGGGACGGGGGGGGGGGCTGTCTTCTTACTACCTTGGTGACTGGAGGCTTCAATGTCAGCCTGTGCCCAGCAGGGTTTCCCAGCCTCCAAGATGGAAATTCTCGAGGTGGAGCCATGCTTGCTCACCTGGTCTCCTTTTCTCCCTGTTCACATTTTAAATTCCGTTTGAACAACTGGGAAAGCTTCTCTGTAGGACAGATTAATGAAGAAATGTAGTTTAATATACCACTTCCTCAGCCCCCATAATGCTGGTATTCCTCATAGTCTGAGCTTTTTCTAACCAAGCACTTGACCGGCTAGTTTGAAGGGAAGTTTTACATTCATGGGGCTAATGAACCCATAATTCAATGTATGCTTAACTCCTGGTTTGAACATTTATACTTCTGTGATTATTTGCCCACAGAATGCTGTCATCTTAGGATACTGTGAACTCCTAGAGGGCAGGGACAATTTTTTTAAATACGTTTTTGTGAACTCATTGTCTAGCAGGGTGCTGTGTTGGCAGCTCAGTAATGTTGATTAAATAAATAGAGAACATAGGACTGGAAAAGTAATTCATTTCCTTATCTAACTTGATTGACTTGAAGTCCTACTGTCAACTCACAGACTGAGAGTAATGTTTAAAGAAAATTATAATTCCTACCCTTATTGTAGTTCTTTTGTCATAAACCTCTTAAGGCCCTTTTGAAAAAAAAGAATAACCTTGACTTTGGCTCTTGTTTTCATTAGCTGAACATCCTATTGCATTTGTCACAAGTTTTTCCTCTTGGCTGTTACCACTGAACATACTTGTCCACTGACCTGAACTTTGTTAGTTTTTTTTTTTCTTTTTTTTTTTTTTTTTTTCAGATCTCTGTAACTTCTCTTGTTCTCTCAACTCTGTTTCTCTTAAGCTGTCTTTGGAAAAATTCTCTTTCCATATTTCGGTTTCTTTTTATTTTTTCTTACTGTGCTGCTCAATTTTCTTCAAGCCGTAACGCCAGGAGCTTGATGAATGATATTAGTTTTACATTTTGCTGGGATGCCTGAATAATAGAGAAGGAGCAAGCCTCTCGAGACCCACGTTTGAATGAAGAAAGGTGATCAGTGAAGGGCCTGGAAGTGGAAGAAGACAAGATGCATTCCTGCTGTTGAGATTGCTGCTGAGGCTGCCCTTAGGAACAGACGGGTGGGCCCCGGACTTGTCCTGCAAATAGTGCTTCCTAACTGGGAGTGAACTTGGTGATAAATGCCTGTACAGGTTGTTTTGGCCTGACAATATATTAGCCTTTGAAGGTCAAGTTCTTTCTTCTTTTTCACAATTTTCTTTAACCTGTTACCCTGAGGTGACTTTATTGCTTCATGGCTTTTTTTTTTTTTTTTTTTTTTTTTTTTTTGTCCTGTGGCTGAATCAATGCGGGTCCTGAAAAAGGTCAGCAGCTTCTGGGACTCCTTTGGTTTATAATGGATCGTGGGGCCCATTTTCAAGATTCTCCCCCCACTCCCCTGCAACCCCTAGTCTTTTCTCCTTCCCCTCCCACCAAGAATCAATTCCAGAGCCCCATCTGTGCTTTTCCTCTGAATGGCTCTTCTTTACAGGTGTTAACATTGCAGGTAAGCAAAACACGACATCACCCCCTTTTCAGCCAGGCACCTCCTGCTGGCAGCACAGTGTGTGCTCCATTCCCTACTGCCCTGTGCCCCCAGACATGATCCATATACTGTCACCATTTCTGGGTGATTGTTTTGCTGTATAAATGGCCATTTAGCCCTGGTGTATGTGAATACAATGTATAGAGATTTGTGTCTGAGTGCTAAACCATAGGATCCTGTAGCATTTGCCTTTTGTATTTTTGGTATTGGCAGACAGTAACTGTGCCAACAGGTCCAGCCGTGGAAAGAGGCTGCCTACTGTGGTGGTGCCTACTGGCATTATTGGACACTAATGGATGGATACCAGATAACGAATACATCAAAAGCCCAGCCTTTCTACTTCTATTGTGTATTAGGACAGAAGGCAACATTCAGAGCAAGGAAAGTTTAATTACACGCTTTCTTTTCAATGACAAATTGGTTTTGGCTTAATTCATTCGCTTCTCCCTTTCAATAGCTGAAAATAAACTAGAGAAGACAGGATAAGTCAGGGAAGTGAACATACTGCTTACTCTTTCTTGGACTTTGGAAGCATTTGGTTGGATGATCTTTGGAAGTACAAATTGATCATGCTTTAAAAAGTTGGTAGTTCCTCACACTCTTAAGAAAGGGAGTGGATGTCTGCCATGATGTGTTTTGACCATCTTTCTACTCTCGTTTCTCCATTCTCACCCACGTGTACCCTTTCTTCTAGCCATGGTGAAGAAATCACATGCCTGTAACAAACTTTGACCTTTGCTTCTTGGTGCCTTGGTACATAAAGTGCTCCCACCTCTAGTTACCTTTTCTTGCTCTCTAGTCTCCCTCCCCACTATCAGCAAATAAACTCCAATGCTGCATTTAAGACATGGCAATCTGTCCTACCTATGTTAGACCTTCAGGAACCCTTTCCCCACCTGCAGAATTGACCACTCCCACCTTCATGAGACATTTGCACTTGGTACATTACCTGCCATGAGACATGTGGATTTTTGGTTTACATGTCTATTTAAGGTGAGTGCTTTTTGTAATAAATGGAATATTTTATATATTTGGAGTATGATAGCCAGTAGCCACTTTGGTTAGTGAACTTTTGAAATATGGCTAGTGCAAGTGAGGAACTGAAATTTCAATTTAATTTAATTTAAATTTGGTTTATATAGTTGCTGCTACCACATTGGACAGTCCAGAGGTAAACCAGTGGTTCTGAGGCTTTGGTGTATATCATAATCTTCTGGAGGGACTTATTAAAGTAGCAACTCCCAGGGCCCACCCCAAGTCTCTGACACAGTGAATCTATTCTAGATTAGGACCCGAGAGTTTGTATTTCATCTAAGTTCCCAGGTGATGCTGATATTTCTGGTTGATGGCTTGCATTTTGAAAACTAGTGGTCTTGACCTGACCATATATTAGCCTTTGAAGGTTAATATAATGCAGATTAAACAGGCAAACCCACTGGGGGCATTTTAAAAAAATGTCTTATTGGAAACATGTTGTTTATAGCTGCTTTCATAGCATAGGGTAGCATTGAGCAGTTGCACCAAAAACCATATAACTTGTAAAGTCCCAAATATCTGCTATCTGACCCTACATAGAAAGAGGATGTGACCTTTGTAAGTCTGGTCTGTGAATATGACTTAATCTCCTTTGTTGCCTTGTGACAGAGTCCGGTCTGGAGAAGTCCCTGAATGGGTGAAGACATGAACAAATTTATAAATGGAGCATTGTATGGGATCCCTGTTGAGGATAAAAAAATGGCTTTATTTATGATGGATTGTTGTAGGCTTTTCACAAATTTTGAAACAATCTATTTGAGTTATTTTTACTTGAGCCTTGAGGCATTTAAAATTCATGTCCCTTAGCAATTTGATCAAGGTGAAGGATTTGAGTAAAGGACTATGAGATGGAAAAATCACATTATTTTGAAAGGTGGGAATATTGCCAGTTCAATTTATTGTCAGTACTAGTAGTGGTAATATTTTACAGGAATCCTGTTGGAAAGCCATTTTATCCTAGACTTAATTGGACAACCTTCTTTCCAGATTAGGAAGAGCAGCATCCAGGACCTGGTCCCCATACTTGCTGTGTGCCATTTTTAGTTTTTTTTTTTTTTTGTGGTACTGTAGGTTGAACCCAAGGGCACTCCATTATTGAGCTACATCTCCAGCCCCTTTTATTTATTTTAAATATTTTTTTAAATTTTGAGGCAGGAACTGGCTAAGTTGTCCAGTCTGGCTGGAACTTGCAATCCTCCTGCCTTAGCCTCCTGAGTCACTGAGATCACAGGTGTGTACCACTGCACCTGGCTTTCTCTGTGCCTTTATAGGGTGGGGGATCATGGGGACTTTTAGACTGCTTGTCTGAGAATTCCCTCCCGACCACTGAAGTCACAGTATACTGAACAGTTTTGGGGTTCAGAGACCTTGTTTTCACCTCCTTTCTTTTTATCTCACTTGACTTATTTGGGCAGAAGAACAGGTTGGGATAGTTTTCATTTAGCCACACCTAAGTGTTATTATCTAACCTCAAACCTGCCAGTTACTCCTGATCTCTTCCTTTCTCTATCTGTCAGCTTAGAGGTTATGTTGGTAAGCCTTATAATATGAATCTGTGGGTTTTAAAATCCTGGTTCCACTTTTTATGATCTTTGTGATCTTGGGCAAATTATTTAGTCTTGCTAGTCCCAGTTCCTGGGCGTTCTTGGGAAAATCACCTGAACTTTCTGTGCCCCAGGATGTTTGCTGGATTCACTGTTGTCAATTTTCCATCACCACCACTAGATTCCCAGTGAGCTTTTGAATGACCTATTTGCCACTGCAGCTCCGGATAGTGCTGGAGGCTTCCCAGAGATTCTTTAAACTTTTAATGGTCTCCTGGTGAAGGTCTTGAAATAATCGATTTCATTGCTTTGGCCTGAGCTCACTAGTAGCTGCTTCTAGCTTTTGTTTCCCTGGTCCTTTCCAACACGATAAACACCTCAACTTCTCTTTCTATCCTTTATATACCTGTTTAGCTTCTCTACTGTACCACTTTGCTTAAACATCATGCCCCCCCAGGATCATGGGCATAGGTGAGCATGTGGGTTATTTGTCCAATCACATTTTGGACCTATTTATCAAGCATAACTCAAGAATGTTCAAATTATATACTTGCATGTTTTTATTTTCCATAATTCTGTAAGATAATTTGGGTCAGGAGCCTTTTTCTTATTCCTATTGGTATCTCTAGTTTGGGGACTAGAATAGAATAGTTTTCAATAATGCATGTCTACTGAATGCATGATCCAACACTGATACTAACTCAGGTTTCACAGCTCCCCAAAGGGTGCACGTGACAGTGGGATTAGAAGACGTGGTGGTGCAGAGTCTGTCATCCTGTGAAAGCTATGCCTCAGCATATGGACCAACAGGCCAACAATATTTTAGCCAGTGGGCACAGAGCTTGATCTGTTAAACCACAGTGACTGGTCATAAACTTTTATTGCCACAGCGCTGTCAGATGTTTGGATTTGATCTTCCTGATTAGGAGACTGTCTTAACTCCTCAGGGAATGCAGATTTCCTCTCTGCCAGTCTGGCTAACATCGCTGCCTCTTTCACCGGATGCAGGTACATTAGATCATGACTGCCTGTAGCAAAAGAGGTCCTGCACACTGGTGGAAAGATGAGGCCAGCGTGTAATGTGCTGCTGTTTCCCCACAAGCTGGGGTTAAGAGATGTATATTTTCAGTGACTCTTGAGCTGCACTTGAAAATTTTTAGCAAGTGGGTTTACTGCAGGAAGGCTTAGATCTATTATTTACCAAATGGTACGAGTTAGAGATGGATGCAGTGTGGCAGGATCCTTATTCATTTCTCATCTGCAGAGGCAGCTCCCATTCAGTTCTTGGTTTTATTTCATTTTAAGTATTCCTAATGTTTGGACATCTCCCTCTCTACTCAAGATGATTTAATCATCGGAATGTGGTTGGGAAGTCTTCTCTTTTCTTTTTTGCTTTAATTGTTCTTTTGAAAGCTTTATTCCCCCAAGGGTCCTAGGGAGTTATAATAAAGTTTAGAATAAATGGTCAGGGCTTGAGCACTAGCTCTAACTTGCTTTGTGATTTTGGATAAATCACTTAACCTTTCTGAGCCTCATGTTCATGCCCTTTTAAATGGAAATGATTATAATTGCTCTTCTTAGCTCCTAGGGTATATTAGTCTGATTAAGGCACTTTAAATTTTTTCTAAGGCAAAACTAGAAACAATATTTCTCTTCCTCTAAACGAGTGAGTGAGTTTTTGCATGGGAAACACAAACTCCCAAGCAAAGGATAAGACACGGCTAAGTTTTAATGCTACCTCCTCTCCTGCCGACATTCACTGGAGGAAGAATGGGAAGATATATGTAGCCCAATAGGGATTTGAGCATTAGGATTTCACACCAGTTCAGGCAGACTGTGGTGTGTTATGATGGCAGAAAAGAGATCAGAGTCATTCTGTGTTCTATGAGGCCTCTCCTCTGGTTAAGGGTTATGTATATCTAGTGGTTCTCACCTCGGAGCAGTGCTTTAGTCATTTTTTTTTCACTGCTATGACCAAAAGAACTGACAAGAACAGTTTTAGAGGAGGAAAATTTGGTGCTCATGGTTTCAAAGGTCTCAGTTCATAGATTCTCAGGAAGACAACATGGTGGAAGGGCGTGGCAGAGGAAAGCAGCTCAGGACTTTGAACCAGGAAGGAGAGGGAGAGGGAGAGAGAGAAACTGACTCTCCTTCTTAGGACAAAATGTAAACCACAAAGGAATGCCCTTGATGACCCACCTCCTCTGACCACACCCTACCTGCCTATAGTTACCACCCACTTAATCCCTATCAGAGGCTTAATGCACTGATTTGGTTAAGACTCTCATAATCCAATCATCTCACCTCTAAAGTTTCTTGCATTTTTTTTTTACACATAAGCTTTTGGGGGACACTTAATATCTAAACCATAACAGGCAGTTTTGCCTTGCAGGAGACAATGTCTGAAGACATTTTTAGCTGTTAAAACCACAGGAAAGTGAAGGATTGCTCCTAGCTTCTAATGGGTGGAGACCAGTGATGCTGCTAATCATTCTACAATGCACAGGACAAACTCCCCACAACAAAGAATTACCTGGTCCTAAATATCAGTGGTGCTGTGATCCAGAAGCACCAACCCAGAGTTTCAGGACTAATCAGGATGAGCTGCAGGAGGACACAGAGGACTTGGAAGGGTGATAAGTACTCTGAACAGCCTGCCTCAGAGTTGCTTCTTCATTTAGTCCTGAACACACCTCCTGGATTCTGCTTCAGGTTTCCATCCTAATGGTCTAGTACTTGCTTACAGTGTGAACTTCATTTAGGCCCTTCTCTGCTGTTTGTTTACTGTGAAGTGTCTTGCTTCAGTATACACTAATGGTTAAGAATTTGGACTTTGCAGATGGAATGCCAACTGGAGTCTGAATGTATCAGAAGAACGTACCATTTCCCTGACACAGTGTGACCATAGCCATGTGACCATAGACAACTTCCTGTGCCTTAGCAAAATTCAATTTTAAAAACGGAGATACGAGTATCCATCATATGCAATTATAGGCCAATACATGTGCTCAAATGCTATATGCCAATTAATAAGCACTCAGGACGGTGTTTGAAATTTTTTAAGTGCTGAAGTGTGAACCGTTATATAATGGACAACACACCCCAAACCAGAGCACACCTTTACAGCATCATTGTGCCATTCTCAAATCCTTTTAATTCTATTGGTCAAAGCTTCACTTCATGCCAGATGCAGTGCTGAGCAGTGGGAAGTTAAAACAAAACAAAAAAAGGCCTAAATGAACTCACAGGCATATGAGTAAATTCATTACCATATAATCCAGTGGGTATGATAAAAATAGGTGTGTGCTACTGTGCTAGCTCCGAATTGGTGTGGCTAATTCTTTCTAAGGCTATCTGAGAAGAAAGTTAAGTTTTTCCTTTTTGGAAGGTTAGTTTACAAAAGATGACAAAGTAGATGAGAAGAATTGGAAGCAGAAACTCCTCCTTACTGTCCAAACTCAAATTGGCTGGCTCTTGGCCATAAGTTGCTCTGTCTCCCTTGCTGTTCTCACTTTGAATTCATCCTCCTGATCTGCAGGAGCTGGAAGACCTCACTTCTCCTTGTCTCTCTCCACTTTTTCTGCCTTGATAAATAGACTTGAGTCAGAAAAGATGTCTTTGTGTGCAGGACCTCTGAACGGACTGCTTTCATTCCCCTTTCTGCTTGGCAGAAATACCCCTGTAGGGAGCCCACAAACAACCCCTAATTTTTGGAGCTCATGCAGTAGACCAGCTGGACACTGTACCAAACAGCAGTGATATATGGAGCTGTTTGAACTGGTTTATCCTTCTGATGATCAGGCAAAGATCTTTCCTGGTAAGGATCAGCTGCCTGATAGTACAGAAAAAAAAATGCAGAACTTAAAAAAAAAAAGTTAAATTCTCTTTCCTAGAGTGTTTAGACCTTCATGAGGGTATCCAAACTACAAAGTATTCTCTCCAGAGAAGCAGGGGTTATGTTTTGCTTGTAACTGTGTTTTAATGAACTGTGTTTGCCTTAAGAATTCAGTGTGTGTTTACATATCCCATCTTGCAGCAAGTCTCTTGAGTCAAGTTGCACACATGCTGAATGCAACGTTCAACACCAAAGCTTGGCTTGATGAAGTTGGGTGTGGGAATGAGGCATGCATCCGAAGAGAGCTTTTTAAACATGAATGTCTCTTTTATGTTTATCTGGGAGTATGAAAATGTGAATGAATGATCAATTAATTATGGCCCATACCATTGCAGATAATTGCTCATTCTCTTTCAGAGAACTTTGGTTTCCCGAATAGTTGCTTCGTTTTAGGCATGAGGCTTAAAAATTAAACTCATTTTTATAATCAGAGCACAGCTAGGTAAGACAAGTCAGATGAAGGCTTTATTATCGCTAATTATAATTTCATACCTTTAGAGAAGCTCCTGTGTTGATGAACATGATCCACTGTTCTTTGAATGTATGCAGATTGCATTAAGTATGTGGTTCTTGGCCTCTTGTTCTGTAGCAGAGCAAGTTGTCTCTGAGATGTGAGATGGCACTTTCAGAGTGATGATGGGCCCATTTTCAAATTTGTTGATAGTAATTAAACTATCAAAAAAATTTTACCATTTCCCTGGAATGCCAAAAGGAGCTGAGTTCTTTAGCTCCAAGCTTGGGCTGAACTGGCATAGAACTGGGAAGTAAAGTGAATTCCTATTCTCAGCATCAAGCGTTCTTTACCCTCTCTTTCTTCTACTGCTCTGTTGAAAAGTACAGTTTCAGTTTCTCATCTTGGGCAATATTTCCATTTGGGGCTGAATGCTTCCTGTGCCTTGAGGGCTGTTTAGAGACAACTTTGATCTCTAACACAATGTACTAGGAGCACCCCCTTCCCCTGTTGTGATAATGGAAAATGTCTCGAAACATTGCCAAATGTTCCCTGGGAAACAAAATTGCCTCTGGTTGAAAACCACTGTGCTACTTGATGCTTCACATCTGTAGAAAGTGAAAGAATCTAAAATGGTGTGACCCGTGGTTGTGTGCTGGCCTATGAGTTGTGTTCTTTGGCATAATTGTCTGTAGAGGGCCATATGGACTGATTTTCCCATGTAAGTACAGTTTCTATACTTGTTGTCCTGACACAATTATTAGCACCCCATTTTAGTTTCAAAAGTATACTGGTTTCAAAGATAAATTGTATAGACACTCTAGTTTTGAGGCAGATGATTAAGTTCTCATAATTGTAGCAAAGGAAAGCAGGCTCAGAAATTTAAGTGATTGGCCAAAGATCAAGTTACATAGCTACTAAGCTTGAAATGAGAATTCTATAAATCTAAAGTCCTATTGGTTGCTTTGGTTTTCTCTAATTTCCCCATAGTGACGTACAAAAATTCCTTAATGTTAAAAATATTTGAAGACTAGCCTTGAGGGCAAGAGTTCATATTCTCAATATCCAAAAGAGAAGAGAAAGTTTAACATTGGACAGTCCCACCCTGAATCCAGCTTTCATTGTGTACTCTTCTCCAGTTCTGTTCCCATAAAATAAAGATAATGAACTAAACACAAGGCACTGAGGTTTAACTTAGATAACCAAAGTATGGTATGGCACCTGACATATATTCACCACTCAGTAAATCATTAATATGATCATTAACCCCCTCAGAAGAAGGCATGTTGATAAATTTCAAGATATTGGGAAAGTAGACAAAAGTTTGGGGACTATAATAAGAAAAAAAAAACAGTCTGAGGAACACTCCTGAGCTTAGGGTGAGTGAGGGCTTGTTCTGTAAGGCTCTGTGGCTCCTTGAGGGTCCTGGATTTGAAAAGCACACTCACTGAAATTTAGTGACCCCAAACTAAGTAAGTTCTTCCTTCATTCCAAGGATATTTTGCACTTATAGGGAAAAGCAAAACCCCATAAACACCCAAGGGAATGGATATGCAATATGGGATTTTGCCTTGGCTAGTTTAGTACAGAGAGTGCTAACCCAGGAATTAAAATCCACAGCCAAGCAGCTATGTGCTGTTCAGCATCTCCTCCTTTGGGCTTCAATTTTCTCACTATAAAATGAAGATTTGGGGCTAGGTCCTAATAACTTCTTTCCCATTAAAAAAAAAGACCCACAAGATGACTGTATAGCAAGGTTAAAAAAAGCACTAAAAGAAACAATACAGTCAGCCACAGTTCTGCCATCCCTCCAAATTGCTTATAGTTTGATTTAAAATTCTGTTAATCTAAGAGGTGACCCCTGGGTTGTGGCCGTACAGATGATTTTTATTTTATTTTTTTCTGTTTACTTGTAGTTTTCAAATGCTCTGTTATGCACATATATTACTTTTCAAGTCAGCAAGTATTTAATGCTGCTAATTTATTTTTTATCTCTATGAATCTGAAAATTTATTATGTTAGTGGAGAAATACTCCCTAATTGGAAAGCAATTTCCTGTGAGTCTTAATACTTAGAATGTAGGCACTGTGCAACCCTGCTGGGCTTATGGATCATTGCCTGAGAGATAATGAACCATGGAGCATGCTAGTAACTACAGTGCCTGGCATCTGCCCACTCTAACCCCAAGTTCCCAGCTGCATGGATGCTCTTGATCTGTGTGGTCTTTGTGGGCTGGCCTGTCACTCTGGAGAGAACAAATGAGTATGGATGGCTTTTTGCTCAGTTGCTGTGATGGGTTTTAGAGCACCACATTTTATTTTTTAATTTTGTACTATATTAAGAATCACCAAACATTGCTCTAAGGCAATGTGACATTGTATAGAAGCTATTCTATCAAAACATATGCACATGATTTTTAGAAATCTTTCTTACAGAAAAGATGGCTATTTAGTTTGCAAAATTAATAACTCAAATGTTCTATCATGCATATGCATTTGTAGGAAAGAAATAAAACCGATATATGTTTGATGTTCTTGAGCTATATCCAACTTTATTCAGAGATTTAGAAATTTTAGGAATGTGCTTGATTCATTCACTCACTGTCCAAACTAAGAAATCGATTCAGAAAAGGCCTTCTAAATGAGTTTACTTAAAATTAAATAATCAGAGGAGTGATAATGATTATTATCTTTATACAATTCTCTGTTTTGTGTGTATCTTTAGGCAACAGGTTCTCTGGAAATCTTTCAGATGCATATGGTCCATAGAGGAAGCAATTCTTGCTGTTTATGTACATTGTGGTTCAATGAATAGGGAACAAAATTCATCTAAAACTTTCCTTCCCATCTCATTAACTAAGTGCTCAAATTCAATTCCCAGTGATATCTCTCTGTCGAAAATTCAAATGTTCCTTTATCTCAGCATCTCATTCATTCATGAAACAATTGTCAGTTCTGTGCTGTGTCCCAATTGTTAAGGATACTATATAAACCAGAAAGAAAAGGTCTGTCCTCATGGATCTTTTCATGGGGACTGTGGTCTATAGAATGTTTTGAAATTCCCATGTGTCATCTTTTCTGCCAGACTCTTATCCTCCTGAGACAGAGTCATGTCTCTTCCTTTCCTGCCAAGGTCATTTGTAGTTGCTGGGAAAGTACTTAATGTATAATTGTCAAAACTATAGTCACGCTTTATTGAGCTTTTGGCACACCAAGCTCTGTGCTTAACATATAAAAGTCTTACAGTTTTGTTAGGTTGGTGTTACTCTAATTTCATAGCCAAGAAAGAGAATCAGCAAAGTTAAATAACTTACCAGGGTCACAGAGCTGGTCTTTTAGAATTCAGATTTGGATCATGGTTAATCTCATTCTAAAGCTCCCTTTATTCACTGGTTTTGCTGAAATAGATGAGCAAATGCACGGGTGCATGCATAATTAGGTAAATGAATTTAATCTTTAGGAAGTTTAAGTTAGAGATGTATTTTTTGATTTTCCTTATTGGCTAATTCTTCTGTCTGCTTAGAGTGTTTCCCCTCACTTTGTGAGTTGTGAACTGTGTGAAGAGTCCCAGGTCTCTCTTCTTGGACTTCTCTTTTCCATCTATACTCACCCCCTGCTTGACCTCATCCTGCCTCCTAGTTTCCATAGGGTCTATGTACTGGTAATGCCAGGATTAAAATATTTTACTGATTACTCTATGTCTGCACTGGACATTTAAAACTTAACATGTTTCAGACTGAGCTCTGGCTAGCTCCTCGTCCTTTCCTCCCAAACCTGTTTCTCCTCCAGTCTTTCCCCTTGATTAGAGATAATCATTCCAGGTGCTCAGGCTAAACCTCCAGAGTCATCCTGGCTTTTTATTTCTCACATTGCACATCTAACTTATCAGCAAGTCCCCTGAACTCAACCTTCAAGATCATTTAGAATCTGACCACAGCTGTCTTTATTGCCCTGACTGATTTAGCTACCATCGGTTATTACCTATGTTGTGCATGAGTCTCTCTGTTTCTGCTCTTGCCTCTCTATTCTCAGTCTCTCTCTCTGTACTCTTCCTGCTAATGTGATCCTGTTAAAGTGTAAATCAGATCATGTCACGCTGATTCCCAGACCTTTCAGCAGCTTCCCAGTGCAAACCATGAAAGCAAAGCTTCAGGGCCCTACCTAGTCAGTCATGTCTGTGCCTCTCTGGTCCTATCTCCTCCTAAACTCCCCCCTTTTTAGTATTAGAGTCCCAGGACTCTCTTCATGTCATGCTGGCCTCCTGGCTGGTCCGTAGACATATGAGGCAGGCTTCCCCCACCTCTGGTCCTTTGCAAATATTCTTTCATCTGCCTGGCTCATTACCTCACCTGTTCAGTTTTGACAAACAGTCACCTAGACAGTACAGCCTGTGTTGGCTACTGTTTAAAATTGCATGTCATTCTGACTCTTTGACCTCCCTCCTCTCCTTTTATATTCTCTGTAGCAATCATCACTATGTAAATTTCCAATGTACTGTACAATTAACAGCAAGCGAAATGGAGGTGGGGAATTTTACCTGTTGTGTTCATTGTCCTGGGGCCTTGAACAGTGCCTGGCACATTCTGTACACTCATATTTGTGTCTTCGCTTTCTAGGAAACACTGTGCTGATCATTTTTCTTTCATTATTACATTGTAAAATATTCACCATGATTCTTTAAGTAATCTTATTGTACACACTTTATAGATGAGAAACCTGAGCTTGGAGAGATTAAGAATCTTGTTCAAGGTCACCCAGCTACGTGTAGACATAAGTTTGCATAACCTCAGAAACCCCTGCGCCAACCAACTACATTCTGTTGGTTTTTGTCTGCCAGCCCAGATTCTTGTTTCTCCCCCTTTGCTGGAAGCATATGAAATTTTAGTCCTCTCAGGACAGTTCCTCCTGGTGGGCTGGAAAATGGCATTTCTTAATAGGGTTCTGTTAAGGATTAATAAGCATTTTTTGGAAGAGGGGAGAAGAATCAATGCAACCACTCAATTTTCTCTCAGTGAGTGTTAAAGGAGTAGGTGGGAGGAAGGTTCAGGACTAAAATTTATTTTAAATGAAATTTATTGGGAAAATGCTATATGCATTGTTTTAGTTCTTAGAAGGCAAAATCTACCATATCTGAGAGCAGGAGCCAGACTTACAGGACACTTCCTTTTGGAACCTCAAAAGGGAGCTCCTGTGATTACTTTGAGGAAAGTCCGATTTAGCTGTGTTTCTGATTTCCTATCTGCTTCCAGCTCCTGCAGGGCAGAGACCATCACTATTAGCATTTAGTGATGCGCTAGTGACTATTAAAAAAGGTAAACAAACACTTCCAAGCTGGCAGAATAAAGGAATATGTGACTGCATGAAGTCTGCTCCAAAAGATGCTCCTTCTGAGAATCTTCACACCAGGGCTGGAGTTGACACTGATCTTTGTGCCTGTTTATTCCTCCGCCATACTCGTTACTCTCAAAGTTGTCAATGGACGAATGTGCAAATAAAGCTTTGGTTGTACCAGAGTCAGGTCATCTCAGCAACAACCACCTAGCAGGTTCTGGGATTCTATAGATATAACCAGAGGGCAAAAACTGTTTCAAAGAGAATTTTCCTATTATTTCAGTTCCTATAAAACTACTTATTTTTTTTTCTGTTTTGTTTTGATTTTTAGCAAGATGCAGTTTAGTTTCCCTGAAACCACAACACTCTTAACCAGACCACTTATTGGATGAAAATGAGCAGTTAGAAGGTACTGGGAGTGGTCCTGCAGGGGTGGGCCTGTCAGTGAAGAGAGTGAAGCAGAGCTTCACTTTTAGGAGTTCAGCATCTCTTGCACATATCATAAAAAGTTAGGTGGATTCAACTCTGCAGCAAGAATATGTCCTCAAACTCAGTTCTTAGAATCTTGTTTGTTCCTTGCAGAACCAGCTAAAAATAGAGAAAATATAATTATATAAAAATCTCATATCCACACTCTAGAAATCATTTTATAGTTTTTTATAGGAATGTTGTGGTTTTTTTTTTGTTTGTTTGTTTGTTTTACCCAGCACATAAGACATCCTTATTGTGAAATGTTTCTGTCCTTTAATTGTTGCAGGGTAGACAGGACAACATTATTTTATATTCAAACTCTCCCTTGATTTTAGTATGCCTCCAGGGTTGAGGGTGGCTGCTTTTAGTCATGGTTGGTCCTAATGGAAAGACAATGATTTCTTCTTGGGGGTCCAATATATTTTGGCCAGAGAAAATCTGACTCATTCAGAACTAAGAAGCAGTTAAGAAGCACATGGGCTTTATTAATGGCTCTATGCAGAAGACTGAATGGGCATTTGAAGGGGCAGGGATAATGGGTAGTACCCATTGATGATATGAAAACCTGGGATCGACAAACCCAATTTAATTATTTTCCCAAGAATCTATTGAAACTGTCCCAGCCTGGTTTTCTTTTGGCACCTTTGCCCCACTGTACTTCTCACCCCTTCTTCCATTTCATTTGTATTCTCTCTCTCTCTCTCTCTCTCTCTCTCTCTCTCTCTCTCTCTCTCTCTCCTCTCTCTCTCTGTTTTTTTTTTTAACCTTCTTTTTCCTTTTCTGTTTAGCCAGAGTGCAAGATAAGGTATATTTTGTGGTGTTTGCGATGTTTGTTGAGAATATTTATGTGTCCCTGGTGATTTATTTTAGAATGTGATTTTTTTTGTTGGACTATTTATATTTCTCTTCATTTAAAATCCTCTCAAGTTATTATCGTTCATTTTTGTGTTGCCTGAAAAATTTACATACCAAATGCCTCCCTCCCCACTGTGGGTTGTTGGCTTCTAATGGAGATGGATTCCCTCCCTGGGTTATTACAAAACTAGTTACATTGGAATCACCCAACCCAGTGGCTGCTCCTTTCCCATCCTCTCTACTGTGGATATAAGTGTGGACTTTGACGTTTCTGAAATAAAACAGAGAAGCACAAAGATTTTTCTACTTGTACTTGGAAATAAAGGGATTGAACGAACCGCAGAACTTCTGGCTTTCTTGTAAGCATCTTGTTCTAATGGCAAACGTGTGCTTGTTCTGCTATACCTTGCTGGTGTTCGTTGAGGGTAGAAGGGACAGGGGTTTTGTCTTCTACAAACGGCAAAGTTAAGCTTCCTTTAAACTTCTCATCGTGAAGTTCAGCTTACGGAGTTAATTTGAACTTCATGAAGTCTGTGCTGTCTTTCCTGGACTTATACCTTTTGTCAACTTAGCATTTATATAACAAACTTGCTTTGTGCCATTGATTCATGGTTTTTGAGTTTTCCAGCTGATGACAATTCTTCCGCAACATTCTCCTCCCCTTTCTTACCATCCTTATTGATGTTGTCATTGTCATCGCCATCATCACCTAAAGGTGCCATGGAAACCTCACTGAGACCTGAGTCCTTGTGTAGGAGCATGACCTCCTGGGGTCATCTCTGGAAATTCTACTTTAATGGCCTCACCTAGCTGAATCTGATTTTCTGAGTTCCAAACTTTTTTCCCCCTGAACTTCTTTGCTACGTGAATCTCAGATTTAGGCTCATAGTCCTTAGAGAATGCTTGAGAAGAAGGCAGCAAGAGAGAGGGTTGATAAAGGCCACCAAAGAATATTTGATTTAAATAAAGGCAAGAATCACCTACTATATTAGCTTCCAGCTTTCCATTCCGACTCTATTCATCCATTTCTCTAATGAAAAAGAAATGGAAAAACCACTAGATGCTTTTATTGGGATGGTAGGTACATTATAACTGAAAACAAGATTGAAGATCTTTAAATTTCTACATCCTCAGCAAGACTTCTGGAGTGACCTGCTGAATAGGTACTTGAGAGATTGCCAGTTCAGAAGTAAATGAAGTGAATGAAGGCTCATCATGCTGTATTAGATGATAGGTACGAACGAGGATGGCAGAGTGACAGCCTATAGTACTGGATGTTAGCTCGTGAATTGAACTCTAAAATTACATTAGATATTTCTTCAAGGGTCAGCAAAAGAGACTCAGTGGAATGGGTATCTTGTGGAAAACAATTGTTGCTGGCCTTGCTTGTTGAGTTTAGGAACTGTGGATGGTTGGCAAGGATTCTCAATTTGTCCTGGTTTGGATTAAACCTTAACAAGATGAGAAGATATGATATATCTCCGTGGTTGGGTGGTTTGCACTTATCAAGGAACCAGTTGACCTTTCAGTTCCACAGACCACAGTTACATATGGAATGCTCCCGGGCTGGAGTCCCTTACTTGGAAAGCCTTTTCAATATTCAGCTAATGCCATTACACCAGCAACTTAAAAAAACTGGGGTCCCTCTGTCTAAGATTTTCAGTTCCACATTCAGGGCCATTTTATTTGTTTGATTAGCACTCAATGATAATAAGAACTGTTCCATACAATTTATTATAGAGGTATTTTATTTTCATCTTTGATTTATTTCCTTTTGATAAAATTTTCTTCTTTTTTAAAATGATGCTTTTTTTTATGATACTGAAGATTGAACCCAGGGGTGCTCTAACATTGACTTATATCCCTAGCCCTTTTTATTTTATTTTGAGGCAGGGTCTTGCTAAGTTACTCATGATGACCTTGGACTTGCAATCCTCCTACCTTAGCCTCCCTACTTACTGGGATTACAGATGTGTACCATCATGCCTGGCTTTGATGTAATTTTCTTCTAGTATACTCATTTTTTTTTAACTTAATAACCTATCAAGGGAGGGAGATTTTAAAATTTGCTGCAGTTTTGCAAAAAAAGAAGTTCTAAAACCTTACTTGCTCATTTTATATTATTCAGATTATAGAAGTAATATGTGTTCATCTAGAGAATTAAGGTAAAAATTAATAATTACTATTAATATTTTAGCATATTTCCTTCTTAGCTCTCAGTATAAATATTTTCATCATGTTAATTTTTACATCATCTTCTATATTTGACTAAAGTGGGTATCATACTTTTAATACCATATTTTCCCTTACTATTATATCTTTAGCACTTTCATAATCTATTTAATACAGTAGTCTTTTAGAAAATTATTTATGATGACTACATAACATTGCAGTGCTCAGATGTACCTATGCACTTCCCTACTGTTAGGTATTTAGGTCATTTTCAATTTTCACTCTTATAAATAATGCTTCAGTGAACATCCATGCATATAAATCTTGTTTAATTACCTATTTCCTCTGAGTATATTTTTATGGTAGTGTTCACAGTTCTTTTTAGGTGAAATGCCATTTCTGTGGAGCTTGTTAATTCTGTAATTTAAAAAAAAATTTGTTGACAGATACACTGTATCCTGGAAATAAAATGAATTAGAGCTTCGTAGTTGAATCATTTTAAGGAAGGCTGTTAACCACCCTGGGCATTTCTTCTTCATTGTTTGCAAACTGGGGAACAAGAAATTCATTTAAAAAAAAAAAAAGAAATTCATCTCACCTTCTTTTTCCAGTTGTTGCGAAGAACAAATGAGGCAATGAAGATAGCACTTTGCAAACTATAATGCAATTTACTTTCGTAAGATTTTTGTTAATATTTCTTTTTACAACGGTTTTATTTTGTTTTTGTGATACTGGGTATTCAATCCAGGGTCTTATGCATGCTAAACAAGTGCTTTACTGCTGGCTAACTTAGCAGATGGCATAGTCCTTAGTGCCAGGGTCTTACTAATTTAACCACGTTGGTCTTGAAATTGTGATCCTCTTGAATCAGTCTCCCAAGTAGCTGAGATTAAAGACACATGCAGCTATAACCACTTACATGTAATTTTTTCTCCCAAGTGGGCAGATCACTTTTTGTGTTTTAATTTATTATAAAGCATTTTAGACAGATGGAAAAATATACAAATATTTTAAAAATTTGCACAGCTACCATCTATTTTAAGAAAAAAATTTTCATGCACTAATTATTAATCTAGCTGCTGTGTTGTACCTTTCTCTAATTCTACAGCTTCACTACCTCCTTGCTCAACCTGAGGAAAGTACTCTTCAGAATTAGGGCTTCATCATTTCTCACATGTCTCTATAACTTTGCTGGCCTTGAAGCTGCATACTTTATTTCTCTATTTTTGACTGTTATTGTTAAGATTTTTGCATCCAAATGTAGCATAATAAAATCTAAAGAATATTTTTGTCCTTCTCAGTAGACTGAATCAGATATAACTTTCCTACGTTTTATGTGAATACATGACCAGTGTAACTCCATGTACAACTACAAGAATGGGAAGTTATACTCCATGTGTGTTTGATATATCAAAGTATATTCCACATTCTACTGTCACGTGCAACTAAAAAGAACAATGAAAAAAAAAGGGCAAAAACCCCCTTTTCTTTCTAAACAGAGTTTATTTAGAGTGCATTAAGTTCAAATACCTCTTTTTTGTCTTTTATGCTACTTTTTTCAGAATTTTAGTTCTATTTCATTTTGTTACTGCCCAGATTAATTGTTATGTATGTGATCGTGTTGCCAGTATTGTTGGTGTGAATTACCCCTGTGGCCTTTGCTAGCCATTCCTTCCTGTCTCTCAGTCTTTCTTCCTGACTTATTTTTCTTTTGTCTAAGTGTCACATCTGTGAGAAGTTCCTTCAAATATTGGTGGTAAACACATTAGTTTAAACAGATGCTTTCTGTTTGGCTGAAAATGACTAACTTTTGTTCCTAGATGACACTTTATGTTAGCATTTAATTCTACATTGGCAATTATTTTCTGTGTGTATGTGTGTGTGTGTGTGTGTTTTGAGAATTGAACTCAGACCTCTAGCATGCTAAAAAGGCCACAGGACCCTATTCCTGAGCTGAACCCCCAGCCCCCTCAGCATGTTAAAGGCATCACGTCACTGTCTTGACTTTTGTCAGTGAGGAGATATCAGTGGCTGTGGAAATCTATATTCCTTTGTAGGTGATGCTTTTTACACTACTTATGTGATCTTCTCATTTTCTTTGAGGATATGCAGTATATTATGATTTACCCTGGTGTGGATGTCCTTATATTTAACCTGCTTGGTCTTAATTTCTTTAGTTTGAGCATTAGTGACTGTCAAAAGATCTGAAAAATTATCAGCTATCTCTTCAAGTATTCTGTCTTCCCCCATTCTCTATTTTCTCTTCCTTAGAACTTCAGTTAGACTTTTTGCACTCTGTTTTCTGTGTCTTGAAATCCTTATTTCCATACTTTCCATCTTCCTGTGCTGCATTCTTAGTAATGTATTTAGATAGATCTGCTAGTTAGTGGATTATTCCTTCACTCACTGAATTTGTAATTTCAATGATCTTTTTGATAGTACCTTTTTCCTTTCATGCATTTTTAGTCCACCTTCAATTCTGAAAACCCTTTGAAACTTTGTTTTAGAGTATGTATTGGTTAATACTATTATTTAATATTACTATTAGTCTTTGCCCACCATTTGCTTTTCTAGCTTATTCTCACTCATGGACCCTTGATTCTTTGTCTGTTTAGTAATTGTGGATTGTGAACTTATTTTCAGCAGTATTTAGCTGTAAGGAGCCTGGAAAGCCTAGATTATTCTGTGTTGACTAGTACTGTTCAATAGGAATTTCTACAATGATGGAAATGTTTTCTGTATGTGCTGTCCAATAATGGCCACAAGTGTCTACCAAGCACTGAAATGTGCCTCATGTGAGATACTGAAATTTTAACCTAATATTAATTTATTAAAATGTAAACTTAGTCACGTATGGTTAGTGGCTAACTTAGCAGATGGCACAGGTCTAGAGAGCTTTTGCTTTTGCTTCTTCCAAGAACACTTTGGAACCACTAATCTTGGTTTCGTTTATATTAAAATTTTGGCTTGGGATATCTCACACTATACAAATGGAAGCTTTGGTTCTGGAATTATCAGAACAGGCCTCTGGTTACACAATTTCAGGAGGATATTTTTATATATATACAAGATAGATGCATTTCTCCTATCCATCTCTCTCTTCCATTGTGGGAAGATACATTTTTATCCCACCCTTTCCTTACTATATGCAGAGTTATTTAAAAGTCCTAGCTTTGGGCTGTGGGTGTAGCTCAGTGGTAGAGCATTTTCTGAGTGTACTTGAGGCCCCAGGTTGGATTCCCAATACACACACACACACACACACACACACACACACACACACAGAGTCTCTTATTGCAATGATTGGCAAACAGCTCCTGTGCAGCAACTGTTTATGCACGTATATCTCTGGTTTTTAGCTCCCAACCCTTTTTTTGATTGCTGCAAATTTTCCCTATATTCTTGGGAGCTCAAATGGTTTCCCAAAGGGTTTGTTATACTGTATCCAACAATTATGCCGTATTGTAATAGGCAGGCACCAGGGCATTTACTCTGTCCTCTTGCTGGAAAGAGAAATGTCCCCAGTGCTTTTGGACTGTAATTTTTACTAGTGCATAGATATTGGAAGACTTTTTTCTTTTTCTTTTTGTTTGTGTTTTGGTACTAGGGATTGAACCCAGGACCTTGTGTGGACATTAGGTAAGCCCTCTACCATTGAAGTCCTTCTGATACTGCAAGTCTTTTTTGGTGGGTGTGGAGAGAGGTGTTTTTTTGATCATTAAATAATAGAAAAGGAATATAAATAAGTCCTTCTCATGGTCCATTAAATTCATGCATAAAATAGATGAAACACGATACTTTGTATTGGCAACTAAATACTATTGACTGGTCTACAGTTAGGGTTCAATCTGGTTTATGAGCAACCTGCAAGCATCCTGTTCTTGCTGCATTGAGGCACTCAGGATTGTTGATATGTGAGACACGTGCATGAAGGTCAAATTACCTTATTGCATCTGTGCAAGAAACTTGGAAGATAATAACGAGATTCAATCAGCAGGGCAGTGGGTTGTAAATTCTTTTGTTGGTTTATTACAACCAACAAAAGATGGTTTTAGTTTGATGAGTCTATTGGTGATAACTAGTCAATATAGTTTTATCCCTCTCCATTTTCAAATGCATATGTGAGTTAGATGCTAACAGAGGAAAAACAGATATAATATAAAATGAGAAGTCTAAGATAGATGATAACATGTACCAAGAAAAGTGTGGGATCACATTTGGGCTAAGGAAAAATAGAGAAGGGTTAGCAACGATGGCTCATTTTCTGAATCTTTTTTTTTTTTTATTAATACCATCATTGCAGCTGCCAATGCTCAGTGTACATTTGCTGTATTCTAGGCATAGTTCTAAAATCTTATCAATCTTTCTTTTTTAAAAATACCTTCCAACCACAATATAATGAAGTTCCATTATAATTCCCATTTCAGTTGAAGACAGATTGATAAACTTGATCAAGTTCACTCAAGTAAGCAATAAAAATGAGATTTGAGCTCAGAATCCATTGCCTCTTGACCACTATGCATCATTTTGGAAATACTTCCTAATGCTGCACATATTGATTTCTGTGATTACAGAAATTGATAATATAAGTGAATTTTTAAAGTACTCTTTCTTTTACAACATTTTTTTCTTTCTTTTTTTTCCTCATATAGCAAGAATGTCTGGATGTTGGTTTAACCATGCTATCAAAGATTTAATTTCTTTAATTGTTTTATTCCTGTCATCCTTATAATTTTTTTTAAATCCTCAAGCTTGTCTCAAGACTGCAAGATGGCTTCAGTAGCTCCAGGTGTCACATTCTGGTGTAAGGTAGGAGGAAGGGAAAAGAGGTAGCAGTAATGTCTGCCTCTTGAATGAGGAGAGGAGATGATTCTTTCTTTAAAGTTCCCATGGAGACAACCTGTTCTGCCTCATTGGATTGGATTGTGTCCCATGTTCATTCTTGGTTGCAAAATATGTTGAGAAGTTGGATTCTTATTTTCTTTTTCAGACTCTTGGGTAGAAGATAATTAAGGGAGAAGTGAGTAGGAAACAGATATTGAAATAGTAAAATACCAGTCTTTTCTGCTCTAGTTCTAGAAACTTGGGTTGCATGGAATCTGTTCGGTGAAGTGAATCTTCTGGGACTCACCTACAAGAGAATATCATATGGGGGGAGCTAAGAGGCCTACTTAGATTAGCTATTCCTTGTCCTTGCCTGTATTGGTTCAGGGCCTGAGAACATCCATCTATAGACCAAACCCATTCACTCCCAGAGCCATGCCTATGGGCGCCAGTCAGTGGCCAAGATCTGAAATTAATCTTGTCCTAACACTAGGCTTCCAAAATGTCCAGCTGAGACCCCATCTGTTTGTAGAATGTTTTAGTTATTCTCTAACTCCTATGGCTGGTCTTCAGCCTTGATTTCTTCATAATACTCCAGACCCTCCTGGCATACCAGCATGCTGGACTGAGGGTAGGACATTGGGGTGAGGTTTGTCAAGGGCTCTGCCTTCATGACATTCATTGAATCATGGAAACATCTTCCTTTGCATCAGCCACTTCCTTTCTCTGGAAATCTCTTTTCCAGATCTTTGCTTGACTGATTTTCTTTCTACCAACTCAACGGTCAGAAGTCTTTTCTGACTGTTCTCGTCCCTCATGATTCTGTGTTCCAAGGCTCTGTTTTATTTTCTTCATTGCTCTTGTCATGTTCTGGGCACCCTGAGCTAAAGCTTTAGAGATAATAGGACAGGCTGGAGCAAACTGTAGTCTGTGGACTCAAGCTGGTTTACAAATGTATGTTGCAAGTCTATGACAAGAGAAGGAGCTTCCTCTAGAACTTAAATCAACTGTGTCACCATGTCACCAAGCATACTATTTATTCAGATGACTTCTTTTTGTTTGTTTGTATTAAACTTTTTTTCTTTTGGTGGCAAGAATTTCTTTTTAAACAGAGCAGTGTGCTAATTTACATTCTGGTTTAAACTTCTCATTGTGTAGATTGTAACAGAAAGTACTTAGACTAATCACATGGAGTAAATGAAGAAGAGTCAAAAGATTAAGGAGATGAGAAGGAGTTGAAGTAAGACAAGAAAGGAGGTAGTTGGCAAGTCAGAGGTGAATGGAGACTACTATGTTTAAAAGAAAGAGGAAGAGATCTACGTGAGGGAAACAACAACAACAGATTTTTTGAAAAAAAATTTCAGTACTGGGAACTGAACCCAGGGATTCTTTACTACTGAGCTACATGCCCAATCCTTTTTTATTTTCTATTATGTGACATTGTCTTGCTGAATTCCCTGTGCTGGCTTTGAACTTGCCATCTCCTGCCTCAGCCTCCCAAGTTGCTAGGATTACAGGCGTGTGCCATCATGACTCGCAGGAATTTTTCTTTTTAAGGCTTATGTTTGCCTTAGAGAAGTTCACTGTAAAACCCATTTAAAAAATGAAAAAACACTGCTCAATGGTTTTCTGAATAGAGCAAAATTCAGAATTCTGAGAAAGATCTGTATCACGATTTCTTGTGAAAATCTCCCAAAATTATAGGGTCCCCTGCAGGAGCTAAGAAAGTCCTTATCTAATATGCATGAAGTTGGAAGGTAGGAATTCCCAAAGGCTGTCTGGGGTCATTTTGGAGCTGACATAGATCTCCAGTGTTCAATTGCCGTTGACCCTTAGCTATCTTTGACTATTTGTGCTAAAAAGTCCTCTTTTGAGATTTTTTCATTTCTATTGTAATACATTCAGGAAACATTAACAGTTTTGTAGAAATTATATCATTTAACTTTTTCACTGACAGAAAAGCAACATGATTAAACATGATAGTTAATATGGATAAAGTATAAAAACATATTTTTCTCTAAATGTCACCAGCCTAAAATTATCACCAATATTTTCATGTACATCCTTCCAGATCTTTCGCTGCACCCAATTTACTCTTTTCACCCAGTTGAAATCACACCGTGAATATTTATATCTGTTTTTCCCACTAGGCCTCATGTCAGAAGCACTTCTCTATGTCATTAGAGTTATTTATAAATTAAATGGCTGAATAATATCCCTCATTGACCTCTCTGGGGCAGTCTCTCTCCTATCTAGTCTTACTTCAACTGCTTTATAAGGCTAAAAAAATTTATATAACCATTGCACTTTTTATGGACACTTAACTTTGCTTTGATTTTTTTTTCCCGTTTTGTGTAAACACCTTTAGACCTGTCTTTGTACACATTTTGAAGAAATTAAATGATATGAACTGAGTGTATGTAAATGTGGCATGATGCATGGAAACCTTGTTGCCCTCTAGTTTTATCCTTGTCTGTTATCTTGCCCTGTATTCCTGCTTCTGTCCTCCTTGTGCTCTTGAGGTTGTGGCTGGGTTGTGGCTGTTTGCATGGATGCTTGTTGATGTGAGAAAAGATAAGGAACTAGTCAACTCTTAATGGGGTTTTTAATGTCTGCTTAGACCCTGGAATTTCTCTATCAGTGGTGTTAAGGCTTATGTTTGCCTTAGAGAAGTTCACTGTAAAACCCATTTGGACTTCTTTACCTTTCATAGCCAATCTTGGATAAAAAGACAAGAGTGAGCAGTTATCCCAATTTCACTGAAAATTCTGCTGTATCTCTATTTTTATGGCAAAAGCTTGAATTACTTATTACTTATATTATCTTGGGTCATTAGGAAAAAAAACCTGTTCTCTGACCTAATATAATTTACAAAGCTATTACATATCCTCTTTGTAGCACAAATCAGTAATAGACTTTAAAACTCTAAAAGGATGCAATTGTAAAGGAGATGATTAAGGGAGAAAAAGGAAAAAAATGAAATTGTCAAGGTTATTAATCAGTGTCCTTGCTTTAAAGTCAAGGTTTCCTGCCATGGTTTTCCAGTTTTTCCTTTTCAACTTTATCTTATTTTTTTTAATATCTTATATACATTACTTATGAAAGTGGCCCTATCTTGTTCCTAACAGGAAAGCACAATGTTAGATTTCATTTAAATAATTTAGAGAATGACTCCTTCTCTAACTTGGATGAAGTACGGTGTAGGGAACACTGTCATTTGAGTGAAAAGACTTGGTGGAGGCGAGTCCATGCTACACCATTGGTAATGGATCACTGTGTGACTCTCAGTGAATCGCTTCACTTTTTTACATATCAACAATATTGGGTTAGCCATGCCTGAATGATTTACCTTGCTTAGTCATTTTAACACAGCATAAGTCAGTGTTATATGAAAATACAAAGGGCTAATATTAGTGTAATATCATGAGATTGGTCGCTGAACATGGAATGGGCATTAGGTTCAATTTTCATGCCGTTCTTACACACCGGTAAGTCAGGAAGTCAGGTGAAAGGAAGCTGAGCCATATTTCTCATTAACTGTGAGCCAAGTATTTAGCATGAATCGCCTTTCATAATATTCCCAACCACTCGGGAGGAGCTGTGGTTCCAAAAAATGTGTAAGTTGTCCCACAGACCACAGTGCTGGTCACACAGAGAGCTGAGATTGGAGCTCAGGTTGATCTGATTCTAAATTTCATGCTTTTTCTATCAGATCAGTATTCACGCATTTGAAAGGGTAAAAACAAAGAACAAAACAAGTAGACCTTGATTTCATTATTTTCATTCTAATAGTTCTTAAATATGTACAATATATGGGTCTCTATTCCTAATAATTATAGCTCTTAAACAAATATAAAGGCAATTTTCCAGTTAACTATACACAGAAATATGGGCCAATAGAATTCTTATTAATTAACTGATTTAACATGACCAGAGATGGTGTTTTCCTAAAACCACACCAGTGCTGGCAATGTGTATGAAGTAGGGATTCTAAGATACAAGTTCTTGCAGTTGGCATGTGTCTGCCACCAAGAGTGGCATGATGTCTCTTGTGTTATTTGAACTATTGCCAAGTCTTCTTTTTTAAAATCATGCTGGAAAAATCATTTTACCTTCAGTTTTCTTGAATACAACAATTATGAATCAGGTCCACCTTTCTTCTTGTTTGCTAACAATACTTAAAATATAATCTCTTAACACAATGCATTGTAAACAGGAAAAAAAATGGACACAAAAATTACACAACATTATTAGGTTCCAAAGAGTTCATTAAGATAATCCATAATATACTTAAATGAAAGTGTCAAGACTTTTGTCAAAATATATGGTATCATTCAAGACTCAGAGATGTTTGAATTAAGCATATAATTAAATTTCAGATGTTTGGAACATTATTGCTAATGTCCAGAGAATCCTCCTCAAAGCAGCTGGCTACTGATTTGCTCATGAGCCAGGAACCCATAGGAAGACAGGGTTTGGGAGGCAGCAGGAGAGGGGCTAGGAAAATAAATATTCCCAGGTATTATTGAGCACAGTACTGCTGTGGAGCAATATCCATTGATAGAGGCAATTATGGTGCTCATCCAAACAATCTATCACCAAAGCTACAAACTGGGTCCCCAGATCCAGAAAAGCCAAACATCATTTCAGCACCAGGTATCTGAGATGAAACCTGTTCCAGAGACAGAAATCTTCTCCCTGCAACTGCCTTTCTTGTCCTCCCTTGGTGGTGAGAACCAGTCTTTTGCCATATTGGCCTGGAGACTTGCAGGTGATGATGCCGAAAACATCTGAAGAGAGGTGAATGGGAAGTCAGGGAGCTGTTCCTGAATCAAATTCCAAACTATGTGCTTCAATACCATTGGAATTGAATTTTATAATATTTGCTTTATGACTATGCTAGCAGCTGAATGGTGCAGGGTATGCGTTGTGAGGTTCCATTTCATTGAAATGCCTATTTTTTTCATTTTTAGTGAACTCACATTTTATAGTAAATTGAAGATACAAAAGTGAATAGTAATTATGGACCTGTATGTTGAAGCAGCTTTTGGAATTGTCATAAGCATGCTGAGAGTTGCTTATGGTGTTGTTAATAATTCACAGTAATGGAAAGGAGGGGATATGGGTATGAAAAATATTGTGCTTTCAAAACAACTAAAGATGGATGCAAGAAAATTTGATAAGCCCATACAAGGTGAAAGAGTGTATTGGAAAGGAGGGTCCTTCTGCTCATTCACTAACATAAAACAAAAACAAAAGCACAAACAAAATCGTACTCTGAACCTACCATGGCCAAGCACCAGTGTAGTGGTTTATAATAGTAAGGTGACTGAAAAGGAGGTAAGAGAAGGTTTGACTGGTCTTCTCAGAAATGGTCAAGAAAGGACAAAAGGAATGTATAGTGGTGTACATTTGACCTTCTGCAAAGATAGTTGTGGAACTTACTTTTTAAAAACTTCCATTGATTATGTGAAGGCATAGTACCTTGGACAGTTGAGTTCCACAAAGTTTGGCATTTTTCCTGGACAAATATATTGAGGAATAGATGGCTAAATAAATTGAAGTTAGGGAATGATTGAAAAGAAAGATTACATAGGACAGGTGAAGACAGGGGAGAAGGCTGATGAACCGTGGGGAAGTACATAGTAGATTCAGGGATCTGCTGCCTTCCTGAGATAGAATTATGGCTGAGGCTAATCAGTACAAGTGGGCCCAAAGCAGAAGAGCTGGTGGTTTGAATGTAAAGGATTGGAAATGAGGTGGTTGGGGCCAGTTCAGTCTATGATGATGTGGGTAAGGTCTAGGGTGTGGATAATGGTGTAGGTGGCTACAGTAGATGAAGGAAAGAGAATGTTGAAGGTGAGAAGATCAAGACTGAGAGACCAGGAGCCCCTTTTGTTTGCGGGGTTCTGAATATTTCTCAAGCTATGTTCTGTGGTGGGGATGGTTCCTTCAAGTCTTCTCCAGCAAACACAGGGCACGTGCACAGGGGCTGCCTTGTTCCAACCCCTGGTAAATGCTGCCCACTTTTCTATGACCCCACTTCCTAGACATAGTTCCTATAGTAGGCTGTAAGAAGTTCTGCTGCAAAGAAACTTAATTAATTTAATTAATCAATGTTGATTTTATCTTAGAACTTCTTTTTTAACCAACTGCTCATTTCTTTCTTATTCTAAAGGAATTCTATCCATCTAGACCAAAAATGATCACATTTTAGTAATAATCCTATGTGGACTTTAATTGAAATTGAATTAAACATATAATTAAATTTCAGAATAATAGCCTTTTAAACATTATTTGGTTTTATCATAAATGCCTTTCCATTTATTCAAGTACTTGAAGTCTCTAGATAAAGTTTTATAATCCCAACCCCCATACACTTATGTTCTTGAATATTTCTTGTTAATGTTATTTCTGGTTATCTTTTGTTAGGCTGCTAATATGGCAATTATCTTTTTTTTTGTTATATTCTGTACCTTTTTATTGCTGGTGTTTAAGGATACGATTGATTTTTGTATATTTACTCTGTATCTGTCTTTATTACTGAACTCTTTTATTAGTGTTAATGGCATTTTAATTGATTCTCTAAGGCAGTGTTTCCTAAGTCTTGGTAAGGTATAGACCAACTTTAAAAGGAAAAAAAATTGAGTAAACTATGATGACATAAATTATTTAAAAAATAATTAGAGAAGTGTTTCTAACATATAAGACTTATAACTAAGAATGTGTTTCTTATCTTAATAGCTCTTACTTTTATCCACAGGAGTAATACACATGCAGGTTAATGGATACAGATCCCCCCTGCTTCTCTGTTCTTCTAAAGAAGCATGCCAAAAGTTGAGGGTGGGCATTTTATTATTTTTTTTAAAGATATGGGGCCTCATTCTGTTGCCCTGATGAGTCTCAAACTCCTGAGTTCTAGCAATCCTCCTGCCTCAGCCTCCCAAGCATCTGGGACTATAGGCTCAGGCCACATATGCCCAGCTCTAAAAGTTGGGTGAACAACACAAGTTGTGTAGGAGGAATGATCTCCAAGTCAGAGAAACTGAGAGGGAACTTTTACCTTTCTACCTTTAGGCTAAGAACAGATCAAATTTACATTGGGGGCTTTGTAGATGAAGAAATGCCACCTATGGCGTTTCTTACCCAGTCCTGCACTCTTCTTTCTTACTATCAACCCTGGCATAGGCCTGGATGAGGCTCATCAAGCAGCACCCAAGTTTTTCTTTAACTCAAGACACTGGCAAAGGGGAATCAGAGTTTAGAAGCATGAAGCAACTTTCTGGTGGAAGGACATCTGAAGATTTCCTGAAAATAATTATTGGATGTCTTTTCATTCCTTGCATGCTTTTCAATCCAATCAAGTTTCATACTTCTGAATCAGTCTGGGTCATGTTTCCTTGTAAGTAATCTCTTCCTTCAGAATTTTCTTATTCATTAACAAAGGAAGTGAAATATTCCTCTAATTGTCACATCTTCAGATATCTTATTAAATCTCATTTGTAGTCTTATTTGTGTGTAATTATTTGTATAATTATGCTCTGTGTGTGTGTGTGTGTGTGTGTGTGTGTGTGTGTGTGTGTGTTTGTCTGATCTGGCAATGTCTCCCTGCCTAGAAGGAGCCTCTCCCTAATAACATGGCTCTGTTCCACTGCTTCTCTCTCTCTCTCTCTCTCTCTCTCTCTCTCTCTCTCTCTCTCTCTAAGAGACGCTTTCTACCTACTTGGTTCCTTTGATTTTTCTGGGACCTATAACTTAGAGTTAGCCTTTGCTGTGAACCAACATGAGTTCACCCTCCCAGGGATGCACAAACCACAAGGAGATAATCACAGGATGCTCAACCCTGTTTACCAACTTTTCCCCCTCGGGATCTTCAGCTCTCGCTTTCCTTCCCTTCTTTTCATACCTGTGGGACCTTCATGCTGCTGATAAATTTTCTCATTTTCCGTTGCTGGCATTATCCTGTTATGTAATGGAGACTTTCTGTGGTTGCTGCCTTTTATTATTATTCTGGCAAGATGGAGTTTGGTGCTTCTGGGGAGTGTCTGAGATCCAGTTCCCCAGAAAGCCCACTCTGACTTGGAGATGGCCTGTAGGAGTTGTACTGAGGACTACTCTTAGGGTCAACACCAGGAAGAACTAAAACAGGGCAGGAAAGAGGTGAGGATGACCTGTCATGCAGTCCTCATCAAAGCCTCAGTCAATCCCATGGGGAGTTCTGTAGCTGAGATGGCTCAGCAGAATTGTCTAGCATTGAAATAAGAGACTCACATTAACAGAGACCAGTCACTGGAGGTGCCACTGAGCAGGGGATGTGACCTCAGGGAAGGCAACTTTCCTCCATTGTGGGCAATTCCCAGAAAGAGATTTAACTGTTAGCTATCAATTGCCCAGTCTTCCAGAATCTGAAGAAATAATTGCTTCAGTACTGAAAAGGGAGCTGTACAATGCTGTCCCTACAGTGATTGCAAAAGTCTCACTATTGTTCTTTTCAACATTTGTTTTTCTTGTTGAAACTTATCATAAATGGCTAACCCTGTTGCATGAGTTTTCAATTTTTTCCCCTTTCCAAAGAAAATACAACTCTTTTAAACAATGTTAGTTGGTTTGACTTCCAGATGATACCAGGAACTTTCATGCCATGAGTGTTTATGATTAAGGAACATTAAGCAAATTCCTCCAAAGAGCTGAGCTAGATAATCCTTGATTAAATGTCCAGAATTGAACACAAACACATTCTTTGATAACCAGGATCACTCTCATAGGACCTCTCTTTACATTGTCTGCTGCCTCAGAGTGCCATACTGACCCAATAACTTTTGTCGAATAACATACTACTCCCAAATTTACTATCATATACAAAAATATGTGTAATTTCTTAAGTGTCTTAAGTTGGGGATGTATAGTCTAGGAAAAAACCCTTCACATTCATGAGATTGGGTTGATGTCAGTTGGGCAGTGGGTGAATTGATCACATGTCTGATACCTCCAATGACATCCTCCAGTGTCTCCGTATCCTGGAGCCAACTTTTAAGTCCGAGTCTCCCTCATTGTCTTTATTTTTTCCATGCCAACAGGAAACCTATGTTCCATTCTCATGCTGTTTGGTGTCTGAAGCAGTTTTTTCCATTAGATAGCTGTTTGGTTTTTGTCTTTATTTAAAACCCGGACTGAACTCAACTTTATTCTCTGATTCCCAATACCTAGCAAAATGCGAGCCTGCCAGGGTGTTTATAGATGGCTTACTGAATGAGTGGACTTACTGAAAAGTTACAGAAAGGCACAAAGTCCTTGGCCTCGTCCCATCTGCATAACCCCATTGGTTTAAAAATGTCAATGTCTTAACAATGGGAATCAGTAGAAATTGGGAAGAGTGGTGGAGAGGGGTTACTCATAACTTCAGCTATGGTATTTGTATAGAATATTGTGAATGGCTCCCCCTGAAGTTGTACAATGTGGGTGTCCCCAAAGTACCTTAGAGATCTACTTCTAGGGTTCTGTTCTTGTCCCTTGGTTTATCTATCCTTTTACACTCAAGGGAACTTTGTTTAAGCTTTCTGAGCTATAGTTTTAGGACAATACTTCCTAAGTATTTTCCTCCTTAAGCTATAGGGGAAGGAGGGGAAACCCTTTAATACTGGATGTCACTCACAGCATCCCTTTAAGGCCTTCCCTACAGCTTAGTGGTCTTCAGAACACACAGATACATCTCCAGCCAAGATCCTAGCTTTCTGTGGCTGCATACAAACTATGTCTTTTGAAGACCAACACGGCCCAGTAATTCATGCCAGCTCTTCATTGCAGGTCTTCTTTCAATGCTTTAAAAGTTAAATTTGAAAAAAAAATATGTTAATGAAACATTAGTTTGATAACCGATGCCATAAGCAAACACAGATGTAGATGTCAATCACTGAGGATGGCTATGCTGCATCTTAAATGCTTTCAGAGACTGATGAATCAGATAAATAAGATATAATTGTCTGCTTTTCTCAGCAGTATTATTAACTTGGCTTGCCACCCTCTCTCATCACATGAAATGAGACGTATGGTTTTATTTAGCATTGCAATATCAGGGATAGGTGGAGAAATCAAAAGAAAGATCCAAAAAGCTTTCTTTCTTTTTTCTTTAGATCTTTGCTTCAATCTTTCTTCTGTAAACTAATAATTTTAATCAGATTCTTGGAAGTGACAATCTGAATAGAGATTACTTAAAACTCATAAATTATCTAAATGTAATTTTTGAGACAGTCTATTTTAAATTGGCTTTTTTTTTTTAGAAAAGAAGTTGATTTAGTAAGGTGTCACATGCATGTTATATAGCACAGACTCTGAAACAACTGGCAAAACTAAAATATGCAGTGTTATCTGACTCAGACAAGGAAATTACTTCTGCATCTTCTGTGACACATAAATACATAGACTGATGTCCTGGATTATCAGCCTACAGGATTTGGGTTTGGGTGAGTTAGAGCTGCTATCTAAAATAAATGATTTTTTTTTCAGTACTAGGGATTGAATCCAGGGCCTTGCACATGCTATACAAGCACTCTATCTACCACTGAGCTACATCATCAGCCCTTTTGCTTTTGCTAAATTGCCCAGCCTGGCCTTGAACTTGGGATCCTCCTGCCTTAGCCTTCAGAGTAGCTGGGATTACAGGTGTATGCCATCACACACAGCTGAGATTTTAAAAAATTAAAGAAATCTTTCTCCTTTAATGTTTGTCCTCTTCCCTAATGAGGACTAGAAAATGGCAGAGTAAGCTCAGAGTCATTTAACCTCTCAGGAACTTAGTGTTCTCATCTGTAAAGTGGGGAGGTTGGACTCTGGGACTCTAAAGATTCCCTCTGACTCTGACATTCAGTAATCCTAAAATCTAGTCTTGATGGCCACATAGCAGTGCTTTTGTAGATTTGGAGTTCAAGGGGGCTACCCCAGAGATTCCTCCCTACCCTGCTGTCTCACTAAAGTTTCCTGGATGCTGAAGTAGAAGTCCTGTCAGTGGACAGGAGCTCCCATCCAAGGACAGAAACCTCACAGAGTAGCCCATCTCATTTATTGGACTGCACCTAGTAAAATCCAGTAGCTGGATTTGAGTAGCACCTGTTTAACTATGGGCTGCCTTCTATGGGGTGTGATCGTTTTCATTCATAGATTCTGGGCCAGGAGTGGCAGGGGAATAGGAGGCAGTCTTTATGGTTAGCACAAAGTTGTCAAAATAAGTACTTGTTTTCCCTCTTTCCATGGCTCATTCTTTTATTCATCCAACACATATTTATTGAGAGCCTGTGATACATAAGACACCCACAGGGCTGAGGACATACGGCAGTGAACAAAACTGACAAAAAAATCCCTGCTTTTGTGGGGCTATCTTCTAGCAATAGGAAATAGAAAATAAACACAATAAATAAGTGCATTGTATGCTAGAGGCTGTTTAAAATGGCAAAATGTGGGCTGGTGTTATAGCTCAGTGGTAGAGCAATTGCCTAGCATGTGTGAGGCCCTGGGTTCGATCCTCAGCACCATGTAAAAATAAATAAAGGTGTGGTGTCCAACTACAACTAAAAATAAATATTAAAAAAGAAATGGCAAAGTGTTATGGAGATAAACACAGCAGTGCCAGGCAGATGGATAATTCTGGTTGTGGGAAGGATTGTCCTCACTGAGAAGATGTCAAAGAGATTTGAAGAGAGTGAGTGAGCCATGTGAGTATCTGAGTGAGAGCATTCCAGGCTAAGGAAATGTGCCCATGCAAATTCTCCAAGGTAGGAATATTCTTGGAATCCACAAGCAGCAGTCAGGAGGCCAGTATAATTAGAAGGCAGGGATAATGGGCAGGGGTTGGGTGGGTAGGGGATCAGCTGGAGCAGAGGATCAAGATGGGCAAGCTCTCCTGGGCTTTCTACAGAATCCTAAGAACTTTTGCTTTTTCTCTGGGTGAAATTGGACCACAGAAGGAAAAGGCTGAACCAAGGAGTCACATGATCAGATTTATACTTAAACAGGATCACTGTGGCAAGAGTGCAGACAGGCCAACTCCTCAGACTGCGACTGGAAAAATCCAAGAAGAGATGGTGGCATCTTGATGCATAAGGGTAGCAAAAGAGGTGGTAAGAGTGATAACATCTCGTATATAGTCAGCCAGTGATGCATTAATTGAGTGAATTAATCAATCAGTATTCATCAAGTAGTCTGCAGTTTCAGGCACAGAGAACTAGTGAACAAGGGAATCTCTAGCAGCACCGTGAAGAAAAACAGAGTGGGTCATATCTTGGGATTCTGCAAAATGAGTGAGTGAAAGCAGTGGTTCATTTATTGCGGTCCCTGAAGAGGTTATTAAATGGTCATCCATCTGAAATCTGAATGAAGCAAAGTTGCCGTATCAAACTGTACAATGGAACATTTCCTAAGAAAGGGGACACAGATACAAAGGCCCTGTGGCAGGTGCAAGTTTGGCCTGTTCAAAGAAATAAGGAGTCCAGTGTGAGTGGGTGAGCTGAATGAAGGAGTGGGAGGTGCAGATAGAAGATGAAGTTGAAGAAGCAGATTGTTCCAAAGCAGGTGGGGGATTGTAGATCATGGGAGCGAGTTTGGATCACTGAAGGTAGAAACACTGGACAGATTGAAAGGCTGTCACTGTTCGTTATTAGATTCATCCCGTGGAGGCTGAGTGCCTGCTGTCTCCAGCCAGATCCAGATTCTCTATTCCGACCTGAGCTTTGGGACGAAGCTTGAAGCCATTGACCAGTTATGGCCTGAATGTCCATGGGTAGGATGACCATTCTAAACTTCAGGGCATTGTCTCTCCTGCAAATTTTCTTGGAGAACTTTCAAGGGTTCAGGGTAGGAGCCCTCCCCAGGGAATTCATGGGGTACACTTGGTACTACTGACCTAGGGGTCAGCTCACAAGCAGCAGATGGTGGTGAGAAATCTTTCCTGAAACCCCTGCGGCTAAGAGAAGAAATAGATTGGCCTGTCTCTCGGTGTTTTCTGTCACTTTCAAGAGCTGCTGCCACAGTCTCCATCAGTCAGAAACAGAGAGAGTTAGAGACATTGTCAGGCCCCGGAAGCTTTTTCTAAAAACATAATTGTTTAGCAAAATTGCTTTTCTCTTCTATATGCGCTCATGCTTACATAGGTCTCTTTTAGGCTGCAGGGTGCTTTACTGGAACACATGTGTCTCTCTGATAAACCAGATTCTTGGACCAAATCAATTCCTGTTTATATGAAATCTAAACAATAGGAATAACGACAACAATACAAAACTTGATGTATTTTTCCCATTAACTGTTTTGTAGATTCTTTCTGTGTATCTTTCAAAATATGATGGCTTCTTCTGATTTCAATAGTAATGCATTTTCACTGCAGAAGAGTTGGAATGCAGAAAAATTTCATAAACAGAATAAAACGATCCATAATCCTATCACCTAAAGATAAGCTACAGTGAGCGTTTTGATAGGGACTCTTCTAGTCTCTCTTTATCTCCTTTCTTTTTCTCTCTCTTTCCCTCTCTTTCTAATATGAATACTCTCTTTAAGAAAGTCAGGGTCATATTATAAGTAATTTGGTAACACACTTTTTCATCATAAGTCTATTCGTCAACCTTAAATATTCAAGACCATAATTTTTAATAACTTTTTGAATTGTATCTTCTGAGGTTATTTTTTAATTTTTTTATTTTAACAATTCTGGGGTTGAACTCAAGCGCACTCTACCACTGAGCTACTTGCCTGGGTCCTTTTATTTTTTGTTTTTTACTTTGAAACCAGGTCTTGCTAAGTTGCAGAAGCTGACCTTGAGCTTGCATTCCTTCTACCTCAGCCTTCCAAGTCTCTGGGATTGCAGGCACGCACCTCTGCCCTTGGTTATGTACAATCATTCTTTTAATGTTTAATATTTTTCAATGGAAATATTGTGATGATTTTGTTTGTGCATTTTTGTGAAAACCTCCATTATTTTTCTTAGAACATTATATAATGATTAAAGGAAATCAAGTGCACTATTTTAAAATTCTCATTAACTTAAATTGTTAAACCTAACTTGTTCATAAGAATTCAGAACATTCATTTGCCCCAGTAGTGGTAAGTGCTTCTACTGTCTCCGGGTAGGCTCCTCTTATAGTAGAATTTTTAGTCTGCTAATTTTGTAGGTAAATAAATGAGAGCCCAGCAGTTGTTTTAATTTACATATTGTGATTATTAACATCTTAAATATTTCCATATGTGTATTGTGCATTTACATTTCTTTTGTGAATTGCAAATGCATGAGCTTTACCCATTTTTGCATAGGTATATTCATCTATGACTTTTTTATTTTTATGCCTTAAGAATATGTTCAGTTATTTCCTAGGTTCCTAATTTGTCTTTTAATTTTGTTTGTGGTGTTTCTGGATTGACAGAAGTTTTTGATTTGCATCAAACTTTAAAAGTTATCATCCTCGTTTCTTTCTTTGCTTTTATAATGAGACAGGCATTCCTCACTGGTGGAATATTTTAATTTTCCATTATTTTATAGTTTAGTTTTAAATAATTCAGTTTTCACTCATGGTTTACCTAGCATTGTGGTGTGATATAGGGCCTAGCATTATTTTTTTCCTCTAATGGTTGACCAAATGTACCAAAACTCTTTGTTAAACAACCCTTATTTATTGCTGATTTAAAATGTCACTTATTACATGAAAAACTGATGTATACCTGGCGCAGAATTTTAGTTTTTGTAGCTTTGTATGGTGTTTTTACTATCAGGCTGTAATAGTTTTCAGTTTGAATTTTCTTTCCTTTCTTCCTTCTTATCCTTTCCTTTAAAAATTGTTTTACTCTTCTTCGTTAATTTTTCCAGAAGGTGTTTATAATAGTTAAATCAAATTTCAAAGACACATTTTCATTGAAATTGCTTTACATTTATAAATTAAGGGGATGTGGCTCAAGTGGTAGAGCGCTCGTCTGGCATGCGTGCGGCCCGGGTTTGATCCTTAGCACCACATACAAAGGTGTTGTGTCCACCGAGAACTAAAAAATAAATATTAAAAAAAAAGAATGTTGAGCACAGGGACAGCTTATAGGAACGGTGTTTCTTTTACAAGTCTACCTCCATATCCCTTAAGAAAGTTTTGCAATTTTTTCTTATATACCTTGCATATTTCTTTATGAATCTACTACTAGGTATTTAAGCATATGGGTCACAATTATGAATAGAGGTTTTCTTCTGTTATTTTTTTCTAACAGATTGTTGGTTCTATTTTGGAAGGTTATTGACTATGATGGTTTTATTTTTCAACTCATGCCTAATGAAGGAGGTACGAGGGAGAGGTTGATTAAACCTGGCCCCAGGGGTGACCGGGGGCCGGGTTTATGCCTCTCATAAGAGAAAATACCTGTACATAGTTCTACCTCTTTCTTCATTATACTAAACATATATAAGCTAAGCAAAAAAAAGTACTTTTCAGTTATTTAAATGATTCTTTTTACTTTTGCTAACAGTGAAGCTGGGACAAGAAGGCTAGAAGGGATTTTGATTTCTACTGTGTATACTTTGGAATATTGGAATATCTCAATCAATGTATTGGTAACTGCTAACAGTTACTGAGCACTATCACCAGTCCAGGCATTGGGCCAAGCACTGAATATAGAATCCTGCATTTCATCTTCACAACATAATAATGAGGGAGATATTTTATTATCTCCATTTTGAGGGTAGGGAAGCTGAAGTAAGAGAGGTCCAGTAGTTTACCCAGGTCATAGGAACAACAGGAACTAGAGTCAGACTTTGAAGCCAGGCAGGGCAGTCCATAGCCTCATGGATGCTAAGCTATGTTGCTCCTGCATCCTGCCCCCTTGAGAGTTCCTTACAACAAATAATATGATATCCTGTGGGCCATGTCACTAGACATGATATTTGCAAATATTACTTCTGTATTAATTTCTAGAAGTCAAATTTATTATACTTGGGATGCAGGCTATTTACTGCAGCAGAAGAATAGCCCCTCGGAGGTGAGGAGCTTTAGGTCTCTGCTTAACTCTTCCATCTAATTTCTCCTGTGACTTATTTAGTCACCTTCCTTTTCTGACCTCAGTGTCATTATCTAAAAAAAATGATGGTGGATTATGTAACTTCAGGAACTTCAACAGCCTGTGATTATAATACAATCTTCTGGGAGACCTACTGTTTAAGGGGGCATTCATTTGAGACAGACTATATTTTCATGCTGAGCACAAAGCTTATTCTTTTAATTAATCAGTTGCTTTAGCAAGCTCTTCTCTCCATCAAATTCTGTTGCATTTTTTATTAGAGTTGAAAATAAATGTTCCTCTAAAACATAAATGCTCACCTAATGAAAACTTCAGTATTTGCCAATTGATAGAACCTTTGAATATTAGAACCAGCAACTCCACCTGGCATTCTCTAGCACTGTAAAGGAAACCTAAACTCTGCAATTCGGACTTACTTTCTGAGTTTATATGGTGAGTGGATGGCAGAAATGTGAGTCAAAGCACATTTCCTTCCAGCTATAGTCTACAGAGATTTCCATTATGAAAATACCTGGATTGCAAAGGTCTGAAATATTGAAAGTATTTTAGGAAAAAGGGTAAGAAAAGGGGTTCAACCATTATTCCTACTCCCTTACCCCCTCCAGACACCAAAGGTGTGAAAATACTTTGTGTACAATTAGTGACTTACAAAATTGTGCTCTATATGTGTAATATGAAATGAACTGCCATCTTGTATAACAAATTAGAATAAATAAATAATTTTTAAAAGATGAAATTACAGGCTCAATTTAACGCTTGCTATACAATAAAATCACCAAAAAACTTTAAAAATTAAAAAATTTTGCAAATGCAAATTTTTGAATGAAGAAAAACATACAAGAAGACATTTTATAAAAGAAGAATATAAAGGGATTAGTAAAAACTTAAATTTCTCTGATAATCAAATATATGCAAATCAAGACTATTATAATTAGATGCTGTTTTCCATTCTACTGAATAAAAGAATAAGATAATGACTGCACTAGCCAGGAAATGGACTTCCTCAAAGTTTTATTTTTGGAAGTGGAGGAGAACTATTCTTTTAGCAGAGCAATTTTTCAGGATTCATCAAATGTCTTAAGATTTTGCATGTCTGCTGAGCCAGCAAATCTCAGTATTAGGAATTTATCTTTAGGATATGATTATCATTGTACATAATTAATGTATGGATGTTTATCCACCTGTTTACAGTGGACAAAAACTTGAAATAATGTCTAGAAGCAAGAAACTGGTCAAATTCATTAGTGTATATTTACATAACCCAAAAAGGTAGTCTTTAAGATAATATTTTAGAAAATATGCAATGAAAGAGAAACAAATACTTGGTATATTATTGTGTCTATAAAAAGCAGGAGAGAATAGGTATTCCATGAAATCCATCTGTTGAAAAATTGTATCAATATTTATAAATATATTGCCAAATGTTAAAACTGGCAATCCATTTAGAAGGACTTTTAAAATTCTACCTGCCTGTTTTGTTTTATTTTTCTAATTAATTTCATATCAGGAAAAAAGGTAAAAGTACTTGAATTACTTCTGAAGACATCAAAATGATTTAAAGAAACTGATATTATTTTTCTTTATACTTTCTCTTATATGCAGAGACTGTTCTTTTAGAACCTGCTCTGTCAATTGTTTACCATGTTTCAACAAAAGGAAGTTGAGATTGAGCTTAAAATCTAGGCTATTGAAAACCCAGAGTGTAAGCAATGTTTTTATGTACAAGGCCATGTTCTCTTAGGAGATATTAGCACTCACCAGTGACATAGCTCCCATAATATGTAGTGGCTGAACTCATGGGCAGAGGGGACAACTGTGGGTACAGGATCTCCTATGCAGTGTGTCAAGTGAAGCAAATTTGTAAAAAATTGCTTCCTGGTTTACACATAGGGATTTGTAAGTTCATTATGAATTTTTTAAAAAAATGAACCCAAGTACATTTTGAGATACATAATCTAAAATGTTGTATTTTTATGTTTCTATTTTCCATTATAATAAAAATAGTTTGAGCCTGACAGTCATCTTCTGAAATGAAAACATGATCTAATGAAATGACATTTCCTAAGCTTTAAATGAAGAAAACATTTGGATTAACTTGTTTAAATCAAATTGTCCTTTTCTTTTGCTCGTATTAGTGAGCACGCTCTGCGTAATTTCTTGTTTCACTGCGTTGTGTGCTGACATTTGTCTTAGAAGTGGGGTGCGAGATGTCTTAGATTGTTACTCTGCTTGCATAGTGACATGCATGTCTCTGGTTGCCAAAACCCAAACGGTGATGGCATTTGTATTTATCCTGTGCCAGTGAAACAAGGCGATTGCCCAGATCTAATATGAAGTTTGCTTTCTCATTCTGAACAGTTCCAAATGCATCTTCTGTTGGCTTGGGAGATGCACTTAACTGAAAGGTAGCCATGGATTATTTGTATAAACAGGGCTTTGGAACTCTAGAACAGAGCATGACAATGTGACATCTAGTTTTGGTGAGCGTGTTTGTTCTTGCATGAAGGCATCAGAGTGACCGACTGCCTGTGGGCTTGCCAACAGACTTATAGGACACATTCCTTTCTTCTCCCTGTTTTCTAGTGGTGTTATCTCTGATTTTGTGTCAAGTTCCAGAATAAGGTTTCTCTGCAAGGGGAAAATTAAATTTCATTGAAAATGAACCCAGAGACACCTTTGTTGGACAATGGCCATGTTACCTGGTGTTCTGTGGTTGAGCTGTCGTCCTTTGCATTCTTGGCATTTAATGCTAGGCTGGGCACAGGATGAATTGCGAAATCCTGCATCAGTCAGGGATTGGTGCAAATAACACTCTTCTCAGTGGTAGAAGGAAATTTTTCCTTACCTATGTTCTATTAATGTGCTACCCATTTCTCTGATTATTTACTTTCTAACTTATGTGACAGTTACTTTTCCTTAACTCTATATCCACATGGGAATTTTCTAAGCTTCCTCAAGGCACAGACCAAGTCTCATTCAAATTTTTATCTACAGTGCCTAACCTATAGTTAATACTCATAGTTAATATTTGCTACATTTGTTACAGAGTATTTTGAGATTTCCCATATAATTTTAGTATAATTTTTCTACATTCTGAATCTAAGAGAGCCTTTGTCAGATTCTTCTTTTACCTTCACTCTCCAGGAAGAATCTTTCCTGCTTTCCTGGATTTAATCCTGATTAAACCAAAGGGCACCCCAAAAGAAAATCTTAATTACCCTGTTGTACTATTTTATTTCACCAAGCCAAAGAAAGCCCAAGGTGAACAAAGATACTTCATCCATTCAGAGAAATTAAGAGCCTTTGACTTTGTGAGGTGTATCCGGGTCTGAAAGTGATTAACATAACATGGCTGGATTCCCATACTCTACAGGACAGTTGTCATCTATTCTCAACCCTATGGGACCCTGGGAATGACAAAACACAGGCATGAGTAAATAAGTCTGCCAGTCACCAGTGCTTCTGTCATTGCTACCACAGGAACTAAGTGGAGTAGGCTGTTGCTGGGTCAGAGGTCAGATCTGTGCTCTTAATTTTTTTAAATCAGCTCATCTTATGTCACCTTTAAGAACCCATTTGCATGGGCCTAGCACACTGGTGGCCATAATGAAGAATGCTTTATGCTAATGATCCACATGGGATTAGGCAAATTAGTTAGGTAAATAAGACCTTAGTGTCACTCTCTGCATCTGCCTCTGCTGTGAAGGTCATGTTTTCACCATTCATTTTCTTAGCTCCAGCCTCACTTAGCATAGATGTGGCTCTGGACTCACAATCTCAATCTCCACTCTGCTACATATTAACTTTGGGCAAGCTTAAGCAAGTCACTCAACTCCTAGTCTCACCTTCCCTTTCTTTATAATGGAAATGATATTGTTCATAGGATTATTGTGAGAATTAAATTGTATAATACATGATAAAACCTTAGGAATTATAAGAACTTAAAAATTTTGCTATTATTATTATTATTAATCAGCTATGATATTTGGCCTTCTCTAAATATTTGGATCTAATGGGGTTGGTGTATGTGTTTTTATATAACATTTCAACGGAGTTCTTGTTGTACTGGCTGACATCTGGTGAAATGTTATGTTATTGATTTCAGCATCCCATTATGTACCAAATAATGAACCAGTGTGTAGGGAAGAGTAAAATACAAAGGAAGAAAATTCTTGAATTGTCTAGGACCAGCTCCATTATCTCCACTGAAAGTGCTGTGTTTCTAGACCCCACCCCCACCCTTTCTTTTTTAGACCTAAAGGGACTTTGATAAAGCAAAGCCTGTAAACCAGCCTGAAACTGCTATTAGGTTTGTTAGTTCCTCCTATTGTATGCACAAGCCATGGATTTAAACCCCGGGGAATTCAACAGTGAACAAGACACTGTTGTACCACACTGGCTCTCCTGTGGTGCCTTGCTCAGGAAATGTTAGCTCTCCTTGGTGCTTAGAAAGGACTTACAGTGAAAAGAAGATTGTTCTCTCATACACTCCTGATTTTGCTGTGGATGTTAGAGAGGCAGAGTTTCCTTACTCTGCACCTCTGGAGAACTGGAGATCATGAGACTTCTGCCTCTTTCCCACTGTCTCCTTCAATTGGACCTACCCAGGTTGGAGACATACTCTGAGCCATGTTTTTATAAGATGAGGTGAATCTGCTCTGTAGGATGGGTTATGCCCTTTTGAACTAACTAATACCCCCTTCCTCCAATCCTTAGCCTTAGGTTTTATACTTTCTCTCCTTGAAGAAAGTTAATTAGGTCAGGCACACACCTGTAATCCCAGCAGCTAGGGAGGGTGACACATGAGGTTTGAAGTTCAAAGCCAGCCTCTGCAACAAGGCATGGCACCTGCCTGGCACACTGAGGTGCTCACCAACTACTTAGCTTTGATGTCCAGAGTTTCTACTGGGGTTTTATTATGAGGCACCATTGATAGAACTACTGGCCATTTGACTGAACTCAACCTGCAGCTTCCTACATGCCCAGGCAGTCCAGCAGGTGCAAAGTTTCAGCCCTGTAACCGTGTGTTTAGTTTACTGGTGACCAGTCTTCATCCTGAAGTTATCTGGAGGTCCATCATGAGTTGTGTGATGCAGGGGCCTCATGAATAATAAAGACACTTCTATTACTCGAGGAATTCAAGGGTTTTATAAGTTCTGTATGAGGAATCCAAAACAAAGACCAGACAGAATCTGTCGTATTTAACAGATTGAGAAGCCCTGTGTGTGAAGAGCAAAAAGGCTGAGTCCCCTTTCAACACGTGTTTATTGAGCTGCCAGGCATTGATCTCTACATTTGAATATTAAACATCAGTGAATATCAAATAACCCTATATTCTTAGAACTCGTATTCCAGCAGGTGAGACAGACAACAGAGAAATAACAACAACAAATGTAGCAAAACCAGTTACAGAGGGTGATGGAAGGTGTAGTCGTGGGAGAGAGCAGGAGTAGAACGGGGATGGCCAGTGTTGATGTGGTGTGAGTGGCAATGATGGGTGGCAAGGTAGGACTTGTAAGAGTGACATGGAAGCAAAGACTTGAAGGAGGCGAAAGAGTTAGTTCTTGGAGAAGAATATTCCAGGCCAAGGAAATAGACAGTGTAAAGGCCTAAAGACAGAAATGTTCCTGGCATGGTCAGAAAACACCCAGAAGGCCATAGTGCTCAGAGCCATGAGTGAAGGGAAGAGGGCAGGAGAGGAGTAGAGGGGCAAGGAGCCCGGTCCTATGGGGTTTTGTAGACCGTTGTGTGGATTTTGCCTGAACTCTTACATCTGAAGATTTTTTTTAATTGATTATTTAAAACATTACATAGCTCATGATATATCATCTTTCATACATTTGACTCAAATTGGGTTTTGAACTCCCATTTTCACCCCAAATACAGATTGCAGAATCATATCTGTTACATATTCACATTTTTACATAATGCCATATTAGTGACTGTTGTATTCTGCTACCTTTCCTATCCCCTACTATCCCCCCTCCCCTCCCCTCCCCTCCCATCTTCCCTCTCTACCTCCCCTGCTGTTGTTCAATTCTCTCCCTTTTTTTCCCTCCCCCTTGCCCCTCATAACCTCTTATAATTTTATGTATCATTGAAGGTCTCCTACCATTTCCATATGCTTTCCCTTCTCTCTCCCTTTCTCTCCCCCCATTCGTCTTTGTTTACTGTAGTCTTTTCCTCATGCTCTTTCTTCCTGTTCTGTACTTAGTTGCTCTCTTTATATCAAAGCAGACATTTGGCATTTGTTTTTTAGGGCTTGGCTAGCTTCGCTTAGCATAATCTGCTCTAATGCCATCCATTTCCCTGCAAATTCTATGATTTTGTCATTTCTTAGTGCTGCATAATACTCCATTGTGTATAGATGCCACATTTTTTTTTATCCATTCATCTATTGAGGGGCATCTAGGTTGGTTCCACAGTCTAGCTATTGTGAATTGTGCCGCTATAATCACTGATGCAGCCGTATATCCCTATAGTGCGCTCTTTTAAGGTCCTCAGGGAATAGTCCAAGAAGTGCGATAGCTGGGTCAAATGGTGGATCCATTCCCAGCTTTCCCAGGAATCTCCATACTGCTTTCCAAATTGGTCTCACCAGTTTGCAGCCCCACCAGCAGTGTAGAAGTGTACCCTTTTCCCCACATCCCCGCCAACACTTATTGTTGTTTGACTTCATAATGGCTGCCAATCTTACTGGAGTGAGATGGTATCTTAGGGTAGTTTTGATTTGCATTTCTCTGATTGCTAGAGATGGTGAGCATTTTTTCATGTACTTGTTGATTGATTGTATGTCCTCCTCTGAGAAGTGTCTGTTCAGGTCCTTGGCCCATTTGTTGATTGGGTTATTTGTTATCTTATTGTTTAATTTTTTGAGTTCTTTGTACATTCTGGATATTAGAGCTCTATCTGAGGTGTGGGGGGTAAAGATTTGTTCCCAGGATGTAGGCTCTCTATTTACCTCTTTTATTGTTTCTCTTGCTGAGAAAAAACTTTTTAGTTTAAGTAAGTCCCATTTGTTTATTCTTGTTATTAACTCTTGGGCTATAGGTGTCCTATTAAGGAATTTGGAGCCCGACCCCACAATATGTAGATTGTAGCCAACTTTTTCTTCTATCAGACGCAGTGTCTCTGATTTGATATCTAGCTCCCTGATCCATTTTGAGTTAATTTTTGTGGATGGCGAGAGAAAGGGATTCAATTTCATTTTGTTGCATATGGATTTCCAATTTTCCCAGCACCATTTGTTGAAGATGGTATCCTTCCTCCATTGCATGCTTTTAGCCCCTTTATCAAATATAAGATAGTTGTAACTTTGTGGATTAGTCTCTGTGTCCTCTATTCCATACCATTGGTCCACCTGCCTGTTTTGGTACCAGTACCATGCTGTTTTTGTTACTATTGCTTTGTAGTACAGTTTGACCTCTGGTATCGCTATACCTCCAGATTCACACTTCCTGCTGAGAATTGCTTTTGCTATTCTGGGTCTTTTGTTTTTCCATATGAATTTCATGATTGCTTTGTCTATTTCTACAAGAAATGCCGTTGGGATTTTGATTGGCATCGCATCAAATCTATAGAGAACTTTGGGTAATATCGCCATTTTGATGATGTTAGTTCTGCCTATCCATGAACAGGGTACATTTTTCCATCTTCTGAGATCTTCTTCTATCTCTCTCTTTAGGGTTCTGTAGTTTTCATTGTATAAATCTTTCACCTCTTTTGTTAGGTTGATTCCTAAGTATCTTATTTTCTTTGAGGATATTGTGAATGGAGTGGTTTTCCTTATTTCCATTTAAGAGGTTTTGTTGCTGATATACAGGAATGCCTTTGATTTATGCGTGTTGATTTTATAACCTGCCACTTTGCTGAATTCATTTATTAACTTTAGCAGCTTCTTTGTAGACCCTTTTGGGTCTGTTAAGTATATTATCATGTCATCCACAAATAGCGATAATTTAATTTCTTCTTTTCCTATTTTTATGCCTTTAATTTCTTTTGTCTGTCTAATTGCTCTGGCTAATACTTCGAGAACTAAATTGAATAGAAGTGGAGATAGAAGGCATCCCTGTCTTGTTCCAGATTTTAGAGGGAATGCCTTCAGTTTTTCTCCGTTTAGGATGATGCTAGCCTGAGGTTTAGCATATATAGCTTTTACAATGTTGAGGTAAGTTCCTGTTATTTCTAGTTTTTCTAGTGTTTTGAACATAAAGGGATGCTGTACTTTGTCAAATGCTTTTTCTGCATGCATCGAGATGATCATATGGTTCTTGTCTTTAAGTCTATTGATGTGCTGAATAGTATTTATTGATTTCCGTATATTGAACCAGCCTTGCATCCCAGGAATGAATCCTACTTGATCATGGTGCACAAGTTTTCTGATATGTTTTTGTATTCGATTCGCCAGAATTTTATTGAGAATTTTTGCATCCAAGTTCATTAGAGATATTGGTCTGTAGTTTTCTTTCTTTGAAGTATCTTTGTCTGGTTTTGGGATCAAAGTGATGTTGGCCTCATAGAATGAATTTGGAAGAGCTCCTTCTTTTTCTATTTCTTGAAATAGCTTGAGAAGTATTGGTATTAATTCTTCTTTGAAGGTTTTGTAGAACTCCGCTGTATACCCATCCGGTCCAGGGCTTTTCTTGGTTGGTAGTCTTTTGATGGCTTCTTCTATTTCTTCCTTTGTTATTGGTCTGTTTAAATTGTGTGTGTCTTCCTGTCTCAATCTGGGAAATCATATGCCTTAAGAAATTTATCGATATCTTCACTATCTTCTATTTTATTGGAATATAGGGTTTCAAAATACTTTCTAATTATCTTCTGTATTTCTGTAGTGTCTGTTGTGATATTGCCTTTTTCATCCCGTATGTTAGTAATTTGAGTTCTCTCTCTCTTCTTTTCGTTAGCATGGCTAAGGGCTTGTCTATCTTATTTATTTTTTCAAAGAACCAACTTTTAGTTTTATCAATTTTTTCAATGGTTTCTTTTGTTTCAATTTCGTTGATTTCTGCTCTAATTTTAATTATTTCTTGTCTTCTACTACATTTGCTGTTGTTTTGCTCTTCCTTTTCTAGGTTTTTGAGGTGTTTTGTGAGTTCATTTATTTGTTGTTTTTTTCTTTTTTTGAGGTAAGAACTCCAAGAAATGAATTTCCCTCTTAAAACTGCTTTCATTGTTTCCCATAGATTCTGGTATGTTGTGTCTGTATTATCATTTGACTCTAAGAATTTTTTCATCTCCTCCTTTATGTCTTCCATAACCCATTGATCATTCAATAACATATTGTTCATTTTCCATGTGATGTAGGATTTTTCCTTCCTTCTTTTATCATTGATTTCCAATTTCATTCCATTATGATCAGATATGGTGCATGGTATTATCTCCACGCCTTTATATTTACTAAGAGTTGCCTTATGGCATAATATATGGTCTATCTTTGAGTACGATCCATGTGCTACTGAGAAGAACGTGTATCCACTTGATGATGGTTGATATATTCTATATATGTCGGTTAAGTCTAGGTTATTGATTGTGCTGTTGAGTTCTATAGTTTTTTTATTCAGTTTTTGTCTAGAGGATCTGTCTAATGGCGAGAGCGGTGTGTTGAAGTCACCCATAATTATTGTGTTGTGGTCTATTTGACTCTTGAACTTGAGGAGAGTTTGTTTTATGAACGTTGCAGCTCCATTGTTTGGTGCATACAAATTGATGATTGTTATGTCTTGTTGGTGGATGGTTCCTTTTAACAGTATATAGTGTCCTTCTTTATCCTTCTTGATTAACTTAGGTTTGAAGTTGATTTTATTCGATATGAGTATGGCCACTCCTGCTTGCTTCCGAGGGCCATGTGAGTGGTATGATTTTTCCCAACCTTTTACCTTAAGCCTGTGTATGTCTTTTCCTATCATATGAGTCTCCTGAAGGCAGCATATTGTTGGATTTGTTTTTTTGATCCAGGTTACTAGCCTATGTCTCTTGATTGGTGAGTTTAGGCCATTAACATTTAAGGTTACAATTGAGATATGATTTGTACTTCCAGTCATGCTTCTTTATGTATTTATTTTAGTTTGGCTAGTTTTACTTTTTGGTTATTTTCCTCCCCCTTTACTGAGACACCTCCTGCTGTTAGTTTTGGGCACTATTTTTCAATTCCTCTTCTTGTAGTGTTTTGCTCAAAATGCTTTGCAGAGCTGGTTTTCTTGCTGGAATTCTTTTAGCTATTGTTTATCGTGAAAGATTTTAATTTCATTGTCAGATTTGAAGTTCAATTTTGCTGGATACAGTATTCTTGGTTGGAATCCATTATTTTTCAGCGTTTGAAATACATTGTTCCAGGATCTTCTCGCTTTCAAAGTCTATGATGAGAAATCGGTCGTTAACCTAATTGGTTTACCCCTGAATGTAATCGGCCTCTTCTCTCTCGTAGCTTTTAATATTCTCTCCTTGTTCTGTACATTGGCTATCTTCATAATTATATGTCTTGGAGTTGGTCTATTATGGTTTTGAATGTTTGGGGTCCTGTAGGCTTCCAGGATTTGGCAATCCATTCCATCTTTCATCTCTGGGAAGTTTTCTAGAATTATTTCATTTAATATGCTGTCCATTCCTTTGGTTTGAATCTCTGTGCCTTCTTCTATCCCTATGACTCTCAAATTTGTTTTTTTTATGACATCCCATATCTCTTGAATAGATTGCTCATGGGATTTAAGCATCTTTTCTGTGTTGACTATATTCTTTTCAAGTTGATAAACCTTGTCTTCATTATCTGATGTTCTGACTTCTACTTGATCAAGTCTATTTGTAATATTCTCGTTTGAGTTTTTAATTTGGTTTATAGTTTCCTGCAATTCTAGGATTATTGTTTGATTTTTTTTTTAAGATCTCTATCTCCTGGTAGAGCTCGTTCTTTGCCATTTGAATTTGTTTGTTTAATTCATTTTCAAAATATACATTTATTTCTTGGACTTGCTGTCTCATGTCTTCTCTAATATTCCTTTCCATTCGAGTTAGGTATGCCTTGAGTTCTTTCCCTATTCCTGCTTCTGATGTTTCTATCCTCCTGTAGAATTGAGTTGTCTTGCATTGTTTGTACTCCTTTTTTCCCTTGTTTTCTCATGTTGTCCACGTTACTTTCCAGCTCTATTTGATTGTCGTGTTTCTGCTCTCTTCTATAGATTTGTTTTGTTTCTGTATTACTCTGATGTCTCTCCTTTGTGTTGTTAAACTATGCCTGCTAACGTGGATTCCGCTGGGAAGGAATTCCGACGTCCGAGCTCCAGTGAGGACACTACTCTGCTATGACAGGCCCCAGTCTCCTTGCCGGGGTGTCCTAATGGGGGGGTGTGACTGGACTGTCTCTGTGTGGTTTCAGCTCCCGGTCATGGCAGGCGGGTAGACTCCAGCCGCCCAGTATCACAGGCCGCGGGCAGGTGATCAGTCGCCAGCGGGTGGGCGTTCTCCTACCGCCCAGTTACACGGGCAGTGGGTGAACTGTCGCCGGCGGGCCTGCAGTTTCCAGCTGCCCAGTCGCGAGGGCCTTGCCTCTAGTCCCCTGGTTTCTCCTGCTAGTCTTGGTTTCTCCTGCTAGACCAGATTTCCCCTGAGTGATGGTTCTCCGCAGTTCAAACTGTACTCTGGGCCTGCCGTTTGTTGGGTGTGGAGGGTGGCTATTGGGAACCCCGGCACTCTATTGTTTTGTTTCCCTTGTGGGGGATAGAACTGTACCGCTTCCTTCCCTGTCTGAAATCCCGTACTCAGCCCAGGGGTCAGTGCGGGCTTGGCTGGCGGGATTTCACCATGTCGCAGCCACTTATCTCCCTGCTTGCTAGTTAATCCCTTCTCTGTGGCGCCACGTCTTCTGTAGCCGCGGGGCAGGCCGCGCGAATCAGACAGCCTGGATCTCCGGGGTCACACAGTTGGCTTTTGGGATCCCCGGCACTCTATGGTTTTGATTTTTTCTGCTTGCCCCTCCCCCAGCGCTGGCTAGACAGGTTTTGTTTTGGCTGCTGATGGGAGGGGGGGTTGAAGGTCAGGTGCCTCTAGTTTTCCCTTAGTCTTTATGTAGGCTCACTGTGATACTCCCTCCCCCGGAAAGCCTAGGAGAGATTTTATGCGAATCCCCCGATGTATGGGGGCTGAGCTGGGTGACACACACCTGTTTTGTTGTTGCAATCTGTCGGAGAGTGGCGGTGGATACTTCAGCTCTCCAAGATGGTGGCCGCTGATTGCCTTAGTGGAGTGTCCCTTGTGGGGGATGGGACTGTACCGCTTCCTTCCCCGTCTGAAATCCCAAACTCAGTGCGGGGGTCAGTGCAGGCTTGGCTGGTGGGATTCCACCATGTCGCAGCCACTTCACATCTGAAGAATTTTGAGCAGAGGACCTGACTTCCTTTTGGAGAGGTTCACTCAGTCTGCTGTGAACCAACTATACAGAGCAAGAATTGAAGGGAGACCTAGTTTGAGGTAGCTGTCACTATTCAGGTACAGGATGACAATGGCTTAGAAGAGGGTGATAGGAGAGGAGGTGGTAAGACGTAGTCCCATTCTGGACCTATTTTGAAGATAGAGCCAATTGAACCTCTTTAGAAATTTGAGGGATTGAGTGGTCAAAGATGAGACTGGGCACTGGCTGCCTCCTGGGCTGTGGTCAGGAATTCTGAGTGTAAGCAGAGGAATGGTCTGGTCACATTCACATTTTAATAAGGTCCCTGGCAGGACTGTGAGAGAAGGATGGGAGGGAGAAGCGTGGATTCTAGGGAACTCCTTGTAGGTGTTAAGCATTCTTGCAGTACAGGGCCTACTGACTACCTAGTAATCATATTGAAACATACCCATATCCTCTATTAAAGAACTTTTTATTTTTGCTATAAAATTTAAAAGTTTAATAATTTTGCTTTTGGAATTATTCATTCTGGTTCACACATTTTATTCATGATTGACCTCGATCTCTCTCAGCAATCATGTGTTCTCGGGGTAGGTGAGAAAATCTAACCTACAAATTGTTTTGAGATATAAAGATAGTTCTGAGAATTGGTGAATTTAATAATGCTTCATTTAATGATTTAATGATATGTTTTGTAGACCAATCGACACCTGTAATACTGAATTTTATTTTTGTAATTTTGATGTAGAGTTTAACAGTTTATAAAACTGATACAGGAGTGCATTTTGTAGACAAATTGACATATATTAATATTGATTGTGCAGGATTATTTTGTTATTTTGAGCACATTTTTCAAAATAGATTTTAAAGGATTTTATAGACCCCTAAAGAGTTTATAGGCTCATAAGCCTAATGGATTAAAGAACTGTGGATACCAGGAGAACAGTTAAGGAACTATTATCTGAGAGACCTTTTAAAACATCTGATTTCTACTGGCTTCAGGAGGGCAGGATTTTAGGGAATTCCATGTGTATAAAATACCCTAGCCTTTGTTGGTAATTTTGACAGTTATTTTTCAGAATTCACTTTGTGTCTCTTGGCCACACTGATCTTGGATTTGCAGCCACCCTAACCTTGGATTTGCTTGAATGAATTGAAGATTTTTCTCCTTGACTCAATTTGTGAATAATATGATTGGTCTGTTCATGTCACTTTGGAAGCATTTTCTACCTTGGCTCTGTAAGGATGTTTAGAGAATTATTAAGAGGCTCAAAAAACAGATACAAAATATTGATTTTGTTTTCACCACCCTTGATAATGGATTCCCTTTTTATTTTCCTGGTAACCTGGCATTTGATTATTGCATGTATTGAGGTCAAAAAGAAGTCTAGTCCTGGCTGTATTATATAGGGCTAGATGTTAACTGTGGAGAAAGTAATTCTAAGGGGGCACCACTTGTTTTAACTCCAAATTCACTTCCAGTTATTATAAAACAGGGCAAAAGGTTTTGCAATGAATCTGAAAAGAAATGTCTTTTCACCATTCAACTGCATAAGTGCTTTGTGATTAAATGTTCTGATATTCTCTGTGCTACAGAAGAAAGAGGAAATATCAGTTAAAAAAATCAAACTAGAAATCTTCAAAGATCAAGCATCTTTCCCTTATTGTTCAAAATGCTCTTATGAGGGCCATTTATAAACACTTGTTCCTTTGTAGGGGAATTCATCCATATCTGCCCTACATGTCCCTAATGCATTTGTAATTTTGAATATTACAATTTTTCTCGCCTTTTCCTTAGTGGGATTCCTGGTTTCACTTTTAAATGAATATAGTTCATCAGATTTGATTGTTCTCTTGTGCTCATTTGCTTTGGAGTCCTTGCTGGTAATGAAACAAAAGGCTTTTCAGGCTGGATATCTGAGTGACAAATGATAACACCCTTTTCCCCTTTACCTTACTTCAAGCTGCCAATCTCTCCACAAAACCACTGTCTCCCACTTCTCTTGGTGCATGCTTTCATCGCTCTAATACAGAAAACCTTAAGAGTCACTTTTTGGAATTGCAATTGCATTCATTGTCTGATCCCCCCCCGACCCCTGCATACTTTTACATTGACCATTGTCCTGAAAGTATTTTACTTTCTTCTCCTAGTGTTTTAGTGGAGTAGGTAACAGGTTTCACTGCTTTTGTTTTTATTTTGTTTTCAGTATATCCTGAAAAAAATATAGAATGAAATAATGAGAAAAAGTATGAGCTGTGGAGTTACTTTTTAAAAAATTTTTTATTTGTGCTAATTAATAACACATGACAGTAGAATGCATTTTGACACATCAAACATAAATAGAGGAAGGGACACTCCGCTAAGGCAAACAGCGGCCACCATCTTAGAGGGCTGAAGTACCCACCGCCACTCTCCGACAGATTGCAGCAACAAAACAGGTGTGTGTGACCCAGCCCAGCCCCCAAACTTAGGGGGATTTCGCATAAAATCCCTCCTAGACATTCAGGGGGAGGCAGTATCAGAGTGAGCCTGCATAAAGACTAAAGGGGAGCTAGAGGCACCTGACGCTCAACCCCCCCTCCCATCAGTGGACAAAACAAAAGCTGCCTAGCCAGCGCTGGGGGAGGGGCAAGCAGAAAAAATCAAAACCATAGAGTGCCGGGGATCCCAAAAGCCAACGGTGTGACCCCGGAGATCCAGGCTGTCTGATACGCGCGGCCTGCCCCGAGGCTACAGAAGGCGTGGCGCCGCAGAGAAGGGGTTAACCAGTCAGCAGGGAATTAAGTGGCTGGGACACGGTGGTATCCCACCAGCCAAGCCCGCACTGACCTCCGGGCTGAGTTCGGGATTGCAGTCGGGGAAGGAAGCCGGTAAGGCCCCGCCCCCCACAAGGGACACTCCGCTAAGGCAAACAGCGGCCACCATCTTAGAGGGCTGAAGTACCCACCGCCACTCTCCGACAGATTGCAGCAACAAAACAGGTGTGTGTGACCCAGCCCAGCCCCCAAACTTAGGGGGATTTCGCATAAAATCCCTCCTAGACTTTCAGGGGGAGGCAGTATCAGAGTGAGCCTGCATAAAGACTAAAGGGGAGCTAGAGGCACCTGACGCTCAACCCCCCCTCCCATCAGTGGACAAAACAAAAGCTGCCTAGCCAGCGCTGGGGGAGGGGCAAGCAGAAAAAATCAAAACCATAGAGTGCCGGGGATCCCAAAAGCCAACGGTGTGACCCCGGAGATACAGGCTGTCTGATACGCGCGGCCTGCCCCGAGGCTACAGAAGGCGTGGCGCCGCAGAGAAGGGGTTAACCAGTCAGCAGGGAATTAAGTGGCTGGGACACGGTGGTATCCCACCAGCCAAGCCCGCACTGACCTCCGGGCTGAGTTCGGGATTGCAGTCGGGGAAGGAAGCCGGTAAGGCCCCGCCCCCCACAAGGGACACTCCGCTAAGGCAAACAGCGGCCACCATCTTAGAGGGCTGAAGTACCCACCGCCACTCTCCGACAGATTGCAGCAACAAAACAGGTGTGTGTGACCCAGCCCAGCCCCCAAACTTAGGGGGATTTCGCATAAAATCTCTCCTAGACTTTCAGGGGGAGGCAGTATCAGAGTGAGCCTGCATAAAGACTAAAGGGGAGCTAGAGGCACCTGACCCTCAACCCCCCCTCTCATCAGCGGACAAAACAAAGGCAAACAGCGGCCACCATGTTAGAGAGCTGAAGTATCCACTGCCACTCTCCCACAGATTGCAACAAAACAGGCCCAGAGTATAGCTTGAACTGCCGAGAACCATCACTGAGGGGAAATCTGGTCTAGCAGGAGAACCCAAGCCTAGCAGGAGAGAACAGGAGACTAGAGGCAAGGCTCTCGTGACTGGGCAGCTGTAAACTGCAGGCCCGCCGGCGACAGTTCATCCACTGCCAGGGTAACTGGGCGGTAGGAGAACGCCCTCCCGCTGGCGATGGATCACCTGCCCACGGCCTGAGATACTGGGCGGCGGGAGTCTGCCTGCCTGCCACGACCGGGTGCTGAAACCAAACAGAGACAGTCCACTCACACCCCCCCATTAGGGCACCCCGGCAAGGAGACTGGGGCACGGCATAGCAGAGTAGTGTCGTCACTGGAGCTCGGACGTCGGAATTCCTTCCCAGCAGAATCCACGTTAGCAGGCATAGTTCAACAACACAAAGGAGAGACATCAGAGTAATACAGAAACAAAACAAATCTATAGAAGAGAGCAGAAACACGACAATCAAAAAGAACTGGAAAGTAACGTGGACAACATGAGAAAACAAGGGAAAAAAGGATTTCAAACAATGCAAGACAACTCAATTCTACAAGAGGACATAGAAACTTCAGAAACAGGGATATGGAAAGAACTCAGGGGATACCTAACTCGAATGGAAAGGAATATTAGAGAAGACATGAGACAGCAAGTCCAAGAAATAAAAGTATATTTTGAAAATGAATTAAACACACAAATTCAAATGGCAAAGAACGAGATCTACCAGGAGATAGAGATCTTAAAAAAAAATCAAACAATAATCCTAGAATTGCAGGAAACTATAAGCCAAATTAAAAACTCAAACGAGAATATTACAAATAGACTTGATCAAGTAGAAGTCAGAACTTCAGATAATGAAGACAAGGTTTATCAACTTGAAAAGAATATAGTCAACACAGAAAATATGCTTAAATCCCACGAACAATCTATTCAAGAGTTATGGGATGTCATAAAAAAACCAAATCTGAGAGTCATAGGGATAGAAGAAGGCACAGAGTTTCAAACCAAAGGAATGGACAACATATTAAATGAAATAATTCTAGAAAACTTCCCAGAGATGAAAGATGGAATGGATTGCCAAATCCTGGAAGCCTACAGGACCCCAAACATTCAAAACCATAATAGACCAACCCCAAGACATATAATTATGAAGATAGCCAAAGTACAGAACAAGGAGAGAATATTAAAAGCTACGAGAGAAAAGAGGCAGATTACTTTCAGGGGTAAACCAATTAGGTTAACGACCGATTTCTCATCACAAACTTTGAAAGCGAGAAGATCCTGGAATAATGTATTTCAAACGCTGAAAAATAATGGATTCCAACCAAGAATACTATATCCAGCAAAATTGAGCTTCAAATTTGACAATGAAATCAAAATCTTTCATGATAAACAAAAGCTAAAAGAATTTGCAGCAAGAAAACCAGCTCTGCAAAGCATTTTGAACAAAACACTACAAGAAGAGGATTTGATAAATAGTGCCCAAAACTAACAGCAGGAGGTATCTCAGTAAAGGGGGAGGAAAACAACCAAAAAGCAAAACTAGCCAAACTAAAATAAATAAATAAAGAAGCATGACTGGAAATACAAATCATATCTCAATTGTAACCTTAAATGTTAATGGCCTAAATTCACCAATCAAGAGACATAGGCTAGTAACCTGGATCAAAAAAACAAATCCAACAATATGCTGCCTTCAGGAGACTCATATGATAGGAAAAGATATACACAGGCTGAAGGTAAAAGGTTGGGAAAAATCATACCACTCACATGGCCCTCGGAAGCAAGCAGGAGTGGCCATACTCATATTGAATAAAATCAACTTCAAACCTAAGTTAATCAAGAAGGATAAAGAAGGTCACTATATACTGTTAAAAGGAACCATCCACCAACAAGACATAACAATCATCAATTTGTATGCACCAAACAATGGAGCTGCAACGTTCATAAAACAAACTCTCCTCAAGTTCAAGAGTCAAATAGACCACAACACAATAATTATGGGTGACTTCAACACACCGCTCTCGCCATTAGACAGATCCTCTAGACAAAAACTGAATAAAGAAACTATAGAACTCAACAGCACAATCAATAACCTAGACTTAACCGACATATATAGAATATATCAACCATCATCAAGTGGATACACGTTCTTCTCAGCAGCACATGGATCCTACTCAAAGATAGACCATATATTATGCCATAAGGCAACTCTTAGTAATTATAAGGGTGTGGAGATAATACCATGCACCATATCTGACCATAATGGAATGAAATTGGAAATCAATGATAAAAGAAGGAAGGAAAAATCCTACATCACATGGAAAATGAACAATATATTATTGAAGGATCAATGGGTTGTAGAAGACATAAAGGAGGAGATGAAAAAATTCTTAGAGTCAAATGACAACACAGACACAACATACCAGAATCTATGGGACACAATGAAAGCAGTTTTAAGAGGGAAATTCATTTCTTGGAGTTCTTACCTCAAAAAAAGAAAAAACCAACAGATAAATGAACTCACACAACACCTCAAAAACCTAGAAAAGGAAGAGCAAAACAACAGCAAATATAGTAGAAGACAAGAAATAATTAAAATTAGAGCAGAAATCAACGAAATTGAAACAAAAGAAACCATTGAAAAGATAGATAAAACTAAAAGTTGGTTCTTTGAAAAAATAAATAAGATAGACAAGCCCTTAGCCATGCTAACGAAAAGAAGAAGAGAGAGAACTCAAATTACTAACATACGGGATGAAAAAGGCAATATCACAACAGACACTACAGAAATACAGAAGATAATTAGAAAGTATTTTGAAATCCTATATTCCAATAAAATAGAAGATAATGAAGATATCGATAAATTTCTTAAGGCATATGATTTGCCCAGATTGAGACAGGAAGACACACACAATTTAAACAGACCAATAACAATAGAAGAAATAGAAGAAGCCATCAAAAGACTACCAACTAAGAAAAGCCCTGGACCAGATGGCTATACAGCGGAGTTCTACAAAACCTTCAAAGAAGAATTAATACCAATACTTTTCAAGCTATTTCAAGAAATAGAAAAAGAAGGAGCTCTTCCAAATTCATTCTATGAGGCCAACATCACTTTGATCCCAAAACCAGACAAAGATACTTCAAAGAAAGAAAACTACAGACCAATATCTCTAATGAACTTGGATGCAAAAATTCTCAATAAAATTCTGGCGAATCGAATACAAAAACATATCAGAAAACTTGTGCACCATGATCAAGTAGGATTCATTCCTGGGATGCAAGGATGGTTCAATATACGGAAATCAATAAATGCTATTCACCACATCAATAGACTTAAAGACAAGAACCACATGATCATCTCGATGGATGCAGAAAAAGCATTTGACAAAGTACAGCATCCCTTTATGTTCAAAACACTAGAAAAACTAGGGATAACAGGAACTTACCTCAACATTGTAAAAGCTGTATATGCTAAACCTCAGGCTAGCATCATCCTAAACGGAGAAAAACTGAAGGCATTTCCTCTAAAATCTGGAACAAGACAGGGATGCCCTCTATCACCACTTCTATTCAATTTAGTTCTCGAAGTACTAGCCAGAGCAATTAGACAGACAAAAGAAATTAAAGGCATAAAAATAGGAAAAGAAGAAATTAAACTATCGCTATTTGCGGATGACATGATAATATACTTAACAGACCCAAAAGAGTCTACAAAGAAGCTGCTAGAGTTAATAAATGAATTCAGCAAAGTGGCAGGGTATAAAATTAACACGCATAAATCAAAGGCATTCCTGTATATCAGCAACAAAACCTCGGAAATGGAAATAAGGAAAACCACTCCATTCACAATATCCTCAAAGAAAATAAGATACTTGGGAATCAACCTAACAAAAGAGGTGAAAGATTTATACAATGAAAACTACAGAACCATAAAGAGAGAGATAGAAGAAGATCTCAGAAGATGGAAAAATGTACCCGGTTCATGGATAGGCAGAACTAACATCGTCAAAATGGCAATATTACCCAAACTTCTCTACAGATTTAATGCGATGCCAATCAAAATCCCAAAGGCATTTCTTGTAGAAATAGACAAAGCAATCATGAAATTCATATGGAAAAACAAAAGACCCAGAATAGCAAAAGCAATTCTAAGCAGGAAGTGTGAATCTGGAGGCATAGCGATACCAGAGGTCAAACTGTCCTACAAAGCAATAGTAACAAAAACAGCATGGTACTGGTACCAAAACAGGTGGGTAGACCAATGGTACAGAATAGAAGACACAGAGACTAATCCACAAAGTTACAACTATCTTATATTTGATAAAGGGGCTAAAAGCATGCAATGGAGGAAGGATAGCATTTTCAACAAATGGTGCTGGGAAAATTGGAAATCCATATGCAACAAAATGAAATTGAATCCCTTTCTCTCGCCATCCACAAAAATTAACTCAAAATGGATCAGGGAGCTAGGTATCAAATCAGAGACACTGCGTCTGATAGAAGAAAAAGTTGGCTACGATCTACAAATTGTGGGGTCAGGCTCCAAATTCCTCAATAGGACACCCATAGCCCAAGAGTTAACAACAAGAATAAACAAATGGGACTTAATTAAACTAAAAAGTTTTTTTCTCAGCAAGAGAAACAATAAAAGAGGTAAATAGAGAGCCTACATCCTGGGAACAAATCTTTACCCCCCACACCTCCGATAGAGCCCTAATATCCAGAATGTACAAAGAACTCAAAAAATTAAACAATAAGATAACAAATAACCCAATTAACAAATGGGCCAAGGACCTCAACAGACACTTCTCAGAGGAGGACATACAATCAATCAACAAGTACATGAAAAAATGCTCACCATCTCTAGCAATCAGAGAAATGCAAATCAAAACCACCCTAAGATACCATCTCACTCCAGTAAGATTGGCAGCCATTATGAAGTCAAACAACAACAAGTGTTGGCGGGGATGTGGGGAAAAGGGTACACTTGTACACTGCTGGTGGGACTGCAAAATGGTGAGGCCAATTTGGAAAGCAGTATGGAGATTCCTGGGAAAGCTGGGAATGGAACCACCATTTGACCCAGCTATCGCACTTCTCGGACTATTCCCTGAGGACCTTAAAAGAGCGCACTATAGGGATACGGCTGCATCAATGATTATAGCGGCACAATTCACAATAGCTAGACTGTGGAACCAACCTAGATGCCCTTCAATTGATGAATGGATAAAAAAAATGTGGCATCTATACACAATGGAGTATTATGCAGCACTAAGAAATGACAAAATCATAGAATTTGCGGGGAAATGGATGGCATTAGAGCAGGTTATGCTAAGCGAAGCTAGCCAAGCCCTAAAAAACAAATGCCAAATGTCTGCTTTGATATAAAGAGAAAAACTAAGAACAGAACAGGAAGAAAGAGCATGAGGAAAAGACTACAGTAAACAAAGACGAATGGGGGGAGAGAAACGGAGAGAGAAGGGAAAGCATATGGAAATGGTAGGAGACCTTCAAGGATACATAAAATTATAAGAGGTTATGAGGGGCAAGGGGGAGGGAAAAAAAAAAGGGAGAGAATTGAACAACAGCAGGGGAGGTAGAGAGGGAAGATGGGAGGGGAGGGGAGGGGAGGGGGGATAGTAGGGGATAGGAAAGGTAGCAGAATATAACAGTCACTAATATGGCATTATGTAAAAATGTGAATATGTAACAGATGTGATTCTGCAATCTGTATTTGGGGTGAAAATGGGAGTTCAAAGCACAATTTGAGTCTAATGTATGAAAGATGATATATCATGAACTATGTAATGCGAGAAATAATCAATAAAAAAAAAACATAAATAGAGTATAACTTCTCATTCTTCTGGTTGTACATGATGTAGAATCACAACAGTCATGCAGTCCTTATGCACATAGGGTAATAAGGTCCAATTCATTCTACTATCCTTCTTGGCCCCCATACCCCTGTCCCTCTCTTCACTCCCCTCTGCCTAATCTGAAGTTACTTTATTCTTCCCAGCCACCCCCCCCCAGTTATTGTGAATTAGCATTCATATATCAAAGAAAATATTCAGCTTTTGGTTTTTTGGAATTCACTTATTTTGCTTAGCATAATATTCTCCAGCTCCATCCATTTACCAGCAAATGCCTTCATTTCTTTCTTCTTTAAGGCTGAGTAATATTCCATTGTGTATACATACCACATTTTCTTTATCCATTCATCTGATGAAGGACACCTAGGTTGGTTTCATACTTCAGCTATTGTGAGTTGAGCTTCTATAAACATTATGCTGCTGTGTCACAGTAGTGTCCTGGTTTAATTCCTTTCGGTATAAACTGAGAAGTGGGATAGTTGGGTCAAATGGTGTTTCCATTCCAAGTTTTTAAATTTGCAGGTTTTCTCTCCTTTGGGTACGTTGAGCAAGTTGATGTATGTCTCCTTCTACTTATCATCTTACTAACTGGTAACATAAAAGTTGCTATTGTTCATTTAATGTGAATTGAGAACTTCTGTGTTCTAGGCAGTATTTTGGGCACTGGGTGTATGAATAAATAGAACCTGTGCCTTCTTAGATCTTACTTTTTATTAAGACTTGAATGAGACATAATATGAGACCCTGTACCAACTAACAATCCCCAAATAACATGTCATTTCCCTGCCCTTCACTCCCCCCACAGTAAGGAATTAGCTTAGTGAAAATTTTAGTTTTTCATGCCCACCCAGGGATGCCTCCCAAATATTTTTTATTGTTTCATTGCTGTTGGTTTGTTTTCAAATCTGAAAGGGGAATTTTTGGTGAAGTTGTAGTTTTTAAACCTGAGAGTTCCTAACAAGAACACGGAAAGCAAGTGATCAAGGGAGAATTCTGCCCAAGGCCACGGAGTCAGTAAATAGAGTCAGATTTGAAGTAGGACCATTTAAGTCAGATGTCCTAGATTCTGACTGCTTGAGAGAGTTAAAGCCTTCTAAAGTTTTCAGACACGATATTTTCTGTAAGTCTTGCATTTTATTTTTATTATTTTTATTTTTATTTTATTTATTTATTCTACTTTGTTATATATGACAGCAGAATGCAATTCAAGTCATATTACACAATTGTAGCACAATTTTTCATATCTCTGGTAAGTCTTGCATTTTAAAGTAGTGTTCCAGCTCCTTGGCCCAGTCTGGCATGAAACACCATCTCTCTCATGGAGTAAGGCCTGCTTTGCTGAAACCTTCCATGTATTGGGATGAAGATGGTTTAAAATTCTCATAGAACTATCTCCAGGAATGACAAAGGGAAAAATTGAGGAAGGAATGTTGCAGATAGGAATTTCCCTCTCCATTTAGGAAAAAAAAAATGCATTAGTAAAGGAGTCTGAAACAACCTGGAGGCAAATACTAAATGCTTACAGGAGCAATGGCTTGGTATATACCACAAATAAAATCTGCTTCTAAACCTCTACAGTCTATGTTCTGTAACAGATTTGTTTCTTGGTCTAGAATTATATTCTATAACAATTTTCTCCAAAAGATACATCACTTTCCTTGTTTTAAGTAGAGAGAGATTTATTCATTCTGGTGGGATGGATTTGGGGTATGTCCTTGACCCTTGACCAGGATGAATGCAAATCCCTGTAACAGGAAGTGCCCTGCTTATAGATCAAAGGAATGAAGTAGACCATGACGGCTAATGTTTCCAGAGTACTTCCATGTGGTATGTTCTGTCTTATACCTTTTACATATATTACTCTATTTAACTTCAGAAAAAAATATTCTCCCCATCTTAGACATAGAAATAAGGAGCATAACTAATTTCCCCAAAGCCATAGAGTTAGTAAGTAGAAAGTCAGATTTAAAGTAGGACCATCTAAGTCAAGTCTACTCTTTTCCACTTTATCAGATAAGTGATTGATAATTCTATAAGGACTAGACTCCACTGACTGGCCTGGAGTAAGTACAGAATTGAATAGTAACTCTCTTCATAGGGTGGACTCTCATTCTCCTCTTACTTCTCTTTGTCCAATGAAATGCACATATGCACATCAGAATGCAAACTTATATGCAAACTCACAGAAATGCAAATACCTCTTTATAAAAAGATCAGTGGGTACAGTCAGTAGGGGGAAATGCTAGGTTACAACCAGTGTCTCAGCTATGAAGAGTTAAAAGAAGGAGAAAAGACAAGGCTAGTCAGCTGAAAATGAACACTGTATACTATTGACCAATAGTTTCAGGAGTCCAAGTGCCTCTAATAGCTGAGTAGTGTGGCTGGAAGTGAATTGAATAAATACTCAGGGCTCCATCGATTGAGCAGGACTGCCCTTTGAAAACCTTAAGTTTCCTTCAAGGCATCTCTCCGGGGCCTCCTAAAGTGCTTAATGTTTATTAAATAAATGAGGTTGTTGGGTCCAATGAGTCCCTGAACTAAAGTGGTGGTAGAGAGAATGGATTACTTCTGAGCATATGTATATAGAGAGACACTCATATTCCTTTAGAGCCCTGAGAGACTGAAATCCCACAGAACACAGCCAGACGCTGCTTCACGCAGAACTTTTTTTCTTGTGGAAGCACTCCATTTGGCTCTAAGGACCTGAAAGCAATGAATGTCTCTCTCCACTTGGCAAGAACAGAAGGGCTTAGAAACAGATGTATTGGGAAACAGATGTATTTGTTCTTCAAGTCTTCTGAGTGGTTTGTAGCATTGAAAATTGTTACACACTGTTCCTTGCATTTGTGGTAAGGGCTTTTAGAAGCTGTCAACACTCCTTAAATATCTCAACCAGTGTAGTCTTGGGAGCATTATTGCTGCCTGACACCTAGCTTAAAGGTGTTACCAGCGGGAGGAGGACAGGAGGAGAAGCAGCATGGGAAGTAAAGTCTATCCATTTGTTCCTCCAAAGCCCAACTTTCTATGAAACAGTTATATGACCTGATGTTATTTTATTGAATTTATTCTTCTACACAAAGTGTTGAGGGCATTCATTATTACTTTTTAAAAGTAAATTGATTTGGGGTTTGATGAATTATTTGGAAAATTTTAGTATCTTTCTTGGAATGATTGATACTGTAGGCTGAGAATCACCAATTAAAGGCAAGAAGGGTATATTGGAAAAATATATGCATGTTGGAGACAGAAGGTCAGACTTTCATCTCAATCACTACTTACTGTCTGTGTGACTGTTTGGGAAAGTCATTTCATCTCTCTGAGCTTTCAGATCACTATAAACTTTTTCAAAAGGTGAAGTATGTGAACACAATGCATAACACACAGTAGGTGCTCTACAAATCTTCAGTTTTCTTAATTTCTTCCCTTCTTTCAGATATAGAGGTGGTCTTGGACAATGACAGTGTTTTCAGGGGACTTTGTAGTCAGTTAAATTGAAGGAACAAAATAATTTTCCTACCTCAAATGACAGGTTTGTCCATGTTACACCAAGTGGCTTTCTTTCTGGGTCATTCTGGAGTTTTTTAAATTAAAGAAGCCCGATTGCAGTGAATAGGGATTGTGATTCGAATGTGGAGTCTTCTACTAAATTAAATGAGAAGAAGCTGGTTATATACTAATATCCATATAAATTCATTCTCATTTGGGACTTTCTGATTTAGTGAGGTAGAAGATTCCAGAAATTGCAATGCCCTTTGAAACAACGGAAGCTTTTGAAATTGATAGACTTGATGTTTGAGGATCCTAGGTGTACTTTAAACTAGAGTACTGGGCTGAGGTTGTGGCTCAGGGATAGAGTACTTGCCTGGCGTGTGTGAGGCCCTGGGTTTCATCTCTAGCACTGCAAACAAAATAATAACAAACAAAAAGCAAAACAAAAAAAAGCAAAACAAAAATTAGAGTTCTTTATTCTCTCCAAGTGGAGCTGTAAGTTTGGCTCCTCAGAAACTGAAGTTAGAGTTGAAAAATGTTGAACAGGATGATCTAACAGCAATATGTGTGTCTGTTATGGCTGCTTCAGGGCTCCAAAAGTATATGCCCTCTTTCTGATTTGAACATGACTATAACTACAATGCCCAAAGCAAATACTCAAGAAGAAATATTTAATAAACTATAGCTATCTTTCCCTATTTTGCAAAAAAATACATTAATGCACAGAAAATGCTTATTTGAAAGTCTTGCTTCCACCTTTTTTTTTCTTAATTAATTTTGGACCCTGTTTTTTCTTACCTTGTATAGAGTCTGGCGTGGGCTGAACGTAAATACACAATTCAGTGCAATATTATTTGAGTATAATATTTCATTAGTTCATGATGTGTTATATAGAGCCCTATAGCATTAAAATAAGCATCTGAAAACTCCCAAGAATCATTATTCAAGATCTGAGCCTGAGGATGTATTAAAAAGTATCTCCAAATATGAGCAATCAACCAGGTTAACTGTTAATAGTGCCTATCTAGTATGATTCTTTTGAAGATTAAGTAAATAAATCAGAAGTGTATGCCCTCTTTCTGGTTTGGGGAAGGGATCATATCTGGTTTGAACATGACTATAATTGCAATGGCCAAAGCAAATACTCAAGAAGAAATACTTAAGAGCATCAACAGATGATGTAGGTTAAATATTTAACAACATGTCTAGTATGTATTGATATCTCTATACTAAGGATGATATAATAACAATAATAAAACTCATTTGCACGAGTTTACTGCATTCGCTGAAATAAAAAGCTACAAAGAACATTTTGTAGCTAAGAGGAGGACTGGGTACCTTTAAAATGTCATTTTCCAAGTCTTCCTCCTAACATCCAAAGCCCTTTTCATATAATCAGTACAGCTTTGGACAAGTCCCTGGCTAGCTTATCCAAAAGTCCAAACCTTGAGGACTTTGGTGTTGTGCTACTAGACTGTTGAGAGTTACTCAAGGAAGCAGCAGGTGGCTCATGGGCCAGACAGCTGCAATCAAAGCTTGACTTTAAGGGGGACAAGTTGGAAAGGTCTTTGAGTCCTTTGTCTCAGTTGGTGACTTACCAAGATAATCATTCCAGAAAGCACCTTCATTTCCTTCTCTTGAAGAATGAGACTCTTAGAATGAATATATTTAAGCTTTCTCTTGAAATTGGTGTCTGTTGTTTGCCTAGGGTTTCTTTTGTTGCTGATGACTCAATTTTTCTTACAACAGCGACTGGGTCTCCATCATGTTGCCAATTTGATAGCAAAAGTCCACGAGAAACAAAGAAAGTTGCAAGCCATAATCTTCTCATTGTCAGGAGAATAGATTTCCCTTTAACCAATATATGCAGAAGATGATGAATTTAAACTAACAGCTAAGATAGCTTTATGACGTTTTGGTCTATTAGCTTGTTTAGCTTTTTGGTGGAAGCTGTTAGTCTCTAATGTGGCAGGTGAATTTCTGGATAGCTGGTGTTGCTAATAGCCAAATGGCTCACAATAATCAAGTCAATGAATGTGGGAATTATTAAACACAAGTGCAGTGGCCTGGAATAGAAATGCTGAGTGCTTCTAAATTACTCCACTGTTATTTGAAGGAAATAGCAACCCAAGTTAACATATCAAAACTACACACGACATAGTTCTCTGACTGTTATTGTCCTGTATAGGGTGATATCTGGATTTTATTTATAATTCCCAGGTAAGTTTTTTTTTCTCCCCCGCTGCAGAACTCTGACTTGAATTCCATTTTCATTTTAAACATCAATAGTTCATTGTGTAAGAGCATTCTTCGGCCTGAAAGTTCTTGGCATTTTCTATGAGGAATATAGCACAGTAACAATTCTTTATACGGATGGGAGAAATAAAAAATGACAGACTAAAGATAGGTGGTTAAGTTGTAACAAAACCCGGCATATAAAGCTTGGCAGAGATTTATACAGAGACAGAACTACTGTTCAGCCAGAGAAATCAGCAAGGAGGAACCGAAAAAAGAGTGAAAAACGTATGCTTCAAAGCTATAATGAGACGTGGCTGCCTCAGGCAACATCAATAAGGAATAACATGCCCTAATTTTGTTGTCTCAGAAGCAAAACATTTCTTTTTCTGTTGATTATTCAGAATATGTGCTATTAGCCATATGTGTACATTTCAGTCAGCAGTGCAGCTGTGACCCACGTGTCATTAGCATGTGTTCTCCTTCCTGCTCCAGTACACAACACCCACAAGTTGTGTCCCTGACCTTCTAGTCTGACTTGCTCTTTCCTCCCTCATTTCCCCATCATTTATAATATCAAGGGTCCCTGAACCCTCCCTGTCTGGGCAATGTCTCTGCCTTATTCTTGTGGCTTGCTGACATTGTACGCTTCTCACTGCTAATTGAATAGAAGATGCTTCAGAGCCAAGCTTCCCAACACCTGGAAATTGTCTTGAGTCTGTCTAGCATGGTTGCCTGGGGAGCAGATAACAAACCTCAATCAGCAATAGAATTTTGTAAATAATCTTTGATGGTCATCATGGGTCACCTTTGAATAGATGGGATTCATCTATAGTCTCAAAAAGAAAGAATCAGAGATGCAATGGCCATGATGGTTTGCATATTTCTTGAATGGAAGATGGGAAAATACAGATATGAACCAAGTTTTGGTCCATTTCAGTCTGACAGTTTTGGGAATCTGTGCTTGGTATCTATGGTTATCAGCAACTACAATTTATCTAATGAATGGGTTGACAATTTTCAAGTTGAGTGCTTGTGAGTGGCTCCATGTTGAGCCAAAGGAGTTGCTAGTCCTTTGGATCTGCAAGTCTTAGTGGACAGGCAAGACCTTCATGCCCAAAGTCCAGACCTAGCATCCCAGTCGTGTGAAGGACTACCTGGTAGTATATGAAGGCAATATAAGCTCACAGAGGTTATTATGAGCAACACAGGCAGGAAAGGCTTCCTAGTGGAAGTAGCATTAGCAATAACATTTTAAGGAAGTAAAATGAAAAGAGTAAAAATGTTCCACTGTTTTTGTTGCTTCATCTTTGAATAATATATTTCTAAAATTATTTTTGTATCTAGGCCCAACCAATTCATTATATTTATAATTGAAAATAAATAAATATTTCCCATCATCTTTTGGGAAATGTACAAAAGAGCAATTTTAAAGAAACTTCAACTAAACAAAAACAATTAGACTGGAGAGAAATGTCAAACTACATTCTCCCAATAGCTGTTGAATATAAAGTAATTAGGGATTAATTTTTTAAATATTTATTTATTTTTAATTGTAGTAAGACACAATACCTTTGTTTATTTATTTTTATGTGATGCTGAAGATTGAGCCCAGGGTCTTGCACGTGCTAGGGGAGCACTCTACCCCTGAGCCACATCCTAGCCCCAGGGATTAATTTTTTTTTTTTTAAATCATATACTGAAGAACAAGAGGGAGGCTGAAAAAGCCAGAGTCTTCAAGCCTCATAAGTTGAAGATAAGTACTTGTATTAAGTCACATTTTTTAAATATTTATTTTTTAGTTGTAGTTGGGCACAATACCATTTATTTATTTATTTATTTATCTATCTATCTATTTATTTATTTATTTACTTTTATGTGGTGTTGAAAGTCGAACCCAGGGCCTCACACATGTGAGGCTAGTGCTGAGCCACAACCCCAGTCCCTTAAATCACACTTCTAAGAGATCAAGGATCTTGCTGTTGAAAGTGTGATTCTGGGACCTATACCAACAGCATCATCGGATCTTTTAAGAAATGCAGAATATGAGGACCTGACCTGATTTACCAGTCAGATTGTCCATAGTAAAGAGACTTTCAGGTCAATTGTATGTACTTTAGCATTTGAGAAGCACTGTTGTAGGAAACAGCATTGTTCTTGTGTGGACAGCCTGCTATAAGATACAGTCAGTTGGGCTGGGGATATGACTCAAGCTGTAGCACGCTCGCCTGGCATGTGTGCAGCCTGGGTTCGATCCTCAGCACCACATACAAACAAAGATGTTGTGTCCGCCGAAAAACTAAAAAATAAATATTGAAAAAAACTCTCTCTCTCTCTTTCTCTCTTAAAAAAAAAGATGCAGTCATCTTACCTATCTGAAAATCACTATAATCACCCTGGTAACATTCCAAAATGTGTATTATTTTTAAAATCAGTAACAGATCTAAAGAATCAATAAGTTGGAGGCTGCAGCTGGGGAGGTAGAGAGCTTTTTCAAAAAGCTCCGCAGACAATGCAGATCATCCAGGTTTGGAAGCTACTGATGTAGACTACAATAGTGATTCTTAACCCTGACTGCTCATTAGAATCACTTCTGATGATTTATAAAACCCCAAGATGAGAGTCAGAACTGCAGAGGTGCTGATTTAATTGGTCTGGGGTAGAGTTAATACATGATTATGTTTTATGTAGATTTATTGAGAGATAATTTACATACCACAAAGCTCATCCACACATGAATATTTTTTAAAGCTTTCTAGATGAATCTGGTGTGTGACCAAGCTTGAGAACCCATGGAAGAAGACCAACAGGAGGGCATTATGTTCTTTTGATGGGAAACAAAGAGCATCTGAATTTGTGCAGTGTCAGTCAGTGAAGTCTGTGTGGATGTAGGAGGCAGAGATGTATGGGAGTGTGGAGAGTACTCTGAGGTTGAATTAGCAGGATTTAATGATTAATCTTGCATGAGGTAAAGAAGTATTCGGGAGTCTAGGATTGTGTCTGTTTACTTTGTTGGACTGGGTGGATAGTGACATCTATGGATTCATCTATCTCTTTCTCATATGGAGTTCTTTATCATGCAGAGATTAGACAGAGAGTATGATATATGAAATATTTAGATCTTCAGATCATTTACCAAATTCAGCATGAAAAACAACAGGTATTATATGCTCAAGAAAATATGCAATTAAACATAATCTCCTTTATGATTTCTTATTTGTCTATTGCACAAATTCTTCCACGGACCTCTGTTGGGATTTAGATGTGAGGTGTCCTCATAAAGCTCATGCATGAGACAATGCAGAAATGTTTAGAGGTGAAATGATTGGGTTATGAGACCCTTAATCTAATCAGTCCATTAATCCCCCAGTAGAGACTGACTGAGTTGTAACTATAGGCAGGTAGGAGGTGGCTGGAGGAGGTGGGTCCCTGGGATTATGCCTTGTATATATTTTGTCATTGTGGAGCAGAGCTCTTTCTCTGCTTCTTGGTGGCTGTGTCCTGACCTGCTTTCCTCCATTATACCCTTTCACCATGATATTCTGCCTCACCTGAAGTCCTGAGGAATTGAGTCGGCCATCTATGGACTGAGACCTTTAAAACTGTGATTCCCCCAAATAAGATTTACCCCCTTTAATCGTTCTTGTCAGCTTGGTCATATCAGTGAAAAAAAACTGGCTGAACCCACTCCCTGCATACTTCTCTAAAGGAAGATTAAGCTAAGGAGAGTTGCTCTGTTCTTCAGTACCCTTAATGCTCAAGGTAACTGTGTAGTAGTCCACACTCAGCCAGTCTTTGTATCTTGGCTCTCTAGTGGTTTTTATGCACTTCACTCTTGAACTCAAAAGATGGTAAATTTTCAGCAGTGTTCTCCTTATCCTTCCATTTCTCCATAATGGGTCATGGAATGCAGGGTTCAGAAAGGAAATGATTATCGAAAATGGTGAGTAGATAAGCCTGGGTCTACAATGTTAAGAATAAAAGGTGGAATCTCACAGTATCTCTGATTGTGTCTCTCTTAGTTCTTAGTGATTCTGGATGCATTTTTATGAAAACACAAACAACTGAATGCTTAAATTGTAAACTAAGGATGACTGAATAGTTTTCCTGAGTCTGGGGAAAATTTTATTGACTCTGATGCTTATGCGTTGAATTGAAACATACAGCTGTGGAAGTGGTTTCTTAGCCTGTATGTGAACAGCACGGCAAATAGGAAAAGGAGTGGAAGCAGTTCTCGCACTCCCAGTAGCTTTCTAGAAAGGCTGTCAAATCTGCAACTGGAAATGGAACTGAGCCTTCGTGACATAGAAATCACTTTGTAAGGGGCAAGAGTTCCCTTTTCCCATACCTGTCCCTCATTGCTCCCTCACTTTCCTCACTAAGACTAACGGCAACCATTATCAAGGTATGCTGGGATCCAAGGTTAGTTCACATTCAGTAGGATAGGCAAGGGCTGATGCAGAAAATGAATTGAAAATGGAATATCTGCCCAGAGCTAGATTTTGTCTTATAGAACAGATCTGGTTCAAGAAGGACTTCAAACCCCCTCAGTTTCCTATGACAAAATCCTTTTTAGAATTATAGAAAGAGCAGGAGAAATAAGAGACAACACTGTTTGTGGTCTGTGGCCAGTGGAGGTGCACTTGACTATTAATAGAAGATGGGTCAGGGTTTTTCCATGTCAATCCACGTTCCAAGTTTAAATATGTAAAGGGTAAATAATAGCACCCAGAGAATAAAGTTCATAATGGAAAGAACCTGGACATTACTACTTCCGTCTTGCCCTCTGTTCAACAAAAAGAAAAAAAAAGAGTTAAGGATTTATTTGAACATTCACCTGAATAACATGACAATGTTATTCTAAAGACGTGGAGGAAATGCATATCTTTGTAAGTGATGCTTCACAGGAAATAAAAACCAATTTTAGATTCTATCTCATTAAGATAGGAAATAAAGATATACCATCACAAGGAGACATCAGGATGCTATAAAAAGCCAATAAGCTGAAGTACAATCTGAGATGATAGACATATTGGCTGAGGAAAAAAAAAAAAAACCTAGTGCAAGAACATTGGAAATTCAAGAACAGAATTAACATACCCACACTGTAACCTAAGTAAATAACATAATAGAAAATGGAATTAATGGTAGCTATTTCAAAATTGAGAAGTTGCCTTAGAAAGCAAAACGAGAGAACAAAACAACAACAACAACAACAACAACAAAACGAAGGGCCAGGAGATAGTAAGTAGGTAGGATAGAACCATAATACTGCTTCTCAAATGAAAAAATGAAAGAACAGTATAAATTAACAAATTATGTAACACAAATTTATAAAGTTGAAACATATATGCACATATAGGACAAAAACCCCAGATGACAATAACAAAGAGTCTTACACCTAAATACAACTTTATTTTTTTCCCCCCAAAGATAAACAATTTCAAAATTCCACAGAAAAGGAAACACGAATAAAAATGAAAGTACCATCTCTCAGGAAACAAAACAAAACAAAACAAAACAAAACAAAACCTATGTGATTCCCAGACCTTTCCTCTGCAAAACATGAAATCAAAAGATAAAAGAAAATTTATATCGTGTCAGAAAAAAAATTAGGTGGTTTAAAAACCATCTGTGCAGTCAAAGAACAATGGGGGTGGACTTAGGGATTAAACCCAGGGATGCTCTACCACTGACCTACATCCCCAGCCATTTTTATTTTTTATTTTGAGACATGGTCTCACTAAATTGCTGAAGCTGGCCTTGAACTTGCAATTATTCTGTCCCAGCTTCCATTCCCTGGGATTACAGGTGTGTGTGCCTGAGTGTGTGTTGTGCGTGCACGTAGATATTTGTGTATTTGTGTGTATATATGTATTTGTGTTTGTGTAAGGAGGGGTAAGGAGGAGGATACTTGCTCTGAAGATATTAAAGATAAATACTAGTATAATTAAAGGTAAAATATTAGTCTTTCAAATCACCATATCAGATATGAGCAAACTAATCATAGTCTTCTTAATAAAAGCAAATAGATGAAAAAAAGTGTCCAGGGACACTCAAATACAGAAAGGTAAATATAAGATAACAGAATATTGACTATCTGGTATAAATTAAACTTAAATTGTTTAGTTTCCCTTTTATAATGCCCCAACTCTCTACTTCTCTTTAAAATATTAACAATATTCACGTTGTAAGAGCTATAACAACCTAAAACAAAAATTCTGGAATTGATTTTATAGCAAGCCAATCTGAATAAAAAGAATGCAAGGGAGGTAATATTAATGTCTATTAAAATAGAATTCAAGGTAAATATCATTAAAAATGAGAACAGTCACTTAATATTTATGAAAGGTAAAATTCATAATAAACACATTATAGATATGAATCCATGATGACTAATCAAACATAAAAAGACATAAAGCAAAAATCTCTTAGACAAGTGAGAAGGATGGACATAAATGTAATTGCAGTGCCAGATTTTAATACACCATCCTCAGTTTGAAACAGAATAGGAGATAAATATGAGCATAAGAATTGAACAGTTCATGAGGATGAATTAATAGCTTTATCTCAAAACTATATAGAGAATATTCCTGCTTCCCAAATGATCTTGGAAAATCACCAACAATGACAATAGGAAACATAAGTAAAATCTCTAAATTTGAAATTGTTCAGATATACTTTTTGACTTTTGGCAGTGTCAAACTCTGAAAGAATGATGAATATTTCAACAAACTGAAAAAACCTCACCCTTTCGGATATGTATATTAAAATTATCTCCTAAATAACCATTTGTTCAAAGAAAAATAAAGTTTAGCTAAAATCATTTAGAATTATTGTAGTTATTTAACATTATTAGCATATGCAGGAATAAACATGGCCTGTACACCACTCTTTTGCTATGTGAACTTTTTGTTTTGGGTGGGGGGTACTAAAGATTGAACTCAGGGGCACTCAACCACTGAGCCACATCCCCAGCCCTATTTTTTTTATTAGTTGTTCAAAACATTACATAGCTCTTGACATATCATATTTCATACATTTGATTCAAGTGGGTTATGAACTCCCATTTTTCCCCCATATACAGATTGCAGAATCACATCGGTTACACATCCACGTTTTTACATACTGCCATACTAGTGTCTGTTGTATTCTGCTGTCTTTCCTATCCCAGCCCTATTTTGTATTTCATTTAGAGGCAGGGTGTCACTGAGTTGCTTAGCACTTCACTTTTTCTGAGGCTGGCTTTGACAAAGCTCATTATCCTCCTCTCTCAGGCTCTGGAGCTGCTAGGATTACAAGCATGTGCCGCTGCACCTGGCTATGCTATGTAAAGTTTGAAGTAAATGCCTACCTTTAAATATTTTGGCTGTTCTGGGGAGTGTGGTCTGTGGGACTGAATAGAGCAGGAGGGAAGATGTTGAAAGTCAAGGGAAAGTACGGGGCAGCTGTCAGTTGTTTACAATTGTGACTTCCAACAAAAGCCAGATATTTGCAATAGTGTTCCTTAAAAATGGGGTGGGGGAGCACCTTTGAAAAGTGACTCCTGGATGAGGAAGGAAGAAGATGATTGATAGAGCAAATGATGGGCTCAATTTTGGACATAGTGGCTTGTTATTTATTATTAGACAATAACAAAGTAATGATACCAGTAACAAATATTTTATAATCATGATGGCAAATATTTTTTTTGAAGCCTTGAAATGTGCTACACACTGTGCTAAATGCTTTACCCCTGTTACCTCAATCGATTTTCATTAATTTCTATATTGAAAAAGTTGGTATTTCATTTTTATTTTTTCTTCTAATAAAATATGAGGGTTTTATTTATAAAAAGCCATGTAGCATATCATAAAAATTCAACTTTTATAGGGGATTATTGAGTGAAAGTATTATCCTTTGTCTATATTAGATCCAATGACCCTCCTTAGAACTAGTTTTCCTGTTTCTGGGGTGTCCTTTTAGTGATATGGTATGCTCATTTATAAATATATTTATACACACATTTGCACATGCCTTTTTGTTTGTACAACTGGAAGCATGTTATATATGCTGGCAAGTGCTTCTTGTTAGATTTTTATAGTACCAGGTGAGCAATATATAGACTTCTCTTATTCTTTTAAGTACCTGGATTGTTTTCCTTTGTGTGTCTGTGGCATGATTTATTTAACTAGACCAATATTGGTGAACCTCAGTTGTTTCCCAGGTTTGCTTCTATAAAGAATACTTCATTGAATATCTTTGTACCTATCTCTTTGTACACAGTGCATGCACATATTTATCTGTAGAAAAAATATTTTTAAGTAGATTATTACATCAAAGGAATGTGTATTTCATATTTTGGTAGATATTGCCAACTTACCTTTCAAAGAATTTGTAATAATTTATATTTCTACAATAAAAAATGATAGCACATCTTTCCTCTCACTCTCACCAAAAGTACCGTTGAACTCTTTTATCTTTGCCATCTGATATTACACACACACACACACACACACACACACACACACACACAGAGGCACACATGGATTGCCTATTTATCATTTTTCCTTTTGTCTTTGTTGATTTTTCCCTAGAGAGGGAAAGTGAGAAACCAGATCTCAGTGACTGTCAGTAACTCAGTCAAAGCCAAATTTTTATCATATGAATGCTATGCTCTTAATTGTTATACAGTGCTGCCTCTTAACATTTGGTCACTTAAATATTGTTGTCTTGAGAGCAAGCTGGCCGTCCCCAGGTGTAACCTCCTTTTTCTGCAGTTTTGTTAAGGTGAAGATGTTTATGTCACACATACCATAAACCTCAATCCTTGAGGTCAGGTATTTCCTTGATTTTCATTGCCATCTTCAGATCATTATTTCTTCTTCCACTTGCAAAGTTCTTCCTCATCATTGAGATCCATGCCATCTGAGTAGTGTATACCTCTTGGCTGAGCTTCTTGTTGTCACCTGTTTTATCTGGAGAAAAAAATCTTATAAGTGGATGTTTATATCAAAGGTATGTGTATTTCATATTTTGGTAGATATTGCCAACTTGCCTTTTGAAGAATTTGTAACATTTTCAGCCATCTAGCTTCTTGTTCACCATCTTTCTCTTCATGCCAAATCCTGACATTGTTCTTGATTATTTTAATGTCTCTTTGAATGAATTTATACAGCATGCCTATAGATTCATGAATTCCTTATCTCCACTTGACCATATCATCTAATCTGTCTTTAACATGGTTTAAACTGTATTTTTATATGCTGATGTCTTCCATGGCAATAACCAAAACTTTGTCATCATTGTAGGGGACATTTCTGAAAATTAAATCAAACATATCATTCTCAGAAAATTGTCCCTTAATTTTCTTTGCTTAACTACTCCTAGAGCAAAAAGTCTTATTTTGCTTTATTGAAACCTTTAATTCATTGCTCCTACCTTTTCTGTAAATGGTTTTTAATTTTTTCTTGTCTTTCCTTTTCTTCTTGGTACAGGTTAAATTCCAGGGTGTATTATTATAATAACTTTATTAAAAATATTTCCAATCTCCTTGCCTTTTTCTTCCACATTGTACTTACCTCAGACTTTGATGAACCCAGTTATCCACCTTGCCCACATGTGTTCACAATAATTAAATCTAACCAGAGAGAGTAATGCAGCCAGGTAGACTGCAATTGGATTTTACATGAATGATTTCAAAATTTCACATAGAAATTAGCAGTACTCAGCAATCATCTAGGGGTTCACAAGTGAGCTTGTCTGTTTTATTCCTCTCACACTCTGCTCTCCTTATATGACTCCCACATTTAGTTTATGATGTTATTTCATATGTCATGAAGAGAAAGAGATCTGCAGAGGTGAATGATCTCATTGTCTTATCCCCAGAGACCCAGCATCAGCTCCCAGCTGTTCCTCTTTCCTACTGCATCGAGCATCTCCTAACTCATCAAATGCCAGTCATTACCTGAACACTGCATTATATCCCCTCTAAGTCCTTCAGGGTCTTCATGCTTTTGGTTGTCAACTCTCTCTTCTGCATCATCAATTTCACCTTCTTACCTGAATTATTTTCATCAGGATCCCATCATTATCTTAAATCCTACTAAAAAATGCCTTCTTCATTCACATCCCCTACCAGCCCCTACTCCCATCCACTGTAATTTCAAGGTCATTTCTTAGAATTGACTCTCTAGGTTGTTTTCAATTCTTTACTCACATCTACTCCATAATCCATTGCACGATCTCATTTCCAGCCCTTCCACTCTGCTCTGAGTTACATATTACCTATTCCAGGAGACAGGTCTCTGTCATCAGCTTGTTTGATCTCTCAGCAGCACTTGACATTCACTGATGGTGAACCCTGTCCTTGGGACAGCCCCTCTTCTCTGTTCATCTGTGATAACCTACGCATTCTCCTGTCTCCCTCCCCATCTTCCAGGTCATCCTTTCTTATATACCTTTGCAGGCTTCTCTTCTATTCAATCTAAAAATGTTGAAGTTTCCCAGGCTTTAGTTCTGCTCCCACTTCTTTCATTTTTCCTATTAAGAAAAATGAACTCCAATTAATATCTCCAGTCCATATCTTTTCTGTGGGCTCCAACCTTGTTTTGTTTTCAGTGCTGGGGACCAAACCCAGTGCCTAGTGCATGCTAAGCATGCGCTCTCCCTCTGAGCTGCACCCCCAGTCCTGAGCTCTGAGTTTTTATTCAGATGCCCAATTACTATCTCAACTCATAATGTGCTGTGTCTTAAACTGAACTTCAGTTTTTTTTTTCTCTAAACATGTTCTAGGCAGTCTTTACTGTCTTAACACATTAAAGCACAGTCAATTCTAACCCTGGAAGATACGAATCATTTTTAACTTCATTAGGAATTCCTGCCCTGTTTACCTTGAAAATGCATCTCAAATCCATCTACTTTCCTCCATAATCAAGTTTCCATGTTCCCTTTTGTGGGCTCTAGGAAAACAGAGCCTCTCTGTTGTCTTCACTCTCCTTTCTATGCAGTCACTCTTGCTTACGCCCAGAAGCCAAAGTGATTTTTGTAAAAAACCTAACTCATTTGAGCACTATATTAAGTGATTTACATGCATCATTTTACTTTTTCTTTTAATCATGTCATGAAGTAGGCCCTACTAGCATCCACAGAGTGGTTAATTTACTCATGGTCATAGAGATAGCAGGTGTGGAAGTGAGATCTAAGCCCAGGCTGCTTGACTTTAGAATCCACACTCTGAAACACAAGTCAATACTCTCTCAAAGAAGTGTACCGTTTTCCTCCTAACAGCAACTTGAACTCTTTGTCGCTTAATACTTCATCTGTGTTGCCTCCGGGGACCTTGGAAATTACAGCTGAATTCCTTACAATTGTGATCATTTATTTTTCTGGCACTCACCATCAAAGGGAGTGTTGTTTTAGGCTGCCAAATTAGGACTAGCTTATTGGGGTTTCATGCTAAACACCCAGGGGGCTCCAATCAGGTTGGTGGGATTTTAAACACACTGTGTTATGATGTCGTTGATGTGGACTCAGTGTGGCAAAAACAAACAAACAAACAAAAAAAACAGAAAGAAAAACAAAAACAAACAAAACCCAAGAAAACAAACAAACAAACAAACACAAACCCTCCTTTTTTCCTCTGAAAGAATAGATTAATTTAGAAAAGCACCAGTAGTATGGAAATGATATATTTACATACTTTTTCTCTGTAACTGACTTCAGAGTACCCACTGGTCCCATATCAGTTAATCACAGTAGTCAAAGATGCAGACAGAGCCGGCTGTCATTATATGACAATCTCCCCATGAAGGTGTACATGAAAACAAAGCACCCTTCATTTCCCTCTCTCCAATCCTCCTCCGTAGGCTGCTCGATTCATCTTTCTAAAATATAGCTGAGACCCAGTAAGTTGTGGTTTAAATGTCAGTGTCTCTAGTTGCCAGATCTTATTTTAGCATTCAAAACCCTCAGGATATGGTTCTGATGCTATTTTCCCCTGGACTTATCCCTTTATGTACATTAAGCTCTCAACAATGAACTAGTTAGTTCTCCCTCTACAAGCTCATGTTTTCTCACTCTCTGTCTTGGTGTTTGTTCTCTTAGCCTTTTCAAACTACAATATTTTACCCTCTCAAAGTCTGCATTTAAAAAATATTTATTTAAGATGTGAAATCAAATAGCATAGTGCTAGGTAGATATTAGATTGTTGCTACCATTTGCTACTCTTTATTTGCTTTTCTTACAGCATGAATTATAGTGGAAGAGTTGCTCTGGACAGTAGAGAGCTGGGAATAGATGGAGACTTTAGGGGTCCTTGGGAGTTGAGGGTTAATGGAAATGCAGAGAGCAAGGGCTGGAATATGTTGGTCAGCTAGAGCGCCAGGCTTGGGGAATGGAATCCAGGCTAGACAATGAGAGTGGCTAAGGGATTGGGGTTTATCTAGGCAAGGACCACTTTCCCTAAACTTTGTTACCAAATTTCCTTTCATAAAAACTTCTGGAAGAAAAAGAGCTAGGAATAAAAGGTAACTTGCTCTAGGTCACACTGCTGGTTGTATCCCTTATGGGGTCAGTGTTACTACAAGGGTGCCACTACCCCTCAGAATTCCTCTTGTTAGTAATTACATTATGAATTGTGATAGGATCCAGGGCTCTATCATATTATGAATAATGATAGGAAGGCCCTTTAATACAGGACCTTCTATATAGACTATAGCCATCTTGCTGGGAGCTTATCCCTGCAGTGACAGTTGATCTCATAGCATTAAAATTTGTTATTTATCACACAACTTTGAACTTGAGTCCTGTTACTGTACCTCATTGCCTTTAATATGCTATAAATTAAAATATATTAAAAAGTTTAATAATTGCCTTTTCAGTAACACAATGGAAATATGCTATCATGTCACAAGTATTATTTTATATAAGGTAAACAATATCACCATTTTTATAATTTCATTTTGGAATCTCAGTTTAAAAATGCCAAAAAAAAGCCTTAAAAAAAGAAAGAAAGAAATGACTTGTCAGAAACATGATCATGAGAATGTGGGTTGCATTTTGCACAAATCCAGGGAGAATGCAGAGAAGGCTACAGTGAGCATTCTCATTATAGTTTCTATAGATTTTTCCTGTTTTTCTTGAAAATTTTGGGAAGATGGCATCAAAGTGTTTTGAGCAAGCAGTGTTTAGTTTTCCTCCGTTTTTGTACATGAAGGAGGTTGCACCTAGCAATGAGATTGTGTCCTAGGGTTCCCTTGAGCTCTAACATCCTGGTGTTTTTGTGACAGAGTTAGAGTTAATGATAACTATTTGTCTATAACCTGTACATTTTTGTCCTCCTGGCTGTTTCGTCAGTGTAAAACAAACCAATATATGATTCACCCTGCAATTTCAACAATTACTCCATCAAAATAGTACCTGTTGCATATATTATATTGCATATAATGGTTGGGGGGTTAAAGCAAGTTAATATATTCTGAGCAAGATATTTGTCCAACAGCAGCTAGATGTTATATTAACTGCTTGATATGTTGATTAATAAAGTCGGCTCTGGGCTGAGTAAATCAAGGATGAAGTTCTGGCTCTCCATGTTAATACCAAGGACTTCTCTAGCCTTGGATGGGATGGTGGTTTGATGAGCTAGTTCTGCTGGGCCACCAAATGATACAGGCACCATGGTCAGCTCCAGATGGTTGCCATTTGTTAGAAAGTGATTTATAATGCTGAGTAATATTCCATTTTGTATATACATGATAGTTTCTTTATCCATTCATCTACTGAGGGGCTTCTAAGCTGGTTCCACAGTTTAGCTATTGTGAATTGTGCTGCTATAAAATTGATGTGGCTGTGACCCTGTAGTATACTGTTTTTAAGTCCTTTGGGTATAGACCAAGGAGTGGGATATTGGATCAATGGTGGTTCCATTCCCAGTTTTCCGAGGAATCTCCATACTTCTTTCCATATTGGCTGCACCAATTTGCAGTCCCACCAGCAGTGTATGAGTATGTCTTTTCCCCATGCATCCTTACCAACACTTATTCTTGTTTGTATTCTTAATAACTGCCATATTGACTGGAGTGAGATGAAATCTATGAGTAGTTTTGATTCACATTTCTCTAACTGCTAGAGATGATGAACATTTTTTTATATATTTGTTGATTGACTGTGTATCTTCTACTGAGAAGTGTCCCTTCAGTTCCTTGGCCCATTTATTGATTAGGTTATCTATCTATCTATTTATTTTTGGTGTTAAGGTTTTTGAGTTCTTTATATATCTTAGAGATTAGTGGTCTATCTGACATGTGGTGGTAAAAATTCATTCCCAAATTGTGGGCTTTCTATTCACCTCACTGTCTGTTTCTTTTGTTGAGAAGAAGCTTTTTAGTATTTTCAGGTAAATGGATGGAGTCAGAGAATATAATGCTAAGTGAAATTAGCCAATCCCCAAAAAACCAAATGCCGAATGTTTTCTCTGATTTAAGGATGGCTGATTAATAATGGGGTTGAGGGAAATGAGAGGATTAGATGAACTCTAGATAGGGCAAAGGGGAAAAAGGGAGGAAGGGGAAAGGAGGAGGTATGGGGAGAGGAAAAACAGTGGAATGAGATGGACATCATTACCCTAACTACACATATGAAGACATGAATGGTGTGACTCTACTTTGTGTACAACCAGAGATATGGAAAATTGTGCTCTATATGTATAATATGAGTTGTAATGCATTCTGCTGTCATATATAACAAATTAAAATTTTTTAAAAAATGAAAAAAGTGATTTATAAGCAGGGGAGACTGCTATCACCTTATTGTGTATGGCTTCCTTTGTCTTAATGTCACAGGAACAATCTCATGCGTGTACTCCCTCTCATAGCCCTATAGTTGGAAAAGCTTGATGGCAGGATATGCATATACCTGGAGACGTTAACAGCACTCTCCTGAATTTTTTCTCAACATGGCAGTGGTTAACAGCAGATACTTCAGCGTTAGACTATCTGGTATTGAATCCTAGCTTTGTCATTTATTAGCTAAATGACTTTAGACTAGAACTTGACCATTTAGTACCCCAGTTTCCTCTGCTATACAATGGGGGTTAAGTATTTCTCTTAAAGGAAAAAAAATACTTATCTTTTATGGTGTGAAAATTGGAGGAGAGATTTCATATAATTGACTTATAACAGTGTCTGGCACCTAAAATTAGGTAAATGCTAGTCATTATTATTACACATATTCAGTCATTTACTAAAACATCAAGGGCTTATCATATGTTTGTTATTATTCTAAGTATTTCAGTACAACGATCCATAATCCTGTTAAATAGGACCTGCATACTTGTGAAATCTTCATGCTACTAGAGGAGTCAGACAACAAAGAAAACCAATAAATGAGCACCATGGTCTCCAGATGACATAAAGAATGGAAAGTTACAGAGAGAAGTCCTAATGTATCCAGGTTCTTCAGCAAGGGCATGCCTGAGGAGGTAGCATTTGAGTCCAAATATGCAAGAAGGGACCAGCTTTGGTCAAAGATTATTATACTCTGGAATAACACAAATTCCCTAAGGCAGGAATGAGCTTGCATCTAATGTTGCACTGTTAGATGAGAATGGCAGTAAGGAGGGAGATAGGAAAGCAGGTAGGGGGTATGTCTTGTAAGGACTCCAAGATTGGGACCCTTGGATTGTGTTACAAATATAATAAGAAAGTAAAGTAAGGTTATATCTGAAGTGTGGTATGACTTGGTTATTTCTCAGGCTGCTATGGGGAAAGTGGACTCTTGAGGGAGAAAAGTCAAAGCAGCAACACGATAAGGAATTTGCAGTTTATATTTTCATTCTCATGGACTCCTGAATGGTAGCTGTATATCTTTCTAATATATATATATATATATATATACACACACACACACACACACACACACACACACACACACACATACATACTTTGAGAGAGAGAGAAAGCATTTTTTAATATTTATTTTTTAGTTTTTGGAGGACACAACATCTTTATTTTATCTTTTATGTGGTGCTAAGGATTGAACCCAGTGCCCCATGCATGCTAGGCGAGCACGCTACTGCTTGAACTAGAATAAGTCACTAAGGTCTCTTAAGTTCTATATATGGTGAATATATTGCACACCATTTTGTGCATACAGGGACAGTGCCATATCCCAACACCTGAACACACCTAGCTCTTTTGTTCCAGTAATGTGAGTTGATTGAATATTATCATGGTCATTCCTTGGTATATGGTTTGTGTGTTCTCCTAGGAGTCCCTGAGTTAAAGTCTTAGTTTTCCTCAGGGTGGCAAAATTGGGAGATGGGATGGATCCTATAAGCAGCTGGGCTTACTGGGAGGTTCATAGGACATTCGGGGTATTGTTTCAAATGTATTAAGGTAGTTCTCAAGAGAGTGGAATCTTATAACTGGTTCAAGATGTGACTGTCGTTTCTACACATGCTTCTGATATGGTGTCAGATCATCTGCTGTCCTTACTGGAGGCTGAGCCATGGGGCTGTTTGATCTTAAACTTTGAATCTCAGGACTGGCGATGGGGGTCAGTGGTAGAGAGCTTGCCTATAGTGTTGAGGCCCTGGGTTCAGTCCTCAACACAAAATAAAACAAAAACCCACAAAGCTTTCATCCTCCAAAACCGTTGATTGGTCTCAGTTTTTTCATTGTCAGGCAAAAGGTTGATGACACAGTCATGAAAATCTCAAAGGATTGAGAAAGAAGGACCAGAGAGCTCTGTATTCTTTTTCAACTTCTAGAATTTCAAGCATTGAACTTTGTGACACACAACAGGATTTTGCTTTCTATTTGGACATCTGGGTTATTCTAGAACAAGAAGATATTGCTTTTGCAATACACTAAAAGCACTAGTTTTATCATTTAGCTAAGCAGAATCTCTTAAGTATGGAGTAGGTGGAATCGGGAAGCTTCTGAAGTCATCATTGCAGCGGCCACAAAATAAAATGTGAGTCTGAGATTGGAATAGTCACCGACAGTCAGGAGCTACCACCCAGTGCCACTGTCATCTGGCTAAGTTTAAACCCAGAGCTTGATGGTCCCATGTGAGAAATTCTTACTCACCATCACCAACCCAAGAAGCTTTCATTTACTTTCATAATAATTTGCTCTAATAATTTACTTATTAACCTTTATTCTTTTTTATTTTTAAATTTATTCTAATTAGTTATTCATAAAAGTAGAAGGTATTTTGACACATTGTACACAAATGAAGCAAAACTTCTCCTTCCTCTGGCTATACATGGTGCAGAGTCACACTGGTAGTGTAATCATACATCAATCTTTATCTAACAGAAGTTCTAACTTAGAATTCAGCATGCTTTCAGGTGGAAAGTGCCAGTTTTAAAGGTAGAGAGAAAAAAATCTTTAGAAGAGAGAAAGAAAAAAAGAACGAATAACAAGTAGACTACTGAGTCTTAATGGAATGCTTTTTTGTTTGTTTGATTTTGTTTTTATAGGGTGCTAGGGATTGAACCCAGAGCCTCAAGCATACTAGGAAAGTAGTCTCACTCTGAGCTGCATTCCCGGCCCTCGAATGGTTTTTAACTAAAGATAAAACTTGGCTTTGACATTGGAGGCAGCAGAATGAAAATGTTCTTTTTATTTCATAGCCAAGAGCAAAACAATTAGAATCAACATTTTTATTAAACTTCAAATATGGAACAAGATAGGAAGTGGAAATTTTATGTTCATTTTCTGAAACATTTTTTTTTAAACCTTTGGTTTGAGTCACCTTAGGTTATGCCTAAGGAATTTAGTGCCTGTGTAATCTAGAGGGGTAAAAAAGGATGAAAATAATACACCAGTTCCTAGTCTTATAAATTATAGCAGATTGCCAAAACTCATGGGATGATATATTTATTCTCTATTTTTTCATTATCACACTGACAAATGTTATCATTATGTGTGAGTAAAAAATAATACTTTTAAGACCAAGAACTCCTCTGTCTTGCCCTATATTATTTATGAGTGTTTCAAACTTGATGTCCTGTGAAACTGTTGGGACGTGAAGGTACTTTAAATACCAGGGTCAGCTTGAATGCAGCAGGAAGAAAGAATATAAAAGACACCAGTTCCAGGCACACTGCCTTCCTTCTATCAGGGTCAGGAGACTGTGGCCCCTATGCCACATGTGGTCTGCTGTTTTTATAAATAAAGTTTTGTTGGCTCAGAGCCACACACATTTTCTTATGCATTGTTTGTGGCTGTGTCCATGCCAGTGGCAGAGTTGGGCAGTGATGTCACATGCTTTGTGAAGACTATTTCCTATCTGGCCTTCATAGTTTGTCAGTCACTGCTTTAGATGCGAGCTTTTGAATGTGTCCTTTTTAATCCCCAAAGCATATTGTGCATCAGTCTTCTGTGATAACAGTTATTTCTTTTTCCCTTTTCTGCTAGCTCCGGTGACTCTGTGTGTGTATGTGATTGTGTGTGTGTCCATGGCTAAAATTTTTTTTTTTTTTGCTTCAAAGTTTTAGATTTTATATACCTAACCATAGGACCATATAGATGATCGTGGCCATACCTCAAGGGACACAACTTCGAGTACTTGCTTTAAAAGATAGGTAGCACATCCAGGCATGGTGGCACATGCCTGAAATCCCAGTGGCTCGGGAGGCTGAGGCAGGAGGATCGTGAGTTCAAAGCCAGCCTCAGAAAAAGAGAGGTGTTAAGCAACTCAGTGAGACCCTGTCTCTAAGTAAAATACAAAATAGGGCTGGGGATGTGGCCTAGTGGTCGAGTGCCCCTGAGTTCAATCCCTGGTCACTTCCCCCACCAAGATAAAATAAAAGATATGTAGCACAGTCTGAGTAAGCTGCTGGTCTTGATAGAAGTGAATTAACATAGATTTGTTATGCCTCTATGTCTCTGAATCTGTATCAATTAATATTCATTCTCATTAATTATCACAGTTACCCTAGAAGGTACATTTAGCTTTTCCCATAAAGAAATTGAAACTGAGGGAAGTAATTTTCTTAAAACAACAAATACAGTGAGTCGATTTATACCTGAATTTGACCCCCAAACTCACAGATATCCTTTCTGCTACTACATTTGGCCTCTTTCTGGGTAAACTGTAATAAGCCAGACAAATTCAGCCGATTTGTATTGATAGCAACAAGTCATTTTTCCTTGAATTCACACTATCTTATACTGCATGTATAGGTCAAATAAATACATTTTTTCCCCAGCTGCAAAGTGAGAGAGTATTGGTTTCTCACCACAGACTGCTGTTCATAGCTCATGTCTAATTTTTTAAAAGTATATCTTCAAAATGGTTATAGAGGTCAATGTTCACACTTCTTGGGAGATTTGAAACATTTTTTAGGTAGAGTGAGACATCTCCCCCATCAGAATTTTCATCAGCATGTAATTTTTCAAAGAGGTACAAAGTCCTTCAAAATGCCACAGCTAAAGGTTGTTGGGGGCATGGGGAATTTGAGATCAATTATATGGGTAGCCTGCTACGATTTATCATGTGAAGATTCCATCTATGTGAATTTAAAGAGAGGCTAGTCAATATCACAGTGTAGAGATAGGACACAGCCAGTGTAAGAGTATTACAGATAAAGGAGAAGGGAGGCTTCCCTCCCCCTCCTATGAATGAGGGATGGGAAATAGATAAAAAATGTTGAGCTATTTTAACATAATTGTTCAGAGCAATACTAAGGCAAGAATCATTCATTTTGAGTACTGTTCAACCTGGGCCGACAGCAGAATCAAGTATAATAGATGACAAAAGTAAATTATGTAAAAGCCAAATGGAAATTGGTTTAATTACATTAAATGTTTTGCTTTTTACTCTCATTTTCAAGGTGAGTAAAAGACATGCATTAAAAATGACCAAAGTGGAAGTTTGTTGGACATCATCTAAAATTTGAATCTTATTGCATAAAATTATCAATTAGGTTAGAATGAAAAGTAATTGTGGATGAATTCTTCCCACCTTTAGAGCAAATTATTCCTTTTTAAAAGGTTTCTTATTGACAGAAGGTGTGGATTATAGATATTGCAACCAATCCATCATTAGGATGCCTATTTCTGTGGCTAGCTTCATAAATTTTGTCATAAACAAAATCAGTTTGGAGACAAAATTAACAAAGACCTTTTAATTCATAAATGTGTGGCAAGGGAACCCATTTGCCACCATTTTGGCTTCTGATAGCTTTAAAAATATGAAGATTTATGGAATGAAAAAAGGAAAGGCTGGGCTGAGGTTGTGGCTCAGTGGCAGAGCACTTGCCTCACACATGTGAGGCACTGGGTTCTATCCTCTGCACCACATAAAAACAACAAAATAAAGATATTGTGTCCATGTACGACTAAGAACATATTTTTAAAAAAGAGGAAAGGCTGAGGCAGACTCTAACAGGCAAGCATTCTACAAGGTGAGCTTTTGTAATCAGGGAAGGTTTTCTAATTGGATTTTAGGAATGTTGCTAGTCCCTAGTAGACTGTGTGAGGGAGCAAGCTAGACATTTAGGGGTATTTCAAAATACGAAGGACTATTCAGTGTTAGATATGGAGGTTTTCCTGTGGTTGGCCATTTCCTGGAACAAGTGTGGGCCCAAGGGGCACTGTGTTGGTGTGTTTGTGGTCAAACTGCCATAGTGGCCCTTACTTGGGAGTGGGGACTGTCACGGCAGGCAGCTTCTCCATGTGCTTTTCTCTGGTTGAAGTGGTTTAGGGAGGTAGGACTCAGGCGATGGTGTATTTGTAAGCCAACTATCTTCATTTCTGATTTGAGTTCAATGTCCATTTTGACACTCTGTACTTTGTGGTGTACCATGATACAGAAAATAAAGAGAGTCCACAAAGAAGAGAAATGGCCAAAGAATGAGTGTTAAATGACCCAGAAACATTGGTCTCCATCCGGTTTATAAAGGCTAGTTCATCTTCCCAGTATTCAGTGACATTGTTTATTGTGGTTGATGGCATGAGCATTAGCCACAAAATTATGGTTAATACCCCTCTCTAGGAAGGTAAGCACAGTATAGCCATGATGTGGATCATAAATCATGAAAAAAAGGCACTGGGGTTCTCCCTATTTGCTTGTTCAGTGTTTTTTGTTGTTGTTGTTGTTGTTGTTGTTGTTGTTGTTGTTGTTTTGTTTTTTTGTTTTTCCCTCCAGGTCTAACAGAGGTATTTTGGCTCCTTTGAAAAGATCCTCTATAGTGATGGTGGTAACATATTTCTGATAAACAGCAGTGAACTAGAGGTCAGAGAGTCTGAGCTTTAGATTCAACTCTGTCACTCTTCAGCTGTATGATCTTGAACTCCTGGAGAGACCTGGTATCTTGCGTTGGACAAATTAGGAGGGGTGAGAACAATACCACCAGCACAGAGAGGTCTGCTTAAATGTCAGCTTTCTTGACATGTTAGCTGTGAAAGTAGATGCACTCATTTACATATATACTTTAAATGAACATCATCATGAGTGTGTCTGATGGGGAGATGGTTTCTGCTAGGGGAGATTTTAGTGTGAGGCAAAACTTCCAGCTCCCTGGTAGGCAAACAGTTTCAACCTGATGTGGGATATGTTACTCTTAACTAACTGAACTTTTATGAGGTGCAATCTCTTTATGAGTGCCATGTAATTTAGAGAATTGGAGCTTTAAAGAAAAATAAACTTGAATTTCAACTTGGCTCTGCCCATTGCTAATGATATGATCTTAGGAAAGTTAATTAGCTTTCCAAACCTTATTTTACTTTTTCTGTAAAATAAAATATTTCCTTGCAGAATCATGTGGATCAAAACTCCTGGATGCCCATAATGGGTGTTCGATAAACTTTAGCTACTTCTATATGATACATATTTTACCTGTCAGGCAGTCCATTTGTGACTAACCATCTAAATATAACCAACTGGAGCTGGGGTTGTGGCTTAGCAGTAGAGTACTTGCCTAGCACGTGTGAGGTCCTGGGTTCAATCCTTAGCACCACATAAAAATAAATAAAGGTATTGTGTACAACTACAACTAAAAATAAATAAATAAAACCAGCTAAAATATAAATATATAAATAACTATCTTAATATTTCCTTCTCTGAAGCCTCTTCTAAAATTGGAAAATATAACACCTTACTTAGTAGATTTTACCCTGCTATTTATACAGCTTAGATAAAGGCCTCAGAACATTTTCTTAGCATTATAGAGTATACCTAAAGGAGTTTTCAGCTAGTTGAAAACTGACCTTCCTATAACTCTGGTTTAAATGACTCAGATATGGGAGAAAGGGGACTTACCAAAACAATGAGGTTATTTCTACAGCAGATAGCAAATGCACAGAAGCATAGATAAGAATGTGTAATAGTATACAGAAGTTCATTTTCAATTTTAGAGGGCAAATATTTTAAAAATTTTTATGAATTTCCAGCTAAGGGACTAGGTGGTAGAGAAAATTGTCATTATAGGGCCAACTCTTATTTGACTGTGCCTCTAATTCTGATTTTTATTTTCATATATGAGATAGCCTTTATAGGTCTCATCCATTACTATGTTTATTATTTATCCACCCAGGTATTCATCCATCCAGTTGTTCATCTTTTATGTTGTTCATCTTCAGATGTCTTCATCCTCTATTTAATACTAGGTACTATGTACACTGGGTGTTAGAGACAAAGGTATGTAAGAAAATCATTTATGTTTGAATAAAGCAGCTCTGCGGAGGCATAGACACCTGGACAAATGATGACAGTATAATTTAACTTTACAGAAGTTAACTTTATAGAAGTTGAGATGGAAATATGGTGGTTTTTTCTATCAGGGCAGGTTCTAAGTTAGAGGTATGTATGGAGGGCCATGGAGGATCTAGTGGAAGAGTGGAGGATGGAAGGGGGGATTTTAAATTTTTTTCATGTGAATTTGAACATTAGATGAGTTCTGAATGATGAGAATATATTTGCTAAGAGGTCAAGTGAGCAGAGTATCCCAGGTTGAAGGAATATCATGAGAAATGGTACTAAATATTACAAGTTGATATGATTTGGTTTTCTTTTTGTATACATGATATTTACTGAATTCAAGAGTTCAGGACTTTGCTCAGTGGTGACATGTGCTGGACTGGCAAGTTAGGCAAACTAGAAATAGCCACAGGGATTAGGAGTTAAGAGAGTAGGTAGTAGGAACTCCTGGGAAGATAGCCCAGTGGTTAAAGGTGAGCACTCTGAGGCTGACTGATTGATATTACACCTGGCTTTTATAGGTATTAATTGTGTAGCCTTAGCAAGTCACTTGACTATGCTTTGCCTTAGTTTCCCTCATTTGTAAAATGGGGTAAAAATAGTACTTCCACCTAAGAGCTTAATAAAATTAAATGATTTAATATGCATTAAAAATATTAGAAGTGTCTGGCACACTACAAGTGCTACACATTTGTTAAAATTAGCAATAACAATATCTGCCTCCCAAAGGAAAGGAAACATTAGGCCCATCTGCATGTCTCGGCAATGTAGACATTTGATTGATTGATCCCCCCCCCAAAAAAAAAAGAAAATAAAAAAAGAAAACAACAATAACAATCCAATCCAGTGATGATATTTTTATAAACTAGCCATTTTGTAGACAAGGAAACACACAATTTGAGTATGACCAGTGTCATCTACAGAGCAAGGTATAGAAGTGGGGTCTACACCCCCACATCTTCTTATCTGCTATTAATACTTACCATGCAAAGACCTGATAGCTGAAGAACATAGAGGTAGGTGGTAAGTTGGGAGGGTTTGGGACCTGGGAGGCATGAATAGGTCTAGGATGTGGGCACATAAGAGTAAATGGTAACATAGGATCAGATCCAATGAAAAGGTCTAGACAGGCAAAGTGTTCTCTTTTAGGTGACCTGGAGGATCAGAGAAGAGACAGCTTGGAGTCTAGGGCAAAAGTCTTGCTCCCTGTGAGGTACAGAAAAACCAGCAGGGCAAGCAGTGGTGTGCTGGTGAGTGTTTAAGGTCAGGGCTTGGGGTGCAAGATGATGGAACTTCAGAGTTTATTGACTTCCCTGGCGTAAGTGATTTTAATAGGTGACTGATGTGAAGCAACTGATGCTGGGTTTGGGAAACGTGCATAGTCAGCTGTCATGAGTCTGCATGAGCCAACTAGAGCATAGCGCAGAAGCCAGGGCCCTGGCCTGAGACTCAAAATGACAAACTAGTGGTTATTCTGATCAGATTCTATCTTTTATCACCTGAACAGAGCTCCCTTGGGGGTTTGTTTTGTTGTCATGATACGGTTACTGCCAGTTGTGCCTTTGGCCAAAAAGAACTCAGTAGCATTCAGATTGGTCTCCCTTCCAAGTAAACTGATTGGCTGAACCATAGCCCAGGACTTTCACATTGCCTAAGATTGTCCCCAGGCTTGCTGGGACCCTACTTCCTCCCACCTCCATCACCTATGCCTACTGCCAAAGCCGCCAGACCTTTTCATGACTTGTCCTCTAGATCCTATGCCTTGTTTGGTATTGTGTGTCCCTTAAGCTGATTCGTCTTCCTGTCTCTACTTTTCCTCCCTCCTACTATGCTATGTTCTCTAGATGTTTTTTTTTTTTTAAGCCCACCTATATCATGCTCAGACTCTTCACCTTTTACTCCATGTCTTTGTCTTCTTGCATCCCCTGGGGATACAGCCCTCTAAGCAGAGACCCTTCTTTCTTCAACACATGATGCACCTTGGAGCCCAGAGGCCGCATCAGCTTTTACAGACAGCTTTGCAGCATCTAGAGTGATTTCTTCCTTCCTCATACAAAACTATTTCTCCTTGGAAGTCTCAGCCATCTGCTCATTACACCTGTTATCCCTTCTAGTTATTGTCAGTGACAGATCTCTTGGCCACTCCCCCTTGTTCACGGAGGGTCTCAGATCTAGCTGCTCAGGCTTCATTTCCATGTAAAACTATATCACCATTCTTGGGGAAACAACAGCCTTGAAGATCTTTACCTTTGGGACTAAGTCATCTTCACATGCATACCAATTCCTAGCTTTTGACCTTGTTGTCACTTGACTCTTTTACCCTTAAAAATCATTAACTCCAGCAAACTGATCTCTAGGCAGAATCGTCCAGCTCTAAGCTCTCATATGTTTTCATTCCACTCAAACCAGACTTCTATACTCTTTCTTCTGGTGTGAGTGATGCTCTCCTGTCTGTCAGATCCACCCTTAGCATTGCTTCCAGAATGATGATTTTAAATATACATCAGTGATCATATCATTCATTAGCTTAAAATGTTAATAATTCTTTATTATTTCATGCATTCATTACACAAAAATGAACTAAGCCATCAGGAATAACTCTTCTCAACAGATGTACAAATTCATTTATGCTTATGAATGAAATAAAAAAAATATATTTAATCAACTACCTGCAAAAAATAATTACTACCCATAAGCAGCTTGTTCTCAGAATAAAATCAAGTTCTTAGCATGACGTTCAAGCCCTGTATTGAACTGAGCTGGACTCACCTTCCTGATGTTCTGGTGAGTTCTGGTTCCTGGCACTACCTTTCTATTGAGTGATACCACATTTATAGGTGGGGCTATTTTCATCCCTGTGTATTTCCCCTGGTAACTTCTCCACCCCAACCCTGAGAGATTTCCTTCCTGTCATCTTTTGTGACAGCTTGCATCCTCTGTGCTCTTTCCTGGATGCTCATTGCCTTCTTGTGACTTTTCTTTGCATGTTTCCTCCAAAGTGCCTTCACATGTCCGTGTCCTTTGTTCATGTGTGTGTCTCCTCCTGTGTGCTATGGAAGGCATGGCCAACCCTCCATCATCTCTGCAACCCTCACCCAACATTATTCCTGGCCAGCTGAGCTCCTGAGAGTAAAGTGAGCCTCCAGGGATCCAACTGGAGCCCAGGTCAGCACTTTTACCCTCAAGAATTCATGGTGAAAAACCTACTCCAGCCATGCCCTATCCAAGACAATAGAGTAGCACTTTAAAAGATGAGTAGCATGACTAACTGTGCTCTTTACAGAGCCCTGGTTGTACCACTTGATGAAAAAATCTTCAGTTATAAGTAGGTGCTTCCAGGGGATAGATGTTTCAGGAGGAGGAGTCTGTCATCATTTGGACTCTGGACCCATTTATTCCTTCCAGATTTTTTTCCTTAGTAAATGTTTTAGAACAACATTTGGTAATAAATACCTCCAAGTTCCACATCTCTACCTTCTCTCCCTCTACCTCCCTCCCCCCCCTCCCTCCTCCCTCCCCCCTGTGTGTGTTGTAGGCAGTACATTTATAATTTCTTTGTAATTCTCAGCTATATCTCTGGATTAAATGTAAACATCCATCTAAAAAGAAAGATTTCAACATTTTTTTAGCCACTAGGAAATGCTTTTATCATTATTATAATATCATGGACATTTTAAATTTATTTTTTTCCCCCCAAATCTAGCACCTTTACCTAAGGTAGGCGGATCCATTCATCTTTGTTATCCACCTTTTATTTATTCAAGACTCTTCTCTTGGTGTTGCCATTCTTAAAGAAGGTTTCCACTCAAAACACATAAGTTCCGAGTTTTTAAACTTAAGAGTTTTTAGTTCTTTCCACAATTTGTAGGGCAAAGACATTAAACAACACATATGCACGCACTCCAAACAGATCAACGGTCAGTCGTGCCATCGTGTAATCCAAGCAATAGCAGCTGGTCTCAAGCGGGTGAAAAGAAAAGCTAGTTAGCATGAGCAGGAGGGTGGCAGTCTTGCTGTCAGTGACAGGGAGCTGCAGGCTGGGGAGCAAGAGGATGGCTGTCTCATTTGTGAAGGGGCATGGGTGGCTCAGTGACCGAGCTGGAGAAAGCACTGATGGGCAAGGGCACGAGCTTGAGGAGACAGTGGCTTGCACTTCATCTCCAAGGCTGGATGGAGAGGCGAGAAGCCCTGTCTGCCTGTCAAGAGTGGCTGCCTTGGAACCAAAGAAGTGAGAAGGTGAGAAGGAGCCGCTCAAAATGCTCATTGGGGCCTAAGACACTGTGAGAGGAGGCTTTCTGTGTGTTACAGGCGCTGCATCTTCAGACAGCCTCAGATGGGAAAGCCTACGTTCAGAAATATTAAGTAACTTTCCCAGCATAATGCAAATAGATAGCAAAGCAGGGGTGAGGACTAAGACATATCATCTGCTTTTCTCTCTAGCTATGTGACATTGAGCTACTTAGAGCCTACCTGCTGTCATCTTCCCCAAGAAAGAAGGAATATGGGCCTGGTTTTGGTCCCTGTTTTATTTTTAAACACCTTTACTGAGAAACAATCCACATACTATACAGTTTACCTATGTAAAGTATAAAAATTGATCGTTTTTAGTATATTATTTTGTAAGCTACTAAAATATGTGTATTTATAAAAGCATAAAATTTGCCATTTTTAAATTTATTTTTTTCTAATCAGTTACATATGACAGCAGAATGCTCTTTGTTTCATTGTACACAAATAGAGCAAATTTTTCACTTCTCTGGTTGTATACCAGGTCGGGTTACACCATTTGTGCAATCATACATGTACCTAGGGTAATGATGTATATCTCTTTCTCTCTTTCCTATCCCCATTATCCCTCCTCTTCCTCCCCTTTGCCCAATCCAAAGTTCCTCTACTCATCCCATGCCCCCCCCCAATTATAGATAAGCATCCACTTATCAGAGAAAAAATTTGGTCAAGTTTTTGGGGATTGGCTTACTTTGCTTAGCATGATACTCTCCAACTCCATCCATTTACCTGCAAATTCCATAATTTTATTCTCTTTTATTGCTAGGTAATATTCCATTATGTATATATACCACAGATTCTTTATCCATTCATCTATTGAAGGGCATCTAGATTGGTTCCACAGTTTGGCTATTGTGAATTGTGCTGCTGTAAACATTGATGTAGCTGTGTCCCTGTAGTATGCTGTTTTTAAGTCCTTTGGGTATAGACCAAAGAGTGGGATAGCTGGGTCAAAGGGTTCATTTTAGTGGTGGTAAAAGCAGTCACAGTGTTCTGCAATCATGTTCACTATTTCCCAAACCTTTTCATTGGTGTCAACAGAAATTCTGTACCCAGTAAGCAACATGTATTTATTGTGAATTTTCTTAATAATCATATACTGATTTTTAAGTATCACCTAAAATACTTTATAGTTTTCGTACCAGGGTTCATGGATTCAGTTAGATGGGTAAGCATTTGAAGTTGGGAATAAGGTTGATTTCAGTTCAAGAGGTTTACTTTATCTAAGGAATCTCTGTACAAGGAAACACATGAAGAAGCAGCTCATTTTCTGAGTACTCGGCTGATCATCATTTATCATGTGGGTTCTAGAAGATGGGAATGGTTTCATACAGGTTGTGTTCAATAACTACCTGCTCATAGGTCTATAAGTTTGTGTAATTCAGTGTCTGGTGTTTAATCACTGGTTAATTAGATGCTGCACCGAATCAAATCTAAACCTCCAACACAAATCATTTATTTTTAAAAGACGAAAGCCTATACACTTTATTTTAACTGCTCTGCAAAAGTGGTGAATGAAAAATTTGACCCAGTGACTATAGGAACTTGCGATTTAATTAACAAAGAAAGAAGAAAGCTAAGGTGGCATTGTAGAGAGGCAGAAAAGAATTGATGCCAAGGGTTTTAATTTCCCAGAATCACCTTCTAGTTAATTTTTATGCCCCCCATAAGATAAAGATGTTAGTAATATCTATATGGTACTAGTAAAGATGAAAGGAATCAATTACATATGCAGAGTATTTAAACCTATGCTTGGCACAGAATAGTTATTAATAAACATTATTCACAACCAGAGATGAAGATGCAGGTGGCTTGTTGGTGACGTGACACCCTTCCATTCTCATTCACTCCTAATTTGACTTTCTTCTGTCTTTGTAAAGTGAAATAGTAGCCCTCTCATGGAATCAAAGAAATAAAGAAAGACCACAAATGTTAAAGCATCCTTCTTTATTTCTCAAGGCTTAAAACAACAACCATCCCCAGTAAGTCCTTCTCCTTTTCATTGGTATTACTGCCATGCATTAGGACAGTCTTCTAACTTCTCTTGAAATTCCTTTCCCAATTGTAGGGAAGGTAGAAGATCCCTGTAGATTTTACATTTCCAGGGTATTCTTTGATTATTCCAATGGATTCACAATGCATCAGGAAACATGGGCCTTTGGGAAGTGTTGGTTTTGTTGGTACAAACAGCTGAGTTCACACACTGATGGATCTAGGTAGGCTGAGACACAGCCTGAGGCCATAGCTGTACTGGTTGCCCTTCACACCATGTGTTTCTTTCCTTACAGACTCTTAGCATCACTTATGGATTTGCTGAAGGTCAGAAGTACCAGGGTGGGAGGAAAGTGATGGGGAGTATTTTATGATGCTTTCCCAACTTGAGCTAGAAATTGGTATGCTGTGATTCCCGATGGCACAAAACGATGTCTTTCTTTATGACAGTGATTCTGAAATTGTGCTCAGCAGGAAAAAAAAAAATCTTAGCCTGAATTTCCGAATATCTGAAATAACTATGCATGGACAATACTTTAAAATATTAGCAACTCAACAATCTAACTTAAACATTATGGTGTTTTTAACTCTATCTAAGATGCCTTCTTTATTGTTCATGATATGACCAAAAGGTCATTGGAGTTTTTAATATGAAAATATTTGATCTGGGAGATAATGTTTGACACATATCTTAGAGGATGATATAAAATTTTGTCTACTGCCCTAGGGCACTGAGAAACATAAAGGTTGTGGTATGAGTCAGCACAGGCTTTTATAACAAAATACCGTAGACTTAGTGGTGTAACACACACACACACACACACACACACACACAATTTTGTTTTCTCAATGTTCTGGAGTTTGGAAGTCTGAGACTCAGGTAGCAGCATAGTCAGATTCTGTGTAGGTTCTGTTCCTTGGCTTGCAGAAAGCCCCTTTTTCCTGTGTGTGCATATGAAAGAGAGCAAGAACAAATTCTGTATGCTTGGCACAGAATAGTTATTAATAAAGATTATTCATAACCAGAGATAAAGATGCAATACTTATAAAAGCAATAATTCATATCATGAGGACCCAACCTCTTAGTCTCATCCAACCCAAATCATCTCCCCAAATCTTAAGACTTCAACATGTGAATCTGGCAGGGGCACATTCGAAGCATGGAAGGGGACACAATTCAGTCCCTAGCAATTGTCTAAGCATCTCCTTAAGTTGTCTGATTCATCATCTTCTCCTTCCTTTCCTTAGTTTTCCCCCTACCTTTCCTCCTGTTTCCCCCCTCCCTTGCTCTTTATCATTTCTTCTATTCTCTCTATGTCCCTATCTCTATTCATCTCTGTCTATCTCTTTCCACTACAACTTCCATGACAGCATGCTTTAAATATTTTGGGTGGAATTGAATAGGCAGATATGTTTTATCCAGCATGAAATGTTTAGAGAAACTCTAGACTCAATACTTAAAAAAAATAATTCTGGAATTTTCAGATTGCCTTGAAAGAAGAGAAAGGTAGCTCATATTTCATGAAAGGTAATACCATGGGTGAAGAGCACAGGCTCTGGAGCAAATTACCTGAGTTCATTTCTTGGCAGTCCAGGCCCAATTCCTATGTGAACTTGCACAATTTATTGTACATTCCTGTGTCTCTAATTCCTCATCTATAAAGTGAAAGGTCATTCTAATCTTATAGAGTTGTATTAAATATGTTAACACATATAAATTCCTTAAAACCATGCCTGGTGTGTAGTAAGTAGTATATGAGCAATGCCTCTTGCTACTCTTTTCTGGCAATATTGGATTGGAGCTCCAGCTTTCCACAGTCCACCTTTTGCTTACTGATTTGCAATCACTGAGGTTGTCATTTTCCATTTATTATAAGGAAGACCTTATTTCTTTGTGAAAGGGACATATATATGTATGGAATATATCTCTCTATATTTCATTGGCTTCCATAGGCATTTGGTTTTTATTCCTAGAATCTATAACTATTTAACTTTTCTTCCCTTCATTTAGGAAGAAGATTATAATTATAGAAAAATATAAAACATTGGATAAACACTAGTTCCAAAATTAGAATATTTTGATTCTGTTTCCAGTGCAATGATTATTCAGATACCTTTGGGCATGTTAGAGTTTTTCTCTTGGGCTGTATTTTCGCATTTTAAGAAAAAGATAATCCACATTTTGTCTATCTCACTGGATTTTTTTTTTTAAAAAGAGAAATTCTAGGTTCACAACAAAATTGAAGGCCCAGAGATTGCCCATATGCCCCTCCCCTGACCCATGCTTTATTTATTATCAACATCCCCCACCAGGAAACACATTTGTAACAACCGATGAGCCTATTTTGACACATCATAATCACCTAAAGTCCTTTGTTTACATCAGGGCTCATTCTTACTTTTAGGTATTTTATAAGTTTGGACAAATGCATAATGGGATTTATGTATTATTTTAGATAGTAGCAAACAGCAATTTCATCACCCTAAAAATTCAGTGGATTTTTATAAGGTCAAGTTAGAGATCATCACATAGGTTCAAACTTTTAAAAAAATATATCCAGTATGATAAATGCAAAATAGGCATAGTTCTGATACATCAACCAACTGGCCACAATTGCTGTTGTTATAGTCCTTGATCTCTGCAAGGTCAGAAAACTAGTCTGGTAAAATTGTTTTGTAGGTTGTCTTACCAGTCCCTTGAGAACTTGCCCACAGGTGTGCTTTTATGTGGATATAGGTTTGCTTGTCCTAGTTGCTCTTAGTATTCTGGAGAGATGCCAATTCATTTGACATAGAGACAATATAAAGACTCAGGTCACCCTAATAGTATTTTCTAGGACCCATGTCTTGAGAAAAACATCTGAAACATTTTTAGGCTCCTCACACAAGGAGAGAGTAGCCTAAGAGAAACAGTTCCAGAAGTAAACTTGTATGATGAGTAAACAGAAATACTGAATGTGTCAAGATCATTAGGACCTTTCTCTTGTCCAACTCCCTCATGTTACAGAGGGGAAAACCAAGGTCTAGAGAAGAAAAGTGACTTGCCTAGTACCACAGTTAATAGGAAAAGCAAGAAAGGGCAGGGAGCTGGCTTAGTGGCAGAGCACTTGCCTAGCATGAATGATGACCTGAGTTCAATGCCCATCACTGGGGACAGGAAGGTGACAGGCAACAAAAATGGAACATGGATCTTAAATGTCAAACCAATGTTCTTGGTCCAACAAAGTGGAACAAATATTCTCCTTGGAGTTGCATGGACCTAGGGTGAAATCCTAGATCCTCTATATGTAGTATCTGGTGTCAAAATCTATGGTAGTGGGGAGAAATGAGATGAGATGCACACTATCTTTAACTTAAATCATGGATCAATAAATATTGGTTTACTTTTCCCCACTCTTTTTTAAAAAAATTTACACAGGGAATGAGACATGGCTTTATTCATTCATTCATTCTCTTCCTGGATCTAACCCTTCCTGGTCTATTTCTAGAACATTCTTGCAAAATAAGTCTGGATAGCTTACGTTATTAAGATCGTGTTTTGCATCGACTTCTATTTGCTGCCCAGACCCTGGACTCTAATTTAATCTTCTGTTTACCATCCAGACCCTGCATTCTAATTCAATAACAATGATGGCTGGAGTTTGTCTGCATTTGTTTTCAACTCACATGCAGATGGAGGCTGGTGGTATGTAGAAAACCATTATGCCACATCAAGTTTCATTTTAAAGTTCATAAGTTTACCTTTTGAAAATGAAAAAAAGAGCTGCTTCTCCAGCCTGGGAACATAAATCATGTACTTTTTATTACCTCAAAAGACCACCAGAAGATGAGCTCTAATGTTCCAAAGGTGACAAGCAATTTATATGAATGAATCACAATTTAAGTCCCATTATACTTGAACTGATAGATATTGCAATAAGGTTTGTAGATGTTTCTTTAACAATATTTGATAGTAATATAAAACAGCCAGGCCTCTTGGTTACTAATTTCTGGTCCTCTAGAAGGTACTCGGTAGTGTTCAGCAACGGAAGTAGAGGCTGTATCAAACTGTGTGTTCCAGCTGGAAGCAGAAGGCGTCCACCAGTTTTAGGGTCTTGGGTCACTGGAGCTTAAAGTGTGAAAATGTTAGAATTTGATTTAAAAGAACCAAGGAAGCAGGGATGCACGGGCCAGTGTTGCCATTTTAACAGAGTGTAAAACCAGAACAAATGTCATGAACAGCATTGCACGTAGGCACCGATTTTGGAGAGATGTTTGTTTCCACACATCTCTGAAGCTCAGAGAAATCGAACACAGTCATAGTGTTGAAATGTTACGAAGACATTGAAAATGTCTGAGACCATGAAAATAATGCCAACTTCGGAGTCCAACAACTTGACTCCAGATCCAGGCTGTTATGCTGACTGATTCTGTGCCTTGGGAAAGTGATCTAATAATCCCTGTGCTTTACTTTAATCATAATGGTATGTGGATCCCTACCTCCTAGAGTAATCAAGAATAAGTGGAAGGACAGGGTGCTCCCTGTAGAGTACCTAATGTGGTGTCTTGATATGTAAAAACAAGACATAGAATGTTTACCAAATGCCAGAGGAATTTCCAGCTTTATCCTATGAAGCATGTACTATGTAGCCTTTTTTTTTTTTCAGCATAGTAGCACCCTGTACCCAAAGAGGTGCTTTTTATATCCATCCACAGATATCCATTTAAATGGTTCTTCCCAGAAAAGCTGTCCGGGCTGATTCAGACCTCCGACTTGATCCTGGACTTGAATATGTTCAACATTCACCCTGAGATTCAGCCTCAGGCCTGGCCTCCTTGCTTTGGGGTCACTATCACATTTGGAGAGACCATTGCTTCAAAGGATTACTTTAGGCAGCGCACCACCCGGACAAAGGCCAGACCACACTGCAGGCCTGTGGTTAGAGTCCTCAGTGTGTTGGGTGTACTCATTTTCACTCTCTAAATGTTGGTTCATTCTTTCAATAGGGAGTTATGATTTTTGTTCTGTTCTATTTTATAATTATTCATTACCTTTCAGAGCCTTTTGTTTTTCCTTGAATATAAAAGCAAAATTTGTCCTCAGCTCATTCTAAAAATCTCAGTTGTGTGTTATTTCTCGAGATTGTTTTCTCAGGATATCCCAGCTCTCTGAAGATGGTAATTCTGTTTTGATTCTCTTTATAATCAGATTTCCTTTTGAAGCACTCTTGAGTCCTATTGAAACTCTCTGCTAGGTTATGTCTTTCCCTGAGGTTGGGGAGATGATTTTTAATTCGGAAAGCTTGTCACCATCCCATGCCCCATCCAAATCCCGAAGTCATAGAAGTTGTGAATTCTATTCTTTCTTCCATCATTTCATCTCAGGAGACTCAGCTGGATGAGCTCACTTTGCTCCCCGCACCCCACCATTTATCTCAAGGTAGTTTAGATATGTGTTGGTTACTGGACAGGTAAGTAATGAAGGTTAAGTTTGTAGTAGTTCAATTTTCTGGGGGTACATTTTTCAGCTTTTTGGATTTATGTTGTTGCTGTGTTTTTCTATACTAAGTAATTATAAGACTTGCATGAGACAAAATTACAAACAGTATGAATTGAGAACAGAAGCCTACTCTTAAGATATATCTGCAGAACAGCAGGGATGTATGGCCGTGGGGTCCTGGAGGACTTGTAAAGAGCAAGGATTGGATTAAATCGATGTGAGAAATCCTGACTGGAGTTTTCTAACCGTCCCCTTGTCTGTTGGAAATATTTTTAATTCAAAGCATTAAAGACATTTGAAACAGAGGCATAGCTTGGACTGTTTGGTCAAAATAAAAATATTAAGTCAAGTCACTCCTTCAAAGCCACATGACGTGGAGGTCTCCCAGAAGTTGCATGGTGGCCTAAGGGAAATGAGCCAGAAGATTCCTCTGGGAGGAGTTGACCAGGGTCTATGACAAGGAAACATTCATTATAGTGAGCAGCCTGGTTGTCAGCTGTGGCCCAGGGTGAAGACTGAATTTCCTCTAAGGCAAGTCCAGGCTAGTTTCTCATCTTAAAGAATGGCTGGGCATCCCAGAAGAGTGAGCTGGACTTCAGCATGACCGTGTCTCTGTGAGTAAAATACCAACGTAATTCAGCCTTCAGCTTGCCCTGCTCCAATCAATTTTCTTCACTACAGCTATAGTGATATTTTAAAAGCAGAAATTGGATGGTGTCACTACCTTGATTAAAGTCTGAGTTCCTTCCCATGGCCCACAAGGCCTGGAGGGATCTGGCCTAAGCTTACCTTTCCAGACTCATTTCAGGTAGATGATGCTTCTTCTTGTAACTAAGTCTTCCCAGGCATTCTTCTCTGGAATGTTTTTTTCTTTCCTGTTTTTCTGTTGCACTTCTATCTCAGGTCTCAGAGGAAGCACTGCTTCCTTAGAGAATCCTTCTCTGACCTCTTTGAGGAGGTCGAATCCCTTTGTTAAGAGATTTCCCATCCTTGGTGCAATGATGACAGGTTTTACTCAGGGTCCTGCTAGGCTGTGAGGTCCAGGATGTCATTGTGTTCATCACACCAGGTCAGGGATTTGTAGGTGGTTGATTAGTGCTCTTTGAAATTCAGGAGTTCTCTTCCTTTCCTAATTTAACAGAGACAAAACTTCAGCCACTAGAATATCACCTTTGGATTTCCACCCTCATTCTCTCTCTCTCTTTTTTTAAATTGATTTTATTATTTTTTAAAAAGTACACGACAACAGTGGAATGCATTACAATTCTTATTACACATATAGAGCACAATTTTTTGTATCTTTGTATATAAAGTATGTTCACACCAATTTATGCCATTATACATGTACTTTGGTTTTTTTTTTTTTGCATTACAATTCTTTTTTTTTTTTAAAGAGAGAGTGAGAGAGGGAGAGAGAGAGAGAGAATTTTTAATATTTATTTTTTAGTTTTCGGCGGACACAACATCATTGTTTGTATGTGGTGCTGAGGATCGAAACCGGGCCTCACGCATGCCAGAGGAGCGCACTACCGCTTGAGCCACATCCCCAGCCCATCATTACAATTCTTAATGCACATATATACTACAATTTTTCATATCTCTGTATATAAGGCATGTTGACAACCAATTCAAGTCTTCATACATGTACTTTGTATAATGATGACCATCATATTCCACCATCTTGCAAATCCCCTGCCCCCTCCCTTTCTCTCCCACCCCTCTTCCCTATCTAGAATTAATCCAATCCTCCCATGATCTCCCTCCCTACCCCATTATGAGTCACCCCCCTTATATCAGAGAAAACATTCATTTTATTCAGCATTAAAAAAGAACAAAATCATGGCATTTGCAGGTAAATGGATGGCATTGGACACGATGATAATGCTAAGTGAAGTTAGCCAATCCCCAAAAAACAAATGCCCATCCTCATTATCTACCTGGTGAATCCATGTTTATGTTTTAAGATCAAACTTCACAGTCCTTTTCTTTGAGATTCTTTTCACAGTTGTCCTCTGTGCTAGTCAAGGGAGTCTTGGTGGCTTAAACCAACCAGGACATCCATCTAGGTCATGCAGCATGGTCATCATGCTTATCTGGTGGCCTGCTTCTCATTCAGGGACCCAGGCTGAAAGAGTCTCCATCTCTGTGCTTCCACGAAACAAGACACTGTGCTAAGCCATAAGCTGGCTCTATCTTTTCTCCTAGAAATGATGCACTTTCATTCATATTTTATGATCAGACATACAGCCAGGTTTAAATGAGAAGAGGGTGGGGAAGTACAGTGGTACTATGTGTGAAGAAGTAGGAAACTGGTAATATTTGATGAATAACACTATGCCAGCCAACATTTTCCAATACATGTCTTCCCTTGGTGTTCTCAATTTGTCACTTTCATGAATTCATTCCTCCACACTCCTTTAATCATACCAAAGACCTTATAATCAACAATAGTAACATCACTTTTAGAATCTTAATGTGAAGCACATTACTCTACTAAGAAGCAACTCTGAGATGGAGACTGGCACACAGAAATCTGGTGACTGCCTGAGTTAGTTCGTTAATTTCTAGTGTTTTGTTCTTATAATAGGGTTATGGGAATCTTGTTAGCTGTGAGTCTTCTCCTTGGACCTCAATTACCCAGCAATAACTTTTATTTATAGGCTGACAGGTCTTTAGCACAAAAAAGAATATGATGTTATTCTAGGGTGTTTTATTAGGAAATAAATCAACCTACTTTTCTTTAAAAAATAAGTAGAAAAATGGGTTTTCTAGTGACTCAGAGTAGCCATATTTATTCTTGGCTTCTGCACATTAAGGGCATTAGGATATCAGTGATTATCTTAATGGAAACACTGTGTTTAACTAGTTATCATTTTCAAGGTGATGTCATGAAATAAATCTTGATGAATAAGAGGTCAACTTCTGAGTTCAAATCCCAGGACCAGTATATTTAAATGGGATGACTTTTTGTCAGAGATTTAACTTTTCTGAATCTGTTGTCTAGACTTTTTATTTATTTATTTTTACTGGGGATTGAACCCAGGGGCACTTAACCACTGAGCCACATCCCTAGTCCTTTTTTATATTTTATCTAGAGACAGGGTCTTTCTGAGTTGCTTAGGGCCTTGGTAAATTGTTGAGTCTAGTTTTGAAATCCAGTGCTCCTTTTTCAGCCTCCTCAGCCACTGGGATTACAGGCATGTGCCTCTGTGTCTCGACTTTAAAATGGGGGGGGGGGGTGTGTTTGTACTTTGTTCTTGAACTGCATATGAATCAAATTAGGTAATTCCTTTAAAGATACAAAGCATTTTGTCTGCCTCACTGAATTTTAAGCATTAAGTTCAGAACTGACTCTTAGGACAAAGTGATGAGGTATTGGGGGCTTGGACTAGTTAAATGCAAGTCATTAGCCACTAACAATCAGAACCAGAGCTAGAGACCATATTTTCTATCTTGGATTCCCATGCTGCACTCAAATCCCTTCCTCTCTCACACCATCAACTATAAGCAGCTTGAGTAAGATGAACATAAATCAATTTTTAAAAACCCAATCTATAGAAGAGGCCAAACTCTGTACTTATGGGTAGAGGTTATTTTAATCCACACCATGATCTTTTATGAGAAAGCAGAAGATGATCTGACCTCCCTTCCAAAGAGAATAATATATTTTGTTGAATCGGCCCATTATTCTATCACATGGGAGAGATCTCCAGGTCAAGGGATGAAAGACATTAATTTGCATGAGACAACAGCTGCTGTCCGTAGTATCCACAGTACAACACAAGAGAAACTGGCTACAGCATCATTTTGTAACAGAAGGATTAAAGCATGTCTTAGTAAGACACATAGCAGAGAGCAGCCGGATTCCCTTGATCTCTCTGATAAAAGCTGTACCATGTACCATGGATGCCCAATAAATATTAATTGGTATCAACTTCATGGGCACAGAACTCCTTGAGTTTGGACGTTTAAATTGAGCATCCTCCTTGGTGGAAAATTAATAATTGATTCTGTCTTCATACTTCTGGGGTTCTTAACTCTTCTGTCTTACCATGTGTCTTTTTAAGAAATACTTTCAGCTTAGGACAGGATCTCATGTCTCAGCTGAATTTGCACTTAAGTTTTTGTGTTTAATACATCTTGCTTTTCCTCCTGACTTCATTGGACATTCACCTTTTGTAACTTTATTGTAAGATGATTACACTCTGGTTCAATTATTTGACTAACCATGATATCACTTCTTTTTTTTCCCCCATCAGATATTGATGAATGTGCAGCTAAGATGCATTATTGTCATGCCAATACTGTGTGTGTCAACCTGCCGGGGTTGTATCGCTGTGACTGTGTCCCAGGATACATTCGTGTGGATGACTTTTCTTGTACAGGTGAGAATTAAGAAGCATTTCCCCCTAATTTATCCCTTCTGTACACCACATTTGTGTTGCATTTAGCTCCTGGTGCACAAAGTATTGTTTTCCTTAAATAATTTGCTTTCATTATTTCACCCTCGCCTTTTTGAGAAAAATATAATAACAGAAATTTTATCAGCATGATTTATTTCCACTCCCAGTATTTCTGCCTGTTTGTGTGAGTACAGTTGCATGGATATGTTATTTGGAATTGGAATTGAAGTCTCCATTGCCTTTGGTAATACTGAAGTACTTAAAGGTATCAGTGCTAAAAATAGAAAGTATCAAACAATTTTCTTTCCATCACAAGGAGAACTTTTTTGTTATGTTCAGAACATGTACTTTGGGAAAGATAAGCATTAAATTAGAAAGTGTGGCAGGAATATCTCATGGTCAGGGAAAAGACATGGGAACCAGGCAAGGTTACTTTGATTAACATTTGCTTATTTTCAGTGTCCTATCTCTTCTCACTATGTCCCTGTGGCTGGCACTAAACTGTAATACCAAGGACAGTCACTGTCTCTGTGTGAGTTGTACTGGCTTTGTGGAATACCTGGTAGTTGCAAAGTATTTTTTAATTATGTATCTGCAGGTATCAACTTACATTGGTTTGGGTATTAAAAGATTCCAGTCTTTCTTATCTTGAATTAAATGTATTCAAATGCCCAACTGCCACCTATACACATAAAGGACTTCTTGAACTCATGGTTTCAGTCATGTTGTACCTTTTCCTAACTTCTGCATCTTTCTTTCTGTCCTAATGATATTGGCATATAAAAATTACATTCTTTAATCATAAAGCAATGCCACTTTTCTTAATTTTTCTAAATGACCTTTACAGAAGTGCAAAAAGTTACAAAAATTATGAAAACACATATGTCCAAATTCCTTTGTCATTGATTGTATGTTTACAAGTTGTTCTTCTCCAGGTGAAGGGAATGGAGAGCTCAGATTGATAAAGGTTTCCGAGGGTATATAAACCAAATGTGATTTAACAGTCTTATACATAGCATAATTAAAAGTTCCTAGGAGAACATGAAAGGTTTTGTAAACTTAGCATGCTGAGACAGCAGGTGCTGAACATAAAGCTGGAAGAGAAAAGCAATGCAGTGAATGGAAAAGAAACTTTAGCTTTTATTCAATTTTTTTTTGGTTAAAATTAAGAAAAATTCATATCTATGGGATAAGAAAGCTCTCAGAGTTTAGCACTGAGAATAATTATCTGAAACTTAAAAGTGTGCAATAATTTAATAATTGCCTTGGGGACTCAGGGCTCCCTGACATGACCATGCATTTTATATGAAGCTTGTACTTTTTGTTTGTGAAAGTTTCTCTTGGCCTTTTGAAGGGTGAAATCTAAAACATTTGCCTCTGACACTGGGGGAAGTTTTTGGCTGTGCAGTTTGTACGTGAGTTTCCATCATCTTATCTCCTGTAAGAGATGCCTCAGTTGCTCTTTTATGAATGCTGAAACTGGAGAAGGCCTGATTGGGGTTTTGTGTGTGTCGGGGGGTGGCTTTTCTTTTTCCCACAGTCTTTTCATTATTGGACGGTCAACCTGCTTGATTTATTGGCCTCTGACTTTCATTTATTCCCAGTTAAACTCCTTGGGTATTTTTTTTTTTTTTGGCTGTTTGATAAGATGTTATCATTAGATACACAGACAGTTTTAAAGGAGGATACTTGTGATTTACAACAAAAGCATGCAGCAATAAGACAGGTGCTTGACAGTAATGGCTAAGCATTCATTTTTATGCCAAAAACTTCCCATGAAGGTAAGACATAAAAGGCGAAAAGTGAGATAACAAATATCTCATGTGATTTCTATTAGCTTGCTAAAAGGATTTTTATTTTCTTGATATTGGCACTGAAGAAACCTTGAAGGAAGTGTATGTTTGAAATAGAGCAAGTGTAAAGAGTTAGATAATAATAGCCTATTAACTTAATGGCTTGAATTAAGCATCCTTTAATGAAAAGAGGTTAGGTAACATTTTAAATACCTTGGGAGTGAAAATTAGCTGTTAGAAATTTTAGGTGAGTTCTCTGCAATATGCTAGTGACCCAGGGTTGATGAAATAACAAAGCATTTTCAAATATGAGATACTGAATATTTTCTCACTGAGCACAGACATATGAAATGGAGCTAAAATAGGACATTTTCCCATTTGGTAGAGCAAGGTCATAAATTATCCACTGATTACCCTTATCTTTTCAGCACATACCATGTGCTTGCTTTTTTTTTTTTTTTTTTGGCAGTCTCTTACCAGTAAGGGACAAGTTGCTGGGCATTGCTTGGCTTTCAGTCTATTTTACTTTAGTTAAAACATGCTGTATCAAGTGATCTATGGAATGCAGAACTACATTTTGAGGTTTATTAAAGATGCCAGATACATTAAATTTATTGACATATTGAATAAGAAAAGTTGAAGGAAGATATCTTCCTTCAACATCTGGATGTATTAGCACCAACGTAGAAGGTCTGATGATAGTTATGAGATATTTTTTCCTTTATTTGGATTTGTTTGATTGGTATTTCACTCTTTTTTAATTTTTATTTTTAAGGAGGTAGTTTAACCTCCTCCTTATTCTATCCCCAGAAAAGGAATGTGACTGTACCAAAAACAGGATTCAAAATCCTAATCCATTAAGGCAGGCATGGTCAATCCTCACCCTAGGGAATAATCACTTGAGATTAACTAAAACAACAAAGTGAGGCCTGGAACCTGTCCTTGGAGATTTTAATTTCCTTTGGTTTAGGATTGCCATCAAGCCGTGGGAGTTTTGCTCAAGCATCTAGGTGATTCCAATGTGCAGTCAATTTTGAGACTCATTGCTTTAGCATGGAACAGAGAGGGTTGGAGTATAGGGAAAATATTAAAGAGTAATGAGAGGGCTGGGGTTGTGGCTCAGTGGTAGAGCACTCGCCTAGTACATGTGAGGCCCTGTTTTTGATCCTCAGCACCACATTAAAAAAAATCAATCAATAAAATAAAGGTATTGTGTCCAACTACAACTTATTTTTTTTAAAAAAAAGGTAATGAGAGAAAAATTGGCTGCTATATTGAAGACTAGAAAAGAAGAATCTTAAACTGGTAGTGGGAGACATGGAGCTGGGAGATAATGAAAGCTGAGACTTGGATGTTTCTTGGAGGAAAAGCCCTGCATCCGGAGGTGCACTCTGGAATGTGTAAGTTGTGGAAGTCTCTGCTGGTGGGAGATGCTGAATCTCCAACCTGGGCTAGGCTGAGGCAGTGCATGGAGGAGCCCTTAAGACGAAAGGGGCTTTTCTTGGTGGTCTGCATGCTCCCTGGGCCAGGGTCAGGCCACTCCTTCTCTGCCAATGCCTTGACTATTTGGAATCCTCCAGAGCCATGACACAATCTGATAGAGATGAAGAGTGCAAAAATTGACCAAGGCATCTTCACAGATGAATAGGAGCCCAGAATCAGTCATCAAGTTGAACTGAAGAAATTACAGAAAGTTCCTTAGTTGACACCCTATTCAAGTCTTCATACATGTACTTTGTATAATGATGTTCATCACATTCCACCATCTTTGCTAACCCCTGCCCCCTCCCTTTCCCTCCCACCCCTCTTCCCTATCTAGAATTCATCTATTCCCCTCCCATGCTCTCCCTCCCAGTCCCACTATGAGTCAACCTCCTTATATCAGAGAAAACATTCAGTATTTGTTTATGATATATATGTGTATTAAGAATTGTAATGCAAAAAAAAAGAATAGCATTACCTTAGATTAGGTAGAGGGAAGTGAAAGGAGGGGAAGGCTGATGTATGCAAAAAATAAAAAAAAAATACCTTAATTGTACAAACAGCTTTGTGACTGGGCTGATCTATTCAGCACACAGTGAAAATAATCAGTCAATAAAGGGAGAAAATAAAGTTAAGAGACCCCCCCACCAAAGAGGGATTGAAGAAGACAATTCATAGAAAGTTTAGTTTTTCAGATTAATTTAAATTTTTTATATGTAGTACTGGAGAAAGCAATATTTAAAATAATGCTGAGGTTTATTAAAACAGTAAATATATCTTAGGATATCATAAGGTGTTTACCTTGAAATTTCATGACAGAAATAAATCTAAAGAAAGTGTCCTGTGTTTGGCTTCTTTTTTGGGTGTAGGTGGAGATTCCTTTTTATTCTAATCTATATTATAAAGGATCAGAATTACATCTGCTGTAGAACAACCAGGAAAAATGGTAGAGTTTGCTCCCAGGTGTTTGTGCACAAACCTATTTAAATACTCTGTTGTCCTTGACCCAAATTCATCAAGAAAGACTTGTTAATGTTTTTAATGTTTTTGTAATTCTCTTATTGGAGTTGTGCATTCAGAATGACAATTAAGCTTTCACGTCAGGTAGGAGTTTGATTAAGAATGATTTAGCAAAAATTTGTAAAGGTGAGTTTGCAGCCCAACCATATCCACATTTGGGCCATGTAATATAGTGGACTTTGCTCTTTAACATCTTAGGATCCTATTCTGTATTTTTTACTTCTACCTTAAAGTTAGGGTACATGCACACATGTATAGTTATTTCCAGACTATTCTAAATTATAGTGATGTGTCCTAGGATTTTGTTTTCTATTTCTAAGACAATTGAGAATTTATTCTACCTATTCTTGGGTCAGAATTAAATCTCCATTTTTTTAAAAAAATTATTGTATAAATTCTACTGGCTGCAACTTTTAACTCTACCACTTATTAACTCTATGAATTGAAAAACAATTTTTAAATTCTCTGCTTCTTTGTCAGTATCCACCTCAGAGAGTTGTTAAAGGACATAGTGACACAGTGTGTATAATTAATTAATTCAGGTTAATTCAGGTGGTTTCAGCTTCAAGAATTAAAAAAAACAGAACAACAACAATTAATGATTAAACTAACTTGAATGAAAAATTTGTTCTCATGATAGACAGACTACAGAGGGGTAGTTTTTCCAGAATCAGTTAATTCATCTGTCCCATGACATTTTTAGTGATGTAGTTTCTTTCCAACATTTTACTTTCTTATTTTCAGCATGATAGTTTGGAAATTGACCTTGCTCTCTTCAAGGTCTCACAATTGTGAAAACAACTCTTAACCTTAAATCTGTGCTTAACCATGTCCCAAATTCATAAGAGAAAAGAGAATTCTCTTTTTATAATCCCTTTTTAAGACCAAGGATAACTATCTCAAGACACATCCCAGTACATTTCTTTCCATGTCTCTGGTAATAATAATAATAATTATTATTATTATTTTGTATATCTATTCATAAAATATATGTTGGAGAGATAATTATATTTACCTTGAATCAAGATATATCAAGAAGAAAGAGGAGAAAGAAGAGAAAGAGAAGGAGGAAAAGAAGAGAGAGTGAGTGAGAGAGAGAGAGAGAGAGAGAGAGAGAGAGAGAGAGTGTGTGTGTGTATGTGTATAGTTGTATGGGCAATTGACAGTGTGTATTAGAGTATATCCAAAGATTTAAAAAATATTTTTCAAGCTTAGGAGTATTGAAAAGAAATGCTAATTAAGTTGGGCTCAGTGGCTCATGCCTGTAATTCCAGTGGCTTGGGAGGCTGAGGCAGGAGGATCATGAGTTCAAAGCCAGCCTCAGCAACTTATCGAGGCCCTAAGCAACTTGTTGAGACCCTGTCTTAAAACATAAAAAGGCATGGGAATGTGGCTCAGTGGCTAAGCCCCTTTGGGTTCAGTCCCTGGTACAAAATAAATAAATAAATAAATAAATAAATAAATAAATAGCAAAATAAAATGACAATTAAAGAAATACCAATTACACTAACTCTGTTTGTGCCTATCAGTATGTGGATATATTGACATATTTACATAGATGTCGATCATGCATTTCAAGAGATGGTTCAGGCAATAGGTGCTTTTATACACTGCTGATGGGAATGTAAAGCATACTACCTTTCTTGAGATTAATTAGACAGTGTATAAAAAAGCCTTAGAAGTACTTATAGAAATTTATCCCAAGGAAACAGTCACAATTATTTACATCAGAAGATTTTCTTTTCATTGTCACCACTTATTTATTATTTGTAAAAAAAAATAACTGTAAGCAGTCTAAATATGCACTAGTACAGATTTTTTATAAATTATAGCTTATCCATATAGTGGAATAAAATGCATATTAAAATAATGCTATTGAATAGTCAGTTAAATAAATAATGACTATTTAAAATAATGACTATTCAATGTCAATGGAAAATTCTCACCATATAGCATGATAAGATTTAAGCCAGTATATATTTTATTTTCCAATTAAAATAATCAATAAAAATTATGGAAAGATACACGTACACAAACACATATACAGACAAATATAAACAGAACAGGGAGTCTTCCCTACCCCAAATTAACAGGTAGCAGAGGGCAACTGAGTAAATGTTCATACTTGACACCTTTTATTTACATGTTTATGTATTTTCAAAGTTTTCTATGGAATAAACACGCATTATGTTTTATTATCAAATATCATTGATACAGTATTAAAAACCAGGAAAATACTGGGTTAAGGTGACATTGAGTTTTTTCCCTCAAAGTCTCCAAAGTGTTATCCCACTAAATTAAAAATATAATAAGTGTTTATGACTTGATAGTGCTAATGGCTTTCATGTTCAGTGACATAGATTATGGGTCTGAGCTAAGGAGATTAAAAGCAATGGCTGTGCTTTATCAAGTTCCTGGAGGATTTGAGTGGCCAATATGACAATTGAAGGACGCTTGCAATTACGATGTTGTCTTAGTCCATTCACGTTGCTATAACAGAATGTCATAACTGAGTGGTTTATAAACAACCTAAATTGTGTCTCACAGTTCTGGTGGCTGGGAAGTTCGAGATCAAAGTGCCAGCAGATTCAATGTCTCCTGAGGGCCTATTCTTCATAGATGGCATCTGTGTCTTCACATGGTGGAAGGGATGAGGAATCTCTCTGGGGACTTTTTTAGAGGGAGATTAATGACCTAATTATCTCCCCAAATCCTTGCCTCCTAATACAAGTGATTCAGGGGTTAGGGTTTCAATATATGAATATTAGGGGAATGCAAACAGATCATTGCAGGTGCTGTTTTCACCTTTTGAGCACCTGGTAAGTGATCTGCTGGTCAGGTCCTACCACCCTATCTCTCATAAGCTCTTCTGGCTGAGTTCCAGAATTAAGGCAGTTGATCTAGATTTGATCTGCACCAGAGTCAAGACAAAGAGAGATACTAGGCAGAAACAAAAAAGACCCAGGTTTTCCGCAAGAAAACAACAACTAATCAGAATAAGCCAACATGGATTCTCATTTTGTCCCTGCAACCACCTCACCAAATGAGTGTCACCTGATCAGGTGTGAGTTGTTTTTTTTTTTTTTTTCCTTAGCTCAGTCGTTTTCAGGTAAAGGATTTGGAATTACGAATAAGGTGTCTTTTGAAAAGAATTCAGCTGCTTTAAAAAAAATAAGAGTAATTTTACAAACTATTACTTTTCTAATTCTGTGATTTTGTAAGATATGGTTCCTGACCTCTAGGACTTTATGGTTTCTTTGGGAGACATAAAATTTACATTTAAGGAGAATAATTTTATAGAGCATATAACTGAGTGCTAAATTGTGAGATACGGGCAATAAATGATATGGGAAAGAGCATTGGTACCAGATTAAAAGAGGATATTAATTACTAAGTGGCAAAGGGACTGCTTTCCACCTTCCCACAGGGTGCCTGAGAGTCTGGGTTTGATAGAGGGAGGGAGCGAGAGTCAGAGCACTGAGAAGTAATAAGGTGCCTGCTGCTTTAGAAATGGGTCCGTCTTTGTATTTGTTGATCTGCAATGCAACCTGGAGGTACTGTGTAGAAGTGAAAAGAACAGAGACTCTGAGTCAGACAGGCCTGGGTTCCTGCCCCAACTTGGACATTTATTAGCAGCATCAACCTGAATTGACTTCAGGGAAAGAGACTCATCTTCATCCTAGAATCTTGCAAGAAGTGAATAAGAAAATATTTTTAAAATGCTTGGAAAAAGGCTCAGCACAGATTAAATGTTTAATAAATCCTAATCATTACTATCTCTAATGTACAGGCAAGGAATCTAACTTGAAGTGCAGCAAGATTAAGGAACTTGTCTTTATCCATAGGACAAAAAGTGGTGAAGCAGGTTTAAGAACTCACATGCCTGCCTGAGATTCAAATACAACCTCCATTGGAGCACTTTTAAAAATGTTTCTATTGGTGAATTATAGTTATAAATAATAATGGGGTTCATTTTGACATGTTCATAAATGCATATAACATCATTTGCTCCCTTTCAGCCTGCGTTTCTTCCTCTTGCCCTCCTCTCCTTCCGGATTCTCTTCTTCTACTCTATGATTCCCTTCTTCTACTCTATCAGTGGTCTTCCTTCTATTTATTTGTTTGTTTATTTATTTATTTTTAACTGTGCATTATAGTTCTACATAAAAATGGAATGCATTGGGTTGTATTCATACATGCACATATCATAATCGTTGGAGCTCTTTTGAAGACACCATTAGAATCCTAATGCAGTATGGACAGCATGTACTAAGAAAGCAATAGCAATTGTTAGAAGGATATAAAAGAACATGGGGCTTGGGACACAGAGATTCTATATTTAATGTATGGCTCTGCATGGACTTAAAAGCTTTGGGATCTTGGGCATATTCCTTAAGCATTTCATGCCTTTGTTGACAGCCTTGAGAGAGAAGGTCAACTTTTGAGATTTAAATATATGAAGGAGCTCCACCCAATAATAGGCTCACAGGTGATGCTCAATATAGAAACTCTAAGACCTGTAAACCAAATTACCCTCTCCCCCTTCTCATCAAAAGTCTCCTGAAACATTTTAAAAGACATTAAGGCATCTTGGATACAATTGATAAGTGGCTTGCCTTGAAAAACCCAGTCTCTGCAGATGGAGTACAGATTCTCTGGAACAAGAGCCTTCCTTCAGTGAGGTGTTTTTGGCTGATGGGTTAAGGAGACTAATGTGAAGTAAACTTCGCAACAGAATTTGTAACTATCCAGGAATACATGTCTTTATTTAAAGGACAACATTGCCACATGGAGCTATGGGTTTGTGAGTTGTTGTAGAACAGGCCCTTTGGAATATGATCTGTAGACTCCCTTTACAAAGTTGTTTGTGCCCTGAGAAGGGAAGCCCCTTGAACTGTGAACAACTTTGGCATTTATCAGCTCTGCTGGCATCTGGCTAGTCCTTAGGGGTGGTCATGGGATAAGCTGTTTTCAAGAGATGGATGAAAGGCTAGACACTTGGTCTAAGTGGAAACGAGAATAGGTTTGTTGGTGCTCAGGAAAAATTCTTAGAGGGAATGTGCAGCACACAGAGAGAGGTGCAAAGAAAACAGCAAGTTTAATAAACCACAAGATACTTTATTATAAAAGGAACATATAAATATTGTAGTAACATTAAGAAATTCAGAAGAAGGATAAGAAAATAAAAATCATCAATAATTTAATCTCTTATAAAGGCAACCTTTATTAACATTTTGAGTATTTTTCCCTAATGGGTTTCCTATGCTCCCATCTCTGTTCTACACTGTGGAAATTACACTGTAGCTACCAGTTAATATTTTTGACTTGGCTTATTTCTTAAGTATTGCCTAAATTCATGGGGTAACTAGAAAAACATAATTATTTACAGTTGCAAATACATTTTCTCACCATAGCATTAGAGAAGTATAAATATCCATTGCCTCTCTGTCTTTACCATCTTTGCCTATCAGATGTGTGCATTTTTTTTCTCATGATAGTCATCATTTCATCCCCGTTTGGATGAAGAGTGAGTCACAGAACAAAGCTCAGGCTAGTCCAGTGCAGGAAATACACATACTTGGGGATTCATAGTTTTTCTGTTCATTTAGAAACATTTTATAAAAAAAGTAAGATATACTAAGTCATTTAATCTTAACAAATTCTGTGAGGTTGTAAGGACCCCACATAATTGTTCATGAAAGCATGTATCTAATAGTGGTGCCCCTGCCTTGATAATGATTCCTTTTTTTCACACACACACACACACACACACACACACATATACATGCATATATACACATAAATATATATATATATTTACATATATTTGATCTAATTAGTTATAATTAGATAATGATGCATTTTTCTTTAGAATATATATGTATATATATTCTAATTAGTTATACATGAAAATACTGTGCATTTTGATACATCATACATAAATGGAGTATAACTTTTCATTGTTCTGGTTGTACATGATGCAAAGTTACACAGGTCATGTAAAATATATATATATATATATATATATATATATATATATATATATATATATCTTTATAATGTCTAATTCATTCTATTATCATTCCTACTGCATACCCCCTCCTCTCCCTCATTCCTCTCTGCCTGATATAAAGTATCTCTATTCTTCTTTAGAGCCCTACCCTTCATTGTGAATTACCATCTACATATCAGAGAAAACATTTGGTTTTTGTTCTTTGGGATTGGCTTATTTTGCATAGAGTGATCTTTTCCAGTTCCATTCATTCACTGGCAAATGCCCTAATTTTGTTCTTTAAGCCTGAGTAATATTCCATTGTGTATATATACTACAATTTCTTTATCCGTTTATCTGTTGAAGTGCACTTAGGTTGTTCCATAGTTTAGATATTGTGAATTGAGCTGCTGTTAACATTTATGGGGCTGCGTCACTGTAGTATGCTGATTTTAAGTTCTTTGTGTATAAACCTATGAGTAGGATAACTGGGTCAAATGGTGGTTCCATTCCAAGTTTTCTGAGGAATCTCCATACTGCTTCCTATGGTGGTTGCACCAATTTGCAGTCCCACCAGCAATGTGTGAGTGTACCTTTTTCCCAACATCCTCACCATCATTTATTGTTGCTTGCATTCTTGATATTTGCTATTCTGACTGGTATGAAATGGAATCTCAGTGTAGTTTTGATTTGCATTTCTCTAATTGCTAGAGATGTTGAACATTTTTTTATATATTTGTTGACCAGTTGTATTGCTTCATCTGTTCAGTTCCTTAGCTCATTTATTAATTGGGTCATTTGGTTTTTTTGGTGTTAACTTTTTTGGGTTCTTTATATATCCTGAAGATTAATGCTCTATCTGAGGTATGTGTGGTAAAGAATTTCTCCCATTCTGTAGGCTCTCTTTTCATATTATTAATTGTTTCATTTGCAGTGAAGAAGCTGTTTAGTTTGATTTCATTCTATTTATTGATTATTGATTTTACGTCTTGCACTTTGAAAGTCTTGTTAAGAAAGTCGTTCCTAAGCCAACATGAGGGAGATTTTGGGCCTACTTTTTCTACTATTAGGTGCAGGGTCTCTGTTCAAATGCCTAAGTCCTTGACCTATTTTGACTTAATTATTATGCTGGGTGATAGGCATTTAATTTCATTTTGCTACATATGGATTTCCAGTTTTTCCAGCACTATTTGTTGAAGAGGCTATATTTTGCCAATGTATATATTTGGCACCTTTGTCTAGTAGGAGATAACTGTATTTATGTGGGTTTGTCTCTGTGTTTTATAATCTGTACCATTGACCTACATATCTGTTTTGGTGTCAGTACCATGCCATTTTTGTTACTATGGCTCTATAGTATACTTTAAGTTGTTTCTTGTGATGCCTCCTGCTTCACTTTTCTTGCTAAGGACTACTTTGGCTATTCTGGGTCTCTTATTTTTCCAAATGAATTGCATGATTGCTTTTTCTATTTCTATGAAAACTATCATAGAAATAGACTGGGATTTTTATTGTAATTGCATTAAATCCATATAACAGTTTTATTAGTATGGCTATTTGACTGTGTTAATTCTGCCTATCCAAGAGCATGGGAGATCTTTCCATCTTCTAAAGTCTTCTTCAGTTTCTTTCTTTAGTGTTATGTAGTTTTTTTATTATATAGGATTTTCTCCTCTTTTATTAGATTGAGTCTCAATTTTTTTTAGGCTATTGCAAATAAGGTAGTTTTCCTAATATTTCTTTCAGTGGATTTATCACTGATGAATAGGAATGCATTTGATTTATGGGTGTTAATTTTATATCTTGCTACTTTGCTGAATTCATTTATTAGTTCTAGAAGTTTTTTGGTGGAATTTTTTTATATCCTCTAAGTATAGAATCACGTCAGCAAACAGTGATAGTTTGTGTTCTTCTTTTTCTATTTGTATCCCTTTAATTTCTTTCTTCTGTAATTGCTCTGGCTAGAGCTTCCAGGACAATGTTGAATAATTATATTTTTTATTGAGTTCTTTATTCTTTAAATTTATCTCCTAGATATCTTTTTTTTTTTTTTTGCTCTTGGCACTAATTTTTTCCATTCTTTTTTTTACATTTTTTATTGATTATTTAAAGATTACATAGCTCATGATATATCATCTTTCATACATTTGACTCAAATTGTGTTTTGAACTCCCATTTTCACCCCAAATACAGATTGCAGAATCACATCTGTTACATATTCACATTTTTACATAATGCCATATTAGTGACTGTTGTATTCTGCTACCATTCCTATCCCCTGTAAGTTGAATATAGGGAAAGCATTGAAGTAATAGGAGTTTCAAATAGCTGGGATGTAAGGCATCAGAAAACATCTTCAAATGAAAGTCTTTTGATTCTGAATTGTAATGAACTGTTGAAAAAATGTGCCTGGGGAAATCTTGCTTATGGATTGTCAAAAACCTGAGGGTATTTTCCTATTAGGAGAGCTATTTTTCCCCTAGCAGGTGGTCTATTTGACTTGGTTATAATAAAAATGTGGCATTGATCAGAAAAGACAGACATCATCCTTACCCATCAATGTGAGAGAGGATCAGAGGACTATTATTGATTCAGCCAGATAGTTTGTGGCACTAAATATTCAGCCACAGTACCCAGGGTGAGCAGTGGAAAGTGCAGAGGAGGGAGTTAAGTGAAGATACACCCTAGACTGCTCTCCTTAGCCTCAAGCAAACTCTGTTTCTTTTCTTTCCTTTCTTTTTTTGGGGGGAGTGGGGTGGGGGACAGATTTGAGCAGCTCACAGCTTTAGAACCAAGTCTAAGGGAGGCCAGAAAAATAATGGACAAGTCACAAAATAGCACTCTTATGTTGTCATGTGTACTTCTGAAACCAGCCAGAATTTTGAATTTATCACACCACTATTTTAAAACAATTTATTTTATTTCATCTCCTTTCTCAGCTCCATTTCCCTCTTGATTCTCCAGTCTTTGGTGCATAATTATAGTTTTTCTCTCTGAATTTTGTTTTCTTTACCTTTCATATTTGCCTCATCTCTGTGTAATGATTTATGCCTGAACCTAACTAATGATATATTAAATGAATGACACAGAAAAAACTATAAAACAAAGTCACAGTTTTGGTGAGATTATGAGGAATCAGAATGCCTGTGCACTCTTGGGGGTAATGAAAAATAGTGTAGTCACTATGGAAAATGGTTTGGCATTTCCACAAAACATTAAACATAGAGAAACAGTCAAATAGAAGAAGTGTCCTATGATCTGGCAAATTCACTTCTGGCATATCCACTCAAACAATTGAAATCAGGGTCTTGACGTGATATTTGCACACTGATATTCATCTCCACATTTTTTTACAATAGAAAAACAAAAAACATGGACGAATCTCAAGTGTTTACCAAGAGATAAATGGATAAGCAAAATGTGGCATAGATTTACAGTGGATGTTATTATTTAGTGTTGAAAAGGAAGAAAATTCTGAAATATGCTACAACATGGATGAAACTTGAGAATGTTAAGTGAAATAAACTGGTCACACACAATATTATATGGTCTACTTATGTGTAGTAGCTGGAGTAATCGAATTCATAGAGATAGAAGATAGACATTATTATTACTGTGTGTATATACGTGACTGCATGAACAATGTCATTCTGCAACCTGTATACTCAGAAAAATGAAAAATTATATCCCATTTGATTCAAATGTATGATATGTCAAGGTCATTGTACTGTCATGTGTAACTAATTAAAACAAATTAAAATAAATAAATAAATAAAATTCTACATTAATAAAAAAGATAGAATGGTAGTTATCATAGGCTGGAAGGAGGCAGGCCTGGGAATTTATTTTTTAATGGGTAGAGTTGCAAGTTTATGATATAAAAGGAGTTCTAGGAATGAAGGATTATTATGGTGGCCCAGCAATATAAATGTGCTTAATACCACTAAATTGAACACTTAAAATGGTTAAGATGGCAAATTTTGTGTTTATTTTAGCACAATAAAATTCTTTAAAAATACCATGGGAGAAAGGTCTCTTCTTAAGTCAACTTTAGAAATGTGTTATCGTTGCTTTTCTCCCATCTCTAACATATATCAAGTATCAACTTGTGTTTTAGCTCAGATAGTGGCTTCCTAATTCATTATTTTTTCTACTCATTTATCAGACAAATATCTCCCGGGAATCTAGTATGCATCAGATTTATTTAATCTAGTATGCATCAGATTTATTCTAGGGATCTATTTAGGAAACAAAACAGACACAACCTTAAGTGGCTTATGTTCCATCTGGGGAGTCAGACAATAAGCAGGTGAATAGACAGTGCGCCAGAAGTTGATATGCATTGAGAAATATAAATTGAGGGAGGGGAGATGGGATGTAGGGGTAGCAGGAGTGCAACTTTATTGAAGAGGAGACATGAAACAAAGACATGAGAAAAGGCAAGGAGTTGGGCAGGCGTCTGTCTGGAATAGCTGCATGCAGGGCTGGGGGGTCAGCAAATGAATGGAATATACAATCAGCAGGTCTGATTCCAACCTGTCTCAGGCAAGTCAGTTGGCCTTTCTGAGACTTGGTTCCATCATTTAAAAAATACAGATAGTAATTATTTCACAAAGATGTTGGGAAAGACTGATGAGAAAGAAAGCATATGCTGTAAGCTGGAAAGTAACATAACAACTATTATTCTTAAGTGTTTGTAGTAGGTCTAATTTCTCCAGCATCAACAAATATATGAAAGGACCCACATAAGAGAGTTTCCCAGATAATTTTAAGCATCATCTCTTTATTTTATTTTACTTTTTAAGTTACAGAACAAGATTTCAGTCATAGAATTGGTGATTCAGGATTAAATAAAGGAGCTTGTTAAATCATTCAACTCCAATGAGCCCTTCTCTCTCTTATAAACATCTCTAGTATTCTCCTGTAGAAGAAAGTACATGGGGTGTATGGCCTCAGATACTCACAGATTCTGGGTCAAGGCTGTCTTCCCAAGGTGTGGGGATGATAGAAGTCAGACAAGCCTGGATAATTAGGGTGTTACTTTATTTTTCCTCTAAATAGAAAGCAAGGCTTTAGTGGCCCTAGCCATTACTAGGAGGCATTCCTTTTAGAAGAGGAAGGGAATTCAGGAAGGGGTATTTCACACTCAGCATGCAGAAAATGCAGTGCCCATGTCCCTGTACTGATAACAAGGCCTTCACACTGAATTCTACAGGGCCAGTGTAGCAACTCTATAGAGCCAGGGCCATGAAATCACTAAGCAACCAGAGATCTGAATGAGCCTTGTTTTGTTTTGTTTTGTCCCCCCCCCCTCTTTATTCTTACATCTCTGTTTTCCCTGCTGTTGATAAATCATTCAGAAAAGAAAAGAATGTTACAGCCCTGACTTTTTAATACAGAGAACAAACACATTATAGGATTGGTCCCCAAACACCCCCAGGGTCTTGTAAGAAAGTTAGTATTTCACATTTGTTGGCTGGTGGTGTGTTCTTTGGGGGTTTTGAAATCAATTGACTTTGTTCTTGTAACTAAAAGAAAAGCAAGGACTAGGTGTGCAATGCACAGAAGTAATGCTGTCATCCTGTCATGGTTCCTAAGTGGGCCACTCAGCAACCGGTAATTGGTGGGTATTGGTGGGCTGTGCAGCTCAGCTTGGGAGAAAAGACTATTTGAGAACATCTTCTGACATTAGGAGTTTGTCTTGGAACCCAATGGATCATGGGCTAAGGTATCACACTGGGCATCTGGGAGCCAATGCGTGTGGCCTCAGAGAAAGGATGTCAGGATTCTTTCTGGTGGGGTCTTACCTTGTGCAGCTAGGACATGCTACTATTAAGGGTACCTATTCATTTTGTCTCTTCTAAATTCATTTCTAATACAAGGATGGTAATATTATGGAATATATATTACATATGATAATAAACTCAGATGCTGGCCTCTGGAAATAATCTTTTGGATTATTCATTCAGAAACAGTGCCACTATGTATATATTAAGTAAAATAATTTGGATCAACATTCATGATGATGACCGAATGTTTGGCAAAGGGAATGGGGTAGAAAGGAAAGAGTTTGGTATCAATTACTCTAGAGACACTTTTCTTCAGACTAGCATGCTATGTGGCCTCGGGCAAGTCATTTTACATCTCTGGGCCTCTGTTTCATCATCTTAGAGGATACTATATTGTAAATGGACTTTTAGAAGTTTCATTAAGCACTTACCCCTTTGAAGCCAATAAACATGGCCTTTTATCTCTTCCTCCATAATCCCTACTATGATAAAAAGCACTGAATCGTTCATTTTTTGTTTTGTTTATTTTTGACTGAAATACACATTCACAATCATTTGGAGCATTAAAATTTTGTCTGGCGTTCAAAACTTTATTTTTAAAGGTCCCTTTCAGTCTTATAGTTAAAACTTTTTTAGCAGATGCTTTAAAAGGAATGTATGAACGTCATTCTGACATTCTCCTTCTTTGATTATGTTTATTTCACAGAATATTTCACGTAACTTTTGCATGTCAACTCAGACCGTAGCAATGCTTTTACTAACCACTACTGCCTCGTGACTTGGAATTATCACACAAGTGATCAAAAAAACCTTTCTGTGTGTATCAGGCGATTTCTGTGAAGGAGAACTGGAGATGCAGGTTCAGAATGGACAGCTACTCTTCCCTTTGAAGTCCTCCCCATGCTGAGTTTTGTAGATGTTTTTGAAAGCTTTTTAACAAATGTTAACTTCTCTGGCATTTACCTCGCTCTTTGTTTAAACTGGTGCCAACAGAGTCAAAGCAGCTACATAATTGCTTGTGGTGTATTGATAATGGGTGTCAGCTGTACTTTTCCTTAAGAATTGACCTGTATAAGGGAGTGATGACCGGGATTATGAAAAGAGTAGAAACTAAATATTGGAAGGCCTGCATTCAAGCTTCAGCTTTGATATTACTAGTTTTATAACTTTGGGTAAGACCCTTTCCATTTCCTTTTATCCTTTGTGTGATGAGAGTGGAGACCTCTACTTAAGGTTTCTGAGTCTGTGATTCTCAGTGCTATGCATGACCACAGAGGGCAGAGGACAGACAACGCTGCAGGCTGGCGTGACCAGGGAAGCTCCTGTGAGTTTGTTTGAGTTGTGAAATAGGTTTTTGTGGTGGTGGAGGAACTGTGAGGAGACACTGCAGTGAGAGGACCTGATGGAGTCAATGCATGTGGAGGAGAGGCCCAAGGACTGGACGTCTCTTAGGAATTGTGGAGTCTTAACTGCACCAATGAGGAGAGCCCCTGAAGGGACTGGACACCTTTGATCAAATGCAGCTGTGCACCTTTGGCTTCTTTGCTTTCAAGTCCCTAATTTTGACAGTTCTGAAAATCACTTATTAAACATTAAATATTCGTTGAGGGTCAACTGTGTTCTAGGTTGTCTTTTATGCTCTGTGGATAAAGTGATAGAAGAAACAGGATCTCTGCTCTCAGTAAGACACTTTGTAAACTTCTGCCACTTTTTTGTGAGGTGGAACGGGGAATTGTACAGGGGCACTCGACCACTGAGCCACATGCCCATCCCTTTTTGGTATTTTATTTAGAGGCAGGGTCTCACTGAGTTGCTTAGCACCTCACTTTTGCTGAGGCTGGCTTTGAACTCATGATCCTCCTGCCTCAGCAAGTCATTTTATTGAGGACGTGATTAAAAGGCTGGGTTTATTGGCTTCAAAGGGGTAAGAGCTTAAAGAATCGTCTAATAGTCCATTTATAATCTAGCATTCTCTCAGATGATGAAACAGAGGCCCAAAGATGTAAAGTGACTTGCCCGAGGCCTCTTGAACCACTGCGATTACAGGTGTGCATCACTGAGTCCAATCTAGATTTCTTTTGCTTTTATTTATTGGGGCAACTGATTTATGGAATCGGCATGGATAGAGCCCATTTTTAGCACAGTTTAAAGTATTGTTTAAGGGAAGTATATTTTCCAGTGATAGTAACCTATTTAATAGAGCATGCTTCAAAATGCACAGTCCAAGGGCATGAGCATCAGAGGCATGACTGAAGAATATTTTGCAGCCAGCAGAATGAGCTTTATCGCTTACTGAACTTGTACGGACTACTGAATTTCTCTGAAGCTTGATATCTCATATGTATAATGTGAATAATATCATAGGGTGGTTTTGATGAGTAAATAATCAATGTAAAAGATCTAATGCATAGCATAGAATATGTGCTCAATATATGCCTGATGTTATTACTGTTGTTATAATTTTGATTACTTTTATTTTCTACTTAACATTGAATGTGAAATCACAGTACCTCTTTAGAAAGGAAACAAAAATCCACTCTCACTATTTTGCTGTAGACTAAACCAAAGAACTTTTTTTTTTAAAATTTTTTGGGTGGAGATAGACATAATACCTTTCTTTTGTTTATTTATGTGTATGTGGTGCTGAAGATCCAACCCACATGTGAGGCGAGCACTCTACCTCTGAGCTACAACCCAGCCCAACCAAAGAACTCTTGGTTGGTGGGAAAATGTGGATCAGGAGATCAATTTCTTTGTAGGTTTCACAAAAGCATTCCTTTGTAACTTCCTTGAGGAGTAGGAAGAAAAGAATATTATGTATCTCTCCTTTTGTGTGATGGTGATTGTATTTATTAGGAATAATAAAGACATACTGTATGAGCATTAACAATTGAAGACAGACATATACTGTATGAGCATTAACAATTGAAGGAATAAAACAGAGAAGTCTGTAGTTATCTGGTATAGTGAAGATACCCACAGAGCTGGTTAAGATGATTCAGGAGGTATTTGATTGGCATACTCATCATCAACTGAATGAGGATGCATGTTGCAGAGTTGAGCCCAGGCTTTGGAATCAGAAAAAGTTGAATTTATTTCTTAGTTCCAAAACATATGTGACCTGCAACACATCACTTTAGTCTGTCTGAGCTTGTTTCCTTATTCACAAAGTAGAAATGATAACAACAGCAATACCTTTATCATGGCATAATATGAGGCCCATAATATGTAAAATGACTTTCTAGAGGCCTCATTAAATGAGCTAACAAATAAAAAACCTATGGTACCAGTATGCCATTTAGAATCAACAGATTAAATCATATCTGGGTTATGTAAAATACCTCCCACATAGTTGCTCAATAAATATTACATTCCCTTTCTGTCCCCTCATTTACCTTCTGTACTTGAATATGGTTATGTGGACTTGGAGTAAAATATTTGAACACTGGCTTTTATCTTTTGCAAATATTTATCAGGTTTTGGTTCCTAAACTTGGTGCTTAATTTTCTTACCTGAATCCCGGTAAACATTTCATATTTCAACATGTGAATTCCTCTCTGCTATCATGGTTAGAATGCTGGTGGTCTTTTGCCCATGTGACAAAGATGATTAGTACCTCATTATCGGCCAGATGAATTTAAGGAGTTGAAAAATAGACCTTAATGATCTTTATAGCAATTATCCACATAACAAATATGTATTGAGTATCTGTTAGATGCTGAGGGTTTTTTTTTCTAGGCATTGGATATGTAACAGGCTATGTGACAGATCTAATCCCTGCCACCATGGAGCATCATTGATCCAGGCAGGAAACAGCTAATTTTATAAAGTGCTTATTTCCCTTGCTTTAAGTGCTCTGAAGAAAAACAAAATTGGATAAAAATTAGAAAATGATGGGTGTGACTAAGAGGGATAATTTTTATGGAGCATGAAGGGAGAACCTATTAGGCTCCAACCTTTTTGGGCCAAAACCTGAGCAAGGGTACGGGTACGAAGTAAGCTATGAAAAGTTCTGGGAGAACATTCTGGCCAGAGAGAATACTACACACTATATTCCCAAAGGATTGGGATTCTTGGGCTTAAAGAATGGAGGCTGCTGTACCTAGTGTGTGTGAGAGGTGATGAGCTCAAAGGGACAAGGAAGGACCAGGACATGAATGACCACATGAACCCAGGTAAGGGGTTTAGATTTAATTCTCTATGTTACAGCAAGCCACTGAACACTGATTCAACTGTAGTAATGATAGAATGATCACTGTTGACCATAACTGTGGCTGTGCCTTGTTGGTCAATCAATATGTAGCATTTCCTATATTTCCAGCACAGGATTGAGAGAGGGAGAAGGCTTGTGGGGCTTTGGTAGGTTCAGAGAGGTGGGACAGAAAATGACTCTGTCCACAGGGAGTTAATATTTAAGTGGAGACGTGAGTATATTATACATAGAATAAATTGAAAATAATACACTAAATAATAAAATAATACACTGTAGTTCTGTTTATAAATACAAAAGATGTTAAAAGAAAGAAGCAGTCCCTGTGGTTTGGAGCAATTTAAAAGAATGTTATCATTGTCAATATTATCATCATTTGGGTTAGTGTCCAATATAAGGACACTTATATTTTTTCCAGTATAAGGCCAGGTAGGTGCACAATGACAATTTAATCATAAGTCTAAGTGGAAACACCTTGAAATCCAGATTGTGTCATCAACCAACTCTCCTTCATGGACTAAAATGCCCAGGGCTCACCAGTAAAGAAGCCACCAGGAGAAGGCAAGTTGGTTGGATCTATCCTTAGGTACAGTAATTCTATCTGCAATTCGCATATCTCAATTAGTGTTTAAGAATATGACTTAACTTGATTGGCTCTATTCTACTTGTCCGGGGGAGTGGAGGCTGAAGCATTGAATAAGAACATCTGTGGAGGTCTTCTACTTCCTTTAAACTCCAAGTGAATTCACCTTATACATGGATGGAAATACTGTACCGGGTGAGATGTGAGAGATTTGAGTCATCCTGATTATAGACATGTGAGTAAAGATTAGAAAATGTGTAGAGAAAATGTGTGGCATAAGGACAGTATATTTGGAGGAGAACCTGAGGGGGGAGGGGAAAAGCAACAGTCAAATGGCAATAAAATTAAGAAATTATAAAATGGAAATGAAAGACGGAAAGAATAGGTGGTTGGCAGTGTTGTTACAGGATCACACAGAGACTCAGGAAGGTGAAGGCATAAAAAAAAAATCTATTCTGTTTGGCAGTGTTTCAAAGAGCAAAATCATTGCTGTCTCCAATAATAGGATTTAAAAAAAGAGATATTTTGATAGAAAGTTGGACAGAGAGTAGAATTTGGAGGGTTTTGGCAGTCAAAGGATTAGAGAGAATTAGAGAGAAACCTGACGGGGACGGCAAGGTCAAGTGAAAGATATTTTTGTCCTCTTCAAGCTGACATCTCAGATGAAGAATACTTGAAGGCTAGGTGAGAGAAGTGGATGGAAGGTGCTCAAGAGGGAGGCCTCATTGTAGGCAGGGAGGATACAGGTGGACGAGCTGGCTTCCTGAAAGAGAATGATAACCCACCTCGAAGTCTGGAAGGAAAGGTAGGCGGAAGGAATCATGGAGTGGGGTCTACTAGGACAGCCACGCGTACTGGAAATGGACTGGTTTTATCTTTTCACTCAGTACATTGCATGCAACCTATTTTCCTTTCTCCATCTTTCAGAACCCATGAAAACCAGTTCTACTCTATGTAAATGGAAATGTAAGGTTTTCCCCTCCCATGGGTCTATTGAAATATAGGATGCACTTCATTGCTCTGTCACATTCTCTTCACTTTGTTTTGCAAAGGTGCTTGCTCTCCAAGGATGGGGAGAACCTGATGGGATTGTTAAGAAACCAAATCCAGGGTTGAAAGCATGGCCTGAATAGCATTTAATTCTTATTCCCTCTGCGCTTGTTGGGAAATCTTGTAATTGCTCTCTCAGTCTCCACATCTGCAAAGCTGGTATAAAACTACCCTTCTCCTCCCTAGGGCTTTGGGGGGGATTATGAAGTTAATGTTTTATAAATCACTAGAAAGGTTCTAAATGTGAAGTGCTATCATTACCCACCTACTAGATATGATGGCACTCATAATGATATATTTATTACCACATGTTCATTTCCATGGCAATAGACTGTGCATTTGTAAAGAGATTATGCATTGTCTGCCAGGGCAAAACCAGAGGCAGACTATCTATCACCCAGAGACACATCAGCAAGAAAGTAAAACTTGAATATATGGTTTGTTTTGACCTAAATATTGTTTCGGGTGCAGAGCCTGTTGTGAATTTTTTTTTCCTTGAAACAAAATCTGCCCCCTACCTTGCTGGGAAAATATTTAAAATAAAATGAGACATGAAGGTTTCTTGGGACATGCTGGGTTTGAGTTGTCAGCCTATGAAATTTGAAATCCAACTGTGCATAGGTATGCTTTATCAATGAGTGCTTAGCAACTTTTAAAATTATATTCATACAACAATAATGGCAAGAGTGTTCTGAATTCTAATTAGGAAGGTATGCTTGTTTCTGCTTGAAAGCAACGGAGGGGCCCTTCCTCTTTGAAGTGAGGAGCTTCTCTTAGTGTAATCATGGGTCAGAGCTCATGGATCACTGCTGGTCCCAGCCTACAGAAACTATTCTAAGAAACATTTCTTCAGCATTTCACTTCATTCATCTAATAAAGAAGCAGTTTCTCATTCAATGTCTGCTTTGAGGGCTGGATTGACACAGCCAGGCAGGGACATCATCAAGGACCTGCTTTGTTTCCTTTTTTCCCATCTCTCTCCTTTGACTTCCATCATGCCAAGCCACCTGGAAACTTACTGTGTTTTCAAAGTGAGTGCCTAAAGAAACATTATTTTTCCCATCTGGGATGACAGAGGATCAACTCTGAGAAACTCTGTCCCAGGAACCCAGGCTGGATTTGGAGTCTTCCAAGGAACCTGGGCTGTGTGTAGGCACCCACATGAAAACCAGAGTATTTACAATAGGACAGGAAAATGGATTACGAGAAGAGAACTGCAAAACTTTTAAGACAGAAAAGATCCCATGCTTCACAGAAACTGTTTATTGATGGAAATTAAGTATGTAAATTAGAAGCCTGTGGTCGGTGTTATGAAATGTGGGCATGGATGTGAGGGTTTAATGAGATCACAAAATCATTGGACACATTGGAATTAAATAATATGTATTAAAGTTGAATTTATTATTATTAATTCACTACACAGAAACCTTGGAAGGGTATCTGATAATCATCTCTATTGATCATTAAAACCTTGAACAAGGATTTTTCTGTAGTGCTGACAATCTGCCTTTAATCCTAAGGCATTTCTTATACATTAAAAAGCTCTCAGATGGTAAAATTTACCCGAGTATTTATTTCCTACTTAGACCATTACTATAAAAGTGAGAAATTAGAAAAATATTATTTGGGTTTGAATTTTTAATACATACCAGCTCTTTATTGAAACATTGGAACAATTCTTTTAATAGTTATGTAAATTGGAAACATTAAAGTTAGAAGGGTGATTAGATAGCTATTGTCCTTATTTTATGAATGAAAAACTGAGGCTTGGAGAGATCAGCTTGCTCCAAGGTGACATAGGTAGATGACCATAGAGCTGGGATTTGAAGTTAGATCATCACACTTGGTTACATTTTTCCCCAGAATATATATAAGAATTTTCTCTATTATGGACATTGGAGAAAATGCAATGGATGACCATTTTTATAGACCCTACAAAGTAGTCTACCTATATCCCAAAAGAGCAAGAAACAAAGTTCTTTGGAAGATTTAGTTTTCACAGTTGAAAGATGGTCAATTTTTATCATTTCGAGAAAATGAAGACTCAATTTTATTTTAACTTGCACCCATATATGCATCCATTACACACATAATGTATTTGCAGATAAAAATCTTGCTTGATTAAACTAACTGATCTTGAAAATCAAATTTGAGATCTCAAAGCTCAAAAGAACTAAGATATAAAGAAAAAAGAATCTCACTAGGAAACTTTTGGTTCTTGATACTTCAGGACACAATTGGAAGCAAGTCACCTTGCTTCATCTCTGTAGGCTTTCTCCAAGCATTCAGAGCTAGAGATTTCTTTGGGAATCAAATGCCATGAATTGGCATTTTCTATTGGTATTTTGTTCTTCAGCCTCATTGTGTGACCTTGGGTGAACAGGTTAACCTCTCTCTGCTCAGAAAATTAAAACCATTCCCTCCCTAATGCATAGAGATGTGGTAAAGACAAATTATCCTTCAATGATTTTTATGTAATAAATATGTGAAAATAAATGGATGCTACTGTTTGAGATTTATAAATCTAAGGAAAGAATAGTAGCCTACTTGGAGCAGAATGAAAACTTCAAGCACCTAGCAATGCAGAGAGCAGTGGCATCACCCATACATGCCACTTTCTGTCTTCTTTCTATTTCTGTATCTCTCCTATCACTTTTAAATGGAGACATGGCTCACAGGTCAAATGGTCTGTTATCAGATTTTGGTCCTTTCTCTCTTTCCCATTTCTATCAAATTCTACCAGCTGAGCATATCTGCTGCTCAGCAGAAGATCTTCTGTTAAGATAAGTTTTTCCATTCCTCTCAAGAAAAATGCTTTGAATGGTAATAAGATATGCATTACATTATCCTGGTGTGGCAGACAGGGTGGACTGGCTCACTCAACACCATTCTAACCCTGGCAGGCCTGCCTTCCTGTTCTGCAGAGGGCAGCCTGGAGTGCTTAGATTCACATTTCCCAAGTTTCTTTGCTACCTGAATTCCAAGTATGACATAGGATCTGCCTAACAGATCAGGCTTGGTAGCTCTGATCAGGAACTGAGTTCTGTGGAAAGATAAGAAGTGATGGAGATTTCCATTTTGCTGGCTTAAATCATGGCACAAGCATGATGTCAGCTTCCTGATTAATTTAAAGCTTTCTGACTTAACAACCTCAGAATCATAATGGAGGTGGGAGGTTCTGGAGAGGTGGCAACTTTCTGATTCTGCCACTTCCTTATCGTGCCAGCCACATAGTCCTCTTGGTCTCAATTGTGTGGGGTGGTCCAGACAGTTGTTTTTGGAAGTTCAGCCTGGGGTGTTTTTCTGGCCTTTCCTCTTCTTCCCACCTGTAAGAGGACACAATGGCCAATGTTTCAGAAGCAATCTTAGTTTCTGAAATTATTTGGAAGATGGGATCTACCCACAAACATGGTGGGGCAGGCTAGAAGGAGTCTGGAACCTTTTGACCATGCAGCACCCAGTCACTCTTGAACTGCCTGCCTTCTGAATTGTTTTATATGAGCAAGAAATAAACTTTACTGTTGAAGCCCTGGCAGTGAAGTTACTGGTTCTTGTCCCTGAATCCAGTCCTAACTGATATTTATAGCTGCCCCTCCTCTTCAAAAATAAATAAATATATTCACCCATATAAATATATATTATGAAGGTGCTTTTTCTTATTATTTATTTCATTCTTTCTGAAATGAGGAAGGGGTTGAGTTTCACATCTATATTTATTTCACAGGATACAAAGCAGCACATCTCAAAAGGCACAACTATTCACAGGCTAATTGAATACATTCAAATGATATGGCTCAGCCCCAACCCATTAGAATGTATATGAATTGTATATAGGGAGTTGAACTTACATGGTTGTGCAATAGGAGTGTAGATCAATCTGAAAGGTCAGGGAATTTCTGTCTGACAATTGTGTTATTTTTCTTTCCAAAGAGCTCCCTGTTTATATACAGATTCTCTGTTATAAAGATGAAATGAAATGAAATATCCATCGATGTTTCAACATAGAATAGAAGGTAAGCTTGGAAAGATAAAAGGGATACTCTGTTGACCAGGTGAAAGGGGTCTGTGTCAAGATCAGCATAAGGACAGAGGTGAAGAAAATGGGTACACTTGTACATTGCCACTGGGACTGCAAATTGGTGGAACCACTCTAGAAAGCAATAAGGAGATACCTCAGAAAACTTGGACTAGAACCACCATTTGACTCAGTTATCCCACTCCTTGGTATATATCCAAAGGACTTAAAATTGGCATACTACAGTGACACAACCATACCAATGTTTATAGCAGCTCAATTCACAATAGCTAAGCTGTGGGACCAACCTAGGTTTCCTACAACAGATGAATGGCTAAAGAAAATGTGGTATATCTACACAATGGAATATTACTCAGCCATAAAAAATTATGACTTTATGATATCTGCTGGAAAATGGATGGATTTGGAGACTGTCATGCTAAGTGAAATAAGTCAATCCCCCAAACCAAAGGTCAAATGTTCTCTCTGATTAGTGGATGCTAACGCACAACAAGGGATAGGGAGAATAGAAGTTCAGTAGATTAGAATGATGTTACGAAAGAGGAATGAACAGAAGGAAGCAGAGACAGGATTAAGAAAGACTGTGGAACAATTCTGACATAACTTTCCGATGGATACACTACAGTGAATCTCTACATCGTGTACAACCATAGGACTGGGATCTTAATTAGAATAAGATGTACTCCAGGTTTGTATTAATGAATCAAATTATATACTACTCTCATATATAACTTAAAGGAACAAAAATTTAAAAAATAAAACAATCTCAAAATATACAAAAAAAAGAAGAAGAAAAGTAAGTGGAGCCATAGAAAGAGGAGGTGGAGAAAAGGAAGATAAATAATAGACCCAGCAGAACAGAAGAGACTTAAATAGAAATCTGGTTGAAGAGAAGAATACATATAACATCTCAAAACGACATCTCAAAACAAATTAGAAAAAGAATGGCAGTGGAATATTAGACACTGGGGAGCTTGAATGGTGATAGTGGGGAATTGCATGATCTTAAGGAATGAGGGCTCTGTAAGGAAACAGCAGTACAGGTACACAGCAGTGCGATTTTTTGCAGGAGACCTCATGCAGGCCCTGTGATAGCTAAAGGAATGTTGTTAGGAAAGACACAGGGAATACCTGGGGACAAGTTCTGTCAATGGAAATTAGAAGTAACCTACTGTTTTTCTTGCATCTGTATATCTGAGTTGCATTATGATTGAGTCAAATTTTTGAGTCCTGTGAAACATGGATGTATGCCCATATCCCTGCATTTGCTTTTGTGTTGGAGACTGCAGCTACGTCAATCAGCTCTTACAAAGCAGTGCATGTGGGACTTGAGGTTTTCACATGTCGATCATGGAGGGAGGGGGAGAGAAGAGAAAGAGGGAGGGAAAGAGGCATTGAGAGAACACAGGTTTCATTTGCTAACAGGCATGGCCTCTGATGCTGTAGTTGCCTGTCCTACTTTGTCACAGGCCTCTCATTCGTGGTGGGAGGTGTCCAGGTATGCGGGGCTCGGGGAGGGAGCATCTGCATCCCAGAGTCTGCTGCTGCTTACTGTGTGATTGACTCAGAAGCATGATGGGAAGTGGAGGTCGTCGTCGCAGCTGGTGCAAGACCTTAATGTCCACTGGAAGAACTAAAATTTCTTCAGAGGCTGAATCACTGAAGAACTGGTCTGAAGAGAATACTAAGCAGGGGCAATAGTTTCAGTCGAACTGCTATAAATGGAAAGTTAAATAGAGAGTGGTTGACAGGTCCTGAAACCCAGAGATGAGGTAGTTTCTCATGACAAAGAAGTCCTTAACAGGCTCTTCCATAGTGCCTTTTTATTCCAGGCCCTGGAGTCAAGTGGGCCTCGCAGGAATGCCTGCGTTGTTACATACTGGCATGTACCTAGGGTCAAATAATTTCAATCTCTCTGTCCCTCAGTTTCCTCAGTTACAGAACTTAAAGAATAGTAGCAATGGCCACCATATGGGATTATTAAGAAGATCAAGTTACTTAGTACCTATAAAGCACTTGAAACAATGCTGGGTACCTAGAAAATGCTATCTATCTGTATGTTTTTATTGATGTTATTTTTATCCTCATCATTTTTATGTGCCAAGCACAGAAAACAGTGCTTTAAATGGAATAGCTCACTTAACAACTGGATGATTAGGTATTTCTATTATTCCGATTTTGAAAGTGGAGACACGGAACCTTAGAAAGGTTAAATAGTCTGTGCAACTTAGTAAGCAGAGGAAGTGGGTTGTAAACCTAGACAGGCCAAATCTAGAGCCCCAGGTCTTAACTCTGTAAAGTAATCAGGTTCCGAGGGATCCAACATGGCCGCCGGCGAGGAAGCAGCGATTCCAATGTCTCCACATTAACGGGATCAGAAAGACCCTTTGGAACAGCGGCAGTCTACCTACTGAGGAACTTCTAGCAAAATTCCGTGAAGAGGGGACCTGCCGGGAATTGGTAGGTTTATTAGAAGTGTCAGTTTGTGGCCGCCGGACTCGGGGCCCGGGGACTGCGGTACTTGCCGGGGAGGGGCTGTCACCTCCCCGGCCCCGGGCGCCGCTGGAGCCGCGAGCCGGAGAGACACGGAGCGGGCTGCGGCGCGGCCAGAAGCCGGGAACGCCGGGGGCGGAGAGAGCGGCCGGGGCGGCGCTGGCTGTGGAGGCCGCGGTGGAGCGAGGCGCGGGAGCCCGAGGCTGAGACACACCGGAGGGAGTGGAGTGAGCGCCCCGCCATCATCCCGAAATAGCAAGAAGAGGAAGATGGTTGCGGGAAGTGAGTAAGCCGCTCCGTGCTCCGCACCCCGCGCCGCCGCGTCTGAAAAGATGAGACAAACAGCTGTGACTCAGCATTAATCCATCCGGCTGAAACAACTGATTAGCCCTTCTCATCATACGGAGGTAAATGCCTACCGAGCCTTCATAAGTAGTGGCCACAGGTTCCAAACGGGGCTTGAGAGAGACAGTAAGGACCCACCCGTTGCATTGGTCGCCCGGCAAAGGGAAATGAACTGTCGCCATTTGCAAGAGACACCACTATGGCAGAGAACTGACGTCACCAGACTGCGGCGGAGGAGATAACTTCATTGAAACCCGCTGCTACAGGTGTGTAATCCCCCTAGCCTTCCCTCTCCACACATCGGGGAAACCTTAAGGGCCCCTCCCAGTTCTCCCGTGAGTGCTACAGCCAGCCCGAGGGAATCAGAGGTTGTGCGGGACCCGCGGCGCGGGACTACCGCTCCCACCAGGGCTGACTGCTGAGGTCTCTTGCACCAGCTACGGGGGAGTGGCTACCGGAGTGCAAGTAAAATTCGCTGAGGATTCTCAGCCCCAAGCTCTACAAACTTAGGGTCTGAGGGAATGGCAAACTGGAAGAGTGATCCCAGTCGTTCATGAAAACAGGGCTCCCGGGAGCAGCAGACCTGGCGTGTAGCCAGTATTGTGGTGAGAGGCACCCGTGAGAGGGGCCTGGCTAGAGGAAAAGTGGGAAGTGACTAGACACAAGAGGAGGCCGTAGGCACTCAGGATTGGAGACTCGCCCAGTCTGGGAGGAGCTGATGCACAGTGATTGGTTCCCGCGTACTGACAGGAGAAACTTGACCTGGTGGGCACAGCGCCACCTACTGGAAGAGAAGTTAATCAAACTCTAAGACGACATTTATTAGTTTTTTTTTTCTTTCTTTTTCTTTTTTCTCTTCTAATTTTAATGTTAATTTTTTAAATTATTATTATTTTTTTAAATTTTTTTCTTTTTTTAGTTCCTATTTCTTTCTTCTTTTGTCTTTTCATTTTTCTTATCCCCCCTTCCTTGAATTCTACCTGCCTACTCTCATTCTCTTTAGTGACTTCTTCCCTTCCCTTCTAATACCTTTCCTCCCAAGCATCAAATAAATTTATAGGAGTAAACAGTAACTCAGCAGTCAAACAGAACAAGAAGCAACATGAGCAGCTTCAAGAAGCAAGGAAGAAAAGGAGTACAAACAATGCAGGACAGCCTAAATATTCAGGAGGACCTAGAGTCATCAGAAAAAATGGTCATATAAAGACCTCAAGGAACACCTTAGACAGATGGAATGGAACCTTAAAGAGGATACAAGACAGCAAATTCAAGCAGCGAAAGAACACATTGAGAATGAATTACATAAACAGCTAAAAGAAGAAGTTAAGCATCTTTATCAGGAGATAGAGATTATAAAAAATAATCAAACAATAATTCTAGAAATGAAGGAAACGATAAACCAAATTAAAAACTCAATTGAGAGTATCATTAACAGAGTGGAGCATGTAGAAGCCAGAACGTCAGATAATGAAGACAAAATATACCATCTTGAAAAGAGTCTAGCCAACTCAGAAAGGCTGGTAAAAAATCACGAGAAAAACATCCAAGAGTTATGGGATAACATAAAAAAAACAAACTTACGAGTCATCAGGATAGAGGAAGGCACAGAGATTCATACCAAGGGAATGAGTAACATGCTGAATGAAATAATTACAGAAAACTTTCCAGAAATACAAAAGGAAACAGATATACAAATTGAAGATGCATACAGGACACCGAGCACACAAAATCACAGTAGACCAACGCCAAGACACATTGTTATGAAGATATCCAATATACAGAGCAAAGAGAAAATATTAAAAGCTACAAGAGAAAGGAGACAGATTACATTCAGGGGTAAACCAATAAGGTTAACAACGGATTTTACATCACAGACACTGAAAGCAAGAAGATCATGGAACAATGTATTTCAAACACTGAAAGACAATGGATGCCAACCAAGAATTCTGTATCCAGCAAAATTAAGCTTCAGGTATGACAACGAAATAAAGATCTTTCATGATAAACAAAAGTTAAAAGAATTTGCAGCCAGAAAACCAGCATTGCAAAGCATTTTGAGCAAAACACTACACGAGGAAGAAATGAAAAACAATAACCAAAACCATCAGTGGGAAGTGCCTCAGTAAAGACAGAGGGCGAGGGGAAAGATAATCACGGAGAAACAAACTAATTTTTTTTTTTTTAAAAAGGATAAACAATCAAACATGGATGGAAGTTCAAACCATATATCAATAGTAACTCTGAATGTTAATGGCTTAAACTCTCCAATAAAGCGACATAGGCTGGTATCATGAATTAAAAAAACAAATCCAACAATATGCTGCCTCCAGGAGACACATCTGATTGGAAAAGACATACACAGGCTGAAGGTGAAAGGATGGGAAAAAATATACCACGCACACAGTTCTCATAAGCAAGCAGGGGTGGCCATCCTCATGTCGAATAAAATCGACTTCAAGACTAAGTTAATCAAAAGGGATAAAGAAGGTCATTATATACTGTTAAAAGGAACCATTCACCAACAAGACATAACAATTATCAATATTTATGCACCAAATAATGGTGCTGCGACATTCATAAAACAAATTCTCCTCAAGTTCAAGAATCAAATAGACCACACACAATAATTATGGGTGACTTCAACACACCTCTCTCACCATTGGACAGATCTTCCAAACAAAAGTTGAATAAAGAAACTATAGAACTCAATATCACAATCAATAACCTAGACTTAACTGACATATATAGAATATATCAACCATCATCAAATGGATATACTTTTTTCTCAGCAGCACATGGATCCTTCTCAAAAATAGACCATATATTATGCCATAGGGCAACCCTCAGTAAATATAAAGGGGTGGAGATAATACCATGCATTTTATCTGATCATAATGGAATGAAACTGGAAATCAATGATAAAAGAAGGATGGAAAAATCCTACATCACATGGAAAATGAACAATATGTTACTGAATGATCAATGGGTTACAGAAGACATAAAGGAGGAAATCAAAAAATTCTTAGAGATAAATGAAAATACAGACACAACATATTGGAATCTATGGGACACAATGAAAGCAGTTTTAAGAGGAAAATTCATCGCCTGGTGGTCATTCCTCAAAAAAAGAAAAAACCAACAAATAAATGAGCTCACACTTCATCTCAAAGCCCTAGAAAAGGAAGAGCAAAACAACAGTAAATGTAGCAGAAGGCAAGAAATAATTAAAATCAGAGCGGAAATCAATGAAATTGAAACAAAAGAATCTATTGAAAAAATTAACAAAACTAAAAGTTGGTTCTTCGAAAAAATAAATAAGATCGACAGACCTTTAGCCATGCTAACGAAGAGAAGAAGAGAAAGAACTCAAATTACTAACATACGGGATGAAAAAGGCAATATCACAACACATGCTACAGAAATACAGAAGACAATTAGAAATTATTTTGAAAACCTATATTCCAACAAAATAGAAGATAGTGAAGACATCGATAAATTTCTTAAGGCATATGATTTGCCCAGACTGACTTAGGAGGATACACACAATTTGAACAGACCAATATCAATGGATGAAATTGAAGAAGCCATCAAAGGACTACCAACCAAGAAAAGCCCAGGACCGGATGGGTATACAGCGGAGTTTTACAAAACCTTTAAAGAAGAATTAATACCAATACTTTTCAAGTTATTTCAGGAAATAGAAAAAGAGGGAGCTCTTCCAAATTCATTCTATGAGGCCAACATCACCCTGATTCCGAAACCAGACAAAGACACCTCAAAGAAAGAAAACTACAGACCAATATCTCTAATGAACCTAGATGCAATACTCCTCAATAAAATTCTGGCGAATCGAATACAAAAATACATCAAAAAAATTGTGCACCATGATCAAGTAGGATTCATCCCTGGGATGCAAGGATGGTTCAACATATGGAAATCAATAAATGTTATTCACCACATTAATAGACTTAAAGATAAGAACCATATGATCATCTCGATAGATGCAGAGAAAGCATTTGACAAAGTACAGCATCCCTTTATGTTCAAAACATTAGAAAAACTAGGGATAACAGGAACTTACCTTGACATTGTAAAAGCTATCTATGCTAAGCCTCAGGCTAGCATCATTCTGAATGGACAAAAGTTGAAGGCATTCCCTCTAAAATCTGGAACAAGACAGGGATGCCCTCTATCTCCACTTCTATTCAATATAGTTCTCGAAACACTGGCCAGAGCAATTAGACAGACGAAAGAAATTAAAGGCTTAAAAATTGGAAAAGAAGAACGTAAATTATCACTATTTGCAGATGACATGATTCTATACCTAGAAGACCCAAAAGGGTCTACAAAGAAACTACTAGAACTAATAAATGAATTCAGCAAAGTGGCAGGATATAAAATCAACACGCATTAATCAAAGGCATTTCTGTATATCAGCGACAAAACTTCTGAAACGGAAATGAGGAAAAACACTCCATTCACAATTCCTCAAAAAAAATAAAATAGTTGGGAATCAACCTAACAAAAGAGGTGAAAGATTTATACAAGGAAAACTACAGAACCCTAAAGAGAGAAGTAGATGAAGATCTTAGAAGATGGAAAAATATACCCTGTTCATGGATAGGCAGAACTAACATCATCAAAATGGCGATATTACCAAAAGTTCTCTATAGGTTTAATGCAATGCCAATCAAAATCCCAATGGCATTTCTTGTAGAAATTGATAAAGCAATCATGAAATTCATATGGAAAAATAAAAGACCCAGAATAGCAAAAGCAATTCTAAACAGGAAGTGTGAATCTGGTGGTATAGCGATACCAGATTTCAAACTATATTACAGAGCAATAGTGACAAAAACAGCATGGTACTGGTACCAAAACAGGCGGGTGGACCAATGGTACAGAATAGAGGACACAGTAACCAATCCACAAAGTTACAACTATCTTATATTTGATAAAGTGGCTAAAAGCATACAATGGAGGAAGGATAGCATCTTCAACAAATGGTGCTGGGAAAACTGGAAATCCATATGCAACAAAATGAAACTGAATCCCTTTCTCTCGCCATGCACAAAAGTTAACTCAAAATGGATCAAGGAGCTTGATATCAAACCAGAGACTCTGCGTCTGATAGAAGAAAAAGTTGGCTCCGATCTACAGATTGTGGGGTCGGGCTCTAAATTCCTTAATAGGACACCCATAGCACAAGAGTTAACAACAAGAATCAACAAATGGGACTTAATTAAACTGAAAAGTTTTTTAAGCAAGAGAAACAATAAGAGAGGTAAATAGGGAGCCTACATCCTGGGAACAAATCTTTACTCCTCACACTTCAGATAGAGCCCTAATATCCAGAGTATACAAAGAACTCAAAAAATTAGACAATAAGATAACAAATAACCGAAACAACAAATGGGCCAAGGACCTGAACAGACACTTCTCAGAGGAGGATATACAATCAATCAACAAGTACATGAAAAAATGCTCACCATCTCTAGCAGTCAGAGAAATGCAAATCAAAACCACCCTAAGATACCATCTCACTCCAGTAAGATTGGCAGCCACTATGAAGTCAAACAACAACAAGTGCTGGTGAGGATGTGGAGAAAAGGGTACACTTGTACATTGCTGGTGGGACTGCAAATTGGTGCGGCCAATTTGGAAAGCAGTTTGGAGATTCCTGGGAAAGCTGGGAATGGAACCACCATTTGACCCTGCTATTGCCCTTCTCGGACTATTCCCTGAACACCTTAAAAGAGCATGCTACAGGGATACTGCCACATCGATGTTCATAGCAGCACAATTCACAATTGCTAGACTGTCGAACCAACCCAGATGCCCCTCAAGAGATGAATGGATAAAAAAAATGTGGCATCTATACACAATGGAGTACTATGCAGCAATAAAAAATGACAAAATCATAGAATTTGCAGGGAAATGGATGGCACTAGAGCAGATTATGCTTAGTGAAGCTAGCCAATCCCTAAAAAACAAATACCAAATGTCTTCTTTGATATAACGAGAGCAACTATGAACAGAGCAGGGAGGAAGAGTAGGAAGAAAAGAGTAACATTAATCAGTGACATGAGATGGGAGGGAAAGGGAGAGAAGAAGAAAATTGCATGGAAATGAAGGGAGACCCTCATAGCTATACAAAATTACATATAAGAGGTTGTGAGGGGAATGGGAAAATAAACAAGGAGAGAAATGAATTACAGTAGATGGGGTAGGGAGAGAAGAAGGGAGGGGAGGGGAGGGGGGATAGTAGGGGATAGGAAAGGTAGCAGAATACAACAATTACTAATAGGGCATTATGTAAAATTGTGGATGTGTAACCGATGTGATTCTGCAATCTGCATTTGGGGTAAAATTGGGGGTTCATAACCCACTTCAATCTAATGTATGAAGTATGATATGTCAAGAGCTTTGTAATGTTGTGAACAACCAATAAAAAAAAATGAATCAGGTTCCTGACACATACGAATGGATCAACAAACAATACCTTCTACCATAATCATTGGAAACATATTTGGTGTAGGGTAGAGGGAAAGAGTCAATCCAAGCAACTGAGATAGAAATACATGAGTTGGTAGTATTTAAGACTAGTCAAATGTCAGACTCAGAAGGAAACACGAAGATTAATGTTTGGGATTTAGAATAGATTGATGGTGCTGCTGCTATCTCTGAATTATCCAATTACACAGGAGATGCAATTTGAGAGCCAAACAAGCTTGATTTTGACCATGTGCCTTAATATGTTTCAATAGGACAAATCCGGGAGAAACGTGGTTTAACCTTTGTGGTGGACCTTGGGAGCCACGCCAGGGTCAGGTGCCAGATGTATCAGGAGTCTCCTGTGTGTCCATTCTTGTTGAATTTCAAGGGTGAAGGAATTTCCTTTTACAATTGCAGGAGTTTGCCTCCTTTCTTCTCTATTCTTTTTATTTCTCTTCCCGACTCCATCTCCAAGATTTAGCCTGGGGTCTAGAAAGGGGTTTGTGGAAAGTATTTGTTCACAGACTGAGAGCCCTCGGACTGAGGCGTGTCTGCCCCTCTCAAGCTCTAGAATCGAAGGCAATCCATTTCATGTCTCTCAGTTCATTCTACACATTTGAAAAATGGGATAATAATACTTATCGCCAGAAGTTGTCGTAAGGATTAAATTACATGGTCACATGGTAGGTTTGTACAGGCTTATCCTCCTGTGTTGTCTCTGGCACACAGAAAGCATTAGGTACCAGTTCCCTTCTCTGCTGTATTGATGAAGGGGAAAAGAATTCATCCCTAAATACTTCAAACAGAGAGACTGCTGGTGAGGCTCCTTAGAGAGGCATATGTGGAGTGAAAGATACATAAAAAGAAGGTGAAATACAACACTGGCATCATCAGGAAGCCCATGCCATCTGTAGGTCTGAAGGATGGAGAGACAGAAAAGTACTTGTAGGAGACAGAGGGTGCTGGGCTGCTTGTCCAGAGGAGCCATCATCATTTGAGGCATGAATCTGCTGCCAGAGGAAACGGCACGAACCTCGGAAGGAAGGACCAGGGAGGAATAACCTCTGTGTTTCTCACCTTCTGCCCTCCAGCTGGAAGCCAGCCAATAGGGGCACCTTCAAGGCAACACAGTGACACAATGCAGAGTGGAAAAGGAGGCGGACACACGTGGGAATGAGGTGGGTGGGTGGAAAATAGAGACTCACCAGTACGACACCAAACAGAAAAGGAAGATAATAGGCAAAATTACGACTTACTTCTAATCATCCAGAAAAATGTCATTTCCTGTTTCACAACACTGAAAGACGCGGATGCAGTGGGTTTCTAAAAGTGGTCCTGAAGGAACTTACTTAAAACACCTTTTCTTGGAACAGAAGTATAGTTCTGTGGGGCTCTAATAGCTTGCTTTTTTTTTTTTAAAGAGAGTGAGAGAGGGGAGAGAGTGAGAGAGAATTTTAATATTTATTTTTTAGTTCTCGGCGGACACAACATCTTCGTTGGTATGTGGTGCTGAGGATCCAACCCGGGCCGCACGCATGCCAGGCGAGCGCACTACCGCTTGAGCCACATCCCCAGCCCCTCTAATAGCTTTTATCTGAAAAATGGTTTCCATGCTTAAATGAATGTGGGCCATGCCCAGGTGAACAAAATTTAAATAGATTTAATTACTGAAAGTTTTCTCAGGGCTTTTACCATTTTAGTCAGCTTTTTTTGTTTTTTGCAGCTATGACTAAAAGACTGACAAAATAATTTTAGAGGAGGAAAATTTTATTGGAAGGCTCATGATTTCAGAGGTCTCAGTCCATAGACAGCCTGCTCCCTTCCGTGGGGCTCGAGATGATGCAGAACATCATGGAGGAAGAGTGTGGTAGAGGGAAGTGGCTCACATGATGATCAGGAAGCAGAGAGAGAGGCTCTACTTGCCAGATACAAAATACATACCCCAAAGGCTCGTCCCCACACCTCTTGCCACATCCTACCTGCCTTCAGTCACCACTCAGTTAATCCCTGTAATCATTTCACCCCTGAATGTTCTTGCATTATCTCACACAGGGATTTTTCATATCCAAACCATAACACTAAGGAGCATTTTTTAATCTCTCTGTGAGCGATGTAATGTACAACATTCCCCAAATACATTTTCTTGGAGAATGTCATGAATAAATACTCCTTGGAATGTACTGGAGGAAATTCTGGTGTAGAGTAGAGGTGTGATAACAGAAGGGAAATTCATGACCGTTTTATTTCTGCTTCTGAGATGCAAGCTGGGGTTGTCATAGTGGTTCAGCTTTGTTGGTAAATGCCTCTGTGTAAAATATCCTTTCATTTTCCTGTTATCTTAGAAAAGTAGTTGCTTTGGAATATTTTGGCATTGGCATTGGTACCCTAATGAAGAGTTAAGCTGTATAAATAGTGGTCTTCAAGCTTAGAGGACTGTACTGACAAGAATTTATCCCTGTTGGACCTCCTCTGGGAAGGTCAGCTATGTTAACATTCCTGGAGCCAATGACAAGTATCTGAAGTGTGCATGACTCGGAGGAATACAGAAAGAGCTTGACCCTGTCTCTGTTGTCAAGGAAATTGAAATATTGCTGTGAAGAAAAAATAAACACATAAAATACTCAGGAAAAAAAATCCAAATAGCCTTTGATCAAAGGTCCATTCCCAAGGTAGAACCAAGGATTATTCATTAATTGATTATGTTTGGGCATGTGAGTAAAAATGGCATATGAGGGGTTGCATTGTCTCACCTGGGACTCATGCATGGTGGGATGTTGATAGATGGGGAGGAGGAGGGAGAAGGAAAAAGAGAAATCGACTCTTCAGGTAGAAAATGGAAATAACATGAGTGGGAATAGCAGGGTTTTAGCAGGTGAAGTGCGTGTTCCTTCAAGTGTTAGATTCATGGAAGCAAAAGACAAGGCTCTGCCAGTTTTACTTCTGAAGCCAGCCTCACACTGGGTGGATTGTACGTTTCGAGTTTGTGAGTCTTACTTCGGGCAGTTATTTGAGAAGCTGGAGAACAGTGTGGCTCACCGTCTGCCTGTGGGCTATTAATATGCTTTCTACCCACTGCAAATTAATTACAGGAAACAACCCCCTACACACCTCTCACACTGAGTCATCAGCAAGGAACCAATAAATTGGATTGGGAACCAGGTTGATTTTTACTTGAGGTGTTTTTCTCCTGCAGCAAAATTGCCAAAATAGAAGACCTGCAAATTTCTGAGTTAGAGTAGTAAACTTTGCTTTTTAAGATTTTTACATATGATAGAACCCTATGATAACAAAATTCATTATATTACTTTACCTTAGGGGCTATGCTATGGTCTTGGAACATAAATTCCACATATGGTCAAATAAAGGCTCATTGATGTTTGATTTATCTAATCAGTTTTGCTAGTTGCCACCTACCTTCTTTCTAACACCAGCCACAAGAAAGCAGAAAGGAGAATCAGAGAAGTCACAAGCCTCTTACTGCAGTTTTGCTCTGAGTTTGACTCTGCGATGCTAGTTGCCTGGTGATAAGGGATTTTAAAATCTATGTCTTTGTATTAAACACATCCTTTTCCCATGGTAGCATCTGGGTTTATATTTCTTATTTTGGATTTCCTAAAAACCAAATGAGTAGTCTCACTCTCCATTTATTCATTTGTTGTTTTCATGTAGTAAAATATTTATTGAGTACCTACTCTATACCAGTGCCATCACCAGGGAGATAGACATGAATGAGATGCACAGAATTCCTGTTCTCATGGAGCTTGTATTCAGGTGTTGAGAGGAGCAAGGTAAACAGGTTATTTTGTTTGTTTGTTTGTTTGTTTACTGAGTCTATGACTATTTCAGGGAGGGATAATGATTGTGATAAGTTTAAAAACACCAGGTATGAAGAAAAGAGGGTAAGGATAGCAAATTACTAGAGCTAGGAGGAGGACCTAGATTGATTGGTCAAGGAAGACCTCCTTGAGGTGATTTGGGACTGCTTTCTAAAGAATTAGAAAGAGGTAACCATGCAAAGACCTCTGAGGAGACTATGTAAGTCAGAAGGAACAGCAAAGGTTTTGTGGTGGTGGGAATGAACTTTATTAGAGCACAGTAAAGCCCGATGGTGGATGCTTAGGTCAGAGAGATGTTACAGGAGTCCTTTTGAAATTAAAGGAAGAAAGTTGTTGGTCAGCACAGATGGGTTCATACACTATAGGGTCTGGCCTTGGCTTGCCTTTTTCTTTCCCGGATGCATACTTGTTAAGCAACCAGCACTGTTGAAGTCATTTTTTTTTTTCTGCTGTGACCAAAAATCCCTACAAGAAAAAATTTACAGGGGGGAAAATTTTATTTAAGGACTTATTGTTTCAGAAGTCTCAGTCCATAGACATAAGGCTTACTCTGGGCCGAAGGCAGAAGAGTGTGGTTCAGGAAAGTGGGTCAGGGTGAGGCACCAGAAAGCAGAGAAACTCCACTCACCAGGGACAAAAAATAAACCCAAAGTCATGCTCTCAATAACCATTTCCTGTAGCCACACCATACCTGCTTTCAGTCATCACCCAGTTAATCCCTATCAGTGGATTAATGCACTGATTAAGGCTCTCATAACCCAATCATTTCACATCTAAACTTCCTTCCATTGTCTCACACATGAGATTTTTAGGAGATACCTCATGTTTAAACTCTAACCAGCATCCTGTACCAGAACAGCAACTAGCAAATGGGGCTTTCCAGGCTGGCATAGGGCACAGGGACCTTAGTCTGTGACCTGATGATGCAGTGGCTTCCTGACTGGGTTCAGTCTTACGGTTTTAGCTGAGCTGGTAGTCTGCCATTCAGAGTGTTGTTCAGCCACCTTCTCAGTGATCCCCTGCTATTCCTGAAAGGCAAGTCGAGGGGTATGAGGGACTGGTTTGTGAAGGAATCAAGGCTGGGTGAACCCTGAAAGTTGTATTTTCCATAATAATTGGATGAAGGGCCTCAGTTGTGGCCTAGGATGAAGTATATTGAGATCAAAGTATACCCAGAAGAGCAGAAAGCATTGTTCTCAAAGTTGGCTACACATTCTGGAATGGTTGAGTTTTAAAATACTCAGGTACAGGAACCCACCGTCCCACCCAAAGATTCCGATTTAATTGGTTTGGAATGAGACCCAGACTGAGGAATTTTTCCCAAAGCACCCAGGTTGAACACCACATTCCTGGTCTAGAGGGACATACAGTACTGCTTCATTCATTGTTTGTTTCTTTTTCTAAGACATTTATGTATGTCTTTTCCTTGAAATCTAGGAATCTTTACCAAATTACAAAGACTTGATCCTTAGAAAAAAGAGTGGAGATAGCATTCCAAGGGCTTCTGGAAACAGGTGTGTGTGTGTGTGTGTGTGTGTGTGTGTGTGTGTATGTGTGTGTGTGTGTAGTGTCTGTGGTGTGAGAGATGTGTGTTTGTATGTGCGTGCTGTGTTGATGACAACTTCAGGGCCTATCCATGATGTGTATGGTGTGGTAATGTGTGCATGTGTGTAGGCAATGGTTATGCAGTATTGTGGTATAAGTGCTGTGCATGTGTGTGTTTGTACGTGGTACATGTCCGTGATGTGTGAGTGATGTTCATGCATGGTGTGAGTGATGTGTGTTTGTGAATGTGTGCTTTGTGTTGGAGTGTGATTTTGAAATAGATCATACAGACTACCTTAGCTATTCATCATCTTGTTTGAATTATCTTTCTTCTCTGAACCCCGTTTTCCACATCTGAAATATGAAAAATCATTGGTATCTCTGCCTCATGTGTTTGTTGTAAGGATGAAATGGGACAGTGCACAACACCTGAGCACAATCCAATAGCACAGAACAAGCCCTCCATAAATGCCATTTGATGGAAATGAAGTCTTGATAAAATTACTTAACCTAGTTCTGAGTTCCTACTGTGCATTAGTTAAGTGGGAAAAAGTATTATTAGCAAACAGTATATTGGCAGAAATCAGATGAACTTATATCTGCAAGCATTCATTCCAAATTAAAGTGCTACAAAAAAGTGAGGCATGTCCACAGGTCTCACTTTATTGAAATATCTTTCTCCCTCTGTTAGGCCTGTCTGAGCTTTTTGTTCCAAACAAATAGAAGTCTGTTGTTTCTTCCGAATCTTTGACTGAAATATTGTCTGACAACATAGAAGTAGATATGGGCACAATGGTCCCTGGAGGTAAAATGCTTGATTTAGTGTTCCTGGAATATTTGAATGTTTAGACTACTGAAGGACACGAGGAAAATCAATTTCTAGTGCCTTGCTGTACCTTGTCACAGTTCTCATGTTTTCCAGCAATGCAAGGTGGCAGGGGGTGAGGGGAGTTTTGGGTTTTCACTAAATGTTTGCTGTCCAACAATCGTAGCATCAGTGTGATTGAGGAAATTTATACTTTTAATCTGTTTCCTGATGCTGGTTCTCTCCCTGCCACACCTCATCTCTGCCAACTTCTCTCTCTGCAGCCTGTTGACAGGTGGTATGTTTTTTCTTGACATTGATTAAAGTTCCAACTACATTGTTCAAAACAAAGTGCATTCTGAATGTTGAACCAGCAAAGACAGCTGCAAATTTGGCCAAGAGACATTTGTTTCAAATATATTTTTGAAAAATTCAGTCTGCATTTGTTTTTTTGTTAAAAAGGTTTGCGGGCTATTGAGGGTTGGAGGAAGGAAAAGATAAAGTCGGGAATTGAATAATATTGACCTTGATGAGTTATGGTAATATTGTATATAGACTCTTAGATGTAAAGTTATTAGCCTCTCATCTCATCAAACTCAACTTTTTTTTTTTTTTTTTTTTTTGGTCTATGTCATCGACAGTAGTAGCGTTGGTCCTAAAAATTAGAATTTCCTCAAATGAGTTTCTTTTAAATTAAACAAAAATATTCAAATAGTAAATTACAGGGATTTTTCCTTTTTAGAAATGAGCATGGGAATCAAATATTTTAGGCATGAGCTGCTTCATATTTCTGTTTTCTTTCAAAGCTACCTATTCCCAGAGGCTTTTATCTAATTATATCCTGAATGGCTTCAGAGATTTGGCCTCAAATGCTTCCCTGTTTTTCTACATTTGCATAGAATTTCTCAAAGAAAAACCTGATCTTATTCCAGATTTTTTTCTGTGATTTTCATTTATGTCACCTCTTAGCACCTTAGAGTGACCTTTCTAAATTATTTTTTTTGAAATTCATGAGATGCTTCCTTCCTGTTGATGCAGATGGCACATAGACAGTTTAGTCTTTTTATGTTCCTCTTAACCTTCTTAGAGTGGATGGATTTTAGTCCAGGCATTAAAATGCAATTGTGTTTTTATCAGGTATTTTACAAATCATAAAATTGCTAGTGTGTTAAATAGACATTTTTGATTTAACCAGATGGACTATTCATTAAACCTGTCTGAGGCTGGCAGACAGGTTTACAAAATGAGCAGCTCATTTTGGGGCTTTGTGTGTGAGTTAATGGGGTGTATGTGCTTGCATGCATGTGTATTTATGTGCATGAGATAGCGGCAGTGTGTCTGGAAATAGATTAAGATTTGTTTTGGTGGGGAGGGGCAGAACCAATGTAAGAAAATTTACTTACTAAGTTCATTAAATAGTTTTTGAACACTTGCTATGTACCAGGCACTGTATGCAGTACTGGGGATAGAAAGTGAATAAGACACAGTTTGTATGCCCTCACCTAGTTTATCATCAATATGATTTGGGGACAAACCTTATTAGAACAAAGGGTAAGAAAGGAAATAGTACTTATTTAGTGCCTGAAACTGATTAACAATTTAATACATCATATTACCTTATTTATCATAGTTAGACATAATAAGTCAATGAGGTAGATACTATTCTCATTTAACCAGCACAGGAAATTGAGCCTCATAGATTAATATCAATTGCTCAAGACTATATCACTAATAAGAGGTGGATCTAGGACTGTCTGATTTTGAAGTTTATACCCTTTCTATCATACTGTGCTGTTTCTCTTAAAGGTTGAGGAGGGTTCTTACCCATTAGAAATCCTACTCCCAACCCCCAGAGGCAGTTATTGATTTATTAAGTCTTTTTACTAGGATTGAGAACCAGGCTCTGGGCAGCATTGAAGAGCTCATGTGTGAGAAAACTCATGGCTCTATCTTCCCACCTAAGGGACAAGATGTAAAGAGCTGTGGAAATGGGATTAGATTGTCCAAATCATAGGCCACATGGTGCTGTGGCTAGAGCTGAACGGTTTGATTGAGCTATTATCTGCTGTGGATAAAACATTGATCTTTGGGGAAGGATGTTTATGAACTGTAACCTCTTCTGATGGTGGGGGGTGGACTATTTTCAAGACTACTTTTATAGATCTACTGAAATTTGATGATCAAAAACAAATTAAACAAGTGCATTCATCTCAGAATATTTTCTTGCCTTGAGAAATAGTGACAATGAATCTGGTTTAAGATGATTGACCTGGGACTTGACATGGCAGGGGAAATCCATCTTTGCAGTCATCTCTGAAAAGCAAAACTAGACTGTAATATCCAATTTTATTAAATCCATCAAACAATTTATTGAGTATTTATTATGTGCTAGACTTTATGCTAAATATTGATAATTGAGAAATAAATAAAAAATAAATTTATTTTCCTTTAAAGAGTACAAGTTCAAATTTATTTTCCTTTATAGAGCACAAGTTCAAATTTCCAGGTGATCAGGGAAAAAACATACAAATATATGAATTTCTTAGGTAGTCATGAGGAAGGGAAGATTAACAGAGAGAGAAGGAATTGAGGAAAAGCTGCCTGGAGGGAGGAAATAGTAAACTGGGTCTTCTTGGATATCAGGACATAAACCAGACAATCAAGGAGAGATGAGAAAATATTCTGAGCAGTGTCTATAGACTTTGCGATGGGGGTGGAGTGGCTATATGAAATAAATTTAAGAAATGTACAGAGTTCTGTGTTGTCAGTAAGATGGAAGAGAGGGAAGTAATGAGGGTAGGTAATAAAAGTTAACATAGGCTAACAGGTCAGCTCTCCATTACTATAACATAATGCCTGAGATAATCCACTTTAAAAAAAGGAAAGATTTATTTTGGCTCACATTTTTTGGAAGATTTATTCCACGGTCAGTTGGTCCATTACTTTTGGTTCTGTGGTAAGGCAATACATCATAGTGGAAGTGTGTGGCAGAGGAACTTGCTTATCTCATGGCACCTGGAAAGCAAGAAGAAACAGGAGAGGGATGGAGTTCCAGTTTCCCTTTCAAGGGCGTGGCCCCAAATGATCTAACTTTCTTCTACGAGGTTCTATTTCTTAAAGGATCCACCACCTCCCAGTGGTTCTGCCTCCTCCCAGTCTTACTTCAGTTTGGAGACTAGACCTTAATACATGGGTCTTTGAGGTATTTTTTTTTCTTTGAGGTATTTTTAAGATCCAACTATAACATAGGCCATATTTTGAAGAATCTTATATGGGATGGAACTTACAGAACTGGGTGGTAAGTATGCTCATTTAGGAGTGCTTTGTGGGTGAGGTTGAACAATTGTTTTGAGTAAGAGGTAGTGACCAGCAGGGCTCAGTTGCCTTTGCTGAGGTAGAGAAGACCGACTAGAGGACTGAGGCTTTGCTGGGGGCAGGGACGTGCATCAGTGGAGAGATGGAGTTTAAATGAGGGACTGTGGAGATCCTCTAGGCTAAATTGTCAGAAAAGAAGAAAAAAAATAAGTGGGAACAAGGTCTTCAGTTCAAAGAGCAGGGATAGTAGGAGGAGCTAGAGGTGTGAAAGGAGTGAAAGCAGAAGTGAGGGACCAAGGTACTGGAGTTCAGGATTCCTGATGTGGATCACTTCAAGGTGATGACAACACTGAACGTGTGACCATAACAGGAAAATTTTGAAGGAGAAAGGAGATAAAGATTATTAATGCGAAGAGGTCAAAAACTGAAAGTATGATGGTCAGCAGGTCATTTATAAAGAAATTGAAATCCTTGAGGAAAATACCGAGACCTGGGGTCAAATCATTGGAGAGCTATTAATATATACCAAAGTGAAAAATAAAAAATCCCCGTCTCTTTTAAATATTTGTCTTTGACTGATATGATGGTTGTCCTTGCTGACTCATTCCATCTGAATCTCTCTTCAGTATTTCATTTTCTTCCTCACATAAATAGCACATGCAATATTATATATATTTATTTATAATGGAAAATTGTACAAGCATATTACAACAAGCATTGTATATGAAAGCAAGTATTCAATATTTGTTGAATGAATTAACGTGTTTACCATCAACTTCTGCATTTTTGAAAATTACACACTGAAGATTGACATGGTACATGCACGTATCTTTATACTTCTTGGTACAATACAATAGTTCTTGCTGAGACATGAGAAAGTAAATTGTCTGTGCCTCAAATGAAAACTGCAATCTTAAATTGATTATATATGTTGGCTGTTCAATTTTGAATTCATGTTTCTGACGTCTCTGCTCTTCAATAACAGTTTTTTCTTCTTTGAAAAGCAGTGCGACATAGTAGTGTAAAACAAACTTTGGAGCCAGGTTGCTGGGATGCAAGTCCTATTTACAACCCTGCATCTTAGACAATTAGTTTAACCTCTCTCTGGATTAGTTTTCTTATCTATAAAATGAATATAATGCTAGTCTCACCACATTATTATTACCTTGTCTATCATTATTCAATTACACTTTATATACATGCATAATATCTTGATTGCTACCTGTGATTCTGTCAATTGAGAGTCCCTATTTTCCTCTTTGGCTCTTAGTCACACTATATAATGTCGTAGAGTCTCCAGCATAGGATCATATCCCTCTGTAGTTGTACCTGTACTTAGAAAATAATTTTTCAGCCTTCATATCATCTCTATATTTCATTCAAACTTCCTATTAAATATAATAGGACTGAGTAGGCAAGCAATCTTTTGTTCAGCTGCCTTTATTAAATTCCCATTCATTTATTTATTATAAAGTAATAAAAATCTTACCATTTGAAAAATTCCCTCTTCTTCAGAAGCTTTGTGTTTTCATGTGTATGATCTTTGTTTTGTGAAATTGGGCATATGGTTGGCAGCACACTTTTGACCTACTAAGAAATAGAGAAATCAAGCAGTTGCTTGTCTAAGGTCATATACTGACTCATCTGTTCTTTTGTGCTTCACCTAGTGTTCATGATGCTGCTGATCTGGCTTTGATCTCCAGCCTCATTTCCAATGCCTTTCAGGTTTCGTAGCTCTGTTGGTTTCTCTGTCAGTCTCCATCTGGATAACTTAGCTATTGCTCTATGCTCTCTAGATCAGAATTTCTGCTTTATTCTAATTCATCACGGATATGACTTATGTCCTAGACTTCAGTCCAGGGCACCCCTGTGACAGCTGACCAACTTTCTTGAAGCTCCTTCCTTGGATCTTCAAAATCACACATCCTTCTTAATTATCCAGTGGGATTAAATTAATATACCTGATTGTGATTAAGCAGAGAACAAATATATTAGAAGGATATTGGGTAGATGTGGTAGGAGGTATGAACCAAGGAAGTAAGCATCCACCAGAGATACTACCTTAGGTATGGTTGGATTCAGGTTCTGCTACAGTTTGGATATTGAATGTTCCCCAAAGGTCCATGTGTTAAAGGCTTGTTCCCCAAAGTGTTGCCCTTGGAAGGTGGTGGGACTTAGCAAAAAGATCCTTAAGTCACCGAGGCATGCCCTCAAAGGGTTTATAGGACTTCAGTCTCTTTTCGGCTTTTCTTTCTTTTCTTTTCTTTTCTTTTTTTTTTTTTTTTTTTTTTTGGTACCTGCTATTGAACCCAGGGGCGCTTAACTACTGAGCTATGAGCTACATACCCAGCCCTTTTTGTATTTTATTTAGAGACAGGATCTCACTGAGTTGTTTAGGGCCTCACTAAGTTGCTGAGGCTGGCTTTGAATTCACAGTCCTCCAGCCTCAGCCTCCTGAGCCACTGGGTTTATAGGCGAACACCACTGTGCCTGCCTTGGTCTTTTTGTTGCTTCCTGGATGATGAGGTGAGTAGTTTATTCTGACACATGCTCCACCATGATGTACAGTTTTTCCAGAGTCCCAAACAATAGGGCCAATTAATTGATCATGAACTTGAACCAAAATAATTTTTTTCTTTTCATAATTACCCTAGATAGTCATTATAGTGGAAATTGAATGCTGTAGATTCTATGGATGGTACTATTATGCTTGAATCCTTGCCACTCTGCATCTAATTTCGCCAACATTGGACATTCAGAATTGTGTCACTAAAGTCTCAAGTCTGAACTTCTGTTGCCCTGGATATTTTCAAATTTATGTTTACATACCATTTATCCAGAGATAAAAGTTCTGAGAGAGGGCATCTGATTATGCTGACATCATACATGCATGCTCTAGTTCTTTGGGTATAGGGTAAGGAAATATTTGTCTTCTTTGACGTTAATATAACAACCTGCTTTATAACAACCTGCTTTCTCAATAACCAATCTAGACCTAAGAGACTTACTCCTGCAAAAATGGGTATTAATTCCTAACAAAGGTGATGCCTGCTTGAGTCATCTCCCTTAAAGGACCCATCACCCAATACCACTATCTTGGAGATTAAACCTCAATATGAGTTCTGATGGGAACAGACCACATTCTGACTCTAGCAAAACGCTTAGTTATTAGATGGTTAAATGCCCAAAGTCGAGCGCATCACCTATTGTCCATTTTCCCATTGCTTGCAAGAGTGTCCATATTTCCTCCACCTGAGCCACTTACTGGGTTCAGTTTAAGGATCCAGGCCTTCTTCATGTGTCCTACTCAGCTGTGGTCAACTCTTAGGATCAGATGGCATCCCAAGACCCAGCAACCAGAATGACTGATTATTAGTGATTCCTACTGTTTTTAGCACCTTCCCTGGCACCTCCTATCCCACTAGCTAATCTACAAGTAAACCAAAGGGCAACCAAATCTTTTCTCTTTTCTTTCCAAAGAAAACTACAATTGCATTTTATGAAGGATAGGAGCACAAAGAAAGCATATGAAGGTCTGCCTCCCCCCAACCCCTTTTTAAATTGAGGGCAGGTAAAAGCTCCAGGGGGTAATCTAAATGATCAAAAACTGCAGTATTGTACCATGTGGGAAACACCAAAGGGTCCCCAGCTGGGTACTATTATCTCTTTGTTGTTTGAGGACATTTTCTCAGCTAATATTTCTTCAAACCCTGTCACAAGTGCCCGTGCATTGTTTGAGATGTCTGCTGTTTGTAAGATATCATCTGGCATGTTGTTCTCTAGGTTAATTATTCGGAATGGAAAGGATTTTTTTTTTTTACTTTAAATTACTTTTCAGTGTGTGGTGTGTTTTAATTTCATTGTGTGCCCTTTTGTTCCGACATAATAGTTAAAATGGGACAAGATTTTCCCAGCTACGCTAGAATCTATTAGCAATTTGTATTTTTTTCTGATACTCCATGGCTAAAGCTTATATCTTGTGTGTATGTGCAATCATAACATTTGAAACATCCGATTCTTTTGTTTAAAAGAAACAAATGGAGCTTTCGGGGAAAGTAATTTATTTATGAATATTTTACTGGGCTTTGAGCAATGGATATTTTACTTCAAGGCAAAGGAAACTAGACTAATAGTGTGTTTTCACAGAAACAAGGAAACTTATCCATTACTATTTCTGTAGTATTTGTTACCTCATTCGTGTTCTGGTTTAGCTCTGTAACAAATGGAAAGCTCATCTTTTTATTCTCTGCCTGCATTACTGCAATCTCTTGGGGGCATAGGTCCTTTTAGTCCCAATATTCAGATTTTAAATAACTTATTCACTTTAAACATGTAGAGTTTTCATGAATTTGATCTTTTGACTATGATTTTAAACTCTTGCACCTTTTATGCACACACACACATGCACACACGTATACACACACACACACACACACAACTGCCGATATTTAAAATTTATTTAGAAATATTTAAGATAAACTAAAAGGCATAGAGAACAATAGCCTGAACAGGTCATCTCAGAGAACTTCCCACTGAGGTCCCTGAACCTCTGTGTTCAGGGAGCGTCTTTCTTTCCACCTGGCCTTTACTTTTGTCTCCTGGTCATCCATCCTCTCTTGTTTACCTTCTCCTCTCATTTTTCCCAGATTCCACATAGAACAGCACTGTCAGATATAAAGAGAGACATATATGATTTAAATTTTGTTAGCCATGGGCTGGGGATGTGGCTCAAGTGGTAGCGCGCTCGCCTGGCATGCGTGCGGCCCAGGTTCGATCCTCAGCACCACATACAAACAAAGATGTTGTGTCCGCCGATAACTAAAAAATAAATATTAAAAATTCTCTCTCTCTCTCTCTCTCTCTCTCTCTCTCAAAAAAGACATATTTTAAAAAAAATTTTATTAGCCAGATTTTAAAAAAGGAGAGAAGTGCAACTAATTTTAGTTAACATTTTTAAATTCCCCGTATTAAAATTATTGTTTAATACTGCTTAATATTATTTAATATCTGATTAATATAGAAATATTGAGATTTTTGCATTCTTTTTTTTCATGAAATCTTTGAAATCCAGTACACATTTTACACTTGCAGCACATCTCAGTCTGGACTAACCACATTTCATTTGACTAAGTTTGCTTGTGGCTACTGGCTGCCATATTGGACAGCACAGATTTTCCTCTTCCAGCTCTTCTTCTACCTCTGGAAGAAGAATCTTTGTCTCACATTTAGGTCGGTATTTTTGTTTTGTTTGCTTTGTTTTGCTTTAAGATCATGTGGGCTGGGTGGAGAGAGATGAGACTAGGTTGAGCAAGGATTAAGGGAGAGAAGACTCACTAAGTGAGAAAAACGAAGGAGTAGGAAAGCTACTGGGAGAGACGAGATCAATGAGCTTGAAGATACAACTCTGCCAGATGAATTTTACTGGTTAGTGTGTTTGTCTTTGAATGGTGTAATGTGTTTGTACATTTATCTTGATCCATAATAATCAACTTTTATAATTGTGGATAATTCCTATATCTTAGGAAAAAGGATGAAGCTATGCACACAAATGCTCAGGGCTTGGGATTAGTTTCTAAATAAAATTGAATGGATAGGACCTTAAAGATGTTCAGCCTGATAGAGATACAGAGTCATTGGTGGGAATGGGGAGCAGTGGTGTCTCACAGACACTCAACAGAGCCAAAGGCTACTATGCATTTTCGACCTTTTGAATATTGTGGACAGCACTAGTTTAGGGATATATGCCATACATACTCTTTGTATAATTTTTTTATTTTAAATAATTTAATACAACAATTTAATTGAGACATGTAGTATAGAAAGACATAAATCATAGCTGCTGTGAGACAGTGAAACTTTCCTGAGTTAGTAATTGTGATGCCTGAATTTCAAAGAAAGCCCAAGTTCTTGAGAGATGAAGAAGCACTGGCAGTCCAAGAGGAGGTGCCAAGGGGGGAATGTGAGGACAATGGCACATACTTGCCATTAGAGGAATACAAAGGGAGTGCAAGGAATGAAAATGGGAAGACAGGTAGACTCAGGTCATAAAGGCACTGGCCTGCTGTGCTAGGAGCCCGACCCTCATCCTGCAGAATTTAGTTTAAAGCACCATGCTTTGGTGATTTTGTTGAGGATGGTTGGAGCACAGTGGGAAGACTATCTAAATACGGATGGTTTTAAAAGCTTTTGGAATAATCTGGTTGAGGCTATTGATAGCCAGAAGTATATCAGTGGTAGTGAAGATGGGGTTGGATGCTACAGAAAATGTAGGACTTGGTAGCTGTTAAGGCTGAATGTGTCCTGCCAAAGCTGTGAAGCCCTAAACCTCTAGAATGACTATATTTGGAGATATAACCTTTTAAGGGAATAATGTTATATTAAGGCTATATTAATCAGTTTGGGCTGCTGTAACAAAATACACTGAGCAGCTCAAACAATAGACATTTATTTTTCATAGTTCTGAAGATTTGGAAGTCCAAGATCAAGGTGCCAGCAGATTTGGTTTTGGGGAAGGACCTTCTCCCTAACTGCCTATAGCAACCTTCTCACTGTGGCCTCATATGAGTGGAGAGGAAATTCTGGTGTCTATTCCTTTTTTTCATAGTGACACTAATACCATCAAGGGAATTCTACCTCCATGACCTTATCTAATCCTAATCCAAAGTCTTCACTGCCAAATTCCATCACATTGCAGGTTATGATTTCAACATATGAATTAAGGAGTACATAAACATCCAGTGCACGATACCCACGTGTATAGCAGCTTAATTCACAGTAGCAAAGGTATAAAACCAGCCTAGGTGTTCAACAACAGATGAATGGATAAAGAAAATGCACTATACACAATGAAGTTTTATTCGGCCCTAAAGAAGAATGAGATTTTGCCATTTACAGGAAAATGGATGGAACTAGCATCAAGTAAAGCAAAATTAGCCAGACTCAGAAAGAGAAGAATCATATGTCTTTTTTCATATATAGAAGCTACAGATGAAAAAGGACAAAAAGGGATCTCAGGAAATAGAAGAGACCAGAAAACAAGGGAAGGAGAATGGAGGAGAAGGGAAAGTATTAGGGGATAAAATTTATCAAATTGTTATGTGCATGCAGGAATATGCCACAATGAAAATTCACTGTCCGGTATAATTATTACGCACCAATAATAATATTTTTCAAAATACAGTGCATAACAGAGATCAGAAAGGTGGGGCCCTAATCCAATTGAATTGTTGTATTACAAGAAAATGAACAGATATTAGCATCATGTGCCACAATTACTAACTCAGGAAAGTTTCACTGTCCCACAAACAGGTTTAAAAAAAATAAAAAGTAAGGACATAGAAGGCAGCTGTCTGTAAACCAAGGAGTCTTCAGGAGAAATCAGACATACAGGTAACATGATCTTGGACTTTCCGCTTCCAGGACTGTGAGAACACTTTCTGTTGCTAAGTCTGTGGTGTTTTGTTTTGGCAGCCCTAGGAGACAGACAGTGGCTGATCTCAAATGGATGTAAATTGTAAATAGTTTTTATCTGTGGGCTTTTTCATAGTTTCCGCTTCTACTGTCTTTACATTGTGAGGAGCCTGAGAAGGAAGATGCTTAGCTAGCACCTGAAATTTCAGAGAACAGAATGGCTGAAGTAAAAGAGTTTAATTGAATGTCTGGATGACTATATGAGTTTCAGAATTCTGCCTGTGGCATTTCCACTCATTCTCCATAAGCTCACGTCATACTTTGCAGGCCCATTTCAGGGATCCAGGTAACCATGGGGGGTGTTCATTCTTCCCTCAGTGTGATTGGCCAGCGTGACCTACGCTGGCCATGTCTGGTGGTCTCCTACCCTTTATGTTGTATTCACTAGATATTACATTTCTGACCTCATATCCAAAGTGCCCCGCCATGTCTGAAAAAAATGATAGTATTATAAAATGTATTTATTGTTTTTACTTTTTTAAATAGTGTAACGGTCAAAGAAAGTACAGTTTTTTTAGCGTGTCCAGAATCTTCTGTGGTGATGCATTCCAGTCAAGAGGATGGAAGGAGCGTTAAAGTCTTTAAATTGTATCTCTTCCTGGATCCATCTCATGGGATAGCCCATGTGTGGAATCCTATGTAGGTCTTATCACTTGGATCTTTTCTGAATGATTTCATTAAAAAAAACAAAAAAACAAAACATTGCTCACGGGGAGTTCGTCCGCTTGCTTTTTTCCTTTCTTTTTATTTTCATTCAACTCAATTACTTTTTTCACTGACATTGCTTCCCATAGAGGCTTAATTATTCATCTCAAGTGACTTACTATCAAAGTTCTTTAGATCCATGACATTCCATAGGTAATACAAATCTAGCTATTTGTGTTGAGTAGCTACAAATCTTTAAAGGTTAGTTTTACAGAATGTATGTGAAAGTGGGGAAAAAAAGTAATAAAAGAGAATTAAACCAAACATAGAAGCTAAAGAAATGTGAAATTAAATGCAGCAATGGCCCTAATTTTGCAATAAATAAAATAATGTGTTTATTTACCAAAAAAGAGTTAGTTTTAGAAAGCATCACAGTGTTTTCTAGTCAGTGACCTCATAATTCCATTATCAGGGGCAGATCCTCTCCTGTAGTGTCTTCTCTTTGACTGTTCATGGTAGGTCCTATGGTATTTTTCGTTCTTTGTTCCAAACCACTGAGGGTTATGATCTCGTGTCTATTCCTTAGATTAAAAGCAGGGACTTTCTTGCCCTAGTGATCTTACATAGTATAACATCCTTAAATATTCTCTATGTTGATGGCTTTGAAATATCTATATCCAGACTCTTCCTTAGCATGTAGTTTCTAGATCCAATAGCTGAATTTTGCCTGAATATTAAATAAACATTGTAGACTTACCCTTAAATGAACCTTTGGCTTGACTGAAAATTGTTTCTTCTCTAGTATTTCCTGTTTCTATAAATGTTACCATAATCCATCCAGGAGCTTAAGCCAAATTAACTGATCAAATGAAAGAAATAAGAAAGGAAAATAAAAGAATATGGAAATCTAAATAAATGTACAAATGAAGAGATACTTAAAATTTGAGTGTCAGTTGACCACTCAATATGAAAATATAGAATTCTATTATTATTAAAAATAAATATTTAGGGTAATTAAAAAAAAACAAAAATTCCAAGAAGATAATTTCTGTCACAGCTCATCTCTTCAGTTGCTTCCCTTGTTCACTGGAAAAAGTTGAAGTCCTTTACACTGCACGTTAACCAGAGTCTTTTATATATGGAGGACCAGGAGACAACTCAAACTGGTGTAAGCAATGAACAAATGTATTGACTTAAGCAATTGGGAAATCAGACATAAAGTTGATTTCGAGAGAGGATAGATCCAGTGAGCCAGTGATATTATCATGATTCAGTTTCTTTTTCTCTTTTTCTTGGTTTTAATTGTATAGTATAGCTAACAATCTGAGGTATACTGTCCCTTTGTAATCTGAGAAGGTGATTTCTCACATGCCTTTCAGTCTGAGTCCTAAAAGGAAAGAGAGAATATGCTCCAGGAACAATTTGAGCAAAAAAATCAGGTTTGTGTTGTTGATCTGGATAGACCCCATTTGGGTTCTGTGCTTTCCAACAGTTACTATAAATGATGCAATAGAACACTGTAGTTTATATGAGCTAGTTAACACCCACTCTGGTGTGGCAACTGGATCAGTTCTTCCCAAACACCAAGGATGTAAAATCTGGGACATTATTCTTGTGGAGGGAATGGTCCATTGATGCATGCCTGCTACAGGTGTCCTCAAAGGCTCTGTGTGCACCTTCATGCTTGAACTTTCTGGGGCATTGTTATTTTCCTTCACTTGGTCTTTTCCAGTTACATTGATCTTTTTATTCCTTGAACACACTGAGCTTTTTCTTGATGCAGGCCATTTGACTAGCTGTTTCCTTTGCCTAGAAGTATGCCCAACACATTTCATTTGGTTGGGTCCTTCTGTTCTTGTAGATCATAGGTTAAAAAAATCATCTTTTTAATGAACTCTTCTTTTTTTACTTAAAAGTGTTTGATCAGTGCATTGTGGTTATACAAAATATTCATTTTGACATATGTATACAAGCATGGAATATAATTTCCTCCAATTCAGTCGCCAGTACTCTTTTTTTGACCATTTAGTTAGAAAAGACCAAATGGTGCTCCTTAGGCACCCCTTTACCTCACCTTACTTACTCTATGTTATCCTATTTATCTGCTTTATAGTAATTACCAAAATTTAAAATAGTTCATTTACTTGCTTACTTATTTATTGCCTAGTTCATTATATCGTATGCTCTTTAGGTGAAATAATCTTTTTCTATGCTATATCTTACTTAGCATACAGAAAATTGACTAGAACACAATTGTTGCTCAATAAGTGTTTGTAAAGTAATAAGTAAGCTGCTCTCCTAAAGCCATAAAAATGTTTGTGTTTGAAAGAAATTAAAAGGCCATCTCTGGCAAATAGCCACCCATCTCTGACATCAACCCTGTGACATAGAATTTACCATCTCCCCTAGGCCTTCCCTTCCACCTTTGTATATCTGTGACCATTTGAATGCTCTTCCACTTTTTTCCAAATTAAAAAGCATCATCTCACGGTGACCCAGATATGCTTATGCTAGCTTTATTCCTTAGAGTCCAATTTGCATATGACATCCTTTCAAGTTGTTGAAGACAGCATCACATCCTCCTCCGATCCTGTGTCTTCTTTTCTTTAAACTTAAGACTTCTCTAATTCTTTCATCTGTTTTGTATCTAACAAGATTTTTACTTTCCTCCACCAGTCTAGTGACTCCTCCATTTACATGCTCCAGTTTGTCTATTTTCAGTCAAGCTCAGCGACACACACAACGTTATTCAGTGTCTATTGTGGAGGACATTTCTCTGCCTTTTCTACACTGCTATTCTCTTTAATCCTGCTAAACTCTCAGAGCTACAGATTCAGACTGAACCTAGCTCCAGTTTAAAACTCCTTAGTATTTTCCCCGAGTGCTACTATTAATCCTCAAGGTGATGAACTTAGAAAATTATACATATTTTTCAATGACTTATTTTTTTGTTGTTGTTTAAACAGAAACAGAATTGATTTTGGAGGTCCGGTGACCATGCAGGTATGTGCCCTGGTTGGACTTCCTGTCAGAAGACCCTACTGCTTTCTCCCCAGTGGTCTTTCAGTGCATATCATTCATTTCTGCAGTGGTGATGCAGAACATCCACTCTATGGATTCTGATGAGAGATACAAACCTTGACACTACTATTATATAATTCTTTTCAAAAATTCAGGATCGCTTGAAGGATATTCAGTCCATCCATCATTCTAAATGCTCTAAATTATACCTTTTAATCTTGCCAGATCACTGGAGCAATGTTTATTGAGACCTTGGTGGATTTTTTTTTTTCCTCTTCTCATAGGCTGACTTTTGACAAGTGGTGCTTTGGACTTATCCCAGCAACCAACATGGAGGATGTAATAGGGAATAACCAAGTGAGAATTTTTGTTGAGATTAGAAGGATACTTTTAAGGATATCCCATATAGAGTACTTCCTGTTTTATTATGAAGACACAGAGAGAAATTTTTCTCAGGTTTTAGTATCAAATGGAAAAAAGCTAAAACTTTTGGGGAAAAAAAAGGATTATTGATGTTTTCTGATGTTGTGTATTTGATAACAGTGTTTCTCCCTTTCATTTGACTGCCAGGAGGCTTAGAGTTAGATTTGAGCTCATACATAATAGCTATGTAGATCTGCACGGTATGCATTTCTGTTATTGATATTATTACCGGCTTGACTGTACTCCTATTTTCCTTTCAACATGAAAATACCTGATTTGGTTTATAATATTCCATTATGTGAGGCACTCTGCTAATTGAAGAATTTTTAAATACATTCACTGTTTGTTTTCTCCCTTCCAAAATCTTTGGAAAAACTCTCCTTTACTCATATTTGTCTACTGGGACTATCAATCATAATTTCTTGGTCACTTTTTGACACATAGGTGGTCTTGTGTTCGGTCTGACCCCTTCAACACACAGATGGGTATGTGATCCAAACAGGCCAGTTAGAATAATACCAATAATTCTCTGTTGGAGATGGTGGTGAATTTCTTATCTTCTTGGTTTATAACTACAAAGGTGGAAGATTTGGACTGCTGTAGGTATATTTCCTTCCATGTGGCTCTTTTCTCATTTATATTATTAGACAAATATACAAATAGAAGCAGAAAAATATGTGTGTGCGATACATATACATATATAAAGGGTATATATATGATACACACACACACACACACACACACATATATATATATCTTAGAGAGACAGAAGTATATTGAACATATAATTTGAAATCTGACTGGAACTGAGGACGATCTACTGTCTTTTATCCCAGTTCTATGCAACAATATATTTCAGGTTTTCCTACAAAAAAATGAAACAAGGTTTCTATTGTATTTAACTAATATTTACTATTTGCCCCCCCCCCTTTTTGCTATATGCACTTTTATAACCTCCCTTAAATACTTTGTTGAATGAATGAATGTATATATGGATGGAAAATAGATAGACAGAAACATACTGACATCTATTTTCATTTATTTATTTATTTTTTTCTCATTAAATTACAGAATATTTATTGAGAATCCACTATGTGCCAGAGACTAAGTGCTGTGAACAAAACAGATTTTAAAAACCCTGCATTTGTGGATCATTTCCTTTTTTACAGCCCCAAACTGATTAAACCATCACCGGCTGAAGTAGGTTGGGTCATGCCATGAAGATCAGGAATCTTTTTTTTTTCTTTTTTTTATTGATTATTTAAAGCATTACATAGCTCATGATATATCATCTTTCATACATTTGACTTAAATTGTGTTTTGAACTCCCATTTTCACCCCAAATACAGATTGCAGAATCACATCTGTTACATATTCACATTTTTACATAATGCCATATTAGTGACTGTTGTATTCTGCTACCTTTCCTATCCCCTACTATCCCCCCTCCCCTCCCCTCCCCTCCCATCTTCCCTCTCTACCTCCCCTGCTGTTGTTCAATTCTCTCCCTTTTATAAAATACACTTGCAATTGTTTTTGCAAACACAAAGGGAAATTTTAAGTTTATCTGTATATAAATACATTTTGTGCCAATTGTCCCCATCTTCTTGGCCCACTGTGATCCTTTTGGATTTATATTCTATCATAATTTTTCTCCTTACTAACATATTATCTGTCATATGATCATCATAAAGTAGATATCTTTGTGTCAATGATTGATCAGTATGGCAAGTTTTGGGCATATATCTATCTTTAAAAAATAGCCATACCCATATATATGGACCATTAGTCAAGATTTGGGTTGGATTCTTTTTCAGTTGTAAATCCAAACATATCAAAAGTTTTCCTGATATTCTGAAACATCACATTTTCTATATTTCCTCATTCTATTAATATCTAACTATACTCAGCTCCTAACAAATATTATACATTTTAGCCCCAATATTTTAGATTTATTTTTTCTGATCATAAAATGATACAACTTTACTATAGACTTTGTATAAAACAGAAATATATATATATATATATATATATATATATATATATATATATATATATGAAAGCAAAAAATTCATCTTTATTTCGACCACCAGAGAGAATCATTGTTCACTTTTTGGTACATACTTTTTTTTATCCTTTTTCATGCGTGAAATAAACATATCTTTGTAGTTTTTAACAAAACCATGGTAGACCCTATTATACATTGCTTTTTTTAACTTAACAAACTGTGAATGTTTCTATATGTGTTTTCAACCTTCTAAATAACATGAATTTTCTCTCCTTTTGAATATTTATGCAAGCTGCTTATGCCTCTGACAAGCGGTTTTCTTAGGCTAACTTTTGCCTTTCAGTCTAAAGCCACAGAGGTTTGGGCTTTTCTGCATTTCTGAATGAGGAGATATGTGCTGCTGTAACTGTGTCCTCAAGAAATACCTTATTACCACAAGGTATTTCTTAAGGCCCATAGTGGAAGTTCCCTATATTAAATTCAAAACTACAATGCTCTTCTGGGGCTGTAGGGCATGGATTTGGATTTCTGATGCTTCTCCCTTAGTTGCTGGTCCCAATTTTTTCTCTAAATTAGATCATTCTTCCTTAATGCTTTGTTATTGCTCTTGCACTGATCTCTTTGTTTGTTTTAGTAAGATATCTTTATTACAATTAAAATAAAGTATTTTTCTTATGACTTTTGCAGTTTTCAAATTGCATTTGCATGTTTCTGAACTTTCTTTGAACCTGGTGAAATTTACTTTATGATTATCTGGTTGTCAAAGGCCCAAACAATTGTATTTCAGATTTGTTTTCAACCATCAGCTATCGTGAGAGTGGCTGTGAAAATCCAGGAGGAGGTTTTAGGACTTTACTCCAGTGGTTATATTTTTAAAGAGCAGCCTGTTGAACACTGCAGCATCATTAATGTTAATCTGGCCTGAATGTCTCCTCAGCTCCTTTCAAATCTAAAATTCTAGATTTGAATTATTACTGGATTACTTATTACTGGATTTTAAACTGGTAATAATTCTCCAGGACAATACTACATTGGTGGACCAGGAGATTGCTCTTTTAGCCCAAGCTTGTTAGCTCTTGGTGGTCTATATGGCTTCTGGTTTCCTATCTCAGCATGCAGATGTCTGGTAATGACTAGTCAGACCAAGGAACGGTGACAGAGGCTGATTTTGCAGTGCTGCTTTTCTGTTTCTAACATATTTCCACTACATGACCATATGGTTGATGCCCATACCAAATGCACTCTTTCTTCTTCCTGGCTTTGAGGAAATGCTATTATGTCAGGTGTTATCACATAATTTTGTTTACAAATCTTGTCTTGGGTATGCACCAAAGCCTTTCCTGAGGGATTAGTCTCAGGGTCTCTTTTTAAAATATTCTTTTCTTCCCACTCTCCTTATTTACTAATGAGACTACCACAAAGAAGACCATTTGTAGTATATTTACTACATGCCACACACTGTGCCAAATATTTTATGTATATGTTCAAGGCTGAAGCAATTGTGCACATTTTCATAAATGTAACTCTTAAATAATTCCTTTAAAAAGCAGCTTGCAGTTTACATTAGATATTTCTGGGTAAAGAGGATGGGGAAGCTGGGTGTGTTTTAATGTTGGCAGTTCTTGGAGGTTTTAAGATGTATTGACTGTGTGTGTGTGTGTGTGTGTGTGTGTGTGTGTGTGAGAGAGAGAGAGAGAGAGAGAGATGCTACTTTGCCTTGATTTTATAGAATTTATTTTTCTCTCTGAATACCCATGCTTAGAAATAATAGGGATTAAAGAATATGATTTGGTCTATTAATATCTTTAATTCACTTTACAATAGAAATTGCTATGGGCTATCCCTAAATAGCGAGCTCCCTCTATGCATTTCAAATTTGATTGGACTTGCAGATATTTGATTTACCTACGACTTAGCAGAAAGATATATGCAAAACAAGTCTGTGGTGTGAAACGCACTGCGCTCCAGGCATCCTCGTTGAGTTGAGTTATTTGACAGTAGGAGGCAAAGGGGGTAAATTTCAAGCATGACTCTAGAGGCCAGTGGAGGAAAAGACAAATTACAGATGCTGGCAGATTTTTCTGGAAATATCACTCTAACTCCCAGTTTTCTTCTTTGCTTATAATTAGCAAGGTGCATCGCTGTTAGATTTTACAAAGCACTTTTATGTTCCTTTTCTAATTTCCCAGTTTGTATACTTGGTCACGTGGAGAATGACACTTTCTCTTTCTCTTGGCTTTCAAAAGCCTCCCATGCCTTAATAGTCACTATTTTCATGACATCTTTTCCCAACTCCTGGGAAAGGGTGATTTCCTTCTTTCTTGCCTTCAGTTCAGGAGCTCTTTGAGAGCAAACCACATACTAAACAAAATGGAAAGCACACATTCTTTGTCTTTGAAAAGAGGCAAGAACATAATCCAATAAGGCCAGTGCTTGGCACTGTGCCTGACATGTGGCAGGTGGCATGTACTAAGTGTGAGGTGACTTGCTTATTCTCTGATACCTACAGGTGTGTGTGTGTGTGTGTGTGTGTGTGTGTGTGTGTGTGTATGTTCCTGCAGGAATGAAATGGGAGACCCAACCCAGGGTATAAACATGTGTTTGGGTGGGGATAAATCCATCCAAGGAGGTTTCTTAGAATAGGTAATACATGATCTGTGTTTTTAATGATAATAGTAGTTAGGATTATTAATACACACCAGGTACTCTTCCAAAGGCTTTACATGTGTTATTTGATCTTCACAATCATTCCAAAGAAGCAGTTAGGTACTGTTTTTCTTCCTACCTACAACAAAATGGAAGTTCTGAGAGGCTGAAAAACTTATCCAGGGTCATCAGGTCAGAAGGAGCTGGAGCTCAGATTAGAATCCAAGGGATAACTCCTTTACCACTATATAGAGTGGCCATATATTTTTCATATAAACTGAGTCACTCCTGAGAGTGTATGAGGATGATTTTTAGTCAAAATGTACTATCTAAATAGGATAGGGCAGTCCCTGCTTACTAAATTTCATATTTCCCACAAAATACATAATGGCAGCTTGCAAAAACTATGTCTTGCAGCATTCAGGGTTATTCTTCCCCATCCTCCCCAGCACCCCAAGACTATTGTGAGTAGAATATATTGCTGAGTAGAATATACTACAGACATTTGCCATGAAATTCAAGAAATCAGTCATTATTTGTCACTTCAAAATATAAGCCAGTTCGTTCAATGTGCCCTCTATCTCAAACAGTAGAACTGAGGGGCAGGTGATAGTGAGTGAGGAAGAGAATAATTGCTCCAGTGATGGCAAAGTATGTGGGAGTGTGGGAAAGTTTGGAGGGAGAAGGAGGGAAAGGCAGGGATGATTTGTCCTGTCTATTCAGCATGGTGGACTTGAGGCTGCTTTCAATCTGTTAGTCTTTTTGGTGTCACAGCTCACACGATAAACAGTTTCCCTGGATATGCTCAGATTAGCTAGAATCCTGCATCATTCACAATTTCTCAGTATGGGCTACAGAAGAGATTATGTGTCATTCATCTCCAAAATCTAACTCCACTCCACTCCTCTAACTTCACTCCACTTCTTCTCTAAAACTGAAATTCAAGTAAATGAGAGAGACCTCATGGATGTGATAACCTTATATTTATTTTTATTGACATTGGCTAAGTAAGTCATTTTAAATTTCTGTGCCTTAATTTTTATACTTATTAATCACTTGCTGCTCATTTCCCATGTCTTAGAAAGACCTACTCCAAGTTACAAATGTTTGAAAACTTACTCCAAACTACAAATAAAATATTTTGCATGAGATACAAGTTTACTGGATTGCTATCTAAAATTGGAAGCAGTATAACCCTGACCTTCTTTCATTTTCAAAAGAAATATCCTATTTACTTAGTTATTTCCTATCAGTTCGGCAATCTGCATGGGTTCGTGAGCCATTAGCACCTGTAGATGACATCTTCTAGCTTGTTTGGTTTCTGGGCCTTTCTGCATGGCTGGGTTTTCATTTCTGGCCATTCTTCAATATCATGTTTGCACACTCTCTCTCGTCTCTAACTTGAGAATCAGTGTTCAGTTTTATTGTGAATGCACATATGTTATATCCTGATACAAAGTAATATGAGAAAGGATTTTGGCAAAGCATATTTAATCACTGTAAATATTTCCTGTTGTTATTCAAATTCATAATGAATTTTAATCAGGTAGAAAATATCTTTAATTAGACCAATTTAAAATTCAAAAGTAATCCACTGAAATGATGTGTCACAGTACTGAGTTTAAATCTCTGCATTTCTCCTGTCTAAGGTGAAAAATTGGTTCCTAAAGAGATAACAGTCTTTCTCCATTTAGTGTCTCACAAAAAATTAACTAAAATTATTCTTGGAAACTTTGATGCTACAGTGTAGAAGCTTCAGATCAACATGTTTACAGGATTCTGATTTATTTTTCTAAATAATGATGTCTTGTGTTGGAGCACATTTAAATTTGGGGACCTAGTTTTAAAATACCTCCTCTCTGAAATATCCTCTGTTAAAATCAATGGAAAAATTTGGCTTTGTGTGTTCTAATTTTGGCATACACATTGGCATCAAAGATCTTCAGGCAACTGATTTTTTTTTTCATGTTTCTCTCTCCTCAATGCTCACGTTTTCCTACATTGCAAGCATTGTTTGCCTTATCTACCATATTTCTCCAGCTACATTGTCTGTGATGCTGAAGTTCACTTTCTCTCCTACTAGAATGCCCTTCTATTTTCTTCTTGCTTATACTAGGCCTACCTCTGTGTGTTGGAAAGTTAAGACAGCTTCTCTGTGGGTTGCTAGGCACTAAGTCCAGTTCCTGGCACACAATGAGTGCTACCTAAGTGTGGAGGTCACAAAGTGTTTCTCTCTCTGTCAGCTCCTGCAGCCATCCTGCTCAGGGCTCCAAGACCTTTTGTTCTGAATTCATCCTTAGTTTTATATTGAAGAAAATTTGTTTCTCCAATGAGACGAAGTGAAATTATTACCAGGATTGTGAGGTTGTGATGACCGAGGGGAAACTTACCTTCAGAGTCCTCTTGGTTTTCCCCATATGAGATTTAGGAGCTGTGATAACTATTACTTTCCTAAGGCACAAGAGGACCATGAAACATTGCCTTGGAGCCAAGCCTGCCCCCAACCCTGAGGATTTGAGCAAATGTTGTTTACTGTGTGGCAACTTCTTGCCAATGGTCATACTAGTGGGCTTGAACCAATCAATAGTTGCTGTTGATTGGAATAGTCATTATGTCATTTTTAGACCTAAAAATTTGATTCCACTGTGGTTATCTCATAAAATTGAGAAAGAAAAAAAAACATGAAGAATTACTTACAGAAGAGGAAGAGGAAGAGGAAGAAGTGAATCCAATGTCCTTTTGCACTTGGCCTGTAGGGGTGACACATCCAGTGAGTGTAGAGTAAGCATGGGCCCTCTCCATTCTGTCGTCACCAATCAAAAGTTTAGATGGTGGCACGGATATGAGTTTCTGACAATGTGGATTCTGCCTAAAACTTCATCAGTTCTTGTGCTGCTGTCTGTGTTTAGAAACTATAAGGATTGGCAGTAGGAGTTAGGAATTTACAGGATTTAGAGGTCTAACAGTAAATCCAGGCATAATGAGCCTGAGGTGGCAATAGGATATGATTTGCCTGAAGTTGTTTGGGCAACCAACAGTGATTGTAGCACCAAAACTCAGTCTTCCTGGCCCCAATTATCTAAATATGTGTTTTACTTTAGTGGCAGAGTCATCAATATGAGATGTGATGATGAGCAAGACATCTTGCAGGTCACAGGTTTGTCTGACATTGCTTCCCCCCAAGACATTGGGCAATGCCTGGAGTCAATGTGCTTTGACAAATGTAGATTCCTCCAGAATTATATTAGCATTTCACCATGTCAATGAGGTGTAGGCTTTGAGTTGCAGAATCATCACACCTAGAGAATTTGTTATAATAGCTGATTCTGAAGTCTCCTTTTCAGAGATTTAGAATTAGTAGATTTAAGGTGAGGTTTAAGAATCTTCATTGTAGAGATACTCCTTTTTTTGTGTGTGGAACTTGAGGTGCAATCCAAAGTCTTGTGAAAACCTGTACCACCGAGCTACATCCTCAGCACTATTTTCTATTTAGAGGTTTAGAGATGGGTCTTGCTAAATTGCCCAGGCTGGGCTTGTTCAGGACACTAATCCCATCTTGAGGGCCACACCCTCAGGACTTTATCATGAGGGTGTGGCCCCCATGATGGGATTAGTGTATAATGCTCCTAAGTTAGCCTCCCAGGTAGCTGGAATTTTAGGTATGCACCACCATGCTGGGCTTCCCCAGTGTTTTTTGAGTGTTCCACATTTAGAAAGCACCTGCACTAGGAACTATGTAGCAGCAGTTTGACATTTGTGGTTTGAGATGCACACCTGTGTGCTCCTCTTTTATTTGATGCCCTTTATTCAAATTCTTCACTGACCCATACAATCTGCATCACCTTCTGGTGTCTCAGTGCTCTCTGAGAATTTCTGAACCCTGTGGTTCCAGGATCCCTTCAGGATTTGCGATTTTGAAAAAAAAATGAGGTGGAAGGAGGATATTCTATGGATGTTCATTAAGTCACACCATTGGTTTGCTTTGGTACTATGCTTTACACATGCTTATTTATTGAACTCATTTAATGCTCACTATAACACTATCAAGTCAGTGCTGCTATAGTATACTGGGAACACATTCACAGAGGTCATAGATTTGTTCAAGGTCATCCAAATAATGAGAAGTAGACTTGAGATGGGGATCTAACCCTTAGTACTCTAAAGTCTACACCCTTCCATTGCAGAAAGTGTTTAACTTATCAGAGTTTTAACCTCCTCTTTCTTCATTCTGACACTTGCTCATCCAAAGCCATGGGAGAGAGTTGTTAGGGAATGAAAATTTATGTCTTCCCCAGAATTTCATATGTGGAAGTCCTATCCCAATTGTGGTGGTCTTTGGAGACGGAGCCTTTGGGACATAATCAGGCTTAGATAAGGTCATGAGGGTGTGGCCCCCATGATGGGATTAGTGTCCTGATGATAATAAGAAGAGAGAACTGAGTATAATCTGTCTCTTTGCTATGTGACAGTGCAGAGAGAAAGCTAATTTCTGTAAGCTTCAAAGGAAGCTTATATCAGGAACCATATCTGCCGGCACCTTGATCTTGGACTCTCCTCTGCGACTATGAGAAACAAACGAAAGTGATTCAAGCTACCTAATCTATGCATTTTGTTATAGTAACCCAAACTGAGTAAGATTAGGTATATTAATGGACTTCAGGTTTAAGGGTCATTGAGATGGTGGTATTTGGCTAAGTCATTCTTTAAAAAAAAGTATTTTAAATTGACAAATAATTGTTATATATGAATATATTTTGGTAAGCAGTAGATGTTTTGATACCTCTATACACTTGAAATGTTTGAATCAGGCTAATTAACATACTCCTCCAGTCACATACTTATAATTTCTTTGTGATGAGAACATTTTAAATTCATTCTTTTAAGAATTTTGAGAATACAATATATTATTATTAACAATAGTTGTCCTGCTGTGTAATAGAGCACCACAACTTATTCCTCCTTGCTCACGAAAACTTCACAACCTTTGACAAGTCTCTCCCCTTTCTCTTCCCATCCCCGCCATCTTTAGCCTCTGGTGACCACCATTCTAGTCTTTACTGCTGTAAGTTGGACTCATGGGAATTCATGTCATATTTGGCTTTCTGGGTCTGCCTTTTCCTACCTAGCATAATGTACTCTAGATTCATCCAATTTATTACAAATGAATTTCCTTCTTGTTTAGGATTGAACAGTACTTCACTGTGCACATACACCACATTTTGATTGTTCACCCACCCATGGGCACTTCCTCTGAATCTGTATCTCTGTTATTGTGAGTAATGCTTCAGTGAACATGGATGTACAGACGTCTCTTCTACACAGTGATCTCAGTTCCTTTGGAACCCCCTAGTGGAATTTCTGGGATGGTAATGCTGTGATAAATTTTTTTGAAGCATCTCTTTATCTTTTTCTTTAATGGCTATGCTAATTTAAATTCCCCCAAACAGCATATAAGGGTTCCCTTTTCTTCAGACCCTTGCCAACAGTTGCTTTCTTTCATCTTTTTGATAATCCTCATTCTAACAGATGTGAGATAGCACCTCATTGTTTTAAATTGCATTTCCTTGATTATTAGTGATCCTGAGTATTTTGTCATAAATCTTTTTTGTGTGCCCCTTTGTGTGCCTCCTTTTGAGAAGTTTCTGTCCTGTTCTGTTACTCCATTTTTAATCTGGTTGTTTTCTTGTTATTGGGTATTTTTAAGGTCCTTATGTATTTTGGAGGTCCTTATATATTTTGGAGATGAATCCATTATCTGATACATAATTTACATATATTTCCCTCTCAATCTTTGTAGTTCTCTTCACTCTGTAAATTATTTTCTTTGCCATGCAGCTTTTTTTTTTATTTCTTAGACACTAATATGAGTTACAAAAAAGTTAGTTAATGATATAGTAGGAAAAGTACTACCAGTTGTTTGTGGTTCCATTTTCTCTATATAGATATCTTTCATTCCGGCTTTATTCTACTAGTCCCCCTGGCCTTGCCTGAGGCCACCAATCACTAGATATTTTATGAGATTTGATCCTTATTTCAAGGAGGTGGAACTTAGTTGAGCAGAGGAAATTAACTAGTACACTCCCTTTTGCCCCTGAAAAGTACAAGTGATTTACTGGATGATTTTAAGAGTACTTTGCTGGGGTCTTAATGAATAGTTTGAATGCAAACAGCATAGTGAGAAGTTTTTTCTTTTCTTTTTCAATCCTAAAGTTTTCCTATGAAGTACATTTAGTTAAGTAAAAGGAAAAAAAAGAGTCAATTTAGGAGAAAATATTAAGTAAATAGTAGTAGAGTTGTTTACTGTTATAGGGCAGAAATTGGAAGGGTGCATGTTCTTAGAGCTGGGAAAGAATGGCGGTGATGTTATGAACAGCTGAGGCTTGTGAAATGTTGGGGAGCTGCATTCTGAGCAAGAAATAGGAAAAGGACCTATAGTATAGGCACTTGGGAAGCTTCTTCAAACTATGCAGTTTTCTCCAATCAGGAACTACTGATTTGTAGAACAACTAACATATTGCCCATGAGTCATAGCCTTCAAATAAAATAGGAGTTCAGTAAGCAAGAGTCTTGCTTATTATCAGATAATCAGTTAATGGATTCTCTGTGGAGAAGTTGGACTGGAGCTTGGTCCTGAAAGCATAACATGTTTTTAATATAAAGTGGTAAAGAGAAGATATTTCAGGCAGGGAGCTAGCAGAAATACAGGTATAGAAGAAGTAATATATTTTGAGGTACTAAAGTATAATGTGAGAGTAAACAAGGATATAAAACAAATCATCCCCAAACTCACTGTCTTGAAGAAAAAAAAAAAGTTTATTCTCAAGGATTTGTCAGTTGACTGGCACATCTCTGCTTTATGATGTGAATCTACTAGTGTGTGTGTGTCTCATGTTCTTTGGGATAGCAGGAGAGCAGAAGGAAGTTATTTTATGGCAAAGGAAAGCGCAAGACAGGCCTAAACATCTGTTTGCACACATGTGAAGACTTTGCTTATGTCCTGTCTTATTGGCCAAAACAAGTCAGTTGGCCGAGAACAAAATCCAAGGGCAAAGAAATACTCTTTATCCCAATTCCTAGACACAGTGTGACTACACTGGAACTTCTATTTGCTTCCATGAGTTACATTTTGCACATAGTTTGAGTTAGGAGTGGTCTTATCTCATCTACCTTTACAACTGAAGGATAGGAAAGTACTTGTGCAACAATTTAAGACAGGAGTCAACAAAAAGAGTCAGATAGTAAATGTTTTAGGCTTTGTGGGCTCTACCTTCTGGGTGGCAACCACTCAAGGCTGACACTTATGAGGAAAGCAACAGAGTGATGATATATAAACACAGGGGTACAGCTGTATCCCAGTAAAAATTTATATGCACAAAAAGGTAGCTGGCTGGAGGACCAGATTTAGTCTGAGGGTTGGTTTTGACCCCCAGGCCACAGTTTGCATAAAAGTGATTTAGGAGACAGGGCTGTGTAAATTTGCGCTAAGAAACATCAAATATCATTTGGTTCTTCTTATAGAATTAAATTGACCTGTATTGCATAATCTCTGATTTATATTCTGTCAACTGGAAGAAAAAAAAAAACATGATTGATTTCAGAACTGAGATTATAGTCGAGGCTCCTTTGTGCGGTGCCAATTAGTGAGTATTAATTGGAAAACAAATTTTCAGATGCCTAAATTGTGTTATAGAATACAAATCCGGGTCTGGGGATGTGGCTCAAGCGGTAGCACGCTCGCCTTGCATGCGTGCGGCCTGGGTTCGATCCTCAGCACCACATACCAACAAAGATGTTGTGTCCGCCGAGAACTAAAAAATAAATATTAAAAATTCTCTCTCTCTCTCTCTCTCTCTCTCTCTCTCCTTTCACTCTCTCTTAAAAAAAAAAAAAAAAAAAAAAAAAAGAATACAAATCCGCACCTGGTTCTGTCTGGCACACTGCTGCTCCGGCTTCTTATCAGAGGGTTTACATGGAGATTCTCTTTTGGCCTCTGACTTGGTTTCTGAGCAATCAGAAAATACTTTAGGATCAAGAATGCACATTTCTCCTTTCTGTGGAAGAAAAAGGAGTTAGCAAATTAATGTAGAAACAAATGATTCATTTATGTTTGTTTGCAACTGGGAGCTGTTAAAGGTTCAGTACAGAAGGAAGATTTTTGTTCTTCCTCTAGCTGGCTTATTATTCAAATTTTGTCTCACAAGATTTTGGGCTGTGAATTCGCACTGTCTCCTATTTGTCTCTGGCATGTTTTCTTGTCCCTTCCCTGGGCCATCACTTAGGGCAGTACTGGCTAGGTCATCTAGTAGCAGTTTTGCTAACCATTTCTCAGTTTCCATCTCTTTCCATTTGTCATTCTTCATGGATCCCCTTAAAAATAAACGTCTTATTTAAAAGGAAAATGTTCTTTGCTGAGAACACTGCACTTTATAGGTTGACCCTGAATTCCAGCCCCTTTCTTTACATCCCATCCTTGACATTCTAAATACAAGTTAGTGTCATATCCCAGAAATTTCTTTTAACATGAAGATGCATCTATAAGCCTGCACTTCCCTATTAAAGCTCACGTTCCTCTGGTGAGCGGACTTCTCTCTCTCTTTCTCCAAGGTAACATAGCAAGAGCTGGAACAATTTTAGGCCTTCTTAAACTAATTTGTTTGTCATCATTGAGATTCTGCTGGTTTTTATTTGATAGACATGTAAGGATATACAGTACTTTCATACACAGTACTTTCTCATATTGTATTTATGGGGAAACACAGAAGAAATAGCATCAGGTTAAACCAGGCAAGTGAATTTGTTCAGGGACTATTTATTGAAAGGAGAAAAGCATCTGACTGCAAGTGCTGTGGCTACGTGGCTCTGAGGAACGGGTGACATGTCATTGCTTCTAAGATAGGATATGGTGTAGCTGAGTTAGAACTTGATTCTGACATTAAAACTCATTCTCTCTGTGTCACATTAGCAATACACATGGACTTAAGGAAACATCTGGGAAACAATACCTCTTATTTATTGTCTCTGGACTATATGCTCAGAAATCTGAATTTTTATGCTATTTTAGATAAGAAATGTCTGTCTACATTTAGTTTTATTAACACACGTTCCTTTGTTAACATGCGTGTTTGTTAATGTCAGAATCTAAGTGTCCCATCTTTTAAAACTGGACCACAGCAAATTATAGACAACAAATATCTTCATTTAAATAATAGAATAGAAGACTTCTTAATTATTTTCATCATTTCTTCCTCTCTGGTACACCAGAAGAGAGATGTGTGTCTCTGAATGTGGGTAATTCAGTCTGTAAAAATTGTGGTTAAATTTTTAATAGTGCTTCTATGAGGTAGGCGTTATTCTAAGACTTTACCTACATTGACTCATTTAATTCTTAAAACAGTTTTTTGGAGCAAATACCATTATCCCAGCGTAGCAGGTGAAAATACAAAGACAGAGGTGAACTAACTTCCCCATTAACTTCATCACAGCTACTAAATGGTAAAGTGGATATTTAGATTCTGCCAGTCAGATTTCAGGGACTGGTAGTTATAATTAGGTGTGTGACAATGTCAGTCAGGTAGCCTTGGTATCTGGAGATGCCCTAAGGATGGTTCTGCAAATGTTAGAAAACCTGTAAACTGGAAGCAAATTCTGTTGGATTGAAGAATCATTGCTAGGATGATGCTGATAGGATCTGACAAAATTAGAGATTTTTTTTCCGACACAACCCGACTTAGACCTTTTTCATGGGCAAGCCCATGCAGCACACATAGTAGGTGCATACTAAATGGTTGTTACTGAAGTGGTATTAGAAATATTTTAGGAAAGAGTCTAATTATTTTGTAGGCTTCAGAATATCTATTCACAGAGTTAGCTGAACAAATGAAGCTTACAAATGAGCGTGTTATTCAGGATAAAGTCTTGTTGTATCCCTGTGAATGCTCAAGAGAGCTCCAGTGTTTACAGAAAAGTTTTACAAAGACTGAAATGATATCTACTCCTTCTCCCCTGGTGAGGTGATCATTAATTAAGGAAATGGAGGCATCGATCTGGATCTGTTTGATGGCGTTCCATCAGCAGGGCCATGGCCCTGTGAGAAGCAGGTTGTGGTTTTCATTCATATTTCAGAGACATTTCCCAGTTGGATGGCAGCATTCTAATCCCCATGTTACGTGTCAAAGCATAATGGATGCCAGTCGTGGGAACAATGCTGACCCAGTAGTGATCCTTTCATTTTAATAATGTAATTGTGTTCAGGTTTGTGGTGCTGTTTGGAACAGGTTTCTGTAAATAGTCACATCTCTGAACAAGAACAACAAAAATACTGGTGAGGGAAAGGTAAAAGAAAATAAATCTATTCGCCTGAAACAAAAAATAAAAAATAAAAACATGCATCTTTGTTACTATGTTTTTTTTTTCCTTAGACTTACAGGTGAAAAGAATAATATGTTTTCTTACATGATGATCGGCAGTAGGTTTTTGAAGATTAGTAAAGGGCCAGGAGACAGAGAGGTAGAGGTGCGGGTCCTCACTCAGGAATGCATGAGCATGAGCCCCAAGTTTGCCAGAAGCTGCTGTGTGAGCTGGGGTAAGAGCTGGACTTTGCTGGTCTCAGTTTTCCCTTTGGTGAAACAAACAGGTTGGTTTAAATGAACTTCTTGTATTCCGCACACACACCCCCATAGTGGCACCGCCCCCGTTTACAGAAAATCTTAACTAAGCTTCTCCAGAAATATTCACCATAATGGATTTTAGGACTATCAGCAAAAGAGTCTCTACAAAAGAATTCAATGTAGGTAAACTTTGTATTTTCCTATTGCTCTATTTTACTTGGCCATTGGCCTGAAAGAAATCAGCACTCCAGTTGCTGAACGCCCCTTTACTAGTTTTTCATAAACATTTATCCAGTGGAGTAGTTTGTAAAAGTGTGTTTACAAATGCAAAATGTGATAATAAAGAGACAAATCCTTTTAAAAGGCCTCTGGCCTTAAGCTGGAGCTTCACAGAGATCTCTACATTTCTAAGATAAGAGAAGTTACCAACTGGACTCCATGGTAACAGCTGGCAGAGGAAGGAAAGAAAGGGGAGAAACTCTACCTTCTCAGGTGTTGTCCTTGAAGGGTTAACTTGCCCAGAACAATGAAAGAAAAAGCTGCTTTTGAGCTTCTGAGCTCCTCCCCTTACATGCTGAATATAAAGTTCTGAAACTACCTGAACCTGGGGTTCAGGGCATTAATTGATTATATCGAAAGCTGAACCCCTCTGAACCTGGCTACAGCCAAATAAAACTGTTTCCTGCTATCTTTGGTGCCTTGCCTCCTGTGTCCTTACAACACCCCCTCCATCCCAACATACTTTGCTCTCTCCTTATTTTCCTTGGTGTGTTTATGTGTGGTTTTTCAAATGAATCTGTTGAGAAGAGTCCTTACTTTTTCAGGATGCACATCAATGCCTCTGATAAGAGGCACCTATCATTTTCTTTGGAATGGTTGAATCTCTGATATGTTTCACTAAAATGGAGATCCCCAATCCTATTAATGTGCAAATTTTGTTTGAAGTGAAATCATCTGTTTTCTAAGTAATGAAGGCTTTCGCCTCAGTATCTAGTGGTTGAGATGGAAAGTTAGTAGTGAAGTGACTTGTGAATTCATTCACTGTTCTAAATATAATATTCAAAACAGTCTGTATTCAATATAAGGCACAAAAGGTAAGAGTCATGTCAGAGAAGTTTCTTTTAATGTGAAGACGCATCTATGAGCCTGGCTTATTAATGCTCACACTTCTTTGGTGAGCTGAATACAGTCTCTCTCTCTCCAAGGTAGCATAGCAGGAGCTGGAACAATTTTAAACTGTTTCAAATTAATTTATTAGTCATCATTGAGCTTCTTCTGGTTTTTATTTGACAAACATGTAGGATGAGCAGTACTTTCATGTTGTATTTATGGGGAAAAGCAGAAGGAATCACGTGTTTATTTCTGTCATGTCTTCAAATGGCAGCTTCAGGTATAGTGTTTTGTTGTGAAGCATTAACAGCTAGTCATATAAGAATTGCCTTCCTTAAGTTCTACCAATTTTCTCTTATATTTTAGACCATCTGTCCAGTCAGCTCTCTATCCTTCTATCCATCCTTAGGGCTTGTAATTTATAGTATCAATCAAAATGTTGTAAAAGGATATTACCTTTCTTTTCTGGTGACTCTTTTTAGTTATATACAATATTAAGATACATTTCGACATAACCACAAAAGCATGGTAGAATATAATTTGCTCTAGTTCAGTCCCTAGCACTTCCCCACCTCTCCCTCCTCATTCCCCCGTTTCCCCTCCCCTACTGATCTTTTGGCAATTTATTTATAGTTGTTTTTTTAATTAATGTTTTGTGGATATATTTGATGTTGAGATTTACGGTGGTATGTTCACGTATATGCATACGAAAATTTGATCACATTCATCCCACTGTTCTTCCCTTTCCTGTCCCTCCCTCCTCCCAATAATCCCCTTCATTCACTCTATACCAAAAAGCAGTATGGAGATTCCTCAAAAAATGAGGAATGGAACCATCATATGAACCAGCTATACCACTCCTCAGTATATATCCAAAAGATCTAAAATCAGTATGTATGAATCTCACCTTCATGCATATCCATGAGACATTAATTTAAAAAAAAATAAGTATATAGCAAAAAAATCAGTAGGGTAGAAGGAAGGGAAGGAACAGGGGTGGGGGAGGAGGAGAGGGAAAGAGGAAGTACCAGAGATAAATTGAAACAAAGTATGTTCCATGCTTTTATAGTTAGGTCAAAATGAATCCTATTGTTATGTATAAATAAAATGAACGAATACCATACTACTAAAGAACTAAAGATGACTAATTGCAGTGGTACAGCCACATGAATGTTTATAGGAGCATAATTCACAGTAGCCAAGCTATGGAACCAATCTAGGTGTCCTTCAACAGATGAAGAGATAAAGAAAATGTGGTATATGTTCACAATGGAATATTACTCAGCCATAAAGGAGAGAAATTACTTTATGGCATTTGCGAATAAATGGGTAGAACTGGAAACTATAAGCCAGTCTCCCAAAGTCAAAGGTGGAATGTTTTCTTGGAGATGCAGAAGCTAATCCAAAATAAGTTTGTGTATATGTGTGTGTGTGTGTGTGTGTGTGTGTGTGTGTGTGTGTGTGTATGTATGGGGGGTGGATTAGAAAGAAAGAAAGAGAGAAAGGGAAAAAAATCAGGGGAGGGAATTCCATCAAAATAGAAGGTTCCCTTTCTTGACATCTACTCTCTAATTTTATAAATAAATGATCCAACTATCACTTGCTTTAATTTATAAATCTTTATAATTTGATTAGGGACATACTTATATTTATTTCCAGTCTCCTTCATTTCTTGCCACTCATCTTGGGCAAGCTACTTAACCTTCCTGAGTCTCAGATTAAGTCTGTGATATTGAAATCCTACTTCCTACCTCACAGGGTTTTCGTGAGACTTCAATGTGATTATAGATACAAAGCTCTTAGCACGGTGTTTGGCATCTATCAATTTCCTCCCCTCTAGTTTTTAATCTGCATTGTCTTAGTATTGTTCTAGTGAAAGGAGTTTTTTTTTAAACACCTTTTCTGAGTTTTGATGAGTATGTCTGTTCCTTAGGAAAGAGGTATCAGAAACTAATTTAATACAAATGGGGTTCATTGCAAGGCTATCATAAGATCATAGAATTGACTGATAGGACGAAGAAACTTGTGTAAAAAGAGACTGAGACCACAGAGAATGCTAATGGCCAGGATACAGGAAGAAAGGAATGATTTATAGAAGGAATGGTTGGATAGATAAACCTGGCCCAGCTGTCTCTCAAGGATTTAGCCTTCTAACACAATGTACACACTAGTGAAGGACATAGGGTTCTCCATAAGGAACTCCAGATGCCAATACAAGAGGAAACAAATGCTTGCTGTATGGCCGGAAAGTAGCAACTATCAGTGATAGTGAATATATATATATATATATATATATATATATATATATATGTATATATAGTGAATATATATATGTATATATAGTGAATATATATATATATATGTATATATAGTGAATATATATATGTATATATAGTGAATATATATATGTATATATAGTGAATATATATATGTATATATAGTTAATATACATATATATATATATATATATATATATATGCTCACAGTTTCCCAATGTATTCTTACAGACCCTGAGTCCAGCAGTTCTCTGTTTTTATCCTTGTAAATATAAGGGTCTTGATTAATGTTAGTTTGTGGTTCTAAAGACAGCCTTTTCCATCTCTTAGGGTATTTTAATTGCTTGACCCTGGGCATTCTCATGTCCTGTTAAGTTTTATTGAACCGTAGGAACCAGAGATGGCAGTTTTGTGTGCTAACACAGTGTGCTTGGTTTCAAGGAAAGAATAATGCATTTGGTTTTATGTCCAATATCTTTGGTCAACCATAATGTTATTTGTTAGAAGAATATAAATGCAAACCTTGCTGGCTCTGGGGAGGACTAACATTTTAGAGATGGAAGGATTTGAACAAACAGTAGAGTTCTTGGCTCCAATTAAAAGAGGGCAAGAACAAAGAAAGATCTGCATTTCCATACATCTCCAATCTGTTCTCTGAATGCAGAAACCCTTTGGTTTGTGGTTTGGATTCAGGTCAATTTGATTGTCCTCTTCTGGTTTTACAAATGCATGGCCTTGGTCCAATCATCTTAATGTTTCTGAGTTTCAGTTTTGTCATCAATGAAATAGGAATGAGTAATAATTTCTAGCTTGATAGGATTAAGTATGATTCATGTAATCACACTTATAAAAGATTTGACACAATATCAGGCACATTATAGAAATACAATTTTAAAAAATCACATTTTCTCTTACCTTGGCACCAAAGAGGCAAGAGGAATCTAAAATAATTCAAATCACTGGATCCTACTGGGGTTAGTCAAAGGAAGACTTTACAGCAGACAGGAGCCTGGAGCTGGTCTCTGAGGGAGAAAAGTAAATGATTTCACAGAAAAGAAGGATTGAGAACATGAATGGAGAAGAGACAAGATATCTGAAAGTTGGAATCAGGAAGATCAGTTTTTCTTCTGGTTATCAGAGTCGCTGGATAGAAAAGGATGGAAGATGATAGTAAGCTAACTGCTAAGGAGATAAAGTTGAATTGGGATGTTTCTGAGCTCAGGAGGCATAAAATCAAAGTAATAGTGAGGATGATAAATTCATCCATGAAGGCCTGGCCTAGCTCAAAGGGTTAATTGGCTGGTCTATTAAGCAATGAATACTTTCTTTTTAATCTCTTTTTTCCCTTTTTACCAAATTTAAAATTTCATACAGTATCTCAGTCAAGGGTGCTGATTTTTATATATCACAGAATCTATTTTGATCCCTTCTCTCCAGGTTGTCTATGTTTATATTATTGCTATGCATATGCCTTTCCAAGGTCACTACATTCAGAGTTACAGAATGGCCAGGATAGACTATTCTGATTCACCCAATATTTAGTAAAAACTGAAGCTCAGATTACAAATGCCAAACATGGACTTTGGGAAGCATGTGGTTTAAACACCACATGGACTATAGTGGATGCCTTGCCTCTACTAGATGTGTTACCTTGGTTATCTAACTGACCTTTGGAACTCGCCTTCCTTCTCTGTATAACAGGAATGGTAATGGCTGCTTCAAATGGTGGCCATGAGATTGAAATAAGGAAACACCTATAGAACACCTGGAAGAAATGTCAGTGTTAGCTGCCTTCTCCTTCTTTTTGGTACCCGCTGTGTTCTGGAATTTAAGGAAAGGGTGGTGCCATTCCTTAAGAGAGGAATATCAAGGGCAGAGGCAAAACCATAGAGAGAATCTAAGAGTAAATGCATATGCTTTTTGCTTTTGTTCTTTCTCCAGGCAGTATTATATTTGGAAAAGAGATGAACAGCATTTTTCCTAAGTCACTGTGCCTGGGGCTTGGACACTTCTAACAATTCTGGTTAAAATGCAGGCTGACATTTGAGGGGTGAGACAGATGGCTGTCATCTCCATTAAGAATAACTGCACCCCAGCCCTTTATCCACAACTCTGCAAGTGTATTTGGCTCATAGCAGGTTTATGTGCTGGCAATTTCCTTCCAGCTTGGACATGTAAAGACTTTCAGATGGCTCTGAGACTCTTTTCTCTCATCTTTACTTTTTCTCACAGTCTTGAAATATATAACCCTTAAGGCTACAAAGGCACTTGTCCAAAAGTGAAGGGATTATTGAGCTGGAATTTTTCTCTCTAATTAAGAAAAAAGTCTCTAATTTTCACTACACTACAAAGAGCCAGGAATAAAAGCAAAGCGTAATACACTGCAGACACACTGGATAGAGAACAGATGCGTAGATTAGAGAAACTGGGCTTTAGTTTCAGATTCCACTTACCTGCTCTGGGGCCTCTGGCTCTGTGAAAGGAGCCACCTGCTTTTGAATAATTCCAGGGTCCTTTCCTGCATAATCTTGTTGTGACACTAGAGGCATATTCCTTTTAATAATATTTCATGAAATATTTTAAACATATGTAAAAATTTAGAGTGTAACATAATAAACAATCTTGTATCTACTGTTGAATCCTATCAAATCTCAACATGTTACCAAGTAAACCTTCACTAAGAAAAAAATATACATAGTATTGAAGTACCTATATATCCCTCTTGGATTTCATCCCTCAGACAATAATTATTTTCTTTATACTGAGCATTTCAATGTGTTTTTAATACTATTACTCCCTGTCTATATATGTATAAACAATGTGTTATGTTGCTATAAATGATTTTATTTTTATGAAAATGATGTCATACTTCACATATGCAACTACTGCTTATTTTTTTACTCAATGTTTTTGAGATTTACCTAGCTTCACATGTGTAGCTCTAGTTTATTCATTTTAATTACTGTATGGTAAACCAATGTATGCATAGTCCACAACTTACCCATCCTTTTTCCTCTTGACCAGTTTTTATGTGTACAGATAATGCTGGAATTAATGTACTGGTTTAAGACTCATTCTGCTATGTGTATCTTTAACGTGATATAAAATTGCTTCTAAAATTTGGAACACCAGTGTTCCGATGGCTTATTCCTAGGATTATTTATTTTATAATTACTTCTTAAGTTTCGACGACTATTAAGTATTCTACATATACTGTCTGTGTTCATGTTATACACATTGTATTCTCTTTGGAAATGTAGTGCACTAAAAATAACAAGCAGAAAGATATACACCCTGCTCTCAACAAATCCTATACTGCAGACAAGACATGTGCACACATAATTGTTATTCTGTGTAATAGTACCAATGTCTACTAGGCTAGTCGGGCTATCATCATTTATTTGCATCACCTTTCTTAAGGTTAGTAAATGCAGATTCCTTGAAATCTTTCAGTCTTCTGTAATTTCTTTACTCTGTTGCTTGTTTCTCACACAATTAGAACTGAACATTACTTGGGTTGTAGATTTATTTTAATTTTTAATCCTTGCTAAATGATAAGCTGCAGAGTATATAAAAATAAAACAAAGATGTTCTATTGTTATTTGAGATTAATACAGATATTTGTCATATTTCACAGTATTGAAATTGAAGTCCTGGTATAAGTCATAACTCCTATGTAGGTTGTGAAAAAACACTTGGTCATTGGCTGAACAGTACTACAGGCCTGGATTTCCAGTTGTTATCGTCAATTCAAGCTCAAGATAAGTTTTACCCAGCAACAAGTTCATATAGCTTAAAGAAAAGATATAGAGATGAACAGATAAAGAAAATGTGGCGTGCACACACACACAAACACACACACACACACAAGATGGGATTCAGCTATTATGTCATTTGCAGGAAAATAGGTAGAACTTGAGACCATTATGTTAAGTGAAAATGGGTAGAATTTGAGACCATTATGTTAAGTGAAAATGGGTAGAACTTGAGACCATTATGTTAAGTGAAACAAGCCAAACTCGGAAGTTCAAGAGTCTCAGGTTTTCTCTAGAAAGCTACAGAGTACAATGGAAAAGAAAGATTTGTGTCAGGGGATCTGATGAAAATTGAAGGGAAATCAGTAGAGGAAAGGAACCAGGGGAAGGTATGAGGGTATGGAAAGGGGAAATACTGAGGAATGGTAATAGCCAGATTATATTGTTTATTATGTGCGTGTAGAAATATGTGACAACAAATCCCACCATTATGTACAACTATAATACACCAAAAAATATTGAAAATAGAAAGGGTGTAAATAGTGAATACGGTTGTGTACACACATATCCAACAGCATGAGAGAGGCCTCAGACACCAAGACACAAGTTCTGTTGTCCACTTGGCATTTAGGACTTATTTTATTTCCAGGATACAGGATAACTGACCCTCATCTGGGTCAGCACAGGAAAGCTTCATGGTCTGTGGACCTTTAGCCTTAAAAATCTTTGGAATTTTCTAATATGCTACCTCCAATTAGCAATGGTGGAGACCAGCCCTTCGACACATGAGCCTTTAGGGGACATTCCAGGGGTCAACTATAGCAAGTAACTTCCTGAATTTCTTAAAGAATTAATGGGAGAAGAAACAAATGAAATTGTTTTAAACTTATGTTTTAACTAAAGTTTGAATCAAATGTAACTTCTTATTATAATTTAGCTTATATATTTCAAATGTATTTATTAGATAAAGAATCAAGGAGGTATGAAAAAAGAGAAATATAACTCTTGAACTATCATTTGATTACAGAAAATAGTGTTGATATAATAGGTAGTATTCTAATACCTGGTACTAGGTAATATGTTCTTAAGAGTATTTTATAGAATTTTAATTACCTATTTATATAGTAATAATTATGACTCTTTTTTCAAATCCCAGAAGTATGTTTTTAATTGCAACATTTGTTTATAATGTCTGAATATAACTACAATATTTTTTTAATTCACTTCAGAATGAAGTAGAAAACTCAGTAATTTGGTCAGGATATAAGTATCAGACCTCACCTGATACATTTTGAGTGTTTCTAAAGGTGTGTTATTTTCATTGAGTGGGGTAGCAAAATTCTCACATTGTATGCAAATGATGCAAACAATTATAATTTAACAAATATTTATCCTGAATTTTGATTGAATATACTTTTGAATAGATAAACTTAGGCAAATAAAACGAAGACATATATCTAGCTTGTTTTTATTTGTGGGGGAGCAGGTACTGGTGAATTGAACTCAAGGACACTTGACCACTGAGCCACATCCCCAGCCCTATTTTGCATTTTATTTATAGACAGGGTCTCAATGATTTGCTTAGCACCTCACTTTCACTGAGGCTGGCTTTGAACTCACCATCCTCTTGCCTCAGCCTCCCAAGCTATTGGGATTCCAGGTGTGTGCCACCATGCCCAGCTCTAGCTTGTTTTTTTAAAGTATTTCTTTAAATGAGGTCAGGAGCCCATCAAGGGTTTATGTGCGCATATGTAGGTATGAAAAGGAAAGTGAACGTTAGACTATGATAATTGCTTATCAGTATTTCCATTTTTGAAAACCTATGGCAATATGTACTGTTCTAGATGTATTATTTTTATGTTCTTAGTTTTCAGCTGATTCAGAGGCGCCATTAAAGGGTACATGTGGTAGGGACAGATTTTTCAAATCGTTGTTTCCTGTGGAGATTTTATGACGTACAGCTTTATTTAAATTGCATGCTGGAGTTAGGAGAAAGTTACACTAAGCTGAATGCCTAAGATGGGGGAATAGCCACACTTTTCTGCATAACCAAATGGCCTTGTCAATAAGGTTGCTTCAGATCAAGCATTAGAGATGTTTCAACTTCCTATTGGGGAAAACTTACCACTAAATGTACTCATCTGTTTTCCATTGTCAAGAGAAAAGAGGAAGGTTCCAGGATGCAGGTGTTGAGCCTCACTTGGGTCACATCAGTACAGGAAAGCTGCACAGTCTATGGATTTTTAGCCTGCAAATTTGAGAATCTTCTAATACACTACCTCCTAATAGCACCAAGTTGGGGACCAACCCTTTAACACATATGCCTTTGAGATCCAAACTATAGCAAGTGACTTGAAAGAGTCTTGAATGATGAAAGATTCTGTAGGAATTCCAATCATTGCTTGTCAGTCATTTATCACTGAGAACTGATAACCATTTATAATATTTAAATGGTTAAATGAATGGAACACTAATAGATACTCTGACAGTGTATTTCTTGTCATTTCTTCTAAACATGAATATGGCAGGCGTTTGGAGAGTCTGGATATTTGATGGCTAATATGTCAAGATCCAAAAGTTTTGATTGGATAAATGGGGTAATTTTTAATGTTTCAAAAAATGATTTACCTTATCCAAACGTAGGTTTTTTTTCAAGCGACTGAAACAGGACAGAGAAACTTAAATTTGAAATCCTTGGACACATTGGAAAAACTCAAAATCAATCAGAAATAAAGAATAAAAGGAACTCCTAAAAGTATACAGAAAATAAGCAGAAACTGGGTAGCTTTTGAAGAACTGGATGAGCTCTGGGTATGGATGTAGATCATACAGAAGAGATAGCATAAAAAGAGGTATCTTGTTACAGATATCCTGAAAAATAAGATTGATAAATAATTGAAAACCTGTTTGTAATTTAGAGCCAGTCAGCATCTTTATCACAGTCACCAGGCAATAAAGAAGCAATTTAAAGGAGGGAAAAGCATCTTTTAGATGTAAAAAAAAATTCTATAAATAAATCTAATGTGGAAGTGTTATGAGAAATTTGTGACCAGGGAGGTTTTGAGTTGTATTTCTGCAAAGTTACCAAACACCAGAAAATTTCACCGATAAGAAGTCATTTAATTTGATATTTTTAAAACTTTTTTTTTTCTTTTTTGAGTGACAAGGATAAAGGAAAGATTTTATAGACTGTCTGCAGGTTTTACTTTGGGCACTGCAAAAGAAGAAGTCAATATCAGATTTTAGATTCATAGGATTTGTCCTACTTTTTGGAGGGGGATAATATCTCAGGATGTTTATACTTGAAAGTTTTAGCTTTGTAGATTTTACAGGAAAGTTTTAGCTTTGTAGATTCTACAGGATTAGATGATAGCTGCACTGGGTTTCTTCTTTGGAAAGCCTCACAGATCTAGATCATTTCCAGTCCATCAACTTCATTCCTCTTGAGCCAGAAGATGGTTCCAATAATCAGTGTCCTTCACATTGGAAGATACTCCAGCTATGATGCAAGTGACAGGGACTAAATATGTCGACCTTTAATCACTATTAAAATATATTTAAAGGACAGACTCATGAATTTTCATGATGTCAGTTCCTGGATAATATTTCTAGGGACTCTTATCTCCCATTGCCAAACCTGCTTTGTCACCTCCAGTCTCCCAGACTCCCACCCTGACACTCAACCATCCCTCCCTAGGCTTTATCTCAGCCCAGAAGGTTACTCGTGTTCTCAATGAATCAATAAAGGCTAGTTCCTTGGTTGGACTGGGCTTGGCTAATTTTTCCCAGTTTAATCCTTTGGAACAACTAGAAAGAAATGTTAAACAGAAGGAGCTGGTAGCTAGTGGTTCTAAACCTTTACTTCAGTCCTGAGGATGTTTTAAAAATAACTGTATTTGGACCCTGCTACAGAGATTCTGATTCAGTTGGTCTGGTCTCGCCTAGGGTTGGGCTTTGGGTGATTTTTAAGAGTTTTCCAGATGATTTAGTATGTGGCCTAGAAGATCAAGCAGCTGGTCCATATGAGGGTTTCTTAAAGCATGGTTCCTTAACCACAACTTCAGCATCACTTGGGAACTTATTGGAAATCCTCGGGCTTTGTGTAAGACCTACTGAATCAGAAACTTCTTTAGAGACAGGGCACGGCATCCTGTGTGTTGATAAGCCCCCCATATAGTTCTGATACATGCCAAAGCTTGAGAACTGCTAAGCTAGACTAACTTTCTAAGGTGATAAAAGAGATTGAGGGTACACTCTGCTGATATATCCAAAAGGTGCTTGATTCAACTAGTAATCTATAGGAATTCAGACATTGACCACTGAGGAACAAGCAAGTCTCAGAGGGCTGGCAGCCACCATCCCATGGAACAAATTCTGCTATGGAGAGGTAATGCCTGTTCACAGTAGGTGACTAGAGAATAATCCATACAAGTATATGGGTCACTTCTCCTCTGGTATCCATGGCAAATGTTAACCCTAGCAGTGAACCCCCCCCCCCCACCGGCTCGTATTGGGTCTAGAATGTTTTCTAATACAGTTTTCTAGGCAACCACTGTAGGACAATCAGACCTGACTTTCAAGATAAACCTCATCTACCACTCCTGGTTATGAACACAAAAATCTCTTTAGATATATTTCTTTCCTTCATTTCCTTACTGTTCACATTTACTTAGCACTTGCTCAGTTAGAGTAAAATAAATGTGTAATGTTAGCCACATAGATGATTTAAAACTTTTAGTAGCCTCATTAAGAAAAGTAAAAAGAAACAGATAAAATAAAATTTTAAAATACTTTTTTTTTACTGAATGCAGTATATCCAAAATGTTATTCCAATATGTAACCAGTATAAAATTATTAATGAGATATTTCACATTCCTCTTTGTGGAGCTATGTCTTTGAAATCCAGCGTGTATTTTACATTTATAGCATATCTCAGTGCAAGCTTGCTATAGTTGAAAGACTCTATAGCCAAATGTGGTTAGTAGCTGCCCTACTGGGCAGTTCTAGATCTTGATTCAAGGATAGAGTCCAGACTTAGTCACAGCCTCCACAACCTCACCATTTGTGCAGTAACTTGGTCATAAGCAAATCATAATATTTTCCTGCACAAGGTCTACTCCCTTCCACATTGGATCTTTTTGGAGAATGCAGTCACTTAGTTTGAGTGAGAGTAGATTGCCTGGCATTTCTTTGAGCTCCATTATTTCTAGTTTCCACATACCGTGCATATAACTTCAAACATCAGCTCCACTTAGAGCCTGTAGATCATTCACTCTCTGACCTCATTGCTTACTCTGTAAGCAGAGGTTGGAGTCAGTGTTGCTGGTGAGGGATGTGTTTCTGCTATTTTGCCTTGACATTACTCCATAAAAATGTGGCAACCCAGCCCTTGCTGAGCACGTGCTATAATACATAGGCACTACTGTGCCAAGCAGTTCCTGTAGAGAGTGATGGGAAGCCCACCAATTGCTTTCCCCACATTTGGAACACAGTCCACATGGCTTAAGAGGACCCACTTGACTCTGTTTTTGGCTAGTGGTGATTTTCCACCGTAGTCTGACTTTCTTACTCGGCTTCTTCCACCTGGGCCTCCCTGGTCTTTTTTTTTTTTTTCCTCCACTTCTATCTTTTTTCTTGGAATTCTCTATGCCTAATCTGCTCTTCCCCCTGGATAAATGTGGTTTATTCCTTTCTCTCATACAAGTCTTGATTTAAGTGTCCTCAGAGAAGCCTTCCCAGGTCTCCCTATTTAATTTAGCACATTATCACTCTCTATCACCTTGCTCTGCCTTATTTTTGTTTGAATTAATTAACACTACCTTAAATTACACATTACTTTGCATATTAATTTATTGTTGTTTCTCTTGCTAGAATGTGAGCTCCATGATAGCAGGGGATTCATTTCATTTGTTTACGACTTTTTTTCCTCCCTTTAAAAAAAATCTCTGCTTAGAACTATGCAAGTACTTAGGAGGTAAACGTCAAATATTTGAAAACTTCACAGACCTGTTATCTCACTTAATCCTATGCCAGTTTTTTTTAAAAAGAGAAAAAGCATGAAGGGCAACATCAAAGTTCACAGAGCCATGAAATAGCTGAGCTGAGATTTTAACCCAACATGGTGTGTGTTGGCAGCTCAGATTTCTATTTATTGCACTTTCCCAGTTTTAAGGAAGGTACGACCTCATCTCCTATGCTTCTGGGCTCCTGTAACTTAACCAGTAAACAAACAAGGAAAAACAATAATTCAAACCCTTTGACTTCCTTGCTATGATTTTCTACTTCCTCCTACATCAATAGATTGTCAAATAGCATCAGCCAGAGTTACAGGATGTAGAATTTGGTGATGGTTGGGTAGTGCTATCAGCATATGCAATGACAATATATTTTGATTGTTACAAAATTGCCCTACCTTTGGGTTTATTTTGGGGTCTACTTATGTTAAATGACAACGTAAGACCTCTGAGGAAAGCCTTGGGAGGCAAGTGACAGAGAGTCATCTTTAATATGCCTCCCTTTGGAAATAGGAGACTGTTTAGCATTTTCCAAGTACTTTAGTTCTCCTTTCCAGTCCAGTTCCACAAAACTTCACAGAGCTTCCATTTCACATCATGCCCTGGGCTCAGATAAGGGTTATCTATCTGTCCTGGTTATCTATTGCTGTGTTAATATCCACCTCAAACTCAATGGTGTAAAACAACCACCATTTCACTATGCTCCTGAATCCAGACTGGGCCCAGAAGGGTTGGCTTCTATCTCTTTCGTATCCAGCCTTCTGCTGGGAGGATTTCTAGGGCGGAGGGGACTCTAACAGCTGGGAAATGAAATCACCTGAATGCTTCTTTCCTCACGTGTCTGGTGCCTGTAGTACTCCCTGAAGGCTGGACTCAGCTGGAAGTATCAACTGGAGCATGCCCAGGAGCCCTTCCCTGTATTGGGCTTTTTACAGCCTGCTGGCTGGGTTCTGAGATGTGATGTCTTAAGTGGAAGCATCCACGGAGTGAGCATTCCAAGAGCTGCTAGACTTCTCCCCAGCCTTGGAAGTAGCATGGCTTCTGCTGAATTCTGTTGGTTACAACTTTCTAAAATCAGTTAAGATTCAAAGGGAGAGTAACTAAATTGGGCCTGTGGGATAGGAGATCCACTTGTAACCAGTTTTTTTGGGGGGAAATATGCCACACACAGAGAAGAAAATGATATTTGTGTCTACCTGTGAACACCAGCTGTTTAGTCGCCGGTGGAGAGACAGGTGCATCAGGCTTCTATCTGGCTGTGTAATTTTTTTTTTTTTTTCTGAAAGGCAACATTGGCTTGTGGTGCTCACGTTATAGTATAAGCAGGGAATCATTTACCCTATCATAAAATTTACCCTATCATAAAAATGTTTTGCATTTTGATCCCAGGTTTTCATAGATCTGTCACTTTGCGGTCATGACTCACTCTTTCTCTTCAAAGTGCAACCCCTACCTCAGTCTGCTTGGCTAACTGCCATTTAATCCTTTCATTAAATGCCACTTCCTCCATAAAGTCTTTTCCGACACCTTGCCTGAATTGTGCTCTCCTGCTGGGTATCATTAAGGCCTCCTCCTTACCTCCTGTCCTAGCATTTACCATCTGGGACTAGAATGACTGCTTTTTATCTCTAGATTATAGGATCTATGAGGGTAGGGTCCGTGTTTCTCTTTGCCATTGCATTTCCTGGGCCTAATTCAGTGTGAAAGTCAGGTTTTTATCTGTTCTTTACACATGTCTTGCCTGGAGGGAAAATAAGCCACCCAAGGGAACAGAGAAGGCCACAAAGTTATCACATCACATTGTATTTATCTTCTTCTTCATTCTTCTTTTCTTCTTCTTCATTCTTCTTTTCTTCTTCTTCTTTATTCGTGGGGGAAATTAATCACAGAACCATCCTAGCACATTTATGTTTTATCCACTGAGCCTCTAGCCAGCTTTGTAGGTGGATTCTGCCAGTAACCAAGAAACATGGCAACGACTTAGGAGTAGTCAACCAAGAAGGAGTCATGTCCCCTGACCCTGCCCAGGCCACATGGCTGAGACTAGCTAGTGCCTGTCTGTACTCCAGGCACTTGATTTGACTTTCCTCCCCTCCCCTTCCCTCCCTCCTTCCCTCCTCTCCTCTTCTTTCCCCTCCCTTCCTCCCCTCTTCCTCTCCTCTCTTCTCTTTCCTCCCTCTCCTCTCCCTACTCCACCTCCTCCTCCTCTTCTTCTGTTTTTTTTTTCTTCCTTTTTTTCTAGTGGCCTGGGATCAAGATCAGAGATTCTAAGGCCTTACACATGCTAATAACATTCAACTGTACCCCAGCCCCTGAACTTTTTTTTTAAAAAATACACATTTCAAATCGATGCTTGGATACTAAACAAACAAAAACAAAACAAAACAAAACAAAAAACCAGATTTCCAGAAAAGCTTGTAAGAAAGCTGAGGCAGAGAGATGATTCTTTTAAGTTTCTTTCAACCTCAATAAATAGCTGCATTTATGTTTCCTGGGTGGTCTTGTCTTTGGTGGTCAGCTAGGCATGTCTTTTCCAGCTAGTTCTTGTAGTCTGAGCTTAGCTAGTTAAAAAGAGAAAAATGCAAAGAAAAAAATGACAATTATTAAGCATATATGCAGAATTGGGCTCTGTGTCAACTTCTCAGATTGTATTTTTTCCTCATGCTCTAACTCCTCAACAAGATAGGCAGTAGCAATAGTAGTTACTATTCAAGTAACTACAATTGGGTATGGAAGATGAATTGAGTAGAATTGAAGGGATGTGTTAAAAATCATGGTCATAGGAATAATACTTTTCAGGTTTCTGTGTTTCCCTATAATTCTATCTTCTTTTTCTTTGGTTTAATGAGAAGGATATTACAACTCAGAAGTAAGAGACTTAACAGAACCTTATGCCTGCTTCATGTTGGTGCTGTATGTATCTCTAAAACCCCAATTCTTCAAATATTCTGTCCCCCTTTCCCTTTATCTGTTAGTCTCTTTTCCAGGAAACAGTCAAGGGCATGGAACTTAATACCTCCACTGCCAGCTCAATACCTTGTGGTATAAAAATTATGGTTTGATTTTATGGTATAAAAATATGGTTTGATTGTTGGTTTCCTAGGGCTGCTGTAACACGTTGCCACATAGTAAGGAGCTTAAAAACAACAGAAACTTTCTCACACAATTTTGTAAGTCCAGAATCCCACATCAGGGAGTCAGTGATCTGTGCTGTCTCCAAAGGTCCTGGGAGTGAAGTCATTCTTTGTCCCTTCTGGCTCTATTTGTCTCTTCTTCTTATAAGGAAACTGGTCTTTGGATTTAGATAGCACTCTAATCCAGAATGGCCTCATGATAATATCTGCAGAGAACCTATTCCATATATAGGCTCAGACTGAGATTCCTGGTGGAAATAATTTGGTGTATGTTTGGGCGGGGGGGCTTTTCAGTCAACTACAGTTGAGTATTGAGAAAAAATTCAACAGGAATGAAAGGATATATTTTTTTTAAAAAGCATTTAAGTGGGAATAGCACATTTTCAAGTTTCTGTGCCTCCCTTTGATTTTATTACCCTTTTCTTTGGAATCTCATAGTCAACCGAGCTTCAGAGCACTTGGACTAGGAGTCATGATCGGTGATGAAGGGGGAGGAAAACAGACTTTCCCTGTTGCCAGTCTCTCAAGTTCCTTTTGTTTTTCTGCAGTACCACCTTTTTTTTTTTTTTTCCCAGAAGGGGAAAGAGCAATACATTTATACTGAGAATCCCTGAAGGAGAAGGCAAACTTCTGTGATAAAGGAAAACATTAACCCAGCATTATTTTTCTTGCCATGTTTCATTTTTAGACATTCTTCTCAGAATTTCTCTAGGTAGTTGTGGTGGGGGTAGGAAGAAAAGAGGAGGAGGAAAGAAGGAAAAAAAAAATCATACGTCAGTTTCTTCACAGTAAAGAGATAAAGGGCTTCAGAAAAAAGGGTCACTTTGGGGATGCTTCTGTGACCATTACATGAAACCAAAGTCAAACAAACAGTTTTGCTTCTTTCTTTTATGCTTGTAGTGAATATTCCTGTTGTACTAGGCATTTTAAAAGAAATCCCAGTGCATTGAAGCACAGTTCAGCTATTCATTAATTTTGTAGTTTAATGATGCATTTCTAAATTATCCCTGTGGAACAAAACTAACATTTACTGAATCCATATTTCTTGCCTGGTATATTGCTAGATACTTTTGTATGTTCTCTGAGTTAATCTTTTCAGCACCTCTGTATGATGGATCTTATTGCTCACAATTTTGCGTGACAACACTGAGGCTCAGAGACATTAGATTGCTCGGTAAGGTCATAAAGTGAGCAAGAGAGAAATCTGAATTTGGAACCAGGTTCTTATATTTTCCAGGATGCCATGAGGTCCAGGAGCCTGGGGGCCATAGAAGAAAATAACACAAACCCTAATAAAATCTTCCTAGAACTACTGAGAAAGGATTTGCGGATAAGAGTCCAAGGCACACTGTAAAGACTTTGATGTCGATGTTGATAATGATGATGGTGGTGATGATGGTGCTAGCCTCTGCCCTTGGAAAGCTCCTACTGGATGCCCCCAAATAAGGCCAGACACTTTACCAAGTTTATTCCTAAGAATTTTCATTATATAAATGTTTCTTGAACATTTTTCTTTAGTAGAATCTCTTTGGATATAAGGGAAAAATACTAAGTCAATTTTTTTAAAAAATTTTTAAGTCATGGTATCATTTCTGCATTTAACACACAGAGAAGACAGAAGGTCTTGAACCTCCCTTGTTCTGGGATTTTCATCCAGGTCCAAATTTTTGTGTCTTTCCATGGAATCTTGGCTACATCTGTAATTTATTTTCTTTTTCCTTAACCACTCCCCACCTGACGCCGCCAAGTAGAAACACTTTGAAATTATATTGTTTAGTAATAAAATCTGCAAGCTGATTGTACATATTTCAGAACAAAATGAATAAAATAAATAGTATAAGTATCCTTTATCTAAGTATCCAATGAAAATCACTAATAGTTTAACATAAATTTTATAGACTTTTCTATATATGCTCAAATATCACATATAAATGTTATACATTGTATGTAATTGGCCATATTTAGTAGTTTAGGTCATCTATCCAAGTAAAAAAGCATTCGATGGAATTACTAATTTGGGTTGTGTTTCTTACTGCTATAGGGGAGTTAGAAAGGATGAGGGTGAGTTCTTTGCTACACTTCTTACCCCCTTCCTTCTCTGCAACCCTACTGTCATATCTATTTTCATCATCACCCTCCTTAGGGCTCTGACAAGCACAACCTGCGATTCTGGAGACCCAAAGATTCTGTTATTGATGCAATCTTAACACATATTTGCAAGGAGGCTGCCTTTCCCAGAGGGAGCTGAGATTTTTTTTAATATATATATATATATATATATATATATATATATATATATATATAATTTTAGAAAGAGAGAGAGAGAGAGAGAGAGAGAGAGAGAGAGAGAGAGAGAGAGAGAATTTTAATACTTATTTTCTAGTTTTCAGCTGACACAACATCTTTGTTTGTATGTGGTGCTGAGGATTGAACCTGGGCCGCTCACATGCCAGGAGAGTGTGCTACCGCTTGAGCCACATCCCCAGCCCGGGAGCTGAGATTCAAAGGTTGATGTCAAGATTATAAAGCTGCTGTCCAGAGAGGAAAGATAGAGACCTTAGGTTTTGAGAGTGGCATCCTCCCAGAATGGGGACTATTCCACCAAGGATACATTAATTTGTTATCTACCCCAAAACTCAGGTCCTTTCTATTGGCAAAGATCTCAGCACTAAGAAACAGCAGGGCTTATAAGCTCCAGATTTTTTTTTTTTTTGGCTAGAGTAATTACCAGTATGAGATTCCCAATATTTAATTTATGGAATCAGTCTAGGTGTCCATCAACAGACAAATGGGTAAAGAAAATGTGGTATATATACACAATGGAGTTTTACTCAACCATAAAGAGTAATGCAAGTGCGGCATTTGCTAGAAAATAGGTAGAGCTAGAGAACATCAAGGCAAGTGAAATAAGCCAGATGCAGAAAATCAAGGGTCAAATGTTTTCTTATATGTGGAAGCTAGAGAGAATAAAGAAGAAGAAAAAAAAAGAGATCATGAAAATAGGAGAGAGACCAATAAAGTTGAGGAAGAGGATTAAGAGGTAGAAAATGAGGCAGTACTGAGTAACAAAATCAACTGAATTTTGCTATGTCCATGTATGAATCTACCACAGTGAATCCCACTTTATATATAATTATAATGTCCTAATTAAAAAATAATAATATATGAGAGACCAGTAGAGTAGGAAGAAGAGATGGTGGAGGGAGGACTGGAGAACAGAGGAGGTACTGGATAATGGGATTGATAGGAAAAAAAACAGACATTATTACTTTATGTGTATATGGGACTGCATGGCCAATATGGTTCTACAACATTCATGCTCAGAAAAATGAGAAACTATATCCCATCTATATATGCTATATCGAATTGCATTCTACTGTCATTGCCGGACGCAAAAAAAAAAAAAAAAAAAAAAATATGCCGCGTCCGGCAGAAAGGACCGAGTCCGGCGGGAGACATCGGGGTTAAAAGAATTCACAGGACACCAAGGTTCTTCATCCAGGGGGAGTCTGACTTTATTATCTCAGCTCATACTTATATATTTCTTTCAGACAGAATGGAAAGTTACTGGTAGGCAGAAGCAAGGACGGAGGGGGGCAGGTGGTCCTTGTCGACTCATACTAAGCCTTCAACCAGGAACCTTATCAGACCCAAGCAGGTCGGGACGTTCCCACATGACCATTATAGGCTGAATATGAAAACAGACACCACAAATCTTTCAAGGCCTTGGGAGCTGGCCTCTTTGACGTGCACAACAAGAAACCAGGGCCGGCACCAAGCCCCGGGGGCCAGGGGGGATCCGAGCCAGCAGTCATAATTAATTAAAACAAATAAAAGAATTGGACAGCCCTCCCCAAAACTGTTGTTTTAGATGTCAAGAACCATAATGGGATCCTTCTGCGTAAAAAGCCCCCATATGAGATTAGTTGTCCATTCTGGCACATAGGGAAATGAGTTGTATTTATTTTGACTAAGAAAAATGTTGCTTGAAGTCAATAACTGTGTTACATTATAAATAACCTATGTCCTTGAGCCTAAAGCATAGATTTTCAAATTTTACATTTAGGAAACTGAGAATTATGTTATAAATGATGCATTTGTTTGTCATACTGAAATACTTCTCTCCTTGTCATTAACATGGAATAAGTGGTGTTTTTCAATTAAGGAAATATGGCATGTCTCCAGGATATTAGCAGAATAACTAAAATTTCTAATCTCCATTCTTGGAGGAACATTTCATACAAGTTCATCCTCTAATGAGTCTTGACATCCCTTCTTGAAATATGGATAAAGAAATAAATGTGTTCATTTGTTTCAGAATTTTCTCTGTAACAGCTTTATTGAGGTATATTTTGCATAGAATAAAGTTCACTCCCTTAAAGTATAGAATTGAATAGTTGAAGGTATATTTTAAGAATTGCAAAACCATTTTCATACTCTAATTTTATAAAATTTCTAACACCTCACAGAAAAAAAACTGATATCCATTAATAGTTATTTCTCCATTACAATGGGCTTTGCCTTACATAACTGTTAATCTATCTTCTGTCTCCGTAAGTTTGCCCATTTTAGGCATTTTTATAAAATGGATCATACATGTGTTCTTTTATGACTGCCTCTTTCCTTTGATGTAATGATTTTGAAACCCATCCATCATACATTTTGCAGCATCTATCTATTCCATTCCAGCAATATTATTGCTAAATAGCATTCCATTGTGTAACTATATCACATCTTCCTTATTCACTCATCAATTGATGGACATTTGGGTTGTTTTTGCCTTTTGGCTATTATGAATAATGCTGCTGTGAACATTTGTGTGCAAGTTTTGTGTGGACATAAGTCTTCATTTCTTCTGGATTTATACCTAGAAGAGAATTTCTGGGCCATATGATAATCTTATGTTTAATAGTTTGAGAAACTGCCAAATTAATTTCCAAAATAAATGAACTATATTACACTCACAACTAGAAATGTGCAAGGGATCCAATTTCTCCACATTCTTGCCAACTTGTTATTATCTGTCATTTTGATTACAGTTATTCTAGTAGTTGTGAATTAATATTCCATTTTTTAAATTCCCCTAGTTACTAATGATATTGACCATTTCATGTGCTTTTTTTGATATTTATTTTATTTGAGAAAAATCTCTATTTAAATATATTTGCTCATTCTAAAATTGGATTACTTTTTTATTATTGAATTGTAAGGAATTCTTTATATATCTTAGTTTCAAATTACTTATCAGATATATGATGGGCAAATATTTTCTCCCAGTCAATGGGCTGTATCCCTAGCAATACTTTGTGGAAGAAAAGCTCTGCCTCAAAGAGAGCTCCTGAAAGCTCATCCATTTCTCCACCTCCCACAAAGTCATTGTGAAAAATAAATATACCAACATGTCATTACCAGCTGAGTTTCATTTTTAAGCTCTTCCCTTCTGAGTTGCCAACAGCTGCCTGATTCAATTACCTTTTCTTGTCTTAATTCTCCTTGACCTCTCTGCAGCTTTTGATGTCAAAGATAATTATACATTCTTTTTATCTCTGTCCTTCCTTCTCCCTACCTCCTGCCTTTCCTTCCTTCCTTTCCTTTATAAATAGCTGTTTGTATTAGACACTTAAATTTTAGCACCTCTGCTAGGGACTGGGGATAAAATAAAAAAGAAATCTATGATTTCTAATCCCAAGAGATTTGTGCTGTAGTAAGGAAGGAAAACATTTATAATATACTAATGACAGTGATCCATGTAGAATCATAATTGTGATTAGCCCTGTGAAGGAGAAATGCTGGGTATGATGTGAAAATGTTACAGGGAAAGTGGCTTCAGTCCAGGAAATCCAGCCTTCTTTCTCTGATGAGGTGATGACTTGGTTGGGATCTCAAGGATTAGCCCATGCTATCTAGGTTGAAAGGAGAAGATCACAGGGAGAAGCCTGTGATGAGGAGGAACAAGGACCTTCTGAAGGAGACAAAGCCAGTGTGGTTGGAAAAGAACAGGCGAATATATCAGAATACACTCTACTGTTATGTATATCTAAAAACAGCAAGTAAAATTTTTTTTTTTTAAAATAGAGTGGGAATGAAACAAAATTCTGCTGGGTGTGAGGTGGGAGCAAGACTCTGTTGGTCCTTGAAGGTTTCATTAAACACATTTGTCTTCATCTTAAGAACATTGAAGAGTTTTTAACAGGAGTGGGGAGATAATCAGGGTTGAATTTCTAAGAGACTGATTAAGTGCAGTTTGAAGAATATATTGAAGGTGGGCCATAGTGGATGGGAGCAGAGACATTGGGGAGGGATAGCCATGGCTCAAATGAGAGATGGTGGTGGGTGGGAGAGTGATGGCAGTGGAGAAGGAGCTGTGGGGATGAAGCGGAGAGATAATTAGAAAGAAAGTTCTACAAGGCTTGGTGATAGGTTGAGTACAAAGGGTCAAGAGAAAAGGGGGTTTCAAGAGTGAGTAACATCTGTATGGCTATGTTTCTTCTGCCATGGTTTCGTGGTGACTAGCTTGATTTAAACCTCCCATCCTATAAACTTAAGACTACTTACAACCTTTCTGTACCTGTTTCCTCATTTAGAAAATAGGGATGATAATAATGCTTAACTGATGTGGATGATATAATACTCTCCAGCAGTACCTAGTTCCTACAGTATGTGCTTCATAAAGATTATTTTTGAAAAATACCAATTATTAGTGCTATTGAGAAAATGAAAGGAGGAGGAGGAGGAGGAGGAGGAGGAGGAAGAAAGTAGTTTCTTTTAAAATTTAATAGAGTCTTTTGGTTAAAGTTGAGATGGAGTAGTTCCGTTGTTCCTCCTAGGTCTACCCTCTAAAAATACCCTGGACGTAGCTCAGGAAGACTCTTAAAGGTAAAAAGAAGATGGACTATATAGGGAACTTGGGTCTTGAGCAACAAGCTGTGAGTTCTCTGAGATTTTTTTTTTCCTCTGAAATGCCCTGGGTGGGACACTGAAGAACCTTGCAACCTGAAAATGCCAGAAGGCACAGGCAACAGAAGCCTGTGAAGGAGGAAATCCAATTCCCTCTGTCAGGTCTCTGCTTTGTCTACTGGAGCAATGGCCACAGTGTTCAGCAGGGCTCTGAGCAACTTCTCCTACCCAATAGCATGGAAACTCAGGAAGGCAGTGCAAGGCGAGGCTCCTTGACTTCTGCTTTCTTCCAACTCCACTGTCTGTGTGGCCCAGCAGGAGCTGAACTTCCACCTCCATCCAACACGGGAAAAAGACTGAGTGCCGTTGCCCTACGATTGGCAATAAGGCCATGACATTCGCTTTCACCACTCTTGTGCAATGTAGCCCTGGAAATCTTAAAATGCATGCAGATTGGAAAGGAAGAAATAAGGCAATTTTATTTATAGATGACAAAACTATGTATGTAGAGAATCCTAAGGAATTCACAAAAATATTATAAAAATAATAAACAAATTCAGCAAGATCACAAGCTACAAGATCAATGCACAAAAATTATATTTCTCTATATAAGCAACAAATAAATAGAAACCAAAATTAAATGCATTATATCACATACAGGTTCCGAAATAAAATGATATACCTAGCTATTGGCCTAGCAAACATAAACAGGATCTATATGCTGAAAGTTGCAAAGCACTAATGAAGGAAACCAAGGAATATCCAAGTAAATAGGAAGACATACTGGGTTCATGGATTGGAAGATACAGTAAAGAAAAGATGTCAGTTCTTCCCAAATAGATCTATAAGTTTCACACAATTCTCTATCAAAATCCCAACAAACTTAATCTAAACTTTATGTAGTAAGTCTTAGGAACTAGAATGACTAAAACAGTTTTGAAGAAGAGAAATAAAGAGGGAAAATCACTCTACCAGATATTTAGACTTTCTAAGTAGATAAAGTAATCAAGACAGTGTGGTATGGGCAGAGGAATAAACAGATTAATGGAACAGAATAGAGGAGCTCGAAACAGACCAATACAAACATAACTAATTTGTTTTGACAGAGGTATAAAGGCAATTCAAATGAGAAAAATAGATTTTTCAACAAATAGGACTGGTGAATGTGGACATGCATATCACCCCTATGGAAAACAAATTTCAACCTAAGCCTTACACCTTACACAAAAATTAAATATAAAAGAACCATCAGCTTAAATACAATATGCAAAACTCTAAAACTGTTAAAAAATAGGAGAAATTTTTGGAACCTAGGGGATAGACCAAGGGTTCTTATATATCACACTAAAAGTACTTAACATTAAAGAAAAAAAAGGTCCCTTGAAGTTTATTAAAACCTTTTACATTGTGAAAAGATTATGCTAAGAGGATAAAAATACAAGCTAGAGACATGAGAAAATATTGGCAAACCACGTATCTATAAAAGATATATCTAGAAAATATTAAAATTTCTCAAACTCAACAATATAAAACAGTCAAGTTTATCAATAAGCAAAAAGATAATACATATGTACCAATGAGTATATGCAGATGGCAAATGAACATGTGGAAAGAAGTTCGGGATCATTAGAAGCTAGCAAAATGCAAAGTAAAATCATGATGTAGTATTACTAAATATCTATCAAAATAGCTAAAATAAAAACTAGTGACAACATGAAATTCTGGCAAGGATGTGGAAAAAACAGACCACTTGTACATTGTTGATGGCAATGTAAAGTAGTACAGCCACTTTGGAAATTTGTTTGGCACTTTCTTACAAAACTAAACATGTGCTTAGCAGATGATCCTGCAAGTACACTCTTGGGCATTTATCCCAGAACACTAAAAACATATGTTCACACTGAAACCTGTGCACAGATGTTCACAGCAACTTTATTCATAATAGCAAAATACAGGAAGCAATTCAAATGTCCTTCATTGTGTGAGTAGTTGAATAAATTTTAGTACCTTGAACAATGGAATAAGAAGGAATGGACTATTAACATATAGAACAATTTGTATTGAACTCAAAGACATTATGCTTAGTGAAAAGAGTCAAAAATCTCAAAATTGACTTCCTGTATAATTCCATTTATATAACATTCTCTAAATGATAAACTGTAGGGGTGGAGAACAGATTAGTGCTTGACAGGAGATGATTGCTGAGGGTGAACAGGTATAGAAGAGTGTTAACTGAATGCAAATACAAGGAGAGTGTGACATGGGGGTAGTTGCAACAATTTTGTAAGGTATGTATACATGAGGGATTATCTAAACCTCACACGTGGGACATTTGGAGCCACACTTGCAACACCTGTTTGGTGGGGGTCGGGTCCTAACTAGTTCACTAAGGAAAACAACCTTTTGGTTGGCAATGGACGTTGATGCTGGTGTCACGGTGACAGATATGGAGAAGTTAGAGTCCTTCTGACATGTACCATGGAATAGAAAGGAGAAGGCAAGAGAAAGGAAGTATGTGATAATGCCTGTGCTTGATGAGTGCTCAAATGTTAGTGGGGGCAAGGGTACGTATTGGAGAGACAGCTTGCTGCTACAGTCGTTATCCACGTGAGAGTCTGGATCTTCCAGGTATACTAAAACCAGACTCAGGCCGTACAGTCCTAAATTCACATTCTTCACATTCCCAATCTATAGTCTTGTTTCCTAGGGACCATAATTGACCCTAATATTTCTTTGGACTTTCAAAAAGATTCTAATTTAATTTTCTTTTTTTAAACTTTATTTTATTTATTTATTTTTATGTGGTACTGAGGATCGAACTCAGGGCCTCACACTTGCTAGGCAAGCACTCTACTACTGAGCCACAGCCTAGCCCCTAATTTAATTTTCTTCAACTGCCTATGTGTTCAGTCTTTCTGCAGGAACGACCATCCTGTTAAGGAAAGACAAAGTTTTCTCAACCAATTTTTGCTATCATGTGACAATTAAGTCTTCCCAGAAGTAATTGTGTAGTAGTAGGTAGTAGTAGTAGTAGTAGTAGTAGTAGTAGTAGTAGTAGGAAGAGGAGGAGGAGGAGGAGGAGGAGGAGGAGGAGTAATTTAGTGGAGGAGGCTGTGGTGATGGTGGTGGTGGTAATAATAGTAATACAATGGTGATAATAAAATAGCTTACCTTTATGGAGCACTTACTAGTAGCAATGTACTATGAGTGTTTTCCCTATATTAGCTAATTTAATACTCATAACAATATCAGGAAATAGGTTTATTTATATTTTGCAATGAAGAAATTAAGACACAAAGAGACTAAATAACTTACTGTAGTGCACATAGCTAGTAATTGTCAAATGCACCATCTAACCAAGGCTGGTGGTTCCAGAGTCTGTGCTTTTAACCTCTGTGCCAGGATAACTCTCATGAGAACCTGTCTTATACCTTCTGCAGCATTTCCAACAGCTGGAAAGGAATTTGATATATTTAGAAGGAGATCATGTCTTCTTTGTCCATCTCCATCAAACAGTTTTGAAGGTGCTAGTCATTTTGCAAATTCGGGTGAGATGAAAGACACTGAGATATGGAAGTTTTGTAGTCTTTGTCATTCATTCAGTAACAGGTTTTGTATTCTTGGGAAGAATGTAAGAGATTGCAGTGAGAATTTGGAACAAGCACAGAAGAGGGCCTCCATTTTTGACATGATGAAATCATCTCCACATGTCCTGGTTTAGTTTCAGCCACATTCAAATTACTTCCAACAACTGCTCAGCAAGGTGGTGATTCACCTGGTATGTAGATTCACAAATCTGAGCTCCCTTATCTACAAATTTTGTGATGTGAAAAGCTTGTTTACCATCCTTTTGTCTCAGTTTATTCAATATATATTCATTCCAGTGCTTAGAATTCTAGGTTCAATACCACTCATTATATAAAAAAACTAATTGGTAAAATGAGGGCTTCAGAAACTATGTCACAATTTCTCTCTGCAAAGTTCATGAGTTCATTGAAACATTAATGTTAAAACTTGCAAATACTACAACATACTGTGATATGACTGCCTCCAACAAGGTAAAGATATTGAATTTCATAAATCTCCAAGATGGGTGAGGTTTGCCCGGTCTCAAGGTGTGTGTAGATGGCTCCTTGACAAGAGTGTGGGTTTGAAGTGGTGTCTGAAGCCAGGCAGGGACACACATATTCCAGCTACCCTGGGGGAGAGTATTTCGGGTCAGGGAAGCAGCATGAAAAAGCTGGAGAGGTAGGCATGAAATCGTTCTCAGGACAGTCGTGAGGTTGCCTCATCAAAAAGAGGACTAGGGGTCAAGGGAAGGTAGGCAAAGATGCACCAGGCTTTTGGATGTTACCTAAAACTGTGTCTTTCTCCACTCTGCTCTTCTGCCTTGTGTGCCTTTGAGCGACTCTGGCTGAGAAAATCATGACCATTCTTGAAAGACCAGTTGAAATACTAGCTTCTAATGATGAGAAGAGAAAAATCTGTCAGGTACTATTTCAACTGGTTTATCAAGATGAGGCAGCCTCAGATTATCTCTATTCTTCTTATCTAGCATGACCACACATGCTGGTTTGCCTAGGTTATTCTGAATTATGCCTATTATTCTAGCATCTTTATTAATAGAACACTCTTTCTCTTTAAAATACATCCTGTTTGTATGACAAAATATGAAGTCACCTCCTTAAAACTCATCACTTCTCTCTTGTGTTCCTATTTAGTTACATATTGGTGTGTGATGGCCCCTATTAACAAGTTCATATGATCAAAGATCCTATCTACTTTGTATTCTAGGTATAGACCCTAATAATTGCTTATGAAAAGAATTTAAACAAGGAGACTGTAAACTTTGGATTCTAAGCCTATGTCCCTAAATTTTTTTGTCCCTCAAAATTTCTGTTTTTTACCTGTACGAACTAGGTGCCCGATAGGTCGGTACATTGGATTTGACATCTACAGGTTTATACTACTTCTGGGGCATGCTGGAGATGGCTTTAGACAGTCTGGAAGTGTGTCCTTATAAATCTTCCCTTCCCTTCTCACTGCTTTCTAACCTGTGCACATTTCTCAGTGACGGTTTGGGTTGGTCTTGAAGCCTAAAGGAAAAATATTTTTTGGAAAATCTTAGGTATCAACTCAAATCAGATGCAGGTGTGTGCTTTACCTCAATTGTGTATCAGTTACTAAAACAGCTCTATTTTGTGAGATTTAATCTTTTTCATTATTAGATCCCATTAGGAAATTTAAAGTAAAGAATTAATGAAAATGGATATTTCAACTGATTAGTATATTGATTTAACAGTTCACTTATCAAAACTATGCTCAATTTTAAGTTTTGTTTGATTAGTGGTATTTCTTTGATGTTTCTAGCTGAAATTTTTATTCCTGTTTTATAGCCTTTTATAAATTTGATGACTTTACCAGAGTTTTCTTCTTCATATTTCTAAAAAGTCACACTAATATATATTAAAGGGTGTTAACTTTCCCATGTTGTTTATTTATAGAGGTCAGTTGGATAACTCTATAAACTTTTTGGTTACAAGAGGAAAGGATAGTTAGCCATGATATCTTGGTCTGACTTGAACTGCTTTAGTCCATTTGTAGTCGGATTAATTTCCCTCCATTATGGATTAAGGATGCTGCAGCTATTTGACTCTATATAACAATATCACCACATATCAGGAAACCACTCTGAGGTTAGATTATGCACCTTACGGAGAATTAGAATCGATGAGTCCTGAGAGTAAATCCCTTTCCTACTCAGCACCATTTGTGTTCACCAACATCCCCTGTGAGAAGAATTACTCCTTTTAAGAGACCTGTTGTAAATGTCCTTTGGTACATACAGTATATTGTCTGGGCCTTCTTCCTCTTCAGTTTGACCCCCTTTGTTCTAAAGAAGCCATGCAATTTATCATGGTAAATTGGAGGAAGATGTCCCAACTCTGGCACTGTTGATATTTGGACTGGTTACTTCTTTGTTGTGTGGGTTCTCCTGTTCTTCGTAAGATGCTCATCGGCATCTCCAGTCTCTAGCTACTAGATTCCAGTAGCACTTATCATCAACTGTTTCCAGAGGAGCTGTGCAAAATCACCGCCTGCTGAGAACCCCTGCCTGGGAGCTTCTGTGGAAACCTTTGCAGAAGGTGAAGGAAGCTGTGGCCTTAGAGTACTGCTTCCCAAATGTGTGACTTTGTGTGACTGCTCTGACACTGTTTTTCTTTATCCTCAAGTTGGGGATGATAGCCTCCATCTTTCAGAGTCACTGAGACTTCAAACATATCAGGTGTGGAAACTAACAGGTACGTACATAGTAAGGTTCCCCACTCATGGGAGTCACTGTCATTCTTGCTGGTGAGTTCCAGCTAAATTCTGATACCAGTAATTCCAACCTAAGAAAAGGTGTCTCTCTCTCTTCTACCCACTGACAGAGCACGATGAATGTGGAAGAGGACAGCACAACTGTGACGAGAATGCCATCTGCACCAACACGGTCCAGGGACACAGCTGTACCTGCAAACCAGGCTACGTGGGCAACGGGACCATCTGCAAAGGTAGGCTTTCCATCTTAAGGCGAGCCGTGTGCCTCCCTGCCTGATCTTGGTGTTCCTGCAGCGGATCTTCTTTTCCACTTCGGTGGCTGAACACTGCCAGGGTTCCTGCTCCTGGTCCATCAGCTAGCAAAGGGCAGTGCAGGAAAGAACAAGGCTTGCTTTTGGGTTGTGGGTGTAGGTCAGGGACACGATTCCACAACTTGATGACTCTGTTTAGCTTTGCTTTTTAGAATCTGTGCTTGTGAGAGAAACTCTGATTGCTGAATATGGGCTTTTCTTTGTTGTGAGCTGCTACGAGGGCAAGTGGATGTTGTTCGGGAGGCATCGGCTGGAATAGGAAACTTAGCATTTAATTTTCTTTTTAACTTACAGTTTAGCAATTCAGAGGCCAGTGCTCTGGCTTTCCTCTGTATTTAAATAAAATTGAAATTCCTCCTCCTGTCTTATGAGGCACTCAGGATCTTGTCCCTGGCTCCTCTTAGCTACCATCTGTCTTTGTCCTCACCCTCATTCTCTCTGCATCAGCACATTAATTCTCCAATATTCTGTGAATATTGCTATCCCCTCTCAGCATTGAAGTTCACCTCCTTCATGTCTCTACCACCTTTCCCCATCACAGAAATATTTTTTGACTACCATATCTACCACAGTATACTTAGTTTCTTAGCCAAAACCTTGCTTGATTTTTATTTTCATCATAAACAGCCTGAAACAATGTTATCCGTTTGCATCTCTATATTATCTGCCACCCCACCAGGATGTATGTACATAAGCTCCATGAGAGTGACCACTTGATCTTGTTCCCCCACATAATCCCCACACCAAGAATGTGCCTGGGAACACTGTCGGTGCTCATTAAGTGTGTGTTAAGTGACCAAAACATCATTTGAAAAAGAAGAACACAAATAGAAAACCAGGAGATGCCATATGAAGTAGGCATTATTCCTTATCCTCACTTTAGAGGTAATAAAATTCAGACACCAAGAGGTTAAGTAACTATCTCAAAGACAATGGCACATTATTAGTATTCCTCTGAAGAGATGTCATGTTGGTAATGCAAAGGAAATTCTTTACAATGACTAAATCATCCTATTCATGCATTGGATTGGAGGAGAATTTTAAAAGATTATAGTCTGTGTTGGTGACTGTGTGGTAAAAACAATAGCTTCATGCATGATTGAGAGAGTAATTGATGAAACTTTTTGGGCTACAGTTTGACAAAGTAGGCATTTTTTTTTTTTTGATTCCGTCAACTTTACCTCTTGAATGTATTGTAGAAAAGTATAAACTCACAGGAGGAGGAAATTAACATACAGTGATGTTATTGCAGCATTGTTTCATTCACTGAAAATCAGAAACAACAAGAATATCCATCATTAATGGAATGTTTGTATTTACTTTGGCATATTCACTGATGAAATAGGATGTGTGGTTTCAAACTCTAAGCACATGTATTAAGTACACACAGGTGTACACACACACACACACACACACACACACAGATAGCACACCCAAATACATATACATGCATACCGAAAGATCCCCAAGATATATTTTTGAAAAAAAAGTAAGGGAAAATAAATAAAATAAGACAGTATAATACATTCAGTATCACTGCATATTTATAAGTATCTGTACACATATTTATATAAGTATGTAGACTAGAAACAGGCAAACTATTCACCTTATTACTAATAGGTATGTGAAAAAAAGAGCATTCACTTATTGTTATGAATTCTATATTATTTGCATCTCTACCAATGGGAATTTATACATGAAATATTTGTGTGCTTTTTAAAAAGTTCCATGAGGCAAGTAAACAAGTGCTAAGTTTTTTTTTAAAAAAATATTGAAGATATTTCTAAAGCAAAACTAAACCACAAAAACATGAATACAGTCCCACAGATGAACAAATCCACTGCGGATACCTGAATACCAAAGATGTAAATCAAAGGAGCAACATGGGCATTTGATTTTAATGCTTTTTTCCCCCTCAGAATTATGTTACCTCATAAAATAATATTAATTGCCCTTGTTCAGTGGGTTTATTTTGCCATGTCCTCTCTTGCCATTGTGATAAGTGGTATCTTCACCTTGTGGAATTTGAAAGTCCAGCTCTGTAAAATATGAGCTCAAATAATGTTCCTGGAGTCAACAGACTCTGAGAGGAAACATATTTTCCCTCGAAAGTTATGAATTAAGGACAATAATTTTCTTATAGCAATTCTCATGGCCAATCGTGCTGGCCTTGACAAGAGGGAGAATTCTGTTTTATAAATATTGCCTGGGGAAGCAGTGTGGTGGGGGTCAAAGGAATGGATAAAGAGCTTGGAAATCTGGAGTTTAGATATGCTTTCATTACTGGTGAGTTGTGGCTTTTATGTTTTTACATATTAAAATTGGTTTAATATCACTTTGCATATCCAACAATGTTACTGCAAGAAATTACTGAGAGAATGTAAACTGATGTGTTTTAAATTATTGAAAGTTATACAAAGTAAAATTGATATTCACTTTGCCACCTACACTATAACTGAAACATTTACAGTAGGTATTGGGCAAGGATAGCCTGATAGCTTGAACTAATTCTTTCTTTTAAGAGTTTTTTTTTTTTTTTTTAAAGAGAGAGTGAGAGAGGAGAGAGAGAGAGAGAGAGAGAGAGAGAGAGAGAGAGAGAGAGAGAGAGAGAGAATTTTTTTTTAATATTTATTTTTTAGTTCTCGGCGGACACAACATCTTTGTTTGTATGTGGTGCTGAGGATCGAACCCGGGCCGCACGCATGCCAGGCGAGCGCGCTACCGCTTGAGCCACATCCCCAGCCCCCTTTTAAGAGTTTTTAAAAAATTTCTTTATTTATTTTAATTAGGTATATATGACAGCATAATGCATTATGATTCATTGTACATAATTGATTCTCTGGTTGTACATGATGTAGCGTCACACTATATGTGCGGTCATACGTGTACCTAGGATAATGATATCCATCTCATTCTACCATCCTTCCTGTCCCCCTCCCCTCTTCCCACCTGTCCTTCCCCTTTGCCCAAAATTCCTCCATTTTTCCCATCCCCTTCCCACCCACCGCATCCACTTATAAGAGAGAACATTCAGCCTTTAGGTTTTTGGGATTGGCTTACTTTGCTTCACATGATATTCTCCAACTCCATCCATTTACCTGCAAATGCCATAATTTTATTCTCTTTTAATGCTGAGAAGTATTCCATGGTGTATATATACCACAGTTTTTTTATCCATTCATCTATTAAAGGGCATCTAGGTTGCTTCCACAATTTAGCTATTGTGAATTGAGCTGCTATACCAGACCTTAAACTATACTACAAAGCTATAGTAACAAAACAGCATGGTACTGGCACCAAACTAGACATGTAGACCATTGGTACAGAATAGAAGACAGAGACAAACCCACATAAATACAGTTAACTCATACAGGACAGAAGCGCCAAAAACATACATTGGAGAAAATATAGCCTCTTCAGCAAATAGTGCTAGAACAACTGGAAATCCATATGCAGCAAAATGAAAATAAACCCCTCTCTCTCGCCATGCACAAAACTCAACTCAAAGTGGATCTAGGACTTAGGAATTAGTCCATAGATGCTTTGCCTCATAGAGGAAAAAGTAGGCCCAAATCATTATCACGTCAGATTAGGCCCCAACTTCCTTAACAAGACTCCTAAAGCACAAGAAATAAAATCAAGTATTAATAAATGAGATGAAGTCAAAGTAAAAAAGCTTTCTCTCATCGAAAGAAAGAATCAATGAGGTGAAGAGAGAGCCTACGTTTTGGGAGCAAATTTTTACCACACACATGTCAGATAGAGCACTAATCTCCAGGTTATATAAAGAACTCAAAACACTTAACGCCAAAAAAAACAAACAACCCAATCAATAAATAGGCTAAGAAGTTGAACAGACACTTCTCGGAAGATATACATTTGATCAACAAATATATGAAAAAATGTTCAATGTCTCTCATAATTAGAGAAATGCGAATCAAAATTATTCTAAGATTTCATCTCACTCCAGTCAGAATGGCAGTTATCAAGAATATAGACAATAGTCAATGTTGGTGAGGATGTGTGGGGGGGAAGCACACTCCTACATTGGTGCTGGGACTGCAATTTGTGCAACTACTCTGGAGAGCAGCATGGAGATTCCTTAGAAAACTTGGAATGGAACCACCATTTGACCCAGCTACCCTCTCCTCAGTCTATACCCAAAGGATTTAAAGTCATCATACTATAACGCAGCCACATCAATGTTTATAGCAGCTCAATTCACATGAGCTAATTCTCTTTTTAAAATGTTAAATGCACAAAAACCTTTTTAGATATGATACTCATAGACTTGAGTCAATCTAGATGGGAATGTGCACTGTGAACACCTATGTTAACAAGCATGACTCGTGGCAGCAGTTTCCCACACAATACTAATTGGGGTGAGTGATCTCAGATTGTCTTTCCTGGTGGCTGATGCCATATAAAGGAGTTTTCACTTTATAGGGATGGAAAGTACCATGATGCTTTAACTATTGTTACTGAGTACACGTAAGATACCTTGCTGGTTGCGTTCCATTTAGTTCCCACCATAACCCTGGGAGGGTGATAGCATTATCCTCTCTCAAAGGAAAATCTTGAAAAAGATGGACTGAACCCAGCAAGTAGGAATGATTTTAGCTTCTCTCATCTTTCTTTTCCTCCTCTTTTCCTTCTCTTTTTCCTTCCCATCTCCTTTCCTTTTCTCTTCTTCCTCTTCTTCTCTGCTTGTTGCTCATTTCGCTCCCTCCCTCCCTCCCTGCCTACTTCCTAACTAGATAATGAAAATTAAAAAAAAAAAACAGTGAAAAGAGGGTGCAATGATGTATTGTTTTTCAAAATAATATTTTGCTCTCATGTTTGACAGTTTAAAGTACTTCTGAAACCATGCAATATGTATTGCTAAATATTGTGGCATTTGGGGTGAAATAGACAAATTGCTTGCAAATGGTTTCAAATAAGATTAGCATAACCTGACTTGAGGGTTAAGGTTATCTCCTGAGTAGTTTTTATCTGCTTTCCCAGTCCTGCATTAATGCTGAAATGGAAATCAGGCTTTAAAGGGGCAGTTGTCAATATGTATCTGATAAACTAAGTCTTCTCTCTTATCTGTCATTAAGTCTAGATAAGGCATGGTGATCCTTGGAAGCATTCTTGTCTTAATGACTGGTAATATTGACATTTATTTTGTAAACACACAGTGAGTGTAAATTCTGTGTCTGTAACAGAGTTCCAGACACCAAACAAGCAAAAGGCAAGTAAGACAAGGGCCCTGGAGATTTCAGGATTTGGTACTGGAGAAAGATTTGAGCAAATGCTTCCAGCCAAATAAAAGAATTTATAAAATGGAATTATCTCATGTGAAAAAGGTTTACAAAGAATTGCTCAAAATATAAAGCCATATGAAAAACATGTGTGTTAGTTAGCATTCCTTTGGTTGCAAGTGATAAAAATCTGCTGGCATGACTAGCTATGCAATTTGCAGAGCCCAGAGAAAAATGAAAGTGTGAAGTCCTTGTTCAAAAAGTAGGAAAAAACTTGATGTTTAAAGGTCCTATAATATAAAGCTTTTACTTTATTTTTTTTAGTCTCTCTTGTTCTATCATAGTGGCTGGTACTTGCTATTTAATGCTGCTCCCTTGGGGTGAATGCCAACCTTTATAGGACCATCAGCCTCCCCTTACAAATTGGCACATTCACACTGCTGGGTTTCCAAACCCCCTGATAGATGCACTGTGGCCTGATCTGAAGCAGGGAAGTTGAGTCAGGTGTTTCCCCTTTTTGATAACCTTTCACCATAATCCACAGCAGATGGGAGACCTGCAAGAGCATTGTGTTCCCTGCACCAGTTCCCTGGCTCACCTGTGTAATACACCAGGGCATTGCATACAGTATCGGGGATGCAGCCATCATGCTCTGCCTGTATATATTGGAGCATGCATGCTCAATCCCATCCCTTCCAGAGTGTGAACACATGACCCTAATAAGGCATTTGGGTAGGGATGGCGAGGCAGGGAGACTTGGAGAGGTGAAACTGCATGTGAGCTGAAATTAGAATCCCAGTGCATGTTCTGATGTCTCACTTACAAAACAAATTCAAATGTGAAACTATTAAGAACTTTAATATGGTAACCATAAAGCATTAAACCCCATGTGTGAGGCCCTTCTGAGTGAGGGGCCCAGTGTAACTGCCCTAGTTGGATCCTTGTGAAGTTAGTTGTGCTTTCCACTAAAATTAGTAAAAACAACAAAAAAATTATAATTATGCTTTGCTAGTGTGTCACAGAACCTAAAGGCAAAAAAAGGTGGCTGAGATCTAGGAAGCAATTTGTCCAGGAGCTAGAGTGCTAATAGTACTCTCTATTGTCTCCTATCTACTTCTCCAACAGGTCAGCTCCATACTTTTTTCTCATTGCAGACTGGACTTCTATTTGTTTTCCATGTATTTGAGATCAGATGCTGTGTGTTTTAGTCTCAGAAACTTGGTCCTACAGGATGCCTAAAGTGATCAGGCTGCTGGGGATTGATTCACAGTAAAAACTCTTGTGGATGACAGGTCTTTTATGGAAAATACCAAGTTATCAGCTTATTATGAGAACTGTTGCAGTTTGAGGAGAGTCTAAAAATGGTACCCTTGTTTCCCCCACTTGTGTTCAGAACCAAATGAGAGGGAGATATACAAACCAAGCATGTGGAGACTGAAACATCAACATGAGCAACCTGTACACTCAGAAAAAGGAGTAATTATACCTCATTTTATTCAAATGTATGATATGTCAAGATCACTGTGCTGTCATGTGTAACTAGTAAAAAAAAAAAAAAAGAAAGAAAACTTATGAAATCGTACCGGAAAACTTGGCTTAGTATATGCCAATAGCAATATTCATGTTATTGAGCTTCCCAAGTAGTCAGGCTTCTGCAGTCCTCACAGGTGGGCCAGAAACTTTTGCAGCACCTTACTGCAGGGCTTCCTCTTATACCTGAGGGCAGGAAGAAGAGCCCAGGATGGGTGTGCCTTGTGGGCTTATGGCTCCCTTGTTCATAAATGAAGAAAAAGTGGGTAACACACATCTGACACATGCACTTCCTTTGTCTTACTCATCAATGGTCATGGAAGGATGAGAGTGAGCCACTGGGCCAAGGTACATCAGTTAAATGGAATGAAAGTACCTTCTCCTCTACCCAACCAACCCCCACCTTCTTCCACTGACTATTCTACTAAAGAGTAGTAAAATATTTGTATCTGAAGTCTCACTTCCATTCTGAAATAAAAGATATTTGGAGAGCCTTTTTAAAAAATGTTAATTATATAAGTGGGAAATCAGAATAAAAGGGTTGTCTTGGGATTTTATTGGCTCATCCCTTCAGTATCCTGAAGCAACCATTTCTACCACGAGCATAGTCATTCTGGAGAATATTCTAAAGCTAGTGTAAGGTAGTGGTAGTTCAAGCTAGTGCTTGAAATTCTCCAACATTTCAGGAGGTAATGTGTGTTGTCACACTCCTTAGTGTCCTTCTGTTGTCTACAGAAGTAAATTAATCTTCTATTGTCCAGTGTTTATTTTCAGACCACATAGGACAACTCTTTAATGACTTTATAGTTTACGGCAACATAGTGTTCTTTCTCCTTCTCTTTCAAGTCCTAGAAGTCAACTCTGATGTCTCAGGCTGAGCGATCACCCCTTCTCTGTGTTCCTAAGAAACCCTCCAAACACTACTACAGCTCCAACCCTCCCAGGTTACAACTGTTTTCTGTTTCTTGCAGACCACAGTTCAGTATATCTCTCTAACATACATTTAACAAAGAGATGAGCTTATTATTGTGCTCCGAAGTTTCCTGATGAGAAAAACCATGAAGATACCTTCCTAATACAATATGCAATTTAGTGTTTAGAAGCTTTCACAACAAAGCAGAAATCTGCGTGGGACATAGGAGTACACAGGTCACCCAGGCCTTATCTCTGGTCTGAAAAAACAATTGCTCCCAATGGAAGTTGTGCAAACCAGCTTCAATGTTGAATCTGCGGAGCTAATGGATGACTGGCTTTCAAAGAAAATAATCACAATAAAATTTAGTTCACTGTAAAATTTCAGGAACATAAGTGAGTCTTTCTTCTGAGGCACTTCAGAACCTCTCAGTTCTCTGAAATGATTTATTATTATGAGCACATTTGCATTGAGTACATGTGCAGAAGACTTGTTTCCTAGAAATTTCTGTTTGATGGGATGCTGGATAAACTGTATGAAAGGAAAACAGAGAAAACCAGAAACAGAAGGTCAGTGAAGGTTTGTTGTAGGCAGAAATATTAATGTGGTAGCTCATTAGGGATATAAATGAAATCTTGAATTAACAGAGAAATACTAAGTAAAATAGATATTCCACATGTACGAAGATGTTTTCAGAGGCTCACAGGCAATGTGAAAGGAAGGAAGAGTGAGAGAAAATGGAAAGGTAAGCTGTTAAAGTAAGATATCACAGAAAATAATAAAATTGATAAACTACTGGGTCATGAATCAGGGAAGATGAGATTTTTGAAGCACATAGCAAGTGAAATAGGAAGCTTTTGGCAAAGTACTCTTAGCATTCTAGAAATAGTTTTTTAATGTAATGAGGAAGAACTTGGGAAGGTACCAATCTAAAATTCTGCTTTTAGGTGTGTAGACAAATGTTGGAGAGACTGATGAAGAACAAGATTGACTGACATTATGGGCTGGTTTGACCCAGTTAGAGTTAGGTCCATTTGAAAATACATGTTCATATTGATAAAAAAGAGATAAGGATTGTGAGTCTATTTCTAAGAAAGCATCTTTGCTTATAGAGCAGTTTTATAACAATTCAAGAAAGGATTTGAAACTGTACCCCATTTCTGATTGATTTCCAAACTCAGAAGGGAAATTAGAAGTGGCTCAGGATAAGACTTGGTCAATAGGATAAATCCTTATAGCCAATGTAGAGTATTCTTGTAGCAATTATGGACACTTAAAAACTTCTGCCTATAAAAGATAATGAAGAAAGGTACCCCTTTGGTATTGTTGAAGATTTTCAATAGGGTCATATTATAATAGTAGTACCAGGTTAGATTACTGTCAGAAATGTGACTTTCAAATTTTTCAGGACTATTAGATTATGTTAACACAAATCATAAAGACAAGACTGATGTGAATGTGAATGACAAAAATCCATTTCTGTTGAGTTCAATCAGGGAGCATGGAGTACTCTTAATATGGGCATATGAATTTTAACACAAAGTGATACGAAAGAGTTTGTCAAGAGCATGCAAAACACAGTACCATGCTTAAATATATATAGACCTGAGAAGTAAGCTATAGAATGAGGGGGGGAAATCCTACATTTTTCCCCTAAAACCCATTGCTTGCTGAAGAAAATCTAACTTCTATCTCTCAAGTATACAAGGCATTATGGCACCTGGTCCCATCTGGATATCTTGAGCCTCATCTCTTTTGACATCATCTCTTCCTGTTACTCTACCTGTCACACTTGTGAGTTAACTAACCATCTGTCCACAGACCAGGACAGATGATTTCACACCCACTTCCCTCCCCTTGGGGTCCTTTATTATCCTGGAGTACTTTCTTCCATCCTCCTCTTATCTCAGTTGAAATCCCATTCATCCTTTACAGTCCTGCTCAAATCCCATTTTTCCTTGATCTTCTTGGTGAGAATACAGTTTCTTTTCTCAGTGCTGTTTGTGGTCTTCAATGTGTTATTTCTAGTTAAACTAGCTGTTTACTTATCAGCATTTGCCACTGACATAGGACCTTGTGTATCATGGGTGCTCAGTAAATAAATATTGATGCAAGATGAGAATTTGGCCAGTTCATTTGACACAAAACAATTCTGCTCTTGTAGCATGATGTATTAATTACTAATGAATTTAGTTAACCATCATTCTAAAAATGAAGGGAAAATTAAAATTGTAAAGTAAATGCTTATATGTTGTCCCTTTTAATGTTTTGGAAGATCATCAATGGACCTATTACATTAAAATACATTTTCTCTTGCACATTCAAAATTCATTTATTCTATGTTTAATCTCTGATAGATACTGAATTTAGTTATGTTCGAAATGATGAAATCCTTTAGCCTAATTGAAGAGGCAACAAACTGCTCAAGTGCATCTTCCTTTTTGCATAAGTCTATTTCAAAATCCGTTTTATTGGTTCCCTTTTAGACAAAGCACTTATTCAGCAATCCTAATTTGGGCTAGGTTTAGAACTAGGAGATACTTACCAGGCAGAGTAGTTAAGGTAGTAAGGGAAATATGATAAGTTACAAAACACAAACTATTAAATTAAAGAAAGCCCACTGGATCTTTTGGGTAAACAGGCTTAGCCCAAAGTTAGCCTTTGGAAGAAAGGTTAATGTGAGCAAAATTTTACTTCATGTCTTAAGGACCACAGATTTATAGTTCATATCATCAAGATTTGTAAAAGGCCTTTGGGCTGCTTTTTGGTGATTATTGGTCAAATGTCCCATTATAGCCTCTTTCTCCCTCTTTCTATCATGATGTAGCACTCAGCTATCTTACTTGTCAGAGAGAATGTGGAATCATTCCCTTGGAGGGACAGGCACAGGCACAGGACTAGAGCTGACCCAAACTGAATAAGAAATGTTCTTCAAAACATTCAAATTGGGCAACTGCATATATCTTGATAAAATGGGATCTGGGATAATATTATCAAAGTAGAAAAGTACAAATACACCTTTTCCGTAATTCTCCTGTTGCTTTATTATTATACAATATCATGGGCATTCAATTTTCTCTGGCATGATTGATATTCCAAAATATTCAAGACTCTTTGTGATAGTACTATAAAACATGGTTCTAGTACTTACTCCCTTTCCACCAAACTGAATTATTCCTTCTTCCCCTTAATTACCTTGTTATCTTTAATTTTATACTTCAAGCTTTTTTCTCCTCTTAGAATTTCCATCCATAATTCTGTTTCTATTTTACACCCCTCCCCCCGAATCAGTTTAAAAATCAAGGCAATCAACATAGAAATTACTAAAACTATCTATTGTGCACCTACTATGAACTAAGTAATATTCTAGGCTCTGCGTGGAAAAAAAAATTGAGCCTTAGGTTCAACTGGGGTAAAAAGCAAAGGTAGTGCAATTTTCACACTTCAGTCTGAACATAACTCAGCCTCCCAGTGGAATTTGAAATCATCAACACTTGGTTTATTCTTGCAAAGTTATGCATCAGAAATCCTCACATTCTTCTGGATTTACTCTGTGTTAGATGACCCCTCTGATTCTTTGAGCTATTCTTTTTTTCTGGTCACTAAATGTTTTAGTGGATTGAACTTTCTTTTCTTCTTTTCTTAGATAATGATGTCCAAATATAAGGGCTTTAAAAATCATCTATATGGCAATGAATACTAAATTTTTTCATTAGCCCCAAACTTTTCCCTCATTTTTCCAGATGCATATAAGTAATCATTTACTTGAACTATCTATCCATTCAGATCCCTAATAGGTACAGTAGTCCCCCCTCCCCCAACATCCCGTCCTTATTCATGAGAGATATGTTCCAATACCACTAGTGGACATCTGAAGTTGCAGATAGCACCAAATGCTATTTACACTTCTTTTTCTCCCTATAATATTGTGCAGGTATCATATACAGCTTAGATACACTAGATAAAGAGATAACTCATGTTCAGGGAAGGACAAAGCAGGATATTCAGATTTCCTCATATACTTAGAACAGTGGACAATTTGAAACTTATGAATTGTTTATTTCAAGAATTTTCTACATATTTTTTTTTTAACCATGGGTAACTTCAGTCATGGAAAGTAACACCGCAGTGACTACCATATTTCAAACCTACCACAACCATAACCAAAGAGAACCTGTGATTCTTCCACAAAGTGGGTTGTGCTTTTCAAATCTTCCCATTTTGGGCAATAGGGTCACCATCACCAGCTTCCGCAGATAAAAAAAAAAAAAAATCAAGGTGTTTTCAGTGTTTTTTCTCATATTTTATATCAACCCATCAACAATTCAGTCATCTTTCTCTTCATGATATACTACAAAATTTGATGATTTCTTACCACTCCTACTACTCTATCTTAGCTTAAGCCAAACTCATCTTTCCACTGGAATATTACACTAGAAGAAGTTGGAAGTAAACATTTGAAGACTGTAGATTTTATGCCGGGGAATTCAGAGGTTATCATATGGTAGCTTCTGTTTTTCTCAGTAAGATACAAAATTCAGTCATATGTTGAGGAGTGAAGTGGGTTAGGGTTCATGCTGAAGTCTTCGAGGGTGACAACAGAAGTGCTTCAATAAATAAGAGGTGGCAGTGGTGAGGACAGTTTGGGCCAAGTGGCAGAACGAGCTTCAAAGGAGCAAAGGGCTTTTCTGGAGGAAAGTGACATAGTCTAGAATGAAAATAGGAAACCAAAAGTTAATCATTTCCTTTTTATTCCTGAGATTTAAAGAATGTAAAGGAAAATATAGCCTCTGCTTGAGTGGGCAGCAGCAGATCCAGCTCTCAAATGAGATGGAAAAGGGGAATATTGTAAAACACATGTCAGAATCCCACCACAGCCGTTGAGTATGTAGACTTTGCAGGTGGACATGCTGTGTTCAAATTCTGTACTTGTAGTTATTATCAATGTCATCTTGGGTGAGTAACTTTGGTTTCTCTCAACTTCAGTTTCTCTACCCGTGAAAGCATATACTTTAATGCATAAATATACATACTTCAATGCACAAAGTTTTCTTTATCTGTAGAAGAAGACTCTAAGGGATCTACTTCATGTGATTATAAGAATTAAATGAGGCAATGTATGTATCACACTTAGCATATTGCCTAGAGCATGGTAGTTGCTCACTAGATGTTAGAATTTATGAATGGTTTAATTAGTACAATTTAAGTCTACTGAAAATTTCCCCCTTACCATCCTTCTGGATTTCACCAGGTAGAAGAAATCTCCCTTAGAACCTACAGAAGTTCTGTAATACTTCATAAAGTGTATGAGGACATGTGATAGTCATTCTATCCTTGGTGAATGCATTGCTTATATTAAGGTTAAGAATGTCTTTAGAACATGTTTGTTATATGTATCACTGTATCTCCCTCCCATCATACTTAATAGACAACATCAATCCTAATACAGAGCAGACTCATCTCTATATATATTTGAGGAAAATGAAAATGAGAAACTCTTCTCTTCATGATCTGATCTCCGGCTATAGACATCCACCCATGTAATTGTGGTGTGTGCTGTTGAGTAGAACATTGCCTTTTTTCATGTATCCTGCCCGTTGTGACCAGTGGGAAATGTTCTTGAGACTCAGATCAGTATTCCATTATGAGACTCCAAACAGCATGAACCAATTTCTCTGGAAGTCATTTATTTCTCAACCATAGATAAACTCAGGGTCGCTTTTTTCCATAAAAGTGAAATATCACTGTCACTGCTTGAAAGGTTTGAGCTGTCATTGTTTTCCTCCTCTCCATTCTTACAGGTTTGATTCAGTAGAAAATAGATGTAGGGCAGGGTGGGAATCACAATGTCACTTTTTTTTTTTTTAGTTGTAGATGGGTAGCATGCCTTTATTTTATTTGTTTATTTTTATGCAGGGCTAAGGATCAAACTCAGTACCTCACACATGCTAGGCAAGTGCTCTGCCACTGAACTACAGCCCCAGCCCCACAGTATGACTTTTATATTGGGTTATCTGGGACAATGAGAGCTCTGCTTCAGGTTGGCCTCTCCTCCCCTCTTGGTTGTAGAGGGAGATGCTGGATTAGGATATGCAGACACCTGGTTAGATCTTTGCTCTTTTAGTAGCACAGATGGGAAGGTCTGAACCTCTCACTGTGTCTGAATGTGGGGAGGTCCAGAAGAAGAGATGCTTGTGCCATCTTCATCAGACTAACCAGGTAGACACTCTTTCTCTTAATAATAAAAGCTCTTGCTTGGGTGGAGAAGCAAGAAACTGAAAGAAATCATTCTACTACCATTCTTTCCTGAAGACTGAAAAAGATAAATGGTATGGACTTTATCCCAACTACACTATTCCAGAAACACTCACCTATTTTGATTGCAACATTATTATTTTGGTAAAAGTAGATTGGTAGTCAGCTAATGTGAGTATTAATTACTGTGTTCAGCAATATTTAAATAAAATTGTTTTCCAAGTTTCCTGCCATATAAATGCTTACCAACAAGCACTGTTGCTAAATTCAATCATAAGATTTTTTGAAAGAGTACTAAAAAGGGGACACTTTATAATACTGAGTTAATTCTAAGAGAAGGAAAAAAATCTCTATGTCTAAGAAAGTTTCAGCAATACTTTATTTGAAAAATGTAAATGAAATTGAAAATTGAAACTGATTTTCCAGTGTTTGATTATTAAGAGACATCTACATTCATCAGCTTGATAAAGAATCACAGGCAGACTCAGAAGCTGTATTGAAGTCTTAAAACCAACAAGAGTGCATTAACGGGGCTGGGGATGTGGCTCAAGCGGTAGCGCGCTCACCTGGCATGCGTGCGGCCCGGGTTCGATCCTCAGCACCACATACCAACAAAGATGGTGTGTCCGCCAATAACTAAAAAATAAATATTAAAAATTCTCTCTCTCTCTCTCTCCCCTCTCTCACTCTCTCTTTAAAAAAAAAAAAGAGTGCATTAACAAGATTGGAGCAAGGGAAGGGCCTTCTGTGGCACAACACTAAATATATTGGTTGTGTTCTTTGGCTTAACAAGTTAGATTTTGTTCTGGCCTTTAATATTCGTTTCCTTCGAGTACATTTCTAGTGGGCCAAAAAAAAAAAAAAAAAAAAAACAGTCTCTTGGATGCACTTAAAGCACTTTCCATCACTTACCAAAGTCAGCGCTTACCTTTTAAAGTTTGCAGCCCCATAGACAATAACTACATCCCTAGAGGCGCAAGGGAAACATGTTAAACCAGCTTAAATCTCAGAGGGAGTACAAATCTGACACTTAAGACAAGTGCTGATTCTTTTGCCTGCATTTCGAAGTTGCACTTTGGTGAATTCAGTAGATGTTTGTTATCTGTAATTGTCACATCTGAAATGACTCATAAGATTAGCAGAGCCATATAAATGTATATCAGTCAATTTTATTTTAAAACAGGCTACCGAACGCTGACTTTCTTTTGAGCAATCAAGATCATACAGTCTTTCTTTCCTAAGTAACATATTCTCAGTGGACCGGGGGACTTTCTTTAGGCAACGTTATTGAAAAATGCCATAGTCAATCTGTAGGATATCTTCTAGATTATAATCTATTTGAATAACAGCTATTTGCAAATTTTCAGAACTTTTAACTATGGATACTATTGTAGAATAGCAGCCAGCTGTACTTGATATGCCCATGTCAGTTTAGGTTACGTTCAGAAAGTGTTCATCTTAGGTAGAAACAAAAACCTATAGCACCTGGTTGGATGCCATATTTTAAGGCAAGATTAACTTAAATGGTTATTGTACTATGAAAGTTAAATGTCCATAATTCTTGGCCAAGTGCTGTTTCTGGGTCTGCCTAGCCCAGATATTTCTCCATATTATCTTACAGGCTTCTCTTAACTCAGGTCTTAATAAGGTAACAAAGGATGAATTGAAAAATTATTATGAATAAGGTGCAAGTGTCAACATAATTTGAGAATAGTGCTATCTTTCCTCAGTAAAATATTGTTAGAATAGGCTAATGGGCTGTGTGGTGGTTTGCCCTTCTCTGCTTTAAGTTTCTTTGTCATCTTATCCCAAACACAATTATTTGTCTTGATTTCAGCCCTGAGCATGCTGCTGTATTTGAGTTTTTGAATAAAGTTAGGTATGTTCATGGCAGAGATCTCTCAGCTCTGTTAACAGTTGTTTAAGGCTTAGTCCTTAAAATATGGGCATCTTCCAACTCATCCACATAGAATTTAGTATTTGTGTTTATAGCTTTGGTCTAATCTTTAAAACAGCTAGATGTTTACTTGCCAGAGCATGTGAGTTATACCTTGGCTTATGAGAACGAACCAGTCAAATGGCTTTTTCTTATTTAGTTTCTCAGTTTTAAAAATATTTTTTCCTAGTACCAGGGATTGAACCCAGGGGTTCTTAACTGAGCCACATTCCTAGCCCTTTTTATTTTTTATTCTAAGACAGGGTCTCACTAAGTTGCTTAAGGCCTTGCTAAATTGCTGAGACTGGCTTTGAACTTTCAATCCTCCTGCCTCCCCCACCCAAGTTGCTAGGATTACAGGTGTGCATCACCACGCCTGGCCCACATTTTCATTTTTTTCTCACCTTTGAAATCTAAATGAGAAAACTGTTACAGTAAAATAGTTAGCACATGCAAAACTGCTTGTATAAGACAAGGAAATTATGTTATGTGCCATTACAGCTAAACTCCAGAATTTCAGTGGGTCCAGCACAGTAACTTGTTAAATATTATTAATGACATTTTCATTAGGAGATGGTGAAATAAGGCTTGCCTTCTGAATAGTAACTTAGAAACACAATCATTATTTGTCCTATGGCTCTGATCTCTTCTTGGTTTTCAGAATCTGCATCACTCCATCAACAGATGAGGAAAGAGAGTAAGGTAATGCAGGGGAGGATTTTATGAGCCAGACCTGAATGTGGCACCTCTCTTTGGTTCACTTGAATTTTCCAGAACTTAGTCCATGGCCACTTATAAAAATATATTAGGGCTCAGGAACAAGGGAAGAACATAACTACTGGTGATAGTGGCAACCTCTGCCACACTGCTGTTGTAAATGAAATTCTACACAAATAGAATTAATTGTATTATTATATATATAAAATAAGTCTTTGTATGTATTTTTAAATGTATCTGGCTGATGCACTGCAAAGACCATGCATAGCGCTACACATAAGAAATACTGGGAGCATCCAGAGTTTAAAGATTTCTCTAGTTGAGCGAACTCATTTCTCCCAACCATGTCATCACTGCTTCTATCTGACTTCAGTCAAATTAAAGGCAGATCACATTTTAACCGAGCTTCTGATTCTGTCAGTCTTAAGGAAAATTGAGAAACTGCTTTATGGGTCAGTTGAAAGCAGGATGGAGAACTCGGAATCATTAATGTCTCTTGAGTAGAACTGCTAGTGACACACTGAAGTAACACTCCACCTGAGCCCTGGACTGCTCATAATTCTATCACTTATATAACTGATTCCCTCTTGTTAATATGACAGTTCCTTTCCTGAGGTTAGTGATCATCACTTCCAATTGTTGAATTTGCCATTTTGAAACTTGCAACAGAGAAATCTTGTGTTGATTCTCTAGCATTGTGCTCTTGTGTCCCCCTACTCATGTGTGGATGGCACTGAGTTTTTAATGTGACATATTCTGAATGATACTTGGTAGGGATAATGCAAAATTAAAGTATTCATTAAATTCTAGTTTAAATTTATTTTTAGGCTTTTTTAGGGAATAATGAACTAATTTAGAGCACACTTTCTTATAGGTAGAATATCAAAATTTCATAAAATGAGTACTTTGCTTAAATAAGTGAGTATATAGATGACAGACAAATTCTTTGTAATCCTCCACCTGTATGTGTAGGTTGTTTTTGTAGACATGACAAGATGAAATTTGAAGGTGGTTTGGACTCAGCCTCCTAGATAGTTTTGTAGTTAGGATTATTTTGGAGGTCTAGATGTCAAATTGTTGTTTTACAGTTAAAGAAATTGAACCTTGATATCTTTACTTACACAATTTCATTGAAGATAACATCTATAGAAGACGAGCAAGGTCTAATAAATCTATTGTAAGAGGATTTGCCTTATGTTTGAAACAAAATCAAATACATATACAACATGCATGTGCATGCTCTGAAGTTGGCGGAAGAGGCTGAGGCTCTAGAATAGCATTTTCTTATTGAAATATAATATAAACCACATATGTGATTCTAATTTTCTAGAAATTACCCTAACAAAGATAAGAAGAAACATCTTGATTCAGACTAGCCACATTCCAAGTGCTCAATGGCTATCTGTGGCTAGTGACCACCATTGGCAGTCCTAGAATGTCAGGGTAGACTTAAATTAATAATAAAATAGCATGGCAAACTCATTAATCTGCACCCCTAAGTATGCAGAGTAGATCTCTGGAGAGGTGACAGGGTACCCCTGAAATAGGAAATGGTGCTTTCTGTGATTTTCTTTATTATGTTAAGCAGCTCAGTTCTGGCTTTAAGTTGAATGTAATGCTACAGCATTTATTAAACAGACAGATACATATACCAGAGGTTGAAACTATCTAATTCCTTCTACAGTATAACATTTCTGTCTCAATATGGAATTTCACCATAAAGTCAGATATTGAATAGAAATGAGGAACATTCATCAAAGCTCAAATTGTACAAAGAGAGTAGGAGGAGAAAGAAAACAAGTCTATAGCATTTTCTTTTGTCACATTTCAATATCAATTTCATATTAAAAACAATTCATAGGAGAACAGACATAATGCTTTTCATAATGACCTGTTCATTAGGATGATGCTTATCAACTTTAAATAGTGACATGCTTTGCAGTCTCTCATCACAGCCATTAGCCAGAGGAGAGTCCATGCATTCTCAAGGATAGGGAAACATAGCAATTTGTGGATAATTTCCTGACGTGCTTAAGGACATCACTTACCAGGATCATCTTTGAATATTGAATTTACAGAGAATGAAACTTCATTATTGTAGACCTAGATAATTTTTAATTTATAATACTTTATAGAATTTGAATTAACAAGAGGCAGCCTGAAATATCATCAACATAAGAGGTTTTGAATCTGCCAACCTTCGAATCAAATCCTAACCCCGGCACATGTTGAATGATCTTGGGCAAAGTCACTTAACTTCTGAGTTTGTTTTCTTTTCTAAGGAATATGGAAAAAAATAACAGAAACCTCATAATGGACATTATTACCCCTGTCTTTTCTAGGCTGGCTACTCTTCAATCCATACAGCACACATTCAGAGGCTCCATGTGGGCAGGTTGACACACTGGGGAAGGTCATAGCTTCTAGAGCTAAATTGTTTAATTAGAAGCTGTCTATAACAAAATGCATGAAAATAGGAAATTTATAAAAGGAAAGAAGCTTACTTGGACCTATTATTCTGCAGGTTGGAAAGTTGAAGAACATGGTGCTAGAGTTAGTTTTACTAATGGTAAGGGCCTGGTGCGGCTTCAACTCATGGCAGAAAGTAGAAGGGAAAGCAGACATTTGTGAAAGAGGGGCAGCTTCACTTTGTGACAACCTAGTCCTGAGAGAGTAAGAACTTACTAGGAGAGAAAGGCCTTAATTCCTCTTACTCACCTAATAACCACTTTAAGATCCCACCATCTGTCAATCCTGTTATACTGGGGTCAGATTTCAACATTGTTTGCAGAGGAAGTCAAACCATATTCAAACCTTAGCAGAAACTTCTACTACTTAGCTAGCTATTCCATCTTGTGCTAGTCATTTAACCCCACTTTTACATCTGACGATAATAATTGTATCTAACTCCATGGGTTGTTTAGGTGTTAAACTAAATAAGTGCTTAGGACACTGCCTGGCATACAAATTTTTGTCTTTAGGTGTCTATCTACCTGTGACTCTGTGATTAAGGTCCTTTCTGTATCCCACCCCACCTTACTTCCAGGTTGGGTTTTGCCCTTCCTAGCACAATACAAAGCCTTTCCTGATCTGATTACCACCTATCTCTCTACATAGAAAACCTGCTCTTTAGTCAAAGTAAACTACTTAAAGTTTTCCAAGTCTTCCCCGCTGTGGAGTAGCTTAATGGTTAAGTGGACAGGTTTTTGAGTCCCTCTGCTTGGGTTTAAAGGTGGGCTCTGGCACTTGGCAGTTGCGTGATCTTGGAAATTACTTAAGCTTCTCTGCACCTGGTTTTCTATAGGTTGTGGAAATGAAATGCAGATTAAAGTGTTTAGCACAGTGCTTATGCTGAGTAGATTCTTAGGTGTCCTTAAACGTCCTCAGTTTGAATGAAATAGCTGTCATTTTCACTTGGCTTTTGCAAGTCCTTCAAAGTGCAGCTCAGTTTTTACCTCCCTCAAGCAATCTACATCACCCCTACTCTGTCTCCTGCACATCACTTTGTCTTGGTATTTATCACACTGCATTGTAATTGTTGATTTGCTTAATCTATCTTCCCTACTGGCTTCGAAAAACATTGGCAACATGTGCTTGTCATCTTGTGTATTTAAAGCTTAAAGCATAGGGTTTATTTAATAATATTTCGTTGAAGAAAATTAGCAATAAGGTAGTTGTGAAAGTTCAGTGAAGTACGTTGTATCTCCTAGTTGGCCCATGGTAAGAACTCAGTAACACTAATCTTCTTTCTCTCAAAATTCACTATTAGTTATCTGTGTCATTTAGGAAAGAGTTTAAAGCTTTATTGAGAACATTGTGTCAATAATTAAGAATTCTACTCATGAGTAGTCTATATTTGGTCTCTATTTGGATGTGTCTACAGATACCAGAAGAATGAATATAATGGCTTAGTCTACTAGATTAAAATTATTCCATTTAATATAAAGTGAAAAATTTTAATTGAAAGAATGATGAAGCAATAAAATATAATAAAGAAGATATGGCTATTTGCCTGTAAGCTCACCCATATGAAAATAATTACACCTGGCATGTACTAAGCATATGTAAGTTAGGTATTGTGCACAGAACTTTGCATCAGGTACCCATTTAAGCCATACAGTTTCTCTTATGAAGACTGAAGAATTGCCTCCAATTTATTATATAGGAGCAAGCTGAGGCTTACAAGGAATGATTGAGGCAATCAGCTATGAAGTCTATGCCAGGGAGGAGGTTAAATGAGGAGAAAGAGTTTCATGCAATTATTGGAGTAGTGTGTGGCCACTACTTGGAGAACATCAAGAACATAGGTCATGTGGTAAAAAAAAAATACCCCTCTCTTGATAGAGTGACAAGGAATGTAGACTTTTGGGGGGAACAAACAAGAACCTGATTTTTACTAGCTTATGGTGGAAGCAATCTCTGAGGGAGCAAAGGATTTCAAACAATTTGTTTCCCAATGATGAAGTTCTAAGTGATGGCTAAATTTACTGGAGGAAACAGAGCAGGAAAAGAAAGAAAGTACAGGATCTGACTTTAAGTTTTAAACCACAATGGATGTAAGGAAGGATTGCATTTTTTTTTTGATGTTCAGAGATTAAAATGTCTGGTTGGATTAGTCTGAACCTTCAAATGGTGGTTCCTAAAATAGGGGTCTGATAGCTACAGATACTGGATTATAGACAGTACATAGTAGTACTGTGTAAAAATTAGGATAGAACAGAGAATAGGACATCTGCTATTGTTTTCCCACCCATAATTCTTTTATCCTAGTGATAATCATCCATTATTTTTCTTCTGGGAGCTATTACTTTGCCTCTCAGACCATATGGCTCCAGCACTCCATGGACCCCATAACAGTAAGAAAATAACAGCCGTGTATTCTCCTGGCCACAAAGATTGGTCCAGGATTTGACTTGATACCTAAGCAAATTAAATTTATTTTTCCTGATAATGTTGGATGAGAAGTCTCATTTTTCTATTTTGGAAGGGTATCTGAAAGAATATGACTAGAGCTTGTTCCCATTTTATGGCCAAATGGGAAGGCTATCTGAGGAAGAAGCCAACAATGAGAACTGCATGTTGGAGATCAAGTTGAACTAGATCCTGATAATATTTTTGGAGTTTATAAATCCTGCTCTGCCTGAAGTCAGGACCCCCCACTAGTTTGTCTAAATCCTGTTTAATCTGTTTCTGTCATTCTCTAAAATAGTACTAACTTTTGGTATAGTAACTCACTTATTTATGAAGAAAAGCAGTGAAAAAAATCCTTGACATTTAAATGAGAATTTTTTTGTATTTTTTATGAGGATGAAATATATTTGGCATAAAGTTCATACAAATCAGAGGGTCAACGTTCTTTTTATTAGGTCAAAGGGAAGACAATGATTTAGATAGAAGAATAATTAGAGCATTTGACTACAAACTATATATTTTGTTTCTCAGGCATGGATAAATTATGATCAATCTCAACAGAAAAATTTCTGAATCAACACTTTTTATTATTTATTAGAAAGGTATTTATTATACCAATGCCTATGTGGGAGTTTTGTAGACATTTTCCTCCTCTTCGTTGTATTATGCAGTCTTTCATTTCAGGGCTATCAAATACCCATGATTTGCTTCATTAATGCTATCCTCAAACCTACAGGACTCTTCCTTGCTCCTGGCTACTGGAACTAAAATATCATTTTACCCCTTCTTTACAGTGGTCCTGTTTTATTTCTTATCAGCTGTCAGCTGGATTTGAAGTCCCATAGCCTAATCACCTAGAAAGGCAGAAAGTTGTCATATTTTGTCTCTGGCTGATAGGAATTAGAACATGAACAAACCCTAAGGAGTTACCCTGGGGTGAGATTAAGCCAATGACATTAATTCAGATAATTCCACAAATTGTATTGCCTTGAGCAAAACATTCTATCCTTTGACGTTGCAGATAATAAACATTGGGGTTAAGAGCAAAAACAGTGACTCCTAACACTATTTTTTTAATTTGTATTTTTTTAGTTGTCCATGGATATTTTATTTTATTTATTTATTAATATGTGGTACTGAGGATTGAACCCAGGGAAGAGGACTTTGAAGTCAGAAATACTCATTGAACTGAGCAGACTTAGGGCTTTAAGAAGATCTGTCTGTGGATAGTTGGTTTCCTAATATCAGAATGAAGTTCCTGAATAAATTCAAGAATAAAGTAGCAAGGAAGAGAATAAGAGTAGCGTTCGGGAGAAAACAGGGCAGTGTTTATTGAATACATACAGATAGACACAGAAATAATGAATGTACACACAGTGTTTGAAAAATGTAAAGCTCTATCACAGATGTTTACACATACAGTTCCGTTTAATTCTTTTCTTCTTCTTTTTTGTGTGGTGCTGAGGATTGGACCCATGGCCTTGTGCTTGTGAGGCAAGCACTCTACCAACTGAGCTAAATCCCCAGCCCCCAATTAATTCTTTTAAAAATATTTCATTTGTAGATGGACACAATACCTTTATTGTTTATTTATATATTTTTATGTGGTGCTGAGAATCAAATCCAGTGCCTTACATGCGCTAGGTAAGCAGTCTACCACTAAATTACAACCCCAGCCCAGTTACATTTAATTCTTATTAAATCCCCCCAAAACATGCATAGTTCTTATGAAAAGATGAGGTAACCATGGGTTAGTAGCCACCTATAATCACACATTTCATAAATGGCAGAGTCAAGATTTCAACCCAGGTCTGTCTGACTTCAAAGTTGATTGACTTTTTAGTGATAAGCAAGATACCTACAACCACAAACTGAATTTCTTTCAAATCTGATGCAACTGGAAGGTATTTCCATCTAAAAACTTTAGGGCATGCTATGACTTTTAGGGCAATAGATTGAAACTCAAAATCAGTATGGTATATGTTGATATCCTTTACTAAATTTAGTTAAAAGCAATCAATTCCTTCTTCTGGAATAAATTTGCAATGGCAGATAAATTAGAGAAGGTGCTAAAATAGACCTTTATATTCCTTGAGCAAGCAAGCAATATTTGAGGTTCTGTTTTTGCTTATGTGTTCAGTCTTTTAACACATAAATCAAAAGGAGGAAAGCATTCTAAAGCCAGAAGGCAGGAAGAACGACACAAAGGGCTTGACAACTACTTGTGTTAGTCATCTGTTTGTTACTGTAACAAAATACCTGAGATAATAACTGTATAAAGAGAAAAGTCATATTAGGGCTCATGTTTTGGAGGTTTCAATCCATATTCTATTTGCCTTGGGATTGTAGTAAGGTAGCACCTCAGGGCAGGACAATGGGATGAAACCAAACCACTTACATTAAGAGTCAGGAATCAAAAGAGAGGCAGGGAAAAGAATATCATATCCCTTTTCAGGGCATGTTCCCAGTGACTTAAGGACCCCCCCCCTCGCCTTGGGTCCTACCTCCCAATGGTGCCATGCTGGGGAGACATTTTTAACACCTGGACCTTTGGGGAGCATTCAGATTATAGTAATGTTAGACTCCAAGCACTCTGATGGTAGCCATCAATTACTTAAAAATGTTTTGGCACTTTATGTCCACTCTGCACCTTTCTCTAGATCAGTTACTTCACAACTGAGTGATTCTTGATCTTGGAGTGTGTAACTGATAGCAGGTGAAGTAGTCTAGACTTTTCTTAAAAGTATTTACATTTAAGTACATTTACACCATTTAAAACAAATGAAATATTTCTGTGGATAAGGATTTATCTAGAAATGGTATGAAACACCTCATTCAAAAAAAACCAAGGTGTTTTAGAGCTAAATGTACCCTTGGGGATCACCTCTTCTACGTATAGGTTGGGATACCCTGAGAAGGGGACTCGACCATTACCACTTAACAACAGAATTAAGCTTAGAATCTAAGAGTCTATTTTTTTGTGTGTAAATCTTTTTATTACCTCATGATGTTTTCCTGCTTTTTTCACAAGTGTTTCTGTCTGTATACACTACTATATATATTCATACTATAGTGATGGAGTGGTGACCGTGATGTACTTAGCAATTTTCCTGTTTTCAAAGTAATTTTCACTGTGTTATTTTTCCAGTATTTCTCAGAATAACCTTTTGGGCAGATATTATCATAACCCTGTTTTATAGATAATGAAACTAGGATTAAAGAGGCAAGAAACACAAGATCAAGGTCACACAACAAAGGCATACTAGAGTGCAGATTCAAAAAGCAGATGCTTTAGAAACAGAATATCATCTTCTTCCAACGGATGGATCATAAATGCAACCATGTCATGTATTATCCACTCGTGACACTTTTGAGGGTGAAAGAGGGAGATACTAATAATTTCACTGGCTAAATTGGGGTAGAACATGTGGTCCAACAATATGCCAGATGTTTAAAAACAGGGATGTAATGGGAAAACAAACAAAAGCATAGCTTCTGTTACTGAAGGAATTTATGATTTCAAATCGTAATTATGAGGGATGTAGATAAGCAAATAGAGGCAAATGCAGTGGGGTGGGGAGAATGCCAGTGTTCTGGGTGATGTCAGGGAGGGACCTTAGCCTATGTCTTAATTTAGGGATAGAAGTAGAAGGTTTGAGGGCTGGGGATGTGGCTCAAGCGGTAGCGCGCTCGCCTGGCATGCGCGAGGTGCTGGGTTCGATCCTCAGCACCACATATAAATAAAATAAACATGTTGTGTCCACTAAAAACTGAAAAATAAATATTAAAAATATTCTCTCTTTCTCTCTCTCTCTCTCTCTCTCTCTCTCTCTCTCTCTCTCTCTCCTCTCTATCTTTAAAAAAAAAGTAGAAGGATTGAACATGTTATTTGTAAACTGATGATTGAAAGTCAATAGTCATTAGAAAGATAAATAATCAGATATTTGAAGAGGGAGGTGTGAGGAAAAGAGAAAGACAGTTATGTAGAAGGAACATTGTAGACCAGTTGCAGGAAGAACACAGCATGCATGTTTCCCGCCCACATGCTTGGCCATTCAGCTATCAAAATTGCTGAAGAAACATGAGCCACTCATCTATACTGAACATTTTTTTTTTAAATAGCATCAGGCAATGTAAATAGTAAATGTCTCTTTGTGAAGTCAGGATATGTTAAGTACAAGACTAATTGCAAAACTAAATGGAACATCCATAATGGTACCTGGAAAAAATATAATGATGGAGAAAAGTCATTTCCTTTCCACCAAAGAAATTACATTATGGAAATTATGCCATCAGAATGAATTAATAGATGACTTTAAAAACTCAATGCCCAGCAAACAAGGGCATACATTAAGTATTATGAGTATGGTTAACATTAAAGTTACGTTTGCTCAGTTTATGAAAGGAAGGGCTGTATGGAGGGAAGATGGTAGGTACAGGGAGCTTTAAAAATGGACATCAGGAGAACATGCACATGCCTAAAGGAGCCAAAGAATCTGAGGTCTATTTAATCACCTGGAGATCCTTTGCCCACAAGCCCATCCCCACCAGCCAGCCACGCTTTTCTTCATTGTTAACTCCATATCTGTAAAGGGGGCAGATATGCTGTTGATCATTGATGAAAAGACCAACAACCTGAACCACACTGTCTGGTTGGTGAGCTTCTCCTTTGTCATTAAGTAGAGTTTTGCCATCCCTTCTTTTCACAGTACATTTCACAGCCATTTCTGAAAGAGCCCAGCTGTGCTGAAATGGCCACTGGGGGGATACAGTGTGGAGCTCAGGGACATCTGAGAGCAGCTGAGCAAGCCCCACTGCCTTCAAATGCTCATTGAATTGTTTTCCAGAAGCACATTCTTTCCCCTTTCTCTGACATGGAGGGGAGCAGAGGGAATAGTAATGATCTGAGATGACAGACATGCTGGATGAGGATGAGCTCATTTGCAAGGGGAATGATGTCTCCACGCTGGGAATGCGGGGACTGAGTGCTTCCTGGGCCATCCCCAAACCTTTAATGGAGCTGGTGTGAGCATGCTGTTTAACATTGAGGCGGCTGGTCTTGGAAGGACAGTATAGAGTGCCCCTGTCCTCGCCACTGAGGCTAGCAGGGGTTATAGCCATCTTGCCACCTGTCCACAGAAGCTGAATTTTAATGCTGACACTTCAGCTTGCTTAAGTTTTTTGATAACCTGTGCCATTCTGATTTTCTGTTTCCCAGGAAAGTAATTGCCTTGTTCTTTTAGTGTTTGAAACACAGAGAAACTATCCTTAGGAAATACCCCCAGGATATATTGTAAGGCAAATAGGCTTTCTTGCTTGGATCATCTACTATGGAGCTAACAACTGAACTCCAAGTTTCTTAGCAAAGTATCCTTTCTGAACTAGCTTTGGAGGGAGAATTGGAATGCAGTTTAACAAGATTGCATCCTGGCAAACATCTGGGGATGGGGGAGAACAACTTCAGTTGAACTGGGAAACTGGAAATGAAGACGTGCTGTTAAAGAACCTGCTTCTCATACATTTGTGTAGTGATCAAACTGAGTCTCCTCTCCCCTCTCATTTCTTGAAAACAACCTGGGAATTGTGTTTGCCATTTGCAGATTATATGGCTTCTACTTATATATTTGTTCGCAAAAACATGCTAAAATATAAAACGTAGCTAATTCCTTCTAAAATGGTCTTTTGAGTGTGGGTGTACCTGTCCAGATTCAGTTTTCACTTTGATTTCTAATGGGGAATATCCTGTGCTCTCTCTACTTTCAGTTTTTGTTCTCATTAGTGTTTCTATGTGAGATTTTCTCTACTTTTGAAGATAATCTCTGTTAAAGAATCAATTCAAGCTTCACCGTGTGTGTGTGTGTGTGTGTGTGTGTGTGTGTGTGTGTGTATGTGGTGCTGGGAATTGAACCCAGGGCCTTGTACATATGAGGCAAGCACTCCACCAATTAAGCTATCCCTCCCGTTCCTAAGCTTTACCTTCTTGCTGTGGACTTTGGTAACTCTGTTAGCTTTCAAACATGCTGCTTCCTCTCTGTTCCCCTTGCAAGCAGCTTATACCTCTGTACCAACACTTGAGTTTTTATCACATCTTCTCTTTATATAGCTGTCTCCCCTACCAGGCTGTGATTCCCTTAAAAGACGGGGCTAATGTCTTTCCTATCTTCATTGCCTGGCACAGTGTCTGGTACATAAAGAGAACTTAGTAAATGAATGTCCAATAGTACTATTCATGTTTATGTCTTTTATTTTTTCCAAGCTCCCCTACTTCATATCCACATGATGTGTAATTTTTACCTCTACTGAACAATCTTTATATAATTATATATAAGCTCTTGCTGTGAACCAAAGATAGATATACAGATTGGTGTGATTTCACTTGAGCATATAAATGCTACATTTAGTGGATTTATTTCCACACTGTGTATTTAATAGTCAGAATCGAAGAGGTGCTGATCTGAGTTTAAAACTAGGTAAGAGACAAATCCCACTAGGTTGCCGTTGGTAACAGCAATTAAGATCTGGAAGGCTGATTTGCTACTGGCTCTACTAATATTGACACCTTTTTAAGGACAATGAAACTCTTCACTGTGGCCTCAAGTTACAAGTAGCTTAAAGCTACCACCAGGCTTTTACTTCTTGGTCATCCTAAAATATGTAGCAGGTTGGCAGTCTGACTCCCTGGAGTTAAGTGTGCTCATGTTATCAAATTATCAGTGACCTGAAATTGCTCACTTGTTAGGCCCTGGAACTGGCCACCATCACAGTGGGATTTGCTCTCATCCATGGCTACTTTTCCTAAAGGCTCTTGCTCCAGGTTATGTGTGCAAACTTAGAGGCCAGCATCTGGTATGCTAGTGTAGCAGAATGATTTGGAGTACAGGAGTATCTGAGTTTAGGTTCCTGCATAGCAGAATTTGAGAAAAGGATTTTCGTGTATATTTATTTGGAAGGTAAGCACAGGAACTATGGGTAGGGAAATGGGGAAGTGAGACTGGAAGGGCAAGATGGTCAGTGTTGGATGCTTTATTTAAGTGATGTTCCAGTATGGCCCTAAGACACAATAAATGAGCAGTTTTAAAGTGAGATGTGAGACCACTGAGTGGCACTTGTAAATAAGTATGCTAGAGGTAGTTTCATGATCTTGAATTCCTTTCCCACTTCAAGCAAATTAAGAAACTTCTAGGGAGTCTAGTCAGGATTTTATGAGGAAGATTTATCTGAATAAATCTGTCCAGTGGGTCTCACCTCTTCCCTTCCCAAAGTGGCCACATCCTCCCTCTTACCAGGCCTGGGAGTTCTTCAAGCAGATCATTTGGAGAGCCTCTGAAATTTGGTGATACAACCAGGAGTCTTGAGGAAACATAATGTAGGGGACAGACAAGGTGGTGAAGTGCTCTGGGCAGGAGGTAAAGGTGTGATGCTATAGTGGTTGGAAGTAAATGCACACTCTGAATAGCTGTCAGAGGAGGGGTGATTGCTTCTCCATGGCCAGTAAGCTGGACTGGAGCCATTTTATGTTTTACCAAGGATGTTGCCTGGAGGGTTGATGGGACATGAGAATGTAAGTGGACTGAAAGAGAAGCAGGAGTTGAGGACAGTGACCACCTAAGGAGGGACATTACCTATATCAGGGTGGTGGGTGGAGGAGAGGGTCCAACAGAATCTACTACCATGCGTCTTCCACCAGAGCATCCTACTGGACAATTTTCTCTCATGTGGGAAAGGGTCAGCCTTTTGCTTAGTCCATCCCTTCAATGGATTGGATAAAGCCCACCACATCATGGAGGGTAATCTGCTTTACTTAGTCTACTGATTCAACTGTTCATCTCCTCGAAAAATATACTTACAAAAACACCGAGAATGTTTGCCCAAATATCTGAGTACCCCATGGCCCAGTGGAGATGACACATAAACTAACCACCAAAATCATACTTTTGTTAATTAATTAATTAATTAATACCTCATGGGTTGTGAATAAATTAAATGAGGAAGTTTATGAAACATGAGTAGAACCAACGTTCCTTTCCTTTCTTCATCCTTCCTTTCTTCTTTCTTTCCTCCCTACATTCATCTCTCCCTTTCTCTACCAATTTTTCCCACTTCCAATGCAAGAACATTAAATGCACAAATGTTACTCACTGCAAGCTGAGTTTTTTTTTTTTTTTTTTGCTTGATAGACTACTAAGTCCTATAGTTGAGTTAGATGTTGCAAATGAAGAATTGGCATTTCTCCCGTTGAGATGTACGAAAGTAAAATGCTCTTCTTAATGTTCATATACACAGACTGACACATTGCTTATCTCCATATGCTTTATGTAGGTTCAGAGCTGACATACAACCTTTCAAAGCATTTTTACCAAGTAGTAACTAAGTAGTCCGCAGGTATTAGAAAACACTAACATTAAATTAGTGACTGGAATCAATTTCAGCAAACCTGGCACATTGTATTTGCATCTGAAAATACTTGCTTAGCCTTATCACATAATATTCTCTCTGACACTCACAACTTGATGAGCACTATAAACAATTTTTCAAATGAACTATGCCATTATTGTGTTCGTTTCATGTTGGCTCATTGTGGACATGTTAACAAGGTAATAGGCAATTGATAGGATTTTGCTGGTAATTGTATTTGACAGGCAGTATTTCAGGATGCCTCAGGAAACAGAAAGATTACTGTTCATATGACTACTTCAGTAAGATGAGAATGTCTTCATTAGATTTTCCTTTGCACAGCCAGAGGAGCACAGGATGGCATGATTGGTAATGTAGAGACTTAGGCATGGCTCATTAGTAGCTTTCAGCATCCTGGTATATATTATTTTTAATAATCTCTGATATGCTGGGACAAAACCATAGAGTTTTCATCTTTAATCAATCACTTTTGTGTGTACATTTTCCTCCTTTGACATCCCATACCAAACTGCAGTCCAGTCAAGGAAAGCAATTCAAGATGCTGGAGAATCACCTGTTTTCCAGATGGTAACCCAGTCACTGAAAAGAGTCTTCATTTCCCCAAGGGAAAATGATATTTTGTCTTGAGAGATATTGAAGAGCCTGTCCCTGTTTTCTTGAAATACTTTAGGTGAATGAGTTTTAATTCATACTTATATGAGTTCCAAAAATATTAAAAAATTAGTCAGCATTTGCAAAATATGAAGACAGATCTTAAAATAATTTCTTCTTGGTAAGAGGAGTATTATAAATGGAAATTAATTCATTTCCCCCTTGAAGACACATTAATGCTTTCCATCAATTCTCAAATTGTTAAGTGGAGACAGATTAGAATATTAAGGGCTGGAAATGTTCTTTAAGTGGAAGCAGTATTAAAGAATCCTCTACATTTTCTTGAATAGACATTCAATAAGTGTTCAAGAAAAAAACTGTATTTTTATCAGAGGGTCACTTAATAAATCATTACTATTCAGAATGTTGGTATGGCTATTCCCAAAATATTTTTTTATTTATTCTAATTAGCTATACATGATAGTAGAATGACTTTTGACACATCAAACATAAATGGAGTGTAACTTCTCATTTTTCTGGTTGTATATGTAGAATTACATCTGTCTTGTAATCATATATGCACATAGGGTAATAATGTCTGATTCATTCTATTATCCTTTGTACTCCCATACACCTTCCCCTCCCTCCACTCCCCTTTGTCTAATCCAAAATACCTCTATTGGAGCCTAGCCCCACCCCCATTGTGAATTAGCATCCACATATCAGAGAAAACATTCAGCCTTTAGTTCTTTGGGACTGACTTATTTTACTTTGCATGATACTCTCCAGCTCCATCCATTTACCTGCAAATGCCATAATTCCATTCTTCTTTAAGGCTGAGTCATATTCCATTGTGTATATATGCCAAATTTTATTTATTGACTCACTTATTGAAGGACATCTAGGTTGGTTCCATAGTTTGGCTATTGTGAATTGAGCTGCTGTAAACATTGATGTGGCTGCATCACTGTAGTATGCTGATTCTAAAATCTTTGGGTATGAACTTAGGAATGGGATAACTGGGTCAAATGGTGGTTCCATTCCAAATTTTCTGAGGATCTCCATACTACTTCCCATAATGGTTGCACCAGCAATGTATGAGTGTATCTTTTCCCACACATCCTTGCTAACATTTATTGTTGCTTGTATTCTTGATAATTGCCATTCTGACTAGAGGGAAATGAAATCTTAGAGTAGTTTTGATTTGCATTTCTCTAATTGCCAAAAATTTGAACATTTTTTTCATATATTTGTTGATTTATTATATTCCTTCATCCGTGAAGGTCTGTTCAGTTCATTAGCCCATTTATTGATTGGGTTACTTGGTTTTTGGGTGATTGGGTTATTTGTTTTTTGAGTTCTTTTTATATCCTAGGGATTAATGCTCTATCATAGATGCACATGGTAAAAATTTTCTCTTATTCTGTAGGCTCTCTTCATATTATTGATTGTTTCCTTTGCTGTGAAGAAGCTTTTTAGTTTGATTCCATCCCATTAATTAATTCTTGATTTTACTTCTTGCAACTTAGGAGTATTGTTAAGAAAGTTCATTCCTAAGCCAACATGGTGAAGATTTGGGACTACTTTTCTTCTATTAGGTGCAAGGTCTGTGTTCTAGTGCCAAAGTCCTTCATTCACTTTGAATTGAATTTTGTGAAGGGTAAGGGAAACAATTTTAATTTCATTTTGCTATGTATAGATTTCCAGTTTTTCCCAGCACCATTTGTTGAAGATCTGCCGCAGGCCGGCTGCAGCAAAATAACCGGGGGGTGACGAACAACTTGTGTACATTGATATAGCAGCAGAGGGAGCCGTTCATTGTAGGACAACAGAGGTATTTATACATTCCACACAGCTTATCTTAATTAACATAAACTAGATACAGCAGTCAACCAATAAGAAATCTCCACACTTAATGGCTCGCTGGCGCCACCTCACAAACCACTCCCCCTGGCAAAATACCAGGCGCCATCCTGATTTGTTTACAGACTCTAACAAAGATCCTGTCTTTACTTCAATGTTTGTATTTGATGCCTTTATCTTGTGTGAGATAATTGTATTTATGTGAGTCTGTCTCTGTGCCTTCTATTCTGTACTCTGGGTCTACAGTTTTTGTGGAAATACCATGCTGTTTCTCTTACTGTGGCTCTGTAATACAATTTGAAGTCTGGTATTGTGGTGGCTTCGGCTTCACTTTTCTTGCTAAGGATTACTTTGGCTATTCTGTGTCTCTTATTTTTCCAATGAACTTTATGATTTATTTTTCTATTAATATGAAGAATGTCACTGGAGTTTTAATAAGAATTGCATCAATTCTGTGTAACACTTTAAGTGGTAAGGCCATTTTAACCATATTAATTCTGCCTGTCTAAGAGCATGGGGGATCTTTCCATCTTCTAAAGTCTACTTCAGTTTTTTTTTCTTTAGTATTATGTAGTTTTTATTATAGAGGTCTTTCACCTCTTTTGTTAAATTGATTCCCCATTTTTTTGAGGCTATTGTGAATGGGATAGTTTTCCTATTTTCTCTTTCAGTGCTCATCACTAATGTATAAGAATGCATTTGATGGGGCTGGTGATATAGCTCAATTGGTAGAGTGCTTGCCTTGCATGTGTAAGGACCTGGGTTCAATCCCAGCACCAAAAAAAAAAAAAAAAAAAAAAAAAGAAGAAAAGAATGCATTTGATTTATGGATGTTAATTTTATATTCTGCTAGTATGCTGAATTTATTTATTAGTTGTAGAAGTTTTCTGGTGGATTTTTTTTGTTCTTCTTAATATAGAATTATGTAGTGGACAAATGGTGATAGTTTGAGGTCTTCTTTTTCTGTATGTATCCCTTTAAATTTTGTTCTGTATAATTGCTCTGGCTACAATTTCAAGGATGATGTTGAATAAAAGTGGTGAAATAGGGAATCCTTATCTTATTTCAGTTCTTAGAGAGAATGCTTTTAATTTTTTCTCCATTTAGAATTATGTTGGCCTTGGATTTAGCATAAATAACTTTTACAATGTTGAGGTATGTTCCCATTATCCCTAGTTTTTCTAGTGTTTTGAACATGAAGAGGAGCTGTATTTTGTCAAATGCTTTTTCTACATATATGGAGATAATCATGATTCTTGTCTTTAAGTCTGTTGATGTGATGTGTTTTGTTTATTAATTTCTGTATGTTTAGCCAACCTTGCATCCCTGGAATGAAGCCCACTTGGTTGTGGTGCGCTATCTATTTAATAAGTTTTTGTATGTGATTTGCCAGAATTTTATTGAGAATTTTTGCATCTATGTTCATCAGAGATATTGGTCCGAAGTTTTCCTTCCTTATTGTGTCTTTGTCTGGTTTTAGTATAGGGGTGATACTAGCTTCATAGAATGAGTTTGGAAGGGTTCCTTCCTTTTCTGTTGCATGGAATAATTTAAGGAGGGTTGGTGTTAATTCTTCTTTGAAGGTCTTATAAAACTATGCTGAGAATCTGTTGAAGTATTCAGGATTTTCTATTTTATTGGATCATAAATTTTCAAAATAGTTTCCAATTAACTTCTGTATTTTAATAGTGGCTGCCATGCTATTTCCTTTTTTTAATCACAAATTTTAGTAATTTGAGTTTTCTTTCTCTTATTCTTCATTGGTGTGGCTAATGGTTTATAAATTTTATTTATTTTTTCAAAAAACCAACTTTTTGTATTGTTAATTTTTAAAATTATATCTTGCTTCAATTTCATTGATTTCAGTTCTGATTTTAGTTTTTTCCTGTCTTCTACTGCTTTGGGTAGAAGACAGGAAAATTATTCTTTTTCTAGGGCTTTGAGATGTGATTTTTGGTCATTTATTCATTGACTCTATTCTTTTAATGAATGAGCTCAATGCAGTGAACTTTCATCATAACACTGCCTTCATAGTGTCTCAAGAGATTTGGATAAGTAGTATCACTATTTTCATTTATCTCTAAGTATTTTTATATTTCATTCCTGATTTCTTCTGCTATCCATTTGTCATTCATTAGCATTTTATTTAGTCTCCAGCAGTTACAGTAGCTTCTATTTTTATTCTATATTAGATTTCTAATTTCTTTCCATTATGATCTGATAGAATGCATAGTATTATCTCTTTTTTTTGTATTTAGTAAGAGTTGCTTTGTGTCATAAGATACGGTCTATTTTAGAGAAGGATCCTGTGCTACTGAGAAGAAAGTGCATTCACTCATGGATGGATGGAATATTCTGTATATGACTGTTAAGTCTAAATTATTGAGTGTATTATTGAGTTCTATAATTTCTTTGTTTAGTTTTTGTTTGCAAGATCTATTAATCTATTAAGTAGTGAGAGAGGTGTATTAAAGTCATACAGTATTATTGTGTTGTGGTCTATTTGATTCTTAAAATTGAGAAGGGTTTTTTTTTTTTTTGATGTACATAGATGCTCCATTGTTTGGGGCATAACTATTTATGATTGTTATGTCTTGATGATGTAGAATTCCCTCAAGCAATATGAAATGTCCTCCTTTGTTCCTTCTGATTAACTTTAGCTTGAAGTTCACTTTATGTGATATGAGGATAGAAATTCCTGCTTGTTTATGCAATCCATGTGAGTGACATTTTTTTTCCCAACCTTTCACCTTCAGTCCATGGATGTCTTTGCCTATAAGGTAAGGCTATTGGAAACAGCATATTGTTGAGTCTTGTTTTTAATCCAGTATGCTAGTCTATGTCTTTTGATTAACAAGTTTAGGCCATTAATGTTAAAGGTTATTATTGAGACATGATTTGTATTCTCAGTCCTTTTGGTTTATTTCTAGCTTTTAATTTGAATCAGTTTCTCCTTTTATTGACTATTCCTTTAGTGTAATTCCTCCCTTTGCTGGTTTTCACTTAAAAAAAATTTCATATTCATGGAATAGTTTGTTGAGAATGTTCTGTAGTAAAGGCTTTGTAATTGTGAATTCTTTTAACTTTATTTTATTTTATTTTTTACCATGGAGGTGTTTTTATTGCATCTTCCAATATGAAGCTTAATTTTGCTTGATATAGAATTCTTGGTTGGCATCCATTTTATTTCAGGGCTTGGTATATGTTATTCCAGGACTTCCTATCTTTGAGGGTCAGGGTTGAGAAATCAGCTAAGATCCGAATTGGTTACCCCGTATACATAATCTGATATTTTTCTCTCACAGTCTTTAAAGTTCTATCCTTACTCTGGGTATTAGGCATTTTCAATACAATGTACCTTGGTGTTGGTCTGTTGTAACTTTGGACATTTTGGGTCCTATAGTATTTGATTTTCCATTTCATTCATTAGGTTTGGGAAATTTTATGATATTATTTCATTGAAAAGATTGTGCCTTCTTTTGTTTTGTATCTCTGCTCCTTCATCTGTCCTGATAAATCTTAAATTTGATCTTTTTTACCCCATAATTCTTGGAAGTTCTATTCATGTTTCTTACCATCTTCTCTGTGTGGTCAACTTTATTTTCAAGACTATATATTTTGTCTTCATTGCCTGAAGTTCTGTCTTCCAAGTGGTTTAGTCTGTTGGTGATGCTTTCCATTGAGTTTTTAATTTGGTTTATTGATTTCCTCATTTCAAGGATTTCTGCTTGATTTCTTTCAGAATCTCTATCTCTTTATTGAAGAGGTCTTTTACCTCCTGAAACTTACCTCTGATTTTACTCCTTACATTGTCCTGTACGCCATGGATCAATTTAACTGTGTACATTCTAAACTCCTTCTCTGACATTTCTTTTACCATGTTGTCAATGAATTCTATTGTTGGAACATCTTCGTTTGTTCGGGGTGCTTTGTCCCCAGATTCCCAATCAGGCACTTCTCTCCCAGCCAGTCCTGTAAGCAGCCAGATTGGAGTGGATAGGGAAAGGCAGGTGAGTTTTAGCGACCAGTATTCCCCTGTGTAAACCTCTATCCATGCTTGATTTTCTCCTGATCACTTAGGTACACTTTCTGTCACATAGAATGGGGTTGTCTGGCTTGTTTTTTTTTCCAGCCAGATTGGGTCTGCCAGTAATTGATTCCCCAGTTGTTGGCTTCTGTGCCAGGGCTGCAGAATAGTTCCTTCTTCTGTTGTCCATGCATACTGCTGAGAGATATGGTGGCTTCCCTCCTGTACATGGATACTATGTTTTTCAGAACAGTGTCTCTTATCTCTAAACTCTCCATACTCCACATGCCTAAGTCTTCCCAAGAATTGGGGTTTCTTTAATTCCTTTATTGCCTTACTGTGTTTACATAGGGGCTGCTCTGGTTTGCACCTCCAGCTGTTGTCATGGCTGTGGGACTGGGGATCTTCCCCTTTATTTTATTATGCAAAATCTCCTGAGTCCCTGATTTGTTTTGAAGTTCCAGCATTAAACTCCAATAATATCCCCTCTAATTCTTGATTATTCACCCACCTTGTTGAAAAGCTGCCTATGTGCTTTTCTTAGTTCATGCTATGGATCCACCAGGGAAGTGACCCCTTTATTCTGCCATCTTCCCAGTACTCAGAATTTGTTAAATTACAATTTTGGGTCAGTGTGTGTAATTTGGGTTGAAATAACATGAAATGGCGTATTATTTTAATTTTATTTATTTGTTGTTTAGAATGATCTCAAATGCTCTCAAATATTGCATTTACAGTAATGACAATGACCATTAAGATGCATTGAGCTAGCAACTGTTGAAATTGTTTGTATCTAATCCTTGTAGAACTCCATGAGGGAGTTATTATCCTACTTTACGAGGAATCTGAGGCATAGAGCAATTCAGCAACTCACCCAAGGTCTAACATCTAAAAAGGAAAGAGTTAGAATTAATATCCAAATTATTTGCTGACATTTAACAATTAAGCATTACTGCATCAAAGGGAAAGTCCACTTTTGAGCACTAAAAAAAATTAATTTGTATTTCTACGAAGTCTCTATCTATCATCATCTCACTATTTAGTTTTCAAAAGCTAGATGTTCTAAAAGTCTTTATAGAAAAGATGAATGCCTGGAAACTTTCCCCATCTCCCATCCCTAGAGGTGACTACTTTTAGTTCTCTTGAGAGAATACCTTGGTGCTTTTCTCCCTATCTCAAAATAGCATGTTTCTTGCTACTTCATCATATTTCCAACTGTGACACTTTTTAAAATTAACTTCCAACATATAGGAAGGCAATTTGGCTATCTTTCACCTCTGTGCATATCTTCTTGCTAGATCAATATTCTGTATTTATGTTATTGAGACTATGAACCTGATATTAATAACTGAATCATGGAATATCCTATGCTTGATATCCTTTCTTGCATAAATCTTTGCTCTCCCTGTCACTACTATTTTGCTACGTTATTCATCTTATTGCTTAGTTTTCTATGGATTTATCATAATTTATCCTCAACTTCTCATCTACTCTATAAATGTCTTCTAACCCTTTCATGTTCTTGGATAAACCTGCTCCAGAGTTGAGTTGATTTCTAGACTCACTGCTAAGTTCATAGTCCTGAGAATCTCTATCCCCATGATTCTGAGGCTCCCCTTTGCCTCTACAGGAATGGGGCCCTGGTTTTTGTATACTATGTCTACTCTTCCTTGACATACTGTTCTGGCTTGTTGGAGCACGTATTAGAAGCTTCCCTCAAACATTTGAAGTTGGCTCTTTGCTCACACTGAAGAACAGGGTGATAAAACACTAGTCAAAATCTCTGCAAATTGGGATGTGACCATTGATCATGGAAGTTGATCTGGGTCATTCTCTTGAGAAACAACTGGTTTTCAGTATCTTTAAGTATTTTAGTTTTAGTTCATTAGTTTCCTTTGGAAAAAACCTTATAAAACTCTTGCCCTAGCCCATCTTCCAGCTTTCTGAATGTCATATAAACTTTTACTTATTTCCCAGATAGTCCATAGGGAACATGCTCTCAGTTGTGTACGGAGTTTCCCAGTACTGAGAATAAATCTCCCATCTTCTCCTAGATTGCTCGAGATATCGTCATCTGAATGGGCAGAATGGCAGGAAGAACTTGGGCATATCTAGTTCTTAGAGAGACTGTCAATTCACCTTTACCTGCTACTCTCAGAGGTATCTGGTGTTGCCAATTCCTAAGTTTTGCTTTCTGTAATGCAAAGCAAATTGTGTCTTAGCTTTTTCCCACTGTGTTTGAGATTCAACTTTTTCAAATCTGAAAAGTCATTGCTTCTTCACCTGTTTTCTGCTTTTCAAAATGTTATTGTCCCCTCTATGATCTTCATGGCTTTTGTAAGTTTGTAATATCAATACAAATAAAAAAAGGAAAACCATTTTAAATATAACTTAAATGGGATTTCAAAAGGGAGCAGATGCAAATGCATGTTTCTAAGCACACATCTTTATTTGGAAATTGTAGATGTTTTCAGTTTTGCATGATTGTCAGTTTATCTTTTAATGGCCTGAAAGTCTACCATGGTAGCGTGTATGTGTGAGTGAGAATGGGATTGTGAATGTGTGAGTATATGTTACTCTTCCTTCCATTCTCAGGGCTGGGCTATAGCACACGAATCACATAAAACACAGAAGGAAAGCAGAGTGATGTGTGGAAAAGAGCAAAAGATTAGGAAGAAGAGACCTGGGAAAGACTCTTCTGTTGATTTAGAAGATCAATTCTCTTGGCACCTTACTTCCTTGTTTAGGGTCACCATCTCATAGTTTGCATTTTTCAGAATTAGATAAAATGTTATTCAACAGAAGCCCTGGATATAGTGCTCTGTGAAGGCCACTTTCCTTCTTGAATGAAGGGAAAGCATTTGCAGGCAGGTAGTAGGGAGGCTGGGAGATATGCATGATTTGTAAAATGATACTTCCTTTGTAATATTGACGGGGGCTAAACCAGTTGACTAAAATAGCTGGCATCTGAAAACCCCTCTAATTTCTAGATTCTGTAAGTTATTATAAAAACCTCACTGTAAGAACTCAGTCATTTTGATTTAACAAATGTGGTCTGTACTGTTTAGGGATGATATATTTTGGGCTAATTAGAATTGAACTTTCTGAGAAAACGCACCCTGTATGATCGTCTGAGCTGGTGACAGCAGTTGTGGGAATGTGTATGTGGGTGTTGAACTAAAAACTAGGTAGATTTAACAGAGAGGACTTCATTCACTTACACATCTATTCATTATTATCACACAGAATTTTTTTTGCCTTATCTGTTTAAAGGGAAAGCCTCTGAAATACAGAAGTGTTGAAAAATATAATAATCACACCTGTGAATAATTATTGGAAGGCCACTATCTTGCTAGACATGGAGAATTTAGGTTGGCATAGTCAATGCTCCAGGTGTTAGAAAAGTGATTAAGGGAGTTATCATTTGGCCCTAACATTTGGGTAGAAGGAAAGGAAAGATATACACTGTTTCCAAATGAGTCATTAGCTAACATCTTTTCAAAAAAGGTTCCTGTATATCAGCGACAAATCCTCTGAAATGGAAATGAGGACAACCACTCCATTCACAATATCCTCAAAAATAATAAAATACTTGGGAATCAACCTAACAAAAGAGGTAAAAGACTTATACAATGAAAACTACAGAACCCTAAAGAGAGAAATTGAAGAAGATCTTAGAAGATGGAAAAATATACCCTGTTCATGGATAGGCAGAACTAACATCATCAAAATGGCGATATTACCAAAAGTTCTCTATAGGTTTAATGCAATGCCAATCAAAATCCCAATGGCATTTCTTGTAGAAATAGAGAAAGCAATCATGAAATTCATATGGAAAAATAAAAGACCCAGAATAGCAAAAACAATGCTAAGCAGGAAGTGTGAATCAGGTGGTATAGCGATACCAGACTTCAAACTATACTACAGAGCAATAGTGACAAAAACAGCATGGTACTGGTACCAAAACAGGCGGGTGGACCAATGGTACAGAATAGAGGGCACAGAAACCAACCCACAAAACTACAACTTTCTTATATTTGATAAAGGAGCTAAAAGCATGCAATGGAGGAAGGATAGCATCTTCAAAAAATGATGCTGGGAAAACTGGAAATCCATATGCAACAAAATGAAACTGAATCCCTTTCTCTCGCCATGCACAAAAGTTAACTCCAAATGGATCAAGGAGCTTCATATCAAATCAGAGACAAGGCATCTGATAGAAGAAAAAGTTGGCTACAACCTACATACTGTGGGGTCGGGCTCCAAATTCCTCAATAGGACACCCTTAGCACAAGAGTTAATATCTAGAATCAACAAATGGGACTTGCTCAAACTAAAAAGTTTTTTTTCTCAGCAAAAGAAACAATAAGAGAGGTAAATAGGGAGCCTACATCATGGGAACAAATCTTTACTCCTCACACTTCAGATAGAGCCCTAATATCCAGAGTATATAAAGAACTCAAAAAATTAGACAATAAGATAACAAATAACCCAATCAACAAATGGGCCAAGGACCTAAACAGACACTTCTCAGAGGAGGACATACAGTCAATCAACAAGTACATGAAAAAATGCTCACCATCTCTAGCAGTCAGAGAAATGCAAATCAAAACCACCCTAAGATATCATCTCACTCCAGTAAGATTGGCAGCCATTATGAAGTCAAACAACAACAAGTGCTGGTGAGGATGTGGGGAAAAGGGTACACTTGTACATTGTTGGTGGGACTGCAAATTGGTGCAGCCAATTTGGAAAGCAGTATGGAGATTTCTTGGAAAGCTGGGAATGGAACCACCATTTGACCCAGCTGTTCCCCTTCTGGGTCTATTTCCTAAAGACCTAAAAAGAGCATGCTACAGGGACACTGCTACATCGATGTCCATAGCAGCACAATTCACAATAGCAAGACTGTGGAAGCAACCTAGATGCCCTTTAATAGACGAATGGATAAAAAAAAATGTGGCATTTATACACAATGGAGTATTGCTCTGCATTAAAAAATGACAAAATTATAGAATTTGGAGGGAAATGGATGGCATTAGAGCAGATTATGCTAAATGAAGCTAGCCAATCCCTAAAAAACAAATGCCAAATGTCTTCTTTGATATAAGGAGAGTAACTAAGAACAGAGTAGGGAAGAAGAGCATGATAAGATGACTAACATTAAACAGGGATGAGAGGTGGGAGGGAAAGGGAGAGAGAAGGGAAATTGCTTGGAAATGGAAGGAGACCCTCAGGGTTATACAAAATTACATACAAGAGGAAGTGAGGGGAAAGGGAAAAATAATACAAGGGGGAGAAATGAATTACAGTAGAGGGGGTAGAGAGAGAAGAGGGGAGGGGAGGGGAGGGGAGGGGGGATAGTACAGGATAGGAAAGGCAGCAGAATACAACAGACATGAGTATGTCAATATGTAAATCAGTGGAAGTGTAACTGATGTGATTCTGCAATCTGTATACCTGTATACGGGGTAAAAATGGGAGTTCATAACCCACTTGAATCAAAGTGTGAAATATGATATATCAAGAACTATGTAATGTTTTGAACAACCAATAAAAAAAGGTTCACCTTGCTTCTTAAATATCACTTTTATGTCTAGATTATAAACTGCTCCTTTTAAACCCTGACACCCCCAACCAAAAAAAAAAAAAAAAAAAAAAGAAAAAGAAAAGAAAAAGCTCCACAAACAAAAACAGAAAAAGAAAGAAAGGGGGAAAATGTGAGTAATGATTGTAATGTTAGTCCCATCCTCACCTACTGTTTTCAGAACAAGATTTTCTTTAATTAGCCGAAGAACATATCCAGGAAGCTTTTCTTCATGTAAAGATGCAGGTAGTTCCTCCTCAAACCAGGATTTGTACAGTAAATTTGGTATGGGATGAAGTATGTTCTCCTTTGGAAGACAAGGGGGACATTTCTAGATTACTTTAAGTTTGGCTCCCTGATGGTTCTCTGCCATCTGTCAACTCTTCTGTGGTTATTAAACAGTGATGGCCGAACAGGTTAAGAAATGGTTAATAATTGTGCAATAGAGAAAATGCCACAAACTAAGACTTTGTCTTTTGATTCTTTCAGAAAAACATATAAAAACAATGTTCATAATCAGTTGTTTCTCTAGGGCTTTAAATGGATTTCAAGAGCTTTCTTAAAAGGGCTGTGTGTGTTTTAAATTTCTGCTTGCACTAAGGCAAAGTTTGTTATATGGTGGTCACAGGCCTTGAAATGCCCGTCTCCCTCACTCTATTTTTGAGTTCATGTTTTTTTCTTTATAAAGTAATAGCTTTCAAATCCCTTTATTTTTATTTCAGAAACCATTAATGCCTGTCAGCTGCCCGTGGGGGTATCATATAAATTCCTAAGTTTGCCATTCAAGGTCCTCCACTCTATGACCCCAATTTACTTTCCCTATTTGTCTGTCACTATTTTCCTGCATAAACCTTTCCATTCAACCAGGCAGAAATGTACACAGCACCCCACAGGCCTTTTAGTCTTGCCTGTATTTCAGAAAGTCTCTCCCTTCCATCATGTGTGTCAGATGCTGGCCCTTCTACGAGACTGGACCTGGATCCCTTGGCTAAGCTTCCCAGCCCAAGTATATGATCAATCCATGCTATGCCCTTGCATATGTCATCTGGGTCATTCAGGAACTATTTGGTGTCCACTGCCCCTTCATGTTTCATCTAGATCTACTTCATGTAACTCTGCCTGGGAAGTAAACTCTTTGGCAGTGGTGGTTTTATATTTGTTTCCTCACATTGAAAGATGTGCATGGTTGTTTGCATGTCTGTCAATCACCTACTTTTATTTTCTGCTGTCTACTCCCACTGTAATGTAGTTCCAAAAGATTCCAAAAGAATGGAGGAAAAAAAACAAACAAACCCAGAGACTATACATGTCAGAAAGCTTGGCTCTGGAGCCCATGTTCTCACCCACTCACCTACATGGCCTTGGGCAGGTTGTTGGCGATCCCCACTGTTATTGGTAAGTTTTTTTGTTTGTTTGTTTGTTTTTCTTTCCCTCTCAATAGGATTTTGACAGCATTGGCCACTCATTCCTGGAATGTTCCAGCTCTGTTAGTTTGTATAATACTTCTCTCTGTTCTATTCCCTTATCCCACCCAATCCCACCATTTCTTCTCTAGTCATCCCCTGGGAGATATGTATGTGTGTGTGTGTGTGTGTGTGTGTGTGTGTGTGTGTGTGTTTTATCATCACTTTTGCCCCTAGTTTTGTCATCATTATCATTATCATTTATTCCCCCCCCACACACCTTTTTTTGTGATTCTGGAGATTGAACTCAGGCCCCCAAACATGCTGGGCAAGTGCTCCATCGCTGAGCTGTACCCCCAGACCTCGTTGTTACTTTTCTGTGCTTTCTCTACATTCTTCTTCCTAGCCCAGTACTTTTTGACCTCAGTGGGATGACACACTGAGTGTCACAGTCCATCATGACATATGTCAAAACTAGTCACTTATCACAGTGTCACAGTCATGACACATGTCAAAACTAGTCACTTATTGATAAGCATTAAGTCATAATCCCTCGAGAATGATTTACTTTTTTAATTAGTTAGACTCACCCCAAAGTTATTATCACAGGGATGTCAGCTCATGTGCATTTCAACAGCGTCTGCTGGTCGGGTGCAACAAGGTAGAATTTGAATTATCTGTAAGTGAGTAGCTCATAATTAATAGCCTATTTTATATTTTCTGAAAATATCCCTGACCTGTGGTTATTGATGTATCATTAATACTTACAGAAATTTTGAAATATTATAGTCAGTAAGCTGTGGATTTATAGCTGCATTTGTTACCTTGATTTTTGCAATAGGTACATATTTAATAAGGAAAAGAGGTAAAGAAAACATGTGTATGTGTCTTGTCCTTATAGCATAGAAATGGAAGTAAGGCTATAATTAAAGTTTCGAAATTAAAAACAAAGTGATTATTCAAATGGTATATGCAATAATACTATTTACATTACTATGAATAATTGTTAATACTGTGGGTCATACTTTTTTTTTTCTTTTTATTGGTACTGGGGATTGAACCCAGTAAAGCTTTACTAGTGAGCTAATCCCCAGCCCTTTTTATTCTTTCTTTTGAGACAGGGTCTCGCTAAGTTGCTGAGGCTGGCCTCAAACTTGTGATCCTCCTGCCTCAGCCACCCAAGTCTCTGGGATTATAGGCATGTATCACCAAGCCTGGCTATGTGTTATACATTTTGATGATAAATTTATGTTTTCCTAGTCTTTATTAGTATATGATGTTTTTCTTTTATTAGCTGTAAGGGTCTGAATTTTACCTTTTAAATATAGTTCAATATGTTTTTTATATTAGCTGTATGCACACGTTGTCACCCAAAAAATGGCATGTTTTGAGATCAGGGAGCAGATCTCACTAATAATTTCTTAATAAAATACTTTTTTGAACATGACCTGTAAAAAACTTTGGGAGCTTTGCTTTACTTATCCAACTACTTGTGTGTTTGTGTGTATGCGTGCACATGCACACGTGTGTGTTTGGTTTTCATTACAATTCAGCATGCTTCTGGGAGTATATCTCCTATGAATGTCATTCATCATCTGTCACAGCAAAAGAAAAGTTAGAAACCTCTGCTCGAGGCTATTTTATACACATCTGTAGTTTTAACTCTCTCTCGTGTGTTAACGGCTCTTGAGTCTATATCATCATCCATGATCCTCTCTCTGGAGCTGCCGACTCATTTACTAAGCTACCTACTAGGCATCAGTATGTGGACATCTTACAGATTTCCCAAACACAGAATTTCTGAAATTGAACTCATTTTTCAATCTCATTCCTCCTCCCTATTGGCTTTACTTCTAGTATTGTGCATTTTTGTTGATAGCATCATCATTCATCCACTCTTGTTAAATTCATTAAAAATAATGTTCAGTGTTTCAGAGGCCAGTAGCCCAGTCCTGGTTATCTGCTAAATATCCCTGAAAGTTGTCTTCTCTTTTCTCATTTTCTTCAACCTAACATAGCCACTCATCATTTCCTGTTGGTATCACTTCATAGCCCAGTGGCTCTCAAATTTCAGTATGTATCACAATTATTAAAACATTACGAGTTAGATACCCATCTCCAGAATTCTAATTCAGTAAGTCTAGGGATAGTTCCAAGAAATTGAATGTCTAACCAGGTGTTTTTCTGAGAAAGTCTTTTATTTCTCTGTTTCCAGAGAAGAAAATACTCTGTATGATATTATAATGATAGACATGTGTCATTATGCATTTGTCCAAATTTGTAGAGTATGTAATATCAAAAGTGACCTAGTGTAAAACCATGGACTTTGGGTGATAATCATGTGTCAATATTGATTCATTAGTTATAGCAAATATACCACTGTCGTGCAGAATTTTGACAATAGGGAAGGCTGTTCCTATGTTAGGGCAGGGTAGTATGTATGGTAAATAGCTGTACCTTCTGTTCAATTTTGCTGTGACCCTAAACTGCCCTAAAAATAAGTCTGTATTTTTAAACCATATTATACAGGACTTAGTATATGTATTGTGCTTAATTAATTATCCAAATCAAAAATGTTTCTATTTTCTACTATGTAATGTATCATATCTTCTGCTGTCTAGCTATCATTTTCACTACAGTAGAATGTCTATCAAACACATTCTACTGAGAGAATTGTGACCTAGGCAAGAATTATGAAACAAGAATTCCACCAAAAGAAGCCAGTGCTGAGCAAGAGGAAGAACCCATATTTCCACATAATTTGAGTGAACCTTGATGTAATGATCATGGCACTAAAGATGCTAATGGGAGCCAGTTCCTCTGTGAAGGCAATTTTACAAACTGCAATTTTTGGCCATTCTTGGGAAATATTTCTTGGACCTCTGGCCCCTCTGAGGAGCTTCTGTGTGTATCACATAGATCCTCCAGCAGCTTTGTATGGTGGACGATACACGGTGACCATGATTCCCGGAGATGGCGTTGGGCCTGAACTTATGATGCACGTGAAGTCTGTGTTTAAATATGCGAGTGTGCCTGTGGACTTTGAGGAAGTGCTGGTGAACTCCACATCTAGTGAAGAGGAAGTTCACAACGCTATCATGGCTATTCGTCGAAACCGTGTGGCTTTGAAGGGCAACATTGAAACCAATCACAACCTGCCACCTTCTTACAAATCCCGCAACAGTATGCTTCGCACCACCCTAGATCTCTATGCCAATGTCATTCATTTCAAGAATCTGCCAAACGTGCAGACCCGGCACAAGAACATAGACATCTTAGTAGTTCGGGAAAATACAGAGGGCGAGTATAGCAACCTGGAGCATGAGAGTACGAAAGGAGTGATAGAGAGTCTGAAGATCATTACCAAGGCCAGTTCTATGCGCATTGCTGAATATGCCTTCCAGCTAGCCCAGAAGATGGGGCGTAAAAAAGTGACAGCTGTGCACAAGGCCAACATCATGAAACTGGGAGATGGACTCTTCCTCCAGTGCTGTCGTGAGGTGTCATCCCGCTATCCTCAGCTCATCTTAGAAGGCATGATTGTGGACAATGCTACCATGCAGCTGGTATCCCAACCCCAACAGTTTGATGTCATGGTGATGCCCAATCTTTATGGCAACGTCATTAACAATATCTGCACAGGGTTGGTTGGGGGGCCTGGCCTGGTACCTGGAGCCAACTATGGTCGCTTATATGCAATATTTGAGACAGCTTCAAGGCATACAGCCAAGAATTTAGCTCACAAGAATATCGCCAACCCTACGGCCATGCTGCTGGCAAGTTGCATTATGCTGGATTACCTCAAACTCCATTCCCATGCCACCCGCATTCGTACTGCAGTCTTAGAATCCATAGGCAATAAAAATATCCAGACCCCAGACATCGGAGGCCAGGGTACCACGTTGGACATCATTCACAACATCATGGAAAACGTTCAAGGTTTCAAGTAGATGATCAGTGCCTTGGAGTCTGTTATTACCCAAAGTTCTTCCTATCTTCCTCTTTACCCATTCACCCTCCACACCTAATCCTTGCCAGCAAGGCTAATGTACAGAATAAACCATCTGTTCCAATTCAGGAGAAGAATCGTATCAAGACTGATTTTTCCCCACTAAATTAAAATTCCATAAACATTGCTTATTTAAATTAGTCAAACCTATTGCATCGTAAACGATTTGTGGACATTCTTTCTATTTTAATCAGCGATTCTCACCTCTCTATGATATGATACAATGAATAAATCAGAGCTGTTTGTGCAGTCCGAAGGGCTTTCCCAGGACCTAGTGCACTGATTTTCTTTTATCTGTGTCATTAAAATTCAGTAAACCAGCCTACAGAGAATCTGTTTTTTTCTCTAGAGGTTATTAATGAGCTAATTAGTGCAATAAACTTTGACTACAAAATATACATTGTAACTTTAATACTAAATAAAGTAACATAAAGCTGAGCTAGTGCAGAATGCTTTCACTCCTTCCTCAATATCCTCCTTTTCCATGGTGTTGTTTAGGACATTTATGTGATAAATTTTCTCTGTGTTCTTTTGCACACATGAAAATTTATGGAAACTGCAGCTCCCCTGGAAAAGAGATTTTTAAATTTCTTTCAGCTCAGCTCAAGAGTGTAGAAGTCAAATCTCTACAATCAGAGTCCACAATTCTTGATATACAAATGAAACCATGGATTGCAAACTCTGTGCTCAGTGCTTCATAGTTTCTTTTGGTCCACTTTTAAACTTTCTATCAAAGAAAGCCCTGAACTAATCTAAATATTTGCATCATTTAATTATATTTTATTTACAGTATTTTAAAGGTCATAGTTGGGAGACATGCAAACAAAATAATTCTATTAGTACTTAGAAATTGTTATTACTCAAGGAAGATGTAAAAACACAATGATTATGAAAACTGATGTAGTTTTATCAGCAGGATAGAAATAAGATTGAGAAAAGCAGTGGATTCTGCATCCTGTATAATCTGTGGATCTTACCATACTTCACATAGCACAAGTTAAAGACCCTTTTTTTTCAGCCTCTGTGGTCTCCAGGAGGCTCCCGTTGAGTTGGGTGCCCTTGATCTCACCTAACCTAATTATATACAAAGCTAGGCCAGAGTTTGGAAAATGGAAAGTTAGTTTGAGGAGATTTAATTTGAAGAGAAATCAATTACCTTCAACCCCATCTAGAAGCCTTTCTTGAAGAATAAGGCAAGCAGGGAAGAGTCAATTGGAAAATAACCATGGTAATTGCATGTATTGCACAATTAAACATATCCCTTGCCAGGATGGATGCCACTGCCCTCCTGTTGCACCCACCTCTGGGCAGCTCTAGACCTTTGTGAGTAGTTCTTTAACAAGTGGATTTTAGTATGAACCCCACCCCACCCTAATCCCAAAACCTTAACTCACCCCACCCAATTTATACCCCCTTTTCTCATGACTAGGAGAAATGATTCATGGCACAATCAGCCCAACTGCAGGCAGTGACCCAGCTGTCACCTTCCATTTAGCAATGGGAGTTTATGGGCCATTTAAGCACAAGTTTTCCTCTATGAAGAATGGCCATCTCCAGAATCCTCTCAAGACAGCTGTGATGACACCTGGTACACGACAATGGCACTTTCTATCACCATCGTTAGATTTTCCCTCTTAGCTATGAATGTCCCAAGGGATAATATCATGTGTTTTTACTTGTCCTCTGTCATCTCTAATATAATTACTGTGCATGCAATGTAACAAAAATGTATCTTTGTTGAAGTAATCAGGAAATTAATGTTATGGTTGATACTGCCTCGCTTTTCTTATTTGTGAAGTGAGAAAATAACTGTACTTATGCCATAGGGTTGCTGGGAAGATGGAGTGAGAAAATGCACTTTAAGCTTATAACATTGTGATAAGTGCTTGTGTTTTTCTTTTTCTTTTTTTCTTAACATTACCGTATTTGTCCCTGATGTGATTTCTTCCTGTACATCTATTCTTTGAATTCAAAGTTGTTTGTCTCTGTCCACCTTTTCTCCTACCTAAGTGCATGCCACCACACTATGGAAGATTCAGTGTATGTGGACATGGTCATGAGTCCCCTGAGACCCCAGAACTCTTTCAGTTCTGAACTAAAGGTCAACAAAAAATATCACTTTAAGGTGGATCATGATGAAAACGAGCACCAGTTATCTTTAAGAATGTCAGTTAAAGGGCAGGTACAGAGGATGAATTGCACATTGTCAAAGCAGGGGCAATGGATTATGAAGGCATCCAATCCAAGTAATATTGGCAACTTGGACAAGGTTTGTACAGCCAAGGCTTCCCTTGGACTCATATGGTCTTATGGTTGAAGTGTAGTTCACAGCCTGTGCCTATTAATGACAAACAACACTGAGTAGTCCTCAGGAAGCTGCAGAGTCAGAAGATGAAAAGGAGGAGGAATATAAAACTCTTATGCATATCTGGGAAGCAATCTAACCCTGTAAATGGTAGCAAGTTTCTACAGAAAAAAAATAAAACTTACTACAGATGAAGAAGGTGGTGGTGGTGGTGGTGGTAGTGGTGGCAATTTTGATGAAGAGGGAAATTGAAGACCCATCTGTGTTGAAGAAATCTACATGAGATACTCCCACCAAAAATGCACAGAAATCAAACCAGAGTACAAAAACACAAACATTAACACAAACATTAAAAAAAAACAAGTTCTGAAACATGAAAAGGACCTAATTCTGTAGAAGACATTAAAAGCAAAATGCAACCAAGTATAGAAACAGGTGGTTCTCTTACCAAAGTGGAAGCCACGATCGCCAATGATGGAAGTTGCTTACAGAGCAGGAGGCAACTCAAGACATCTGGCAGTAGAGGAAGTCTCTTTCAGAAAACAGTTAAAACAGTTTGTTAAAATTTTCTTATTTCTGTAACAGTTGATATTTGGCTGCCCTTTATATTTCCAAGTGAGAACTTACCCTACCATGTTTGATAAATGTCCAGGTTCCATTGCCAAGAATGTGTTGTTTTATTTTTAAAGATGGAACTCCATTCTTTACTTAGTTTTAAGTGTATCTGGAGTGCTAGGATAGGACATAGTTGTACTATGGTATAACCATCATAGCTGACCACCATCGTTGAGGTCAGGCATGGAAATGGCAGTGAGACAAAAATATACATGTGAAATAAACAGCATTTTAGTATCATGAAAATATCAACTGTTATCCATATATGAAGCATTATATTTTTATCCATTACCTGCCTTTCTAATGCTAATCCTGAAGAAAACTGGTTGAATTACATTATTGCATTACAGATTGTTGGTTTGTAATCAACTTTCAACTAGAGAATCAAATCATTATAAGTGCTCTTACCCTCTCTCCTTTTTATTTCTTGAAACCAGTAGTTCCTCTTTCCCCGATGCCTCCTTTCTCATTAACCTTTCTCATCACTGGAAACTTCCCAGTTTTTCCTGCTGCAAGTATAGACCTCTAACTTGGGTCATGCTTGCCATTGAGTTTCCTTCAGTCTATTTTCTACAATGCACCCAGCATGATCTCTCTGAAAAGCAACAGACTCAAGTCACTTCCCTACTTAAAAACCCTCATTCGGGGCTTCCTTTGTCCTTTAGAGAAAGTCAGCTGAGCACACACAATACTGTACAGTACATTCCTGGCCAATAAGAGTGATAGTCATTGATCGCTGGAGTCCCTGAACTAGGACAGAGACAGGCTCTTTTTCATGCTCACTCTAAATACGAAAGGAAGGAAGGGAGTAAAGAAAGAAAGGAAGGGCAGGCTTATGTTCACAGGACTGGGGGACTGACTTTAGTCTGTCAACCTTTCTTTACAAAATCCTCCTCTCTAAATAATACTGAACCCTTGAGGCAGTAAAACAGGTGGTTGGCAGGCTGTCTCTGTTTCCTGAAAAGATTTCTTCTGTACTACATTCATTGGGTAATTTCATCTTATCCTTTATCAGTTTACTCGGAGTTGTTTATGGTCCTAGTGTTCTAAGGAATAGCCACAACAAGTTGTCTGACTTTTTTCTGAATTAATTCTTTACTGAGGCTCTATTTGGCTAATGACTTTACAATTCACTCAGTTGCTGAAGTTCCATACCTGACGTTCATCTCAGCTGTGTCACAGGAGCCTTGTTACACTGGATAGGTTGCTTAAAACACTTATCTCCAGTTTGCTCCTGTTTCAGATAAAAGGGATAAAAGGTAAATGTCTACCTTCATGGGATTCTTATAGAAAATTAAATAACATTGCTTTGGTTATCTATTGCTGCATAACAAACCTCCTCAGAACACAGTGGTTTAGAACAGTGATTATTTACCATGTAGTTTAATCAGGTGGTTATTATTAGCATGAGTCTCAGGATGGCTTGATAATGATGGCTATCAGTCTTCTCCACATGACTGGCTAATGCACTTGTTTTGTTTCTTCCTAGTGTAGCACCTAGTTTCTTTTTCTTTTTTTAAAATATTTTACTTTTCAATTGTAGTTAGACACAATACCTTTATTTTATTTTATTTATTTTTATGTGGTGCTGAGGATCGAACCCAGGGCCTCGCATGTGCTAGGCGAGCGCTCTACCACTGAGCCACAACCCCAGCCCGTAGCACCTAGTGTCCAAGGAGCAGAGACCAGGGCTGTGGATCTCTTAAAGCCTAGTCTTGGAAGCTTTTAATACCATTTCTACCACACGTCATTACTCAAAGCAGGCAATAGAGGCAGAACAGGTATAAGAATAGGGAGAATAAATGTCCCCTCTTGACAGGATAATGACGAGACCACTTTGCAAAGGAGTCAGAAGTATTATTGTTATGGCCATTTTGGAATCATAACCTATTATTATGAAACTATATTTAAAGCTGTGTCCAAAGCACCTGCCACATTGGGCCTTGCTTAAGCAAAGAAAACTACTATCTTTGACTTCTCCCCGTTTCATTTTGTCTAGTTTCAGTGTCAATTCTGCCACATAATGTTCCCTGTGTTGATGCCTTTTATTCCATCACATGTCTTCTGGGTTTATATTGTCTCCAGAACTATTTAAAGAGTTATATAACTGACTTTAAATTTGACCTCCTTCATTCCATATTTTGTCTTGTACTAATTTTTTTCACCTATTTGACTTTTGCCTCAATACGTTATATGCTACTTGAGGGTAGGAAATATATTTAACCAATGTTTTGGACCTTGTATTACCCAGCATAGTTCTTGCATAGTAGGTATAACTTCATAATTAAACACATTCCAAAGTGGATTTATTATGGTAATTATATTTATTATTATTTATCATGTGCCATGCATGTCCTACATGCTTTGCACTTACTAGTTTATTTGATTCTCATAGTGGTTCTATTAGAGGATTATTATTACAATCCTCATAAAGGAAAATTAAGGGACAGAGATATTAAGAAATTTTCTCGAGGTCTCACAACTAACAGGAGGTAAGGACAGATGAGGAGGAACTGAAGCATTTGGAACTAGAACAATGTGTTTTAATGGTTATGCGCATTTATACACTGTGAATTCCTTACTTCTATGGGTAAATGTGCTTGGTTTCAGGCATAGATCAATGTTTCCTTGTGAAAATAATCTCATAGACACGTAGAATTAAAGAAATGTCAAGAGAGTTCAGTTTTGCAGAAACTGTAGCCTGGTAGGTAAAGCAAATTGTCCCAATTTCACAACTAGTACCTAGCCGAGCCAAGATGAGGATCCAAGCCTTCTGACTACAGATTGAGCCAGAGTAAGGATCCAAGCCTTCTGATTCCAGATGATGTTCTCTTTTCACCATTTCACAACTCTCTTCTGATGTAACATACAGATAAATTACTGAAATTTTAAACACTTACTTTATGCCAAGTGCGGTTTTAAATAGTTTGTATATATATGAACAATTTTATCCTCACATTAACTTATTATTTTGATAAGAAACTAAAGAAAGACAAGTTCAGTGACTTGTTCAAGGTCAATCAGATAGTAAGTAGGGAACCAGTTTTAAAATCCAGCCAAAGCCACTGTGTATATCCTTGACTACCACAGCTACTTTCCAAATATTTGGGTTAACCTAGATAGTCCAGAATGAAAGGGTATCATGTCTAGAATCAACACCAAATATTGAAAAGAGATGACATTTCCAAAATGGTAAAGTTAAATAGTCAAATTATTCTTTTGGAGTAATGATAGACAAAAAGAAAACTTAGAACAAAGTGATGTGCTTTTGAAACAAACAAAAATGCTTAAATAATGATGTGGAGTACATGCAAAGAAATATTGAGTTTTGTAAATAAGAGAAGGGTTTTGAAGATATGTATACATGTCTGGATCATTATGAAGGTTGCAAGACACAGACAGTATTACAAGGCTCAGTTGGGAATATGTACAATATCTGCAGGAAACTGATTATAGAGCTAGAAATTTTTTGAAGGGAAGCATTTGGTCCTCGGAGTTTCCCTGACAACTTGCATAACATCGGAACTCAAAGTGGCAGAGTGTTCTTCACATCATGATGAATTTGCTTACAGTGATATGGAAAGCTACATCTATTGCATTTGTGATTGTTCCAAGAAATGCAAGGAAAAGAAAAAGGAGAAATATTTAAAGTGGGAAAAAATGACTCAACTTCACAAAAGCAATTTAAAAACCATGAATGTCTTATTATCAATTTAGTAAATGCTTAAAAATCAACACAGACTGAGTAAAAATATAGTCTTCTGATAAAGACTTGAGTCTAGGTTCTGATCAGCATAAGCATCTGGTTTGCTTTAGTTAATGCCAAATTTAGTTTCTACAAAATAGATGTAAATGGATGAATATTGCCACAAAAGAGAAAATTTTATGTTTGTCAAAATGCAAAATTGATGATTGTTTTTTTTTTCCATTCTAAAGAGAAAAGGGAGTTTTCTAGCTGATCAGGAGACCAAGGCAGGAGGATCACAAGTTCAAGACCATGTCTCAAAATTAAGAATAAAAAAGGGCTGAGGATTAGCACATTGATAGAGTGCCTCTGGGTTTAATTCCCAGTACTGTATGTGCACACACATGCATACACATGTCTTAAATTCAAGTCCTTATAAATGTCCTCATGTTACCTGTGTTCTCTCAGTTCTATGATTTTTAACAAGAAAATATTTAGGGGATTAAAAAAGTGACATTGGTTGTGCTGGCTTAATATTTTCATAGAAATTATCTTCAGAATAAATTTTGAAAAGAGACAAAAATTCTTCAATAATGAATCAGTAGTTATTTGTAGGAATATGGTCTCACAATTGCAATATTAAATGTCATTGTGTAATTAATTTGATTGTGATGATTAGTTCACATTATATATGTATGCCAAACCACTAAGTTTACACCTAAATATATTAAATTTGAAATTGTTAATTATATCTCAGAAAAGTTGGAAAAAATACAAATACTAAGATAAAGTTTAGTTTTGGTTATATTGTAGAGATCACAAGTACAAAACTATTAGACAAATAAGGAAAGAAGTTCTATTATGATGCAACTGGGGCTCTTGTAACTTCATTTTAATAAACATTAAGCCAGCCACAGGTGATGGCACAGGCCTGAAATCCCAGTGGCTCTGAAGGCTGAGACAGAAGGATCTCAAGTTCAAAGCTAGCCTCAGCATCAGTGAGGCAATAAGCAACTCAGTCAGATGCCCATCTCTTAAGAAGATACAAAAAAAGGGATGGAGTGTGGTTTAGTGGTTGAGTGTCCCTGAGTTCAATTCCCCCTACACCAAAAAAAAAAAAAAAAAAAAAGAAAAGAAAGAAAGAAAGAAAGAAAAGAAAAGAAACATCAAGCCAGGCATAGTGGCAGACACCTGTAATCACAGTGATTTAGGAGGCTAAGGTAGGAGGATTGCAAATTTGAGGCCAGGCTCAACAACTTAGTGGGGCCCTAAGCAAATTAGTGAGAACCTGTGTCAAAACAAAAAGGGATAAGGATTTGATTCAGAGATTAAGCGCCCCCTGGGCTCAAGCTCTATCTAGTAGCCAAAAAAAAAAAAAAAAAAAAGAAAAAAAGAAAAAAGAAAAGACTTCAAGGCTAGGTGCAGTTGCACATGCCTATAATTCTACTGGCTCTGGAGGCTGAGGCAGGAGGATGGCAAGTTCAAAGCCAGCATCAGCAAAAGTGAGATGCTAGGCAACTCAGTGAGACACTGTCTCTAAATAAACTACAAAATAGAGCTGAGGATGTGGCTCAGTGGTCAAGTGCCCCTGAGTTCAATCCCTGGTATCTCCCCCCCCCCAAAAAAAAAGAAATAAAAGGCATAAAACATGAAATCAAAAATTTCTTTATTTAAAACAATTTAAACAAATGGGAGGATAGACTTAGAAATGGGATGATGGATTTGGAAATTTTAGAGAATTTGAAAAGTGGCTCTCACTCTTTGGGAAAGACTATGGGATCAAAATTCTTAACATATTAAGTAAAATTATTTAATAATCTTATATTCAAAAGAAAACTAGTATTTCCAAATATGTTATTTGTTTTAGTATGTTAATGATGTATTTAATACAGCTATGAATGTGTAATTAAAATACTATTCAAAGATAACTGCTATTTGATGTGTTCCCCAAGGGGGAACTCAACTTTGCCCACACTTTTTTTTCTATAGATCCTATTTGTGTTTTAGAGGGAATCATTTTACTTATATTTGATGTTGTTTTCCACTTTCGCATTTATATTATCTCTAAGAAGCAACATTTAGTGAGAAAGCAAAGAAAGAAAATTTTGAAGTTATTTTGCAGAAATCTGTAGTAGTAAAGTAAGAAGTCAAGATTTCTGGACTTGTAGATAATATTGTGGAAAGACATGCAAAAAAAATTTACAAAAGAAGTTATACTCAAGTACTTAAGGCTGTGGCTAGAGCACATCTGTGGTATTTCATGTAGTTTTGATCTTTCAAATTTATGAAAGATGTGATTTCTGTGAAAAGGTGTACAGTATACTCAGAAATCAACTGTATGCCAAAGCTTTCAGAAAAAGATGCTGGAAACTCTGATTTATAAATAACCTGTTTTCTCCAGGGTAAGATTTCTCCAGGTATGATTGATCCTTGGCAAGGTATTTAAGTTATGATAGAATTAAGTTATTTTGATTCCAGTTTTATTCTTGCCAAGAGCAAGATCCTGTTTACACAGTGACCTCATCCATTATTTCTTTCACCCATTCACTTATACCTGGGGTAGTTCATTCTCCTTTGAGCACTGTACTTGCTTTGAGCTGCAGACTGTGTGGGCACCGAGGATGCAGCTTTGAGGACTGAGTGCTTTCTCCCACAGAGCACACAGGGCTGAAGGAACCAACAACAATTATGCAACTAATAACAGAGTGATAAGTACTGTAATAGAGGTATAAGCAGGATGTTGTGATAGGACAGAGAAGGGAAAGAAATCATAGAAACCTCTCCAGAGTAAGTCATGCCTCATCTGAACCTTAAAACTCTTTAGGAAAATAAACAGAGGCAGAGGAGCAGGCAGGGGGAGAGAGGAAGGAAGTCTCTGGTTGAATACCTAGTCACTGATGGCTGAGAAGGCTGCCATTGTCTGCCCATTATGTGATATATTCAAAGCTTTTCCTTTTTTCCCTCCATTCTTTCATATTTTATACCCTGTCATTATTGTTAAACTAATTTTACCTACTCAAATTTATCCATTAGGTGAGATTTTCAAGATTTAAAGTGGATGTCTGATTTTTCTGTTTTTTTTTTTTAACCTTGATTAATTAACCTCATTAGATACCTCATTGTAGTTGGCTCTGATTCTTGTGCTTAGGCAAATTTATTATTTTCCTTAAGCTGCTTCTCAGCATAATTTCTGCCTCTTTGAAGCCTTTCTTTTCAATTTCATGTCTCTCTTTCTCAATGTCAGCTTCTCTGTGAGCACATTCATTGCTCTGTGAACCATCTCTAGCACACTTCTTATGCCCTTAACCTCTTCTCTGATGCCTCCTTGAGAGTGGAATAGATCTCATCCTCTCTTCCTTCCTGTTCAGCTCCCCGCTCTGGTATAGTTTTGAACTCTCAGTCTTTCTGGAAATGGCCTTGGAGTTTCCGTGGAAATCTTATGCACCACCCTCCTCAATCATCCCTTTTTACTCCAGTGTTGGTGGCCTAATATCCTGCTGCTTGCCCCCAAGAAGCTGCTGACTGGCCACTTTCCTCCAAGGATCTGTGAATGTTGAGTTACCATTTTTCTGTGATGGTAGCAGGATGCTTGCAATCTTAACCTCTAGGGGCTGCTGGGGAATAGCCAAAGCATTCACCCTGCTCCTGGGCCCAAGGAAATCATCAGCAGCAGCAGCAACATTTCTAATGAGAATGACCCTACCACTCTTCCACCTGATACTTTCCTCTTCTTTTCCCAGGAAGGCACCTTTCTCTGAAAGGATGTCAAGCTCTCCATCATCTTCCACGAGGTTCTTTCCTATCTGTTTAGAGCACTCCAGATGTGGATAGCTGAAGGTATTAGAATGACTTGACCATGGTTATAGTTTTTATCCAGATTGGCAGATGCTTTCTACAGTTTCCATTGGGATTTCAGCGGAAAAGAGCTTAATATGCACAGGAGGAGGAAAGTACTTCTCTCCCAGGATCCCTGCTGAGCTGATAACAGTCTATGGGAAGTCATCTATTTAAACAAAAATAAACACGCCTTAGGATGCCAGGAGACTATTTTAAGCTATTTTCAGCTTTATTAAGAAATCTGTGTTTAATTTTTCCAACGTCTCCAGCCCTGTTCATTTAGCTTTCCTCTGTGTGTGGATCAATTACGAAACTTGATGAGAATGCAGACGTTGCATTCTGTTCCTCACAGAAACCCAGTGCATGTGGAGGAGAGTGAACAACCTGGAGGGCTTCCAAGAGCCTAGTCAGAGATTGCACTCATCTGGCTTTTCACCGGGAAAAGTATTCCTAGTCAGACATTGCCCGTGTCTGGGTACTCAGAAATCTCACTGCTCCATATTTTTTATTTCTAACAAAAATTCTTTGGACCCATATAACATGGTCACCTATAATAAGTTAGACACTGATGAGGTCATCAGAAATTTGAACATGCAGGTAAAGGATCAGATAATACACATATTAAGTTTTATGGACCACATGGTCTCTGTTGCAGCTATTCAACTCAGGGCCACTCTGCCACTGATCTGTATCCCCAGTCCAGTCCTTTTTTTTTTTGTTTTAAACTTTGAAACAGGTTTTTCTAAATTCCTGGGGACTTTGCTACGTTGCAGTGGTTGGCCTCAAACTTGTGATCCTCCTGCCCCAATATCCTGAGTCACTGGAATTACAGGCATGTGACAGTTTGCCTAGCTAATACTGGCACTTTAAAGCATTGGGAATTATAGAAAGTATGTACACACTAATAAAAGTAGCTACGTTCTAACAAGACTTCATTTATGGACACTGCAATTTAAGTTTCACACAATTTGTACATGCCATGTAATATTGGGTTTTAAAATTATTTTTTCAAACATTTAAACAAGTGAAAGCCATTCTTTGTTCACAAAGCCATATAGAAACATGCCTGGGGACTATAATTTATGAACTCCTAGTCTGGGCAAAGGAGCTTAGGTAATGAACAAGACAGAAACCCTGACCTCTTGTAAATTTCATTTGCCTGGTTAAAAAACAAACAAACAAAAAAAGACAATGAACTTATAGAAACACAAATATTGAATATTATTTTAAGCTGTAAGAAGGAAAACAAAATAAAACATAATTATTATTCTGAGAGCAACTGGTGGTAAGAAGGACGAGGGAATGGGCTGCTTTGGCCAACCCCTGAGTCAGGGGTGAGCTGCAAGTGTTTGGAAGAAGCACAAAGACTGATGTGGCTGGAGAGGATGTTGCAGAGGGAAAGAGGAGGAACATGGGCTTAAAAAGGAAGATGGGGAAAGTCAGGTAGGATCCTGTAGCCCATAGAAGGGCTTTGAGCTTTATGCACTTTGCAGTGCCAGGCCACAAGGAAGGTTCAAGCTGGGAGTGATGGGAAATGGTTTATGTATTTGGACGGATCACTGTGACTGCTGTGTGGATGAAGTGATATCATGGAGGAATAAGACTCAGGAGGACAGTCAGGAAACTATAGTGGCCTCTCAGTCCAAAACAGATGACTCTGTACTTTCCATGTACTCCTTTTCTAACACTTTTCTTGCATGTGAATCTACTAGTGGCTTGGGGGAGGGTGAGAGATAGTGACTTATGTGGCTCAGGTTCACCTCTGAATGAGATTTGCATCAATCACATTTCCCAGAAATCAACACCCTTTTTTTTCCCCCTATTACCTCAGTCATGCTGAGAATGAGAGTTCACCATCTTTGGTATATTTACTATATATGGCATTATTTTATTTGACCTTCACAGCAATTCCATAGGTAGGTGTATTCACTGTATAGGTGAAGAAATTGAGATACTAATAGGTCCTGCAAGGGGCCAAGTATATCTCTGATGGCTGTTGGAAAGCATTGTGAAAAGTCAGTTTTTCTCAAAGATGAACTAATATCCAGGTCAATTCAGTGTATGAAAAAGGGAAATTTCATCTGCTATTATGACCTCCAGCTTTGCTTGATCTCTGACTGGTTTAGGTCACTAAGCAGTATTGATTCCTTTTTAATTGGAAAATTTCAGAAGCCAGTTCCATTAAAGCAAACAAACAATTAAAAAAAAATAAGGCCCCTGCAAAAAGAAAACCAGACCCACTGGAATGAAAAATTCCCATTTGCCCAGTTTATGTATAACTGATCTCTAAGCTATTATACAATTTTGCATATAATTGATGTTGTCTTAACACTTTTGTGTGATCATAATAAAATATCTTATACTGGCAAAGAACAAAATGTATTTCTTATAGTTTTGGAGGCTAGCATGTCACAATCAAGGCATCAGCATTTTTGATGTCTAATGAGGACCCAATCTCTGCTTCCAAATTGGCATCTTGTTGCATTATCTGGAAAGGATGGTAGCCTTGTACTCACAAGCTAGAAGGGCACAAAGCATTTTCTTTAAGCCTATCCCCTTTTTAAGGGTGCTAATCCCATTCATGAGAAGAGTCCTTATAACTTAATCACTTCCCATATGCCATACCTCTTAATACCATTACATTGGAGATTAAATTTTAATATGGATTTTGGAGCAGACACCATCATTCAAGTTAAAGAAGATGCTCACTTGATGTTAATTGTTAAGCTAGAACCTGCTGTCCATTGTTACAGTATAGATGTTTGGAATTCTAATGAGATCAATAATACCACTTAGCATATATTTGCAATATCTGATACATTCTCCAAATGCCTTCAATATATCATTTCCTTTTATTTTTCTAGATGTCTTAGTGTATATCCTGTGATTATTATCTTCATATTTTAGATAAGAAAAGTTTAGGTAAATTTTTGAAATTTCTTGTTCAAGAGAAAGAGCTAAGGTTTAAACCCCAGTCCTTTTGACCCCCAAGTCCATTCTCTTTACCCATGTGTGACCTAGAAGTGGTATGGCAGGAAGGTCTTTGGGAGGCTTGACTTCTAGATATTAGGGTAAATCAACTGGTTATGTGATCTGGACAAATTAGCTTTTCTTGCCTGAAAAAACAATTAACTTTCTTAATGATAGAAGTCTACAACCTGTATTTCTTTGCTAATTTAGGACACACATTTTCTTCCTAGCTTACATTGTATATTCTACATTCCTATTCTCTCTCATCCTATTCTACTATTAATTTTTAAAGTTTATTTTAATTAGGTATGAATGACAGCAGAATGCATTTTTTATTTCCTGTACACTATTACAGCACAACTTTTCATTTCTCTGGTTGTATACAGTGTAGCATTGTACCATATTTACAGTCATGCATGTACCTAAGGTAATGATGTCCATCTCATTCCACCATCTTTCCTGCCTGGATGCCCCAATTCTTCCCCTCTTTTTCCTCCCTTCCCTTTGCCTAATCAAAGTTCCTCCATTTTTCCTTTGCTCAATCAAACTTCCTCCTTTTTTCCCATGCCCCTTGCATTATGGATCAGCATCCACTTATCAGAGAAAACATTTGGTTTTGTTTTTGGGAATTGGCTTACTTTGCTTAGCAGGATATTCTCCAACTACATCCATTTACCTGCAAAGTCATAATTTTATTCTCTTTTAATGCTGAGTAATATTCCACTGTGTGTGTGTGTGTGTGTGTGTGTGTGTGTGTGTACACACATATGTATATATCATAGTTTCTTTATACATTCATCTACTGAAGGGCATCTGGGTTGGTTCTGCAGTTTATCTATTATGAATTGAGCTGTGATGAACATTGATGTAGCTGCATTACTATAGTATGCTTATTTTAAGTGCTTGGGTATAGACAGAGGAGTGGTATAGGTGAGTCAAATGGTGGTTCCATTCCAAGTTTTCTAAGGAATCTCAATACTTCTTTTTATATTGGTTGTACCAATTTGCAGTCCCACCAGCAATGTATGAGTGTGCTTTTTCCTCCACAACCTCACCAATACTTATTGTTGTTTGTATTCTTAAAGCTGCCATTCTGACTGAAATGAGATGAAATCTTAGAGTAGTTTTGATCTACATTTCTCTAATTACTAGAGATGTTGAACATTTTTGCATATATTTGTTAATCAAATGTATATCTTCTTCTGAGAAGTGTCTATTCAGCTCCTTAGCCCATTTATTGATTTTTTTTTTATATTAAGCTTTTTGAGTTCTTTATATATCCTGGAGATTAATGCTCTATCTGACATGTAAAGTGGCAAAAATCTGCTCCCAAAATGTAGGCTATCTATTCACCTCATTGATTGTTTCTTTTGCTGAAAAAAAGTCAGTTTGAATCCATCCCATTTATTGATTCTTGATTTTATTTCTTAAGCTTTAGGAGTCTTGTTAAGGAAGTTGGGGCCTAATCTGACATGATGAAGATTTGGGCCTACTTTTTCTTTTATTAAGTATAAGGTCTGTGGTCTGATTCTTAGGTCCTTGACCCACTCTGAGTTGATTTTTATGCATGTAGAGAGAGAGGAATTAGTTTTATTTTGCTGCATATAAATTTCCAGTTTTCCCAGCACCAGTTGTTGAAGAGGCTATCTTTTCCCCAATGTGTATTTTTGGTGCCTTTATCTACTATGAGATATGTGGGTTTGTCTCTGTGTCTTCTATACTGTATCATTGGTCTACATGTCTATTTTGATGCTACTACTATGCCATTTTGTTACTATAGCTTTGTAGTATAGTTGAAGATCTGGTATTGTGATGTCTCCTGTTTCACTTTTCTTGCTAAGGATTACTTTGATGATTCTGGGTCTCTTATTTTTCAAATGAATTTCACGATTGCTTTTTCTATATCTGTAAGGAATGATGTTGAGATGTTATTTGGAATTGCATTGAATCTGTATAGCGCTTTGTGTACTATGGCCTACCAAGAACATGGGAGATCTTTCCATATCCTAAGGTGTTCTTCAATTTCTTTCTTTAATGTTCTGTAGTTTTCATTGTAGAAGTCTTTCACCTATTTTGTTAAATTGATTCCCAAGTATTTTATTATTTTTTGAGGCTTTTGTGAGTGGGGTAGTTTTCCTAATTTCTCTTTCAAAGGATTAATCACTGATATATAGAAATGCATGTAATTTATGGGTATTGATTTTATATCCTGCTACTTTGCTGAATTCACTTATTAATTCTAGAAGTTTTCTGGTGGGATTTTTTTGGAGCCTCTAAGTATAGAATCAAGTCATCAGCAAATAATGATAGTTTAAGTTCTTCTTTTCCATTCCCTTTAATTTCTTTTGCCTGTCTAATTGCTCTGGCTTGAGTTTCAAGAACTATGTTGAATAGAAGTGGTGAAAGAGGGTACCCCTGTCTTGTTTCAGTTTTTAGTAGGAATGCTTCCAATTTTTCTCCATTTAGAATGATGTTGACCTTGGGTTTAGCATAGATAGCTTTTACAATATTGAGGTATGTTTCTACTATCCCTATTTTTTCTAGTGTTTTGAACATGAAAGGGTGCTGTATTTTGTCAAAAGCTTTGTTTGCATCAATTGATTTAATTATATGATTCTTATCTTCAAGTCTATTGATGTGATGAATTACGTTTATTGAATTCTATATGTTGAACCAACCTTGCATCCCTGGAATGAACCCCATTTGATCATGGTGCATAATTTTTAGAAATGTTTTTGTATGAAATTTGGCAGAATTTTGTTGAGAATGTTTTGCATCTATGTTCATCAGGTATTGGTCTGAATTTTCTTTTCTTGATGTGTCTCTGTCTGGTTTTGGTATCAGGATGATATTAGCCTTATAGAATGAGTTTGGAAGGGTTCCTTCCTTTTCTATTTCATGGAATAGAGGAGTACTGTTATTATTTTTTCCTTGTACATATTGTAGAACTCTGCTGTGAATCTGTCTGGTTCTGGGCATTTCTTGGTTAGTAGGCTTTTGATGGTGTCTTCTATTTCCTTGCTTGAAATTGATCTGTTTAAATTATGTATGTTCTCTTGACTCAGTTTGGGTTGATCATATGCCTCTAGAAATTTATCAGTGTCTTCAAGGTTTTCTATTGTACTGGAGTATAAATTTTCAAAATAGTTTCTAATTATCTTCTGTATTTCAATAGTATCAGTCATGATATTTCCTTTTTCATCTTGAATTTTAGTAATTTGAGTTTTCTCTCTTCTTCTTTTCCTTAGAATGCCTAAGGTTTTGTCAATTTTATTTATTTTTTCAAAGAACCAGCTTTTGTTTTGTCAATTTTTTGAGTTATTTCTTTTGTTTCAGTTTCATTGATTTCTTCCCTGATTTTAATTATTTCCTGTCTTCTACTACTTTTGGTGTTGATTTGTTCTTCTTTTTCTAGGGCTTTGAGATATAATGTCAGGTTATTTATTTGTTGACTTTTTCTTCTTTTAATGAATGAACTTTCCTCTTAACACTGCCTTCACAGTGTCCCATAGATTTTTATAAGTTGTATCAGAGTTCTCATATACCTCTAAGAATTTTTTATATTCTCCCTGATGTCTTCTGGCATAGGCATCATTCAATAACATATTGTTTAGTCTCCAGGTGTTGGAATAGCTTCTCTTCTTAATTTTATTATTGATTTCTAATGTTATTCCCTTATGGTCAGATAGAATGCACAGCAATATCTGCATTTTTTTGTATTTGCCAATCATTGCTTTGTAGCATAAGATATGGTCTATTTTGCAATAGGATCCATGTGGTGCTGAGAAGAAAGAGTATTCACTCATTGATGAATATTCTATATATATCTGTTAAGTCTGAATTATTTATTGTATTATTGAGTTCTAAGGTTTTTTTCTTTAGTTATTGTTTGGAAGATCAATCCACTGGTGAGAGAGGTGTATTAAAGTCACTCAATATTACTGTGTTGTGGTCTATTTGGTTCTTGTAGTTGAGAAGGGTTTGTTTGACATACATAGATGCCCCATTGTTTGGGGCATAGATATTTATGATGTTATGTCTTGTTGATGTATGAATCCCTTAAGCAGTACTAAATGTCCTTCTTTATCCTTTTTCACTCACTTTTGTTTGAAGTCCACTTTATCTGATATGAGGATGAAAACCTTGGCTTGTTTATGTGGTCTATGTGAGTGGTACATTTTTTCATACTCTTTCACCTTCAGTTTGTGGATATCTTTTCCAAGATGAGTCTCTTGAAGGCAGCCTATTGTTTGGTCTTTTTTTTTTTAAATCCAGTCTGTCAGTCTACATCTTTTAATTAATGAGTTTAGGCCATTCACATTCAGGGTTATTATTGAAATATAATTAGTATTCTCAGATATTTTGGTTTATTTTTGGTTTTTAACTTGACTTGGTTTCTCCTTTGATTGGCCTTTCCTTTAATGTAGTTCTTCTCTTTAATGATTTTCATTGTTGTTTTTCATTTCCTCCTCCTGGCAACTTTTGCTGAGAATGCTCTGTAGTATAGGCTTTCTTGCTGCAAATTCTTTTAACTTTTCTTTATCTCCTGGCTTTGAGAGTCTGGATTGAAACATCCTCTGAGATCCAAACTGGTCTTTCTCTGTAGCCTTTAAGATTCTATCCTTATTTTGTATGCTAGGCATTTTCATTATAATGTTCCTTGGTGTAGATCTGTTGTAATTTTGTACACTTGGTGTCCTGTAAGCCTCTTATATTTGATCTTCCAATTCATCCTTCATGTTTGGGAAATTTTCTGATATTATATCATTTACAAGATTGTGTATTCCTTTGGTTTTAATCTCTGTGCCTTCCTCTATCCCAATAAATCTTAGATTTGGTCTTTTGATGCTAGCGCATAATTCTTGGATGTTCATTCATGGTTTCTTATCATCTTCATTATGTGATCAACTTTATTTTCAAGATTGTATATTTTGTCTTCATTATCTGATGTTCTGTCTTCCAAGTGATCCAGCCTGTTGGTGATTCTTTCTTTCTTTCTTTTTTTTTTTTTGATACTTTCTATTGAGTTTTTAATTTGCTTTATTGTTTCCTTCATTTAAAGAATATTTTTTCAGAGTCTCTCTTTCTTGAAGTAATCTTTTACTACCTGTATTTGCTACCTTATATCTTTGTTTGTGTTGTCAATTTTTGCCTGTATTTTCTCCCTTATCTCTTTTTTGGTGTGATCAATGATTGCTCTCTTATCTCTTTGTGGAATGATCGATTTTTTGCCTGTACTTGCTCAGTTAGGTCATTCTTTAATTTGTAAATCATTTTAATTATGTACATTCTGAACTCCTTTTTTGACATTTCATCAACTGCACTGTCCATGGATTCTATTATTGTAGTATCTTGGTTCATTTGGGCACTTTGTTCCCTTGTTTTTTCATGTTGTCTCTGTGTCTTCCTTTCTTGCAGTGCAGATCTAAGGTATTACAGTTTCTATCTTACAATCTTCTAGTGTGCCTGCAGATTACCTGTGCCTCACTTCAGTGTTGGGCTTCCATTCCCCAGCCAGTGTCCCAGGATGAATGCTACTGCAACTAAAAGTGGTGGTGGCAATAACAAAGGTAACTCAAGATAGTAGTGATGGTGTCCCAATGGATGCAATCACTTTCAGAGATGGAACTGAAAGGGTCAGCTGCCTATTCAGATGTATAGCTGCCTCCAGGCCCTATCTGTTGTCCCAAGATGAAGACTACTGCAAAGGAAGGGCTATGGTGATGGCTACAGTGTCCCAAGATGGAGGTGGGCTAGGCCTGAGCTCCCAAGTGGGCGGTGCTGGGACTGACCTAGTCCTCCCCTCCACCCGACCTGCACAGGTCAGCAGTGGAGTGGTCCTAGACCTGGGCCTGGGCTCAGATGTGGGTCTACTGGTTGGTGGGGTTGTCCTGGGCCTAACATTGCAGGAGCACTGTTTGACAGGGTATTCTTGGGCCAGGGCCTGGGCTCTGGCATGGGTCTGCCGATGGGTAGTTTACTATTAAGTTTTTTAAAATAGCATGTATCAACCTTCTAATATTCTGCATCATCTATTTGGTTTTCCTTTATTGTTTATTCCCTGTCTCCTCTGCTATAGGATGATACAAACTCTCCTGACAACAGGGGTCTTTGTATATGTTGTTTAAAGATATATTTCATGTGTCACTAAAACTCCCTGGCATTAGGACGTACCCAGTAAATATATAATGTACGTTTTCAAAAGGCAGATGTGGGTGGAAGGGAAAGACAGGAAATTACATTCCAGCAGGCAGAGTATGGTATAAGAAGGGACAGGAAGATGTTGGATGTGTTGGTCTTACGAGGACTTCCATTTATGTGAGAAAATGATGAAGAAAGAAGAGGAGATTAGGGACAGGTTTCACAATTGGAGAAAGCCTTCAATGTCACACGGAGAGCCCAGATGTTATTTGTTCCGTGATAGAAAGCCATTTTTATTCATAAGATTTATTAGAGAACCAAAATTCAAGGGGTACAATAATGGCTGTAGGACACAACTCTTGGAGCCTCCTTGTATTTAGAAGTAACACTCTGCTCAATGACATGGTCAATCTTTTTTGGGAAATGACAAAAATCATCTAAGAAATAATTATTATACCCTGAACTCAGAGAGAAAAATGTGCAGATGCAGATGTGTTATTCCTTATTTATGGTAATTGAATTTTAAATTTAATTTAGCAGTAAAATTCTGCTATTTAGAGCATTGTTACACTGTAAAAGACTTGAGAAGCACATAGATTCTAAGGGTATTTAGAGCATCATTTGATGCCTGATGGGTGACAAGCATAAACGCATCCAAATTAATCATAATTGCCATTCTAGCAAGTAAAATGCAGCAGTGTGTTTATCAAAAGGACACTTCTAAAATTTATCAAAAGAGCATGATAAAAAGCAGTGCAAAAGACTCCTTCTACAAAGCTACATGGTAGACACAGGCCACAAACTGTACACTGTATGCTGCATGGTCCAGACAATATAGATTTAATGTACATATTACATTTATTACGAACATTTCACAAGCATCATTTTAAAAATAGCTGTATATTATTCTATTCTGAACAATGACAAATGTCTACTTAGCATTTTATATACTTTTGGACATTTAAACATCCACATTTTCATAATCTTAATTAGCAGTTTAATAAATCTCTTAGCGCACTCTCAGATTTTTCTTCATATTAAGAATTTTTCTCTTGGGGCTGGGATTGTGGCTCAGCGGCAGAGCACTTGCCTCTCATGGGTGGTTCCCCGGGTTCGATCCTCAGCACCACATAAAAATAAAGGCATTGTGTTGTGTCCATCTACACCTAAAAAATAAATATTAAAAAAAGAATTTTCTCATGCTCACAGTAAAATTACTGAGACAAAGCATATGCATTATTTTTGCATCAATTCTGCCTGCCAATTTGGTGAAAATTGGTACTTCTTAGTTTTTTATTATTATTTCTAATAAGGTCGAGATTATGTTTATTGTTCTTTGAAATGTGTGGTTATGCCTTCAGATCTTTTATATGGAGCCTAGTGTTTTCCAAGTATTTATCACTCTCAGAATTCTGCATATGCAAAGGCAAAATATTTTAGTCAAGCCATATTGTCAATATACTGAAACAATAAATCAATTCATAGGAACAGTTGATCAATCTGATGACCTGATGGGTCATTTCATGTGTAAGAGTGGATCAATTTGGTGACACATCATGCAGAATAAAGGTGCCCCCAATAAATCATGTTAGGATGTAGAGCTGAAAACCAAAGAATAAACAAAATAACTTAGTTCATGACTTGTTCATAAAGTCACAATCATCTCCTTTCTGAACTATAATAATGATGATGGAAAGTTCGGGAAACATCTGTTTCTCCATGTGCCTTAGGAAGCTCTGCACTAATTGCAGTATGTTGATGTTTTTATTTTCTTTCTCCTGGGTGGTCTGAGAGTAATCTTCCTCTTGAAATTAACCGCCTCAATTCTCTCCTTTCAGTGACCCTTAGTCAGATGAAACTCTCATTGACTTTATCTAATAAATTAAGAAGCTGGTTCCCTCATTTATCATATGTTGTACTCTGCAATTGGATTCATGCCAGACCCAGAGACAAGGAGATTATAAGAAACCATCTGAAGTTATGAGTGCAAGGTTATTACACTGTAGGTGAAAGAGAGGAGTATAATTCCTACCTGAGCCCATGGAAGTTTTTTATTAGCAGCAATGATATCTCCCAACTTTGCCATCATGACCATAATGTTTAAAGGGCAATAGGAACTACTAAGGTCATCAGGCATAAAAGAGTTCTGAATTCTTTAATCTTTTACCATGTCACAAATGGAAATTAGATTATTTAGGTATAGGTTTGTTTATATACATAATTAGGGTATCAACAGTCTATCTTTCCCCATCTTGTCATATTTATTTATGTATGTGAACATTTGCTTTAAAAATAGATACTGTTACTTCTGGCTTCCATTATTGCTGTGCTAGAATGAGCCTGGGTGACCTTGAGTCAGGAGACACTATTCTCTTCTGGCAGGTCATGGATGTGAACATCAACAGTGCTTTGGCTAATTAAATTTAAAAGATTCTCATATCCATGTAACTGTAATAAGATTGTATCTATTCTACTACAGATGAAATATTACAATAATTTAACCCATTTGCATCTAGATCTATGTGTGTGTGTGTGTGTGTGTGTGTGTGCATGCATACACACACCACGCATGCATATGTGTGGTGATAAGTAAAAGGAAAATTCAGATAAAGAGAAAAAAGGAGATACTTTCATTTTTCATAAATTTTTCTATACCCAGTACCAAACACATACACATACATATTTACAAGGTCACAGACAAACAAGAAAGTACCTACTGAAAAAGCAGTTTTGACCATGGCCAGGTATAGTCCTTTCTAGACTTTCTATTCCAAATATCCAGAAACAATAAGGCAGAGATCTAACTGCATCCTTAAAAATGAACCCCGGGTGGAAACATCAGTTCTGTGATCTGTGCCATGATCAAGGGTAGAAACACATCTCCCTAGCTTTTTTCCTAAACAAGAAACCAAGCACACATTTACATTGTCTCAAAGACTGACCCATGTAAACTTCTACTTTAAGCAAGCAGGTTGAACTACATAATTCAATAGAGAACCAAGGTCAAGTTTTATTTGAAAAGGATAGAAATCAGTAAAACTTATACTTAGAATTAACGTTAAAATATTATTGAATATGGGTCTCTATTCTTATTTTACCTCTGAAAGGTTCAGGGCTATTTGTCACAGATAGAAAACAAAGTAAATTAACAAGGTCATGTGAAACCAAGGGCTAAAACTAAGCATTATCAAATGCATGTAGGAAATAGCAAGGATTGTGTGGAATCATCCAGCTCTGGGTTAGAGCTTCAGCTTTGCTGCTTATCCCTGCGTGCCCTTTCACAAGCTCTGAAAGACAGCTCTGGGTCTGCTTCTTCATTAATAATAGGAGCATAGCAATAGTTAACCCTCCTGGGGTAGTTGTGAAACTTGAAGGAGATAAATTCATGCACAGGAGGGTTTAGTTGATTGTGACAGGAAGTTATTAAAGATAACAGTGTTGACAAATGCAGAAGCTCTATTAAAGAAAACTGACCAGATTTGAAAACCTGGTTTCTGAGCTAAGATATCAAGAAAGCAAGCTGCTGATGAGAAGAATAGATTAAGCTTCCAAATTCCTCTCTAAGAACATTGATTAATAGTTCACCATGGAGGACAGTGGTTTATATGATGCTGCCATTATTTCTCAGATCTCGAAGAAATGTGGCAAAAGAGTCTGTAGGCATGAGAATCTGATGAGAGTGGCATAAATTATCTCTATAAAGAATGATCAGTAAGCGTCATATTTTCTTATCACAGAGTTTATGGCTTCAGTTCTAAGATCACTATATGTTCTCAGAGGGAAAGATGCTTTTGAAAGGATTATCAGGATCTCAGTTGTTTTCTTTTTCTTTCATTCCTCCAAACTTACACTTTCAGTTTCTCTCCATTCTCCCCCAATTCTCTACTCATTTTTCAAATTTACTTTGAAGTTTATCTCGCAGTGGGAAACCATTTTCTTACGATCTTGTGATAGCATCATAAGCTGCTGCTATTATTTCTAATTATTCACACAGTGAAGGGTTTAATTTCCTCCTTGAACCACTTAGGCACAGTATGTCTACCATGCTCCTTTTGGTCGTCCTGTGGGGTTGATAGCACATTACAGGAGCATCATCAAGAGGAGAAGAGTTTGGGAACCAACAGGCTCTAAAATGCCTTGCTAGAGCAAAATTCCTGGGTGGTGCTGATCATCATGTAAACCCAGGCAGCGTTCATGCTTTAGAACATTTACTTTGATACAGAAACTATATTAGACACTCAGCATATTTTTTAAGCTTTTTTTTTTTTAGTTGTGGATGGACTCAATACCTTTATTTTATTTTTATGTGGTGCTGAGGATCGAACCCAGTGCCTCACACATACTAGGCAAGCACCTACCCCTGAGCCACAATTCCAGCATATCAGCATGTTTTTATTTAAGTTTTACCTCAATTCCAAGGGGCAATGATATTATCTCTATTTTGCTGAATAATCAACTGAACATTGCAACTGTTCAGAAGAGGTGATTTTCTCAAAATCACATAACAAGAAATTGGTACAAGCCCTCTTTGATTCCAGATCAAACTGCACAGCAGTCTCCATAATCTTTTGCTGCCTGTTAAAGCTGAAAACCAACAAAATAAAACAACCCCCTCCCCCCAAAAAATGCATTGATACACATAATTCCTAAATGTGAATGAAGCCATCAGTTCTTATAATTATTTTTTAAATGCTTCATATTCCTGTTCTTCATTACTCAAACTCACATAATAAATTCACATAATAAATTATGTGAAAACAATTTTTTTAAGAAGAGTTGACCTTATGCCTTTTTAATTGGAGTACATGGGAATTTTTAGAAATTGTAAATTATCTTTTATTTTACAGAGCCAACTTTATTCTTCGTTTCAATCAATGATCTTAATAATGCAGTTTATTTTTGAAAGGATAGGGACAGGAACTAAAACTTCTCAATCTTAACATAAAGACATTTCTATTTAATATTCATAACATATAGGGAACTGTAAGTAGTGCTCTATTTGCATTATTTTTAATATCATTGACTGAGATAAAACTGGTGTAAATTTAATAGATGAAAACAATGAAGTTCATGGTAACCGTTGATGACTATCTAAAACTAGTAAGTAACTAGAGACTGGGTCCTAAATATGTGCACTGGATTTTACTTCTTACCTAATAAATAGCATTCCATTAACTCTCAGTGCTAATTAGTGTCCAGATATGTTTATAATATTACCTTGACTTCCAGCATTGTATCAAGACTAATACAAACAATTCAGCAAAAACTCATTGAGTGATTACTGCATATGGCATTGGTAGCAATGAATCTAAAGCAAATCTCTATGATTCCTCTTTCTGCTCTTTATAATCTAGAGGAAAATGCACTTATCATTTGAAACCATTAGTTAATGACAGTTGTGATACATACTGTGAAGGAATACAGTGTCTCATGAGAGTGTTTGACTGTAAAGATATAAACTTGGCCAATTGGAATGTTTTCTGATTATTTTTTTTCCTTTTTCCCAGTGCCAGAGATATAATCCATGCTTTGACAGCGACCTACGTGCCTAATCCCTGACCCAGTTCTGGAGTTAAGAAAAGCTATCATTGTAAAATAATCATAGGCTGAACAAAAAATGTATTAGAATTAACTGACATTCCTTTTGATCATCCCACTGGGCTGATGTCACACTATATGAATTTGACATAAGATGGAGGCTTGGGTTTCCATCAAATGATGGTGTTATCAGCCCGTGTGCAGGTTCAGAGGCAGGGAGGACTTTGTAAATTGAAGTGAAAGAGGAGGAGGCTGGTAAAATAATGGAACTAGATCCTGCAGACCCCTTAGTGCATGTTAGAAATTTTCATCAGCGTCTGATGGATGCTCACAATCCATTGAATGGTTTTAATTTGAGTATGGTCTGTCACTCAAGTTGACTGTGCTTTCATTTCAAACTTCAGTATATGGGCATCAGACTTTGGCAAGTAACCCGTGCAGTGACTTTATGAGCTGAAAATTAATCTGTGTGTTTCAGGAACAAAATCTGTAGCTTTACTAGTTCTTCACATAGTGCTTAATGACTCTGAAGCAGCTTATTGATGCTATCAAGAAACTGATACATTTGTAAAAAGAAATGCATTATCCATGCTATAAAATTAAATGTTGCATTGCAAAGCAATATACTAAATATCTCTTTAGTCAATTTTTGTAAACTTAATGTTCTCAAATTATATTGGAGCAAAGAGACAGCATAAATCTATCAGAAATATATTTCCTTAGGAAGATTATTTTGTTAGCCTGTACTGATAGGCAGGTTAGAGTTACCTTTTTACAAAAGTGAAATGTGTATTTTTCATGCGTGTGGAAAGAAGTACATACTTTTGTACCATATTGCCCTTCAGGTTTTGTATGTATATTTGGGGCTTTGAAAGCACATGCATAAAAAACTGCTTTTTTGTGTATTTGCATAAATAAAATATATGGTCTTCATCTCTTTGTACACAAATAGTAACAACATATTCCTGTGTAACCAGGTTCCCATTTTAAGAACCTCTAAAGTATAAAATTACTATAAATGCCATGATTAAATTTCCAGGTAAAAACTGGGGCTATCACTAAGGCATTTGAACATAGTTTTATAACACATAATCCAAAAATCTTGCATGAAAATAGAATGAATAAATATTCCCTGATGTTAGGAAAATAACAGCTGGCATTTATTGAACACTTATTGTGTATCACACACTTTAAATACTGCCTTATTTAATACAAACTAAGAACTGAGTACTATTATTATTCCATTTTGTAGAAGAGTGCTATTGTCTGATTATTTGTGTCCCTCAAAATTCATACATTGAACTCCAAACAACATAATGGAATTAGAAGTGGAGCTTTTAGGGTGGCACTTTCATGAATGGGATTATTGCCCTTATAAAGGGACTTCAGAGTTCTAGGTATGTCCTTGAGGACACCGCAAGAAGGTACCATCTTTGAACCAAAAGAAGTGAATCTTCACCAGGGACAGACTGCCATCACCTTGACTTTAGATTTCTGAGGCTCCAGAATTGTGAGAAATAAACTTCCATTATGTGTATGGTATTTTGTTACAGCAGCCAGAATAAAGTAAGACAATGAGTCAGGTGGGGTTAGAGAAGTTAAGAAACTCGTTCAGTCCACAGAACTAACACAGAGTTAGAGCCAGAATATAAACCAGGCAGCCTGACTGGTTTACTGACAATGCTCTATTCAACCATATGATGGCTGTTTTAGAAATGATATTTATATGATATGATAGTTTGATAGTTTGTTTGCTTTGTCTTCATCCCTCCATCCCTTCCTTCCTCCCTCTCTCCCTTCTTTCCTTTCTTCCTTCCTTTCTGAAATGATTACTTTACAATTTGATGGTTACACATTTCCCCTCAAATAAGTTAATGATCCCAGGTAGAGAACTTTGTAATAGCATAGGTTTTGAAAATATTAGCAGCTACCATTAATCAAGCACTAATCATATTCCAGACACTAGGTTCAGTACTTTACACTTTCTCATTTCATTCTCAATTCTATATGGCAGGTGTAAGTAATCCCCTTTCACCGATTAGGGCACAGGAATTTAGAGGATTGAGGTAAACTGTCCCTGAAGTAGCAAAGGTAAGAATGTAGATTATGTCTGAGCTACATGTAAGTCTGTGCATTTAACAGTACATGAAATTCTCCCTAATTATACACACCTTTGTATGCCTTGCAGTTATTAACAGGTGTAAAAGCCAGTAATGGATAAGAGAAACATTTTATAGTTTGGTAAAATATGCAGACTGACACTGAAGTTTTTAGAACTCACACATTATTGCATTTAATTAATATATATCCTCTCACTTCTCAAGAGGAGATGGAAATCAGAAGATGACCTTCTTGATGAGTAGCTCTCTCTATTTTAGTTTCCCTCTTGAGCCTACCCTTGTTCATGATGAAGAAGAAACCATTCACACTCTGGTACGCTTTTGATACTTGTCCCTACAGATTCTGTCAGCTAATTTTCAACTAAACTTGTTAGTTTGTTCAGCTTCTTTTTTAAAATTCAGATTCGTAAAATCTTCCCCAGGAATGGAGCCCTACTGTCAGGCTGCCTGTACCTGAGCACTTACCATGAGACAGGTCTCATGCCATCTGTCATTCAGGATTCACAGTGGTAAATGAGGCATGATTCCTTCTCCTAAGAAGTGGCAAATTCAATGAGAAAGAGAGAAAAACCAAGAGCAAATGTGATTTGTTGAATCTTTGATCAGGAAGATGACCTTAAACCCCTGGTAATGAGTGTCTTGTTTTCATAACTTTAACCTTTTTGACTTTGGCTTTTTTTTTAAAAGCATCTCTAAAGGCTGTTGATATAGATAATTCTTAATTTTGCTGATACACTGATTTGGATATTTTACATTTGAGAATCAAGTCATTAGTTCTGTGAAAATACTTAGGCAGTTATCCAAATAATTGTTCAATAGATATTTATGAAGCATCTTTCAAAGCAGTGAAGAGCACAAAACAGAGGGTCTACTTTCCTTATATCAAATTCCCGCTGTCAACCACTAACTCTGCTACAATGAGTGGATTTCCTGACCTTGTTAAGCTTTTGTTCCCCATATGTAAAATGTGGATACTCATAGTATTGATGTCATAGAGATGTGGAGAAGGTTTAGAGAGATAGTATAAAGCACTAGATCATATTATATAAGGCTCAGTAAAGACTTAGTAAATGTGAATATTTTTTCTTTTTGGTACTGAGGATTGAACCCAGGGCCTTGTGCATATGAGGCAAGCACTCTACCAATTGAGCTCCAGCCTAAATGTCAATCTTTATCATAAGTAGTGGCATTTTGCAGATGCTACACGCAGACTGAACATAAAACAATGAACAAACTCATGCATGATCTTTATTCTCATGAAGCATGACTGGAGCATAGAACATATAGAGAAAGTTTTGGCAGATGAAACTGAAAAAGATTATAGGCATCTTGAATATATCAAATTTAGCCTTTATCTTAAGAGCAAGAGAGAAATGTTAAGGTAGTTAAGAAGGGGAGGTGACAGTTTAGATTTGCATTTGGAAAGATTAGTGCATGGTGGATTGGTAAATTAGAAGAGTACAGTGGATTAAACAAGGGGGCTGTTAACCAGCACACATAATATTACACTTTTGCATACAGTGCAACTATGGACAGGTAGAAAGCCATAATGGATAAGAGAAACATTTTATAACTTATAAAATATGAGTTTCTCCGTATCAGACAATGGTCTTTTGGAAAAGTTAAAATTGGGACCAAAGGAATAGGTGCTGTTAGCCACAAGACCTTGCCTAGTTTGGGGATCAGACAAGAGACAATGATTGATCAGACCATTGAAGAATAAATGACCTCAGTGAGAAATACATGGATTTAAGAACTGTTTAGGTTGATGACTGGACAGACATTGGTGAGATATTAGATATAGCCAACAGGCAAGTCTCTGTTTTCTTGATGTAATTGTGTAATGTAAGTCTTACTAAGGGTCTTCTAGGGGTAATGAAAATCCCTCAGATGTCACTGCATTTTGTGAGCTCAATTATATTGTTCAAACAATATTTATAAATTATGGAGATGTTCAAAGTTCTTGGGGCATCATTCTGAATTGTTGCCACATTTTGGGAGAACAGACCTTCTGATTATTTCTCCATGGACTTAATTACTCTCAAATTTGGATATATTAAGCATCATTTTCCTCAATGCATTTACTGGGTCATTGAAGAACTTTAAAACTCGTGGCCAGCAATCTACTTAAACAAACAAATGACTTTAACTGAATTTTTTTCTCTTATTTATTTATTTATTGCTATGGAGTATTTTAAAAGGTATTGTTCAGTTGGAAATACATTTCACCTATTTCCTTATACTCTTTCTACATAGATGTATTGAGTTTTCTTCTCATCCTAGAGGATATAGTTTTCTTGGGACATATTTGGAACAGTTTCTGAACATCAGTTCATCAAAATTATATTGGCTTTTAGTTATATCCTCAGTGTGCCAGTTCTCTCTCCCCTTTGTGTCATCCACAGCTCTAATCCTCTCTGTTCCCACAGCTAAATCCCTGATTTTTAAATCTGCCAATACCCAGGGGACTTCTTTTAGAAATTTCTAACATGAAAAAAATGTCAAGTTATGAGTTTTATTTGACATCACACCATCTAAACTTTTTTTCAAACACTTGAGCAAGGCCCATTTTTTTAAAAAAAACCTATGTAAAAGTTCATTTTCCTCCCATTGTTAAAATTAAAATATGGTCAATTAAAAAGTTTTTGAAAACACTGAAAAAATTGAAGGAAGGAGGAAAAAACCACTCATCACATAGTGTCACTGCTTACTTGTTGGTAGATTTCCTTCCAAACTTTCTGTGTTTAGTGTCACAGGTACAGTGAAATTCTAATCATGGGGGTGGTTTGCTCTTCTTCTGCCAATTCTTGGTGAGAAATTAACTAGTTTCATGTAGTCTCAACAGAGTCCGATGTCCCCTCCCCTCATTACATTCCTATGGTGTCTGGAGCTCCCCTCTCTGATCCTGGGGACTAACGATTACTCTAGAGCGTGGATGGAAAGTTGTGTCCATAAAAGATGGGTAGTTTTGAGCTGGAGAAAGTGTTAAGATACTGAGGAGGGGCATTCTGCTGGATCATTCTCAGAAAAGGTGCTGACAACAGGCCCTCGCTGAACAACAAAGCAAAAGGTGTCTGGCTGTCCATTTCTATAGCTGTCACTGACCAGTTATGGGTATGGCTCCTTCTGGAGGTAGTGCTGGGAAGGGGAAGGACAAGGGGTAGTCTCTCAGGCTATAAACAAATAATTTCATAAGCACACAGGTTGGGGTGGGACACTTAGATTGTTACCGCGGTGTTATGTTTTCTTATTTAATGTAGTGATTATAATGAAAACATCATTTATTTGCTCACATAGCGGTTAACATATTCTATCTATTATAAATGCTTCATTTTTCTAGGTTAGTATAAATAATGATATTGATGATAACAACCATGACAATTTTCATTTATATCGTGTTCATTGAGATTTGCCCCAAATCTCAAGGTTAGTAAGTGATGAAACTGAGATTAGAATGAGAATTCATTGTCTTAGCCATTGCATGCTACTGCCAAAACTCTTTCTAAGCATAAATATAATAAGCATAACATTCTATTAATTGTATAAATTGAAGTTCGCTTAACTTTTCTTTAGTAAAGAACTACTGTTAGGGTTTATTGTATATGTAATGTTGCTATGATCATTTGGACACATAAATCTTCATTATCATTTCATTGTTTAGTCATTTTTTTCCTTAAGGTATGTCAAGGTGGGATTATTGACTCAGATTTATAAATGACTGTGTGCCCTGTGGTATATATTGCCAAAATACTTTCTACTTTTCAGATGGATATAATTCATACTGCCACCAAAGATTATAAAAGTGTATACCTTAGATATCCCCTCTCTCTCTCGCTCTCTCCCTGTCCCCTGCCCTCCTACTCCCTGCTCCCATGCAATACTGTCTAAGAAGTGGAAGGTACTGTCCTGGTGGTCAAGGAGGATATTTCATATATCCCTCTGGTATTAGGTATTCCCTTGGGGCATGTGGCAATGTATAATTAAATGTGACTACGGGAAGCAAGACATAGGAGAGGGAAAGAATTTCAGACAGAGAAAACAAGTATGGATGTTGAAAAGTAAAGGACTTGGTATTAAGAACATGGGATTTACTAAATATTTATGAATTGAGCAACTTTAAAAAGTGATTCAGAACCTAGACAACTTATTCAGACTCTCTGTATATCTGATTTCTAAACGATAAAGCCAAAAATTAGATTATTTGGTTATAAACTTCCGCAGAATTCTAATGTTACTCTCTGACCATACAAGTTAAATAAAATATAAATTCTATATATCTTGAGAGAAAAATGCATATGTTGCTTGAATTCTAAAATATTTATTTCTTATTGGTTTGAAGAAAGGAATGCTCTGATTTCAAACGAAGTCTACTATTTCCAGAAGATAATTAATAATACTGGAAGAGGGCTGGGGATGTGGCTCGGTGGTAGAGCACTTGCCAAGCATGTGTGACACACTGGGTTTGATCCTCAGCACCACATAAAAATAAATACATGAAATAAAGGTAAAATAAATGTTTAAAATAACAATGTCAATACTGGAAGATTCACAGGGATATGTGTCAATTGTGAAAGATTTTTAACTCCAAAGTTCTTGTTACCTTTTGCAGCTTATAAGGGCAGTAATTTGCTTTCCTGACCTTGGATGGTTTCTATTGCATAGATTTTCTTTCTCCTGTATTGTAGGGAGAATGTCTTACAAAATTAATGGAGATATAAATTATGTCAAACCTGATATTGGTACCCAGAAATAGGACCACGTGGAATTCACATTCTTCATCTAGTAGACTCTATCTGGACTTTGGGGTCAGGGAAGCAATGCTTCAGGATATATTGATCGACACCTCTTATCAAAAGTTCTATATCTAAAGGGCACAAAATAGTTTTCCTTTTCCCCAAAAATCATTTACAGGGTCTTGCTCTCTTTCTGATGCTACTAGCTTTGTGATTTTTTTTCAAACAAGCTCATTATGGCCCTATCCGACCATAAATGTCTTTTCCCATTTTTCATTGCCTTACATGGGTGCTTCTCCATCCAAGGAGGAAGTTATCCTCTTGATACTTTGCTTTTAATGTTATTTGATTGTTTAAATATTTAAACAATATTAATGTTTAAATTATTTACTCATCTCCCCCAATAATGCATTAACTCCAAAACAGAATGCATATAATCATCTTTCCATGCCTAACATCTAATACATGGTAGGTATTTAATAGATCATTTTTAAATGGATGTAGTAATAATTATGGATTAATTTTCCTAATGAAAATCATTCTTTATTCCTTTGTATTCCAACTATGCTTTGTTTCTGCTCAGAGTAAGACATAATAGTTAAGAGTACTTGCCATGAACCAAGCTATAGTGTAAATCCTGGCTCTAGCCTCTTTGGAGCTATCTGACCCACCATAGTAAATGGCTAATGTCTTTGTGCCTCAAGTTATCTGTAAAAAGCATTACTTTATATGCTTGTTGTTTGGTTTAAATGAGATAATACTTGTAATGAACTTAGAACATTGTGTTATTTATTCTTACATCATTATTTTTTAAGTATGTATCTTAACATGACTCATTAAATCAGAAGCTTCTTTAAAGTATATCATCATTTAACTTCAAATCTCAGTTCTCTACTAATAATAAGGTCTCTACAATATTATTATACTATACTGAACTGAACATAATTTACATAGGCAATTTGGAAGGATCAGCCTGTTGATGTACTAGTAATTATTAAATGTGTACATCTTATGATTTGCTTTAGACTGCAAGTCCCAAGAGAGCTGGGATTGTGCCTTTTGGACTGGTTTGTAAGATTCAGCAGGAAACAGAGAGATGGAACCCATAAATACGAAGACTGATGCAGGGGTAGCTAGAGGAGCTTGAGCTATAACAAAAGCCTCTGAAAGATGCTGTCCAGTAGATATGCTGGACTTCATATCTGCTAAATCACTGCAGATGCCTCTACTCCTGAAAGGGCCCTATTGCTAAGCCTTACTGTAATGGTTTGCCCACCCTTCCTCTTCTCTTGCTGATAAGTCTTATGTTTATTTAGAACAATGACTCAGGTCCTGTTCAATGCAAGTGCATATAAATATTAGCCTGTGTCATTAGTAATATTTATAGCAATTATGACAATTATTTTTATTCATTCTCTGGAAACCTAATTCTAAGTTCTTTAGAAAACTGCTCCAGAGTCCGTGGGGGAGAGATCCAAGGCTTTGTTTTCATTAAAATACTTAAAACTTAACATTTTAACATTGTGCATCTATATCACCCTGAGAGTGGGAGAGGCACCAACAGACTCAATTGAGAGTATAGAAGTATCAGAATGAACATTGAAAATACTTGGTGTGAATATGGTGCTGCACTAGCTATGGACGTATTATCTTGGTCTCACAATGTCCCTCAGAAGTAGATGGTGAGGTTCCCATTTGACAGATGGAAAAGCTGTACCAAAAAGATTGCCTCAGATTGCAGTTTATCTCAGCAGGCTGAGACTCTTAGTTGCTTTCTCAAAATCTAACTTTTCTGAGTGGAATGGAAAGCCCCACATTTGGTCCCATTTGGCCCCACTGTGAGCTAGAGGCAGCATTAAAAGCCTTTCTTTACCTGACAGGGAATTCTAAGTCTCTATTCTACTTGCTACTCTCGAGGACAAGCCCCCTGAAATATGCTTTCCATGCACACTTAAATATTTTATGTTAATAGTGATTGAAGTCAGATTTCAAGTAATACTTCCTGTGGTTTATTGGCCCAGTTAATTTAACATTAAGAAAGAAACGAGAATGAATAAAAAGCATTGCACATTTCCATATGCAAATGTGTGCCTGGAGGAAGCTGTTAGATGTGGGGCAATCAATAAATTCCAGAAATTTAGTAGAATTGCACATGACTCTGACATTAGCTTCCACAGGTTCTAGGGTTTGTTTTAGAGCTCTTTCTTCATCCATTGCCTTCCTTCCCAGGACATGATGTTTTCTGCAACTCTGAAATTCCCTCTCTCTGAAAATGCTCTGTAGGTGCCATCCGTGAGCAATGGGATGCTGGCTCCCAGGAGATTTGTAATTGCTTGGCTCTGACAGGTGCTCATTGCAGGGCTTCATTTCCTACCCAGCATCAGCAATCCATCTCAGCCTCAGCAGTAATCCTGCCAGGAAGAGGGAAAGGTCATGGCCCAGGGGAGTGATATTCATGTAGAATTCTGATCAACCCTGAGATTCCTCAAAGGTGATTCAGGGGCCATAGTTGAGGGTTGGGGCTGGAGGAGGAGGGAGGCAATCAGCAGCACTCTAAATGAGTTTTTCTTTTTATCTTATAGATAGGATACATTTTGTCTTTTAAAAAGAGTTTTTTTTCTATTGAATTAAAACTAAAAAAAAATCACTGATCTGGAGTAGGAGAGGGCTATGAATAATAAAACACACCAGTATTTACCATATGCTGGAAACTAGTCAATTCTGGGTCTGTATTCTCTCACTTGATCCTCTAAAGAAACAGTATTTATATCATTTCCATTTTATAGATGACAAAGCTGAGAGTCAGTGAGGTGAAATCACTAGTCCAGGCCACATTTTTGATAAGTTACAGAGCTAGGACTCGTTTCTTTTTCTTCTTTCTTGCAACTTACATGCATTAGGAACCTCTAAAGGCATACATGTGGTGTGGTATCAGGTGTTGAAGATAAAGCAGTGAACAAGACAGATGTGGCTCCTTTTCAGAGGAACTGAATCCAGGTCTGCGTGACGTGGCCTCTGAGTGTGGCCTACTGTTTCCAAACATTAAGCCCTGGGGCTTCATCTTGAGGAAATCTCTGGGAAACACAAGAGAAATTAAAAGAAACAGATGAGTTCTAAGTAAACAGCCGTGATCAGTATCTGTGTGGACAAGGATAATTCCAGGACAGGACGGATCTGTGCTCCCAGAGCCTAAGACAACTCCTCTCCCTTTTGCAGTGATGAGAAAATGCAGAGACAACTGATAATAACCCCCATTAAACATTAAACTATGACTTTAACTGTAGTATAATGCAAAGAGCACTAGACTGGACTTAGGAGAACTTAGTTTATGTCTTGAGTCCCTTGTCATCTCCCCAGGAAGTGACTGCACATCTTTAGCACATTTAACCATATGTAAAATGACAAGATTAGGTGAAATCCATGGTTGCTTCTAGCTCAGATAATCTGATTCTGAGTCTGTAAGCTTAAGTATATGCCCTGGGATTTGAGAGCATACATCCAGTTATCCTCATCAATATGGGCTGTTCCCTAAAATAATATAGTTTACAATTTTGTGACTGTAACAATAATAAATTTTACACTGTGACTCAATATACAAGCGTGCGTGCACATACACACACAAATACACACACATATAAATACACATCAGAAGAAAAATATCATTACTTATACTCTGAAATACTCTATTGCATTCTAATGTAGTTTATTTTGTTTCACTTTGTAGAAGTGCTGTCTGTGGTCCAACAAATTGATTTCATATTGACTAGCCAAGCCTGGTTCCACAAAAACCAGATGATTAGGGAGAGTTTCTCAAGGTCAAACCATGTCTGCCTCCTGCTTGCTCTGGAAGATTAACAAAAATGTACACAGCCCTCCTTATCTGCAGGTTCTGTGCCCCACATTTTATATAAGGGACTTGAGCATCCCTGGATGTTAGTATCTTGGAGTGGAGGTGGGAGGAATAGATCCTGAATAACAACCATGTAATTATTCCTCAGACTGCTGAGAAAATGCCCCACTATCCTCTGGGGTGGACATTACTTTCTCTTTGACCAGGCAGGCAATTTCTCCCAGTTTCCTGCTTTGCGCCAGGATACCATTAGACCCTCTGCTATCCTTTAAGTGAATCAAAAGTGACCCCTTAGGGTAGAAGTGTGGGCCATTGTTGCATAAAGCAGTGATCAGCCAATTCAGTGTGGAATGAAACTGCTTTCCTCAGTCATCAAAGGGCTCCTTAAAATTTTCTAATGCATGGAACTTAACTGGAGAGAAAAAAATAATGACCCATATTTGTCAGTACACAACACTGAAATGGAATACTTGCAGCTTGTGAAGTGGCTTTATTAGGTTGGTCTCCTCTTTGCTTGATGGAGAAATTACTGTGGTCACTTAAATTTATAAACTTAATCTGAGAGACCTAAATACTCTCAAGGAACCACTGCGTCCATGATGAGGCAGAACAAGGTGCTTCAAGTCCACCGGCTACTCTCTTAATGAAATATTTCCTCACAGAACCTCTGTTTAGTTGCTTGTGAAGTTCAAGGCCAGGGGGGAGGAGCAATCATTTAGCCAAATGTGTTATTATGCTTCAATTCTGGTCTTTTCTGTTTCTGTTAGTCATGAGCATATTTCATTTTTACTCTAATTCTGAGTGACCTAAGATACACCTAAAATTTTGGTGAGATGATTGGCTCTGTTGGGTTTTCTGCTCTAGGCAGGGTTATCACTTCTGATAATGCCTCTCATTTTACCTGACATGTCTCCAAGACAGCTGCCCTCTTCTTTTAGGTCTTAACTAAAATGTCACCTCACAGAAAAGATTTTTCTGTAGAGTGCTTGCATGCTTGAAACTCTGGATCCAGTCCCTAACACTTTAAGGGAGTTAAAAAAAAAAATCAGAATGTTATAGGGCTGAGACCTTCTGGGAAACTGGGGTGGTATGAAGATCCCCTCTTTAAGCCCGGATTCTTGTGATCAAATCAGAAAGATTTCAGAAATGTTGCTCAGAATAATAGGCAATTAGTTCATTAGATGCAGTGGGAAAGGGGAAAAGGGAACACTCTCAAGGGAGAGAGAGGGGTGCTTTCAGAGAGGAGCGAACGTGCCTTTTCTGCACTCCCATTTTTGGGGATTCCAGAGAAGTTTCCCAAGAGTCCTGCCCAGTTCCCCCGCTTGACTTTAGACTGACAGCAGGGTGACGTTAGACCTTCAGATCCCTGCTGCCATGACGACACTACCACTCTAGGTCACATTGGCAAGGGTCTCACTAAGTTGGTCAGGGTCCCACAAGTTGCTGAGGCTGGCTTTGAACTTGGGATCCTCCTGCCTTGGCCTCCCCATGGATTTTTGAACCATAAATTCTTACAGATTTTCTGGTGAGGGTGAATTATCCTTATCTCCTTGAGTTTTGGAATCTGGTCCCTGAAAAGGGTCACAAAACTCTGTCCCCTCAGGATTCCTCTTATCATTATTTCAGGTCTGCACCCTTTCTCCTGAAGATAACAGGTAGTTTGTTAGTAATGTGAGATATCCTGTCCCCTTAAGCCAAGAAGGGCTGCATGTAAATTGCTTCATAGAAAGGGGATCGGCACAGTAGACCCATTTTACAGAATTATTCCCTTAACCTCATGTTACCACCACTCTCCTCTGTCTACCCCTTATTATGAGCACTTTTCTGAACTAGTTTCTAAGTTTGGGGCCATCTTGTCCTCTTTTATTTTATAGGACTTTTTACCCTCCAAAATTTTATTTATTTGTATTTGTTCTCTGATACCTTCTAGTAACATTTAGATTTTGCTAAAGATAAGGTCTGTCTGTTCCCAGAATGTTTCCTGACAATCAAAGCTCCTTAAATACCTGTTGAATGACTTTAGGTGTTCATTTTCTACCCCAACTCTAAGCTAAAAATAATCTCTCTCGAATTCACAGAGAATTTGCTCTCCTACTATTTCCTGCTTTGGATAGTCTTGTCTTTTCTTTCTTTTTCATTTTCTTTTTATTTATTTATTTATTCATTTTTTAGACAAGATATAGTCATGTTTCCCAAATTGGCCTCAAATTCATTATCCTCCTGCCTCAGCCTCCAAGTAGCTGTATGGTCTTTTCTTATGTAAATGTTTACATCTTTTGCTGGGTAATATGTTCCTAAAGAGAAAGAGTAGGTTTACTTAGTAAGTTAACCTTTAGTCCCTATTTATATGCCCACAATGGTGCTGGATACTTTACTAGCTTTATTTTATGTATTCTTTACCACAACCATACAAGTTAGTCAGTTAGTTATTGCATTTTACAGATGAGGATCTGAGCATAAAGGATTAGGAGGGAGTGTACTCAATTTGTCTAGCTATAAGTGATGGGGAATCAGATCAAAGAGCATTAGGCTTCAATTTATTCTCTATTACTTCTGTATTCCTTCAGGACCTGCATGGAAAATCATCTTATTAAATAGTTCAAAAGTTGATGAAGAAACACTCAAAGTAGCTTCATTCTTAATTCTCAGGAGTAGTGCTATTGATTTCCTGAGTTCTTACATTGTCTTCCATTTTATTCCCCTAAATTTTCTTCAAATATGGTGGTGCTGGTAAAAATACCCACTTCTTAGAGAAATCCTTGTGGCAACTCCTGTGGGACAAGTTAAAGTTTTGGTCCATGCTGATGTTTAATGGATGCCTGTAGGTTCAGACAAAGGGCATCTTATGAGAGAGAGAGTTAATCCAAGGCCAACTCTGATCTCAAGCAACTTAGGATTCAGTGGAGACCTTCTGTTAATTGGATGGTCTGAGAAATCCAAGTGAAGACAGATGGTCCATCTGTCAATTGGTGTCTGCTTGCCAAGGTGCTGGAGTTCAGAGATCACTCAAAACATAATGGCTGTCCTGTCTACATCCTGCAGGTAACAAGAGGGGCAACATTAGGGAATAGGTTAGACTCAGACAAGAAGAAGGAAGACAGATGTGCCAGAGTAAGGTCCTAGGAACATTTAATCTCCACTTAGAAACATATCATCTTTCTCCTTCCTGTTAAGTATTATGTGTTTTCTTTCTTCTCTGTCTGATAAGAATTTCACAACTATATCTGTCTTTCCTTTATTTTAAAGCATATTTGCAATTTATTTTTTCACATGAAGTTTGACTACAATTTTAATAGTCTTTGTGTCTTTTTAAATAGGGATTTATTTTTGTTCTTTGAGGAAGTTTTTAAAATACAGAAAAGTGCAAATACAACGATAATTCCATTGTTCAGTGAAAGTATGTACTGTTGTTAATTCCTTTGTAGTTTAACTATTTTTTCTCTTGTATATCATGTTTTGTCATAATGAATATATAATTCTGTCTTCTGGCTTGTTTCCTTTAGCATTTATAAAGCATTTGGATTGTTTCTCAGGTCATCTGATTATAAATAATGCTTCAGAGGATTTCTTTTACATTGATCTTTCTACCTCTCTGAATTATCTCCTCTGAATGGATACTTGGAAGTAGAATAATTAGATCAGAGGCATTTCACATAGACTAAGCCTATTGAGTTTCTCCACAGTATGATGTGAGGTGGGTTTTTTTTGCCATTCATTCCCAGAATTTAATATTGTCTTCTAAATGTGTTGCCTTTTGGGGGGGCAAAACCATTTAATATTCTATTGTTTGAAAGTGAACTCTTGATTATTAATGAGGTTGTTTATTTTTTTCTATTTTTATGTTTTCTTCTTTTTTTTTTTTTGGCCTATTTCAAAGTTTTTAGCCAGGTATGGTGGTGCACTCCTATAATCCTAGGGACTCAGGAGGTTGAGGCAGGAGGATCACAAGTTCAAGGCCAACCTCAGCAACTTATGCAGTCCTAAGCAACTTAGCAAGACCTTGTCTCAAAATAAAAAATAAAAAGGCTGGGGATATGGCTCAGTGGTTAATTTCCCCTGGATTAAATCCCTGATGACAAAAAAATAAAAAAGTTTGTAAAATCTGCATGCAGTGAAATACATAGATTGTAAGTGCACTATTCAAAAAGTTATGAAAAACCCATACATTTGTATACTCCCATCACTAAACACATGTTTCAGTCATTCTCTTGTGTGCCTGCCCACTGATACCCAGCCATTCTGATTTCTTTCACAATAATTTTTCTTGCCCTAGAATTTCATATATAAATAGAATCATAGAGTATATAGCTCTTTTATGACAAGTATTTTTTGTTTTAGTTCAGGATAATGTTCTTGTGGTTCATCTACATGGCTGAGTACACTGTCTCATTTTATTATTGAATACTATCTAAATGTATGAATGTATCATGATTTATTTACCCATTCTCCTCATAATGGACATTTGGGTTGTTTCCAGTTTTTTTTTTTTTTTTTTTTTTTTTTTTTTTTTTTGCTTTTTTGGGGCAGAGGGTGGTGCTGTTGCAGGTAAAGGTAGAATGAATACTTCTATACCAAGTCTCTTTGGGAGTTTCATTCTGCCATCTTGCTATATTCTGTTTTTTTTCCCCCCTCAACCTCTTCTTTGTTCTCTTTTGAAACTCATTTCTTGCCTTCTTATAAAAGGAAGTAATTCTCACTTTTCAAATTTATCTACATTATTTGTTTATTAGCCACATCTGTTTCATTGCCTATAGTGGTTTTTCTGTGGTTTGCAATGCATGCCTTCAACTTACCGCAAACTTCAAATGCTATTAATCTAGTTGATGTTTAAATTAAAACATTTCAAAGAATAAACTTCAATTTTCAAAGTCCCATAGCCCAATATCTGTGTTCTTATTGTTGTACATTTTAGATCAACACATTATCAACCCTATATTTTTCATTTTAAGTAGTTAATTTAAAAAATAAAAATAAGTAAAAACATTTTTTTCTTGCACCAAATTTATCATTTCTGACAGTATTTATTCCTTTCTTTAGAACCATCATTCTATCTGATATCATTTTCCTTTTGCCTTTCGTAAGTTGCAGATTTGCTAGTGGTAAATTCTCTCCCCTTATGTGTGTCTGAAAGACCCTAAATTTTATCTACATTTTTGAAGGGTATTTTTACATGATAAGAGTTATACAACATTTTTTTTTTTTACTTTAGTACTTATACAATACCCTTCTTTACCTTCTGTTTTTACTTTAATCTACCCTGAAAAATCTCTCTTTTATGATTGCATGTGTAATATATTCACATTCAATATTATGCTATAGTTGAATTGGATTTGTGTCTTTGTTTTTTATTTCCTCTGACTTTTATTTTTTTAAAACTCTATTTCTCATTAATGCTTTCTTTTGTATTAAGTGAATGCTTCCTAGTATATAACATTTTAATTGCTTTAATAATTATTTTAACTAGATGCTTTGAATTATTTTTTTAGTGGTTGCCCCAAGGCTTACCATATGCATGTAATATATGCATATAATGAAAATCTGTGTCAGATTTATACTAATTTAATTCTAGTGAGATATAGAAATGATATTCTTCCACAGTTTTATTCCATCTTTGTCCTTTTCAGACTATGTATATATAAATATATAATATATTACATATTTATGTATATAAATATGTAATATATAAATATGTAATATATATGTATATAATTACATCTCTGAGATGTAAGTAGCTGCGAGAAAAAAAGAGAACAATTATAAAATTATAAATTTTGTTGTTTCTTTTTCTTTCTTCCTTTCTCTTTCTTTCTTTTTCCTTTCCTTCCTTCCTTCCTTCCTTCCTTCCTTCCTTCCTTCCTTCCTTCCTTCCTTCTTTCTTTGAGAAAAAGGAAAAAGAAGGCTTGTTGTTTTGCTAGCAAAGGAGAAACAAAGGACTCCTATCCCAAAGGCTGTGATTCTGCCCATCAGCAGGAACAGGGGGCTTCTAAAGAAGTAATTCAAAGGCTACATTTCAAGTGTTTTCTGTTAGAGTTGTAATTCACTTGTCAATTTGGGAGATAGTCATTTCTGAGATCTTCTGGTACTTTCCCCAAAGTCTGGATTACTTTGTTCCTTTGATGGGTAGGTGCTAAAGGACAGAATAATCTGCCTAAAATTGGGAATAAAGATAATCCAGTCTCTCCTGAGATTGCGAGTGGGTGGATCAGGGAGGAGCAGGGAGAAGGAAGAGAAAGAAACATGTCCATTTAAAAAATAAATAAGTTGCTGTGGCAGAGCAGCAAGTACCATATGCAAAGTATAACATTTTCTCACTGTCAATTTCTATATTCCATTTCTATGGAATAATGGGAGATAACCAAACTACTGTGCTATTATGCTGCTTCCTGCTGAAAGGGGATGAAGTTGAGGAAAGTAACCCAAAGTTCTTGTTCTCTATCAGGTGGAGTGTTGCCAATTAAGGGCATTTAACATCAGAGCAGTTCGGAGGTGCACCATGGCAGATGACTCGTGACTGGACAAGGCATACATAGGGCAGGAATCATTCTAAGACTACAATGAACAAGACAGCAAAGCATTACATTTTTGTAAACAATTAGCACAAAAACAGTATTTCAGCCAGTCTCTGAAAAATATGAAGACAGTAACTCATAATCATATCAGACAAAAAATAAAGTTTATTAATGTAGGAGGTTAGGAAGATTTGGAGGTCTATGAGATCAGGCTCAAATTAACTCAGGACAAAGTGGAACCTTTGTGGAGTCCTTTGTGATCCTTATTATTAGGCACTCCCATGCAAGGACCCTTCCTTGATAGCCTCCAGCTCTACTTACTTTTGGTAGGGCTGACACAAGTATATATCTTAAGTTACATTTAAAAGAAGAAGCATTGTTTTTCCTTTTTAATGTCCATGTAGGACTATGCTCAGGCTGTACTCTCCGGCCAGGTGTTCACAGTTGGTCAAAACTGACCTTGTTCCTATCTACTCTTAAGAGTCAGCTGAGATTACTCAGAGATCACTCTTGGGGACATATGCAAAGCCTCTTATTTCCTTTAGCTTTCCTTTACCAGTGGTGCCATCTTCCAGGACTGGTCAGAGGCTTTCTAACCACATGTGGCTTCTCTTGGAGGCCTCAGGGACATTTCCCTTTCTAATGACCCTCCTTTTTGTACAATGTGTATTGGTTGTCCTCCTGTTCTACAGGATCCTCTCAATCTCACTGATTAGCAGATTGGGTGACTCATCAGGGTTGCAGGGCCCAGAAAGGAGTCTGGTTATTCTTTGGGTCCTGGCTGACCTTAGAGGGCAAGGGCCAAAATGTCGGCTGCTTTTTCCTTGGCCCTTTTACTTCCTTGACTTTGGTCTCCAAGTTTTTGGTTTTAAACACTCAGTAAGCCATTTCACCAGTCCTAAAAAAAGGGAGTAACAGGTTATCTGTAATATTACAGTTACTCCTTTCATTTAACTGGGGTTAGTACTAGTATTGTAAGTCAACATTGTATACTATCTGTCCTGTAGGTGATGTATAATAACTTTCTTGTCATTTTTTGTTTTCTTTCTTTGTTCCTGTGAATTTCAGTAATTGTGTGATGTAATTTTCCTATTCCAGAGTACTCCCACCCTTTCTTTGTACAGCTGTTATCAACTATATTTACATATGTTATAAGTTCCACAATACAATTACATACACATTCTACACAATTGCATTTTAAGTCTGTTAAGAGGAAGAAGGAAATGAAATATGTATTTATTCTGTCTTTTATAATAGCATAATTTAACTGGTGCTTTTTTGTTTTTTTTTCTTGTGGATTATAATTCCATTCAGGGTCACTTGTTTTATACCAAAAACTTCCTTTAAGAGTTCTTGTAAATGAGTTAGCTAGCAACAACTTTTGTCAGTATTTTTTAAATCCAATAATGTCATTACTTTTTATTCGATTTTGAAAGTTAGTTTTGCCAGATAGGGGATTATCGTTTGGCAGTTTTATTCTTTCAACACTGTAAATATATCATCTCTGGCCTCCCTTGTTTGTGGTGAGATGTCAGCTGTTCATCTCATTTGTATACACTCATATGTGATAAGGCTTTTGTCTCCAATTTGCTCTTTTCCAGATGGTATCTTTATCTTCCATTTTTGGACATTTTTACTCTGTGTGTTTGTATCTCTTTGTGTTTATCTTAGAGGTTTTTGAGCTAGTTGGATGTGTAAATTAATGATATCTTTATTGAAACTTGGGAATTTTAAACATTATTTCTTCAAATTGTCACATATTACTTATCGACAACACTATATTCTGACAAATTTGACTTTAGGGATCGTCATCATTGTGTGTCCATCAAGGTGTGTACTCACACAAACCAACATGGTTTAGGTCCATCACGAGGTGTTGGCTTCTCTAAGCTGTCAATAGTCTTGGCAAACACAGATAATGAGGCTGCTCCTGGCTTGAGAAGGCATATTGTTTCATAGTTAACTTTTATTTAGTAAAGTAAAGGAGTACACTCTAAAATAACAACAAAAAGTGTAGCATATTAAATGCATAAACCAGTAAGAGACCTTCATTTATTATCAAGATTTATATACTGTATACCATTGTATGTGGTATACTTTTCTACAGCTATTAGCACAGTGGGTTTGTTTATACCAGAATCACCACCAACACCTGAGTAATGCACTATGCTATGATACTCTGAATGATGTCACTAGGCAATAGGAATTCTTTAGTTTCATTATGATTTTATGGAATTATTGTCATACAATTGGACCATTATGTGATACACGGCTATATTTTGTTCCTTTTATTTTTTCTTTCTTCCTGCTCTTTATTTGTGTGTGTGTGTGTGTGTGTGTGTGTGTGTGTGTGTATAATTGTATACAATTATACATATACATTTATATATTGGTTTGGTACATTTAATAGTATTCCACATTATCAATGATACTCTTTTTTCTGTTGTTCAGATTATATAATCTTTATTGATCTGTCTTCAAGCTTGTTGATTCTTAGCCCAATTTTTAAGACACCCTAGTTAATTGTTTCACTTCAGTTATTATATTTTTCCACTCCAGAATTCAGTTTGGTTCTTTTAAAAAAAATTATCTTTTTAATATACATTTTTTATTTGGTTAGACATTGTTATCATATCTTTCTTTACCTCATTAAGTGTGGTTTTCTTTTGTTCTTTGAACTTATTTATTGTATCTGCTTTGAAGTCTTTATTAAATTCACCATCTAAGACTTCTTGCAAGTATTTTCTATTGCCTGCTTAAAAAGGTGTGTGTGTGTGTGTGTGTGTGTGTGTGTGTGTGAGAGAGAGAGAGAGAGAGAGAGAGAGAGAGAGAGAGAGGGAGGGGGGGAGACTGGTGTACCTTTTTCTTTGCATGATTCATAATTTTTCTTTGAGGAAAATTGGACACTTTTGGTAATGTATGGTAGCAGCTACAAATAGAGATTATCCTTGCACCCTGCATCTTCTTGTTATTTTTGTTTGTTTGCCTATTTGTATAGTGATATGGCTGGACAGTTTTAGTGGAGCCAGTTTCCTTTGCCCTGTGAAGTCTCTGATGTTACTCCTCAGGGGATGCAGCCTTCGGCATGCTCACAGTTATCCTGATGAAAGTGGGTTTACCAGGCTGTCTTTTGACTTTTTCTCTGATCTTTCTGGTAAGCTGCCTGCCTCTGTTGTTAACAACCCAGTTATTGGGCTCTACTAATTTCTGACTAATTGTTGTATTGTTCTGGACAATTCGATGGAAGATAAAGTTCTCCAGTTCTGATCTAATTAAATTCAAGTCCCTTTGCAGAAGAAAATTTTTTCAGGTCAGTCTTTGAAGTAGATTCTGACTGCAGGAGGTCTCCTCTTTGCTGTCTCTTCCCTGACTTTTCTGCTGAACTAGCTGACTTATCATTTAGCTGGTGCTTTTATCAAAGTCTCCGGTCTTCTGTTAATTGCTTACAGTCAAAATATCCATGGTTTTTGAGAGTGTCCTGAAGCTTGAACTTTCTCATACTCTGTGCTAAATAATATCAGTTATTTTGGGGAGAGTTTTGGAGCTCTAATTACTTGGTGGAATCTTGTTTTGAAGGTTAGTATCAGGAAATCTAAAATAGCCCCCTGGGCTCAATGACCCTATTTCAAAAGGTGAACTTTCTGGGGACTCCGCTGAATTCCCCAGGTATTCTGTAGGTTTTTGAAGTCTTACTGGTTAGAACTTGAATGTCTCCCAGGCCCAGATAGCTCAAATCATTTCCTCAGGTCACTGTGTCCTGTTCTTTGGATTCTCAAGAGTATTTTTCCAATGTGTTATGGTTTGAATGCGAGGTGTCCCCCAAAAGCTCATGTGTGAGATGATGAAAGAAGGTCTGGAGGAGAAATGTTTTGAATTATGAGAGCTTTAACCCAATCAGTGAATTAATCACTTGATGGGATTAACTGAGTGAGAACTGATGGCAGTTGGGGTGTGGCTGGAGGAGGTGTGGCATTGGGAGCATGGTTTGGGGGGATATATTTGTATCTTTCAAGTAGAGTCTCTCTCTCTCTCTCTCTCTCTCTTTCTCTCTCTGCTTTCTGATCATCACGTGAGACACTTCCTTCTGCCACACTCTTCTCCTATAATGTTCAACCTCACCCGGAGCCCCAAAGAATGGAACCTGTTGTCTATGGATTGAGACCTCTGAAACTGTGAGCCCCCAAATAAACTTCTCCTTCTCTACAATTGCTCTGGTCAGATCTTTTAGTCACAGCAGCAAAAAACCTAACCAAAACACAAGGACATACCACTTTGTGTTGAGGAACATTCATGGAGATCACCAACACTCTCCTTGTTCAGCTCCTTCCTCTTGGGTGCTGTGCCTTTACATCCCAGTCCTGTCAGCTTCCATATATATATGTTGTAGTTGGACACAATACCTTTATTTTATTTATTTATTTTTATGTGGTGCTGAGGATTGAACCCAGTGCCTTGCAGTGCTAGGCAAGTGCTCTACCACTGAGCCACACCCCAGCACCTCCTGTCAGTTTCTTCAAGCTAACCTCTCTCCTGCAGTCTCAGGTGAGGTACTGTGCTCTGCCTGAGCCCTCTTATTCTAATTCCTTTTCTAGAAAGCACCTCCTGACAGGAAGCTGAGGCAATCTTAGAGATCATCTTATTTGTTTTCCTTCTGTGTGACTTATATCTTGTGCTGCTCCTTACTTGATGTTCAAAAATAGTTTTTCTTGTATTTTAATATAACTATGGTTGTTTATAGAAGACATAGTCTTACACTAACTAATTTCCATGGAAGGGGGTGAAAGCCCTGCCCCCTTCCTTGTGGCTTAGTGTTTTTCTTATTTGAAGAGCTCCTTAAAAATTCCAAATTTTGAATTTTGTATATGAACTGGCAATGTTTTCCTTTTGTGTCATTTATCTTCATTTTATGTTGTCTTAACTCCCTATTTTAATTTGTATGACTGAAAACTTAGTGTTTTCTTTGTAATTTCTTTTAACTAGAGATCAAGCACTTGCTTAGAGTTCCTTTCGTGTTTTGTTTTGTTTTGTTTAATTTTCAGATCGGGGAGTGGTCTTTGTTTTGTATTTAACTTTTTAGCAAGATTAGTTTGGGTACTTCAGATTTTGTGTGTCTTTATTCTTCATTTGTTCAAATCATTGGCAGAGAAAGGTGTGGTTCAAATAAAGTAATTGAATGAGTATCACTGGAAAGTCATTGAATGTTATCATCAATTATTTTAGAGTTTATGCATATCAATCCTGTGTCAAGGATTTAAGGTCATTCTTTGTTAATATGTGATTGAGACAGATAATACTGTGTGCTTAATTTTAAAAAGTAAAATAATATGCTTAAAATTAATAAAAATGGAAATGAGGACAAAAAGAGTAGGACAAGTACTAACAGGTCAAGCAGCAGGAAAGGTGGTATTCTCACTTAAGGAAATGTCTACGTGTCTGCCAGACTTGCAATCAGAAAGACCTGGTTGGATTTATGGCTCCATCATTATTCCCTATGTGAACTTTAACTCCATTCTTCCTAGGTCAGACTAAAGTGAAATTAGACAATGTAGGTGAACTATTTCCTGACGTGTCACCATTGTGTATCCAATACTGTTGTTGTGATTGTAATAATGACATTAGGAAGATGAAAAGCTAGAAATGCAGATGGAGTGATGTGAGTGGGTTGGGGATGGAGGAATCCAGTCTGGACTTTGCTTTCTTTAGTGTTAAAATAAGTCAACCACTGTGGAATATGTACTTCCAAATGTGCTTCTATCTGTATGTGTGCATGTGTTTACATATGTTTCAAATTTCACGAGGTGTATTTCCCATAGATTCATCTCTTTTTACTTGTTACCATGAGTGCCATATATGTTCAGTTTCTGTCTTTGTACAGGGATCTGCTAGGTGATGAAGCATTGGGTGAGGGAAGGGAGGTAGGAGAAAAGGGAGACCTTTCCATCACTTTACCCATCCCAACGAGTGCTCTGCCTGGATTATCCATTCTCCACAGACAGGTCAGACAAAACTGACTCTTTTTAACTTTGCTCCAAGGAAGCTTCTAGTGGAATTTCACTGGAATACGAGTCAGGATCACTAAATTGAAATTCCTTTTCTTTCACTGTTTTCTCTCTGTGATTTTGGACAAGTCTCCTTATCTTGATTTCCATGTTGAGGCTGGGACATACAATTAAGGACCAGAGAGTGTGTGTGAATGTGATGAACTTGCATAAGAGTTCATTCATCAACTTTTAAATCAAATCATTGAGTGATTTCTGTGTGTTAGGTGCTGCATTTGGTACTGGGGATATGACAGTATAAGAGCCACACAGCTTGTCCCTACCCTCAGGAACGTGTTGTCTAGAAGAATAGACATTAAGTGATCTATAAAAGAGAAATACATGGTCTTATCAGTGACCTACAGTATAGGCCACTAGTCTACAAATTGTCCCTATAAAGGGACAGATAGTAAATATCTTAAGTTTGTTTGCTAGTAGAAAAAACTGAGCAACACTTCTTACCAAAATGTCTTATTTGGTAAGTTTAATTTTTTTTCTTTTTATATTTTTATATTTTAAAATGAAAAAAAATTCTTGGCTAATATGTGTCTTACAAAAATCAGTGTCAGTTTGTTGTCTTCTTTCCCCAGATCAGATGTAGGGGCATATTCAAACTGCAGATGACTAAGAAATATTAATGGTCACTCTTCTCCCAAAGGACTTGTGCAATAGATCTCTTCCTCTCTATTTTCATGTGCCTATATTTATCTGAATTATTTTTGACTTGTATCACTTTCTTGTGAAATTTAAAAGTATAGTATGCACTCATATTTGCCCTTTTCTGATATTTTAATATGGCCGCCTTTTTGTCTTCTCTAAGAAAGAATTAAACAATTTTGTTAGTTTTCATGCAATACTCTTGTTACTGTGTAGGTGAGTAGCTGCCACCATGCAGATTTGATAGCAGTAACTGGGTTAATCCTTCAGTATGTTGTGCTGTATCAGCAGAGACAGCTGGAGAAAAAGATTAAAAGCTGGTACTGAGGGAGAAGACAGAGGAAGAGAAAAGAACAGATAAAATACCTAGGTATACCAGAGTAGGATTAGCAAGCATGTTGTCTTAGAGATCATTGTTTCACAGGTTAAAAAAAAAATGTACTCAATAGACATGGTGTCCACATACTAAGGTATTTGAAGAGTTCTGAAAGAGGAATCAAATTCATTTACAGAAAAGAATATTTATTACTTTTAGAAACTCATAATATGAAAAATGTTGTAAAATACAAAAGTCAAGATTTTTAAAAAGGGCATTTAAAATGCCTGAAACACTTAAAATGGTTCTGAATTTTATCCATTCTATTCTAAGTCTCTCCTGAGGTAGCAATTCAAGCATTCCTGTAGATACTTTTAAATATTTTTGCAGTTACATCAAAAACTAGGAAAGGACAAAAAATCCATATGCAATCAATTTGACTTTATCATCTGTTTCCTTTATTATTTCTGTCTCCCTCTCATGTGCTCACTCACCCTCTTTCTCTCTCTCTCTCTCTCTCTCTCTCTCTCTCTCTCTCTCTCTCTCTCTCTCTCTTCATTTTTCTCACTCTCTCCTTAATTGTCCCTGTCTTTGTCTGTACCTGCCTTTTTATATCCTATTTTATTCAAATTATGAAAAAAGTTATGGCTCCGGGAAAATGCCAAAGATCTAATCAGGGAACTGTCAATAATAACCATGTGACTCAGACATAAATCAGTTTGGATTAAGCATCAGCCTTCATCTGGGTATGAAATTTCTAATGCCATTTATTTGTTATCTGCCAATGGGAATGAGAACATCTCTGCCCAGGAGAGCTCTCAGATGGGTGTGAATCCCTTCTGTTAGGACAGTCGGGAGGCTGCCTGCCTGAAGACAGTCAAATAAAACTGACAGTCAAATAAAAAGCATCGCTGGGTGCTTTTCTTCCCTAAAAGCATGAATCCATTTCTCTTCAGCATCCAGTTAGCAAGTAAAAATTTGATCAAGACTATGTTTTGTATATGATGCTAAATACATCTTAATAGATTAGAGAACAAGGGACTGATGGTCTTAATGAGGTGTATATATCATCTATGTGTATGGTGATCATAAATCATACACTTTTCTCAGTATGCATTAGCTCATTTAATTCTTATAAAAATCCAATGAATCAAATATTGTTATTATCCCTGTTTTTTGCATATAGACATAGAAGGTTTAATTAATGTGTCAGAATTTGCCATCCGGATGCATTTAGTTAATAAAGTGGAAAAAGAACCTCTCCATGAAATTCCTATATTTAAAAGCATAATAATTAACATTTACTGAGTACTTGGTATATTTTAGGTTCTAATTTCTTTACTTATATGTATTATATGACTTTACTTTCTCAGCATCTTCATGAATATATCATTACTCCCATACAAACCCCTAAGGTATGGAAGTTTGTAAGTGGGAAGCCCCCCAAATTGGACTCATCCTTAAAGCTTCAACTCTTAAACACTGTCATTAAATTCTGTCTCTTTCTTTCACTGCATTTTTCACAATTTTAAGTTATGTATTTCTTTGTGTAAGTATCTGTACAATTCCTATCTCCTCTTGAACCATGAGTTTCACAAATGCAAGTCTGCATGTACCTTGTTAACTGCTGCATCTTCAGAGCTTAGGGTAGGGTCCAGCATACAGTCAGAAATCAATAAATAAACTTGTTAGAAAAATGAATGAACAATATCCTACAGGCATGATGTTGTGTAGCAATAATGCAAAGATAATATTTGCATTCTGCATTGTGTATAATGAAGCATTTCTCTGACAGTTACCAAGAATTAATTTCTCTGTCATTCTGAATAGTAGCCAACAAAATGTGAAGTATTTTATTGACCCGATGATGCCAGCTGCCACTATTGGTATTAAATTTACCCCATAGGTGGCCTAATTATACATATCTACACAGGTATACACATAATTTCTCTCCAACTTCCAATTCAGTTCCTTCCTGAGTCCATGAAATTCTTCATCCCCTAAAGAGAAATGGAAATCAAACTTTTATTTTGTTTTTTCTTTTAGTGGCTATTGTCTAAAGTTTTTCTTTATCAAAATAAATTTTAACCCATTTTAATAATCACAATCGTCAACATATCACTTAACCATGAATTATCCCTAAATCAGACACTGTCTTCAATATGTAGAAGTTCATTTAGTCCTCACATGAACTCTACAAATCACACTGTTATTCTCCCAACTTTTAAATACAGACAAAGATACAAAGAAACATTAAACAATATGCAAGGATCCACAATGTGCCCCCTTGACCTCCACATTAGTACCAGGATAACATCTATAACTTCTCACCAGGGTTGTAGTACATTGTGTATCTCCCCTGCTACTGGCTTTACCTTTTATTTCTTTCAGCTACTCCCTACACAAAGTCTGCAATGTCGATGCTATTATTTTCTATACTTTGCATAGGAGGAAATTAAGACTTACAGCTTAAAATAATATGTCCAACTTCACATAACTAATCAGATTCATTCCTATGGCCAATTAGAATCCAGACCAAAGATGATACACTCAAAAGCCTTCCATTCAAAAGCAGTTTGATTTAGTTCTGTATGAACATTAAGCCTTACCAAGGTTAAGAAGTCTGTTTCAGTGTTAATCTTATGCAAAATCAACTGACACTTAAGTAACATTAGTTAGAATTAGTTATATTTAAAATCTTTAACATTGTTTTGATATGATTTTACTCTATTATCAAAAGTTTAATTGAAATAGCAAAGCCTTAGGTTTGTTGCATAAATTTAATTAGGTTGTGATATAAACTTGCCCTTGTACATTAACTAGAGATTATATATGTACACACACACACACACATATATCTATTTAAATATATACTCATAAATCAGTAATACATATACTAGGTGTATATATTTATATATGCCTATATTTAAAAAATATTCATATGTATGTGTAATAATAACAATGTCTGTATAGTATTTTCAGAAACACTAAGCTAAGCCTTTTTACATATATTATCTTATTAAACTTTACTGTAGCTGTAAGTATACAATTATTTGCACTTTTACATTTGAATCACTAAGATTTGTAGAGATTAGTGACTTGCATGAGTCAGAATCATTAAAAAGAAAACCTAGATTTTTATACCCAGGAATGTACTCAGAATCTAGATGCTTTATCCCTTGATTTCTAGTGTTGTTTTCTTCTCTTATCCCCTGCCAGACACCCAACTCTTGCCACCTCACCTCACCCCCACCAGCCACCACCAAAAAAGAAGAGCCTAATAGTTTAAGCTATTTGACCTCAAGATCATAAGGCTAATCTTATCTTCTTACTCTTCCTCCCTGCTCTGTTCATAGTTGCTCTCATTATATCAAAGAAGACATTTGGTATTTGTTTTTTAGGGTTTGGCTAGCTTCACTAAGCATAATCTGCTCTAGTGCCATCCATTTCCCTGAAAATTCTATGATTTTATTGCTGCATAGCATTAAACAAGAGACTTGAGATGGGAGGGAAAGGGAGAGAAAAGGGAAATTGCATGGAAATGAAGGGAGACCCTCATTGCTAAACAAAATTACATATAAGAGGTTGTGAGGGGAATGGGAAAATAAACAAAGAGAGAAATGAATTACAGTAGATGGGGTAGAGAGAGAAGTTGGGAGGGGAGGGGAGGGGGGATAGTAGGGGATAGGAAAGGTAGCAGAATACAACAATTACTATTAGGGCATTATGTAAAATTGTGGATGTGTAACCAACGTGATTCTGCAATCTGCATTTGGGGTAAAATTGGGGGTTCATAACCCACTTCAATCTAATGTATGAAATATAATATGTCAAGAGCTTTGTAATGTTGTGAACAACCAATAAAAAAAAAAGATCATAAGGCTAATAACAGGCAGAGGCAGTACTAGAATTCAGTTCTTTTTTTTCCTTAATCCACTGCTTTTGGAATCACATTTTGTGTTTCTCATAGTGTGCACATTATGCACACATATGAAACAAGAATTAATTAGAACAAAATGCTTTTTATTTGCAGGGTGGTTTTTTTTTTGGATTTTAACCATCTTTTTTTTTATTATGTACTCAAGTGGTCTTTTGAAAATTCTAATTGCAGAGGTTACTATATTAAAGCATTATTGCAAAAATATCAAGTTAAATTCCAAAAAAAAAATCACAGGAAATAAAAGGTATTCCCTTTTAAGATCTTATTAAGATGCTGAGAGGACAATACTTAAATAAAGAAATAATTGGGTTGAAATTTGAGACCAATTTTGCATGTGAAACTCAGTAAATATTATGCTCAGTTAAACAATATGTGATAATTTGAACAGATGATGTTGTAAGGAGGAACTCTTGTCTAAATAGTTGTAATGAAAAGAATTCTTCATGCCAGTTAGGAACAGGTAGGTGGTTAAGATCTTCCTGATAAGGTGACTGATTTTAAGGTACTTGACTTGAGAGCAAGAGTATAATATTTCTTAAAACTGGACTTGAAATGAAGGGGGCCAGGTAATATTAGACTGCCTATATAATTTACTATCATAATACAAAGGTTTTTATTTTCATTTTTGTTTTTCTCCTATGATCAAAAGTAAAGTAAAAATGAAATCAATATAACTATATCCATTACTTTTGATGTGTTCTTGAATTAATCATGACCAAAACTGTTGTTCTAGTGGTTAAACACAAAATCTCAGTATCTTATACTATAAAAATTTGTTTCTTGCTCACATGAAGCGTGATAGTTATGACATATGGAACTTACATCTTCCAAGAGCATTGCACCAGCAGAAATTAAAGATAGACAAAACATATTGGCTCAGCTTTTACATAGCATATGCCACTTTTGCTAACAGTCAGTTGATTACAACTAGTCATATGGCCAAGGATAACTGTAAAGGAGCCTAAAAAATACAGAAGAGAAATTTTTATTTGGTGAATGATGTCTCTGATCCATTAATTATTGCTTCCCTCCCTCTTTTCTGCCACCCTGCTGTTTTCTCTCTGACATTTCATTTTTCTTGTTCTAACTCAGTTCTGGTCTTCTTTTATGTTTCTTTGTTTCCTCTCTATTCAGTTGTAGTTCACCAATTTGATTTCTAATATGTAGGACAATTGCATAAAAGACCAAGTGCCTCCTAAATTGTGTGCCCAAGACACTTAATCCTTTTCTGCCCCAGCTATTTTGCGAGAGATGGCTGGTAAGTTCAGGAATATGTAAGAATCAAACATGATTCCTAACCTCAAGTTACTTATGGTCCTGCTGGAGAGATGTGATGAGCAAACATAATGACAACAACCAAAAACATGCATGTCATGTAATTTAATCAAGTGATGTGCTAAGGGAATCCATTCAATATTGTTCTACATTCAAGAATGCTTGCTAAATGCTAGCCACAGCACTTTGCTTGACTATGTGTTAAGAAGTGAAGTCAATGTCATCCTCCTGCTTTAGAAGGACAACCACAAATGGAGAACATTGGAGAAAACATAAAATTATATGGCCACCCATCATGCACACTTTAAATTGGGGGATACATCATATCAGAGGTTTTCAGACATTTGTTAGCTAGAGATGGAGTTCTGTTTGTAACACAAAATATGTGTGATTATTTGGTGTAGGGATGGCTCAAGGGCCAGATCTATAAAAGCTCTTGAGAAAGTTGTATACCCCAAAGATCTGGGATGGGTGCTGATGGTGACTATTCTTTTGCGAGACTCATGAAACAAAACTTGTAGGACTGTTGTAGACTCATAGAAACATAGAAACTCTAACTCAGAAAATAGCCCACATCATTCAACCCTTAAAACCACTAACAGATTTTTAAGGAGGAAAGAAATATTTCCTTTTATTTTCAAAGTCTACTTCCCTGTCACAGAAATTCATAAAGCTCATAAAATTTGAGAAAAAAAAAAGTTTCTAAAACATGGATGTAAATGACAAAATTGTAACTTGGCGAAGTTTGGAGAGGTTTTGATCAACTGGGACAGAGATCTCAGAGATTCAGGGATGGGCTTGAGGAGTCCTGTTAACTCTTTGAAATTTTTGTATGTATTTGTAAAGTTAGATGCATTTTTATGGTAGAGGTTCCACATATAAAAGATTAAGAGCCACTAATATAATTTTTTAAAGAGGTGGAATTTCCCGTATGAAGAGTTTTAAAGAGACACCTAAGATCAAGCAATAAATTGGAGACAAGTCCATTTCTAGAAGTCTATTCTTTGAATCCTCACTTTTATAAAATTGAATTATAGTCCCTTAAAAATTATTGAAGTCCCTAACCCTCTGTGTCAATAAATGTGGCCTTATATGGAATAGGGTCCATGCAGATGTAATCAAGTTAACATGGGATCATCATGTGCAAATCCAACATGACTGGTATCTTTGTAAGAAGGTGGAAGTTACGAGTGAAGCTGAAGGCACACAGAAAGACAGTCACGTGAAGACAAAGGCAGGGATTAGAGTTCTGCAACCACCAGCCATGGAATGCCAAGAACTGTTGGCCATCAGTAGAAGCCTGACAGAGGCAAGAAAATATTCCCCCCTACATCCTTCAGAGGGAACATGCCCTGAAAATGCATCCATTGCAGTCTTTAGCTGAAAGAACTGTGAGAGACCACATTTTTTTTTCTTTAAGCCAACCATGATTTTTATTGGCAGCTCTATGAAACTAATAATACTTACCCATTACTAACTCTCTATATCAGAACATTTATTTGCCAATGCTGATAGTTAAGTTTTTCTTTTTTTTTAAAAAATTACATGTTTACCAGCCTACTTTATGAGCCTCCCCTGACCATATGAGGCTGTCTATCTTGTGAGCCTACTTTCTTGCCTTGCTTCCTGGCTCCAACAGCTGAACACTGGTCCTTGTCATTCTTGTAATCATGAAGTTCTAGCCACCAATCTGAATTTACTGATTTTTATCACCTTTCTTGGGGTCACTTGCCAGGTTTTGGGATCACCTGCCTCATGCTGGCTCCAGCAAAAGATGCAACAATTGTCCTGTCCACGTTCACCCTGATCAGACCCATGGAAGGTACAGCTCCCCCCACAGCTCCACAGTGATAGCATATCACCATCTGAAGTCACAGGGCAGTTGATGTTCCTTGAGGAGAACTTGGACTAAGAGAAGGTGGAAATCATAAAGACAGCCCATGACTTGTCTCCTCTTCCTCTTCCCATTTGGAGATTGTTCTGATATGCAGAGGTTCTATAATGGTTTTCCTGAGATATCCTATGCAAACAAGAAAACTATTGGCATTTTGGGAGACAAGGTTCATTATGCTCAATGTTATTTTTTTCCTCTATCTACTTTAATGGGTGGAATTAAATCTGCATGTTGAAGCCCTAACTCCCCTGTATCTCAGAATGTGATCTTATTTAGAAATTGAGCCATTGCTGATATAGTTAGGTAGATGAGGTAATAAGGGAATAGAGTGAGTGCCTGATCTAGTATATGATAGGTGTCATTGCTAGAGAAATCTCAACCCACACACATACACACACACCTGCTCACACACACACAAGCACCACTGAAAACACCATTAGAAGATGAAGACAGATATTAAGGATGATATTTCTATCAGCTATATAAATACATGGTGGCCAGAAAATTACAAGAAATCAGGGAGAGGTGAGCAGCAGCTTCTCCTTCACAGCTTCCAGAGGGAATTATCACTGCTGAAACTTTGTTCTCAGAATCAAGTGTCCAAAACTATGAAAAAAATCATTGTGTTTTGAAGACACACAGTTTGTAGAACTGTAATTCGACTATCAAACTGATGTGCCTATTTCTTTTCTTCTTATTTTCTCTCATTCTTGCTTTTATTGGATCATGTCAATTCTCCCCCTGCCCCCCAATACTGTGTGAGCAGTCAAACTTGTCCCAGGCTCTATTTTTCCAGAACCTGAATTTTATATAACTTTTATGCCTATTTTTTTTCACATGGTATATGGTTAGGTAATGACTGACAGAAAATAATTGTAATGTGCCATATTCTTGGAAAAGCTTGCAGTTTTTTGTTTTTTTTAAAAAAAACAGGCTAATTTGTAAAATCATGAGGAATCAGCTAAGGCTAAGTATTGCAGGTTATTCTGTCTTGTCACAGAGTTCAGAAAGAGTCATATCATAAGCTTCTACAACTTTAAATTAATTATCAACTATGGGGAGCCCTATTTATCTTTTGTGGTTTTCTGCCGTTACTGCCCCATCCTCGCCCCCCCAAAAAAGCGGGAGTTCATATTTAGTATGTTCTATACATATTTTTGAATTCTCACACATGGATTTGTGTCAGGCAAAGGGGAAACTCAGACATTTGTAAACAAGGCCCCATGTTGGTAATTCAGACAAAGTAATTAGTGTTTATGACTGTAGGAGTCTGGAGTATATGTGATGAATTATATTAATCGGGAGTGAATTGATACTGGAGGGTAAGGAAAGACAATTTCTCCAGCTAAGTATACATGGCCAGTAGCTCAATCTATTCCCCAGACCAAGCCATTATCCTCCTCCAAAGGCGTTTATTAAGTGCTTATTTTCACATTGCACTATGCTAAATGTGTAGTCAACTCTGTCTTAAAACCGACTATCTTGACATGTATGATGGAGGCAGATTTTGAGGAAAGAACAAGCAAACTTTACCAGGAGTTTCAAGCTTCAAGTAAACCAAATTTTAGAATAAATCAATACAGATCGTCTATTCCTTGTTGATATTTTTCAGGTATCTCTATACTTAATGGGTCTAATGAACTAATTTATGTGTATAAATGATCAATATTGCCACAGTGATGCATGCCTGTAATCCTGATGACTTGGGAGATTGAGTGAGCAGATTGCAAGTTCAAGACCAGCCTCAGCAATTTAGTCAAACCCTGAGCAACTTAGTGAGATAAAATAAAAAAAAACAAAAACAACTGGGGATGGAACTCAGTGGTAAAGTGCCCCTGGCTTCAATCCTCATTATTCCTTCCCTGCAAAAAAGTCAAAATATGAAATTGATTAAAACTCTTTAACTGCTTTCCTTCCAAAATATAGTTTCAGCCACCTATGTGAGTTGTTTACAGCCAGTAGCATAGACTATAACTTCTGTGATGCCGGAGTCCAAGTCTGCATTGCCTCCTCTGCATCTGGGGTGCTTGCACAAAGCTTAGATGAATGGATGTATATTAAAAACATCTGTTGAATGAGAGCCCTCTCACTTTGGGTGAGATCCAGGCAGGATCCTTTCTCTGAGTATTTCCATAAGGTTGACACTAAACTTTTTAAGCCTATGCCATATCTTGGGTTCCCTGCTAAGCACTTCCATAATCTTAAAGGAGACTCCTTTCTTCACTTTAAATAAGTAGCATTTAGATATTTACCTATCTATGACGGTAGACAGAATTAGATAATGCTGTGTGTGTGAAGAACTTAGGGTAGCAGTCAGATAACACATTCTCAGCATCTGTGATTACCTTTTCCTCTTTCCTTTACGAATCAATATCCATTGAGATGCCTCATGGTTTTTGTCTATGTCCTTATTTAGTTACAATGCAGAAAAAGCTCAGAGATGTTACTGTGTTTTCCCTTAGCATCATGTATAAATAAAGTCCTCAACAAAGCACATACTCTGCAATGACATTCTTTTTTTTTTTTTTTTTTTTTTTTTTAGTTTTAGTTTTACTAAATAGAAATTGCTAGGTCCCTAGTTCTGTTGCTTGGATTGTTGAATTACCTCCTAAATCTAATTGCTTTTAGTTTTGTCTTTTGTAATTTATATTCCTCTTTGTTCCAAGAGGGAAATATCTGGAATTCAAATTTGACTATGCATTTGTTTAATACCATTAAAACCTTGAGTTTCCTTATGACTAAATCCCAGGCATCTCAATATGACATGCAAGATTATCCATGACCAGATTTCTACCCCCTTCTTGAGGCTCAGATGTTCAGCTGCTTTTATGCAGAATGCACCTCTATGAACACATGTGATCTTTTTGCTTTGCACGTCTGCACTTTTGTTTGTACAGGTCCTTCAGGATGGCAATCTTTCCTAATCCTTACCTTCATCCTAACCTGTTCTGCTCATTCTCTTTAAAACAGGTCGTGCATCATTTCCCCTCCAGCAGCCTGAGGAAAACTTAGGTACTGTTCCTTGATGGTTTCATATCACCTTGTGTTATGACCATCAGTAATTTAGGACAAATGCATTTAAATCATCCATTAGTGCCAATGACTCCCACAATAGTCTAAGACACAGGTAGACAACCTTTTTGCTGTCATGAGCTAGGTAGTAGTTACTTTAGTTTTGTGGAGCCTGCAATCTGTGACACAACTACCCAGCTTAGCCATTATGGCAACCAGAGACAACATGTAAACTAAGGAGGTTGACTGTGTTCCAATAAAACTTTGTTTCCAAAAATACAAAGCAGGTCAGATGTGGCTGTAGGTTGTAGTTCATCAACCCTGGATTAAGGCCTCCTGATGATGGCAATCTTGTCTCATCTTTCTTAGTTCTCTATACCTGGCTGAGTGCCTGAGACAGAAGAACATCTAATTGAGTGCCCAGGACAGAGGCATTGCACAATAATGTTAATCAAACGGGGAGGATATTAGCTTCTTCAAACCATCATATGCCAGGTGCTTATTTGTATTTGTATTCTTTCTTTGATTTGAAATATAATCAAATTAACCATTTTTTTTAATCCAGCAGGTGTGCCTCATTTGAAGGCCAGAAATGATTCAGTACTCACTAAATTACAAGGTCATACTCAAACTCAGAGATCCCTGTGTTCTGCTTGAGCATATAAAGCTTCTTACTAATTTTCTCAGGTATCCCATTGCTCTCAGTTCTTTCAACTCTCCTTGAAACCAGCCACAGTGCCATCTGTGACCTGTTTATTGAAAGCTGTGTAACTAAGGACAGTAATAGAATTTTTCAATCAATACCCAGTTGTAGCAGAAGTCAGTGTAGAAATTTCAGGGCAGCTGTAACATGCTGAGATAACTTGGTGTCACTAAGAAATCAGGCAGCACAGAGCAGTATTAATTGAGTTCCATCAATCATACATGTGGCCTGAAATTTGCTATAGAAGCTATCATATTGCTTGATGTGTATTTGGTTGTATAAACCCAGACATCAAGCACATGTGAACTCAGCTGAATGTCATTCAGTCAGTCTAGATCTTTTCTAACAATTTTCTGTGTTTTCCTGTTCGAAAACTTAACATTCTTCTCTATGTACATGACACAAAATGAAGAGCTGTGGCAGCTAATGGTGATTCTGGGATAGTCACTACCAAGAGGGAATATAGTGTAATAGAAAAAGAATTGGAAATAAAACACAAAATTCAAATTCCAGTCCCTCCAAAGTGCTATGCACTTTGTGTATGAGTCAGGTAACATCCAGAGCATCAGTTCCCTGTTCTTACAAGGGGGTAATGTCTGTCTGCCTCATCATAATGTTTCTATGAGCTTCAAAGCAAAATTTGGCTGTAAAAATGCTGTGCAATGATAATTGTTGTTTCATGAACACCTCAATTATTCTGCTTCTCCAGGGAATGATGTGTCAGCCCTAAGTGAATTTTCCTTGTAATTTAATCCGTTAAGTGCCAGAACTTCAATTTTAGCAAATTTTTATGGAACTCTTTCTCAAAGAATGCACAATGAACTGACTGCTTTATTAAAGTGAATAGTGGATGCAAATTTAACCCATTCATAACTTATGGTAAATATCAGGGTTCTGCTTCTGTGTTAGGTCAGTGTTGTAGCTGTAGATGCTGCTAGCTATAAACTCACCTGTAATTGTGCTTTGAACTCAGAATTAGATAGCATGTTCAGAATTAGTTTGGCTTTTGTCTTCTGTAAAATTCCAGTTACTCACTTTGTTAATTTGGGTGATTTTCCTCCTTCATAAAGAAAAGCATAGAGTTAGTGAATAACCAAAATAATGCTACAGTTGAAAGGGACACTGGGTACCACTGAGAACAATCTCTTCTTAGAAAGAAGTGAAATGAAAGGATGAGGGTTTAATGACCTGCCTAAGATCACAGAGAAGATGAGTGTTAAAGCTTACACCCAACCCCTGGCATTAACAATAGTGAGCAAGTGGAAGGAAATAGAGCCGTCTGTACTCCCAGAATTGGATAAGCCCAGCAGTTCCAGTGAGAGAGCTTGGAACCACCCACAAGCCCACAATGACATTGAGGAAAAAAAAATCCTCTTTAAATTGGATTATATATTTTCACTTTTAGAACTGAGACATACATAGTCAACTTTTCTTAAGCCACACAAACGGAGAGTGGGGTTAACAGGAATTCCTGAAATAAATAATAGTGTTAATGCGGAATGAATAATAACTAGACAAAACCACAAAATATTCACTACACACACTAAAATGCCCGTACCCATGTCACTCTGCTGAAATTTCTTGTTTTCCTTTTCATCTCCTATTTAATCTTCTTACCCTACCTGTAAGCCATTTATTATGTGGAGGGTTTTAGGGTAAGTTTAAACTCTATGTGTCTCAGTTTCCTTGTGTACAACATGGTATGCAATAAGAATGACCAACCGTGGTGCTAGTTGTGAGGATCATATGCCCAATTCATGTAAAGTGCAGCACAGCCTTCGCTAAAATGACGAGCTCTATCAATGCTGGCCTTGCTGCTTCTATTGATTGCTGCTGCTGCTGTGGAAACTCTGATATCATAAGAGGCCAGCTCTGTGAAGAAAGACAAAGCAGGTTATAGGCACAGAGAGTGGCATGTTGCCATTTAGGAAATTACTAATACATGAAGCATTTATGAGGAGATAGCATGTGAGTGGCGATCATAGTGAGGGGAGACTGGGGGCTTTAGGTGTAGCCTGGGAGGGAAGAGTGTAGGCCAAGGAGCAAGCGTTCAGGCTCTGAAGTGAAAAGGAGCTTGGCTTCTTTGAGGAATAAAATCTTGTGGAAACATTTGTTAGAGTTCTCCTTTCCACTCAGATCTTGTATTTTAATAGAACTAGAGAAACATATGATATGAAATTGAGTCATTGATCTTAAGAAATTTCTGTCCACTTAATTTCTCTTCTTGACAGCTTGCAGCCCAGACAAATGCGGTTTTCTCTGGGAAGTCTCTAGGAGTCAGGGTGGAAAGAAACTACCAGCACATTACTGGTAGCGCTACATGAATCCAATGGACAGTCATGTCCATAAGTGCTTGTATTTCACTGGAAGTAACAGTGAGCAGTGAACACCTTCAGAGAAGGTGGCCAATCTTATGCACTAGATAGTGGGAGACCAGGCTTATAACCCAATCAGGCACAGCCCCCAAATATGTGGCGAGGAAAGAACATCATTATGACCTGCTGGGATGTCATTATGATCTGCTTTGGTGTCATAATGTCCTTAGATTGTGTCAAAGGGACCTTCCATGATATCATAATGACCTGTTGTGATGTCAGAGTGAACTTCTGTTGTGATATAATGATCTCCCATGATGTCATAAAAACCTGTCAGGTTTTCATAATGACTTGCCATAATGTCATAATGGCCAGTTATGGTCATAATGATCTGCTATGATGTCATAATTACCTGCTATCCTGTCGTAATTACTGTGCATGATGTCACAGTGAACTGCTATCATATCATAATGATGTGCTGTGATATCAAAATGATCCGCTGTGATGTCATAATGACCTGATGTGGTGTCATAATGAACTGGTATGATGTTATAATGACCATCCATGATGTAAAAATGAATTGCTTTGGTGTTATAATGATTGGAGGTAGGGTCAAAATGGTCTGCCCTGATGTCATAATTACCTGCTGTTTTGTCATCCTGATCTGCTGTACTGTCTTAATGACCTATTATGGTGTCATGATGATCTGCTATGCCTGAGAGTTCTGAGGCAGGGGGATGTTGTTCTGCCTGAGTTGAAATGTCTTCTTGACTGTATTGTTTTCTAATTTATGGAATTATTAATATTACATTAGACAATAGAATTATAATCAAGCTATTTCACAAAATTGGTTCTTATTTCCTCAGTAGGATGAAGACTTTGGATCTGAAATGAAAAATGCATTAGAGCAAAAAATGTGAATTGTATTTTTTTCCTTTCATTTTGTCATTCAACACATGCCATCCATTTATCTAATATGTATCAGGCTTTGGGTTGAGAACTAGGAGAGATACAAACATGAGGATCTTAGGCTCTTCCTCTTCTGTGAGTGCAGATGACAATATCTTATATATAAACCAGTATTTTCAGTAGCATGTGACAGGTGCTTCAACATCCAAGAGTTATGTAAGTTGAGAAGTATTGGTTTTCCTTAAACCTATATTTCCTTATTTACACATTTGGAATAATACCCATCTTATAATATTCTGGGGTGGGATTTAAAAAGAAACAGTGTTTAAAAAGGCCTATGTACTATCTGGGACACAATTCATGTTCAATGTTTTTTTTAAAGGCCTATCAGAACAGCAGAGGATTCAGGCAGTAAGGCAAAAGAAATGTCTGGCTATACCTGGGTCTGCAAAAATTTCTACGTAAAACTAGGTCTTGAAGGATGGGCTGATAGATGGAGAACAGAATTAGAGGGTGGAGAATCATGTGAAATTCATGTGAGGAGATAGCATGATCTAGGGGAGAATTTTGTTTACAGCCTAACTAGGTAAGATATCTTGAGAGAAACCTTAAGAAACTTGGGATGAGGTCAGTTCATGGATTCTTATATCAAGCCAAGGAATGCATCTTTAGATAATAATGAAGAGTCTTCACAGATCTTTATTCCAAGGAATAAGGTTTGGAAATTATATGTGTCTAAACAAGCAACAATAAGATAGGGAAGGCAGAAGACATTTGGTGACCATGTATCTAGGTAGAATGATGAGAAATTATTGTGTATTAGGTCTACAACTCTTGGAGGAATGGAAAGACAACTCAACAAGAGGAACAATTCTTTTTCTTTGAAGCAGCTGGTATATTTGTGCTGCTTCAGACTAGTCCAGGAGATGGAATTTACCACTCATCAGTGGTCGTATTTTATGGGTACTGGCAACACTAACACATGTGAGAATAGTTAACCTATTGGAGAATGTGTAGTTGGACGGAAATGTAATTCACAAGGCAGGTGCCTGAGTCTATTTGGCAAGAATTGGTAGTGTTGACCTTAGTTTTATAAGCATGTAAAGTGCGAAGATTGCAGTACATTCAGAAACGGGTTTTCTAAAAACCTCAAAAATGATTTTGAAGTGTCATGGTGTTCTAGTTATTGTTTTTGTTTGTTTGGTGGGTTGAATTTTAAAATCTACAATGCTTTGTTTTACCCTGAAATATCTTTCTTTGGAAAATAAAATATAGAACTTAGTCTAATATTTGCCTGGTAAAATAGTGCTCCTTTCACTTTTTTAGCAGTGAACCAGAGGTAGAGACTGATGTTGACCATTTGAGTTTTGGAATGTATATGCTAGATTGTCTTAGATGATAAAGGAACCTTTCTATGCTTGCTGCTCTTATAAATGCGGTAATATAGGTTACAGTACATGACTGTGTTGTAGTGTAGCTCAGTGCTCTGCTGTGGTGAGCATCAGTCTGCAGCCCTACCCTGGGAATTTGTCCTCAGAATGGCTGTATCTGATTACAGTATTGCCTTAAGAAGCCAAGAGAGTGAACATAAATTGATTAGGCCTTTTACTAAATGTTTCACAATCCACTGGATTGTAATCATTACCATTTGCTATGAAGCTCTTAAAATAAGTAAGACTTAGTCTTTTCACTCTATCCCAGCATAGCCAGAAGATTTTAAAATCTGATAGTGGTGTGTCTCAGAAGTCATACACACAAGGCTGTTATTATGAGATCAGAAAACTCCTGGATGGAGAGACCGTATCCATATGTACCCTCTCTTGATTTTCTCTTCTCAATTTCATATTTAGATATGCCGCAGATCTTCCACTCCCTGCTTTCTCTTGGGCACCACTCTTACTGTAGGCTGATGTCTGCCTCTCCTCCTGCCCTTTCATTCCTATTCTCAAGTTTTTGGATTTTTTTAAAAGAATATTTATTTATTTATTTTAATTAGATACATATGATTTTATATCCAGTGATCATCAATCTCTTTTTCCTAAATTGAGATAGCTGTTAAGTATATCATTCTGAATGTTGAAGGTTTCTGACCTCAATTTTTAAAAACAGCAAATTGAAAATGACAGTATCGTGAAGCTAGTGAAAGAAGAAAATGACTTAAGTGCTAGACAAAAAAATAAATTGTCTGAAAACCATTGATTTTGAAAAATGCCTTTGTCCTTATGATTAAGATGTTTTTTTCTTCCATTGCCTGATGCATAATTGTATAGTTTCATCTACGCTGTATATTCTATTCTATTGAAGGAAAAAAATAGAAGTCAAAACAGTGTTTGAATTTTTGGAGCATCAATTGTATTATAAGATTTAGGAATAAAAGACATTTATTAAGAACCATCTCTGCTATCTCAGAAATATGGGAGAAAGGACAGGGAAAAGCAGTCCAGGGGAAGTGTCCCAGAAAAAAAGAGTCTCTGATGTCTCTTCCAGGTGGTGGCAGAGGGGCTCACTCATGCCCCGGTGGCTCTTATGCAGAAGCCCGAGGAAATTTGTTCTCCTTCCTCCTATACCTATGGAAATTCATGTCTGGATGATTCCCATACAGTATTGTCAGGATTCATGGAGCTCAATATCTTCTGACTGTCCACTGGTTTTGTCTGTAGCTCAGCTGTCGACTTTCATAGGAGTCGCTTTGTTTCTGAGTCCAGGCCTTCTGGGCCAGCACATGGCAACACAACATGCAGCAACATATTCTTAGAATGCAGGTGGCCATCCTCCTAGTCATCCCTTCCAGCCCTTGCTATTGTCATGGGTACAGGCTGCAGTTTCACCATGGGGCTTCCCAGTGAAGAGCTAGTTTTCTTCTGATGGTGCCCTGAGAGGACTTGTTTTCTGCATCCCACCCTCTGATGATCATCCAGGGGCTGGATGGAGGGGGTGTGCAGGGTCATGTTGGGGGCAGGGGGTATTTTGGAAGTGGAGGAGCTCACCTGCAGGTTACAGAGAGAAACAGAAGGCAGGCTTGCTCTCCTGTTGCCCTCAGGCAGCTAATGCCCAGAAAGCAAGAAGGGGAAGGTGTGAAGGGCAGGTTCAATGGCACCTCTCTTTGTAGGGAAAGGAAAGTTTGTAGAATCTGCAGTGGACAGACAGGACCCATCCTCTAGAGGTGCATGCTTAATTGGGAATATGCTGACTGCTCCTTGGGTTGCCTGGTGCTGAAGTAGCAAATTTGTAGGCATTTCATGGTTAAATTTTCTGTTTACCAAAGATACCCAGTTATGGTATGGGCTGGAACCCATGTCAAACATGATTGTCATTATTGTAGGTAGTTGGGTGGTTGGGGGGTAGCTCACTAGAATGAGTTGGTGATTATTTCTGATCCTGGCTCAGCCATGGGTGCCTCATGATTTGGTCTATTGCGGGCCTCTGTGTGGGGTTGAGGATCAGTAATTGATGACAATACAGACTTCAGCAGAAACATGAAAGGAATGTCATACCATGCATGCAGGACCTGTTTCTTCATCTGCACAAAAGTGGTCAGATTAAATTGGAGGTTCCTCTGTGATCATAAAGTATAAAACTACACCCAAGCTCTAGACACCCACCACAGGATCCTTATCACCATACTGGTAGCATTCTGGGGCATAGTACAGGAGAGTGCTGCAGAATGTATCCAGCTTCTGTCCAGTTGATAACCTGCAACTCAGGTTAAAGTCACAGAATTTGATGTTTCCTCCAGTGTTTACCAGAATGTTCTCTGGTTTCAGATCTCTATGTGTAATATCCTTCTTATGGCAGTGGCACACAGACCATGTGACCTGCCTGAGCTTTCTCTGGGCCTCCTCCTCTTGCATGCCTCCAGGATGTGCTGCAGTAACTGTCCCCCACCTGAATGCCCCATCACAGGATTTTAGTGGTTTCAATAGCTTGAAACAATTTGATCACGTTTGGTTGTTCATTGGTCTCCATTGTGTCCATTTTGGATCTAACAGAGGGGGAATTCTGCTCTACCTTTAGCAGGACTTTCATGGCCACCTCTGTCTTGGTGAGGATATGATGGACCAGTTTCACCTGAGCAAAGCTGCTCTGCATCATGTTTCTTAGGACACTATAATGGTTCATGAGCATATCCTGAGAGAAGGAGCTGACCAAGAGGAACTGCCACACTGTCATCCCTTCACTAAACTCACTACTTTCACTACACATTGTCAGAAGCACTAAGTAACAATGTTAGCTAGAAAGGAAGGAAAGAAAAAAGAAACAAACAAAAAAAGTAAAAAAAAAAATCACCCCCCCCACCAAAAAAAAAAAAAAAAGAAGAAGAACAAAGGAATCTAAAAGTCCCAAATCACAAACTACCAAACCACCAAACAATGTTTTGGACAAAAAAAAAAAAAGTCACATCCAGGCCTTATAAAAAACTAGTGTTTGAAATTCCCAACAATGTTCACTTGTGAGAACAGAACACATATGACCCAGTCATAACTGGTCATGACCCACAGTGGTAGTCTCTCTTTCTGGCCTCCCAGACCTTTTCCACTTTCATAATAAGATTAAGGAAGGCTTGAGAAGATTATGGAGACTGATATTTACTCGTTTAGAAATTAAAATCTGTAGGATGCTTCAATGGCCCTTTCATTTTAAGTTCAAAAGACTATCATAACTTTTGGCTTATAAAGGTCTTTATCATATCTACACTCCAGGTATTCAATTCGCTTTTCTTTCAACTTGGAAGGACTGGTGTCAAAAGGATGATAGGAATGCAGTCACATCATGATATGTGCTTTGTTCCCTAAGACATGGTAGGGATGTTATTACCATATGGAGGGCTGAGAAGAAGACTGCTTTCATCATAATTTCCCCATAAGGTTCTCATCTGAAACCTTGGAACCCAGAAGGCAGTGGGTTGATATATTCATGATACTCCAAACATGATACTCCAGGGGATTTCTTCTTTGGACCTTAAGGACTTACATGGGCACCTGGGTGGCAGATGGAGGGTTGGTGGGTATGTTGTGGATTGTCTGTGGTGGAACTAGACTGCCTGAAGCTTTGATGCTGCTCCCTGAGCTCCTACATTATTAAAAGTTGCTGGTGTAGCAAGATGTGCCAGTGTCAAGCTGGGGCATGTTGTTGGAGGTCTGGAGGTCCCAGGATGCTCTGTTGGAATTGCATGTGAGCACATCAGATATGAAGTTTCTTGGAAAATACTCTTTAATTCCTGCAGCTGCCAAGGTGGAAAGTGGTAAAATGGATTTGTGGTCTCAGGTGCAGAGACTGTGGAACCATGCAGCCAGATTCACTGGATCCTCTGGCTGCTGCAGCCCTGGATCCCACCATTGCCCTTGTGAGTCACATAGCCATTGTGGTTCCTGTCACCTTCCTGTTTCACATCAGCCTTGTGGGTTGGATCACCCTTAGGCTGGGAGACATAAAGAGCTCCTTTGCCAAAGTGGTTGCTCTCTGCTTCGTTCCTGCACATTGCTAGGTTCAGCAGTTATTTCTATACCCTCCCCACCCCACCAGGCCTAGGAGTTGGGTTCCCAGTCCTGGCTCCCTTGTGCCATGCCTGGTCTGCTGCAGAAGCAATATGTGCTCTCAGAGCCAAAGCATTTGTAAAATACCAACATGAGTTGGCATTTGGTGAAAAACACCTGTCTCTTCTGATAATAACAGGAAGTTTCAACTCCTGCTGAGACTCAGCTCAATCTTCCAATATTGTATAAATCGATTCTATGATTTGTAATTAATGTACCCAATAAGGAGTGATTGATTATGTGTTACATGCAGAAATTACTCTTGGAACTGGAAACTGAGAGATGAAAGACGTGATCTGTATGCTTAAGAAAAACTCTGATCTATTCAGTCAAACTGACCAGTTAGAGAACAATTGCAGGACAGGATAACAAGTGCTATATGAGGTGTGCCAAAGGTTCTCTAGAGGAATAAGGAAAGACCCCTTCGGGTAGTGGAATAATAAGCACAAAATGATAATTCCAAGTCCTAAGCCCAAGTGCCTGTGAATGTGACCTCATTTTGAAGTAGGGTCATTGCAGAATAGTAAAGTTAAAGATTTTGAAGTGGTATCATCCTGGATTTAGGACATTCCTAAATCAAGTTATGGGTGTTATAAGAAAAATGGGGTAGAGATTCCTAGGGGAGGTCCATATGACACTTAGGGAAGTCGATCTGAAGACGGAGGCAGAGACTGAAGATGTGAAGACACAAGCCAAGAAGTACTGGGCATTTTGCAGCCACCAGAGACAGGAGGGAGTTGTGGGCCAGATTTTCCCTCTGTGCCTCCAACAGGAATCAATTCAGCCAACACCTGGATTTAAGACTGTGATATAATTAAACTTTGTGAGGCTAAGATGGGAGATAACCATCAGGATCAACATGCTTTCTAGTTCAGCAGACATTTAAGAAGAGATATGAAGGCCGATTAGGAGTTTACCCAAATTACCCATGGGGAAAATTCCAGGCAGACAGAAAACATGAAAACTTAAGTCCATATTGTCACATCATTGCCTATAAAACAAAACAAAACAAAACACAGAGTCCTAATTCTACTAGAAGAAGGCAAAAGACATGATGCTCACCCAGTTGTGTCTACTCTAGACAGATGTCTCTTGTATGTAATCGACCTGGTTCATGTATCTTTATGTAACAGGGGCTGTTGGCAGTCCTTGATGTCTCATACCTCTGTTTCTAGCATACTGGCCAAGCTGAGCATCAATTTCTCATCCGAATCATTGTAATAGCTTTCTGATTGGTCATCTATTTTTACCATGGCTTGGCCCACCCCTAATACTCCTCATCAGAGCAGCCAGAGAGATTCTGCTAAAACCTAAGTGACATTCTGTCATTCTTCATCATAAAAATTCCCAATGGGTATTCGTCCCATTCAGCACAAAACCCTGAAATTCTTAAATGTATGAAAGACACAGGTAGAACTGATGATCCATGAGGTTTTGGTTGCCGTATCCTGTGACTTAGCCCTCAGCTCACTTGGCCTTCCTTCAATTTCTACACCTGGGAGTATGAACCTAAGTTAAGGGAATTGCAATAACTTGACCATTCCCTCTGCCTGAAATACTCACCACCCACCTATCTGGCCTGCTCTGTGCCTGCCTTCATATTTATTCTCAAAGGTCAATTTATGAGGCCTTTCATGACTAAGTCATAACCCTACCTCCAGTACTTCTTTTCTACTTAACAGTACTTAGATTTCCCTCATAGTACTTATTATCATCTGAATTTTGTATTTTTATTTGTTTCTTATATATTTTCCCCTCCACTAAAATACATGATTTATAAGATTAGGGACATTATCTTCTCTGATCAACATTATACGGTAAGGGCTTAGGGCAGTCCTAAATCAAGTTGATACCTGGTAAAATTTCAATAGACAGCTTTTCAGTGAATGGATGAATATGATTTCAAAAATCTTTTTTTAACTGAGAGCTTCATAAAACATTAAAGTACTTTATGAGAATTTCTGGATTCATGCTTTATTTAAAACCTTGATAAATTTAACATGTAATACTATAGAAAACAAATTACAAGTCCCACTAACAGATTGCAACATCTCACATTCTCCTTAACACACACACACACACACAACACACACACAAATAAATGCACAAAAAATAATGGGGATGGAATTTAATCAATGTGGTTTTAATATTAAGTTTCCATTTTGGATGCTCTTGTTGTGTAGGATTTTTTCTATTGGAAATTATTTCCCTGACCTTCACTTTCTTGTCAATTCTTACTTTTTACTTTTATATGAGCAAAGAATATAGTTAATGAGGCCCAAATGTCACCAAATGATTTCTAGGGAAGACACTTGTCTGTACTCTGCAAATGTTGCCTGGGACTGAGACGCTCTGTGTTTTTTGGTCCCTCCCACCTGGGCATTTCTGTGCCTCTCCTTTTCTTTGTTGGAACCACAGTACACAGATCAGATTCTCTGTTCTCTGCCCACTGTGAATAGGAGAGAGAGATTTTTAAAATTATTTTAATCTTTTCATTGACACATAATGGTTGTACACATTTGTGGTGTGCAATGTGATACTTTGATTTAGGCATACATTGTGTAATTTTCAAATCACGGCAGTTAGCATGTCCATTACCTTAAACTTTACCATTTCTTTTTTTTTTAAGGAGAGAGAGAAAGAGAGAGAGAGAGAGAATTTTTTAATATTTATTTCTTAGTTTTCGGCAGACACAACATCTTTGTAAGTGGTGCTGAGGATCGAACCTGGGCCGCACGCATGCCAGGCGATCACGCTACCACTTGAGCCACATCCCCAGCCCCAAACTTTACCATTTCTTTATGGTGATTAAAGCTCAAATTCTCTTTTAGCTATTTTTAGATATAAAATGAATTCTTGTCAACTCCATCCACCCTACTGTGAAATGAAACACCATAATATATTCCTCCTGTGTGACTGTAACACTGTACTTGTTGACAGTCCTCCCACCTGCACTCCCACCTGCCCTCCCCAGCCTCCAGTACCACTATTCTGTTCCTTACTTCTTTTTTTTAAGAGAGAGAGAGAGAGAGAGAGAGAGAGAGAGAGAGAGAGAGAGAGAGAGAGAGAGGAGAGAGAATTTTTAAATATTTATTTTTTTTACTTTTTGGCGTACACAGCATGTTTTGTATGTGGTGCTGAGGATTGAACCCGGGCCACACGCATGCCAGGCGAGCACACTACCGCTTGAGCCACATCCCCAGCCCCTGTTCCTTACTTCTATGAGATCAGCTTTGTCTATCCTCCACACAGGACTGAAATAGTGTAGCATTTGTCTTTCTATGCCTGACTTACTTCACTTGATATAATGACTTCCATGTCTCTATATGCTGTTGGAAATAACAGGGCTTCCTCTTTTTTATGGCATAGTAGTAGTCCAGGATAAAACTATACCACATTTTCTTCACTCATCCCTCAGTTAATAGACACCTAAGTTGATTCCATATCTTGGTTATTGTGAATAGTTTGGCAGTAAAAATGGGAGGGAAGCTGTCTCTTTGATGCACAGATTTCATTTCCTTTGGCTATAATCCCAGTGGCGGAGTTGCTAGATCACAAAGTAGTTCTATTTTTAATTTTTTGAGGAGCCTCCATAATATTTCCTATAATGGCTATATTAATTTACATTCCCACAAACAATGTTTAATACCTGAGAGAGGGATTTGAAAGTTTGTTTCCATGAGTTGAATTCCTTCCAGCTGAAAGTCTGACTTAGAAACAGTTCCTTGGGGAAAAAAAAAAAAAGATGGACATAATGAAAATTTCTTTATATTACCCTTAGGAAATAGCTAAGGCATCTTGCTTAATCCTTTCATGGCCAGTGTCCTGTGGACTACACAGGTAGATAATAAAAATGCAAGCTCAGCATGTTCAGGGAATGGCACCTGGTGAGATAATTCTATGTAGAACTGGCTTCCGCTGAAGAGTGAAGAGGGGCAACTGTGGGGAGAGGGTGATGTGTGAGCCTGCTTTTGTATTTACCTTATCACTTAACCTCCACTCCCACCTGAAGAAGGGCCGGAGAAGGCGAGCGGCTTGCTGAAGGTCACATAGCTAGTGGTTAAATCCAGGTTTATTTGATTCCATGGACGGTGCTCTTTTACCTCCACTCTGCTGCCTATAAATTAGAAATAGATTTTGAGGGATTTGAGCCTAAACCTTTCAAAAATAACATTAGCACAAGAATGAAGGCAGCCCGTGTTGTAGATGAGATATAGCTAAACATCGAGGAAGACAGATAACCAGGCAGTGGTGAGGACTTGGAGCCTGGCGGGGGTGTGCAGAATAAGAGCAGCATCAATCAGACACGCTCACTTAAGAGGACCCTGGGTGTTGACTTTGGAGGCAGCCAAAGAAAGGTCAAATAAATGTTTTTGAATTCTACAAGAAGCAGAGATCTTTGGAAGTCTTTGTTTTCAGGCTGGTAATTAATATTTATAATGTTGAACTCCATGTTTGACACCCTCAGGTCGGAAAGAAAAAAAACAGTGTATTTTGCACACAATATAAGGACAGTTGGATAACCCTGTGAGCTAGGGTCTCCTTTAGTTACCCTCATCAGCTTGTTTCTCCAGATAGACTTTCCCATATAAGCAAGTGTGATTAATAATAATGATGGTGTCAATAATAATGAACATCTTTTGAGCACCTGAAACTAAACATTTGTCCTGGAGTGACATTGATACCTCAAAGCAACCATAGAAAGAAGAGACTCTTTTTATTCCCCATGTTGTCATGAGGACCAGAAGGCTTACAGAAGTTTATAGATCACCCCCACATCACACAGACAGAAAACAGCAGACCCCTGACTTGCACCCAGGATGCCCCTGTCCAGGAGCCTTGTCATCTGAAAGTCTAGGTGTTGATGTGTGCTAGGTATTTGAGAGGGAGAAAGTGGGGTGGGGGCAGAGTTCTCAGGAGGGCATGATGGTAAGGTGATTTCTTCCCTTTTCCCTCCCTTCATCTTTCCTTTCCCAATTTTTTTTCTTTTCTGGACTTTTATCTCTGCCTCTCTATGTCTTTTAAACCTCAAATCATTTTCTTCCATTGAGTGACGTTTGTTATGTCTTCTCAGGCACCAGATGCCATGTGCTAAATCCTGGCGACAGCCATACTCCAAGCCTGGAATTCTTAGTCTCAGCCTCATTATTATTAACTTTCTCATGAAAAAAGTCATTCCACTTCTCTATTCTTAGTTTCCCCATCAAAAAATGAAAAGACCATTACAAATTACGTTTGAAGATCATGGTGAAGCACTTTTTAAATGTTAAGTAGGAAATCTGTGGAGTTTTCAGAGATTTCAAGATGGAGTTGGGAGATGGAAAAGCCATCTGTGTTAGTCAGCTTTTCATTGCTGTGACCAAAATACCTACCATGAACAAATTAAGAGAACAAAGCTGCATTTTGATTCATGATTTCTGAGATTTGTGTCCATGGTAAGCTGACTCCATTGCCTTGGGCCTGAGGTAAGGCAGAATTTCATGGTGGAAGGGCATGGTGGAGGAAAGAGAGAGAGAGAAAGGAGAGTGAGGAAGAAAGTCCCTTGAGAAGATAAACCCCTCCAGTGCACATCCCCAGTGGCCCTCTTCCTTCAAGTAGGTTCCACCTGCCAGTAGTCCATTCCGCCATGAGTTTCTGGTGGACTTTCCAGGTCCAAAACCATAACACTCTCTCAAAAACTCTGGTTTTCTCAAATTACTCAGCTACTATCACTGCAGCTTGGATACATATTTCATTCCAAGAGTTAACATACAGTTCCATGCAGTTATACAAAATTCAAAATTGCAGAATGCTTTGACTGAGTTTTCTGGGATTTATTTCTTTAAGGCTCTAGACTGTGACCTCCAGCAGTAATACAAGTGTTGGCTCCAAGGAGCAGTGCCATCAGAAAGCTTCTGCCCTTCTCACCCAGAGCTTTATCCTCAACTGCTCTTCACACATAGCACTTTCAGGGTCCCATGTCTCAGTGTTTGTGTAAATGCTGAATGCCAAATTTTTCACTGGCTTCAGAATTTTTGTTGAAAAGATATAATTTGCAGAGCCTCAGTTTTATGTCATAGAAAGTTTTGAATCATTTTCTTGAATTTTTCTTTTTGAAATATAGACATCATCTTATTCTATTACTCCTGTTAGGTTTTTGTCTTAATCTCTCAAAATTTTCTTTGTTATTGATTCCACTGCTCATGAAACTCTCAAACACTACATGGATATATATGCACGAGTTAGTGGAAGGCAAACTGCAAAGAGTTTAGATATATGTATAGGAAATGCTGCACTCATCCTTTTACAAATAACCTACTCCTGAAATAACTGCATTAATTCACATATTATGGTTTAGATCTTGAATGTCCCACAAAGGCTCATGTGTTGAAGGCTTGATCTCTAATGCTTCAGATGTGAGGTCTTGGGAAAGTGATTGGATTAATCCCTTGACAAATTTATAATCTGAATGGACTCTTGGGAGGTGGTGGAAGTGGTAGGAGGGGAGACCTATTTGGAGGGAGTGGATCCTTAGAGACAATATTGTGTCCCCGGCCCCTCTCTTCTCTCTGTGCTTCCTGGCTGCTGTGAACTGAGCAGCTTTCCTCTGCAACCTTTCCACTAAGATGTTCTAGCTCACCTCATGCCCATAGGAATGGAGCTGGGTAATCACAGACTAAAACTTCTGAAGCCATAAGCAACAAGATACTGACCAACACACCATTCAAGTGGACAGAGTCCTCATGACCTAATCAATGTTTCAAGGTCCCACTTACAGAAGCACTATTACATGAGTGATCTAATTCCCAACATATAAAATCAGTTCGGGGTGGGGGGGCATTCAAAGCATATCAAAGCCCATCTGTGAATCAGACCCAAGGCTGGGTCTATAGAATATCAGTTATAGTCAGTGCTCCTCTTTCCATATAGCTGATTGTCCTGAGGCCACTTTTGATTCTACCCAACTATATATCTACAGCATTGTGATGCTGTTCCTTCTCCCTGACTGGAGCATGATGCACCAGTCAGCCTGGTTGTTTATCTCTTATGTTTTCAATTCAGCTCAGGCATGAGTCCTGTGAAGCTACTCTTGACCTTCCAGGCAGAACAGCCCTTTCCTTCTCTTTACTTCCTCTGGACTTTATGCAGATAGAATTGCTGGGATCTGTAAGGCACTGTCTGATCTGCACACTTCACCCTCCAGGGTCTTTGGATTTTCTGCAACCTCTCTCTGAGTCACTTTTCTGTTTGACATCTGCATGACCTTCTTTCCTCCTTGGGCCTTTTTTTCAAACTACCTTCTTAGTGATCACCCTTCTGTGATTGTCTTATTTAGTTGCAACCTTCCCCACTGACATACTTCCCATCCCCCTGTCCTGCTTTATTTTCTTCCGATCACTTATCATCATATAACAAAGCAGAATACAACAGTTACTATTATGGCATTATGTAAAAATGTGGATGTGTAACCGATGTGATTCTGCAATCTTTGTAATGTTTTGAATAACCAATAAAAAAATAAAAAAATAAAAATTCATTTTTTAAAATTCTGTATCTTTTACCACATGATATAAACCCATAAACTGCAATATTTTTATTTGTTATATTGACTGTTAGAGACCCCACTCTCAGAATAATCCCTGACACACAAGTTACTAAATAAGTATATGTCAAATGACTAAATAAAGGACAATTTTGCCTTTCTCATATTTGGCATTGTTGACATTTGGGGCTGCGTTCTCTGTGTGTGGTAGTTCTGTGTATCAGGATGTTGAGTAGCATCCTTGGTTCCTACTCACCAGTGGCATTCCCTCAGTTGTGAGCCACTAAAATTATCTGCATGCATTGCTAAATGTCCCTCTGGGTGAGGTAGGAAGAAGGGGGCAGTTTCCCTTAGTGAGAACCATTGTATTAGAATTTCAGATGAGGGAAAAGAGGGATCACTTTTCATTACACTATCTAGTATATAGTACATAGTAGATGCTTGATTTTTTTTAAAGCTGGATTGATCTAATTTAGTTAAATGTTTTAAATATACATTTTTAATTTTTTTTTAGTTGTAGGTGGACACAATAACTTTATTTTGTTTTTATGTGGTGCTGAAGATTGAACCCAGTGCCTCATGTGTGCCAGGTGAGCATTCTATCATTCAGCCACAGCCCTAGCCCCAAATGTTTTAAATTTTATGACATAGATTATTTACAGAACATAGCTTATGCACAGGAAGATTTTTTAATATTATAAATATTTTTGTTGAATATTTATTTTTTATTTTTAGATACTGTATTATTGTCTAATTATGTATTTTATTATATAATCTGAGATTAAGAAGATGGAGAAGGATGAAGAGTTACCACCTACATGATCCTGGTACTTAGGAACCTCACAGTCTAGTTTGAAAAGCATATCCATTAGCCAAAACAAATGCAAGTAGATCCTTACCTTGCCATTCAACCTATCCCACTGCTATCTAGTGGGTACACTGTAACAGAGATTTTGTAGAAAAACCTGGAGAGTAAATGTTTTTTACTTGGCCAGGCCATTTGGACTCTGTGGCAATTACATCTATCAAAAACAGCATTGAAAGGCACATTCATGTCAGATCATCTTTCTAGAGCTACAATCAACATCTCAATCCGAAGGTTTTCATATCAATATAAAAGTATTTCTATGCCTCATTCAATCACAAAATACTATGGGCTAGAAGGATATGGGTGATGAACAAGAATGTATGAAACAAGCAAATTTAAAATGCAGGTTTAGTGGATTGTGAAAGCAAGTCATTGGATAATAATTACATTTTAGAAATGATATAGAATAGAGTCAATTATACTAGAACAGAACAGAATAGAAAAATATCAGAGCCCATTATACATACTGAGTTAATTTTATATTTCTGCATATCAATAAATGAATGTGAAATTTTTGATTTAATTTTTTTCTTACTATTTTATAATAGCCAAAAATGTGATCAAACCATTATTGTTTCTTAAGGTATCCAACAGGTGTGAAAAGTAGGTGGGGGTTGGGCGGGTGAGGAGATGGCTCACAGACTCTAAGCTGATTCTGCTTTCCTCTTTGAATTACGGCATTTCTTTCTGATATTCAGCCTTGATGTGAGGGAGAAACACTTGCTCATTCTCTTCTTTGATTCACTACCTTTCCTCAAGATAAAACCTTGACCTGAAATGTCCCTTTCCTGCACCTCTCCACCTGGCAAATATCCTACTCATTCTTTCTGGACCAACTCAAGTGCCAGCTCTGCTGTGAAGCTCTGCCCCAGTCCACCAGGAACAATTAATCATGTTCTCCCCTGCGTTCTCTCAGAGCTTTGTTCATGCTGCTACTCTAGCATCACATTTTATTATGCCTGGCTTTATATGTGCCACTATCTGCTACTGGACTGTGAGCTTGGAGAGGAGAGGACAATAGCAGTGACAAGTAGACTCCTCAGTGCCCAGTACATCATTTGCACATGGTAGGTAGCAGAGCCCTAGATGAAGACAGCTTAGACAGGTGGTTAAGATTCTGGGCTTGCAACCCAGGACGCAGCTTAGCAGTGGCATGACCTTTGATAATTTGCTTAACTTCTCTAAGCCAACTTCCTCATGTAATGAGAATAATATGATGAATGCACAGCCTTGCTGTAGGGATGAAATGGAATTATGTACATAAGGCATTATACTGGCATTGAACAATTTTTCAACAAAAAAATTTGGCAGTATTAGGGTAGAAAATGCTACTGAAGCTGCTTTTGTAAACTCATCTGGTAAATGGTCATGTTGAAGGCAATTTTAATTTATAATTAACTATTAAGTTATGCAATATACCATATGCATAACACAAAAATGAAAAGCAAGAATTAAAGACATCTGCATATTTCATATTATAAGACTAGCCTTATAGTTTATTTTCACTTTTGTCTTTTCTCTATATTTTAAATTATTTGAGGGGGAATGTTGAGAGAGAAGAAACGGGAAAAGGATTTATTATGGTTTGGATGTGAGGTGTTCCCCAAAAGCTCATGTGTGAAATGATGCAAGAAGGTTTATGGAGAAATGATTGGGTTATGAAAGCCTTAACCCAATTAGTGAATTAATCCCCTGACTGGATTAACTAAGTGGTGACTGAAGGCAGGTGGAATTTAGCTGGAGGAGTTGGTCATTGGGGGTGAACCTTTGGGTATAAATTTTGTATCTGGTGAGTGGAGTCTCTCTCCCTGCTTTCTGATCATCATGTAAGCTGCTTGCTTCTGCCATACACTTGGGCTTCGATGTTCTGCTTAACCTCAAGCCCTGCAGAATGGAGTCAACTGTCTATGGACTGAGACCTTTGGAATCATGAGTCGCCCAAATAAACTTTTTTCTCCTCTAAAATTGTTTTTGTCAGGTCTTTTAGTCACAGCAGCATAAAAAGCTGACTAAGACAGGATTAAAATAATAAAATTCTGCTCCTGGAGACACTTTAATGAACCTAATTGTGTAAAGTTGGAACAGAATTTTTCAATCACATCACTGTTTAGAATTTAGGACAGATAATACCTTGTTGTATAGGGTTGTCCTGTGCATTGTGACATATTTAGTAGCATTCCTGTTCTCTACCCACCAAGTGACAGCACACTGACCCATCTCATGTTCTGAAAGAGGCGAGGAACAAACCGTAACCCCCAAACAAATGTGGAGGCAGTGGTATTCCCTGTATTATTGTCAGAGCTGAGTTGGAGAACATGAGACTAAATCTGAGCAAGTGGCATTAAAGGAGATAAAGAAAACTAGTGCTGTCTGAAGGCAGTTCACCCACCAAAAGAGAAGCAGAGTGGACAAGGTGCTTGGGTGAACATGAACAAGTCTTAATGATTTCTTGTACCTATTGGATTTTAGGTTCACATAATTTAATTATAATTCATGGTGGCCATCTTTTATTCATTTAACCAAGTTAGTATCTATTTTTAATGCTGTAATCCTTAGCCTCCATAGGGCTCTACCCAAGCTTGAGCTAGAAATACAACAATTGCCTATTTGTTGTCCTAAGGTGTCACTTTATACTGCCTCTTGCTTCTCTCACCAAAAAAGGCGTAATCCTAATGTACATCCTGCCCTGGAGGTGAAATGAGCAAAGTGAGCAGAGAGGGGTCAGAAACCAGCCTAAGGAAAATGTTTCCTCAAGGAAACCAGGAGGGAGGGAAAGGGTTTCTTTCTAACAGATGGTACTGAAACTTGCACTTATTTTATCAGGATTTCAGGCTGTCCCTAGGAACTAAGTATGTGCCAGTAAAACTTTAAGAGGATCATGAGAAGTATTTAGAATGTGAAGGGCTATTACTTTTTATTAGTGTACAACCAGGTTTGTCAAATTTAGCACATGGTGACGATTTCCAGCATCCACAAACCTGACATATGCAAATCCACCTTCTCATTTTGTTCCCCTTCATGTCCAAGTTCATTTCACATGCCGAGACTTGACTTTTTACATATAGAAACAAATATTCTTTGTGTGGATTAAATCTCCCTCAACTTGAGTTTTTTGATTTTATTTTCCTGCACAATAAAAAGTATCCTTTCATAAATAGAAGCATATCATTTTAGAGTTGATCCAATCAAACATCTCCTTCAGGGCAGTAAGTTAATAACAAATGTCACTGAAGCAACAGATTGAGTTTTGTAATCTCATCGTGTATATATAATCTATTTATGCCACGCTGCAGATTCTGAACAGGGGTTGACAAATAGGCAACAACATATTAAGTCAAATACCTATGGTGCCTGCTTTTCCCTAAGTTTGCAAAGGAGTTATGATTCCAAGTTCCATGATGGCAAACCATATGATGCTAAGGACATCGCAATGGCAAGGACAAAGTGGCAATGAGGCCCACTAACAAATAAGCTCCATAGCACAGAGACCTTTTCTGTTTTACTCCTGCGCCTCCAGAATCCAGCATATTTATATACTAGTATTTTCTGGAAAAGCAGAATTCTGGTGATAAATAAACAGCAGTCACTTCCAATCCTTGAGCCCATTTCACTTGCTGTGCACTCTGCTGGGTAGCGATGTTGGTAATTTAATTTAACCCCCAAAGCAAGTGTGTTATTATTAACCATCACTGCCTGGTTCTGATAATAATGAGACACAGAGAGTTTAAAGGATTTGCTGTAGGTCACACAGCCTAGTAAATCTAGAGCAGAGGCATGGACTATACAGTTTCTAAGAGTCTTATCTCATAATCTAGGAAGGGAACATAGTGACAACCTGGTTTCTTGTCTTAGTTCTGCCACTAACACAGTAATGCTGCGCAGATGATAGGTTCAATGACTATCAGAGTCCTTTCCTCTGAAATGCTGGGTTCATAGTTCATCAAGAATAGCCCATTCAGTTATAAATAATCTATCCGTAACCTCTAGACCAAGAGACAATTATTTATTTTGATGTTTTATGAGATATTCAAAGAACACTTATATTCATCTTAATTTCTTCAAAATAGTTTGAGTTTTAGATGACATAGTCCATTTTTATTTGGGTGTTGTTTTTTAAAAATTATTATTCCAGATAAATTCCAACAATGGTATGTGCCAAATTTATAAGGTATATGACTCAGGTCAGACAAAAATAGAGATTGTGTTAGTCATCTTTTTATGACTGCAACCCAAATACCTGACATGAGCAATGTAGAGGAGGAAATGTTTATTTGGGGCTCACAGTTCCAGAGGTCTCACTCAGTGTTTGGCTAGCTCCACTACTTTGGGCTTTAGGTGAAGCAGAACATCATGGCAGAAGATGGTGCTCGGCTTATAGAAGTGGGGGAAACAGAGGGTGGGAGGGGCTAGAGATTAAAAAAAAATACCCTTCCAGAGCATGTCTCCCATGACCTACTTCCTCCAACCATACCCACTGCCTACAGCTTCCACCACCTCCCAATAATCCTCTCAGCTCTCATGGATTAATCCACCGATGAGGTCAGAGCCTTCATGATCTAATCACTTTCTCTGAAAACTTGCTGTATGGAGAACCAAGCCTTCCACACATGAGACCTAGGGAAATTTCCTATTATAAACCATAATAGAGATTGACTAAATAGGAACATGAACACTCCCTACACCAGTTCTGTAATGCAACTTGTACAATTTGGATGTATTTTTCTTTTAAATTTAAGTGAGTTCCCTTAATTATTATGGTACTATTCAAAAAAGAATAAACCTGCCTATTTGAATAACGTTTTGTGGAAGAACCTGAACTATAACCTATGAAAAACGGTTAAGATTTTGAAGGCAAAGTTTTCCGTGCTTGAATGTTGGCTCTTCTAGTGAGTACTTATGCTGTCTTAGGGCACTGATTTCTGAACCTCAATTTCCCTTATGTTATACAGAAATGAAGACACTTATAAGATATTTCCATAATAAGGTTGAGTACTACCTTTGTTAGAAATTAAAACAAATAAAAGTAACAATGGATTCCTTAAACACTTCTTGGTAAAGATGAAACACTTTATATTGTATTTTAGTCTGAGTTCTCGGTCCTTACATCACTGTCACAATGACACTGGTATCAATTTTATTTAACAAAACTCTTAACATAGCACTAACTCTGCCAAACACCATTCAAATTCCTTACAAATAATAACGCATTTCATCCCTCTCAGGACCCTATTAATTATAACATTCCCCCGTCTTCCTTCCCCTCTCCCCCCCCGCCCCCGCTTCCACCTGCCTCTCTCTCTCTCTCTCTCTCTCTCTCTCTCTCTCTCTGTACCAGGGATTGAACTCAGGGGCACCCAGCCATTGAGCCACATCCCCAGCCCTATTTTGTACCTACATAAAATATCATAAACATCTTGTTATCCTCACAAAACTTCCGATTATTATTTATACTTAAGAGATGAGTAAATGAAGAGCACGCACTCACTATGAACAATCATCATGGCTCCTATCCAGTATGCAGGTTCTACATGAACTGCTGTTTCATTTGTAAGGGAAAAAAGTCAAGCAGAGCCTTCTATTTCCAAGCCCCCCCCCCTCTCTCTCTCTTCATTTCTCTCTCTCCCCCATCCCCCCTCTCTCCCATCCCTTCTCTTCCCCCTCTGCCCCCACCTCTCTCTCTCTCTCCATCTCTCTCTCTTTCCCCATCCCCCCTCTTCCCCCTCTGCCCCTCCTCTCTCTCCATCTCTCTTTCTCCCCCCATTCCCCCCTCTCCACTCCCCTCTCTCCCCCCTCTGCCTCCCCCCCCCTCTCTCTCTCCATCTCTCCCTCTCCCCCCATCCCCCTCCCCTCTCCTCTCTCCCCTGCTCTGCCCCCCCCCCTCTCTCCCAGGGATTGAACTCAGGGGCACTCAGCCATTGTGCCACATCCCCAGTCCTATTTTATATTTTACTTAGAGACAGGGTCTCACTGCGTTGCTTAGCGCCTCACTTTTGCTGAAGCTGGCTTTGAATTTGTCATCCTCCTGCCTCAGCCTTCCGAGCTGCTGGGATTACAGGCATGCACCACCATGCCAGGCTCCTTTCTCTCTTTTGCTGCCACTTGGAACTTTATCTCACCAGCTTTTCCACTGTCATTTTTAGCTTGCAAAAACAGTTTCCTGTTAAGATGTTAACTTTGATGTAGAGCTGTACTTTAAATATCTTATTGAAAATGTCAGTCACTAGAGCTCACAATGTGTGATATTTCAGGCACAAGAGATTTTATATATATATATATATATATATATATATATATATATATATATATATCTTTATATATATATATATCTTTATATATATTTTGGATTTTATGATGAACATACCAAGGCAGATATTTTCTAAATCTATTTGGGCATAGGTTAAGTGTACCATGATGCTGGATAGGAAGTGTCACTTGAAATCCAGGGTATATACTGTCCTCTAGCAGAAGCCAAGGGTCTCACAATTAATTGCTGAGGCTATAGAATGTTAAATCATCCAAAGGATATTAAATGATGTGGAAAACGACAACACTGTAAGAAATCCTTCATACTTGGACTGGTGTTCAACTATCTAAATACATCACGTGGCTTTTTAAAGCTAGGCTCATATTAATTATGTGATGATAGCAAAATATAACCATGACATTTTTCCAGGGTGACATTTTCTAGCTACAATTAAAATTTAAAACATTTGCGTGCCTAGCTTTCATGTGGATAAAAGAAACTCAGGGTTAACAGTCTCAATCATCTTCATTAAGAAGACATTTTCCTGTTTTTGTTAAGTAGTATATTCAATTATTGGTTATTTAGCAGCATTTGAAAATAAATTATTATGGATTGAAGTGACAAGAAATTGTTAGAATAAGAGTTTTCCTATCAGAAAAAAACTTGCAAGATGAAAGGTAAATCATTCAACCAATATTTTTTTGAGCATTTGCTATGTGGTCAGATACTGAATCAAGGATACAGTGGTGAGCAGAAACATTTATCTTTATGGGTTTTATACTCCATTGGATGAGAAGGAAATGGTAATCAATTATATATAAATGTACAATTGTCCCTTGGTCTATCATCGAGAGTGCATGTTGCTTTGCTATGCTATGTCAATGAGTAACACATGGAACTGACCTCATCTGGAAGGGTTAGCAGGGGAGTGCAGGGACACTGTTGGGATAACTTTTCAAGGCTTATTGATAGGCTTGAATCCATACCTTTTCAAGCAGTATTTACAAAGGCATTTTTCCCCAAAGGAATAATTTAGGTTCAGCTAAGCATATTAGCTACAAAGACAATGCATTATTTTTATCACCAAAATATTCAAAACAGCTAAAAAAATCAAAAGTAAGCTGTTTGTTCAGTTTATTATGTTATCAAAATTTTATCAACTACCAATTCTTTTTAAAAAAATAGAAAAATTATTGTCATAAAAGATATTCAGTGAAAAGTGGTTCATTATACAAGTCAGCAATTTAAAAAGTCTTTGCCATCACTCTGACCTTACCATTTCTAGTTACTCAATTTATCCTATTGGATTTCAAATATACCAATAATAACAGTGATAGTTATATCTTTAGTAATAGCTATCATTTAGCACATGCCAGCCCTGTGTTAAACACTTTCACATCCATTATTTTGATTGATTTTACATAAATCAGTGAAATAGATATTGTTAAATTTATTTCTTTTGTGCATGGAAATTTTTAAATAAGTCAATACAGAAGTGTATTCCCTATGCAACAAAGAAAGAATCCTTTCAATACTCATGCTGTTTTCCATGAATTTCCCTACTGCATTTCATCTAAGTGAACTCCTACATTCTTTTGTTACAGCATTCTGCGAGGAGGGCTGCAGGTATGGTGGAACATGTGTGGCTCCTAACAAATGTGTCTGTCCACCTGGATTCACAGGAAGCCACTGCGAGAAAGGTAAATCTAGCTTTTTTCCTCTTCTTCCTAGGCAAGGAGAAAGATGTGGGGGAGGGTAAAACATAAGATGTTTCTCTGGGAGTAGGTTTCTGTGGGTTGACTTGATACATTGTGTTTTGATGGCAGATGTGGCTCTTCCAAAGTGGGTACCATTTGCTTGCTTCATAATAGGCTTCCTCCCTCTGAAATACTGAGCTTCGGTTGCCTTCCCTCCAATGTGTGTCTCATTTAGAAAGGTCAGGCCTTTCCTCCGCTATAGTTTGCAGTGTGCATTCTTATTGCTAATTACAGATAAAGCCTGATGAACTGACCTGCCCCACTTATCATCAATTGGGCAGCATCACCCAGGACCCCTTGGAGTTATAACAATCTGCTGCGTCAACAGAATCTAAATTAGCAGCACATGCTCCTTGCATAAAAGCACATTAAATAACTGCACCGGCAGGTTTATTGGTATGCTTGGGATTTTATTCTAATATTGGTTTATTAGTTGCATTATCATTCATGGACCTCGTAATATAAGTCAATTAGTATTATTAAGATTGTAACGTGCACCTTTCTATTTGTGGTGTTTACACTTGGCATTATTTAGTGAAATCAAGCTTTCCTGATGATTTGAAAGTTCTCCTGTATACAAATGAAATTTGATGTCCATGTCAATATATGTGTCAATGCAAGCAATGGGTTTAATGCCCTGTAAAATTAAATATTTAATTGTGTTTTCCCATGTTTTCATAAGTTAAAGTTACCGCATTATGTGATTTTGAGTCTTGATATCATACTTGGTGCTCTTTGTATCACAGGATAGAAAAAGGAAATAGGATACTATATTATTACCTCTGTTATTACACAAAAAGAAGAGTATTTTGTCTGCTGCTGAGAATCTAAGCAAAGCAGTGGTGTCCTTTTCTTCATGTTTGAAAGTTTATGAATTTAGATAATGTTTTTAAAATTTGCCCATTTACTATACTCCACCCATGTACTGCCTATATAAGGCAGCCTAAGTTTTTTAAAAACCTGTCAAATTTTACTACATAAATTATTCAACTAGGAAATCAGTGAATGATATCAACACCATTGTTTTCATATGTTGTGACGTTATCAATAAATCAAATAACATTTATTAAATAATAATTGGTTTTTTAAAGTATAAAAAGACCAAATACAGCATCTGAACAGCATGAGAAAATTATCACATGGAGTTAAAGAATTGTTGCCAAAAGCAAAGAAATTTAATGGTAATTTAGCATACATGCCCTTATTGCAAATATTTAATTTTCATTAAGTTTTCTAAAATAAAAAAATATAAAGGACTCTCCTTACTTCTAGATCTCCTATATTTCCCCCAAATGAATATATAGGAATGGGTGAGGGCAGATAATGTCAAGGATGACAGATACTACTGTTAATGAAATGCATTTACTATGTACTAATTGTGCATTGGGCTTTTTTAATGAATATCTTAATACTGAGAGCTAACAAACAAAAGGCAAATATATTTTACTCCTATCTTATAGATGACAAACTAAAGCTTAAGTTCAACAATTTTTGCAATTACTAAACCCAGAGAAAACTCAACTTGCATCCCATATTGCCTGTATTATCAACTATGCCTGTTTCTCAAAGATAATATGTGGATTTCTTGTTAAAATGTAGATTCCCGGATCACCTCCCCAGAAAAACTGAATTAGAATATTGAGGGGTGGGTCCACAAATCTGCATTTTCATTGAGCATTTCCGGTTATTATACTATTTAACCACAAGCATGATTGTAAGGTTCTTATTATTTTTATATTATAAATGACTTGGAGGGGGAAATTGTTCAAACCAGGGCTTATGGTCAGTGGAAGCCCAGGAAAAATTGATTCCGGTTTCTTGTGCCTTATCGATTTGTCCTTTGTCCTTTTCTCCACTCAACAAGTGAGTGATCAAATCAATGCTTACACTCTGGCCCATTATGTGGAACACCAAATATATAGATGAAGAAGAAATCAAAACCTGGGGCAGAAAGAAAATAGAGATAGGCAGGCCTTGGGTTTCTAGATAAATGTTAAAGTTGAGATCAATAATTGCATATTCTTGGATTCATGGACAATCATCACAGGGAAAAAGTACATTCAAGTTAAATAAACTTCCTCTGTGGGTGATGCTTTTCTCATCTGCTGCAAAACCATTCCACTGGATATTGGCCAACAGTCTAATTCTGCTCATATTTTTTCATTAAAAAGATGAAGTAAATATTTTCTAGTCAGCTGTGTGCAAGGGATCTAGATGAGTGATAAGCCAAACACTGAGAGTTTGTGCCATGTTGCCTCTAAATTATTTTGTCATGTTGATCATTAGCAATAAATATGAAGTAAGCCTATTTGCCATTGGGAATAGTCACACTAGATGCCTTGAGAACCAGAGTGTAAAAAGGAAAAGTGCAGTTGCATTGTGAAGGTCTTATTGCATGATCCCACTAAATCGTTTATTTATTATCTTTGTTGGAGCTACATAGAGTCTACTTACACTTAGTCTTAAATGTATTACCCTTGCCCTTGTCTGGTTATTGATTTTATTTATTGCTGGTGATACTTAGCCTTTCAAAATTCAAGTATAGTTAAAAATCATTGAAATCATTTATGAAAATGCCTATCTATCCCACTTGCTATTATGTAACAGAAAAACGAACAACTCTGCCTTTTTTTCTATTGATGAGATTTTATTAAATTTAAATTTCCATAACCCACTAGGGATTAGCAAATATTTAGCCTCTGTTAGTTTATAGAGAAGACATCATCTTCATTCTTCTCTTATCCTTTGACTGTTCCTTCTCTGAGCCTTTAACTTTGATTTAGTTTCACAATTTTCATGGAGATGTGTAAAGAATGAGATAGATGAACAATCATTAAGAATAGTATTTTTGGAAGGATAAGTACCTGTGATAAAACTTCTATTTTTAACCTCCCTAAGAACTAAACAGATAGGATGTCATGGGAACATAGTGTAGCCAATCACAGAAAAAAAAATGGAAAAAGTAACAAGTCCTCTTAGAGACTTTCCAAAATGCAAAATCAAAGAGCTACATTAAATCCAGAGATATCTTAATTGCCACATCACAGCAGAATTGAGAGAGTCTGTCTTCTACTTGGTATTTCTACTTGCAAATCTACAAGCAACAAGTATACTTTAAACAAAATGTGTGGAGCTATGTCTAGATAAAAATTCTTTCACTTGGAAATTACTTATATTTTGGACCAGGTAATTCTTTGTTGTGGAGTGCTGTCTTGCACACTGTGGGATATTCAGTACTATCACTGGACTTTGTCAATTAAATGCCATTAGTGCCTACACCTGTAGGCAGAGTAATAAAAAAAAGTCTTCAGACATTGACAGATTTACCCAGGAAGACAAAATTGACAAAACTGCCCTCATTGAGAATGTCTAGTCTAGATGTATGTAGCATTTTACACACACACACACACACACACACACACACACACACAGAGGTATGTTTCTCAGTGTTATAATAATATGAAAACTAAAAACAATTTTTATTGACAAAAGGAATTTTTAAGCATCTTTTGGAGATTTTTAGAGGTGCTTAGGGTTGACTATAATTAGAAAATTCTTGACCATTCAAGAGCCAGAGACTGGCTGATGTCCATCATGTGCTATTTGGGCAAACTTTCTTATAATCTTAAAAAACAAATTGATGTGGAAATTCAGCCTGTTCTATGGCAACTCTCACCTGATGGAATAAACATACTCCAACCATGTCCCAAGAATATTTGACTCCAACCCTTATGTTCTCCTGAAGGAATAGAGGATATTTGACTCTATTTTTCAGTAGAAAAATTTAAATGTACAATAAACAGATGATTTCTTTGTTAAACTCAGACACACATGGATATCTTATGGGGAATTTGCACAAAAACACTTTCTCCATGGCAAGACTATTTAATTAGGCACATTTTAGTAGGTATTTTGCTAGTGATGTAAATCAAGATTGCTACTTGTGATGGTAGAGACAAATCCCCTAGTTATACTGCATTTCCTCTCTTACATATTATATTAATTATAAGTTGTAGAAACATAATTGAACAGATATCTGGTATCCATAACCAGTGTCTTATGAATCTGACTGTTAGAGATGGACAAGACTCACCAAATTATAGGCAAAACCATAGTCTGGTATAAAATAATTGAAAACACAAGTTGATGTTATAAAAATAGCAGACCTTGACTTTTTCTACAATTGTTTCAGAAGTGGGTTTATTGTAATTCAATAAACTCACATAACCATTGACCCTTTCATGGTCTCTAAGCCTTTGGGAAGCATTAAAACATCTGATCAAAAAATGTTCAATAGTACATATATAAACAATAGAGTTTTAGCCAGTCACAAAGAAGAATGAAATTATATAATTTTCAGGGACATAATAAATTACAAAGAAGTTTAACATTATTATCCATTCACAATATAAATTTTAATAGTAATTATTTTCCTATTTTGCTTGTCTGAATTTTTTATTTTTTGTAATAAATGTAAATTGTTTGTAATAACAAATGATATTTTTATTCTTAAATTTACAAAGAAAACATAAACATCATAGACAGACTTACTTTTTTTTTCTCAGTTATTGGGCCTCTTTTAACCTTTCCTAAAAGAAATGACTTTTTTGCAGGATAATTTTTTCTAGTATCTTTTCTGTGCCCCAGGGACTTTCATGTATGCAGATAGAAAGTAATTGTTTGCCTGGAGTACAAAATCTATTTACCAGGATTAAAAAATGATCAGAGCCAAAGATTCCTCTAGTCTTCCAAATTTTAAATCTTGCACCTATTTTGAGTGATTCCTATCATTATTCATCTATTTGTGATTGTTCTGGTGACCTCTATACCTGGGGGTAGGTTTTAAAATCTTTAAGAAAGTAGATCATAATTTTATTTTCACCTTAAAGAAGAAAACCTTTCTTCAATTTCCAGGTATCACAGGACTACGAATAGGTAAAATGGATAAAGAATGGATGCAAAGGTAATCCTTCAAATTCATAAGCCATCAGGGGAGTTACTTAACTTTTCTAACTTAGCCTCTCTCAGGATGATGGCACATGGAACACCCTCAGTAAATGACAACATCTCTTATTATTATTCCTAATTTTGTTTTTTAGATCCCCCCCAAAAGTAAGCAGAATTTTGTGGGGAGGTGGATATGAAGATTTGAGGTTTCTCTGTGTTCTTTTCAGGTTGAACTCGCCTGTGAAAGAATAGATGCTGATGTTCTTTTTAAATCCCTGTAAAGTCAGATAAGTGTGAATTTGGTTGAAGAACTTCCTGAACTGGATATATTTCATTTCAAAAAAGTAAGACTGACATAAGGGAGGCACTGAGATGGAAGCTGAGAGTACCCCAAGCTCCCTAATACTGAGACCATTCACCTTCAGAGCAGGAAGGAGACTTTTTCTTGTTCAGTTCCCCCTTCCTCTTTTTAGTTCCAAACATTCTACTTTTTTCTTCTTTTGCTTATGATGGATAAATTGGGCTAAGGTACAAATCACTTCTCCATAGCTCCAGAATGGAGATACCACTCAATTCTTAGCCACTTGGAACTGTTTTATAATTCTGTCCTTGATCCTGCCCAGGATGATCATTTTGTCTCAGACATATAGAAAAATATGTCAAACCATTTCCATTCTCATTTTCCTCACAAAAAGCAGATTTCAAGTCTCTCCAGTATGACTATAGGAAGCAATGTCTTTTGTTCACAAACAGGGATTTGGGTTGGAAAAGAAAGATACAGCCTGGGATGGTGAAAAGAATACTGTACCCAAGGTCAGAAGATTGTTCTGATATTAGAACAGCCTCTCTGATGTGAAACTCATATTATCCTGCAATACTTCTGTCATGAGTGCCAAACTTTTGCATTTGCCATTTCTCATGAGGCTTCTTGTTTCACTCAGTTGTGCCTGTTTGAAAACACATGTAAGTGTCACCCAGATAGTCAGTGGTGGAGTTGGGATTCTCACTTATATACGACCGAATCCAAACTTCCCATACTTTGCATTATAATCTGCTGCTTCTTGATCACCTTATCTATGCCCAAAGGCAGTTAAACCTGACAGATTTTATGGGAAGCCAAATAAATTATGTGAGTAATGAGCCATAGTCTACTATTTGATTATGTGCATTGTTTTATACATTAATTTCAACATCTTTGTTGTGCCTACGGCAGGAACACAGGAAACAGAGTGTGAATTAAGAGCACAGTCTTCAAAGTCATACTAATTCAATTTAAGTTGAAGTTCTTCCATGGACCAAGATCTGTGACATTTGATCAGATACACTTAATGTTTCTAACTTTCGGTTTGCTACCAGGAAAGGGATTATCAATATTACCTCCTCATAATATTATTATGAGATTAAATGAGATATTCTATTAAAATCATTTAGAGTATCTGATACACAGCAGGTAAGTAGAAATGATAGTTACTGGGGCTAGAATTGTGGCACAATGGTAGAGTGCTTGCCTAGCCTGTGTAATAAAATTAAAAGTCCATTGACAACTAAAAAATATTTTTTAAAAATGATAGCTACTGCTGATTTTTTTTTCATCAGTTAACCTAGGGATAAAATAGAGACTCAGAAATAATAGGCTACTGCTCTGAGGATACCCAGGAGGTAAAAGATAATGCTGGGCCTTTGATTTTATCTCCTGCTACTGAAATCTTTCTACTCCTACAGTTCTGACAGAATCTACTGTAAGATTCAAATGGAGAAAGTTTTTATTAATCTTTACCAACATACATTCTCCATTCTCATAAACATTTTATATCATTTATTCTCAAGCTAATGCACATTAATTTATGTAATGGAATTTTGCTCTGAGGCAAGAGAGAACTAATTCAGCACCAGAAATAGTGGCATATTCAACTTGCATATGGTCCCAGAGAAGGGTTATTTGTGTTATTGTTTATTTTACATTTTTTGAAGTTGAAATGGAAGACTTAACACCAAGTTCTGACTGTATTATTGATAGCATAGGTGTCTTAGTACCTGGGAAGATCTGAGACCTTAATGTTTTGTTGGCTCCCCAAATTCTCTCAAGAAAGGCAAACACTGTAATCATTGTAGCTGTCATTTCCATTGACCTACCATGTACCAAAATTCTCAGTTTAGCATTAGGAAAATTGCATTCTATCAGATTCCACTACTTACTATGACATGGGAAAACTTCACCTTTTCTATGTAAAACAGGAGATTGATCCAAATAAAATTTTAAGGTTGTTTATGTTCTTTCATGAGGCATTCCTAGGAATTTACAAAGAAAAATAAATGATATTTGAGGATACATATAACATCTTAAAAAGATGATATTTTAAATAATGATGCACTCGAAGAAACCTAGGTATATAATGATCATCAGTGAAATAAAGTATGGGTAACTGTTCTATAGAACCTGTAAAATGTATCTGGGGATACTAATGATGTGGGATATATAGGATATCATTAAGAACATGAACACTGGAAACTGACTGTAGGCCCTGCTGTACAATCCTGGGAAGTGATTTAAGTCTTTTATGCCTCATTTTCTTGATTTATACAGTGAGAACCCAAACTGCACTGCTCAATTGGAGAATACTTTTCAAAATTTCCTGGTGTCTGATGAGTACTCAATAAGCACTAGACATTATTAGGTAGAAATGACATGTTCCCTGAGATTCAAAATTTCATGCAAAGACATGTATTCACTGCACTCAAAAAAAGTACATGGCTCATAAGTTCTTTGCCGGATGTGGGCTCTTTCACAAGGAAAGTTACATTTAGATAATTAATTCAATATTATATTAAGACTTAATAAAAGTTTCTATACCTTCCCTCTCCAGCCACAATCCAAGAAGTTAGTGGGAAGTTTTGAGAATCAGCAGCTGCCCTTTTTACTTTCTAAATCACTTTTTGTTTTATTTTTATGTTTTTAGTAGTGTCTTATACATAATACTGGGCTTCATTTTGACATCGTCATACATGCATGCAATATAATTGGCTCCAAAAACTCATAGATGTTATGAATCTCTGTCCCCAGTGTGAGCCAGCTTTATGGGACAGAGAATAAGATCTCATGGAACTAGTGCAGGCTCTTCTAACACTAGTGTCTATGGATGGAAGATGTGTACTGGCTGCTGCTTCCTTTGTGGAGGGCTTTGGTGAGGTTCTCAGATCACTGGGGATTTCCCAATAGAGCTACCTTGAAAAGACAATCCTGTTAGTCTGCTGAAGCTTGACCCCCTGCCTCATAGCTGCTGTGCTCGTGAAGGCCCACTTACTTGTGTGGCTCCTTTTCCCTGTCCCACTTACATATGACTAGAGGGACTTTGTCTTGTAGGATTTGTTAAAGCTGATCCTTTCCTTCCACCTGTCACTCCAATAATAGTGCAGCTGTGTCCTAACAGGGTCGCTGGTCACTTTTTATTTTTTATTTTTCTCTGCCATTTGACAGAGGCAGCCTCAGACCTAGGTATTTACCTCAAGACTTTTGAGACATGGGTCAAATATCAGTTTCTATGTCCCATGTCATCCAGGGGATATTTCTAAGTGCACTTAGAATATTTTTCCTCTGGATGAGTTTAGGGAGGAAGTTTCTCTCTCTCTCTCTCTCTCTCTCTCTCTCTCTCTCTCTCTCTCTCTCAACAAAAAGTGACCTTGAACTGGCTGCACGCTAAACAGCCTTTCTCCAACAAAGTCCTCATTTTGTCCTCACTAACATTTCTACTCAATTTCTAGGACTGTGTTTATAGAGCTGGAAGGTGATTAATACAGGCACAATGGATTTCTACAGGAGTTGTAAAGGTAGCCTAGCACCCAGCTTTGCGATGTGAGGTTCTTAATAACTATTACCTTATTATCTGTCAGAACTCTGGCATGGGAAAAATTCAATTTTAATAACCTCTTACATTTAAATTCTATAAATACTTGATAAATGACTAAATGAATGTCTATGGAGAAGTACACTCAGTTTCACATGGTCCAGTCTTTTTATTTTACAAACCACAAGTTGGAATAGCTCTAATCCAAACCATATTTAAAGGAAACCTAAGGCAAATTAAATCACAAGAAAGATGGGGGCGGGGGCACAGAGAAATGCCATTTGCATGAAAAGTATAGAAAATTTTGTGGCTTTGTCTGCATGCATTTTCATAAAGTTGTTTGCACTCTTGCTATTGGAAAGGGAGTCAATCTTCTCTTTAACAGATTGACATTCACCATAAAATAAATGAAGGCTATTAGGGATTACCTTGTCTAGTTAGTAATGCAGAAAATAATTCCTATTTAGATGACAAGCACTCTTGCTTGCTTCCCACCAGGCAAGCCCACACTATTGAACTGTGAAAGTCAGGCGTTTGGTTCAAATGCTCATTTTTAATCCTATGTCCTAGAAAATGCAAACACTACAGTAATTTTGAAACATGATGGCTAAACAAAAAGGAAATCCAGTTTTTTTTTGTAAAGTTATCATCAACTGGAGCATAGAAATTACAAACTTTCCCTAGTAACATGCCATAAGCCTTTATATGCAAAAATATGCTTTGCACTATAGATCATATGGAAAAAAAAACATTAATTGAAGCCAATAGCTTGATCTAGAAGGAATATAACTTAGGATTTGCATCACTCTCTCCTAATAGGATTCACTGATTAGAAATGGTTTTTGCCTGAAAATGTTCACTTGGCTCCAAAATATGATGAATCAAACAGCAAGATCTATGCATTCTTTTAGGTAGTGGTTTAAAAGATAAGCAGTGTCTGGCATGGTGGAGCTAATGTGGTTTTAAAGCATTCTCTAGTTTAACAGAGACTTTAAAGTTATCTGTGGTGGCAGCAATTTTAACCAAGTAGATTGAGTCCACGAGGGGAGATCCTGGAAGATTATTTTATTAAAGGATATCTTGCTAAGAAAACCTTTCAGTACACCCTCAGTCCTTAAAAGATAAAGTCCAAATTCCATAGTGTGATATATAGACTTCAGTAATTAGACCTCTGCCTACCTCTCTGGCTTTATCTCGTCCTTCTCTTAATATGAATCTTAAACTCCAGCCCATTCTAAACTACTTTCAGTCACTGAAATGTACCTAAGTGTTTTCAAACCTATGAGCTTTCATAAGTCTCTCTGCCAGAGCACCTATTCAGATTCATATAGTGCTCATACAATGTATTATTATAAAATAATAGAAAAGATTAGTTGTCAAGGGTCCGTGATAATCCAGGATAGTCCTGTACTTCTCCCCATCAAATTGTTTCTCCTTCCCCTTTCCAGTCGGCAGTGTAACCTGTTCTTTCACGTTTCCTGAGCTGAGATCTTGAATCATTCTTACCTCTCACTTCTTCTGCCCTTCATGTCCAAATTCTTTAACTCAGCCTTCAAAATGTGTGTAGAATCTTAATTTCCTAGGCTCTCCAGCACTACCTCCTTTGGCCATGAGTCATGGTACTCTTTCATCTAGATTGTGGTAGAAATCTCTGGACTGTCTCCTGCCCACCTCTACACCTATAGTTTCATTTAATATAGAAGCTATGGGGATATTGTTAAAATATGTTAGATCTTTCTATTACTCTGCTCCAAATCCTCTATAGTTCCCCACGTTCTCTCAGAGTAAATTAAATGAAAATCATGACAGTGGCCTGTCAGCCTCTGTATGCTCTGGGTCCACCGCCCTGTTACTTCTCTCTTTTCACCATTCGCTATGCCCTCCCTCACTCACTTGTGAAATGATTTTTCCATCATAATTGTCTTCTTGAGTTTTCTGGACCAGATCCATTATGATTTCCTTACAGTTTGGTTTGCTCGGGATGTTGCTCCCCCAGGTCTTCCTGTGGTCAGTTTCCTCGTGTCATAGGGGATTTCTGCTCAGGTGCTACCTTCCCTAGGGCCCTGACCCCTTGTTGCAATGGCAATTTCCCCCTCTCTGTCATGCTTATATTGTTCAGAGACTTAATGGCTCTGTGATATCATAGTACTATTTTGTATGGTTCACTATGCCCCCAGAATATAAACCCCAACAGAATAGTTTTTTTTCTCTCTTATTGCTATTGCATTTCTGAAGACCAGGACATTACCTAAAACACAGCAATTGCTCATGTCATTTGCTGAATAAATATATAAATTAGCAAAAAAAAAGTCATTTTAGCTTTGATATTAATCTCCAAAGTCACAATACTGTCATCATGATTGTCTTGGAAAGAATGGAGAAAATAGTGCTGTCAATCATACACCTTCATCCCTGGTATTTTTAGATCATATGTAGTCAGATTTATCCTTGATTTCTCCTCCTCCCTCCCTTTGCCATTCTAGCAGTTGCCTCAGTGCATCTGTTGTTTTACTTCACTCCACTGCTTTGTCAACTACTGCCATTCCTTTGTTACCTGGAATGATGTCATAAGACAGTCTCCAGATGCTGAATCTTATTTTCCTGTCTCACACAAAACTGCTCTTCCTGTATTGTAACCAGTGTATTCCTTATAAAATATAAAGATGATAGATTATGTTCTTACTAAAAAAAACAAAACAAAACAAAAACAAAAACACTGAATGGTTGTCAGTGTGCTTGGAGTACACTGTCACCTCCTCTCTGGAGCACAACAATCCTAACGCCTTCCCTATTCCAGTTTATAATCAATGCTTCTGTTGTGGTAAACTTTGCCGGATTTTCTCAAAGCAATGATCTTTCCATTTTAGGTTTCTAGCCGTGTCTGTGAAACATTTTGGCATCTCTTTCTTTACCTTCCTTTTCCCCATGATGTCTGCCTGACTCTAACTTCCCCTATTTTCTCACCTGGATTTTGACTTAGGTTTTTCTTCACAAATGTTTTTCAGACTCCTGGTAAAGGTTCAGTCCCCTCCAGCAGGTTCCCTCTCAACCTGGATTTTCCTTCATGAAATATCTCACATTTAGTTACTTTTTTTTCTTGTTTTCCCTCTTCTATCCTCTACCACCCTTCCCTGTAACCAACAGTTTGGGTCCACTCATGTCCACTCCTCCCGAAATACCTACAAAGGATTGTGAACTTGGCATACTCATTACTAATCCACAATATCTCCAGATTATAGAATAGTGTTTGTCCAAACCATTTTTATTCCATCCCATTTCTATGAGTCTCATTCTTCTATCTCCAGGGTTTTAATTTTAGGAAATGTTGTTTATATATTATTCTGATTGACAGAAGCATTAGCATATATTAAAGAACATTTTGATATATATATAAACTAGACATTTCATGTCAAGAGGATAAGCAAGCCCTCTCTTGGCCCCATAGAACAACCCTGGCCTTTTGTAGCACAGCCCCAATCTGAAAAAGTATCTTCAGATATGGCCCTTCTGTGGTTCTTAAATTTCCCTGAGCTTCCTTTTAGGCAGACCATTTGATTGAAATTGTTAAGGAAATGTGAACTGCACTTTTAAGCATATAAAAATATGCTTAATTACTGTCAGCAAAACAGCATCACATTTTCTTTTAGTTAAATGATGTCAACTGTCAAAGAGCAAACCTTAAAGTTTTCTAAATACTTAGTCTGCAGGCATATGGAGATACTACAATCACTGGTATGTTCCCCATAAAATTCATGCATTGAGATTTTGGAGATGTTTACATTTAGAGCACCAGTGCTTTCCAGTGTTTGAAGTAGAGGCAAACTGGTGAAGGAACCATCTTATTCAATGTTTATACTAGACCAAAATTTAAGATAGATCACGTACTAAGTGCTTAACATATGTTATTTGACTCTTATTACCTAGAAGGCAGGTATTGATTGACATCCTTCATCCCACATTGCTAGTATAATTTCATCATGTATTTACATATCCCCCCCCTTGCTATTTTTAAACAAATAAGAACACCTCAGGACCTCTGAATCAGGTGTTCTCTTTTTTGGGATGTTCTTCCTCCATATATTTGTGATTTGTTTTTTAATATCTTTTAAATCCCTATTCAATAATTATATGGCCTTTTCTACAACTTATTAATCACAACACTGAATCTTACCCCAGAAAACAGTACCTCTGATCCATGCTTTACTTTACTTTTCTCCATTGCACTCATCCCTTTTTAGAGCATTGAACATATTACTAATCTATACTATTTATTTTTTCTCATCACACAGAAAGGTCAACCTCTGTGATAGCAGACGTTTTATCACTGTTGTACTCCTATAGCCCCAGCTTTTAGAATACTCCCTAGAATCTGGCTTGTGTTCAATATGTAGTTATTGAATAAATGAATGTGTGAATCAATGAATGATCATTCTCATTTACTGATTAACTGATATTAAAAACTATAAAGAAATATACACAAGATTATGGTGCTATGAAGAGTCAGAGCTGTGATTTGAACTGTTCTTTGTTTCACAATGTGCAAGCTTTTTTATTCAGATATACATAACAATAGAGTGTATTTTGATGTATTTTACATACATGGGGTATAACTTATTCTAATTAGGATCTCACAATCGTTTGCTCTCCTCAAATTTGCAAGACTAATTTAAGCTCTGACAATTGTCAGAGCTCATCTTCTGGGTTGTTTTCTCAGGTGAACTCTGAATTCTGAGTATGCTGCTATGATTCCCTTAAGCCCCATCTACACTACTCTGATATTCCCAGAGACTAACCCTCTCATTAGACTAGTCAACACTCTCTTCCTTAGAATGGGGTTGCTATAATAAGAATAATTTTACCACAGAACTTTGTAATCTCTAATGTATGCTAAGGCACTATATCATCTCTTTTTAAGTCTCCCAACACCTGAATCACCTCAAGGAGGAATATTTTACTATCATCCTAATTTTCAGATGAGGAAACTGAGGCTAAGATATAAAGGAAATTGTTCATGATTAAAGAGTTAATAAATAAGTCAGCTTGGATTTAAATTCTGGTCTAGTGATTTAAAATTCTGTTTTGTTTTTCTGTTTTTGCACATTGCCTTTGACCTCCCTTTTATAGAGGTATTCATTTCTTTCTTTTGGCTTTAGATTACTAATATGAGTATTTAAAATGGAAGGTATCAAAAAGATGCCATTGTCAGCTGATTTATCCACAGGGCATCTGTATATCAGGACAGTGAGGCATATGTGATGTTTCAGGCTGGATAATCTCTGCCAGTCACCATTTGGCCTTGACTAAGTTATATAACATCTCAACATTCTTGAATATCCATCAACATTGTTGTAATAATTTTAACTAGTGAATAATAAATAATAATAAATTAGTAGATAGTAAAGTATCATAGTGTATAAACTGTTCCCTGTAGCTTCTGTATTTGAGAGCAATGTTATCAGCTCCAGCTAATATTTAAAGAGCTCTTTATAGACACAGATGCTTTGAAAGGAATTTTTTTCTGGAACATCTCAAAAAAAAAAAAAAGCAATTTGAAGTACACTTCACTTCCATTCTACAGACAATGAAATATTCAAACTTACATAGTGCAAGTTCACAGAATAAGCATCAAGCTGATATTCTAGTGTGACTCTTTCAGGTCTACCACTCTGAGCTTGTACTTGAAGTGGAATAAAAGCCACATTAACCTTTTAATGGTGATGATACTTCAACAATGAATAATAATTGTGTAAGTTGGTTTTCCACCACTGTGACCAAATACCTGATGAGAACAATTTAGAAGAGGAAAGTTTGTTTGGGCTCACAGTTTCAGGGATTTAGTCCATGGCTGGCCAACTCCATTGCTGTAGACCTGCGATGAGGCAGGATGCCATGAAAGAAGGATATGGCAGAGGAAAGCTGTGCAGCTTCTAGCAGCCAGTAACCAGAGGGAGGGGAGGAGAAGCCAGGGACAAAATATAATCCATAAGTGCACAGCCCCAGTGACCTACTTTCTCCAGTTACACCCCACCTGTCCACAGTTACCACACACTAGTCCATTCAGATCATGAATACATCAAATGGATTAACCCACTGATTAGGTTACAACTCTCTACTATAATAATTTCATCTCAGACATTGCTGCATTGTCCCACATGATCTTTTCAGGCAACATTAAAGATGCAAACAATAACAATATTAAATACCACCCTAAAAAATGCCACCAATTTTAGGCTATGGCATAACACATCCCCTGATAAATTAAAATTTAAAAATCAGATGGAAACTGTTTCTGAACAGATGTTCACAGATAACTAATGTACTAAAAATTTGGAAGTTTCCAAACAAACATCTGAAGTCCTTTTCAGGTACACCTGCAAATCCTTCCCTGATTTAACACTTATTTTTTTTTAAATCTCAAAGAAAACTATTTCTTATGTCAAGTAAGTACAATTTCATAAAATGAACATCATGCTTACGTTTACATAATTACCAGCCATCTAAGTGCTTGCCATTTGAGCAGAAAAACTCCAATTCAGTCAATACATCAACAACTCTTATTTTTGAGGAGCCAGTCCTTACAGTGAGCATATAAGTGGGTGATAGGACAGATAATATTATTATGTTCATTTTATAGGTGGGGCTTTAAAGGGTTAAATGCCATGTCAATCCCACATAGCTGAGAGATGGTGGAAATGAGATAGGCAGTTCTTACTCTTCTGAATCTGTATTTATTTGCATTGTTTAAAGTATTCCTGAAAAACAATTTATTTTTTTACTATGTAAGTTCTCCTTTTCTATCTCAATTTCTACAATCTGTAGTGGAGTTTTCTCTAAAAAAAAAAAAATTTGGTGAATGTTCCATTGTGTCTCCTTTTTCTTAAGATGCTTTTAAGTCTTGAATTAATTCTGAGTGCCAGAAGAGGGAAGAGCAGGAGGCCTGAAAACCTCACATACAGTTAGCAAACTTGATTGAAATTTAACGTATGTTTAACAAAGCAACAAAACATAAGTATACAATTCAGTGAATTCTTATAAGATAAAAATACCTTTGAAATATACCTCGCCCCTGCCCCCCCAAAATAAGACATTATCTGCTCCCTGGTGTGCCCTCTCCTATTATCTTCCAAGACCCACCAAGAGGAACCACATTTCAGCTTCTAGCACTACAGACCAGAAGTTTTTGAACATCACAGAAATGCAACCAAACTATATGGCCTCTTTTGTATCCAGCTTATTTTGTTCAGTATTATATTTGTAATATCCATCTGCTCTGTTGTTCATAGTTGTAATTTGCTTATTCTCATTGTGGAGTAGTATTTTATTTTGTCAATATACCAAAGCATATTTATCCATTCTACTGTTGGTCATTTGTCTTGTTTCTAGTTTGGGTTATTTTGCTACAATAAACATTCTTATACACAGGTGACCATCTTTATGTATTTTATATACTATATATTGAGAAATGAAGTTGCTAGGTATTCATTGGTTCATTTTGAAAACTGATGAACAGTTTCCAGAAGCAATTATGTATGTTTATATTTCCAGTGACAATAGATCAGAATTCCAATTGTGCCATAAATTTATCAATAGATATTTTTATCTATATTTTTCTTACCAGTAATACTGGTGATATGGTATTATATTATTTTTTTAAATTTCCACTTTTGTGTAACATATTTAAATATTGTTATATACTTATTGAAATATTATTTTGTGAAATGCCTATTTATGTCTTTTTGTCAATTAAGCTAAGCTAATCTTTTTTAAGGTGCACAGTTTAAAAAGTCAAATAGTTCTATAAGGCTATTTATTAAAACACTAATTCTTTGCTTCTATCCTATTCTATACCTCCTTTCCAAGACAGTTTCTTCCCTTTACGTATAAGAAAAAAACACAATTATATCACTGTTTAATTAGTAATTTTTAGGACTAGAGGTTCTCTATTGACTTTCCACTACTGAAGAGGAAATTTAGCTCTTTTCAACTCTCACCCACAGTACACACACAACCCCCCCACACACACATACAAAAACACACACTCACACACACACAGGAACACACACAAACAGTTGCAATTTCCTTCTTGTATTGATTAGATTAAAGTCAGTGTTTGTCATATACGTGAACTATATTTATAAGAGAGCTAGAAAGTTAGCAATCAGTACTTCTCTGTGTCACAAATGTTTGCTTTCCATGTATGACATAGATATCTAATTTCATCATTAGTGTTTGTTTGTTTAGATTTGTTGTTACTAAATATTGAATCAACCCTGAATTCTGCTCAAATATTTATAACCCCTCAATGCATTCCAAAGGATTTGATATTTTATAACATGTAATTCTATGAAGAAAATATTTACAGAGCCTCTTTACCTGCTCAGTTCTATGCTGGTAGCTCTTTGGATCTACAACACAACTGTTTCCTTTGGATCTCTTTTCAACATTATCTTAGTTGTTTGATATTTTGTTCCTGAATCCTTTGCATTCTCCCTCCTTTTTTGGATTGTATTCTCATTTCTATAGAACAAATATGCATTTAGCTTCTTGAGACAGAGTATATGAAAGATAAATTACTCAGATATTTTAGATCTGACAATGTTTTATTCTACCTTTGGTTTAGTTGATAATTTTGATGGGTATAGAATTCTAGATTGTAAATAGTTTTTCTTTGAAATATTTTAGTAATAACTGTTGTCATATTTTCCAGTGTTAATTTTGAGAAGTAAAGTATCATTCTAATAATCATTTGAAATTTACTGTTTTTTGTTTGGAAAATTGGGACTGCTTTATTCATTTTCAGTGTTATAAAATTTGATGATGATATGGCTTTGTAAGATTATATTATTAAAACCAATAGGCTACAGACTTTGATGAGCCTTTTGATTTAGAAATTTCTGGTTTCATTTCTGGCATTTAAAAAAATATTTGTTAACTTCCCTGTATTTTCTCTTTTTTTATTCCTGGAACTCTATCATTTCAGTGTCAGGACTTTTATATTGGTTTTCTAAATCTTTAATCATGCCTACCCTATCTATCTATCTATCTATCTATCTATTTATTTATTTATTTATTTACTTTGAGTGAATTTTATTTGTTTAAGAATATGGCAACATATTCAAACTCAAATCTAAAATATACATATAAAACTATTATCCATATTTTAACCTTATTTTAATCTTTACAAATACCTTGAGCATTTGTAAGGCTGTGATCCAATAAAAACAGGAGTGTAATTTTTGGTCAGAAGTCCTCTATAGGGGCTGGGGTTGTAGCTCAGTGGTGGAGCACTTGACTAGCATGTATGAAGCACTGGGTTCGATTCTCAGCACCACATAAAAATAAATAAAATATTGGTCCATCAACAACTGAAAAACACTTTTAGAAAAGTATAGTATATCATGTATGCTCACATAATAGAATATTATTTTATACTTTGCATTTGAAGTTGATACAAGAAACATCATTTTTTAAAGACAATACCTTTGTTTTATTTTTATGTGGTATTTTTTTTTCTTTTTTTTTCTTTTTTTATTGGTTGTTCAAAACATTACATAGTTCTTGATATATCTTATTTCACACTTTGATTCAAGTGGGTTATGAACTCCCATTTTTACCCCGTATACAGATTGCAGAATCACATCAGTTACACTTCCACTGATTTACATATTGACATACTCATGTCTGTTGTATTCTGCTGCCTTTCCTATCCTCTACTATCCCCCCTCCCCTCCCCTCCCCTCCCCTCTTCTCTCTCAACCCCCTCTACTGTAATTCATTTCTACCCCTTGTATTATTTTTCCCTTTCCCCTCACTTCCTCTTATATGTAATTTTGTATAACCCTAAGTGTCTCCTTCCATTTCCATGCAATTTCCCTTCTCTCTCCCTTTCCCTCCCACCTCTCATCCCTGTTTAATGTTAGTCTTCTTCTCATGCTCTTCTTCCCTACTCTGTTCTTAGTTACTCTCCTTATATCAAAGAAGACATTTGGCATTTGTTTTTTAGGGATTGGCTAGCTTCACTTAGCATAATCTGCTCTAATGCCATCCATTTCCCTCCAAATTCTATGATTTTGTCATTTTTTAATGCAGAGTAATACTCCATTGTGTATAAATGCCACATTTTTTTATCCATTCGTCTATTGAAGGGCATCTAGGTTGCTTCCACAGTCTTGCTATTGTGAATTGTGCTGCTATGAACATCGATGTAGCAGTGTCCCTGTAGCATGCTGTTTTTAGGTCTTTAGGGAATAGACCCAGAAGGGGAATAGCTGGGTCAAATGGTGGTTCCATTCCCAGCTTTCCAAGAAATCTCCATACTGCTTTCCAAATTGGCCGCAACAATTTGCAGTCCCACCGACAATGTACAAGTGTACCCTTTTGTCCACATCCTCGCCAGCACTTGTTGTTGTTTGACTTCATAATGGCTGCCAATCTTACTGGAGTGAGATGGTATCTTAACAAAAACAGCATGGTACTGGTACCAAAACAGGCAGGTGGACCAATGGTACAGAATAGAGGACACAGAAACCAACCCACAAAACTACAACTTTCTTATATTCGATAAAGGAGCTAAAAACATGCAATGGAGGAAGGATAGCATCTTCAACAAATGGTGCTGGGAAAACTGGAAATCCATATGCAGCAAAGTGAAACTGAATCCCTTTCTCTCGCCATGCACAAAAGTTAACTCAAAATGGATCAAGGAGCTTGATATCAAATCAGAGACATGGCATCTGATAGAAGAAAAAGTTGGCTACGACCTACATACTATGGGGTTGGGCTCCAAATTCCTCAATAGGACACCCATAGCACAAGAGTTAATATCTAGAATCAACAAATGGGACTTACTCAAACTAAAAAGTTTTTTTCTCAGCAAAAGAAACAATAAGAGAGGTAAATAGGGAGCCTACATCATGGGAACAAATCTTTACTCCTCACACTTCAGATAGAGCCCTAATATCCAGAGTATATAAAGAACTCAAAAAATTAGACAATAAGATAACAAATAACCCAATCAACAAATGGGCCAAGGACCTGAACAGACACTTCTCAGAGGAGGACATACAATCAATCAACAAGTACATGAAAAAATGCTCACCATCTCTAGCAGTCAGAGAAATGCAAATTTTTATGTGGTATTGAGGATCAAACCCAGTGCCTCACGCGTTCTAGGCAAGCACTCTACCACTGAGCCACAACCCCAGTCCTGAATCATTCACTTTTTTTTTTAAATTTGTAGTTGGACACAATATCTTTATTCTATTTATTTATTTATTTTTTATGTGGTGCTGAGGAGTGAACCCAGTGCCTCGCACATGCTAGGCAAGCACTCTACTGCTTAGCTACAACCTCAACCCTCATTTACTTTTTTTAAATAAATATTTTTAGTCATAGATGGAGACAATAACCTTTATTTTATTTTATTTTTTCATGGTCTGCTGAGGATTGAAGCCAGTGCCTCACATGTACTAGACAAATGAGCTACAATCCCAGCCCCATTTACTTTTAATGTTACTTAAATCCACTCATAAGGTTGACATGTCTGCCTTATTTTTAATTTTTAAATCTTTATTTTTTTTAATCTTTCAGGAGTCATGGTGGACATGTTTTATGTTATCTTCCTTATTTATTGAGCTATTTATTTCTGCTATCCTACTTTGTTATTTTTTACTGAATTTTTGTATTGTGTCCAGTTTGTATACGTAGTATCTTCTTTGATGTTTCTGAGGACAAGTGAAATATTTTATACATTATTACTTAATAGAGTTTATTTTTATAAATTTGCTTTTTTTCCTGCTAGTTTGTTCTTGTCTTTACCTTTTTCTTGAATATCTTGTAGTCCTTAGCTATCTGCTCATCTTTAATAATGAAGCGATACAATGCTAATTTAACTTAAATTTTAGGTTACCTGTGCAAGGTGTTGAATGTCAATTATTTCAGGTTCATTCTTTTGTGCTATTCAGAACTTGGAGAGGATAATCTTCTAGTATCCTTAAAGGAAATAAATTCCTATTAGAGTTAAACTTGATTGCTAGCATTCTATGAACCAAGTGGAAAGAAGGATTGCAAAATTTAGTATGCCAAATTCCATTTAGTATCCCTATTTTTAGGGCAAGGGAATAGCTATGAGGCATCTAAGTGCTTCTTAATCTAATTTCCAATTAAATTTCCTTGTTTAGCCTTACCATTCCACATAATTCTAGAAATAACTGATGCTACCCATTCTTGGGTTCTGAGATGTAAATCAAGTTCCTTCTTGACTTTCTCCACAGTGGGCTATGAATCATTTATCTCATGTCTTTCCAGTGAAGTAACACTCATCTATCTCTTTTCTAGCTTCCAAAATTATGTTGCCCTTGTCTCCTCTCCTACGTGTTTTGCCCTTAAGGATTTAGGCCTTTATAACTTATGTTTAATCTGATGTTATTAGAGTTTAAGGAAGAAAGTAGACATAAATGTATTTAATCCAGCATCTTTATTCAGAAGCTAGGTCCTCAGTTCTAAAATTGTTTTGACCCACAAGTTAAAAGCCATATGATGCCCTCCTGGTCAATATGAAAATTTACATAGATACAATTTATACAAAATTATATCCCTTCCCCCTAACCTTACATCTTCTGGAAGAGGAAGACATTTTATAGTATCTGATTATTTTTCAGTAATAATACACTATGTATGAATTGTATCACTATTAATCTTTACAAAAGTTATTAATAGAGAGTCCCTGCAAAGAGAGACATTTTCCCTTTGGAAATAGAGTATCTAGCTAATTTCAAAGACCAATAGAGCATTATTTAAGATGTGAAATGTTTGAACTATTCCTTTAAATTTTCAGGATGTTCTGGGAAATTGATACTATAAATTGTCATTTCAATAAGGATAGTTAAGTCAGATTTAAGGGGGAAAAGTCAGAACTATTTCACATTAAATTTCATTCAAAATGTAATTTCAAATGATTTGGAAGTGAGGTTTTCAGTGGTTTGGGAAATGGCCAAGGGAATGTAAATAAGGGGAAATGGTAAAGGGAAATGTAGTGCATAATTGGGGTTGAAGGACCATCAAGATACCACAGAGATGAGCACTGGGATCAGACTTATTTAACAACTTCATTAATGGTGTGGAAGAAAGAGGATTCAACAAGTTAATTAAATCTACAGATGGTCCTTCATGGAAGTTACAAATACCAGGGAGAACTAAGAAATAATATAAAAAGACCAGGGGGTCAAAGGCTTTCATAGCTGTGGGCACAGAAGAGCAAAGTTAAGTTTGGGGAGGATAATTATAATTGAATACACTTTGTTCAATGAAAAAAAAAAAGAGTTAAATTGCAGTCAATTAATGCTGAATAAAAAACAGTGAAGCTAAAAGAAATTCTGTGGCTGATGAACAAGTATTTATCTGCTAAAGCAGAGCTTTGTGACTTTATATATAAGTTAAATTGAAAAATAAAAGCATTTCTAATGTTTCTCCTGTGCCTAATATTTACAAAACAAATATTTAGGACCAGGAATTGGCTAGTGTTCCAAAAACAGGTAAGAATTGGTTCAAACCCTCAGATGTACATATATTCTAGTAGGGAATATATATTAGAAACTCACAGAAATATTTTGATAAGTTCATGAGGCTAAGTTTTGAAAATGGTGGAAAGAATTGTCTGATATGGGAGAAACTATTGGGACCGAACTTTTTATGAAATAGGTAACTTCAACTTTTAAGTATGGACCATTGGTGTTAATGTGCTGAGATGTTGGGAAGGCAGGCAACCCCATGCAGTAGTGCCATTGACCATAGAAAGCCATCTTGCCTCTGTGTTTTGGTAAATCTGTTATTTAAATGGCTGGAAAAGTAGAACAGAATCTGATTGTGGTCTGGAGGCAATAGAGAAGACTGGTTGGAGTCATTATAGTACTCCCTGAGCAGAAGTCATCCATATGGAGAGATACACAGGCAAGATGTCAGTCATCTTACTCCACCAAAGTTATTTTCAGATCTTTGCATAAGTTAACTTCTTTCATTCTCATACTTATTCTATACAATCAGACATTATTCGTTTTTAATTAGTTTTTTTAATTTTTTCAAATTAGTTATGTATTATTCTTGTTTTCAATTTGCAATCAAGAAAATTGAAGTCTAGAAAATGTAAGAAAATCAACTAAGGTCAAACACTAGTAAGCAAAGGGACACTAGGAATCCAGCCCAGGGCTGCCTGATTCTAAAATCTATAAATGTTTTTTTTTTCAAACTGTGTTATATGGTTTCTCATAGAATAATAAATAATGAGTGCAAAACTCATGTTTATATATCTTTTTCTATTCTTTAGGTTTTTAGGAGCTTATTCTGGGCAGAGAAACCCTTTTCTTCTGGGACTCTCATCAGTAGAGCTGTCCTGGTATATAAAATGTGGAAACAGAGTTTAATTGTTGCAATTTCCAACAAAAATCATCTTAAAGGAGGCATGTATATTATAGCTGGTTTAATTCATTATAGGTTTGGGGAGGTGAAATACCTGAGTTAGTTAACAGATGCCAAAGATTATATAATTTCACAATTCCCATCCCTATTCTAGTTACCAAGAACATAATCCTGTGTCACCATTTAAACAATTTAAAAAGTAATATCTCCAAGAGCAAATGCTTATATTTGTTAAAATATCAATGATTTAAAAACTTAATTGATAATACACATTGAAATTCTTTCTATCTACCAGCTACGCATTCTTCTACCTAAAAGGAATCAAAATTACCAACTTCTTTTGTTCAGGTCATTTTGCTAACAATTTCAGTAGCGGGTGGGTGGTGTGGGCTTCTATAGCAGGATATCTTGGAAAGGAATATGCAGAAGTATCTAAATCGGTTGGAAAGAATTGAACTTTCCAGTTTTATATTGAAACAGCTAGACTGTGAAAAATTCCCATAGAAAGTGCTGCAAACCATCAAGTAATGGGAAAATGGGAGGATAATGGAAAGATGAATGTCTAAGCTGGAGTGTGAGCAAGGTATGAAGGAGAATTCTGAAAGATTGATGTTGAGAAGATATGTCTGTGTGGGTGATTGCCACAGCCTCTCCGTATCTTCTCTCTTCTTGAAACTAAGGGGAATTCCTTGAGCTTCTAAAGAGTCAGTTCCCCAGGTACTTAGAAGAATCCTTGTTGTAATAAAAATTCCAGGTTTGACCTGGAATGCAGTCACATACACCTGGAAAGTCAAGTACACATTTTGGAAGAGACAAAACATATTATGGGGAACAATTTTTAAAAAACTGAAACTGAGCCCATTTCTTCCAACTTCTGAATCTATATTTAGCCAAATAACACAGATGGAAAGAGATTCTATTTTGGTATCTGTGGCAAATTTAAGAAATATTTGTTTCTTACTTTAAGTGACTCACTCATTTTCTGGGGCTCACTTCATCTACTATAACATAGCACTTCTGATTGTGGCAAGATTTCTTCATGATAGCGTGGAATCTCTTCTTTATTCTGGTAATGGTAATTCCCCTATTGTTCAATCTCATAGAGAAATATCACAGGTCATGCCATAGAGTGTAGAACCTTGAAAAGCATGAAATATTAAAAGCATAATTCTACTTTTTGACACCCGTGGAAATTACATTGGCCTCTGAAAATAACACCTGAATTGAGCTCAAAGATGAAGGAGCTTGAAGAAATAATAAAAAAGCAACAACAACAATCCTCAAGATCAACCACATGTGAGAATTTATTGATTAGGAAAAACAAACAAACAAACAAACACTAGCTGAGACAACAGCTAACCTAGAGAGACCAAATCAATTCATACAGACATTAAACGTCTTTTCAATACTGTTTTTCAATTCAAGTAGCAAGTAGTTGCAGGTTTGGGCAGAAGAAGTTTTAGCTTGTACATACCTGGCAATGAAACTTCCTTCATCACATAAATGAGTTTTTGCTCCAGTGGCTTGTCATCAAAGCATCAATAATTGAATAAACCATACCCTATAAACTTGCTCATCACCTACAGTGTTGCCTTTTCCATAAGCAGAAAAAAACTGCAGGGACCAAGCCTGTAGGAGAGAATCTTGGGTGCTAATATTTTCCTCAAGCAAATTTTCAATCCCAGCAATGGCACTCATCCACATTCATAGATTTTCTTAACTCATTTTGTATACAGCAAATGATTAATCCATGGCTCATTTAGTAAATGGCCTTATAATGCTAAATATAGAGCAGAAACTTTGTATATCCTGTAAGAGAGAGATTTCTAAAGTAAAGACTAAGATATACCAAGACCTAGTGGCAAGAGCAGTTAATGAATTGAAGAATCTACATGTAATCTTTTATCCCCCAAATGGTTTCTGAGTACTTGCTATGTAAAGAAATGATTTAAAAGAAGTTCAGTACATGAGCTACTGGGGGAGATAAGAAAGGCACATGATTTAAAAGTGATACATTCTGTATGAGAGGTATAAAGAGCTTTGGAAGGATTTTAGAGGAGAAATATTGCTCCAATTTGTAAGGAATAGAGAAAGCATCAAGAAAATTGTCAGAGGACAGTCATTTGACTGGAACCTTCAGGAATAGTTCAGACACATCCAACTCAAAGTGGAAAAGTAGCATTCCAGACAGGGAGTGTTGCGTGAATAGAGTTTTGTAACATGAAAATACAGGGAATAGTTGGAAAGATGATCAACCTAGTTTGAAAGGTAGGTTGGTATTGGCTTTACTTGTATTAACCTCAGATTGGAAGGTGAGGTAGCTATACCCTTCATGTGCTGCATAGCATCATGCTATCATCCTAAATTCTCTCTCTCGTTTATGTATAATCTCTTATGTTTCTCTAATCTGTGTTCCCATTCTGTACTACATCACACAGATAATTACTCAGTAGATGTTATATATTTCTTTATACTTATGTGTGTTCCTCTGAATGTTGGCTTCTCTTTTTAGGTGTAGATTTTCCATTTATATAAGTGGTATAATTTCTCACACTTTTCCATGACCCTTCCCTCTTAAAAGCTTAGCATCTTTGTTTAAATGTAAGATTTAGATGGATTGCCCTGTTTCCTCTGACTGCTGCATAATGCAGTAGTATAAGTGTGTTTCCATCATGTTTTTCTTAGAATTTTTCCTTGCAAACACAGACGTGATCTCTCTCTACCACAATCAATGATGCTATGAATGGTCTCTGAACACTTCCTTATGACCTGTGTGAGAATCTCTTTGTGACTTGGGAGAAAGTGCTGTCAATGGATTAAAATGCATATATAAATTTCATTTGACTAAGTATTACCTAATCATTCCCAGAATGGCTGCATTAGACCACATTCCTTCTGGTCTTGCGTGAGGGGTATAATGTATGCACAAGCCTGCTAATAATGCATAGCATTGTCCAGCTTTGTAAGATCACCAGTGTTAAGATTGCCTCCATGTATATATGTATGTGTGTATATCTACTTATAATGGATTGTTATTTAATTTTGAACTTTATAAGTTCTGATGAGTTTGAATGTCTCTTTCTCTGCTTCATAGCCCTTTAGATTATTGTTTTAGTCAGCTTTTTTTTGTCACCATGATCAAAAGACCTGAGAAGAACAGAGGAGAAAAAGTTTATTTAGGTTCATGGTTTCAGAGCTGTCACTTTGAAACTTAGCTTTGGGCCCAAGATGAGGTAGAATATTATGGCCCAAAGGTGTAATGGAAGAATGAAGCTCAGTATATGCCAACAGGAAGCAGAGAGAGACGGCTCCACTTATCAGGGACAAACTATAACTCCCTAAGGCAAGTCCCCAGTGACCTGGCTTTTTCATCCTCTTCCTACCTAGTTAATCCATATTGGTAGATTAGGCCACTGATTGGGTTAAACCTCTCATGATCTAATGATTTCACCTCTGAACATTTTGAATTGCCTCACACATGAGCTTTTGGAAGGACACCACATATCCAATCTATAACAAATTTCCTCTTTGTGAATCATCTCTTGCTTTCTTTTACCCAGATTTTAAATTGGGTTCTCATCATTCCCCTTTTGGTTTAAGGGAGTATGTGTTGGAAAAATGTTTAATAGTGGCAGAAATGGGGACATTCTCATCTTGTTCCCTGTCATAAAATAAAGTGTCAAATTTTCTTTATTAACTATGTTTGCAATGAGGTTTTTGACATTTCACTTCCCGTATCAAAAATTCACTTCTACTCCGGAGCCAGAACATTTTATAAGACACAGTGGGAATCATACAGATGTAAAAAGCACACTAAATATTGGATTTTCATTGCTGTGCAAAGTACATAAATTATTTATGGCTCTTTTTAAATTAACATGTCAATGTCAAACATGTGAAGACTGGGCATCAGGCTTGAATGGATTCACCAACTTTCAGTATGTTTTAATGGTTTCCTGGATTTTTGTCATTAAAAAATTGATTTAAAAAGTACTTCATTTTATTGTAAAAAATGAAAAACCTTTCTCCCAAGAGAGGAAATACTTATATTACTATATTTCCATCTACCTAGTATAACTATGTATGAGCACTGTTGAAATCTTTTTAATTAAAATTATATCATTTTGTCACATAAAAGTAATATATACATCATATGACCAATATACACTATACTAAATATTATGAAATTAGACAAGTAAGTTTCATAGCCACATGTGCTCCTGAACTGCATTTTAAGTTATCAAAATTATACAGTGATCAAATTACACATCCACCCAAAATGATGCTCCTAGGAGGTGTGGGGCTTTGGGGAGGTGATTAGATCAGAATGGTGGAGCCTTCTTAATGGGAGTGGTGGTCATTCCTTAGTGAAAGACCCCTCCCCGACCACTATATGAAGGTGATGAGAGAAGACAAGGCCTTCCCCAAACACCCAATCTGTTTGCACTTTGATCTTGAACCTCTCAGGCTCCAGAAACGTGAGAAATGAATTATTCATGTTTATAAATCACCTGGTTAATGTATTTTGTTATTGCAGCTCAAGTATACTATACATATACATTAAAAGTGAATATTGGTATGATATTTGAAATTTTGCATAAATTTAAAAATATGTATTTATAATTTTCAAGAACCAGTTCATACTATACATAATAGACTGTGTACTATTTAGTGATATCCAGAGAAATAGACTTGGTAGAATGAGAAAGGAGAGAGAGAAAGAGGGAGACAGAGACACAGAGACAGAGACAGACAAATGAATGGCAGGGGATTATTTTAGGGAATTTTTCTTATGTGATTGGGCTAAATGCCATTATAGGCCATCTCCAAACTGGAGATCCAGGGAGGCTGATATCACACTTAGTCCAAGTCTGAAAAGTCTGAAGGCCTCAGAATCAGGGAAGCCATGGTGCCAGTCCTGGGGTCTGAAGACCAGAGAACCTGGAGTTTTGATTCCCCAAATCAGGAGAAACAGCGTATCCCAGCTCCAGCCAAGGGAAAATTTGCCCTTCCTCTGCTTGTTCTAACAGGGCTCCCTTTGGATAGTACTCACCCACACTGAGGGCTGATCTTCTCTACTCACCACCCTCCTTCAGAAATACCCTCACAGACACACCCATAAATAATGCTTTAGCAGCTACTCAGTATTCTTTAATCTAGTCAAGTTGACACTAAAATTAACCCCAATATCTAATTTCATCTTTATTCTAATAGTGAATCATAAACCAGTGCTTTATTATGGAAGAGATTTATAGCAGTGATAATAAAATACTTTTTGGCTTACTTGCCTGTGGGCCCTCCCTTCCACTGAATGCACATGGTGACTTAATAGATATACACCAAAGTTCCAAGCATTATTCTCTGAACATGGCTACACATGGTGTTCTCTGTCTCAAACGTTCACTAAGATATATGACATGTGGTTCTCCCTGTTCTAGCAACCTGCCAAAAATGTGTGAGTCACTCCCTTCTGTTGGATGATTTATAAATGTGCATAAATTCAACTTCTAAAGTTTCTCAAGCCATAGGACCACATATACTTATCTTGTTGAGACAAAAGATCTAAAGATCTGGAGAGACAAAAAGATCTGGAGACAATGGGAATCAATGGGAAGATTAAAATAGACTGGCCCTGGCAAAAGAAAGGGAGGTGTTTCAGAGAGGCTGATGTCACCGCTTAGTCCAGTCTCAGAGAGGTTCAATGTGAGGAGAGTAGGTGGAAAGAACACAAGAACAGGTCTGTTCTGTCAATGATCATTTTAAACCTTACTTATTTAAACCTTAATAAGTACACAGTAGATACCCATTAAACAGCCTCTAAACTCAACCAAGTCTAACTTCCCTTATACAGTGCTTAAAATATATTTTTTGCTTTTACTTATATTCATGCTTTCCTGATTAAAAAGGTAATTCATACTCCATTTATGTCATATGCTTATTTAGTTATTCATTTATTTATTGTCTTTCAATTTCTTAAATTTTAAGTGAACTTGTAGTCCATTGGTGATTTTTATATGACTAATTCTCAAATGATCTAATTATTCTATCGTAGTAAATTCTCAAATGATCTAATTATTCTATAGTAGTTGGAAGTCCTACTCAGAATAGTCACTATGAGATTCTGATATGTCCAGTACTGACAATAATGTCATCTCTCTTCTGAAGGGGGGAGGGACCCAAAAAAACCTTACTTGACCTCAACAGGTATAACCAGCCATATCTTCAAAGGCTTTTCCTGACATTAAGTATGAAAGGCCAAGGAAAAAGAAAACACTAGAGAGATGATAGTGGGATATAAAACCAATCCATTTCAGTTCTGTTGTATGTCTGTAAGTGAACCAAACTTCGTAACTAATGGTTATCTAAGAAGCAATGTGTTGAGCATTTAGTTTTATTATCAGTAACTATGCATTTTTGTCAAGTCATGTTTATGGTTGACAACCTTATTTGTATAGTACTTATGTGTTACCATTTGTTTGAATTTAAATTAATTATCTTGGGAAAAGCATGGACTTTAGGGACAGACATAGACATAACTTTGAATTTTGGTTTCAACATTTCCCACTCTGTATCTCTGGGCAAGTTTCTGAATTTCTTTGGGTCTTTGTTTCCTCATCTGTCAAATTAGGAGATGATAGATAAGTAAAATACTTTAGTATAAGTAAAAAACAGCTGGGCACAATGGTGCACATGAGTAGTCCCAACAGCTCAGGAGGCTGAGTCAGGAGGATCATGAGTTTAAAGCCCACTCAACAAAAGTGAGGTGCTAAGCAACTCAGACCCTCTATATAAATAGAATACAGAATAGGGGTGGGGATCTGTCTCAGTTTTGGCTGCGTGCTCCTGAGTTTAATTCCTGGTACCCCCTCAAAAAATAGCAATAGCTGGCATTTATTGAACATTGTGTACCAGATTCAGACCTAAGTATTTTTACATATATTGGCTTATTCAAACTCTACAGTACACATTGCCAAATTTCGAATTGTACAGAAAAGGAGCTGAAGTAGAGATAGAAGTTGAAAAATTTAACCCAAGTTTAGGGTTAGAATTTAGGCAATTTGGCTACAGAACCTGCATTTTTAAATACTGTGCTCTGTTGTTGTGAAAGAATACTTCCCATTGGTTAAAGCTCTGAAGATGATGTAAGGTGCTTCTGATAGAAGTGGCTCAGAGTGAGCAATTGACTAAAGGGAAGAATGTTACTGGCAGTCTAACCCTGTGCTAGTCCATTCTTTTTTTCTCGTAGATATTTCAAATTCACATTGCCAACTGGTTGAGAATTACACAGACGTTTTAATCTATGCAGATATAAAGATTATTTCTACATATATTATTTGGTGAGCTACTTGATAATGGAATATCACGTTAAAGAACATTTTGTTCTATTTTCCCTTAATATTAACAAAAATCTGGATTTTCCCATGGTTTTCACACTTCTTTAAGAGAGTCAGTCCTTCTAGTTTGGGTCACAGACTCTTTCCTAGAATCTCAGGACTGGAGATGAACAGCGGGCATATCACATTTAATACTTATCCTATCTTCTATTCTTTGTGTAAGCTTGTTTTCTTATCCATTCATTCTGGCTTGTTGGTGTTGTTTGTCTTCTCTGAAAGACAAGGCAGACTTGAAGCAGCCCATTCCACCAAACTTTTACAATCAATTCTTATCTTCAGGTGAAATCTGCTTCCTTATGATTCAGCTGTTGCTCCTTGTTTGCCATCATGGAACCAAGTAAGACCCTCTAGTCCTTTTTATATGGTGGCTTCCCAATATCCAAGTGACAGACCTGAAATTTATTCCCAGTTAACTTCCCTTTTTGGATTTGACTCATAACTTCTGTCTGCCAAGTTCAGTTTGGGTCATAATACTGTCAGCTGGTGTTTTCAAAATCCTCCTACCAGTTTCATGTCCCCTCTAAAGTTGATAAATGTGTGATGCTCTCTGTATCTCTTTCCATTTCTTGAGGGAACTTTTATTTCTGTACTGCCAAAATCAGACTACCTGAGAAAGACAAACTGACTTGCATTTATGACTTGTCTATGTTACACATACACACACACACACAAAAATTCTGATTTTCAGTTTTTAAAATATTTCACCCTTTGGCATCTACTATCCCATCTGATTGTACTCATTGTAACCCTTTTCTCCCTGTATGCCATCCTGTTTCATAGCTAATGTCCTCTGTCCACATCACAATGCCAGGGTGCTGGGGTGTAGCCCTAGAATTAGAAGTCATAGGAATACAGAGCGTAAAGGCAGTGAAGAGAACAAGATTTTGAAAGGGTCTGTGTCAGTCAAACAGAAAATAACACATTTCAGACACCAGTGATGGCAGCAATGACAAATTTCACAGTGTGTCTTTGAATGTCACAGTTATAGAAAGAATATGGCAAAGAAAAGCACCACATTTAGTCTTTATTCCTTTCTTTCTACTTAAATTATGCAACCCTTTTTTAACATTGGCTGTTAAGCCTAAAATACTCTTGCTATAGAACAAACTTAATAGAATATACAAAATGTCTTTTCTGTGAAAATGAAAAAGACTTTTATTGAGTTGATAATGTAAATTCCTCAACCTGTGTTCCTTGGGAATAAAAACATACTTTTTAAGCAATGTAAGTCCCTGGAAAACTATAAAGGTATCCAGGGTGGAGATTACGAAGCAGAAAATTAAAGGGGGCAATAGAGAAGATTTTATTTGTTACTTTGACTAATATGAAATGACATCTTTTTGCCAAGTCCTAAATGAAAATTGCTAACTTGGCAAGCTAGCGCATCTGAGGGTAGTGTGAAGGGTTCTCACACTTGGTCATTACGTATTTGTCCTGCATCCTACTAGCATTAGCAATTTAGATAAGTTATATTATGTTTCCTCTCATGTTAACTAGCCAATAAGTGAAAATTTCAAAATATTCAAGATTCCTGTTAGAGGCAGGTATAGCTTATTTACTTAGAACCATTCAAAGAATCTGTTAAGACTATCTGGTAGTAGAAATGTGTATCACTTCGAAGGGCGGTAGCATGTTTGAATGGTCAGAGAAAACAAGACAGATTCCTTAGCATTTCTAATGTAAACCATTCACAGGACATGAAAGTGTGTTTGACCTTGCAGCAGATTCCGTAAAGGAGCAGAAGGAACGTGAGTTTCAAGTCAGGCATCTGGGAATGCATCCTGTCAATGACTGTGATATTTGCAAACCCATATGATATCTCTGAGCCGAAATTTTGAAGTGGTGTAATAACTTCTACTTTTCAGAAATTTGTAGTGAAGATAAAATGCAACAATGTAGGTGGAAAATTGTGCCTCAAATACAGCATAATTTAAAATAGCTTCTATTCCTTTCCTTTGATTTAATCTTTTAAAAATAGGAAATAGGCTAAGTGGCCACTAAAATCTTAGAAAAGATCTTGAAATCAGATACCAATATGAAATATTTACCACTGGAGTTCCAATGAATAGTTGTAGGTGTATATAATTCAGATTTGCCTTCAAGTTAGCTCTTCAGTTCTCAAGAACTGGTCATTGTAAAGGTGGAGTTCTCCTCTATCTTTTCTGGTGTTGATCCATATTAAAATTCTATCTTGATAAAAATGTGATGGCCACACTCTAGAACAATTCTTTTCTTGTTCTCTTTCCATGATTTAAGCTCCTTCTTTCTTTACCCTCTCCCAATTCAGGAAGAAAGAAAACTTTTGTTGTCATCTCTATGAAAGTATTGAAGATTTAAAGCAAGAGAGTTACCTACTCTGTATTTTACTAGAGAAAATTTAGAGAATTGGGTTTTTGTTACAAATTTATGCTGTATTAGCCATGATTTGGGATCGTACCAGGTACTCCTGTGGTGTGGCCATCCACCTTTACTCCATCACCAGGTTGCTGAGGGCTAAGCAGGAAGGAGAAAGACAACATTAAGGAGGAAAATTGGGATTGTGGAATATTCTCATGATTGTTTGATTGAAATCTCCGTTTATTTGAGTGAGTTCCCCTGTTCATCCAGATGTCCTTGGTACCTTAGTCTCCACCACTCTAGTAAATTAAGTGGACTTTTTCTCACATTTTATCAGGGCTAATTTGAAATCCAGTTCCTTAACCTAAGAGGACATATAGAAATGAAATCTTCCTTAGTCTTCTAGCAGCAGCATGTAAAGCCTACTGACACTTCTGAACACCTCTTATTACCTTCTAAATTCACTCTGAGACAGAGCAGAGCATCGACTCCCTTTTCTTTTAATCAGATAACAATGCAAAGGTGAGAGCACTAAACGTTAGCTGGCCATTAACATTGGCTGATGCCTAAAGGATGTAGCAGTGACTCAGTTGTCAATAACTATAGGCAGGCATTGACAGAATGGGGTCAGGGCAGCTGGTCTCCTGGGGAGTGCACTCTTTACTGGTGAAGTGGCTGTTAAATCGCTCTGCATAGATTCAGGTGTACTGGGAAAGCTATATACTGTATTATTATTATGATGAATTATAAGTCCATTTCATAGACTGGTGGGAATTCAATCTTTAACATATTAAAGAAAGTTCTTTCTTAGAGTCTTATGAATAACTTGGGGTCTCATGAGGTATGAAGCATTTGGACACATCATGCTGTCTACATTGGTCAGTGCTGGAATGCGCATAGACCAAAATGTGTGTCTTCTTAAATATGAAGATTGCATAAGTGACAGAAACCCAACACAAATTACCTTCAGAAAAAAAATAAGTGTTTTTCACATTATTGAAAAGTCTATGGAATAATCTTTTCTCAATGCCTAGGTAGATAGAGGTGCTGGCTGCAACAGCGCTATGAATCTGTTGGTTTCATATATATTTTCATCTGGGTTAGTTTCACCATTAGCCAGCTCTTTCCCCAGGGTGATATGTTGGCTGTCTGCCACCATACCTACTGGTTATCCTGGCAGATCTAAAAGAACTCTTTAGTTATTCCAACCAATGTGTCCTTAATTGGCTCCCATTGTATTGACTGGATTATATGCTGGTGGGAGATATTTCTGTATGAACCATAAGAACTGGAGAAGAGAGAAGTCCCCGATAGAAAATATCAAGAACATTAAGAAAAGTGATGGGCAATGGATGTAGGGCATGCAGAAACAATCAGAATCTACCTGGGCACAGAAAGAGAGAATCTTCCAAAGCTGGGAGCTCAGGTTTACGACTCAGCTGTCTTTATCAGTCCAGCACTGTCCTTTTTGTGTGGTGCAGAGAAAGAGTGTCTGTAAGTTTCCATCACTAGTGCAGTACCTCCTTCGCTTTCTCTTTATCAGTGCTACAGAAAGACTCTCTCTCATTCTTGCTTCCACCTGTTTCATCTAAATCATAGGGTTTCTCTCCCAATAAATGCATTCGTTCTCTTTCTTTGTTGAATTTCAGTTTTCACAAAAGACATGTGACCATCACACAACTGTATTTCTGAGGCCAACAATATAGAAAGGATCTATGTACTGTGGGAAGGAGTGAAGGGGAAAATAAAAAGAAGAGATTGCAAAGAGCTGCTAAATATTTCCCACCAAATTTGCTTAATACTTATGTTTTCTTTTTACTTGACCCACAATAGGTCACACACTCAAAAATGGACTGGCTGAATGATTTTATTCTTGCTGTTCTTCAGGCAGTTGCTTTTATATAGAATTTAGGGGGCAGAATAGTAACAGTTCAAAGGCTTTATCAGGAACTTTTGAGGATGTGGCCCATAAGAGAGCAATTAAAGTAAGATTGGATTTTTCCGATTTAACTTCTCCAGTTCTGCTTCAGAGAGCCTCAATCGTTTTGATTTGGGTTCACCTAGTCCTAATTTCTCACCATCCAGGCAAATTGATGCCCAAAGATGTTGTGACTTCTTCAAAAGGGAAGATTTATAATTTACCATCCTTTTGCAAAGGCTTACCACGAAACCAGGCTCTATAGGATGATAGTTATTGTGATTGAATCATCACAATGACCCCCATATAACACAGAAATAGCAATAATAAAATGAAGACTAGACATTAAGGTACTCTTTATGTACCTGGTCAAGAGCTAGGATTGATTATTTTTTTCTTTTTTCTACAAAGATTGTTCATTATTCATGCTTAGCATTACTGTTAAGATGCCTGGGCCACCTGAATCTTAGTCCAAGGGACATTCCTTAGTGACCCTGAGGAGATGAGTCTTTGTAAATGTTTTTCAATTTCTAATTTCTGTACTTCTCTGTTCACTTGGGGCCTACCACAGTGGGACCACACTGCTTACTCTAGGTCTTCCACTCCCTTTTCCGCCAGAGCTACTCTGCTTTTTCATCTACTAAGGGGGGAGGCAAGTGAACTTGTATTTGAAGAAAGGTTTTGTAGTATACATTTATGAAGATCCCCTACCCTCATGATCTCTAAGAGCACTTTCAGTTAGGGCTTCTCATGGCTAGGTAGTTCTAACCATAGACCACCTGGGCCTACAAGCTCTTCTTCAATCACACAAGCCACTTTGATGCACCAGGCATCACCATTCCTTGACTGTAGTTTTTCCTGCTGGTGTCGGCAGTATACATTTGTAATAGATGTGTGTTCAACATCCTGACAATGACTAAAATGAATGCCCCTACCATTTTTTATAAAGCATGAAGAAATATATTACTTTAGTTAGTTTATTTTACAGTTTTGTTTTTGTTGTTGTAAAGAGAAACAGAATTCTATATTTTGGGGGTAGAGTCTATTATTTCAGATTTGTCACTGTGTTCTGTCCTAACAGAACACAAAGCCCTGTGCCATGAGGTAATTGAGGTCAATAGAAATATTTCCCATGAAGATAAAACAAGAAATCAGATTCTGGGGCATTAAAAAAAAATTGGTCAAAACAAACAGTTCTCTTCATGTGCTATTTCCTTTTATAGGATTTTCATTAGTTCCTCTGTATCATCAATTATCACCTCCTAAGCAGATGACTCACCATCCTATATTTCTAAATGTAATCCTTTCCAAAACTCTAAATCCACATGCTGTTCTGAAATTGATTTCTCAATGTGTTTAAAGACCCTCGACCTGGTAAAAGATGGATATAACATCTTTCCTCATCCTGAATTAATTTCTTCTGCTAAAAATGACCATTATTTTTCTTCCTGTTGACTCACTTTTTCTTTGAACCTGCTCCTTGCCACAGCTGGGAGTGAACTTTAAACCAAATTAGTCATGACATCTAAGATGTCACTGGTACAGGATGCACACTGGACACATGCTAGGCCAACGGGATTTGGTCTTCTAGAAATTTCAAGTCATTTTTCAGAGAATGGTCATTGTATATGTAAAACCATTCACAGATGAGAACAAAATTCATGTAAACAAAATTCATGACAAAGAGTTAAAGCTTTGTAAAGGGGATTATCTGTAATAGAAGAGATCATGAAACAGAGAGATATTGAAAGGATAAATTTATTGATAATTATCTAAGTTTCTGGTATATCCACATTAGTTGCTTCCCTTATGATCTTGAATATTCTCTACATGTTTTTAATTAATCATCTCATCCCTGGAATATTTTAGGTGGGGTTTTATTCCTTGCAACCAAATTACACCCAACTGAAGCATTCCTTTTCTTTAAGGATAATATCCTTTGTATAAATAAGAGAATGGGGCTAAGAAAAATCAAAGTATTTGTTCAGGATCATTCAAAACTATATGTGACTCTGGAATTAAGTGTTAATTAAGCCATCTCTCTAATATATCTCTGTGTTTCTATTCATGGTATCCTTCATCACAAAGGATCAAAAGTTGAATTGGTATTTTAAATTACTAAGTTTGAATTCTTTATTTTTGTGAGGCAATAACTTTTATTCCTTGACTTATCATAGATTTGTGTTTCTTTTTTTTTTTTTGAAATCACAAATTTTTTTTGTTAGTTGTTCACAACATTACAAAGCTCTTGACATATCATATTTCATACATTAGACTGAAATGGGTTATGAACCCCCAATTTTACCCCAAATGCAGATTGCAGAATCACGTTGGTTACACATCCACAATTTTACATAATGCCCTATTAGTAATTGTTGTATTCTGCTACCTTTCCTATCCCCTACTATCCCCCCTCCCCTCCCCTCCCATCTTCTCTCTCTACCCCATCTACTGTAATTCATTTCTCTCCTTGTTTATTTTCCCATTCCCCTCACAACCTCTTATATGTAATTTTGTATAGCAATGAGGGTCTCCCTTCATTTCCATGCAATTTCCCTTTTCTCTCCCTTTCCTTCCCATCTCATGTCTCTGTTTAATGTTAATCTTTTCTTCTTGCTCTTCCTCCCTGCTCTGTTCATAGTTGCTCTCATTATATCAAAGAAGACATTTGGTATTTGTTTTTTAGGGATTGGCTAGCTTCACTAAGCATAATCTGCTCTAGTGCCATCCATTTCCCTGAAAATTCTATGATTTTGTCATTTTTATTGCTGCATAGTACTCCATCGTGTATAGATGCCACATTTTTTTTTATCCATTCATCTATTGAAGGGCATCTGGGTTGGTTCCACAGTCTAGCTATTGTGAATTGTGCTGCTATGAATATCGATGTGGCAGTATCCCTGTAGCATGCTCTTTTAAGGTCTTCAGGGAATAGTCCGAGAAGGGCAATAGCAGGGTCAAATGGTGGTTCCATTCCCAGCTTTCCCAGGAATCTCCAAACTGCTTTCCAAATTGGCCGCACCAATTTGCAGTCCCACCAGCAATGTACAAGTGTACCCTTTTCTCCACATCCTCGCCAGCACTTGTTGTTCTGGCGAATCGAATACAAAAACACATCAAAAATTGAATTCTTAATATGCAATTACATTCTCTGAATTATCTCTTGAACTGTTTGTTGCCTTTTAATCTTAAGCTTAGATTCTAAGAACTGGTTGTTTATAGTGTTATAATGGCACATCTTAATATTGCCTATGAACTTCTCCTTAAGGTTTATTGTACAAGTTGTTTACCAGATCCATTCTTCCAACCTCTGGTTACATGACTCTATTCCTTAGACTCCATCAATAGATATTTATTACCAACTTGACCAATAATAAGTTTTTATACCAGCAGCTGATACCTTATTTAGAATCTCCCTAAATTTCCTTTCCTTCCTCATCTTTTCTCTCTCTCATGTGTTTACCTTGCCCTCCAACTACACAAAGCTGCTTGTTATTTCTCCAAATAGTCCTTGAACATTTCTGCTTCTGTATTCTTTTTTCTTTTATTTTTCCTACCCCCCCCAAAAAAAACCCCTATCTTTTTTATATAAATTCATATCTTATTTAGTTTTTATGGTCTATGTCAGATACTCCCATGCTCTGTGAAGTCTTTTATCATTCTCCCAGTTAAATATAATCTCTTTCTCATTGAAAGAAGTGTTCATGTTCATAATGGAACTTCCCTCCCTTTTCTCATGATACGCAAAGAGATGTTATTGGCACATGTTGCAGACAAGCACTTGGCATGAATATGATAATAGTGCTCATGGTGGGCAGCATGAATTTATCTCAGTCCTCTTTTCTAAGATCTTGGGTACTTCCCCAGAAAGTAGTCCAACATAACTCAAAGAAGGTCACTGCCAGTGGATCAGATAACCTCCTAATGCAAACTGAAACGTAACTGGCATTCCACCTTAGAGTAGCTCCTGCTACACTTGCTACGCTATTCCCAGCCTAAACTCAGCATAGCCCCTTCAGCTGTAGAGAGAATTCCAGAGTTTTGCTGAGGTCTTTCTATATCTTGAGTCTCCCTCCCTGAGCATTGTTCTCAGTTCCAGGTTGAAAAGGAAAGGAAGCCAAATGTTCAAGGGTTTGGGTTCCTTTTGCTATAGTTTTCTCAGTAGCTCTACTTACAAAGATAAAGATGCTGAATCTTCTAAAACCATAAACAACTGGCATGTTAAACAACCTACAATCCAGAGTACTACATATGTTTTAATGTGAGCATTGCTTTTCCATATGCAGATTATAAGTTTATTAATCAAATTAATAACCTTAATTTCTTGGATTGGAAATCCAAGAAATCAGATTTTATAATAGGTGAGCAAACACTAGCCTGAATGCAACCTGTCACCTTCTTTCAGGTCATAGGTTGACATTTGAAGGAACATGCTGTGGATCACACTCATGCACACACATTCACACACACGACAATGAACAAACAAGAGATGAGAGGAGGTACAAAATGATGAATGAAAGTCACGAAAGAAACACCATTCAAGTGAGTTTTGAGTTTTTAAACTTAAGATCTAAAATCATTCCATTATTACTTTATTTAAAATTAATATTTAGAAAAAATTATGTATTTCAGGCGAGTGTTTTTAAAAACAAAACAATCTTACTCTAGCAGAGTTCTTAACCACTTTCTACATTGCAGTGATTTCTTCCTTTTTTTCAGTCTGAGTTTTTTTTTTTTTTTCATGACACAATGGAAATGTCAATTGCTTTCCATTTTTCATTGTTCCATCTTGTAGACACAAGAAAACAAGCCTGTTTGAGTGAACAAGATGATTAATGTCTACGGTGCATCGAGTATTCACTACCTGTGTGTCACTCATTTCATTTCCATTCTACTGTAAACTGAGAAACCGTTAGTTGTTTTGAAAGTGCATCACCAACAGAGGGGATGCATTCTGAGTAAATTTCAGGTTCCATCAGGTTTTTCTTCACAACTCTGAGAGAGGGCGGGGGTGGAGAGGGGAGAAGAGAGGAGAGGAGATAGGATTTCTTTCCTATATCGTTTATTTTTTTTCATTCCTTTTTACATTTCCTGGTCTGGGCTCCATTCCAGGACTATATTCACATGATTCAATAATTTATAACCTAAGATAAATCAGATACCAGCCACAGTTAAGTATGATTTGTTATACGTGTGAATTTCTATTTATGGTATCTTTATTGAGATTTTCACCAGTAAGATGTAATATGTAATCTGTACCTATTTAAAAGCTTCATGCTGTTTGATCACAAAAATGATTTGAGTCTTCCTTATCTCAGTGGAGAGAATATTTGATACAAGGTTGCCTACCATGAAGTCCCTGTGGTGTAGCGTGCCTGACAAGCTCCCCACTCTGCACTAGAGCATACCGTGTGTACTGTTTCTGGGGATTTAGAGACACTATGGCTGGTGGCTGATAAACAGCAATTTAGTTGTAGAGAGAATTAACTTAATAAACCCAGAATCTCTTCCCCAACCCCAACAGATGGCTCACATGGTGAGATCTCCTGAAGAGACTATGGCCAGTTTGTTTCTCTTAATATAGTAGATGTATTAGAAGTAACATCAGTTTGGGACCCAGATCACCTAAATTCATACACTGAATCTCTCATGCTTTAGTGTCACAACTCAAGGGAGATATCGAAGTTTCTGCTCCTCATTTCCCTCATATGGAAATGAAGGAAATATTTTCTAATTTACAAGGTAGAAAAGTTACATGAGATACTTATAAAGTACCCTATTGTATATGTCATACAATAGCCATCCAAGAAAGAAAATGTTCGAACCCTACCATACGGGGTGGGGGTAGTGGGGCGGGGAGAGAAAGAGAGAGAGAACCTGCTTGCAGTTGATAGTTTGTGGTTCCACTGAAGCTCTTAAACCTCTGTACAGGAACACCTGTGGAGGAATACCTGTGAGGAGGGGCACAAAGAACAGACACAGACACAAAAAGTACAAGCAGACAGACAGGAGGAGCGGAGAGAGTGGAATGGTGAAGAAAAAGTGCAGAAGTGAAGTGTCCGCTTCTCCCTGCCTGGGAGTTTATTAACTCAAAGAACACATACCTCCTGTTACCATGACTATATTCTAATTAGTATTTCTTTAACCCCAGTGCCAGCTCACTGAGATAAGGTCCAGGTTAATACACACACAGAGCCCCTTCTCTCCAAGGAAACCAGATAGTGCCTGCAGAGTAGTCTTATTACCTCAGAGGGAGGAGGCTGGGCCTTCCAGTCTTGGGAATCAGGGCAACAGTTACCCCCCTCGAGTTTGCTCACCAGGGGAATGCTTCCCTGGTCTATTTCCATCGTCAGAATACCTACAAACCTGCCTGTGAGCTTGCATTTGTTTTACAGTTCGCAGGAATTGCTCTATTGAACCCCAAAACTGAAGGAATGTATTCTTACATTCAATGGCTTAAATATTCACTTATTTATGTTAATAATGTCTATAGAGAGCAATAACAAATAATAGGTAACAATAAAGCCCAGTTAGACGTGGATGAGTAGAAGTATTTAATAGAGGTTTACATTGAAAAATTATTTGGGTCCCATAGCAGCACTGAATATAGGGTGAGACCATGGAAGCCCTCACCTCAGGCACAACATTTAAGCAGTTGCCCAAGAAACTGTGATCAAAACAAATAATATCTTAATGCAATGTTTTAAAAAATTAGAAATTAATAAACAATGGAAAAATACTGCCATGAACAAAAGAGTAAAGTTTTTTTTTTTTTTTTTTTGATACCAAGGATTGAACTCAGGGGCACTCAACCACTGAGCCACATCCCCAGCCCTATTTTGTATTTTCTTTAGAGACAGGGTCTCACTGAGGCGCTTAGCGCCTTGCTTTTGCTAAGGATGGCTTTGAACTCTGGATTCTCTTGCCTCAGCCTCTGGAGCTGTTGGTGTCCTGTGCATTAGGGACAGGGTTGGAACTTGAGCATCTGCACTTTTTGTTGGAAGGGAAATAAATCCATGGGAAGTGAAAGATCAGGAAGAATAATTATGTCAGTCTCAGGAAAGGATTTGACCTGTGAAGTTCAAGAGCCAAAGAATAACCTAGCAACTAAATAGATGAGTCTGACCCCTTGAAGAATGTTTCCTGAGGTGACATGATGGCAAGATGAGGTAGGGCCAACTTTGCTGCTTCTACTTCAGGGCCTGCTGGGATTCTTCTCTGCTCTACCTGTGTGAGCCTGGCCACTGTTGCTGCATCACTTGGTGAATCTTAGCCAACCAGGGTGTGTCGCAGTATGTTAGTACTGCAGACATCCTGGCTAGTGACTCTGGCCTCTGACCATGGCATGCTGTCGTTCTCGGTACATGAGAAATGTGGTGTTCTGGACAGTCCATCACTTGGGCTAATAAAAACATGTACAGTAACAGAACACACAAGAAACTCATCAAACCAGTAAATACCCTGATTGCCAATTTAGAGGACACTTCTGACTCCTGCAGTGGTTTCTGTCACTGTCTTAAGTACCTGTGTCACCATGTGACAGATGGCCGGGATTGCTGAGTCATCAGCAATTCTGAGAGGTGGGATGCAAGGTACACCATAACCCAGGATGACCAATCTCGATGGACCATGTAATATGGTAGACCTAAAACTGCATTATGGGAACATTATATTCTAGGGTTGCTGGGAGTGGGGATAGGGTAGAGTAAATGGACTTTCAGGATCACTCCATTTATCAAACTTAGAAACTTCACTTTTCTGGCTTTTAATGTAGATTCGTATAAAAGGTTAAATTTGAATAAATGTGGTTAGAAATGTGAGCTTAAATAAATCTTTAGTTAAATACTATGATTTTTGTGGTACCTAGGTCCCACAGAGGCTAGATGTCTTGCCTATTAGTTGCAATAGGAACCCAGACCTTCTGATATCTGGCTTCAGGTTCTGTCCCTATTTTGGCCTGTATTTATTTGCATACCTGTTGCAAGGTACCTCAACAGTGTTGCTATTTATCCCCCTAAAATACTGGTTCTTTGCCACCTGTGTGGAATGGCAGAATAATTCCTTTGACATAGAGAAATATTTTTGAGTCTATGGCAAGATATCAAGATTTATTCTCTCCTCTGATGTGTCCAATTTGAATCAGTCCTTCCAGGGGTAAAATGCAGGACATATTTCAACAGCTGTCGGGAGGTAGGGGGCCTCAGTGGGGGCATGTAAACATCATTTTGGTTTATTTTCCTCCTATGGAGGCAATAATAGTATGATCAAGGTTTTTGTTGCTCATGGTGATAGTAAAATCTTTATAACCCTTCATTTAATAACAGGTTGGTCTTTCTGAAGCCTTACAACCGAAACTCACCCAGAATTAGATATTAGGGAGAAAGAAATTCATGAACTTGAGCAACTGATCATTGCCCAGAGAGGCTAATTAGGTGTTTAATAAGCAGGGAGCAGGTGGAAGATGCAGGAGACAGTTATGCTACTGAGTCTGGTTAAGGGTCTCTGGAAATCAAGTTAATTTAAATATTTTTTATGAAAAGGTACTCATAGAGAGGGTTATTCAAGGAAATAGAACTGATGGGAATATAGGTATGCAGGTGTTTTTTATTTATTTATTTATTTATTTATTTATTTATTTATTTATTTATAACCATTGTTTGATTCAAACCCCTACACACACTTTTGGATGTTGATGGAAGCTTTGAATAATCTCCCCAGGAATATTTACATATACATATGTATGCTGTGAACATGTTTTTTTTTTTTTTAATTAAACATTGATTTCTGTGACTGTCTAATGTCTACCCATTGAACTGTAGGCAGCCCAGGATCATGGCCTAAGAATCACTAACCACAAAAATGGGAAGTTATACTCCATGTACATATGATATGTCAAAAAACATTATATTATCATGTATAACTGAAAAGAACAAAAAAAAATTAAAAAAGAGTTACTGATAGAGCAACAGACAAAAGCAGGTGGGACTTGGAGATGGACTCTAACATATGCTGCCTTATATTATGCCTGGAAAACCTTTCTCTATTCTAACCTGTTCTTCCAATGCCAATCTCTAGACCTTTCTTAAACATTTCTTTCAATACATGGAAATTTTTACTATATTTACTATATTTGGATTTCTAAGGGCATTTTAAGGCATGGGAATAAAGTTATTTGAAAATAAACTTTTGGTGATCAAATCATTTGGGGAACAGGGAACCAACAGATAATCCTAAAATACTTTTAACCTGCTTCAGTGCAGGGCTCTCTAGCTTGCTCTCCCCGTCTGCCCCTGAGTTTCTAATAGACAAGTGTATTCACTAGGGCAATCTCTCTCCTTTCCTTTCCTTTGCTCAATCGTAGTGTGAAGAATTAAAAGAATAAAGAAATGTCCAAAAGTAAAACATCAGCAGGAAATGAGGACAACCAGACGGCCGGGATAATCCCTAAAGTGTCTCTTGACTTTCTCAGCTAACCATGCCAAGTAAATGCTTTTCACTCCTTCAGGGCTGTTAAACTATCTGAAACTAGAGGGAGTTGGGACTTTGGCTGAAGAAGCTGAACTTGTCTGAGAAACTCTTATCCCTGAAAGCATAAATTGAGCATCATTTCCTCTGCCTTCTATTGCCCTTGCTCTCAGAAACGTTATGGAAGGAAGTCCAAGGCCATTAGAGAAAAATGGAAAATGTGCCTTTGCTTGCCAGCTGTGTTCAGAGGTGCACAGCCTGTGGCTGCCTTGAAGCCAGTTGCCTGGAGAGAAATGAGTGATTTAGACAGGGTGGGGTAAGTGTCTCTTTCCCAGACTTAAAAAGGATTGAATTTCTCAGTATGAGGTTGATAACACCAGGCCATCTCATTTTTTTAGCAGATTGATCGACAACTTTCTCTTCTTGTTGAATATGTGTGCATCCAGATTAAAAATGCAATGATAATGCTGGGTTATAGATCTCTGCTTCATGTGTTTGTTCAGTTTCTGATTCTCTTTCTTTCATTTTTTTTTCTTCATGCTTTCTGTGTTTTTAAGACCGAGGCAAGGTAGTAATTGTACCACTGTGATGTCCCTACTTTTAATGACAACTGAGCATCCAGGCTGGGGGTTTTAATCACTGGGTTTGAAAAGGAAGATTGCCCCATGTTTGCCTTTAATTTGCCTAACTAAAGGAAAGTTAAGAAAAAGGAAAGGAGTTGGGGGTTTCCATTCTCTGACAGGCATGAATAACTGAAAATAAAATTAAGAACCATGTGTTCAGGACTGAGAGGTTCATGGCATGTGACACTGTAGTCATCATTAATTAGGTTCCAATCTTTACGTGTTTCCATGGTCCTTAAAATTCAGTATGTTTTTCATCTTTAGATGGGGTCGGGGAGGATGGGGGAAGCCTCTTGGTAAGCTAGCTTCCCACTGTGTGCCTGCAAAGAAATTATGCTTTTGCAACAATTGAGGTATGTAATGTTTTGGTGTCCCGGAGCTCCTGTTGCTACAACACTCTGGGAAACAAATACCTTCAGAGAGAAAATAGAACTCTAAGTTAGGAGTCTTCAACTGCTTGCTGATTCTATGCTAAGAATGAAGATTATTGCCTGTTTTCATGCCTACTTCTTGAATATAGTTGATCTATCTTATTCATACTTGGGAGTGAGACAAGACAGAACTAAAAAGAAAATCAAAACTAAAATGATGGTATTCATACCAAGGTGAAGTGCTACCGCATGCTTTACCTTGGGATGTGATGAGTTAGTGCTCCAGCCTGTGCCAAGGATGCCTCCCTCCTAATTAAGGAGAGAGGATTCATAGATGATGGTCTTATGGGCATTCATTTCTCTTTCAATAGTCCTGGGCCTGTACTCCATGCATTCATCAGTAACTTTTGAAAGGAAATGAGGATAAAAAGAAGGGTGAAATTGAACTTTGTAATGTTTTTCTCATTTTCATTTAATGGGGCCAAAATTTTTTTGGACAGAAAGATTGATTCTCTATCTTTCCCCATTCCCCCTTACTTTTAAAATGGAAGATGTGAATGTGGTGATTTTTAGATTAGCAACCTCCAACCACTGCTCAAACATATAATGGAGATAATCACTTCAGAGTCATATATCTGGCATGAGGCACCTAGGGACTGATGATTCTAATGACATGGAACTGGAGGCAACCTGTGAGTGGCTTGACTTATCTTTATTTGCTGGGTTACATGGATTAAATTCTAGGTTCCGTGTTTCCTTTCAATATTCTGGTTAGGTCAGGGCAGCATTTATGTAAAATTTATTTCACTTAATTTATGTATCCTATCACATATTTCAGGGTGATCATTTATTTCATCCATGTAATCCTTATAAAAAATGGAATGAGTTTAGCCCTTTTTATGGATGAGGAAACTGAGGCTAGTAAAACAGTATGTGAGCTGCACCAAGTCCACAATTGTTAAGAGTCAGAGTGGGAACACAAACCAAGGCGGTGTGGCTCCATATTCACGTACCTAAGTGATACAGAATACCTCTTCTCACCATTATGAGTTGGTCTATGTAAGACCTAGAGTGTACTGTGTATTCCATGAACATTTGCTGCTACCTCTTATTTTTGTTCTTTTCCTTCTATTTCTTGGTCTCTTTCTCCTTTCCTTTTTCTTTGTACTCCTAAATGTTGTAATAACTAATATTACATTTGTTTTCATAATGCATTATACCACATTCTAGTTTCCATTAATTTTGTTCCTTTTTGTTGACATTTACTCAGAATTGACTGAGAAACGTTTTCTTTCAATATTCAAAGCTTCTTGTATTTTTTATGCATTTGGTGAATATAGGGGGTCAGAAATATTTATGATTTTTTTTAAATATCAAGAATTTTTCTATAAAGAGTTTTCAAATTCAGAAAAGGATAACTTGGTGGTCTCTCAAATGTGGCTTCCAAACATGACAAATTGTTTTCCTTTTTTTTCTAATAAATCATGTATTATGTTCCTAATATAGACATTTTGGTTTTTGGTGATGATGGTACATGTTTGTTTTGGTGCCAGGCATCCAATCCAGGGTCTTGCACATACTCAACGAGCGCTCCACTACTGAGCTCCATCCCCATCCTGTAATAGTGATATTTTGAATCAGAATAGTTTTTCCATATGAAGTTAATGTGGTCAGCATTTAAAATGAGCTCAAAGATAGGGAAAGTTTGATTTAATCATCTGAGCTGTTCTATTTGATTTTGACCAGACTCTTCACTACCCCTCTACGCCCTGTTAGTCCCACTTCTCATCTGGTATACGTGCTATTTTCTCTGAAACAAGAAAACAACATGGAAAAACCCATCTCTAAATCCTATCCACTTCAACTACATCTACTTTTAAGGACTCTTTTTCTTTTTAGTGCCATTAATTTAGTGGCTTACCCTGTCCCAGACACTATAAGGGACACAGTGCCTTCCAGTGTCCCTTACACACCATGGTTCAATTAATCCTCACAATTGTCCTATGAGTGGGGCGTTATTTTTTCATATAGTGGACAAATGTTGTTCTCTCAGTTCTAATCAGTCAGTTGACCTTTATTCAACAGGCATTTATTGAGCACCAACTTATATTAGACTCTGTAGGGGGATGGCAGAACTTGAAATACAATAGTGAGAAAAACCAGATTTGTGTTTGAAAGGGTGCTGAAAGACACAAGTTATCATACAAAATAGTAGGTTTTAATACTTTCAGTGTTATGGATAGAAGCCATAAGGTAATATGGAAGAATGACCTTGGAAATCTGACAGCCAAAGTTTCAGAACCTAATGGCTAAATAGTACTATAGTCTCCACAAAAATTTTGGAATACATTAATAAAAGAATGCATAGATGTGAATGGCATTTGAGCTAGCAGTTCATTCCTCCAGTTTTACCACCTATGAAAATGTTGCTAATTGCTGTTGAAAAATTTTGCCTTCTGTTTTATGAATTTTCTTTCTTTCTGGGCCTCAAAACCTTGCTTGTTAGGTTTTTCCTCAGGAAAGGATTATATTTCCAATAATGATGATATCAAGCTTGTCTAATGTCTTGGTTTTGCCAACAAAATATGAACGGAAGTAACTTGTGTCACTTCTGATCAGAAGTTTTAATAGCCAATGTATGGTCCAGCTATCTCTCTTAAAACAACAACAACAACAACAACAACACAAAAAAAAAACATGAGGATAGCATGTCCAAAATACAGGTTGTTCTTTCTGTCTGGGTTTCTAAGTGAGAAGGATGTGAACAGACCTGTAGCCAACTTGCACAAATGTTTAAAGTGACTAATTAAACCATCATTGTTGTAAAAACAGAAATTTTAATGTTATTACTATAACATTCCTAACCTAAGATACCTGATGCATTCAAGAGTGGAAAGGAAGTGTCTCCATCTATATTGCCCCTGAAAGCTTTATGTTCACATTTGTCTCTGTCAGGAAGTCTGCATGAGTGAAGAAGAGAGTTGTGAAACTTTGTTCCCTTCATTATATTCACTGGTATATATTTCCCTTGACCAAATCCCTGGTACTGGCTTTTTACTCAAAGATCTAACACTAGAAGCTGCAAATTCTGGTAAAGGTAAAAGTTAGCAAGAGTAACGGTCTCTGTGATGACAAAGTCCAAAATAATATTTTACAATATCTTAAGGAAATTTTGGGAGTGATGAAATTGACATGTTAAATTAAAAAAAAAATCCTGTCAGCTATTTCTGTGAATAATGCCATTGGGATTTTGATAGGAATTGATTGTACTGAATCTGTATATTTGTTTAGGTAGTATGGACATTTCATTTCAATAATATTAATTCTTTCAATCTCTGAATGCAGAATATGTTTTCATTTATATGTCCTATTAAATTTATTTCATCGATGTTTTATAGTTTTAAGTGCACCAGTATTGAAATATATATATATATAAATTACTATGGATTGAACCCAAGGGTGTTTTACCACTAGTTATATTCCCAGGAATTCTTAATTTTCATTTTGGGACAGGTTCTCACTGAGTTGTTGCAGGTCTTGCTAAGTTTCTGAGGCTGGCCTTGAACTTTCTTCTGCCTTAGTCTCCTGAGTTGCTGAAATTAAACATATGAACCACAACTGCTGGCATTTAAATTTATTCTTAAGATTTATTTTTTTTCTTTTGAATACTATCATAAATAGGATTGATATTTTTATTTCTTCTTTGAATAGTTTAGTTAGTTGTGTATAGAAATGCCACATATTTTTATATGTTGCTTTTATATCTAGATTAATTTATGGGATCTGACAGTTTGGTCATGGAGATTTTTGGATTGTCTACATATAGGATCATGCCATCTGCAAAGAGAGATAATTTCACTTCTTTCATTTTGATTCATGTATATTTTATGCCTTTTTCTTAGTTAATTGCTCTTATTAGTGTTGCCAATACTAAGTTGAATAGAAACGGCAAGAGTGGGCATACTGTCTTTGTACCATATGTTAGAAGAAAATATTTCAGTTTTTATTCATTGATTAAAAATTAGCTATGTGTTTTCATAAATGGCCTCCATTTTGTTGAGATATTTTTTATACCTAAATTACTTAGTCTTTATCAGAAAAAGAAGTTGAACTTTGTAGACTTTTTCTTCTGCATCAATCATGTAATTTTTCACAGAAATAGAAAATAAACCTAAAATTAATATGGAATCACTAAAAATTCCAAATAGCAGAGTAATTCTGAGAAAAAAGTTGGAAGCCTCACAATTGAATATTGAAATTATATTGCAAAGCTATAGTAATCAAAACAATATAATGCCATATAAAATAGATATGTAGACCAGTGGGACATAATAGAGAGCATAGAAATAAATATGGTCAACTAATTTTCAGTAAGGAAAATAAGAAGACATAAAGGATATCATCTTGTCTTTAAGTCTATTGATGTGGTGAATAGCATTTATTGATTTCCGTATATTGAACCATCCTTGCATCCCAGGAATGAATCCTACTTGATCATGGTGCACACGTTTTCTGATATGTTTTTGTATTCGATTCGCCAGAATTTTATTGAGAATTTTTGCATCCAAGTTCATTAGAGATATTGGTCTGTAGTTTTCTTTCTTTGAAGTATCTTTGTCTGGTTTTGGGATCAAAGTGATGTTGGCCTCATAGAATGAATTTGGAAGAGCTCCTTCTTTTTCTATTTCTTGAAATAGCTTGAAAAGTATCGGTATTAATTCTTCTTTGAAGGTTTTGTAGAACTCCGCTGTATACCCATCCGGTCCAGGGCTTTTCTTGGTTGGTAGTCTTTTGATGGCTTCTTCTATTTCTTCTTTTGTTATTGGTCTGTTTAAATTGTGTGTATCTTCCTGTCTCAATCTGGGCAAATCATATGCCTTAAGAAATTTATCGATATCTTCATTATCTTCTATTTTATTGGAATATAGGGTTTCAAAATACTTTCTAATTATCTTCTGTATTTCTATAGTGTCTGTTGTGATATTGCCTTTTTCATCCCATATGTTAGTCATCTCGATGGATGCAGAAAAAGCATTTGACAAAGTACAGCATCCCTTTATGTTCAAAACACTAGAAAAACTAGGGATAACAGGAACTTACCTCAACATTGTAAAAGCTATATATGCTAAACCTCAGGCTAGCATCATCCTAAACGGAGAAAAACTGAAGGCATTTCCTCTAAAATCTGGAACAAGACAGGGATGCCCTCTATCACCACTCTATTCAATTTAGTTTTTGAAGTACTAGCCAGAGCAATTAGACAGACAAAAGAAATTAAAGGCATAAAAATAGGAAAAGAAGAAATTAAACTATCGCTATTTGCGGATGACATGATAATATACTTAACAGACCCAAAAGAGTCTACAAAGAAGCTGCTAGAGTTAATAAATGAATTCAGCAAAGTGGCAGGTTATAAAATCAACACGCATAAATCAAAGGCATTGCCACAGTCTTGGCTGGGCACAGAATCACGAGCCACTCAAGCAGGAACAAAACTTTATTTTGAAAAAGCCGCCAAGACTCTGTAGGCGCCGGCAAGCCAAACCCGGTCCTCCCACGCGGGCGTCTGCCGGAACCACGCGTCTCCCGGAGCCGGGGGTCCCCCGGACCTCCCCCAGAATTTCCTCCTACTATCCTTCCCCAACCAATGGGAACTCTCCACGAGTCCCGTAACATGAGTCCGGTAGCAGGCCAAGGTGAACAGCGGGAGTCCAATTTCCATATGAATGTAAATCTTAACATAATCATATCTCAGTGGCTAGCTGGTCACTTTACAACCAAAGGTGCCATACATCGTATATATTTGTGGCTCCTAGCAAGGCATTCCTGTATATCAGCAACAAAACTTCTGAAATGGAAATAAGGAAAACCACTCCATTCACAATATCCTCAAAGAAAATAAGATACTTGGGAATCAACCTAACAAAAGAGGTGAAAGATTTATACAATGAAAACTACAGAACCCTAAAGAGAGAGATAGAAGAAGATCTCAGAAGATGGAAAAATGTACCCTGTTCATGGATAGGCAGAACTAACATCATCAAAATGGCGATATTACCCAAAGTTCTCTACAGGTTTAATGTGATGCCAATCAAAATCCCAACGGCATTTCTTGTAGAAATAGACAAAGCAATCATGAAATTCATATGGAAAAACAAAAGACCCAGAATAGCAAAAGCAATTCTAAGCAGGAAGTGTGAATCTGGAGGTATAGCGATACCAGAGGTCAAACTGTACTACAAAGCAATAGTAACAAAAACAGCATGGTACTGGTACCAAAACAGGCAGGTGGACCAATGGTACAGAATAGAAGACACAGAGACTAATCCACAAAGTTACAACTATCTTATATTTGATAAAGGGGCTAAAAGCATTCAATGGAGGAAGGATAGCATCTTCAACAAATGGTGCTGGGAAAATTGGAAATCCATATGCAACAAAATGAAATTGAATCCCTTTCTCTCGCCATCCACAAAAATTAACTCCAAATGGATCAGGGAGCTAGATATTAAATCAGAGACACTGCGTCTGATAGAAGAAAAAGTTGGCTACGATCTACATATTGTGGGGTCGGGCTCCAAATTCCTTAATAGGACACCCATAGCCCAAGAGTTAACAACAAGAATAAACAAATGGGACTTACTTAAACTAAAAAGTTTTTTCTCAGCAAGAGAAACAATAAAAGAGGTAAATAGAGAGCCTACATCCTGGGAACAAATGTTTATTTACCCCCCACACCTCAGATAGAGCCCTAATATCCAGAATGTACAAAGAACTCAAAAAATTAAACAATAAGATAACAAATAACCCAATCAACAAATGGGCCAAGGACCTGAACAGACACTTCTCAGAGGAGGACATACAATCAATCAAGAAGTACATGAAAAAATGCTCACCATCTCTAGCAATCAGAGAAATGCAAATCAAAACCACCCTAAGATACCATCTCACTCCAGTAAGATTGGCAGCCATTATGAAGTCAAACAACAATAAGTGCTGGCGGGGATGTGGGGAAAAGGGTACACTTCTACACTGCTGGTGGGGCTGCAAACTGGTGAGGCCAATTTGGAAAGCAGTATGGAGATTCCTGGGAAAGCTGGGAATGGATCCACCATTTGACCCAGCTATCGCACTTCTTGGACTATTCCCTGAGGACCTTAAAAAAGCGCTCTATAGGGATACGGCTGCATCAATGATTATAGCGGCACAATTCACGATAGCTAGACTGTGGAACCAATCTAGATGCCCCTCAATAGATGAATGGATAAAAAAATGTGGCATCTATACACAATGGAGTATTATGCAGCACTAAGAAATGACAAAATCATAGAATTTGCAGGGAAATGGATGGCATTAGAGCAGATTATGCTAAGCGAAGCTAGCCAAGCCCTAAAAAACAAATGCCAAATGTCTGCTTTGATATAAAGAGAACAACTAAGAACAGAAAAGGAAGGAAGAGCATGAGGAAAAGACTACAGTAAACAAAGACGAATGGGGGGAGAGAAACGGAGAGAGAAGGGAAAGCACATGGAAATAGTAGGAGACCTTCAATGATACATAGAATTATAAGAGGTTATGAGGGGCAAGGGGGAAGGAAAAAAAGGGAGAGAATTGAACAACAGCAGGGGAGGTAGAGAGGGAAGATGGGAGGGGAGAGGAGGGGAGGGGGGATAGTAGGGGATAGGAAAGGTAGCAGAATACAACAGTCACTAATATGACATTATGTAAAAATGTGAATATGTAACAGATGTGATTCTGCAATCTGTATTTGGGGTGAAAATGGGAGTTCAAAACACAATTTGCGTCAAATGTATGAAAGATGATATATCATGAGCTATGTAATGCTTTAAATAATCAATAAAAAAAGAAAATGTTAAAAAAAAAGGATATCATCTTTAATAAATGGTACCAGGAAATTTGAATTTTAATATACAAAAGGATGAAACTGGATCTTTATCTTACACCATATATAAAAATCAAATCAACAAAAAGTCCTAAACATAAGGCCTGAAACCATTAAATTCTTAGAAGAAAACATAGGGGAAAAGCACTTGAATGCAACTTGTAGAACCAGAGTGGACAATATGATTCTGCCCTCTAAATACCAGAGATCTGTGTTTGAATTGTTGTTTCTGCTTCTGACGATGGAGGTGGACACAGAGGCAGGAAGTCATTGACTTGAACCATTCTCTCCTCCTGTTGAAGCAGCTTCCAGGACATTAAAAGGCCTAGCTTTCCCAATTCCTTCATTTTTCTCTTTCCCCTTTTGAGATTCAGACATTAAAGAGGACATTCTAAGGAAACTGTGCACCCAGGGGAAATTAAATTCATGCATATACCTAGGGAAAGGTGAAGATTTGAAAACTACCTAGAAATACCTTCCAGAAAACTTAAGTTCACAGTTCAGACTGATCCTTGGCACAGGGACAGATGACAACAATAAAAAATAAAACAAAATAAAAGAAGTAAAAATGAGCAAACCCATTGGGAAGAGGAGAATTTGATTTCAGGGATTACCATAGTATTGCAATCTAACATGAAATTTTCAACAACACAAATAATCACAAGGCATAAAATCTACATAAGTCTGGCCTAGTCAATAGACTTAAAGTTAAGAATCAGATGATCATCTAAATAGATGCAGAAAAAGCATTTGGCAAAATACAACACCCATTCATGTTCAAGACACTAGAAAAACTTGGGATAACAGGAACACATCTCAACATCGTAAAAGCTATCTATGCTAAGCCCCAGGCCAACGTCATTCTAAATGAAAAAAAATTGAAAGCATTTCCTCTAAAAACTGGAAGAAGACAGGGATGCCCTCTTTTACCACTTCTATTTAACATAGTTCTTGAAATGCTGGCCAGAGCAATTAGACAGATGAAAGAAATTAAAGGGATACTCATGGGAAAAGAAGAACTCAAATTAGCACTATTTTCCAAAAATATGATTCTATACCTAGAAGACCTAAAAAATTACACCAGAAAGCTTCTGGTGGAATTCGTAAATGAATTCAGCAAAGGAGCAGGATATAAAATCAACACCCATAAATCAAAGGAATTTCTGTATATCAGTGACAAATCCTCTGAAAAGTAAATGAGGAAAACTACCCCATTTACAATAGCATCAAAAAAAAAAAAAACACCTTAGGAATCAACCTAACAAAAGAGATGAAATACCTGTACAATGAAAACTACAGAACACTTAAGAAAGAAATTAAAGAAGACCTTAGATAGAAGATGGAAAGATCTACCTTGTTCTTGGATGTGCAGAATTAATATTGTCAAAATGGTCATACTACCAAAAGCACTATACAAATTCAATGTAATTCCAATCAAAATCCCAATGACATTCCTCATAGAAATAGGAAAAAAAAGCAATTATGAAATTTATCTGGAAAAATAAGAGACGCAAAATAGCTAAAGCAATCCTTAGCAAGAAGAGTGAAGCAAGTGGTCTTAAACTATACTACAGAGCAATACTAACAAAAAACAGCATGGTATTGGCACCAAAATAGACTTATAGACCAATGGTACAGAATACAGGACACAGAGACTAATCCATATAATTCGTTATATTAGACAAAGGCACCAAAAATATACATTGGCTAAAAGGTAGCCTCAACAGAAAAATGAAATAATAATAGAACCTGCCCTGAACAAGACAATGTAGCAGACCTCCTAAACAAAGACTTTAAAACAACTGCATTAAAGATGTTCATATAACCAAAGAAAGACATGGAGCAACCCAACAAAATGCTATATGAAAAAAATGGAAATGGCAATAAAGAGATAGAAAAACTAAAAGGAAATTAAAAAAAAAATCTAGACCTGAAAAGACAATAACTTAAATGAAAAATTTTCTGGAAAGATTCAAAGGCAGATCTGAGCAGGCAGAGGAAAAGATCAGTGAACTTGAAAATAGCTCAATTGAAATGATCAAGTCTGAGGACTAATTGAAGAGGAGGAATAACTTCCTAATTCATTCTATGAAATCACAATTACTCTGATAGCAAAGCCATACCAAGAAGCTACAAGAAAAGATATGACAAACCAGTATCGATTGTGAAATTGATGAAAAATCACCAACAAAATATTAGAAAACTGAATTCAATAGTATTTTTAAAATACGAGGTCATGTAACCAGGTGAAATACATAGCTAATTCAAACATAAGATAAACTGATCAATGTAATATGTCACATTAATTGGATGAAGGGGGAAACCACATAATCTTTTTTAATTGATGCAGAAACGCATTTGACAAAATTCACCATGTTTTCATGATGAAAACACTAAAGAAACACAGAATCGAAGAAAAATGCCTAAACATGATAAAAGTCATATTTAACACCCCTCCAGACAACATTATATGCAATGGTGAAAGATTAAAAATTTTTGACTAAGATCAGGAATGAGGCAAATATATCTACTTTTACCACTTCTATTCAGTATAGTACTAGAACTCCTAGCCAGATAAATTAGTCAAGAAAAAGAAAGAAAAAGCATTCAAATTTGATAGGAATAAAAAAAATAGTTGACAGATCATATTGCCTTATATGGAGAAAAATCCTATAAATTCCACTAAAAGCTATTGGAATTAATAAATGAATTGAGAAAAATAGCAGGATACAAACTCAATAAGTAAACATTGTTTACTATACACTAATAATGAGCAATCTGAAAAGAAATTAAATAAACAATTCCATTTGTAATAGAATAAAAAAATACTTAGGAAATATCTGAAGAGGTGATATTGCTGAAATATTGCTGAAAGAAAAAAATAAAGAAGATAAATATAAATGGAAGACACTCATATTAGTGAATTAGAAGACAATGGTTTTAGATTATCAATATTGCTTTAAAAAATCTTAAAGTTAAATGCAACCTTTCTTAAAATCCTCATGACTCTTTTATAGAAATCGAAAAAAAAATCCTAAAATAATATGGAACTTCAACAGACCTCAACCAAAACAACAAAAAGAGATTTTGCAAAATAATAGCAAACTTGGAGAACTCACATTTCCTGATTTTATTATTTATTACAAGCCTTCAATCAAAACAGTTAAGATAAACATGAATATACAGACCCATAAAATAGAATAGAGAACCCAGAAATAATATCTCACAAATAGAGTTCAGTGAGTTTTGACAAAGGTGGCAAGACAATCTCACAAATAGAGTTCAGTGAGTTTTAACAAAGGTGGCAAGACAATTCTACTGGGGAAAAAATGGCCTTTTCAACAAATCATTCTGGAAAAACTATATAATGACATGTATAAGAATGAAATTAGAACCTTATTTAATACTTTATTTAAAAATTAACTCAAAATGGATCAGAGACATAAAATAAGAGCTACAGCTAGAGATTTTTGGATTTGGTGATGATTTCTTAGATGTAACACCAAAGGAATAGCCAAGAAAAGAAAAAAAAAGACAAATGGGACTTCATGAAAATTAAAAGCTTTATGCATCAAACTGGAAAGGCCACCTACCAAATTACAGAAAATACTTGAAAATCGTATCTCTGTCAAGGTATTAATATTAAAACTGAACTCCCAAAATTAAAAAGTGAAAAACAAGCAACCCAATTCAAATGGGCAAAGGACCTGTATAGACATTTCTCCAAAAATGATGTACGAATGACCAATAAGCAGATGAAAAGATGCAGAGCACACTAATTTTTAGGGACATAAAAATTACAACTACAATAAGATACCACCACATATTCCTTAGGATGGCTAATATCAGAGAAGGAAGGGGAGAGTAAAAGTTTTGGTGAAGATGTGGAGGAATTGGATCTTCTGTGCACTATTGATAGTAGTATGTGCATACAATGGAATATTATTCCTCCACATGGAAGGGAATTCTGTGGTATCCTACAGCATGGATTAACCTTGAGGATGTCACACTAAGGAAAGCAATGTACTCGTAAGAGGACAGTTACTATATAATTCCAATAATGTGGGTTATCTAGAGCAGTTAAAAATCACAGAGTCAAAATGTAGAATATTGATTACCAGGGACTAGGGGAATAGGGAACAGGAAACCATCTCTCATTTAGTGAGAACAGACTCCACTTTGAGATATGAAAAGAGTTTTGGAGATGAAAAGTGGTGATTGTTACATAGTAGTATAGTTGACATTATTATATTATAGAATTCTATACTTCAAAATGGTTAAGATAGCCTATTTTATGTATATTTATCACAAGAAAAATACTGAAAAATATTTTTAGACAGATTAAAAGGTCAAGTTGAGGATATTTCCAAGAAAAGAAAGGAGAACAAATAAGAAAATTAGAGGATGAGTTGAGAAAGTGGTTCTGAATAGTACAACATCTAGAAGAGGAAAGCAGAAAATATTCACAGAGGAAATTATGAAATATTTAATTACTAAAATTTCCCATGAATGAAGATCATGAGCTGCCAGGCATGAAAAACTCACTAACTATCTGGGTACAATTTAAAAAATCATACGATAAAATTTCTAAACACTGGAGGAAAAGGGGATTCTAAATGCTTTCCAAAGAGGAAGGGAGAGCAGGTATATATGAAAATATACATATCTATGGTCTTTCTACCATGGTATTGGAAGCTAGAAGAGAGTGGACGGTATTTAAAAATTTGAGGGAAGTTATATTATACAATTCTACATGTAGTTTAACATGAATCAGTTATGAAAATTGTTGCAGTCAGATTAAAGACCCCCTCCTCCATCTCCGTATCTAAATTTGCAGAACCTATGACTATATTACCTTTCAACCTCAAAGACAGAGGTAGGGGAGAAAGGAAAAGAGACTTTTAAAATGTGACTGAATTAAGACCCTTGGATATCTTGGATCATGATGAACCTGATGTCATCATAAGGTCATCATAAGCCAGAAAGAAAAATATCATACACAAAGAAGCATGTATGAACATGAACAGAAGTTCTAGTGATGCCATTTCTGTGAGTCCTGAGTGGAGGAAGGCAGGCATCCTTTAAAAGCTGGAAAAGATAAGAAAGTGCATTGTCTTGCTGGAGCCTCCAGAAAGAACACAGTGATGCTGACCTATTTATAATTCTGTTTTGCAGAACTGTCAGATGATGGGTTTGTGTTGTTTTAAGTTTAGGTAATTTACTAACACAATATTAAAGTAATACAAAATAAAACCCCAGATATTCTTGAGAGAAATTTCTTTGAGTCTACATTTCCATCGTCTTCCAAATATTAATCATTTTTGAGGTCAAAAACAAGACTTGGCATCAAAGCCAATTCCCCAAAATATGTTTATGCTTTCCTTCTTAGGAAGCCAATGGACGTGTGATCCTCCAGAGTGGGGACGTGAACAATGGGAAACAAGGAATTCAGCAAAGCGGGCATCCACACAGGACAGAAATTTTAAAGGACAAGATATATAATAATAAGATGAAACTGGGTTAACAACAAACAATATTTATGTAGTGACAATATGGAGGGACTAAATATTGACAAACAGAATGTCTGATAAGTTATATTGAGACCTGCTGGTAACAGAGAACAAAAGAAAGCAGTAAGAAATTTTAAATGTTAAAAAAAAATCAATAAATGGGCCATATAAGCAAGCCGTTTATAAGTATGGTGGTAAATACCAGAAAACATAGCTTAAAAGAGTGAAATATGTTGTCCTTTGGGGGATGGGAGTCAGAGATAGGGTAGATTTGACACTTTTAAACTCTGATTATGCACAATTAGAAATGGATAAGCACACAACAGAAACACAGTGGACTTGGAGAGAATAAAAACATTTGTTCACAGGTAGAGTCCATTTCTCCTCTTTCAATAATTCTGTTATTCTTTGAAAATAAATGTTCCATTGGACTTCTCACGTAGCACTGTTAAATGTTTGTTTATGGGTCTGTCTGCTGCGGCAGTCCCTGAGCACTGTATTCATGGTGTTCACATAGCAACATGCAGTTGGCACATAATCTACTTGGGCTGAATTCTATGTCTCATTCATCTTTTTACTCCAGAATCTAGTACCATCCCTGGCATACAATATATAGTGGTTCAATAAATTAAATTCTGCCTGAAAAATGAATGAATATCGAATCATTACTATGAGTTTATGAGCATCGTAAATCATAGACTGATATGAGAAAGAGGATACCTGAAAATATTTTTATGTGGGTGTTTGAAATATTCCTGAGGTGATATGTTAGGACAAATTGTGTATCTCTATAGAGGCACATACATGGTGTCACCTTAGAAGCTTCAACATTTATTACATAGTATTGCACACTTTTTAAAAAGCCCACCCAGCAAAATGAAGTAGGAAGACCTACAGCTGAATCACTGAATGAGGACCCAGACCCAAGCACAATATGCACCTCACTACTAGCTCTCTGGGGGTGACTTCTCTGTGTTCCATTGTTACGCATGCCTCTCAACAATTACCAAGTTGATAGTAATAATATGAAACTGTCTATGATGATTATTCTTATTTCAGTCTGTTAGAGTAATTATGATAGTTTTAAATAATTTATGCTTCTCTCTACTTCAGTGGTTAGGCTTAACAAATCACCAGGTACCACAATAAAGTAAAAGCCTTCTTGGACTTGGATTGAAGACGTCTATGAAAGCCCCTTCTTCATAAAAGTTAATTAACTTTTATAATTATAAAGTTACATAGCCATCTCTTGTTGAAGAAGTGCTATGTGACAAATCTATCCTGAACACAATAGTTGGTAACCTCAAATATTTGTTTTCCTCTTAGGTCTCTAAGTTTGTGGGGCTTAGATCAGCTCAACAAAAAATAGCTTCACTTACCTTTATGCCATGGTTGAATTTAGATATATCACAAGTTTCTACTCAGTGTCTGTGGACCTTTGGCTATTGAACATGTTCTAGTGGATAGAGCACAATAGCTGAGCCAACTCACACAAGAACATTTAAACAGTCTGTTCATGTTCCAATCTATAATTTTTCACTGGTCAAAGAGCAAGGCAAACATCAATAGAGTATGTATGAGTCAGGGTCAAGTTAGAAAAATGAACTATTTTAAGAATTATGGCAACAAGGTTTAATTATATTAAAAGGAATGGGAGGAACTTGATCAGTGAAGAGGGGAGTCATGAGATAGTGCGAGAGCACAGGCATAGGGTGAACAGTAGGAGCTTATGCAAAATGTCTGAGACTCCTCCAAGCTCATGGGCTGCAGCAGTGGGGCTCTGAAAGGAAAATTTCCAGAATGTTCCAGTAAACACTATTGTTGTTGCTGTAGTGGATCCAGAGGTAGATTCCTGGTGGTAGGTGAGGCTGAGATGCTGTTGGTCAGCAGGGTTGGAAAACAGAATATAATGTGAATATGGGACAGAGCAGAATGAGAACAACATGCCAGGCAACTCTGAATTTTTTCCATCCTATTTCATTATTATTCTGCATTTCTTCTACCTCCCACATTTTGCAATACTTCCTCACCCTATTTTCTTGTGGTATTGGAGATTGAACCCCGGGCCTAGCCACATGCTAGGCAAGTGCTCTAACCCTGAGCTATAGTCTCAGCCCCTCTACTTTATTTTATTTTTAGCCAATTCTAACATAAGACTAACTGTGAAAACAGTGAAGGGGACTCTGAGCATTGTACTTCCTGGCCTCCATCAAGTTGACCTAACAAATCTGACACAGGTAAGGGAGGATACTTTCCTAACAGGGAAAGGGGCAAATATCTACTGAACACTAATCTTCATTCTCACTGTGAACTTTAACTTCAAAACCTAGGGATATTATTGCCTCTCAGAATACTTCAATTATGCAAATTTCAGATGCTGCTATTTCATTTCAAGAAAATGTGAGGATTAAACATGTATGAAGATAATAAGCCTTGCCTGATATATATTAAATGCTATAGTAAATGCTGTAAAAGTGTTAGTTTCTTTCTGGGTTGAGTGGCTTAATCGTGTTTTCTTTTGCTTTTCTTTTTGTAATGATTTTGGGAATCAAATCCAAGGCCTCACACATGTTAGACAAGTATCTTACCACTCAGCTTCACCACCAGCCCCTGAGTGGCTCAGTCTTATAGTTAGAAAAAAATCAAGAAGTAATCCAGACAGTTCTTTAACCACTTATCTCAGAAACTCCTTGACTTAACTAGGCTCTCAGTGACACCAGAAAAATAGTGCCTTGCAAAGATATTTATTATACTGATTTGTGTTGAATTATAATAATGTACTCTATAAGTTGTACAAATATCATTTCTGAATTAATCAGAAAAGTGGAAGATTCTGTAACATCCCAGTAACTTTCAGAAAGCCTGGTTTGTGCAAGTCCTGGTTGGAGGTGGATGGGGTTTGCACTGATAAATTGCACCTGATGTAGTCTCAAGCATTTGATGCAGAAGGTAGATAGAAAAGGCTGGTATAACCTATGACTTTATTCAAAGATAGAAATTGTTGTCTTGGAGATACTAATTGGATTTTCAGAAAACAGAAGGGTGTTTCAATAAATTAACTATGGACCAAACTTCTGGCTTGAGCCTACCTGAGAAAGAAGGAAAGGGGTGCTGAGAGGGCTATTAATTATATCCCGAGGTGAAGAGGACATGCTACAGCTGACACCTGATGACCTCCATTTCCCTAGAGTACTTAGTAAAGGTATGATCCTCTGTGGAAAATAACATTAAACAACATGAGTCCAAATAATTTTCTAGAAAAATACTTACACAAAAGGGGATTATGGTAGCATTTATAACTATGAAGTCATGAATTTATTTGGGATGATATTGATGAAATTATTAATATTTATGATTTGAGCAAATATTCTCTATTCAATTACTGACTGAAATATGTTCCAGGAATACTCAAATACTCCTTTTACTCCTCTCCAATATTCCCATTTATTTTTTTGATAGAATATTTCAGGTGAATTTGCAAAAATCACTTTACTCAAAACAAAAACTTTAACAAAGCATTCATTTTTAGCTTATGACTTAAAATCTTTTTTTTTTTTTTTTTTTTTTTGGTGCTGGGGATTGAACCCAGAGGCGCTTTACTTTACCATTGAGCTCTGAGCTGTATCTGTAGCCTTTTCTTTTTCTTTTTAAATTTTGAGACAGAGGCTCACTAAGTTGCTGAGGTTTTTACCAAGTTGTTAAAGCTGGCCTCAAATATGGAATCCTCATGCCTCAGCCTCTCAAGTTGCTGGGAGTATAGACATGCACTTAGCCTTCTTTTTTCCTTCTTGAAGGAACCTAAATGACCACCTTTTGGCATGGCTTGCTGCTGCTTAAGAGAGCCTTGGTGATTTTTATGGGAAAAGTGCTAAAGGAGGAAGATAGAAAATAGAAATATGTGTAATTCACAAATGATAGATTATGACCTCCAAATGGTTAAAGCACATGTGTGATGATCTATGAGTTCTGGAAGACATGAAAGGCAGCAACATTGAGTGATTTTCTTGGCTGTGATAATCTATGACCATGACATCTGTGCTTGGAGGATTCGCTTAGCATTGCTGATGTCAGGTTGCATGTGGGTAAAAATAGCCTCATGGTCACTTCCATTATAAACTTCTGTACTGCAATATCTGATACATAGTCAACCTTGAGGCTCTGGATCACACACCTATTCATTTTGATTTTCTAATCCAATAATTCCTAATGACAGTATTTTAAAGGTGCTAACATGAGTTTTATACATACGTTCACAGAAAGTTTTAAAAATTTCTTCATGTAAAAAGAAAAAAAAATTGTTTAATAATTCAATTGCTCTGTTCACTGAAGTAGTAATTTTAAAACACTTAAAATTAAACTGAAAAGTAAAAAATGTTTTAAAACATCTTTAAGACAATTATGTAAAGCTCAGGGGCTTAAATATTACAGTAGTGTTGACAGGTTGGGAGGAATGAAAGATGATTCTAATGTCTTAACTGATTTCTAAATCAAGGACTTAAATATAAGTTTCCTATTTTAGCTTTTAAACTGATCAGGAGCAATCTTTTACTTCATTAAAACCAGTAGATGAATTTGAAAGCTAGTCTACTGTGGGCACGGAAGCTGTGTCAGGCAAAGGGGCCTCAGTCCTGGCTGTAAACACCAACTTCAATGCAGTGCGTGACAAAAATATGACTTGCTAATCCAAACAAGTGTGTGATTCCAGACCCACACATTCTGAGCTGCATCCGCTTTGAAATTCAAATGCCAGATAATTTGGAAATCACTTTTGAGAGAGAAAATATATTATGATGCTGCTTTCTTCCTTGCCTGATCGGATTGATGACAAAGCCTTTGCATATTTACCAGTTAGAAGAGGCAGTGAGCAGGAAAATTTCCATCTGTAAGAAGAAATGACCATCTTGGTCTCTTTGGGAGGTAAGTTTATAAGATGAGAGAGGATCTTTATGGAGAACCCTAAAATGCTAGAAGGACACTATCTAAAGAGGCAGGGAGGACCCTAGCATTTTTCTTATCTACCTTAATCCTTTGATTTGTTGATGTGTGAAATATAAAGAATTGCCTCTATTTTAGAGGATTGTGATGAGGATTAAATAAAATAACACAAAATTTCTGTACAGGACCTGAAACACCTCAGACACTTGTTCATGCTCACTTCTTCTGTTCATTTCCCTAGTAATCAGGCTTCTTTTGTGGTTACCAGCAAACAGCAGGGATCCATAAGCAAGTACATGGAAGACAAGAAGGAAAGAGATAGTAAACCCCCAGCATTGCAACTCCACATAACACCTGTCTAGTTACTCTGCCTGTTTTTTTTTTTTAATCTATTAGATACACTTGACCTGTCTTTTAAATTAAAAGCTTACTGAAAATCTAACCCTTTTTGATCATTCTTGCATCTCTTTGGTTATGCTACATTTTGACATGGTTTTCATATATATATATATGAATAGCATCTTATGAATAATGAGAATGTTTTGAAATCTTTGAAGTGCAAGTACCTTTTATTCTAGTTTATGCACATTGGAAAAATGAAGAATTTTAGCCATCTCATCTAAAAATCTCTATACTAAATATTACATTTCATTTGTTAGTTTAATTTTAACTGTGGAGGGGCAAGGTGAACTTTAAGCAAACTGGTTTTTCAGAATCAGTTTGAAACTATCTAGTTTTCCCAGAACCATTTGCTTAAAAGGCTCTTTTTTCCCAACATATATTTTAGCCCTTTTGTTGAGTATTAGATAACTGTAAGTATATAATTTGTCTCTGTGTCTTCTATGCTATTCCGTTGTTAGATAGATTAGATAACTGTAAGTATATAATTTGTCTCTGTTTTTTATATATCTTTGTTTTTTATTTATTTATGTATTTATTTTTTATGTAGTGCTGAGTACCTAACCTAGTGCCTTGCCAATGTCTCGGCTGGGCACAAGAATCAGGAGCCACCACACAGCTTTGTAGATTCAAACAGCAATTCTTTATTCCCGAACTCACACCGGCCTCCACACACGCTCTGGGGCAATCCCAGTTCTCCTCTGCCCAATTCACCTACTCCAGGCTTTTTTCCAATCTCCTTTGAATCTCACGAGAACTCAATGGGAACAAGCAGCAGGAACACCCTAATCCCAGCAGCAATAATCTTCAACCTCCAACTTCCCTAAAACCCCTATTGTCTTAAACCCAAGGACCGGGATACTTCCTCAAACCTGATCAGCTCTAAACCCAGATCCGCCTTGGTCCTTGGGCAAGGTCACCTTTCTCAAACACACATGCAAGGTCACAGCAAATTTCCAAGGCAAGTCCATTTAACATGGGGTACGCTGGCAAGGAAATATCGATGCGTCATTCCTACTTGGCAATGGCCCTCAGCAGTGCCTCACATGTTCTAGGCAAGCACTCCTCCACTGAGCCACAACCCCAGCCCCACAGTTTGTTTCTGATGAAGTGCCCACATGTCAGACATGTATTTAATCTTACATAGGACCTAGAACACCTGAGACACAATGCAGATCCATTTGGATCATATGGAATGATCTGCGTGGTGATATGTGGGCCCCCGTCAGATATAAAGCACTTCAGGTAGCAAGAAATGACAAAATAGAAAACACCTTGACCTGCAGCCCAACACAACAGGAACATTGCCTGACTTCAGAAGTGAGTGTGTTCCACCATATCTCAGCTCCCTGCAGCATTGTGATGGTGTTTGTGTTTTCCTAACTGTCACACTGTGTTTTTATGTTTAGTCCTCCCTACCAGGCTGAACAGCTTGAATGTAGGCATCAAATATGGCTCACCTCTGTATCTTTTAATGGTGTACAACACAGTGAGTCTTCAATACATTTTGAAATAAGAATCAAATAATTAGTATACAACTTTGTATCAATTAAAAACAACAGCAAAGCAAGCAAACAAAATACAACTTTGAGTGAATTTCTCAATTTAAAACACATCCCATCTTTCTGTTTATGAAGCCAACTGCATTTTTATTTAATGATACCACTGATTCAGAAGGGTGTTGAAGATCCTTGCTTTACTGATGCCGAATCTGCTGGGATGATCCCTCACTTTCTTTTTCCTCCTCACTTCATTTATACTCCTCTCTCACCTGCCCAAAGAGGCCTTCCCCAACTACCCTATAGAATACATATCTCCTTGCTTCATTCTGGCATGCCTAGTCTCCATTACCTCTTCTCCATTTTCTTTCCTCAAAAGTCCTTTTGCTTTCCAAAGCCCTATATCATCTAGTTATTCACTGCAATTATTATACACTAAGCCTCTCTTCTGCTAGAGTGTATGTTCTACTAGTACAGATCTTTTTTTTTTGCAGGGATGCAGCCATGCCAGGGATTGAACTCAGGGGCACTCAACCACTGAGTCACATCCTCAGCCCAATTTTGTATTTTATTTAGAGACAGGGTGTTGCTTAGTGCCTCTCATTGTTGAGGCTGACTTTGAATTCACAACCCTCGTGCCTCCGCCTCCTGAGACACTGGGTTACAGGCATGTACCACTGTGCCAGCCACGAGGGCAGCTCTTTGATCTAGTTTGTTCGATGTTTTTTAAGGGCTTTAAATAGTGTTTAGCACATGGTTGGAGCTCCGTCAATATTTATTAGACATAGGAATAAATGAAGCTCAGACAATAGATTCAGTTTTCTTATATTTCTAAGGCAAGAGTTGTAATTTGTCATTTCATATAAATTGGCTATAATAAAGTTGAAAAAGTAAGGGGTTTAATTATCAGAAAATAAATGTATTCATGTACCAGCATTTCCACCTCCTGGAGTTTAGCCCTCACCCAGAGAAGTCCTCATCTGTGGTGGCATCAGTGCTCCATCCTGTGCTTGGGGAGTCTGGCATTGGCCTGTTCTCTCTCCCTCTGCCTTTGTCATTTTGCTTCACCTACTTCTACACCTTTTGTCACCATTATCGATGATGTGCAGTTAGCCGTCTCTTAATAACTGGAGTTAAGCATTCATGAGTGTGGTACTGAACTCAACTGCTTCAATTTTTATCTTGATCCCATTTTACTAGCTAGATATGTGATTCTGGGCTATATTCTTTACTGCTCTGTTACTCAGTGTTCCCATTGCAACTTCTTTGTAGGTCTGTTATATAAATAAGAGCTTAGGTAAATCACCTATGACAGCATCTAACATATAGTAGGCTTGCAATGAAAAAAAGTCATTTTAATACTGGCTCAAGTGGACTATAAATTCTTTAGAGGAAGGACCCTCTGGGACTTCCCATTTTTCTGTAGCTCCTATAGCATATAATGGCATACACACACACATAACATATAATATATATATACATATATATATATATATACATGTGTACGTGCATGTATATGTATGTGTGTCTATATATGTGTATCTTTTTTCAATGATTCTTTGACCTTCCAGTGTACCATTTTGTTATAGTTAAAGACAAATGCTCTCATGATTTCCCTCAAGACACCTACAGTAATATAAAACAAAATTAATATCTTACACTATGATAATATTAACTCCTATTAAAATAGTCCTCTTTTGTTTGCTGTTTCATTTTCTATAGTTTCAATTGTGGTCAATCCTGGACTAAAAACATTAAATGGAAAATTTCAGAAATAATTTATAAGTTTTACCTTGTACACTATTCTAGTAGAATGATGAAATCTTGCACCATCCTGCCTTATCCCACCCAGGATGTGAGTCATTCTGTTGTCCAGGATATCCACACTGAGTGTGTTACCTTCCCATTATTCACTTAGTAGCTATCTCAGTTATCAGAGCTATCACCATCTCACAGCTTGTGTTCAAGTTCTTTTAGTTTACTTGATAATGGCCCCAAAGCAAAGAGTAGTAATGATGGCAATATGGAGATGACAAAAGTGCTTCCTGTAAGTGAAAATGTGAGAAAATTCTTGGCTCAAAAATAAAATTTTGAAAATTGTATGCTGGGTTTACTAAGATCTACAATTAAGAATGAATCTTCTGTCTGTGGAATTTAAAGAAGAAAAAAAATTTATCATAGTTTTGCTGTTACATCTCAAACTGCAGAAGTTACAACTACCATGCATGAAGAATGTTAAGATGGAAAAGGCACTAAATATCAAATGTATATATAGAAAAGTATTTAATGTTTGCACAGGGTTGGGTGCTATTCATGTTTTCAGTCTGAACCCATCTTTTGTAGATAAGAGATAACTACTCTTTACCAGCATCTGAGAAAACCGGAATGAAAAATACTTATTGTTGGTTTTTCAAACTATTAGTTTCTCAATTCTCTGCTCTAAATCTCACATAACCATTTTTAATGCCCACCATCTAAAATACACAAGGACACAATTACAGTCAAGAAAGTTTATTATTTGCTGCATGAGGTGTTATTGAACTTTGTCAAAAATATTAGGTGCCTCAATAAGAATGTTTTAAGAATGTTTTTTTGTGGGATTAGGTTTTGTGTCCAATGACTCAGGGAGGTTACAAGGAAGTAGGGATCTATTCTGGATTGAGTATTTTTATGCAGAGGGGTTAAAGAGACGACTGAGATATAAACATTTTCATATAGGAATGAGTAGGAATTAAACACGGCTAAATACATAAATGAAAAAGAAGTACAGGTCTCCTCTCTTATGTGAGAGTGGGTAGTATTGGGTATTTTGTTTGCCTCTTTACAGTTTTCTTGTTTTTATCTGTGGTTAATTTGGTCTCATTCTGTCACAGTCATGAAGTGACTTCATGTGTAAAGTTTGTTTATGATCATCAGGAGAATATCATGGCCCAGCTGTTAGGGCCAGGCTAGCTAGCTATCAGCTGAATGGTGTCAGAGACACTTTTTTTCTTTATAAATTATTCTATGACACTTGACCAATTTGGGTTTTATTTCTGATAATTTCAATATCCCCAACCACGGGCCTGTTATCCTGCTTAACTTGTTTAGTTTATCTGCTCTTGAGGCTTTCCCAGGTTTTTTTCCCCCAAGTTTAAAGTCGCTATGAGGATGCTTTTAATGCAACACCCACCAAATTCCCTTTCCATTGTATTTTTAGATTAATCCCACAAAAGGTAAAAGTTGTCTCACCTCTTTATCCATCTGATTTACCTTAGTTACTTCCCCAGTTGAGAGGAAGTTTGGGGGTCCATTAGACATCCACACCCTGGGAAGGGGGTGCTGTCAAGTCTGTGGAAAACCTTGTAGGAGCACCAAGAATTCATCCATATTCTCTCTCTCTCTCTGTCCTCCTGTCACTGTAAATATCTGTTTCATTAGCTGAATTAGAGGATGTCTCTCACAGGTAGGAACCGACTCTTTTTACTCCTGATGATAACATAAAACAGTGCCAAGCCTTCCAGGGTTATCAGGAAGTGCTTTCCATCATCATTGGAATGCAGGGCAAGTTTAAAGTCGCTGTGAGAATGAACCACCTTTGTCATGACACATTTCCCTAGATAATAGCTGTATGTTCTGTTTAAGTGCAGAAAGCCAGAACAAAAACTAGATTGACTAATTCTGATTGTGTGTGTGTGTGTGTGTGTGTGTGTTTTGATGATGTTTGTTTGTTTGTTTTAAAATATAGTTAACAAGATAATATCAATTCTTGCTTTAAATTTTCTATTCCTATTTTCCATTCCTCATAGCTCTATACTTTCTATAAGCTTCTCTATTCCTCATTAATTTATCATAAATCATTGCAGAGAATCTATGCACTAGCTGACAATGTGTACCATTTATGGTTTAAGAGGCTTTAAAAGCCATTGCCAGGGACTTGTTTTAAACCCTACTACCATTTCCCCCTAATCTTACCCTCACCTCACATTTTACTTTGGCAAAAACTTCCGTTTTCTCCCCCTTTGTAATTGACTCAAATAATAGTAAAAACTTTAAAATGTTTCCTTTGACAACATTACAGTTGTGGTCATCAATCTCAGTCTTAAAAATGTACATATTTGTATTCACAATCAGATTGGTTAATTTTGTCCTATTCTTGGTATTTTGAATTTATGTACAAATAAAATAAATGAAATGAAAATAATTAAATGAAAGCCTTCTTAAATGAAAGAGTTTTATTCTCATTATTTTTTTACACATAAAAAGAACATTTTTTTGCCCACTATTAGGAAAAAAAATGTTTTATTTAAACTCAAAATGTGTAACTTTTCATAATCCATCTTAGAATTCATTTGGTTTGCTAAACTTTAACATTAAAATGTAGACAACTTCAGCAACACATAATTATTGTTATTGTTAAAAAATGTAATTTTTTCTTATCCCTTTATCTCTTTCTCACCTAATTAAACAAAATGAGGAATACATATTTTATAATGCATCAATGTCTCCCTTTAAAACCAGACAGCACAAGCACCCTTCTGTGCTGCAGTAAAGTTGTATGAGGTAAGTGTGAATTGGAAATAACCCCTTCTACTTATTTCACTCAACTCCATGATGGTAACATCAGTGATAATGACTGGATCCAAAGAAGGTTAAACAAGCATTTCCTATCTTATTATGTCATAGATTTGTGAAATTGTTTCATGGGAGATAGGTCACAATGGGAGAGACTGAAACCTAGAACAGCAATCTAGACCTAGGAATCAGTAGAACATTATGATAGGGAAAAAGCAAGCAGGCCATATTGTGACAGATAGTAAGACACTAACCAAACTGAAGCCTGCGGTACTTGAAACTGATGAGAATACCATCCTGGATGTTATATAATCGCAGGTGAAGGATAGGTCAGAACAAGACGAGGTTTGATCTAGACTATACCTAGAGGACAAAGGAAATACAAGTCCAGCATCTGGGTGAGTTGGTTCTACACTTCTAACAATATTTTTTATCTCCTGATTATGGAGAAGCAGAATGACCTTAGATCACTCCCTGTAACTGTGTTTACAGGTAGGAGTCAGATGGCAATACCAGAGCAGGCAAAGCTGGTTTAGTGGGGCAGGGATCAGTGGCCAAGACCTCACTGTGACCACTTGATTAATATTAACTGAATTAAAGTATAGCAAATGACTGTATGACTCTGAAGCCTAGGCTGTTGCTTTGGTTACCATTTTGTGCTAATATAGTACCTGTCTGGACTTAAAGAAAGGAGCATTCCACCTTCATGTCATGTTTCAGGCTCAAAGTTTTAGTATTGGGTGGTTCCTCCTTATATTTCCATCCATTCCATTCTTTCATTAATTAATTTACGAGCTCTTTCACTTCCTTCTGGAATTTTTCTAAGACAATTAATTCATGATCATTTTTAGCACCATATGGTACCATTTTATAAGTCTCATATCACCTCTTTATCTGCCTCACAACCTGGTGACTAAGTCAAAAGAATATTTAGAGCATAAAGATAGACATACTTATTTATACCCTCACTAGCTGGGTAAGAAAATGTCCATTTTCACATTCTACCAATACTGAATATTATTGAGTCTGAAAATATTACAGTTGACATTAAATTAGAAAAGATTTTTTCCTGATCATAAAAGAATCCATATTTAGATCTTATTTTCCTTTTTTGCATTTTTTAAAATTTATTCTATCAGTATGTATAATATTTTCAATTTTTAGCCTTCCAACCTTTTATAAATCATCTTAAAAATTCCCCCAATGTCATAGAAAGCTATTTATAATTATTATTACAAGTGCTATAGAAGGACAAATACATGTGCAAAGTTCTCTAAACACACATACACACAGGATGTTTGTGCTGTGTATAACTTTGAACATTCTTGAGTTCCCATTGACAAAAAATTCTGAATCCATTTCAAGTGCACAGTTTGACAAGTTCTTATATAGGTGCACACCAACGAAACACCAACACAATCAGGATGATAAAAGTACAAATCATTTCTAAAATTTCCTTATCCATCTTTGTACTTCCTCTGTCTCCCCTCCAACTAGAAAATATGGATCTACCTTATCTACTACATATTATATTAGTAATATGTAGGTTTTATATCAGTGGAATCATAAAATATGCCCCTTTGTTGGACATTTTTCACTTATAATTATCATTTGAGATTGCTTGTGTTTTTATTTGTATCAGTAGTTTATTACTTCTTGTTATGGAATTGTATTACATAATGTGACTATACCATAACTTGTCAAAATATTCACTGGTAGATTGGACATCTGTTGTTATACTAATAAAGCTTTGATGACTATTAATGAGTACATGATTTTATGAATATGCACTTTTTCCCTCTGTTGCATAAATACTAGTAGTGGAATGGCTAGATCATAATGTGGTAGATGAATATTTGACTTTTAAAAGAACTTTGAAACAGTTTTTCAGTGTCTGTGCCATTTTATATTCCTAACAGTAATATATGAGTTTGCTTCCTCCATAGCTGCAGGTGAAGTATAGTTAGTTTTTGTAATTTTAGCCATTCTGGTAAGTTCCTGATGATATCTTGTTTTTCAGGTGTAGTTGTAGTATCCATTTACCTAGAAACTAATAACGTTTGGCATCCTTCCAAAAGCATATTATATTTGTACATCTTATAGTATAAAGTTTCTGTCCAATACTTCTACCCATTTTTTTCTCAAAAATCAATTTGCTTGTTTCCATTTTATTGAGATTTGTGAGTTTCTGATATGTTTAGATAAATGAGTTTTTGATATGTTTAGATAAATTTCCTTTATCTGTTACGTGCTTTGAAAATATTTTCTTTGAGTTGTGACTTGCATTTCATTCTGGTAAGAGATTCAATGAAGAGCAAAAGGTTTTAATTTTGAAGAAGTCTACTTTGTTCTTTTAAGGATGTGGGTTTTTGTTGAATCTAATATGTTGCTAATCTATAGTCATATTTTCTTCAATGATTTCCCCTAAAAATTTTTAGTTTTATGTTTTATATTCAGGTGTTGTATATTTAGAATTAATTTTTATCAATGGAGAGAGGTGTGGATCAAAGGTGTTATTTTTCTTTGCATATGGATATTCATTGCTCTATCACCATTTTTTGAATAGATTAACCTTTCTCTACTGAATTGCACTTGTTCCCTGGTCAATTATCAATTCAGCTTATTTCTAGACTATTCTTTTCTGTCAATCTATTCATTTATCTTTAACCAAATAGCACATGAATTCATCATTTAACTTGATAATATATCTTGGAGTAAGATAAAATTAACTCCTTCATCTTTTTTCTTTTCCAAATTATTTCAAATGGCAAAATAAATTGCCAATTTGCTTTGCTGATGACCTGTTAACATTATTGAAAGGTGGTGGTTATGATGCAACTGCAGCTTACTTCTGGACAATCAGAAAAAGTAGAAATTTATTTTGTCATTTTGTTATTGTTCATTTAATTATTACAAAGTAAAATATTCATTCTCCAAATTGAAGACTCTTAATCTAAAAGCACAGCTCAAAAAGAACTAAGCCATCTGTATCCCTCTCTTTTTCATTATAATTTCATTGCAGTCATCCTGGGGGCATATCTGGGGAATTTCCAAAGAAGTTTGTGCAAAGCCTTAAAGAAGATGAAAACAAAGAACAAAAATAAATTGTTAATTTGAAAGAACAGTATTTCAGGATCAGTCTACAATAGCATATTCTGGCAGTGCATAGTTATTTGAACATTAGTATTTATAAGTATAGTTAGAAATGTGATTTATGCTATTGAGGTATAACCTGTTCTGATATGTCATATGGTACTAATTGCAATTTAGATGAAAATTTAAAATCATAGTTATGTTTCAGAATCTTAAAAATTTGATAATTCATTTGAAAAATAGAAACTGCTACTGTTACAGTTATTGGAGAAAATTTTTCTCTGAAACAAACACTAGGTTAATTTCAAATCTACATGAGGGATTTGGAAGAAAGGCTGTATAGTTGACTCACTGGGAAGAAAGTGAAATCTGTACATACATCTGTACATACAAAAATCTGTGTAGAAATGCACATAATGTGGGTCAGTTCTACATCTGCTATTGTTTATATACTGTTTTGAATATTTTCTTCACATTTATGTTAAAATGATTTTCCCTGAAAAAAAAGGTTTTGGTACATGTGTTTGAAACCATGGCTGCTCTACCACTGAACTACATTTCTAGATCTTTCTGTATTTTTTTAATCTTTGAGACAGGTTCTAAGTTGCTGAGATGGATGGCCTTGAATTTATGATCCTCTTGCCTCAGCCTCCTGGGTCTCTGGAAGTACAGGCAGGCACCACTGTGCCCTGATTTGCCCTTGATTTTTTTTAATTGACATATTGCTCAATATTTTTGTTGTTGTTGTTGTTGTTTTTGTGCTGCCAATTAAATCTAGGGCTTCTTGAATGCCAGGCACTTGCTCTGAGATATATCTGAAGTGCATGCATTCTGTTAAGTAACCACATATATGTTTAGAAAATATGGTGGGAAGTGGATAGAGGGACATCTTGTGCCAGGTACTGTGTGAAACACGTTCTTTGAATCTTCTGATTTAATCTTTTGAACAATATAGAAAGTTGGTATGTCAATTTCAGATTGTAAAACTCAGTCTATGGTTGGTTTAGAAACTCCGAAACCTACTGGGAAATAAATTTAGTCTTAGTACTTTATGTTTCCAAAGCCTCCATTGTTTCCTAAAGAAAAATATACAAATATAATTATTATTACAAAATAGCTATGAGCCATTATAAATGGTTATTCTTCAGAAGCCACATTCAGACTCTCAACTTGGAGGTTTCACTGATTTTGAGTCCTCTGAAAGAAATGAAAAATATCTTTGAGAAATGGCATCAGAAATATACATTAAATGACACTTGGTGGACTGAAAGAGAATGACACATATTTTAATTCAATCTGACAGGTGCTGAAAAGTTTGGAATCAATAGAAGCTTTAGGAAGAATTTTTTTTTCCCTAGGAAATAAGAGCCTTTTAAGAAGTACCTTAATTAGCCAAGCATAGCCAATTGTTGTGAGAGGAGGTCAGAATGTCTTTTGACTTTTTAAGCTTAAGCATCAAGGTAAGGTGGGTTAGGAAGAGCAGGCATGTCATTAAAACTGCAATGGCTGTGTGTATGTGTGTGTGTGTGTGTGTGTGTGTTACAAGAAGTAAGTTAACAATCTAAACATGTTTTTAAATTTCATTTAATACTAATTTTGGACCTGAAGTGTTCTGGGGAAAATTTTCAAGGTAACACAGATAAAATCATTGAAATTATTTTGGCACATAGAGTTTAATTATTGCCAGAAAGGAAAATGACAGGACTGAGAGGAAGAAAGCACTCATTGCGATATTTGTTGTTTGCTAGAGATTTTCACATGTAAAATTGCACTTGTTCCTCACAATATCTCTGAGTTAGAAATATCCTTATCTGAAAGATTTTAAAAAAATCAAAGCACAGGCAGCTCATTGGCATTTGTTGCCCAATTTCTAACATCTTGGAAATGTTATTTCACTAATTTTGCCTTCAGAGTTCTAGTTGTGCTTGTTCAGTACAGCTGGTCCCAGAGATCCATTTTTGCCAAAAGTTGAAGGTCACATATATTTTTTTTTCCCTGAATTACTTTGGCAGTTGGTATCTTTCAAGAAATTTAATCATTTGATCTAAGTTATTTAATTTATTGGCATATGTTTACAGTATTCCCCAATTATTCTTTTGATGTCCCTAAATTTTGTAGTTGCAATTTATGTCTTTTGTCTTTTCTCTTGATAATTCTGCCTGGGAGTGCATTAATTTTCAAAAAAATATCTAGAATTCATTGATTTTCTTGATTGGTTGCCCATTTCCTGTATATTGACTGTTGCTGTTATCTTTAAAATGTTTTCTTATTTTTGCTCTAAGTTGTTCAACTTCTTAAAGCTTCTTAAATTGAATCTTAAATCACTGATTTGAAATATATTTCTTTTCCTATGTGAGCATTCAGTGCTATAAATTTCTCTTTAATCACTGCTTAAACAGCATCCCACAGTTTTTCATATTCTGTTTTCATGTTCATTTAATTCAAGTTATGTTATAATTATACTTGCAACTTTATCTTGATGAACAGATTATATGCAGTTTTAAAATTTCTAAATATCTTGGGATATTCCAAGTGCATTTCTAGTCTTTATTGTTATTTTGGCTTTTGTCATAAAATGTTATTTCCATGACTTAAATCATCATCTTCTTTTTCTCCTTCTTCTTCTTCTTATCATGATGATGATGATTATAATTATTTGCAGTGCTAGGGGATTGAACCCAGGGTCTTGTGCATGCTGGACAGGCTCTACCACTTATTCATATACCCAGCCTCTGATTGAAGTCGTTTTAAAATTTATTAAGAATTGTTTAATAATCCAGATTACAATCTAAATTAATAAATGTTTTATGTGTGCTTCAAAGGAATTTTTGCAAGAGAATATTGAAACTGTCAGGGCAGTTGGTTGATAGTATGTGGTTTATGTCATTACTAATTTATTTTCTACTTATATAAATTATTAAAAGACTGGTCTTAAAATATCCAACAATGACTGTTGAAATTTAAATTTCTCCTTTGTTCTATCAGTTATTTATTCACAAACTTTGAGTCTTTGTGCATATGCATTTTTAGGATCATTGTATATTCTTAATTAATTGACCTCTTATATTATTTATATAATATTTCTTCCTACTCTTTATTTTAAAATCTGTTTTGATATTACTGTAGTTGAGAATGGCTAGACTATTTGCTTTTGATGAAATTATTTTATGGTTGGATTTAGATCTACCTTGTTGCTATCTTCATGTTATTTATAAAATTTGTTCTTCATTCCCTTTTCTCCCTCTTTTACCACCTTCCTTAGAATTTGTTTATGATTCCATTTTATTTTCATTATTAGCTTCTTAGCTATAACTCACTTTGTTTTTCTAGATGTTGCTCCAGGGTTTATAGCATACACATTGAACTTATTACAATCTTCCTTCAAATAGTATTAAACTGTTTTATGTGTACTATAAAAACCTTATCATAGGTTATTTGTACTTTATATTGTAAACTTCTCCACTAGTCTCTCGGCGATTTTTGTCATCCATTTTATTTCAACATATGTTATAAGTGTCAAAATATGTTATTTGTTTTATTTTCAATGAAAAATTTCTTTTAAAAATTAAAAATGAGAAAAAGTAGGTGTCTTCCATGGGGCTGCTCTAAAAAATACCATATATGACACACACTTACTCTCAGAATTCTAAAAGTTGACTTAATGAAAGACCAAGTTGCAGGTGGACTCAACTCCTGGAAAGGTCTTTTTCCTTACTTGAAGAGGGTCACCTTACTGTGTTCTCAAACAATGGAGAGAGAATGAGAAGGTCTTATCTTTTCCTCTTCTCATAAGGTTGCTATTCCCATCCCGGAGTCACACCTTCGTGAACTCTTCAAAACTTAATTTTCCCAATGGCCCCATCTCCCAATACCCTTACCTTGGGAATTAGGATTTCAACAATGAATTTGATGAGATAAAAAATTTTCATTTATAACAATATCTTTGTCATTTACTCACTTATTTACCCATTCCAGAGCTCTTTCATTTTCCCTTAGATCTAACTTATGAAGAGCTTCATTAAAAATCCATTGTTCTTCTAAGTTTTCTGAGAATTGATTTTTCTCATCTTTTGTTTGCCTGAAAAAATCTTTATTAATCTTCATTTATTGAAATATGCTTCCACTGGATATACAATTACCAGTTGGTACTTGTTGCCCTCAATACACTAAAATTTACTCTTTTTTTCATTTCTATTAGAATGCTTTCTTAAGTCTGTGATCACTCATCACATTTTATATCACATGTCATTTTTTAGCATATAAAATTTTATTTTATTTTATTTTTTATTGGTTGTTCAAAACATTACAAAGCTCTTGACATATCATATTTCATACATTAGATTCAAGTGGGTTATGAACTCCCATTTTTACCCCAAATACAGATTTCAGAATCACATCGGTTACACATCCACATTTTTACATAATGCCATATTAGTGGAGGGGGGGATAGTTGAGGATAGGAAAGGTAGCAGAATACAACAGTCACATGTCATTTTTATGGAGTGACTTTTTTGGGTTTTGTTGTTTATCCCTGGTGTTTACCCATTGATTAATATGTGCGATATAGAGATTTCTCTATTTTCTGCTATGGGTTTGTTGAGTTTCTTGGATATATACTGCTATGTTTCTCCTTAATTTAAAGATTTTGGTCATAATATAGCTATTATTTTCTTCAAATAAGTTGTTTTGTTCTCTTTCATCCTTTCTTTTTTCCTTGGGAGTCAAATTATTTGTATATTACACTGTTTGATGTTGTACTAAATGTTACTGAGATTGTAATTTTTCTCTTTTCTTTGTTGTTAATAGATTTTGTTTCTGTGTCTTTAATTTCACTAACTCATCATCTGTAATGTATCATTTACTTTATAGTATTCTATGGTATAGCATTGTGGCCTGGATATCAAAGTGTGTTAGAAGTTACATAGTTGTATAACTTGTCTTTTTTTCTCACTTATGATGGATTATTATCTATGTCTATCATATATAGTCTGAAATAGTTATTTTATAAATTGTTTTTACTCCTTATTGTTTATTTAAGGAGCCTATTACTTTTGGGGTGGAGTGAGAATATTCTCTCAAAATATTTTGATACTATTTTCTTCATATTGACCTTGTAAGGTAATTTCAAACATTCACCTTTATCAAAAATAATATTGGAAATTGATTAAGCTAAGCAGTTAGGAAAGTAAGAATCTGAACCTGTGTTCAAGAAGTGGATAACTACAGAAACCACAAAGTGCTATGAAATAAGGCAGGATTTCTGTAAAAGAGTCTAAAGAGTACAGTCAAGGAAGGACACAGCAGAAATATTGCAGGAAATTTAACAGAAATATTTATGTAGTACAGAGGAAGATATACAACTTTTTTTCCATAAATTGATGATACCTGGCTAAACATTGTGAAATGTGATATTTTTCTAAGACACTGTTATTTTAACTTGATATTATTTAACTTGATTTGAGAAGAGCAGGATAAATTTTGTAATTCCTTGGGAAATTTTCAAAACTAAGGATACAAAGACAGAAAAAATAACCTTTTCAATAGTGGGCTGGTAATAATGCAGAGGGAAAGCAAGTTTATAAATACAATTAGAAAAATATTTTAGGACTGAGTTGGAAGAGATATATAATTTCAAGCATAGGGGAAGAAATGGTCAATTCCTGCTGAGCAAGCAGTGATTGAAGGATGTCCATAGTGCTGATTCTAAAAATCTAACAGTTATTGGCTGGGTGTGTTGTTATAATGTGTATTGTGTGGGTTGCATATTAGGTTGCTAAACTCTGTAATGTAGAAGAAATTTTAAATGGAAGTAACCCAGAGTATTATGAAAGAGTGATAGAGATAAGGCTAAAAGTTGGTAAGAGTAAGTTGTGTAGGACTGAATATTATTTATTAAGATTTATTAATCATTGATTAATAACAGTGAAATAATTATTACTTTCATGTTTCTTTCTTAAACAGAAGCATAAACACTGGTACTCTTTACAAAAACAGTTAATACTAGAGTAGGTAGCTTTGGGCAGGGAGTGATTTAATGTCAGGTGATATTAAGTTCAGGTTTCATAATAATAATCTTTATAATTTTATAATTTATAGTTTTATAATTTTAAACATAATGTGCCTGTTATTGTTTCTAGAAGAAGTTGGACTAAATGTAAAACCTCTCTTTCACTGAGATTAAATAATACAAAAGAAATATAAGGAAGGATAAAAAGATAACATACAAAGCAGTTGTGGGAAAGAATAGTTAAGAGGAATGAGAGAAAAATGGAAGAAAATTGTGTCTCAGAAGCCAAAAAAATGGGAATTTCTGGAAAATTTTAATTGCTACTTGTTTAAATTTAATACTTGCTAAAAGGCAAGAAGAATCATGTGGACTGAATAGTTAGGAAGCCAGTGGTAACATATGATAAGTGAAGAGGTGAAGGTCAAATTGAAGGTCAAATTCTACTGTTGTAGAATGATTGGATGATAGAGACTAGGGCTGATGAATAACCATTCCACAGAAAAGCTGGGTGTGAAGGGAAGAAGAATAAGGTGGTATACAAGGAGAAACACTGGGCAGAAAATTATTGTTTTTAGGAGGCAAAACACTTATATATTTTTAGCCTCTGTTGTAAGAACCAGTAGACAGAGAGACATTGAAAATTTAGCAGAAAATATTCTTAATGACAGTGTGGATGTGGTGAGACCAACTCTTTTATACACAGCTGGTGAGTATATAAATTGGTATAATTTTTCTGAAAAGCAATTTGATAATGTGTGTAAAGAGTGTTAAAAATATAGTATTTGAACCTGTAAGTCTTCTTATAGAGTTCTACCCTGTGGATAGAATCAGAGATGCAGATAATGATTTTTGTACAGGGATAATAATCACAGCATCATTTAGAATAATGAAAAAAATGGAAACAATCTTTAGGCCCAACAAAGAAGGCACAGTTATATGAATTATGGTGTATTTACAGATAATTATATAACTATTGAAATCTTATTTTCAAAGACTTTCAAATGACTTTAAGAAATGTTCTTTCAGTATATTGTTGAGTTAAAATTAGAAATAAAAAAGCAGAATATAGAAAGTAATTCAAATGTTGGAAATAAAAACAAAATCTAAAAGAAAAATATAGAAATGAGTAGGAATAAACCTAGAAATTGAGTAATGTCTGGCATAGACTTAAGGGGGCTTGATCACAATGGTGACCTAAGAATGAATTTTTGGTAGAGGAACATCTATACATAAATAGGAGAACGACGGGATATTTTTAAAATGGGGAAGAAAATCAAAAGAGATATTTTTCCCAGTAAGTGAGTCAATTCCTCCTCTTCCTCTCTGTGCTCATCCACCTTCTTCCTTCTCCTCTTATTTCTTTAAATCCCTGCAATATCAATAATATATATATAGATATAATTTTGTGTTTGGTATTTTATTATGTTTTATTAGTCACAGGATGATACATAAGCAAATGAGGGTACAGAAAAGAAGATGTAGGCATGAAGACCCAAGGAAATCATGGACCTGAAATTCACACTTAGTTCACAGATTGGTCCTGAGACTTCTGAGACAGAAGTGGAATAAGATTGAGAAGGAGTGAATATGGGGAAACTGTTGGGAGTTGAACAGAAATACCCCCAAAATGGCTGAACAGCATTCAGGGTCATCATAAGATCACTCATTTTTAAGGCTACCTGTTCAAAAATTATATGCTATTTTCTATAAATAAAATAATCTTATTTAGTATAAAAGAAAAGAGGATTGTATTAGTCAAAACTTGTAGTTTACTATGGATATTCAAAGCAAAGAGTAGGACTTAAAAACTTTGAAAGGATGACAATAAATAAAATTGAATGAGATCTAAATATAAAACTCAATATAGGGCTTTTACATGGGGGTGAAGTAATAGGATAACAGAAACATGTAATGGTATAGATGGCAACTTCAGGGGTTGGGGGTATAGTGTGAAGAACTAAAGTGAATAGTTGATGCAATTGATTGTCATAAAGGAAACTGAGGACTTTGTAGTTATATGTATAGATAGTTAGATGAGCTGTTCAAAATCTTGTGAGAAAATGAATCATCATCTATGATAACAGAAATCAGAAGCAGTGAAAAAAACTGCTAGACATGCGTAGAAGTGCTTACTAGAGGAACAGAACTATGAGAAAGAGCAGAAATGGTAAATGGGATGACATGAGCCTTGGAGGATGAAAAGGCTTTGCGTGAGGACCAAGGAGCTAAAGTTCTAGCACCTAGAAATGGCACTGAATGACCTAGGACTTTATGGCACTGGGGTATAAGGAGAAGGATTTCCTTAGAACAGAAGTCGTTTTAGTCCTATGGGTAGAACATCACCTGATGTATAATTAATGTTGAATGTAAACTCATTCTCACTTTACAGACAAATAGATGCATATAGAATTAGTGGGTCCCCATTGGGAGGGAGGGTCATTCGGTGTAAAGATGGAGGGTATGGTTGGACTTGGATTGTTTACCTTGGAAAAGGAGTTTCAGAGAGCAAAATGGAAGTATTTATAAAGAAGACCACTTATGGACAAAAATACATGGGAAAATAGATCATGTGCAGGTTTGTTGTTTGGAAGGAATAGTGTGCTACTAATGATTGATATTGACAGGAAAGAAGAATATGGCACACAATGATGATTCTGATGTCCCCAGGAAAGGCCAACTGAAGGCCAATTAGTTTGGGAAATCTAACCATGTTAAAAGTCTGCAGTCTTTACTCAGCACCCAAACTGCAAAATATGGAGAGGTCTTTTTGATGCTTTTAAAAGGAGATGATTAGCTGGCCACATTCAGTGGAATCAATAGTTTGAGGTATCTATGAAGTAGATTTTTTTTCCCCCTGACATGAGTTACAAATAATAAAGCAATCTGGTGGAAAACTACCCTTATGTAGAACTCCTTTTATATGCCTGGCTATAAATTTGTCAGTTATCTTCAATTCTTAACCCTTATTGGTTTAGTGGTACAACCTCCCTCTGTAGCATACATGTCAGTGGGCTACACATAAAAATCTGATAATATATATTAGTTCTCAGGAAAATAGGTGAACTACATGAATCACTGGGGAAGGGGAACACCCACAACTCCTTGACATTGTCATTAAGGAAATATAATTTTCCAAAGGAAGAATTATTAACATATAGTGAAATGTGAAATCAATATCTGTATTATTTACTGAACACATCCTGGACATTTTTATTAGAATCATTGGTAAACATCTTCAGTAATAAATTCCACAAATTCTTGGATGGATTTGTCTCTTTTTTTTAATATTTATTTTTTAGTTCTAGGCGGACACAACATCTTTGTTGGTATGTGGTGCTGAGGATCGAACCCGGGCCGCACGCATGGCAGGCGAGTGCACTACTGCTTGAGCCACATCCCCAGCCCCTGGATTTGTCTTTTAATTAACATTCTTAGCTGGAAACTAGAGGCAGATGGGAAGCATTGTTAATAATTCCGTAATTGATAACAATCACTTTGAAAACAGAAGTGACTCATAGCTCACTAATTATTTCAGAAAGCAAAACATTCCAAATTGTTCAGGAGAAGTGCTCAGTGCTCATAGGAAGTTGAGTTGTCCACTTAATGAGGACAGGGTCAGAATAGAAGCTGTGGATTTGAATCTGAATCTACTGCTCATTAGCAGTTTCTACCTTGAAACTTACTTCATAATAACTTTCTGGATTATTCTGGACTTAAGAAACGAGTATGACTTTATTTAATGTAGAATTTACTGATGTGTTTTATGCCATGTCTTTCTCCTTCACAGAACCCATGAATATCTTAAGGAAATAGAGAGCTTTAGGAAACACTTCTCCCTTTGTTGGTGGGTTAGAATTAGCAGCAGTAGCAGACTTTTATTAAGAACTCAGCATGAGCACTTTGTAAATTCTTTTTTAAAATTTTTATTTGTTCTTTTTAGTTATATATCACAGTAGAATCTATATTTAAACAAGTGTGGAATATATCTTATTCTAATTAGGAAATCGGTGTTGTGGATGTATAAGATGGTAAGATTTGATGTGGTATACTCATATATGCACATAGGAAAGTTACATCATTCCACTGTCTTCCCTATTCCTAATTCTTATAAAAACCTTTGGAGGCTTGGTATTATGATCATCACTATTTTAAAATTGAGGAAATAGAGGCACAGAGAGCTTAAGCAACTAGCTTAAAGTCACAAAACTCAGAATCATTGGAAGATGATTTAAAGACAGAAGTTTGGCCAGTTTCTGTAATCACAATGCTAACTAAGCTGGGATTTAATCAGCTAATGTGACTCTGTGAATGCTAAGTAAAATGTGAAAATCCAGAACCCACAAAAGGAGCCACCTGGAATGGCCCATGCGGAAGGGCCAGGAGCAAGTGTGGAAACCAGAGAATAGAAACAGAGCCAAAAGCAAGAGCAGTGAGCTGAGAATAAACTTGGAGAGCCGGAAATGTATTTTCTAGACTGCTAGATGCTCTGTGTGGCTTGCTTTTATCTGTCAGTCATGGTCGGGTCTGCAGGCAAGCCCGTTGAGTTTAAAAGACCCATAATAGGATAGACCTCTTGGTTCACCTGGGAAAATTTCATTAAATTGGGATATGGAATGCTATTCAATGTGTAGATTCATACAATTAGAATTAAATAGAAGAGGAGACTATCAGGTCAAATAAATATAACTGGGAAGGCAGCAGACATTTCTATACTTCACTTGGAATTTAAAATTTCTTTCATGCAAAAGGATATACAGACTGTATCATGATGGATATCAGTAAGCAATGCTTGGTCCTTAACTTAGCCCCAATAACTCATAAGTTTAATGTTCTATTTTAGCAAGATTTACAGTTTTGTGAGTTTAAGGGAGAATGATTAAAATGTATTACTTTGTTTTTCTTCTAATACTAGACATTCTGTCTAGGTTATTGCAAGTGAGAGCCATATGATGGTAAACATATGATGGATTTTATGTTTGATTAACCATTTAGAGGAAATGGTATGATTTGAAGGAGGATATCTGGACAGGAAGGCAAGCCACTGTGCAATCCATCACTCCATCTTTCTCCAGGACTGACTTACCTGCCTCAGGCAGGATTCTTCTTTGCATTGTTTATAATGAACATGTCTCTAGATGCTGGTTCTCAGTCAAAAATGGTGACTTTTCAGAGTTAAAGGGATATTTCAAGAAGCAAGTACCCATATTCCTTGAGATCCAAAATTGACACAACTTTGAGTACTTGGTTGACTATTTCTTCTCCTTTCCCATCCATATAGAAAAAAAAAATAAAGAGAATCTTGAGATTTGCCAGAAGCCAGAAGCACGTTTTTTTGATTAAAAACACAGTTTGGATATCATTTAAGCTGGGGTGAATAAGGCAAAGGGTTCAATGAGAAAATAAAAATGTGGCTGGCAATACTTCATTGTCTCCAAATAGGTTTATTGAAATAATTATTAATATAAATTTGTTGAATTTTTCTCTAAAACACATTTAAAATGCCTTGATTTTGTCACGTATTCCATATTCAAGAAGCTGCCTTCCATTTGTCCTTCATGGTTCTGGTGTTCTTTCCCAGCAGTGAAAATGAGTCAACAGTACATCAGAAGAGGAAAACTTATTCTGTCATTTTGTTGATGCTTGGCTTCCACCTCCTGCTCTTAGTGAAGGGAGAGTCATGAGCTTCCTAGATCTAACTTAAGCTATTTGATAGTTTTTGGAGAATTGATCACTTGGTAGTTTAAATTTTGATAGTTGAATAATGAAAATAATATGTTGGTCCCATTTTGCCAATATTTTGGCAGCATCACAGCTTTCCGCTTTATCAATGAAAGTTACAGAATAGTCTGGGTAATCATAGCACCAGACTTGTGTTTTTCAGCTATAGACTCCTTTTTTAAACCTGAAGTTATGCTTTCCAACCTTCAGGGATCGAGTGTCAAACTTAGAGGAAAGTTAAGAAGGTCTCTTATTTCCAGATGAGTTTTTCCTATAGTTTGGTAAACATTTCTCCTAGAGGAGCAAGGGGAAGGATTCCTATTCTGCATTCCTAAGTGAAGGGATAAGAGTTACATCTGTCACTGAAAGAATACTTAATTCAGATGTCATCTGGTCTGGTTCTTTATTTCTACATAATAGGCTACCCACTACTTGGTGGCATAAAACTGACATTTGAATTATGTTCCTGGATTCTTGGGTTAAGAATTCAAAGTCAAGCCACTGTGGCTTGTTTCTATACTGTGATACCTGGGACCTCAGCTACAATGACATTGAAGATTAAATATGAGTTGAGTGGCTGGAGCTGGTATCATCTGAATTTTTTTATTATTTATATAACTGGAGACGGGGATGGATGATTGAAAGGCTGAATTTTAGCTGAGAATATCAATCAGACCAACGACACATGGCATTCTTCTATGCCTTGAGCTTCCTTCCCACATGGCAGCCTCAGAGTGGTTGCATTTTGGTTGAATTTCTTACAGGATGGGCAGGACTCTCAATTCAAGTGTTCCAGTAAACAATGTAGAAGGTGTACAGCCTTTATGATCTGGCTTTAGAAATCACATATGCCTGCTTTTACCCAAGCTTAAAAGGTTGAAGCAGTCACATCCTGTCATACTGGAGAATAGATAAAATATATTCCCACCTCTTTCTGAAAAACATCTAAGAAACTATGGCTGCTTAAAAAACTGCCACATTTGATAATTAATATCACAAAGTAATGAGATGGCCTTTTTCAGAGATCTCACTATATCTCCAAATAGCACACACATTTTCTAAATATTTCCATGGTTCAATAAAGACATCTCAGGGTAATAGTGCAAGGGCAATTGAGGAGACTTAGGAGAATACCAATCTGTAGTCATTCTTGTATTTGGACACCAAGTGAGAGGTCCAAGGTTTGTCATCTATCCTGATCACTGAAATGTGTGGGATATATTTTTAGCTATCTTCAAATTAGGGACTTTTCTGCCTCTGAAAATTTTTACCACAAAATATTAGGAAACATAAGAGTTCCATTTAAAAAAAAAGATTATTGAATGTATGAATTGAAGGTAAATACAGTGATACCTTGGAAAGGATTCACATATCTGAGGTGGATCTTCTCCACAGACTTGCAAAATATGAAGTTCAGTATTAGTTTCATACTCTCTTAGTGACGATATCACATAAGACTTGTTTCAGAAGACTAATGTGTAAACCAGTTACCAGTTTATGATTCATATGGAGGATTATGACTAACTATGAGTATTTCTGTTCACTGCCATTCATAGTCTTCCTGGAAGCACTTGGTGTGGAAAAGTAATAATTAGAATGACAATTGGTTAGTATTAGACAAGACTCTGTAAGGCAAAGATGATGGTAGGATTATTTTTAGACACCCAATATGTTTTCGCATGCCTGGTACACATAAAGCTCACAGTCAATGCTGATTACATGTAAGAATACATTTGAATGAAAAAGACTTTTAAAAACGATATATCCTGATGGTTTTCAAATAGTCCTAAGGTTCATGAAGGGGTGATGGTAGGGGCTGTGTTGAGCAGTGAGCAGGAAGGGGGGCACGGAACCCAGAGGTAGCTCCCTTTTTGTCTCTGTCAGATGTAAGGCTGACTAATATTTAAATGCAGAAAGAAGTTCTACTGATACAAACTATCAGCAGCTAGTAATAGAAAATATTGGCAATAATATGTGTCACAGAGGAAACTGAAACCCAAAATAATTATGTGATTTGCCCAAAGTCAGCCAATTAAATGAGTCTACGCTAGAACTCAAAGTGGGAGCTTCCTGCCCTCAGCCCTGAGCTGTTTCTAGCATGCAACATGTTATATAATTCATTGAAGATTGGCCCCTAATTTGCCATAAAGTTTGCCCATCCATGTCCAGACAATAGCGTTTGGCAACTGTCCAGAATTTATGATAGCACTTTCATTTTCTTTCTGAGAAGCAACACTTGATATATCAATCATTACTCTATAAAATTCCCTTCAGTCCCAGTTTTTCCTCTTCCTCTAAGCCTTATTCATTCACTTTCTTTTTTTAATTCCTTAGGCAGCTTTACAGACAAGTTATTTTCTGAAGAGGAAAGGAGTTAGAGGATGCAGTAGATAAGTAGACAATAAAATCCAGGCAAAAGCTCATTCTCAAATACATTTTCCTTAAAGCATTGTTATCACTGCTATTGTTCATGCCATTCCATTTGTTCCCTTGAGCTGCTATCTCCCGCTGATATTTTAAGGAGGTCAGAATAACCCTGGTAGCTTTCTTGGATATAAAAAAAAAAAATTGCAAGCCATAGCCCCAGAAAAGTATTGCTAGCTCATCTTCAGCTGGTTGTGCAACTGACCTTGCCTTGCAGCCTTACATAGTACCTTTCCAACCACAGTCAACTGTGAGGATCAGAGAGATTAGGAGGGTCTGAGATGCAAAGGGATCCTGGTATTTTGAAAGTCCGTCCTCTTATTTTACACATGATGAGACTGAAATTGAGAGGGGAAGAATTTTGCTCAAGGCCACACAGCTGATTAGTGACAGAGAACTATGCCTCCTGACTCATCCTCTAGAACTCTATTAGCAATAGCGGGACTGATCTTGCTTCCAGCACTATGCATTATCCTTCAGCTGAAGTCTTGGTGACAGAGTGTGCTGCCAATATCACAGAGGACCAGTGATAGTCAGTGGACCTGACAAGGCACCCAACTAGCTAAATTCCTAAGAGACAGACTGGTCTGGAGATGCACACATGCACAGTGGACATCACTCAGGATGGAGAAACAGCTAGCAGCATAGGGAGCTGAGTTCTCTGGCTGGACTAGCAGCCTGTCACTCCAACTCTTTGTTGTGACAGATGATTGGGGCTTTAGCAGTTTGTTCACCCAGAGAGAAAGAATGTGGGAGCAGATGGAATGGACAGCAGACAGGTGTTTCTATTATACCCAGTGAAAAGAGATGAGCAATGATTCCTACTTTGGATAATAGTTTTAAAACTTTTTAAAGTAGAAAAAGCTTTTATTTTATCAGGCAAAATCTTGTCTGGAACCCCAGTGCATAAAATGGATAAAAGTAGACCTATTGATTTTAATCGTAGAATAAAATGTTCTGAGGCTCCAACCAACAGAGTTTAGATACTGACTACAGGAGAATGTTTTTGACAGCTTTGCATCACTGTGATCAAAACACCTGACAATTAGAGACATGTAAATCAAAACTACTCTAAGATTTCATCTCACTCCAGTCAGAATGGCAATTATTAAAAAAGAATCAAGCAACAATAAGTGCTGGTGAGGGTATTGGGGGAAAAGATATACTGATTCATTGCTGGTGGGATTTCAGAATGGTACAACAGGTATGGAGATACCTTAGAAAACTTGGAATGGAACCACCATTTGACCCAGATATCCCACTTCTAGAGCTATACCCAAAGAACTTAAAAGCTGCATGCTACAGCTATGCAGCCATCTCAATATTTATAGTAGATTAATTCACAATAACTAAACCAGCCTAGATGCCCTTCAATAGATGAATGGATGAAGAAATTGTGGTATATATACACAATGGATTATTACTCAGCCTCATCAAAGAATAAAATCATAGCATTTACAAGTAAATGGCTGGAATTGGATAATATCATGCTAAGTGAAGTAAGCCAGTTTCCCAAAACCAAAGGCTGAATGGTTTTTCTGATAAGCAGATATTGATCTATAAAGGTGGTGAGTAAGAGAAGAATGAAGGAACTTTGGATTGAGTAGAGGGGAGGGTGTGGAAGGGAGTGGGTGTGTGTGGAGTGGAATGAGACAGACGTTATTACCCCTATGCATGGGTATGATGGCATGAATGGTGTGACCCTATATCATGTACAACCAGAAAAATGAAAAGTTGTGCAAAACATTTTTTATTTTTAATTTTTAATAAAGAACCGACAATAACAACTTATGGAGAAAAAGTTCATTCTGGCTCACCGTTTCAGAGGTCAACTTATAATTAACTTACTCCATAACTCTGGGCCCTGAGGTGAGGCAGAACATCATGGCAGATGGTGTGGCAGAGGAAAGTAGCTCAGAACATGGCAACCAGGAAGCAGTGAGAGCTCCACTCAGCAGGGACAAAATGTAAAACCCAGTAACCTACTTCCTTCAGTCACATCTGCCTGATTAATGCACTGATTCAGTAAACCTCTTTCCTCTCGTAATCTACAACATTTACCTTTATGCATTCTTTTTTTTTATTGGTTGTTCACAACATTACAAAGCTCTTGACAAATCCTATTTCATACATTAGAATCAAGTGGGTTATGAACTCCCATTTTTACCCCAAATACAGATTGCAGAATCACATCGGTTACACATCACATTTTTACATACTGCCATATTAGTGACTGTTGTATTCTGCTACCTTTCCTATCCTCTACTAACCTTTATGCATTCTTGCATTGCCTCACACATTTGGTTTTGGAAGACACCTCATATGAAAACCATAACAAGAACCAACTACTAGGAAGAAATTTGAAACTCAGTTGGTGGCAGTGATTTTGATTTTCACACTTATTAGAAGTGGTGCTACTATTGTCACTTAGTGAACAGGATCCAGGGATGTTAGATGTCCTCCTGTGTAAGAGATGGTCCCAGACATTGAAAACACATCCCAGTCTTCACAAAATGGATGTGAATATCTCTTCCAGATGTTTATTTAGGTGAAAAAGCATTTTTTTAAAGAATATAGGCCTGGAACCCAATTTTAGTTTATATATAACATGGAATATTTAGTGTATGGTTTTAATATGCACTATATTTTCCTGAAATGTGACAACTGAGATATTGAGGGAAGAGTGGACTTTGTTTTTCTCTCTTAGGGGCTTTACTGGGAGTTATTCACCAAGAGGTAGAATAGAAGGGTCAATAGCAATGACTCTGGAGTCAGCCAGCCTTGAATTACAGATCTCATGTTCACTAACTATATGTGCCTTTGGGCAAGGTCCTCTACCACTCAGTTTCCTGAGCTCTAAATTGGGTATAGTAACAGTAGCTATGTTAAAATGTTGTGCAAATTAAGCGAGTCAATAATGGAATGTGCTTAGAGCAGGGCCTGACACAAAAGTAATGCTCTGACTTTACATTGGAAAATCACATACTGCTGACAGTGCAGCCCACATTAATTGTGCTCTGCTACAATTATACCTGCATTGTTTTGCATATGCATTGTCAGTACCTAGGATGATGATATGGACATGCATATGTGTGTCTTTTTAAAACATCAACCGTAAGGAAAGTGCTGACATATTAATTATGAATGATTTTATTATAAATTCTTTTGTATTTAATTTTAGGGTTTATGTTGATATATCCAGGTTTATATGTATAGTTAGTTTATTCGGTTTTTATTTTTTGAAAAAAATTTTTGGTAGCAGGGATTGAGCTCAGGGGTTTCCACTTTTGAGCCACATCTCTAGCCCTTTGCATTTTTTATTCTGTGATGGGGTCTCACTAAATTGCTTAGATCCTTGCTAAGTTGCTGAGACTGGCTTTGAACTTATGATCCCTCCCACTTCAGCTGCCTGAGCTGCTGGGATTACAGGTGTATGCTACTAGGCCTGGCTGGTTTATGTTATTTTAAAATTTGATTTCAGTGTAGTAAGGAAGGCATTACAAAATGCTTGTTAGTAACGACAACCTTGGGTATGATTTGATGGAGAACCACTGCAATAGGTGAGTGAAAAATCACTGGAAACTCCTGAATTTATATGTGATGAATGCACAGATGCTCTGAGTAGAGCCAGGAGTGAAAAGAGGTTTCCACAACCCAGTCTGTTTTGTTTAAGCCTAAGGCTCCAGTGTACACAGGTTGAAAGCTTAGCTCCAGGACTAAGATTTTCAATATATATATATATATATATATAATATCTGAATCCCTTCAAGTCAGTCTCTTAGTAAACTAAAAATTAAATGACAAATCATAGAATTGTCTTCAATTGTACATACCAAAGGCTATTATTAATATTTAATAATAACATTTAATATTAAACAATTAAGAATTACTAGAATATGGAATTTTATTGTAAATTAGACACTTTTAAAATTTATTATTGAACATTCAAGTCATTCTTCCACTACAATATTTGACTATCATGCCAGCCCATAATGAAAAACTTCTGAAACAGACGATTATGTATTAACTACTATTGAAGTTACATTACTATCAATTTTGTATCTTATTAATTTTTCCCCCTAAACTCATGCAGTGATGGTCATTTTAATAGAATTATTTTGGGCCAATAATTTGTCAATAAGAATACTTTAAGATAATTGGTTTCAATTAAAATGTGAATCATGTATGCCCTTATTGGTAATAAAGGAACAGGAATGCCTGCCCCAGTTTGCAGTTGCTTCTACAGTGGCTAACTTCTATTTGTCAGGTCAACAATAAGTTTATACTAACTGGAAGCTGAAAGAGGATGAAGTGGATTAGGTAGAACCTATACCCATGCCTAAAAGAACCAAGAGTGATCCATTTGGAGAACCCTCTCTCCTAAAGGGAAACCTGAAGTAGAGAAGACCCAGAAGCCATGATGTTCCATAGGAAAGGTACAGAAGTTGTAGGTCCACTGGACACAGGTTCCAATGGTGGAAGTGATTGTTCCTTAGCTGATGATGTGCCCATGGAATATACCAGGCCACCTAAAGTTGAAGATGAGCCAACATTATTTTTTTTTGGAAGAACTCTGCTTAGCAAGACAATGAACAGACAGGTCAGATCTGAAATTGTACTTCTCTTCAGATACTTGAGATATTTTTCTCTTGGAAATTCTGGACTTTTTTTGTTTGTTTGTTTGTTTTAATGCCACTTTCCATTTATCCATGACCAAGATGTTTCTAAGACCCACCAAGAATGCCAGGATGTCCCTCTTCATAGAAATGGGAATGCAGATCGAATTATACATAAAACTATGTATCAGATTTTCAAGGCCAGCCTACTTACCATCAAAATGTGTGTGTGTATGTGTGTGTGTGTGTGTGTGTTGGTGTGTATGTTCCAGGACTAACTTAAAATGCAAATAGAGCATCCAGTATTATACAATTATAGACATGTTTTTTCCCCCAGTAGATTTGTAGGAGCCCTAGAAGTATAAATGACTGGTGGCCATCTGCAAGGGAAGATATTACAGAAAGGCACTTTCCCACCTAAATAGAAAGTCCTCGTGCCTCAGTGGAAAATGACTCAGGTTTTCTACTTGTCCTACAATTCCATCATTTCAGGGAAAGTAATGAGAGTCCTATTAATCCTACTTTACTCTCTTTGCCAGAGTTCCTGTCAGTTTGGAATCAAGCTTTAGCAAAATGGACTTCCCTTTTCCTTCCCCTTCACCTGCATTTCACTGGACTCCTTTAAGTAACAGGAATCAAAGACTATCTATATGCTACACATTTTGTTAGGCTTAGGGAGGCTAAGATAGGGAAGCTTATTAAAAAATGATCACATCACTTTCTTGATTAAAAGTCTCAATATGTTCTTTTGCTCAGACTCAAGTAAAATATCTTAGATTCCTCCTGATCTGTCTTTGCTGCTTCTCCAGCCTCATCTCTTGCATGCTCTTACCTTAAATGTTATATTTTACCATACACACGTCTTCTAATACACTTCTTTTCACATTTTTGTCCTCATATTTTTAAATGGCCTAATATATAATTGTCTTTTCTCTGTTCTTTGTGGGCTTGGTTCTAATATCATCTCTTCTGGGACATTTCCTTGCTGGCTCTAGTCCAGTGGTGGTTTCCTCTCCTGTATCTTCTCTTGGTAGTCTAGGCATTTTCACAATCAGAGCATACCACCTTGCACTGATAGTCATTTACGTGCTTCTCTACTCTACTAGACTGAGAACTCCTATGGGCTGCTGGTCCATAGATGTGCAGAGTAGATCTCCAGAACAGAGTGGGTGAAATACCCTGATTCTCACATTGCTCCACGTTGCAGTTGGAAATTCTAAAGCGCAGGTCTTGCACTAGTTATTACTGCTGTGTCACCTTGACAAAAAATGCAAACTCTCAGAGCATCATGCTTTCATTTGTATATGATAAAAGTACGAAGATTTTCATCATGGTTGTTGTGCAAAACAAACACAACCATGAATCAGAGTTTTTAGCATATTCTTGTACATAAAAATCACTTGCAAGTATTGTCATCAAACATCCTCATTGTATGTTGGAAGGGTTATATCTAAGCAGACTGTTTAAGTTTACAAAGTCTTTGGAGAAATTATTTTCAGATGTATCTCCTTGCCATTTGCAAAGTTTGATAATCTTTGCAGTCAGAAAACAACAAGGAGAAATGGCCCCACACCTGGATCACACTGTGTTTCACTCACCTTCTGACCCTCTATGCAATGACCTCTTTCTCTGTATATGAGAAAAGATTATATGCTTGGAAATAAATTCAAGAGGTTAAGGGAAAGTAGGCTGGGATATATGAATAAATTGAAGCCCAAGATGAAATGATCAGTCTTGCCACCTCTTCAGTCTTGACCACTTGTTAATAAGACTATTTTGTTCTGTTTTCCTTTCTGATGTACCCTTGGATTTCCCAAATCTAATGGGATCTTTCCTAGCTTGTGAACTAGAAAAGTTTGTAAATAAATGTCAGCAGCATGTATTTCCCTTAAATTATAGACAATTTGAAGAATTGAAAATGTTTGCAAAAATAAAGTACATGTAACATAACAATATTATAGTAGCCAACTGTTATAATTTGCTTCCTGGATAAGCATTTTATATTTCTCATCACTCTTAATAATAAGAAACTGAGGCTATGAGAGTTTAAAACTCACCCAAGGCCAACAGCTTGAAGAGACAAATGTGAAACACTCAACCTGCTCTTTGTTAGTTTTCAGTTTACCCTCTGCATCAGATCACAGGACACATTCACATGTAGACATGCTCATGTGCACACATGGACACACATCTGAAAGGCATGTCGATTTAGGCTTCTAAATGAGTCCTTAAAGCTGCAAATGAATTCTAAAATATTAATATTTTTCTTTCATATTAAAAGTTCATGTTGACTCTGGTCAGCAAGTACAAAAAGGAAGAAGGTTAAAGACATTTATGTATGCCTGCCCGGGGAGACCATGGAGTTCAACTGAGTTCAATTTCAGGAGTGACTTTAGCATTAGAGTCAATGAGGAACAAGAATGACTATTTTTCCTGATGGCCTTTGAGCCATCTTAGCTCCCAGAAGCAAAACATAAGGTTTACTCTTTTTCTTATCCTTTTTTTTTTTTAAACTTCTCTGCCCAGCTGTGCTCACTCTTCAAAAAACACCTCTAATCTCTAGAAAAATTTAATTCACTCTTCTCTCCTGATCTGCCTCCAGTTTAGTTCATCACTGATTTGATTATACTTCCTGATACCTGAGATGCTGTCTGCTTATCAATAAGACTCACTTTTCCTTAACCTAAATTGTTGAACTTTAGAGATTTGGAGCATCGCAACATTATTTTAACTCATGCCACTAAGCACATTACTCTTCCAATTGTTATTGAGTCATAAATCATTTCCTGGCCTTTACCCGCTGCCAGGTTTGCACTTAACTATTGAGAACATATACTCTTAGAAAATAAAACTACCTCAACTTTTTACACGCCTTGTTATCTAGTGCTGTTGAGAGAGGGAGATGATCAGGGCAGTGTTTGAATCAAATCGGGTGGGTTGATATTCAGGAAGCAGTTACACAGACAACAAGACAAAGCTGAGGCTGGGAATGTATATCAGTGGCAGAATGCCCACCTAGCATGCATGAAGGCCCTGGATTCAGTCTCCTGTACTAAAAAAAGAAAAAAAAAAGACAAAGATTTTCTTTTCTTAAACAATCTGGAGAATCTATGTTGCCGATGTCTGCTGAAATGAGAGGAGATGTCCACGAAGCAAAACAATCAAACAGAAAATGTTCTAACAATTTCCTCCCTCCTCCTCTCCCTCCCTTTTTTTTTTCTTTATGTCTTTTTCTTCCATTTAAGCCATCCAGGTGATTACAAGTCCCTGGATACTATGGGTAAAACTCTATGTAAAGCTCCCAGATTTAAACACGAGGGACACAAAGATCACTCAGATTTAGCCTCAGTGTGAAGCTGTTTTTATAGTACTAGAGGAGGCAAGACATGCAGACAGTAAGGTAACTAAAATCTAAGGTAAGAAGTGCTGAATGCCATGAGAAAGGCACAGGCAAGCCTCCTGAAGAGAGATGTTCCCCGCTGGGAGTCAAGGAGGTTTCATGACCATGGGAGCATTGGAACTAGACCCCAGGAAAGGGCAGAAGCCGCAGGCTGGGTGGGAGAATGCAAGGCAGATAAAGACGAAAAATATCTTGTTTCCATCAGTTCTCTTGTTGTCTCTGAAAGTCTCTGGACTTCAATCCCAACCTCCTCAGATTGGTTTTCCATGTGTTTTCCCAAATCAAACTTGTTCATTTGTGTTGGACCGATCTTCAGTATCATCCAGCTGACCAACTGGCCAGTCTATTGATTTGTCCATATAAAAGTATCATCTATTATATCATTCAAGTAAGGTTACTTGTTCACACTTTAATAAGAAATTTCTGAGATGTGACCTTAATTTCACATGTGCAATTTCAGATTATTACAGTCCTTGTTTCTGTTTTACAGAGGGAGAATTTCAGCATTCCTCTGATTAAAGATTTAACAGTCCTCAGACATAACTTGACATTCCCCTTGAATAAATCTTACTAGATTTATTCTACAACTTATATGCACCCGATTGGCATTTTGGCAGACAAAGGGCTAAGGGAGTAGGTTTGAGTTTTACATGGGGCAGTATTTAATATACTTGTATCAAGCAGAACAATATATTTCTCAAAAATCCCACAAGTATCTGTGTTCCAATAGCTTCATGCTTCAAAAGGTCTATTCAGGTATTCTTAATGGGTGTTCACTTTATCGTGAGAGGGAAAAGGTAAGGAAGGAAATTTTAACATTTTTTGAACAATATTATATACCATGACCTAATTCTAAGATATTTCTCCTATACAAAACTATCTTCTGCCTCACACTAAAACACAACCTTACTCTGGGCCTGTGAGATTCTTCATGATGTAGCCTCTGCCTGTTTCCCTCTTTCTTTGCTCATCCCCTAAACATTCCTTCAATAGCTTTACCCATATTATTGAATGTATTTATTTCATTGAACATATTTTTCTCTTTCTTGAAGATTTTGTACATCTGCCTAGAGTGAGTGCTTCCTACACTCCCTTCACCTACTCTCATCTCATGGAGGTCTTCCCTGACCTCCTGTGTGACACACACCTACTATGACTGGTCTTGCCTGATCTATCTCAAACTGATTTTTCTTTATCCACCCTCTGATACTATGGCTTATATTGGTTTGCTAATTTATTGTCTATGTTCCTTTCTAGGAGATAAACAGCAAGAGAATAGGGACTTTTACCTTATTCATTGTTGAATTTCTAAAGCTTAGAACAATAAGCACCATATAGTAAGCATTGAATTAAGTTTATTAAAATAGAGGCACTATTACTGTTCCTATTTTTTAGAGGAACAAACATACTGTTGCTGTGGTTTGAATCTGTCCCTCACAGTACATGTGATGGAAACTTAATCCTCAATGTGACAGTGTTGGGCAGAGAGAACTAACAAGAGGAGGGTAAGGGTCAGTTCCCATACATGGATTAGTGTTATAATCATGGGAACTTTTGTCTTTTACTGAAGGTTGATACAAGAAGGCCCTCATCAGATGCAGGTCCCTTGACCTTTTACTTCCTAGCCTTCAGAGCCAAAAGAAATAATTCTGCTTTATAAATTATCCGGTCTATGGTATTTTGTTGAAACAACATAAAATGGACTAAGACAGTGGTCAACAGAAATTCAAAATTTATAAAAGATTGCCAGTCCTGTAACTGAAGCAGCTAGAAATTAAACTCATTTTTAAACCTCCTGCTCCCTCACTACACCAAAATAGCTTTCTATATCATGGTATACTAAATGCCTCCCTTGCGTTATAGAGACTTTGATATACACAATATTTTTCTTCTGTAAAAACCTTGTTATAATTGAGTATTTATTTTTCTCACTTTCTTATTCAGTAAAACCTAATCTGGGTTGTTATCCTCTGCGGAGTAATTATGGAGGTCCTATTATATAGCAATCATTAATTAAGACACTTTAAACTATTAACTTTAGCTGGTACAAATAATATTAGCAATGGCTTTCTCTCTTTCACACACTCTCTCTCTCTCTCTCTCTTTTTCTCTATTTCTCTGGTTATTTGACAAAGCTTTAGTTGCATCTCTTGTCTTGGTTCAATGCATATTAGAACTGGAAGGCATCTTAGAGAACCACAGTGAAAAGTAATTTTTCCAGTGTCACACATAATTCAGTAGGGCCTTCATGCTCTTCTTTACATTTCTAGTAGCCTTACGTGCTCATAAGAGAGAATAAAAGTGGAAAAATAAGATAAAAACAAAATCTATCTTAATGCCCTAAATTTTTCCTTTGCCTCGTGTTAACATTTGTCATAACACAACTTCCTTGAAAGTGCTTCTGTTTATTTTATCTATGTTTTATTTTTAATTATGTGGAGAGCCATATCTCAATGTAGTTTTAATTGGAAGTATTGATGTCTGAAGTTGTATCCTGCTGGGGAAATTTTAATTATGATCCACATGTCCCCATTTGTATTTCTGTTATAAATTATAATGTTATCCCTAGCTCTCTGTTTCCTTCTCATCCTATGTGTGGACTATTCATCCACATTCTTTGTCACATGACTCACTGAACCTCCTCTCAACATCATTGGCAAGACTTGGCCATAAGACTTGCTGTAGCCAATAGCCTGTGAGTTAACAAGATACAAGGTCGTATCCAAGTAGAAGTTTTGAATTATAGTGCTCCCTGATGCTTTAACATATTTTACAGAGGATTGCTTTCTTAGTTGCCCTGGATGAGCACTTGACCTGACTTGCAGGAAACAAATATTTGTTATTGTAATTCATTGAAAAATATTGGGTTTGCTTATTCTCAAAACAAAAGCCAACTAATGGAGATAGTTATGCATTAAGAATGTGTTTCAAGAAATGAATTATTATACCATTTTGTCCCTGTGGAAAAGTGTTGTAGGGTGATCATGCCATGTGGCCTCTTGACACAATTAAGAGATTGATGTAGGAGACTTCTGCCAGCATAGCACAGCACACTATTGATAATAAACTTACTTTTTAGTAAGTATTTTCATCAGCTTTTGTATTGCTAGAACCAAAAGACCTGATGAGAACAATTAGACAAAGAAGTAGTTTACTTGGGGGCTCATGGTTTTGGAGGTCTCTGTTCATAGATGACCATCTCCATTGAGGACCCCAGGTGAGGCAGAACATCACAGAGGATGGGTGTGATGGAGGGATATAACTCAGGACATGGCACCAGGAAGCAGAGACAAAGATTCCACTATACAGGAATAAAATATATACCCAAAGGCACACACCTTGGGACCCACCTCCTTCAGCCACACCTTACCTGCCTACAGATGCCACTCTGTTAATCCTTATCAGGGAATTTACACACTGATTAGGTTAAGGTTGCCATAACCCAATCATTTCATCTCTAAACTTTCTTATATTGTCTCACACATGAGCTTTTGGGGGATACCTCACATCTAAACCAAAATAATTTGTGAGTATGCTCTGATATAATGATAAAATGTATAGTATATTGAATACTTAATCCAGGAACATAGTTATTTTTTAATCAGTTATTATGAACTTCTCACAACTGTATGTGCTATACTCTCACATTACTGGTAGTGCAGTAGATTTGTTTATACCAGCATCACCACAAACACAAAAGTGATGTGTTGTGCTCTGACATTAGGATGGCTATGATATCACAAAGTAATAGGAATATTTGTTTCATTATTACCTTATGGGACCACCATTGGATATGCATTCTCTCATCAACCAGAATATCATCATGCAGCACATTACTATATAAAGCACATTGGGCAAAGACATGGAATTTTAAGGTAGAAGATCCACAAGAAATCATTGAGTCCTGGCTTTTCTCCAGTGTAAAAGTTACTCCACAACATCATGCCAAATAGTTATGAAACCACAACTTGAAAATATCCATTTGCATGAAGCTATCTTATCAACTAATCAAGCATTTTTTAATTAACTCATTCAAATGATGCCTTCAAATGTAGCTGCAATTGATATTATCTGAGTTGTCCCTGTACAATGAATTATTTATAATTCACCTTAAATTAAACTCTTCTTACTTAAATTAATTTGCTTAATAAAAATACTTGTTGTCCCTACCAGAAGTGGACAACCATTATCACTTGTCTTATATTGGAGATCATTCTATAAAAAATACATGCCATAGAAACCAAACATTATTAATTTGTGCTATGTGCTCTTGATTCCTACTGACATGGAACTTTCTCTGTTTATTAACAACAATTATTAGGAAGTGTTAGAGAACTGATATGTTCTTTTATTGCCAGAAAAATGAAGAGACATCAGTGAAGGAACATTTATTCGCTGTGTAATTTAGGGCTCTTCAATTTGTATCTGTCCCTTTTGTGGATCACCAGGAAGGCATATCTGAAAATATGATGACTGGATGGAGCACAAATATGACTGGATGGAGCACAAGAAATATCATTTCTCACAAGGACAGTTATTGTTGTGGTTTCAGTTTGAAATGTCCCCAAAGGCTCACGTGCTAAAGGGTTGGTCTCTGTTTTAGACATCTCTTTTGCTACTGTTACTAAAAAAGACCTGATGGGGAACAATCACAGAGAAGGAAAAGTTTATTTGGGGGCTTACGATTTTAGAGATCTCAAGCTGTAGACAGTTGACTCCATTCCTCTGGGCTCAGGGTGAGGCTGAACATCATAGCAGAAGATTGTGGTGGAGGGAAACATCTCACATGATGATCAGTAAGCAGAGAGAGAGAGATTAAGCTCAGATCACCAAATATGTACCCCAAAGGCATGCCTCCAATGACCGACCTTTCCAACCACAACCTACCCACCTCCAGCTACCACTCAGTTAATCCCTATTGGGGGACTACTTCGTGGATTGGGTTATGGCTCTCATAACCCAATCCTTTCTCCTCTGAACCTTCTTGCTTTGTCTCACACATGAACATTTGGGGGACACCTCCCATCTAAACCATAATGGTCTCCAATGCAGCAGTGTCTAAAAGTGGGGCTTTTGGAAGGTGATTGGATCATGAGAACTTTATTGGTGGATTAATCTATTGATAAATTCATCATCTGAATGGACTATAGAGAGGTGGTAGTAATTAAAAGAAATGGAACATAATTGAAGGAGTGGGTCTCTGAAGATGTGTCCTTGGGGACTCAAACTCCTCCCTGGCCCCCCGGCCCTCTCCCTTTCATAGCTGCTAGAGCCGAACAGCTTTTTCCTGCCACACCTTTCCACCATGATGTTCTACATCTCCGTGGGCCTACAGCAATGGAGTCAGCAGGCCATGGACCAAAACCTCTGAGGCCATAATTCAAGTTAAATCTTTTCTTCTTTAAGTTGTTTATGTTAAGTATTTTGGTCACATTGATTAAAAATGACTAAGAATTATCAACAACTTTGTTGATGACAATACATTGATATTTTGGGTATTGATTTTGATGGAAAAAAATTTGAACTTTCTTCCTCTTTTACACTATGACACTGCCCACTGTCAAGTCTTCTTTTCTCCAGATAAACGTCTGAGGAATTCAAGTTTTCCTTGTTTAAACAATATAATTATAACAGATCTGAGACTTATTTTTTTAAATACTTCATCATTTTTATCTGTCTCCAAAATTTAATTAGAACATTATAGGTGACTTTGGAATACAACAAGTGTCCAAGGATTGGAAGCAAAATTCCTTCCCTTTCTGAAGTATAATGAGAAGTTTTCCTGATGCTTTTACTATTAGCTTTGGAATTAACAAAGCTTTAAGTTACCCTGAACAAGCCCAGGAGATAGTTTTGTTTAACCATGCCAATATCAGAGCTGCTATTCTCACAAATTGTCTCCCTGATCCCATTCAGACAGAAATGCAAATCAGTGGATTGAGAAATTGTAGCTGCAGGATTTGGTCAAACAGGGCAGGGAAGAAGGACAATTTTCCTGTCTGGAAAGGACACAGACAGATTCGTTTGTAAGTGAAGCTATTAGGCTGTCCATTTGGCTTGACAATGTCAGCCGCAGACGTGCTAAATTGTCACACTTCTCTGACAAAATATCCTGGGCGGCGGTATTTCCTTCTTTGATTTAAAATAGCTTTCAGATCTCTCTGGCTAAACTAACTGGACTTCTCTGCAATGATGCTTGAAAAAAAAAAAAAAAAACAAAAAACAGGAGACTGTTTTTACCCCACCACAGTTTGCTCACTAGTATACAAATTTGCCTTACTGGGAAGGGGGAAGAAACTGCTCAGCCCATGCTATGGCATTCTCTTTTCCTCAGAAATCTTGATTTTAGTTTTTTCTTAAATCGAGCAGGGTGATCTGAATGGTTGGGGAAAGATACTTTGAATTAAGTTTTACTGTTTTGCTTTTTACATCTTCCTCAGAGCTTCATTCCTGGTTCCCAGATGTATTTATATGGTCTTGCCCATATCCCCAGTCACGTAGCATCAGTTTTGTTTTCTCAATAAAATGCAAATTTACAAAGGCTTCCTCTAAAGACATTCAGTGTAAAGGCATGAAATTCTAAGATCTGCCTAGAACATAGTAAGTGTTCAATAAATGGAACTTAAATCTGAATCCAGCTGTATGAAATATTAAATCATGTTCCTCTAATGTGAATGCTTCCCAGATACTGTCTGCCCTGATTCAAGGAGCCTATAGAGCAACTTCATAAAGACAGGTTTGTGAAGGGCTTCTAAACATTCTTCATCATTTCTATTCATACGAGGTCCCATGATTGGTGAAGAGAGCTCAGGAAAGAGCAGTGAAAATGATGAAAGGTCCATGAGGTCATTTCCTCTGAGGAAAAGGTTAGAGCAAATGGGTTCTTTAATCTGAGCAGGTGAAGATTGCAGCATGACTTAATAATGATTTTCAAGTGTGATTGATGTTAGTAACTGAGAGAGAAACGGCAGGTTTGCATTAAAGGGGAAACGCATCCTCATCCTTCTCCCATGATCTGCTCTGTGTTCATGAAGAGCACAAGCAATTGAAACAGATGCCCCCGTTGTTAGCAACAATAGTTTTGTTGTTGTTTGGGGGGAGCTAAAGATTGAATCTGGAGCCTCGCGAGGTGAGTGCTCCACCCTTGAGCTACATCCCAGCCCACAACAATATATACAGAAGCCAGAATCAAGGAAAGATCTCCCTTGCATGTGTATCTGTCCGAGGGAGCATCTGGATGGCTGGTGGCTGGATGTTTTTCAGGTTACTCATCTTTGTGACATGTCAGGACATCTGCTGTAGACTGTGAAGGAGCCTTTTAATCAGGGATAGGATCCTAATGCCCAAAACAGGATCTGATGCTCACATAATATATGACAGGTATCCTCTAAGAAGCTTACTTACACATGGAGTATGTGATGATAGCTCAGACGGTAGGGCTGAGGTTTGTTGGGGTGTTGTCTTACCCATCTTGGTTAAGGGTAAGATAAACCCTGCCTTATGGGTTCTTCCTGGAATCAGATCCAGATGGGCTTCAGCTGAATCTCTACTACCTGCTAGGTGACATTGAGCAAGTTAATTCTCCTCTATAAGCAATGTATACCACTCAGAATTCATTTTGATGAATAATAGAAACTCACGTGGATTAAGCAAAAAAAGGGATTTATCAAACGGGTTTCACAGAAAGATGAAGAACTAAATTCTGCCAGAAACTAGGAAGAACAAGGCAAAGGGATGTTGCGTGGAGTATCACACCAGTATACTTTAAGCACTTGCTGCTCTGATGGACTATGGTCTTCACCATAGCCAGTGATTTCCAACACATCTCATGCTCTTATTCCATTTCTTGAAAGTTCTAGGTGGGAGCATCTGCTTAGCCCATAACTCAAGCGCTGTACTCTTGAGTGCCATCATATTGGGATAGGGAATATCTGTTCCTGCTGCAGTCTGGCTGGGCACAAGATCACGAGCCACTCACAGCTTTGTCGACTCAAACAGCAATTCTTTATTCCCGAACTCATACCGGCCTCTACACACGTTCTGGGGAAATCCAAGTTCTGCCGCACAATTCACGTCCCAAATACTTTCTCAATTCCACGAGAACTCAACGGGAACTCAGGCAGAAGGATACGCCCTATTCCCAGCAGCAATAACCTTAAACCTGGAATTGCCTTAAATCCAGATTGTCCTAAACCGGGAACGCCCTAAACCCAAATTATCCTAAACCGGGATACTTCCTAAACCCTGCAGGATACACCCTAAACCTGGATCCACCCTCGTCCTTGAGCAGGGTCACCTTTCTCAAACACACATGCAATGTCACAGCGAATTTCCAAGGCAAGTCCATTTAACATGGGGTACGCTGGCAAGGAAATTCCTACTTGGCAATGGCCCTCAGCATGTTCCCAACAGGCTGCTAGGCTACTTACCATTGGATTTCTTCCAAATAAGCAAAGTCTTTGTATGTCTGTGATGGTTTGGATATGAACTGTCTCCTAAAAGCTCATGTGAGAGACAAGGTGAAATAATTGGATTATGAGAGCCATGACCCAATCAGTGAATTAATCCCATGATAAGGATTACCTGAGTGATAATTGAAGGAGGGTAGGGTATGGCTGGAGGAGGTAGATGACAAAGCTTTGGGATGTATATTTCTATCCCTGGCAAGTAGAGTCCTCTCCACCACCCTGCTTCCTGGTGCCATGTCCTAAGCTACTTTCCTCCACCATGCTCTTCTGCCAAGATGTCTGCTTTACCTTTGGCCCAGAGCAGTGGAGTCAGCCATCTGAGACCTCTGAAACTGTAAGCCCCCAAATAAACTTTTTCTCCTCTAATTGTTTTTGTCAGGTCTTTTGGTCATAGCAGCAAAAAAGTTAACTAAAATAATGCCATTTAGCCTGAATGTCAAATGTCCACTGAGTTTCATTCTAATGTTTTTCAAAATAGAGAAAATATTCTACCCCATGTTGATGTACTCAACATATGCTAATACATGACAGAGGATTTTTTGCTTAACAACAATTACATTATTGGTGGTGGTAGTTGAAAGAATTACATAGTAGGGACTAGGTACTTTTGTTTCTTATTAGATTATGAATTCCTTGGGGGAGAATTGCTGTCTCTCCAATGAGAAATCTCAGTGGCTTTAAATATCAGAATCCAAGTCTCTGGGTCTGATGCACCAGCGTTGCCCAGTTTTCCATGGTTGTAGTCTGATTTGTGAATCAGCATTGTAGCGGAATGCAAGAATAGAACCAGGAGACTAGGAAAGGATAAATAGTTAGTATGCATTATGATCTTTGTCTTAACTGTCAGGACCTCTTGAAAGTTTCAGCATCACCTTGAAAAGAACAAAAGTATAGTTTATTTTCATACATTTGATTTTTTTTGACACTGACCCTCCATGGAAAAGGAACAGATGAATACTCAAGCTGTTCTTTAATTTGGCTCAAATATTTTGACTCATCTATCATATAGATGATAGAAGCAGCTTTTCCCAACTGGGTCCAAGGAAGGAAGTCTTTATACATTCATTTTTGCAGAATTTATGTTTTTTGACTTTTTAAAAACTATTTATTTATTTATTTATTTTAGTTGTAGTTGGACACAATACCTTTATTTTATTTATTCATTTTTATGTGGTGGTGAGGATCGAACCCAGGACCTCGCACATGCTAGGAAAGCACTCTACCACTGAACCACAACCACAGCCCTGTTTTTTTTTTTTTTTGCTTTTATACCAAATGTCACCCCCCCAAATTTTGTCAACATGTCATATGTTCTGTAACGAGACAAACTTCTCATACTGAAGGTTTCATATTATTTAAATCTGCATGCCAGAGGCTATAGGACATAATTATATAAGCATTTGACAAACAGACAAAGAATCATGTGCTGGAGGTTCAAAATAACTAACATACTGTAAAAAAAGGAAAAAGAAGAAGTTTACATGCATATGTGGCATCAGATCATCCTGTCTAAAAGTAATGCTCAAAATCCTGACAATGAAAGAGAGATGAAAAGGTTGTTTTCCTTAGAGTATGTCCAAGTTCCCTCTGTTCCCCTCCCCAAAGTTCTGATATTGCTAGCTTGAGCAGTCTCTTAATAATCTAATGCTTCTTCCATGAAAAGCATAGCTCCGTGGCAGTTCATCACTGCAAGACAGTGCAATGTCTTTTTACCTGAGGAACATGATATTCCTAAAGGATTGCCATTATAATGAAAACAAAACAACATAAAATCATCATATAACTTTTAAACAACCAAAAATTCATTTCATGGATCTGTGGAGCCAATTTGATAAATAGCAGGTGATTTCATTACGACTGTGACTCGTTCTCTGTAACCTTAAGTGAAACCATGAGTGTCTGGCACTGCCTTTCCAGCATCCGGTTTATCAAGCAATTCTAACAGGTCCTTAGAGTATTCTGTTTGGTATTGGTAGCCCAAGTAAAAACCAGATTCCTTAAATCAAAACTAAGATGAATTATCTTTTTGTTAATGCTTAAGACCTTCACTTTTTGATTGAAATGGAATTACCTAGAGACCAAGCCACTTTACTCTGAGTGTTGTTAGCAAGGCTGCTTCTAGGTAAGCGTAGGGTGTCCTATGTATCTTCCTTTCTGTCCCCTGAAAGAAGATCTCCTAAGTACAGTGATTTAAATAGTGTCATGTCTCAGGCAGAGGTGTTGCTTTCTGCATTTATTGGCTTACAGGGCTAGTTATTGTATATTTTGTGCATGAATAAATATGTAACAACAAATCCCACCATTATGTATAATTATAATGCACTAATAATAAATGGGGAAAAAATAAACCTTAGTGAGATATCACATCACACCCATTAGGAAAACTCGGATTAGAAGGATATAAGCTAGTGTGTGGTCTATGATTTTGCTGTCTATTATCCATATGAAATGAGGCTGTTTTGTAATATAATTTTGAAGCTGTCATTTTATTATCTATTTTGGAAAAGTTTAAATTATGTTCAGATTAATTTTTTAAAGTTTGGATGGAATGGTCTATAATATATTATTTTGAAAATGGTGTATTATTTTTTTCACTTTTTAAATACCTTCCACGATTACGGTTCTTTTCAGTATCTTTTATACACAATCATACTGATTTAATTTTTTAAAAAACATATCAATTTCCCTTAAGTTCATAAGTCATTTACCACACATTAATGCAGAATTCCTATGTAATTATTGTAATTCTCTCTGAGTATGTCTCTTTTTCAAATCTTAGTTGGATGGATTTTTGCTTCTTTGTATTCCTTAATTGGTCTTGTGGGAGTTTATTTCTTTAAATAGATCTGAATTTTGCTGTAGTTTTGTTCTTTTACTTAAGTTTCTATTTCACACAGTTCTTAGCTTTTAAACTTATTTTCTTCCTACTTTATTGATTCATTTAAGAATTATTTTTTAACTTCTTAAAAAGAAAGTCAAATTTCCTTATTTAAATGCAGATCTTTTCTTCTGGTCACATCCCACATTTTTTTTTTCTTTTTGCAAAGTCCTGTGCTTCTCATTGTCATCTGGATAACTCACGGTGTCTGTGATTTTACTTTGATCCGAAGCTTGATGCAGAAAGACTTTCTTAACTTCAAGTTAAACTAATGATCAGATGATTTATTTCTTACTTAACCCATTTTGTCCCATTGTCTAGATGTGGCACAGATATAAGAACTTAAAGTTCAACCAAAATGACATATATGGTACTTTTGAAATAATTATTATATTTGCAGAATTGAAAACTTGGCCCTTAATGGGTTCATTGGGTTATGTTAGAGAATGTGAATTATAAATGATCTGTTTAAAAACATTTTAATATTTTATCTGTGACAAAAGACCTAATGAACTTCATATCTCTCACAGATAAAACTATATTCTTGTCTTTGAGGCTATCAGTATGTGTCCAATACCATATGTGTACATTCTATGCATGCATAAACTAAGGTTTTCATATTATTATTTATTTCTTCTCACATTTAGATCTATCAGGTTCTCAAGGTGATATAAAGACATTTTCTGCCATAACATTATTATGTCAAATTCTTCTTGAGTTCATAATAATATTTCTTTTTTATAATCAGTTGCATTTTTTCACAATACACAGGTTTATATCTGTAATGTGTTCTTAGTGAGGTTGGCTTTTCTTTTGCATTTTATTACATCCTGTATCTTATTTTGAAATTTTAACTTTTATAATGTCAATATTTCCACCGCTACTTTGTTTGCATTGCCTAATATATCTTAGCCCATTTTAAAATTTTTGGTCTTTCCTATTTTTCATTTTTATGAAATAATTCAACCAGACAAAAATGTACAGAAAAAAAGTATAACAGATGGCCAAGTACCAGAATTATTTGAGTAAATATTTAATATTTTGCTACATTTGCACCAAGCATCTTTTCCTTAGAAATTAAAATATTAGGTATTTTCATAAAATTGAAACTCTCTTTATATTCCTACTTCATCCCATTTCCTTGTTTTCTTCCCCAGAGAAAAGTTTGTAGAAGTAATTGCCATCTAAAAATTGGCATACATCCTTCTTGCTCAAATTTTTACTATTCTACTACATATACAAAAGCATAATAATGATAATTCATTATAACTGTCATATATAATATATATAGTTTATATAGTTTGTACTTAATTTTAGAAATAAATAATATTAGGGCTGGGGATGTGGCTCAAGCAGTAGAGCACTCGCCTGGCATGCGTGGGGCGCTGGGTTCTATCCTCAGCACCACATAAGAATAAAATAAAGATGTTGTATGCACCGAAAACTAAAAATAAATATTAAAAAAGAATTAAATATTATTATATACTTATCCACAATTGATTTTTTACTCACTATTGTTTTTAAATATGCACATATAGTTTTAGTAATATATTCAAGTGCTGTATAGTATTCCATTTTTTAAAGACAAGCATTGGACTGTAGAATAAACCTGGCCTAACTTTCCTATGAGCATGTATGGATATACCACTGTGAATCTCACCATCATATATGCCCACAACATACTAACTAAAACCCAAAACAAACAATAGAGAGCAGAAAGATCAGCAAACTAGAAGGAAAGGAACAGGAGGAGGCAAGAGGGGAGGGAAAGGAGAAGTACTAGGGATTGATTTAAAGCAAATTATATTCCATGCGTTTATAAGTACGTCAAAATGAATCCCAATGTTATGTACAACTAAAAAGAAAAAAGAGACAAGCATGATTTAGACTCATTCTTCAAGTGATCAACATCTAAGTTATTTCTGTTTTCAATATCATTAGCCATCTTGTAATTAATATCCTTGTATAAGTCTCCTTTTAAGTATTTTCAGGAATTTCTTTAGAGTTTACACCAAGGTGTATGATTATTGCATCCCAAGATCTTACTGTGTTCACTTCTACTAAATATCAGCAACTTGCTCTCTCTAGAGGGTTACCAATTCATATCATTGTATGAGAATTGCTTTTCCACAGGTTTCCATTAGTACCTGGGGTAGGCTGTCTTTTTTTGTTTGGTTGCCTGATGTGTGTATTGGTTTCTTATGTTAATTTGCACTTCTCTGGTTAATGGAAAGGCCAAACATTCTTTCAACATTTTATTGGCCATTCTCTCTACTTCCCTTGCTTGCTTTCTACCCCCATTTCTCCTGTCATTAGCATTTGTATAATTTTTAGTTGTACACTGGATACTAACTCTTTGTTTTATATTGTCCTTGCATAAGTCTCCTCTCAGTCTGTTACATGTTTTGCCATATTATTAATGATGTTTTATATTTTCTCTTTGGTTAAGTTTTGTGTTTGCAAAATAATTCAGAAATTCTCTTTTCTATGACATCAGGAAGACATTAGTTCACTTTTCTGAGTTTTATATAATTTTACATTTACAATAAGTTCTTTAATGCATGCAGAACCTATTTTTATATTCCATATGAAGTAAGGATCTGTTGTCTTGTTCTATAAGAGCCAATTTTCCAACATAATTGACTACTCCATCTTTACTCCACTGACAGCACTTCTGTTAGAGTTGTTCATAGATGTGCTTAAGTCTATTTACAGGTTTTCTATGTTACTTAATTGGTCTATTTGGTGTTTTCGCATAAAAAAACACATTGTTCTATTTACTATAAAACTGAATATCCTCTCTGAGTACACATGCCCATCATATTATTTTCTAGGATTTTTCATAGATTTAAAATCCAGTTAGTGGTATGCCCAGATGTCTGCTCCTGTGGTCAGAGTTTTGAATTGTGTTAAGTTGTATCCTTTCTATTAAAACACCAGAGGAACCTTCTTTACACTGATCAACTCTGCTTATAGAGATGAGGTGAGCAGACTCCATCCATTTCATCTCTCTTGATCCTCAGAGACAAAGGACAACAAATGCTCCAGGGCTATTAGCACAAATCTGATAAAGTCCTTCTTCCTATCACTTTAAGAATTCTTGAGTGCAAAAGTTTCTAGAAATAATTGTATTGGTATCTTTACCCCAGTGCTTGTCAACCCCAGTCTAGTTACATTTCAAAACCAAGAGAGGAGGATACCTATCATTAGTTTAAATTTGAAATGTGGATCCTGACATAGTTATTGATATCATCTAGAACCTGTATGGTTTTCTAAACAGAATTGCTTTTCTTAGGAGAAGAAAGACGTAGTTGGACTGCATTTTAAAGAGGAAGGTAAACCAGGCTTGGTTGGTGCACACCTGTAATTCTAGCTATTCAGGAAGATGAGGCAAGAGGATCACAAGTTTTAGGCTAGCCTGGGTGGTTTAGCAGGACCCTGTTGCAAAATAAAATATATTGAAAAGGACTAGGTGGTATAGCTCAGTGGTAGTTACTTGCCTAGCATGTGCAAGGGCCTGGGTTTAATCACCAGCACTGGAAAAAAAATAGAGTAAGGTTAAAGGAAATGTTTAGACCTCTAATTTTTCTGGAATTCTCTATTTCGAATTTTCTTCCATGACAGTTTATTACTTTCATCAGGTGACAACAATTTTTAAGTAAATCAATTTAAATAACATCCACTATAAGCATATTATAAAAGTCTTGCCTTGCCTTCCATTAGCAGCAACTTCAGCGAGTAACCACTCTAGCCTGAATAAGTATAACTACTTAGTAAGAAGATCGCGTTTTCAGCACCTCATAAAATCTGTGATTTTATCTCATGAGCATTCTTACTTACACCGCAGTGGATTTTGCTGTTTTGCCCAAAAATAATTCCTGTAATGATGAATTTTATAAATAGTGAAATAGCATGAGGTTATTTCTCAGTTCTCTCCAAGTGTGAAAACAGGGCATGACATCTCCTGATTCTGTGCCTCTGACTTCATGTAAGATATTACTTTGTATTTAGGAATATCTGCTTTGTGATTTATCCACCATGGCTTGACATGTTATTTTCCCACAATATTTGCAATAAATTAGACCCACAATTCCCCCAAATTCAATTTTCGTATCTTTGAAATTTATGTACTTTGGGGTAGCCCTTGTTCATACCTGATTTTTATTCCGAGTGTCCCAAACTACTGCTTCAAACTAGTGTGGGGCTTTGTCCTAGTTATATGTTCTATAATTTACCCCAATTATCACTGTTGACATAATACTGTGTTTTCTTACAGAACTGTTGGAAGATTTAGTTGAGATATTACATTTGCAAATACTTTGTAAATTTTGTTTACAGTAGTTTTTAGATATGTTATTTCACTTTATTAAAACTGTGCACAAAACATTGTTTACTCTATAATAAGAGGGAGGAAACTGAGGTCTAACATTAAATTACAGTTACTAAATATAAGAAATGATTCAAACTTGTATTTTCTTTTACTTTAGTACTATTTTCCCCCTAAATTGGGACATGTAAATATTTTACTTATTCTATGGGGCTACCAATGACTACCCCAATACTGTTTTTTTTAAATGTTTATGGCCTATCATTCTTGTCATGAAATAACATTCTAATGAAAGTAAGTATAACTATCAATATACATATTCTAAATTCCTGTGTGTATGTATGTGCACACAGGTGTGTTTATTTCTAGAGCTTTATTATTGCTAATGATATAGCAAAAACTTTACCATAGAATGGAAGTATTTTTTTTTGAATTGTGCAATTTAATACAGACTTATACTGTTTCCTTCTCAATTTTATTCTTATTTGATCTTAAAGTCAGCTGAAGATGTGTGAATTTATACTGGCAAGTTGCTGTGGTATATATTTCACATATTTGACCTGGTGTTTGTTATCTGAAGTTCAGCTAGCTCACACTTCTTGCAAACTGGGCTTAGGATTTCACATTATTACATTATGTTGCAGGGCTTGTTTTTCCTTGGTATTTATTGACATGGAAAACACTGACAACTTTTATTTCATCTCATCTGTATGTCTCATCTAATTATACTGAGAGGCAAAATATTATGATACCCAATTATTTGAGTCATTAACAATGAACTGGACAAAAGAATGTGTAATCAACTGTGGACAATAATAAGTGCATTATTTGGGATTTTAAATGGTTTATCCCATCTGCTCTAATTACTGCAAATCTGTCATGAAAGACAAAAAAAATGATTTCCAGGTTATTTTTTTACCAGCAAATGATGTTATGGAGTAGGTGAGAGATTTTTTTTTTCTCTTTTACAAGTTTGCTTGTAACAGGGTAATGGAGTAACTACAGCAAACTTTAAACACCAAGTGTCTCTGGACTCTAATAAGTTTACAGTTTATATTTCTTCTTATTGTTCTTGCCCCTTCTCCAACATTCCACACTTTTCTCTCAAGTATTGTGATCCCTTCCCCTATCAGTGTTGGGCAAAAGCTCATCAATACTCCTGCCATAGCTTTGAGATCTGTTGTCCTTTCTCATGCATGCTGTCAGCTGTCTCAGAAGAACAAAACTTGCAAAAGGCCTGGGAAGCAAATGCTAGTAGCCTATGATGATTTACAGTTGAATGATTGCCTACAGAGGTCACTCTGTTGATTATTATTGATAATAGTATCAGTAATGGAGGTAGAAGGTGATGTGATTAAAATTTACATGGAATTCAGTATAGGATAGAAAATTCAGTATAGAATAGAAGGATGCTACCTTAGATAATTAACTGTCCTTGACTGAGGAACTTCTATTGATTGTCTGGCTCTGGGTTATACGGGAAAACTAAGAAAAAAGATCTCACATGACAAGGGTATAACAGAATTCAAATGAGATCTTAGAGTTCAAGGGATGTTGGTAAGCACACTCTCAGTGTTTCTGCAACTGATTCATCAGAACTTTTTCAATTGTAATGTGAAGGAAATTGTGCCAAAAGTAAATTGGTATCTTGTTCTCCATAGTCTTCATTATACTTGCTTTTCAGACAATTTTGAGTTTTTGGATGCTTCTGCCTGGTAGAAGTATCACAGTGGCCCATTCTAGGTTTTTATGCACACAAGGTAATTACTCAAGGAAGGAACAGAGCAGATACAGGAAATGTGCATCATTGTCCTCCTCAGTCGGGTCTTTGGAAAGCTGATTGCTATTGAAAAGCTTATGGAATGATACATTTTTAATGCTTTGCTCTCCCAAAGAAAACACATATTGTACATCCTGAATGGTAAATGGTAAATTGAAGTAGAGGGGCATAGTCATGAACAGAGGCACAGGGTTGTATAATCTTCTCATAGAGAAATTGAAACTGCATAACAGCCAGTCCAGATATAGGATCTAAGACATGTTGATAAAATTATGTTAAGGAAAAAAAGAAACAGGACAAAATAAAATTAAGTGTGTTTCTCAGTAACAGAAAGAATCATGAACTCTGGATCAGAGTCCTGTTCTTTCACATTCATTTCTACCTTTTAGGTAAACCCTTCTTTCTATATGAGTGAAATGGGAATAATAATCCTCTTTAGGAATATCATCAAAACCCAATGACTTGGCATGTAGCAAACACAGGGCACATCCTTGGTGCAATTGCTTCTTCTCTCATCATGTGCATGTATAAGCAAAGAGAGACCCACTCTGATAGTCTCTGAGTTTCTCCAAAGTTTTAGTACTCCTTCAGAAGTCTAGACGTATGCTATCCAAAAGGATACCCACTATTCACCTGTGCATTTGAAATGTCACTACCTCAACTAAACAACTTGGTTTCTATTTTAGTTTACTTAATTAAAAATTTAAACTTGAAACTGTGAAATATTTTCTCTCAAGCACAATGTTTACTTTTTGTGTAGAATTACATTTCACTTTAATCATTACGTCTTGTGAAGACATTATTGTCATGCTGTAGCAAGAGTGTTGGATTGTTGTGATCTTTCTAGAATCTTATGAATGATTTTTTTATATCGATTGCATTTTGAAATAATATTTCAGATATATCAGGTTGAAGAATATAGAGTATTGAAATTAATTGAATCCCTCTATTTTCATTTGTTCAATGTAACTTCTACAAATTTGGATATTTGACATATGACTTATTTAGTATTTGTTTATCTCACTGTTATAAATAGCACAAGGAAGATGCCTAGATACCAGTATTGACATTTGCAACTCAGGGCACAGCTCGACACACCTGGAGAGTTAAGTATATCTGGTAGAGCAGAGCAGTAGGTCCCCTACTGCACCTGGTTCCTTTCTGGGGGACTCCCATGGAAGAGGTAACATTTACATTGCTTCTCAGATTGAGTAGTTGAATATAAATTCAGTAATTTAAAAGCTGTCTTCAGTGTCAACTAGATGCTATAAATAATGTTTAAATCAAACCATGACTCATTTTCTCTGAATTTCCATATACTTGCCCAGCCTGGTCCTTAATTTTGGACTCTGTATCATGTTTTTTGACATTTATTTTTTGACATCAGTAATTGATTGTCAAATTCTTTTAACCCCCTAAATTTTTCTGGATTCAAAACTTGACCCAATGATTGCTGTCACATCATTGAAAGATGCTTTTTGCATCGTGTTACTGGATTCAGTAACTACTGAGCTAAACTTTCAACAGGTAGTTTTTCTCTTACTAAAGCAAATAAGCAAATAACTTGGAACCCGCCCCCCTCGCTGAAGATGCTGGCTCCATGAGAGCTCTGTGACAGCAGGGACCTTATTTCCCCTCCATGGAGTAGAGCAACACACTGGCACCTTAAGTGTCCAACAAATATTTTGACAGGATAATTGAAATTGAGGTGCTTTTTCTTGAGTGTTTTGAAATTTTAGTATGATAATACCTCCTACTTGTGAAGAGCTTTGTAGTTGACAGGTGCATTCACATTTATTATCCCATTTGATCCTCACATTAGCACCATGCAGGGATTACGATTTCATCTTCTTGGATATAGAGGTGTAGGCTGAGAGAGGTTAGTAAACAGTGGAGCAGGAATTGGAACTTGAGTCTTTTGATCACAAGGCCTGTTTACTTCCCTCTCCTTACACAGTCTCTCCTATCATTTGGCTCTAATTTTTGTGCATAATTGAATAAACTCACTGGATGCCTTTGTAATTCTTATCTTAATTAACTTGATGCTCACAACAAGGGACCTATAATAGGCTTTGGAAACGTGGTTTTCGAAATTGCTGATTCTCTCTCTTCCTATTTACCCTCCTGATTACTTAGAATTGGTCATTTTACTGCATTTTTTTCTGGATTTCAAAAAGGATACATACTATTTTAACTTTAATTTCATTTTTTTTAAAACTCATCCACTCACTAGCTCCAGGCAAAAAATTCTAGTCATTGTTAACTTCTCACTCTTGCCTCATTCCCAGACTGTCACCAGATCCTACTAATTTAACCTTTAAACCTCTCATACCCTATATAGCTATCACCCTTCATATCTCTGCTATGATTGTTTCAATATGGTGGATTCTGAATTAAGGATATTTTAACCAAAAGTTATGTCAGAATCCCATGGCAAAACACTTCCTAGACAACAGACTCCCCCCTTCCCCATTTTTCTTGTTGCTGAAAAATTAAGTACCTGTTTTGAATTAACCCCAAGGGAAGTTATATTTATTTCTCCATTCCCTAGACTACCATGTGAAGCCAAGTATGATGCGTAGTTCACACAAGCCCTGGTATTACCACAAAAAAAATCATTAAATCAATTTGATATTTCTTTTGGGTTATTTTCTTTTTTTTTTAAAGAGAGAGAGAGGAGAGAGAGGAGAGAGAGAGAGATAATTTTTTTTTAATATTTATTTTTTAGTTTTCGGCGGACACAACATCTTTGTTTGTATGTGGTGCTGAGGATCGAACCCAGGCCGCACGCATGCCAGGCGAGCGCGCTACCACTTGAGCCACATCCCCAGCCTTTGAGTTATTTTCTTATGGGATCTCATAATGTAGCCAAGATCAGAATGTTACCTATAAAGTTGGAGCAAAATATAACCAGGCCACTTATTTATATCTTATCAAAAGTACAATGAATACTGAAACACAAGGGCCCATTGTCACTGGTGATCTTGTCAAACTAGAAATGTGGTGTCATCCTCCTGAGGAAAACCTATAGATGATTTCCCACTATCAAGTTGGTGATTAAACTTGAAAAGGAGTCAAGCATTTCCATAAAACTTCGACCCCATCCTATAAACTCATCTCTTGGCCACCCCCATTGCCCCATAAGTCATGTATTCCGGTTGCACTAAATACCTCAATATTTTTTGATTTTTTTCATTTTATCCTTTATCCAGCCTTTTTACATATGGTATCACAATACCTTAATTCTCTTTAATATCCATATGATAAAATATACTGAAACTTACCAACTGAGGTGCTGTGTCTATACAATATTTTTTAGTTCTCATCTCTAATAAGGCCTTCCTTCTTCACTTTCAAATCACTTTGGATAATCCCCTCCACTTTAAAAGTTATAATATTATCATTATTTTTCTATTTTTTTCCGTACTAAATTAAAACCTCAGTAGTGGGAATCACATCTTTTTTCTATGTATCTTCTATGACTAGTTTTGTTCATAGTAGTCTCTAAGTAAATGATTGATAAATTAGTGGATATTAGAATTCTGAGTTTTCTCTTGGGTGCAAAACAACAAAATCCCAAAACCATCTAATTAGTCCAGAGACACCAGCATGTAGGATTTTATAATATAAATATCCTAATACAATAAGATAGCTAAAATGAATTTTAAAAACCATGCTGGTATATTTGTTTAAAATGCATTTACTCTGTGACATGCAGTGGCACACACCTGTAATACCAGCAAAATTCCAGTGACTTGGGAGATCAAGCAGGGGGATCTAAAGTTTGAGGCCAGACTTTGACTAGACCCTGTGTCAAAAAAAAAAAAAAAAAATCAAAAAGGCTGGGGATATAGTTCAATAGTGGATCTCCTGCCCCACCTGCAACATCTCTCCACACAAATGGCATTTTTTATAAATTAGGTATCCTACCTTAAGGATATTTTATAAAGGTCAGTATCCAAATATGGGTTGGATTATTATGCTTTAAAGAGTTGTTAAATTGACGAACATTTGCTGAAATTATGATTTATTCTGACATTCTCAAAACACTTAAAGGATCATAATAATGATGATCTGGAACTTTGGACTCATAGAGTAGCTGTTTTCAACACAGTGACCTTCTAACTCTATCCAACAATTTATAAGTCCACCTTCACCCAGTATCATGCTGCTTCAGTCATGATTTTAATGATTTGTTTATGACTATCTACCCCATTGTGTCCCAAAGTCACTTAAGAAAATAATGCTACATATTCTGTGTCTAATAAGTCTGTGTTATTTAGTATGAAGTAGATGTGGATTAAAATGACATTTATCCAGCTTTGATGTATTCTCACTGTGCAATTTCGAGCTTTGGTTTCCTTATATGGAAAATAGCACATGCACTTTATCCAGTTCATAGAGGTATTAAAGAAACTAATACATACAAAACACCTAAAATAGTGATTGTTATAATTTAAAAACATCTACCAATCAAAATGCATTAAGAGCTGAAACCCTGGAGATGTGAGACCCACTTTGATGTTCCAAGATTGGAATCCTGTCCTTTACTGCATTCCATGGAGGAGATAGTCTGTATGTATTTGTTATAGAAATACCATTTTAAGTTCACAGTCATAAAGATGAGAAACCTTACCATCATTTCCTCCAGGGAAGGACCTACTAGTTTTTCCCTTGTTCATTGGTCATTCTGTCTTGCCCAAGGAAGAAATGAAAAAAAAAATATTTAGAAAGATCATCATAATATGTTGAACATACATTATTTCTAGGCACTCTGTTATGTGAGTTCATTCCGATTATTAAATCACCACTCTGCTCATGTAATGTTTTCTCCAAATTTTTAGGTACAAAGCCAGGCTCAAACTATAATAGATTAGAAATTTGCATAAGATCATATTTTGGCAGAAGCAGAATCAGGGTTCAAAGATAAGACTGCTAAATTCTTCCATCAAATCAAAATGCATGGGGGGATCTTGAACCAAAAGCATCTTTTAGTTGAAAACCTCCCAAATTGGGGGGTGATATAAATATGCAGAAATCCCCAAAGACCCTAAGTAGACAGGAAGAAAAGATCCTTGCCCTAATATATTATAGCCATATTATCAAAAGTACAAGAAAAGAGAATTCTAGAAACTGCAAGAAAAAAGTGCCAAGTCACATTTAAGGGATTCTATATTATACTAACAACAGATTGTGTAATAGTAACTTTATTTGCTAGGAGGAAATAGATTGACACATCCCAAATTTTAAAAGACAATAACTTTCAACAAAATTGACAAAGCTATCTTTCAGAAATGAAGAATAAATAAGCACTTTTCTAAACAAGCAAAAACTGAGGGAATTCATTACCTTTAGACCAGTTTTACAAAATATGCTCAAGGGAGTTCTATTTCTAGAAGCAAAAATAAAATAATTACCATCATGAAACCATGTGAAAATTAAAAAAAAAAAAACCACTGTTAAGGGAGATGCACAAAAGAAAAAATAAATAAGTATTAAACCTGATCAAAACAATAGACCACCAAACCATAAAGATGAACTAGGACAGAGGAAGGATACAACATGGCAATCTTCAAAACAAACAGGAGAAATTAAACACGATAACAGGAAGAAGTCCTTACATATCTATAATAATCATGAATGTAAACACTCTAAATACCCCAGTTAAAAGATACAGACTGGATGAAGAGATACAAAAACAAGACCCAATTTAATGCTGCCTATAAGAAACTCACCTTAACAATAAATGCACATAAATGAAAGAGAAAGGATGAAAAAGACACTCCATGCAAACGGAAACTAGAAGAAAGCAGGAGTGGCTGGTCTTATATCAGACAAAGCAGACTTAAAGATGGGAGCTAGAAAAAAAAAAAGACAAAGGTCACTAAATAACATTCAGGGGATCAATTCTCAAGAAAAATACAAAAACTGTAAACATAGATGCCATATCACAGCATTCAATGTTGTAAACAAACACTATAGATCTAAAGACAAATATGGGCTTTAATATCATAATAATAGGAGCTTTTGATACCCCACTTTTATCAATGAATGTGTCATCCAGAGTTTAAAAAATCAGCAAACATCAGATTTCCTGTAGCATAGATCAAATGGACTTGATATTCATAGAATATTTTATCCATGATTTGCAGAATACACATTCTTTTCTTTAGCACATGGAACACTCTCTAGAATAGAATATATATTAGGCCACAAAACAAGTCTCAACAAATGTTCAAAGATTGAAATCATACCATGTGTCTTTTGTGTCTACATTGACAAATAACAACACGAGACTTCGAAACTGTAAATATATGGAGTGTTAACAGCATGTTCCTGGATGAACAATAGTTCATTAAGAGAACCAAAAGATAAATTTAGATATTTCTTGAAAGAAATACAAAGGTAAACATAACATATCAAACTTATGGGCTACAACGAAAACACTTTTTTCTTCATAGAATATTTTCACTCCTTATAAAAGAAGTCTGGATTTACTTTATTTTTATAGCCTAGCAGAATCCTATTCTAAAACACTAATTTAAATTGAAATTGAGATTTTTAACCTTCTCAGTCATCAGAAGGAAACAGAAGCTTACTCCTTCTGGATGAACTTGCCACCAACTTCAATTTCATGAAGTTTTTACTAAGAAGATCTTCCATTAAAATCCCCAAGGAATATGAATGAGACTCAGAAAAATTTAAAAGATGGAATAGCATGTCCCAGTGGTTCAGAGAAAAGACTTATTGAATCTCAGCAGAAACTCCAGGAACTAAAATATGAAATCAAAATGTGATTATAGACCTTAAGTGGTTTTTCAAATTACTTTTTATTTTTTGTGACAATAGAAGAGGGGCCAAAATTAACAAGCAAAGTATATAACTTATGGAGTTAGTGAAAAATAACAGAGTAAAACATCAGAAATCAAAGAGTAAAATTAAGATGACATAGCATAAAGAAATAAAATGAGAAAAAAAATAGTAGAGAATCACCAAAAGTTAGTGTTGTTTCTTTGAAAAGATTAAAAATATATGTAACACTATATTAATTATGTAAGTAAAGCCTAATCCAGGAGAAAGAGATAAAATGCAAATAATCATTTAGATAAAAGAAAGGGGACTTAAATATGAATATAACAATTATTTCTTAAAATAATCAATGTTATGAAAATTTTGCAAATTTAGATAAATTAGACAAGTTATTAGAAAATTATAATTTAACAAAATTGTACCAAGAATAGAATAATTGAATAGACACATAACATTTAAAATTTTTACTTAAAAAATCTGTGCTCACCTAGCCACACAGATCCAAACAGATTAAGAATAAACAAGATCAGCTGAACATTCAGGAAGTGTATTATAGTCATGTCTATAAAATATGCCAAAGAATAAAAATGTGGAGCTAGTTTTCAGTTTTACTTAATATATTTAATATAAATGCCACCAAATTAATCAAAGATCAATGCCAATTTTATATATTTTTTGGTTTGCTAAATAAATATTAACAAAATAATCTAAAATGATTATTAAGGGAAAACATGAACAATGTTATGGGAGACAGAGACAGGAGGCAGAGACAAGTTCAAAGCTATCCTCAGCAACTTAATGATCCCCTGAGTAACTTTGCAATACCCTTTCTCAAAATAAAAATAAAAATGGGCTGGGGATATAGCTCAGTTGTTAAGCAAAACTAGGTTCAATCTCCAGTACCAAAAACAAAAAGACAAACAAAAAGCATGAACCAGTTGCTTTTATCCCAGAAATATAGGAATGTCTTAATAGCTAATTTATCAGTGCAGCTTATTACATATAATGATATAAGGAGAAAAATATACAGAACCATCTCAAAAAAGAAAAATCCTAGAAAAAGTAGACTCAATGTTAAAGAAAAAAAATCTTAGGAACTGATGTACTGGATCTCTACCACAAAGCTATAGAAAACACCATTTTTAATAATGAATCTATGAATCCTTTAAAAAACATATGACAATGAAAAGTATTGAGTATTTTTCTACATCAGCATTTCCCTAATACTCATCAAAGAAATTCTCAGTCCCACCACCACAAAATGAAAATATATGCTACATGACTGGAAAATACATATATTATAAAGTAATTTGAAAAAAATCTATATAAAAAGGACAACAAAGTATCAGATAAATTTTTAAAACCTGGTAATACCATTTTACACCTCCAGTGGTGACAAAAATTGAAACTTTTGACCGAATATTGACGACAGAGCAACAACAACAACAACAACAACAAAACGACTGTTGAATATTTTTAGTTGGAGTGTAAATTTATAGACATTTTGGGGATTTGTTTCCTAGTTTATTATTGTTGGTTTTGCACACACTCTGACCCAACCATTTCAGTCTGGAAATATAATTGAAAAATTTTTCCACATCTACTTGACAGGGTTGTTCACAGCTTCATTGATTATGATTGCAACATCTGAGAATTAAATACCCATCAAAGAGAGGACAGATATAATAAACAGCACTGGAAGTTAACAATTAAGGTTTACTCCTTTCAAAGTGGGTAAATGTCAAAACAATGTTGAGTGAATAAAGGAAGTTACACAATTATGTGTGCAGCCTGATGTCACTGATACCATGTTAAAAATGCAAAACATGACCATCTATTGTAGTATATAAAGAATACATGGGAGCAGAAATTAGAGCTAGAAATGATTAGGTTACTCTTAATTGCTCTCTTATTTTTCACTTCACACACTAATGAGACTTTTTTTTTGTTGCATTTCCTAGTGTCAAAGAACCAATTAGGTTGAAGCATGGATGTAGGGTAGGGAAAATTAAGTTACATTATCACAAGAGTCACTGGTAATTATTTCTGCCTTTTCAACTATCTAAATAGATATAAATATAGGTCTGAATTATATACATATACATATATATATAAATTGTGTGTGCATTTGGATTTATATATAAAATTGTGTGTACATTTGAATTATATATATATATATATATATAGTGTGTGTGTGTGTGTGTGTACATTTGTTATTGCAAATACAATTCCATGTCTTGTCTTCTTCATTAAACATAAGCCTTTCTCCATATGAATTAATCCTCAGAAACATCTTATTGACTGAATACTAAAGAACCTATTATTCAGATATATAATAGTTTATTTAATTAAAACTATTGCTAGACATAAACAATAAATACATGAGAATAAGAAAACTATGATCAGTATACTAGTTTCTTTGAGAAGATATAATCAGGTATACATATAGAATGGGCTTTAACTTTAGTAGTTATGATTTACCTATTAAACTAGGTGATGGGTTCTTTTGCTTTTATTGTGTTATTTTTGCATCTTTTAAAATTACTTTAGCATTTCCTAAAAATGCCAAGTATATATATAGATGAACAATAAAAATTGTTAGTATTAGAATTGAGCTAGTCATGATTAAAATTCATTCCAAAGCTGCTGAGAATTCCAAAACCACTACTGATTATCTGGTTAATTTTTGTGTTTTATCTATTAGGAGAGGCAGTGAATGCATGTAAGACAATGATAACCCATGAACTAAGAGTCTCATTGAAAAGTCAGGGGACTGAGGCCTAATTAACATCCTGGGTATTTTTATTAAATGACAAGGCTTCTCCAGGCCTCTATGACTAGGCCAGGAAGACTTTACATGATTTTGTAATGTCGGTAAATGCATGACTGGCCACATCTTGTTTCCAATTATATATCATGAACCATAATGAATGCCTTTTAGACATTATATTTATGTCTGTGCAGAGAGCCAGAGAATAGTGGGTGTATTCAATAAACACTATAAATAACCATGCTGGAGTGGAGCACAGAATCCAAATGCAATTTAGATGTGCTGTGTGGAATTTGTAAAGTATTTTCTTAAAGCAGATTAGGAAATACCCGTTTCTGCCCTTTACTTGAATTGTATGGAAAGAAGAAGCTCAGTTGAGCCTTTTCTGTTATCCTTCTTTCCCTACTCACACATATCTCTGTGCTAAAATATAAGCATATGTTGAGGGATGAACCTAAACAATTTGAGGGGACATACTGCAATGTATTTGCTCCTGCCTAAATCTTCCACAATGTCATGATCCAGCCTGGCAGAGTATGCTTAAGCTGTGGTATTAATTCTTGTAATATGAAAAGATATAACTGTTGCTGTGATCCATCCACTCCATTTTTTCCACACTGAGTTCTTGAACTATTTTTAAAAATGTCTTATTCATTTCTTGTATTTATTAACCTTTTGATCACTCTCCTTGTGGTCCTCTGCTTTATTATATGAACTTCCCTCTTCACAGCTGTTCATTTGTGTCCATTTATCCTTGCTGAAGACACCTGAGGTATATTTGTTCATTCTTTCAATAAGAATGTCGTGCTTGCTACTCTGGTGATTTGATTTGAAATACTAGTTTTAGCTAAGAGAATGGAGATGTATTATCACCGTTTATACATCACCTCCTTACATTTCTAGGGCAATTTAAATAACTTCTTAGCCTCTATCTCTTCATTGGTAAAATAAGGATAATGATAGTATCTATTTTATCAGGTTTTTGAAGGAATTAAGTGAGCTAATATGCATAAAGCTCTTAGAATAATGGTTGGCAGAGTAAGTATTCAATGTGTGCTAACTATTGTTGTTACCATCACTATTAATATTACTAGGTTATCTCCAAATTTATTCCAATAAATATATTCACTGTAAAAATTTCCTTCCTCTAACCCATTCATTTTTTTTATTTGTACTTTTACTCTAGAGAGAGTTACTACCGGGCTTATTTTACTTGCTTCAGCAGGACCCAACACAAAGAAGCCTTCTACCAGACAACATGGTAGTAGATAAGATAGACAATGTCCCTGACATGGTGGGCTTACATTCTAGTGGAGAAAGAGAGTCAGTAGGCAGACCAGATACTATTTAATACTATGAAGATAAGAATTTAGGGTAATGGAAAGATGAAAATACTTTAGAAAGAGTAGTGAAGGAGGAGTCCTTTAGACTCTGACATTTGAGCTAAGAACTAGATAAGGGAAGGAGCTAGTTGTGTATATTAGGAATACTCTACAAAGAGGTAGTAGGGAGGGCAAAGACTCCAGGATCAATGATGGATTTGGGCAGGTCAGCATTTCTCCATGTGCTAAGCTGCGAGGAGTGGTATGGGATGAGAACAAGGGGAAGGAGGTCCATATCTTTCAGGAGTTGTAATGCCATTCAAGTCCTGGGCTAAAACAGAGATGCAGCCTGCTTTAGTCAGCTTTTTTGCTTCTGTTACCAAAAGACCTGACCTGACCTTAGAGAAAGAAAAGTCCATTTGGGGGATCAAAGTTTCAGAGGTCTTCATCCATAGATGGCTGACCCCATTCTTTGGCACCTTAGATGGGACAGAACATCATGGTGAAAGATTGTGGTAGAGGAAGGCAGCTGGGGACATGGCACTGGGAAGCAGAGAAACAGCTCTGGTCAACAGGACAAAATGTTCCCTGAATACATGCCCTCAGGGATCTACCTCCTTCATCCATATCCTACCTGCCTATAGATACTGTCTAGTTGATCCCTATCAGAGGATTAATTCTCTGCTTAGGTTAAGGCTTTCATCACCCAAACATTTCCCCCTCTAAACCCTCTTGTGCTGTCTCACACATGAGCTTTTGGGGGACATTTCACATCTAAACCACAACATAGTCAATCCTATGTATTGAAGATTGTGGGCCTAAAATTCTGTATTGTTTGAAATACAAGGTTACATCATAACAAGGTTGAAGAAATAATTGGCATGAGCCTACCCAAATGAGCCAGCTTCAGAACACAAATTCATCTAGACCTTTCTGCTTATCTGCTGCAACCTCTAAATGATTCCCTTATGCCTTAATAGCACACTAAAGATGTATCTAGTTCCTATGTCTTGGCTGAAAGTAGCAGCTATTTCATAGATGCCTTAGTGAATTGATGTTAGTGAGATGGTCCCAGAAGACTAAGCTAACAAAATATTGGCAACATAAGACCCATTCTCATTCCTGCCAACTGTTTAATGCTGGGCTTTTCTTCTCTTTCTACATCTCCTTGAAAGATAAGCACTTTATCCCACCTCTGTTTGAGAATGTGGGCTAGACAGAGAAAGAGCAAATTATGTACTCAGAAATCATTTTATGTTGAATTCATGTTATCAGGGAATGTCATGCAAAGAATTGATTGTACACTTTATGGTTAGGATGACATTGCAACTTCAATTTTATACTTAAAGCATTTGATGTGTAACTATATTATAATGTTGTCTGATATTTTAATTTTGTGTGTGCTTATCTCCTTCAAAGAAAATGAGCTCCTCAGAAGCAGGAGCAAGTCTTATTCAACTTTTTATCCCTGATAACAATGGGGGAAAAGGAAATATAACATTTATATTCATCAAATATAAATAATAAGTACATGTCTCATTTAATGGCCACAAGTTTATAAGGAAAGACTTGGTATCTCTATTTTAAAGATGAGGAAAATAAGAATAAAGGATACATCTGTGAATTCAACCCCAAGCTGTCTGTGAATAAAAACTATATATGTAGAAAAATAGTTGTGACAGATATAAACTAACAATGTCCATTTACCTTCCATCTCACTGAATTTTCTGCCTCAAATACCTCAGGACATTGCTTGCTCTGTAACTAGTACTCAATAGATGATTGATGAGTTCTACATAAAAACATATTTGGTCATTTTTTGTAAGAAAGTGAAGTTAATGGCACTTATACACCTAATCAAAGCAAGCATTCAAGGTGATTGGACACCAAATTTATTCTCAAGCGGTAAGGCCAGAGTTAGCTATGGTGTGGGACCCCAGGCAGTCCCACTGAAGCTGCACAAAAGAGGTGCTTGTTGGTGCCAATCAATCTCTCCCTGCTGCTCAATTAGGTTTTGATTTGTAATTTTCCACTCTCCAACACCATTTTACTCCCTGAATTGTAGTCAACACCATAGGGAAAATTAATGCCTGTGAAAAAATATTTGAGTAATGGGAAGTGAAGCTAAATGCAAACTGTTCCCTCTAATGAGCGTATTATTTTTTTTTCTAAAAATAATATGGAATTGCTCTTTTGTAAAAAATGTCACTGCTAGTTGTGTGTGTGTGTGTGTGTGTGTGAGAAAGAGAGAGAGAGAGAGAGAGAGAGAGAGAGAGAGAGAGAGAGAGAGACTGATGACATGATATCTGAAAAAAAAATTTGCCAAATAATAGTGACTCTACTTTTCACTATTCTATAAAAGAAATATTTTTAAACATTAGAGGAAAAATATTTATATAGATTGAAAAGGAAAAACTAAAAATGGGGAGGCAAACTTTCTCAAAGGCATGTCTGATACCCCAAGTCAGCCAGAGATAATCATGACATTAAACAAGCTAAAATAGGGTGAAAGTAATGAGATTTATAATAATAAAAGTTGCCTGCTGTTGAGCATAGATTCTGAAATCTAAGATCCATAATTAACTTGGAAATATTATCTCGTTTGAAAATCACAATATATATGTGATTTTGCTTCTGAAGAAATTGTGACTGAAATTGATAATCTCTGGTTTCATGGTCAGTAAGGAGCAGAGTCCGAGTCTGAGATAGGTTCAGTTTGAGTGCAGAATATGTGTCTCAGAGCCTAAGATACTGTGCTCGGTATGCAAAAGGAACACTGGGAGATGTGTTCTTACCTGAGCTCTTGGGCTCCTAGGCTCCCAGAACCTCTCAGAACTGGACACACTTGATGCAGTACTGAAATATTAGAACATTTCTCTTTGTTGGTTATCATATTAAAAATAAAATGTAAAGTTTTAATATTAAATGACTTTAATTACAAATGATTATCTTGGCAACATTATTTAACATAAAAAATGGTACAAGATTAAAAGGATTTGCTGATTCAGCTAAACATGTTTCATCACTTTGCAAATTTAAAAAGTAATATATTAAAGAGAGGAGTTTTGTGAAATTAATAAAAATTCAATTAGCAGTGCCTATTCAAATTGTTAATTAAAATATTTGCCTTAAGTATATCAATCTTAACTTTTATGTATATGTATTATATAAAACTGCTTATAATGGAGTTACATACCAAAAATATTTACAATGTCAGAGGTATACCATCCAAAAAGTATAGACATTTTGTTGCCCTTATTAACATGAGGGCAAGTGTCACCGCCTCAGGGGTCTAAGTTTGTTAAGGATAAGTAAAGTGAGTGAGACATGGTCTGCTCTGCAGTGGAGAGTCTTTGGGCAGCCACCTTTCATCCACTGCCAAATGTTACCTTGTGGCAGTGTGAGTTGAGGGTTTCCTGATTAGACTTTTTAAGAGAGATTTTAGGAATCTAGAGTGTGTATGTAAGAATCTCAAAGTTCTTAATGTTGGCTTCTAATTCACTTTTTAAATATACTTCTCCATGTGATAAATATAACTACACAACATGTGTGGGCTGTTCCTTGCCAGAGGGCAGACTGGGTCTAGATATCTATCCTAACACCCAGGAATAGATCTGGCACAGCGACTTGAACATTTTTTTTTCTCTGCCTTATAAGTTGGTAAACCATTCTTTTTATAATCTTCAGCTCTGTTTCATTTTTTTGAAGATTATTTTTCAACTTATGTGTTCCTTTTCCAATGTCATTACTGAAAAGCCAGGAATTAGCTGGTATGAGTGATCCTCGTGGTCATGATGATGGCAGTGAGTGATAGAATCATTCTTATTGATAGCATCCTTCTTAGTTTGAGGTGGAGTGTGGCAATGAAGAAACTGTGAAAGTCTTTGAAATATAACTTTGCTTTTCCTTGACACTCTTTTATTGATCCAAGGCATTTAATAATTCCTCTTTACTCTTAGATTTCAATGATGTGTTAGACATTTGCACCATTTTCATACTGCTTTTCACATGGAGCTCAGTATCAGCAATCTGTGGTCTTTGGTGGCTACTCTATTTCTACTCTGTTCTCAAAATCTGTCTTTGGCACTATCCAGGGACAAAGAATGGGAGGGAATCGGATTAATGAAAGTTACTGAAACGGAAAAGAACAGGAAGCATGACAGCTCAGTCTATGAAAAGGAACCCTATAGAAGTATTTAAAAGGAATCAAATCCCACTTCAACATATAACTCATTTTCTTTCTACAAAGAGCATAGAGCTTGGAAGAACTAATCTGGGTTTCTCCACCTTCAGCAATTTTCTCTCTGGGCCTCAGTAGCATCATATTTTGAGGGAGAATTTGAACCCTATTGTGTGCAATTGACTGTGGGGTATGAGGATCAAACAAGATCCTATATATGATCGCACATTGATCATGATTTTATGCTGCACCTGCCCTAAAGGATAACTATTATTGCCAAGCCATCAAGGTACAATATTTCACATCAAAAAGAGTCTCTTAGGAACTCCATGATCTGGCTTGGATTTTGAAGCCATGGCACTAACTAGAGATTACAAAGAGTAAATTGGCATCAGAAATTTAGTTCACTATGGGTTGGGGAAGGAAGCAACTGAAGCTCTGCTGAGCTGAATGAGTAGCTTCCTACAGGGCCAGCTCTGGATGTCTTCCCAGAAATGCTGTAGACTCTCTGTGTCATTGTGTTTCCCCCAGGGGGATGTCTGTCTATGTGTCTGTTTCCCTCAGTACACTTTGAAGTGCTCAGGGAAGAGGTCATGTTTGGTTATTTATGTTTTCACAGAAGGTGGAAAAAAATGAAGAAACAACATTGCATGGTAGAAGAGCAGAGGGTTTAGCAATAAACAGATCTAGATTTGAATCCCAGCTCTAGCACATTCTGTCCTATAGCATTGGGAAAGTGACAGATGTTATTCATTTCCTAATCTATAAAATAGGGAAAGTTGTACTTCTGAGTATTGTCTGGAGATTAAAACAGTACTTAAAAGGCATTTAAAAGTGTTCCTTCTTTTATTCATTTATAATTTCAGCATCTAGCAAATACCCTGTGCACATGTCAAATGATAAATGCCTATAGGTACAAAAGAAAAAAATCTATATTCACTACTTTTAAATATGTCTAGAAATTTGGCATTGCTACTCTTTAAACTGATGGTGAAATTATTTGTGATGTGTGCTGCTATATATTTGATCAACAAGAAAACCTTAGGAAAATTGCTTTTCTGATTGGGCCTCGATTTTCCTACACGAACAGGGATGGTAATTGGGCTCTGAGTTTGCAAATGAGACCATAAGTTTAATGAAATTGTGTTTTATGTGTCCTGACAGTATTGGTCTAAATGGTTTTTGCAAACAAAAACTAATAACAAGACCAACCTCACAGCAAGACCTAACCAGTGAACCTTCAAATGAGTGAGGTGCTGGTCTTTTCTGGATTGCAAACTGGCATGGTGACATTTCCCAGAGCTGCACAATAGCTACTCCCCTTGGGCAGAACATGTACTTTTACTAGTTTACCAACATCTGGACTGCATCACTCATTTAGGTTGCCTGCTGGGAACCTGTCATCTCTGGAGTATATGACCTTGAATATGAAGCATGCAAAAATTCTCTTCCTCCATTCCACTGTGATTCAATGATTTCTAAGCATGAGGAATTTAGACATTTTTGGTCATCACCAGCATTACAAGGAGCTATTGGTTGTTCCCTTCTTCTGAAGGGAGAGTCAACAGATCATCTTAGCCAATGACTTAGTCTTTAATTCATTTCTGAATGATTCTCACCTCCTATAATCTAACCGCTAAGAAGTCTGTCTTCTCTGGATACCTAGGTTGCTCTTCTCAGTGGGTATTTCATTTTATTGACCAATAAATGACATGATGCCTTTGACTCCACTTGTAGTTACTTGGTTCTAGCTTCAAATTTCTAAGTCCTAGCTCTGTTGATTATGGGGCCAGCTCCAGGTCTGGATTCTTTCTGAGCAGCATCCCTACTTCAAAGACATTGTCAAACCAGGTATATCCAAGATGATGCGGAGCAGTATAAATACTCTTAGAAGCTTAAATCCTGGTGGTACTGTTAAGAGTGTTCTGGAATTTTCTTTTCTGAATTTCTTCTCCAATTCACTTTTATTTGCCCCCCTTCAAAAACACAAATTGCAAAACTTTGTGACTTTGACCTATAAAGGCTTTTATTTTTTTCCAAAATAACTTTTTTCATTATGATGGTTACTTGACTACTGCTACATAATATGAAAGGATTTTTTTCTGGGTGTAGTCCAATGTGACAGAAATATGGTAAAGTTTTCTAAAGAATGAATGTAAATTCTTCATTTTTCATTGGGGGCTGAAGCCTCTCTGTTTTATTTGGAGGTAAATTATCTTATTTATCATGTCTGCATAAATACCTCCACTATGAATAATGCAGGATATTGGAATACTCAAAGTAAAAAATGTGGACCTGTCCTTAAAGGGATAGGTTTAACATCTTGGAAGAATAAATTATAAAGCAACTCGTGTTCCTTGTTTTAAGCAGGAAAATAAAATATCATTTAGAATACCCTCACTACTACTTTAACCCAGGATTCTCAACCCATAAAGAAGAATAGAGAAATTTAGGATTAACTATAATGACTTAAGGGGAAAAGTAAACTCTAGCTCCTTTCTTTCCTGGTCATCATTAGGCATGTGGTTTGATGGCAGTGACAGTATGACCTATTGAGGGAGCATAACCAGTGAAGTTTTGAAATCAGAAAAGACTGGTTTAAAATGAACCATAACATTGAATAGTTACGTTGCTATATAGAAATTACTTTATCTCTCTGTGTCTTGCTATTTTTATGTGTAAAACAGGAATAAGAATCTGTTGTTTGAATTCATCCTATCCAGAAGTAATAGAAAATTCAAGTAATTGTGACAAATGATAAAGTCCTTAATTATTTCTAATGACATGAAATCTGGCAATATGAAGCTCCAGGGTTGTTTTAGCAGCTCCAGGGTATCAAAAGGCTAGTTTTGTGTATCTGTGATTTTATTGTTTTGTATCCCTTGGTCCCAGGATGTTTCTACCTCCACTCATCACGTCCTTCATTCATCTGGCAAAACAGAATGAACATTAGGAATTCTGTTATTTCACCATGAAAGCTCTAACCACGACTGTTGCCACCCCAGCACCCTTACTTCTCATTAGTCAAAATGTGGTCACAAGCCCATATCTAGACAAATCAGTCAGAAAAGAAATTGGGATATGATTATTACTGTTAACCTGGAATTCTCAAAGTATTATCCCCAGGATAATAGCTTGTTATAATGCCAGCTTCTGCGCTTATCCAAAGAATTTCTGATTCAGTATGTTGGGTGGGACTTGATCATTTTTGCTTATGTTTCCTGCTGACATTAATGCTGTTAGTTTGATAACCAGACTTAGAGAGCTACTAGTTTAAACTAAGAGTAATTCAAACCTTAGAGCGGGGAGATGGGCCTATTTTTTTTTCCTGAGATTAAGGATCACTACTCTTTAGGTAAACAAGGAAAAATTATTCTACCAGAAAGGAATAGAGGCTGGTGTATTAGTTGGGATATAGAAAGGGGGTGAAAACTGAACTGCACATTTGGATGCCTCAGAGCTGTAGGGTAAAGAATGGGTATCTGCTGCAGTGCCACCAGCTAAAACTGAAAGTCATCTTCTTAGCCTTCCCTTACAAGGGGCAAGCCTTCAAATAGACACTGGAATTCCAATTCAGAGAGGAACCTCTGATGTCTTTTAAATTTTTGCCTTACTCATAATAATGGATGGAGACACCAAGAATGTTGACTTGATACCAAGAGGAATATAAAGATATGAAACATGCCCTTTCCATTCCAAAGAGAAAGCCATATACTGTTTAAGTAGCATTTTTTTTGGGGGGGGGGGTGTTGCCAATGTTTCCATCTCACAATGTGCTATAGAAGTAACATAAAGGAGGTCTAATGAAAATCTGTTGTTATTACCTCCCCCAAATATCTTTCCCATTCTTGTGATGGCATTCCAATATTCCTTGGGGAACAATGTTAGCCTAGGACATCTGGGAAGTACAACATGAAGAAATTCAGGCTAATAATGGAGCTAATACAGAGATGGGCATGGTGAAATACAGAGGAAATCTAAATCCTAAGTAATAGGGATTCTGTGGGCTTTTTAACATTTATAAGCCAGTGTTCCTGAGGCAAGAGAGTTAAGGAAGGTTAAGATGTCGCTTGGAGGAAAAGTGCCAAAAGGTGCTTTAGCACCTACTTACCACTCAATTAATCAAATTGGTTACTTTCCAGTATTGAGGGAAGGACACTATCGTTTATTCTATCTAGTATTATTCAATGAGTTATGAGATTTTCTAGAAATCATGCACTGTTTCTGGATAGTGCACCATTAAATATGGCAGCATATAGTATTTTTCTCCATCTGTAGAGCAAGGAGTATTGTCTCCAATCTATTTAGCTGTCCATACCTCTGCTTTGGGTAGTTTCATCAAATTCTTATTGATTAGTCTCTACTGAATACTTAAATAGTAGTCTTTGCAGGAATTCAGAGTTCACTTTCTGTGTAACTCTCTCTTTTCCAATACTCTGCCCAGAAAATCCTAGCTTCCTTGTTCTTTCCAACCTGTCAGCTTTGAATCATCAAATGAGGTTGCTCCTCTTTGTTTCTCCATCCCTGCACCATGGGCTCAACTTCTCTCGGGGTAGACACTCTGGGCAATGAGGCATTTTTCTGATTTGTTTCATAGTTTTCAGGACTGACTGTCCTTTGTTGCTGAATCTACAGAAACTAGAAACCTTTATTTTATATGTATGTTTTAAAATGTGTTCTTGTTTCTTTAAGGTAGGATGGTAAAATCCAGTCCAACTTGGTTGGTAGAAGTTAATTCATTATTTATTGACGTGTTTCTATTTTCTTTAAATTCTTGAACACACGTTCACTAGTGTAAGTTTCGTCTTTTAAAGTTACCGTGTGGGTTAGAGCAGGGTTGGTTTCATCATCATCATTTTTGCTTTAGTATGAGCCATGTTTTCCTATTCCTTTATATGTCTAGTAATTTTTATTGCATATTGGACAATCCTCTGAAGTGATTATTTTTTCATTATAGTAGGCACTTAACATGGCTAAATTAAAACTTTAATTTCTACCTACTCTGTAGTACCATTGGCTGAAATCTCTGCTCAATGCTTTCACCTGGAAATCTTTTAATAACAATGAGTTATGTCACTTTTAGACATGAATGAAGCTTAGCTATAGGTAAGAATAAAAGAAAAACTCCTTCTTCCTACGAAATGTATAGAAGGCTGTATGATATTAATGGTTAATATGAATTTGGAAGTCAAATGGAATTTAGTTTAAATACCTACTTTAACACTGTTCAGCTATTTTACTATATGCATATTATTAAAAAAACTAAGCCTCCATTTTCTAATAAAGTAGTAGTGTTTAAAAGAAAGATCAAATAAATTAGTAAATGTAAAGTATTTATCAGAGGATCTTATAAATAGTAAATTATTAATAATTGGGAGTTCAGAAATTCTTTGTATTTGGTGGAGAGAAAAAGTATAGCAAGAAACATGAAATATTCTAAAACAAAATGGTGTCTGAGTTAAATAGGGCAGCAGAACTGTTAAATACTATAGGAACTCAGAAAAAAGAAAGTGGACTTCTTGGTAGAAATAAATTTTATGATTTGATTTTAAATAAATAAAAAAAAACCCAAGTATTTTCAGGAGGGGAAGCACAAAATGAAATTGGGTATGGAATTTATATGTACTAATGCACCACTCCATAGAGTGAAAAGGTTTTTTGCTGAAGAAGTTTGATAAGTAAAAGGAAAATAGTACTGAAAGTGGGGTCAGTTATTTATGCTTTGAATGCCTTGTATGAGCTTTTTACATTGAGGATAATTTGTAATTACTAGATAAACAATATATAACAAAAAATCACAGAATCAAAAAATATTCAGGCTTAGAATAAATATGAGCTAGTGTAATGTTTCAAAAATCTTCATTGTTCATAGGTTTCTACAACAAAAATATATAGTTGTTCATAGTTACCAGGGAAAACTAGCTGGAGATTCACTTTATACGATTCAGAGAACCTCCATAGAAATTTGGTGTTCTGTAGAGTAGTAGCTAGAAAACACTGATTTGGTTTAATTTTTGCTTCCCATATAAATGAAAGAATTAATTCATTGAATTTTAAAGTGACCTACCTACACTGAAATAGCTATTGAGTGCCAGAACAGCTAGTATATTTTAATTAAATCTCTCTAAGTGATTAATCTTGGGAAGATTAGTTTGCTATTGCTATAGGCTGGAGAAGAAAGTGACAGAAAGACCAGCCAAGAACTGCTACTGCATATTTAGGTCTGAGAATAAGGCACCAAAGCATGTTTTTTGGCAACAGATGAAGGCAAAGCAGATTTTTAAAATTATGTCAAAGAAAGAATTTCCAGTGTATTTTTCCTCCCATCTTCTGTCATTTCCTCACTCTTCCCCTTAATTCAGCAAATGTTCATTAGTACTCATGAAGTTCCTGGTGCTGTTATATTCTCATGTGACATCATAGGACTTGCAAAGTAGTAAAGGATAAAACAGAAAATAGACAGGATATGCATGTAAATATAAGCTTGTCATATGGTATTAAGTATAAAGGAGAAAAGTATGGCAAGATCTTCTCAGATGTGATATTTAGATTTTGATGAGTAGGAGATGGTTATAATTTTATAGTAGTAGCAAACATCTCAGTAAAGAGCTGAGATGTTTGAGTGTGTTTAAGCCATGGAGATAACTAAGAAAACGTTTTAGGCAGAAGGAACAGCATATGCAAAGGCTAGAGTGTGTTTCATTTGCTTGAAGAATACCTAGGAGGCCAATGTGACTGTCCTGGTTAAGGAAAAAAGAAGAGTCCTAGATGAATTCAAATGGTTAAAAGAAGGAAAATCATGTAAAGCTTTGGAAGTCATTAGAGGAACTTTAATATACATTTCATTGTTTATGGGGGATAAGCCTGACGGAATGCTGGGAGAAAATGAGTTTGCTACATAGAAGTACACGTGGTGTTTTGGTTCAAACATGATTTGTTCCCACCAGACAGGAGTTGAGGCTTGGTGCTTGTTTTAACAGTCTTGAGAGGTATTTAGGTCAGAAGGGCTCTATGTGGCCTCGTGAAGGGAAATAATGTAGTTTCTGAGAGAACTGGTTAGTTATTGTGACAGTGGGTTCTTATGTAAGAAGCCTGGAACCTTCCTTTTTCTCTCTTGCCATGTGACCTCTTACATGTGCCAGCTTCCTCTTCTGTTTTTGTCATACCTGGAGTAGAACATGGCCCTCACTAGAAGCCAAGCAGATATCATCACTATGCTTTTAAATATCCAGAGCTGTAATCTAAATAAGGATCATATCTTTATAATATCAACCTTAGGTATTTTATTATAGCCACAGAGTGAACTAAGACATACAATATGTTAAACTTTGGGCAAAAGGAGTTTGGGCTGAAGAAAACTTTCAGATGAGCTAATCTATAGGCAATGATAAAAAATGAATATGAATTTGTGTTAGAGGTCTAATTAGAAGTGTAAGTCAGAAGGGATCCAGAATTAAGGGGAGGTGTTGAAATATAAATATACAGTCTCTGTATGGAAAAGGCTAGGAAATTTGTTTAGAAGATATACAGACAAAACAAACAAAAAAGACTTTGGAAATAAACCTAGAAGGACACAACCAGGCAGACCTGCAAAGCCAATAAGGAAACATATTCACAAAAGGCAGAGAGCCATATCGCCAATTCCATTGACACAATTATTAATAGCAGGTAGTTTTTAGTTTAATGAACCAAAAGTAGTTACTAATCAGGTTACAAAGAAGAAACAGTAATAATGATGTCACCACATATTTTGTGCAGCAAATGACTGACTTTTCAGAGTTTGTTCACATCTTATTGGAGCTTTGTTTGTGAGGCAGACAAAACAGGTATTTTTTAGTTGCAACCTGACTAATGAAGAAACTAAGGCACAAAAAGGTTACTTAAACTTTCTAGCACTCTTTCAGCTGGTTAGTAGAAGATGCAGGCATAAACTCAAAGCCTGGATACCCCATCTTATAGAAGTTAAGGGTAGAAAGAAGTCTTAAGTGTGCTAAAGCATCATCCTGTAATTATTCATGGAAGGAATTGAAACTCAGAGACTTGGAGACTTGGACTGTCTTGGCATGGACACATAGCTTGTCCATGGTTAAGTAAGGATTATAAATGAAAAACAATACTTATAATCCTAATGAATGTCTGCTTGATTTAGTAGAGTAGCTTTACGTTCATCTTGTTCAATCCTGAAGGTAACATTATGAGCTAGGTAATATTTTCCTCTGAGAAGCAAGGAAATGGAAGCTCAAAAAACTAAATAAACAACTTTCTTAGAGTAGTTACCTAGCAAATAAAGGAACCTGGATCTACACACTAGTGTGTCTAACAAAGCATTGTCTGGTTTGCACGTTGTTGTCTTGACTCCCGACTCAACAGGAAGCTTGTTCTGCTCCTGCAGCTGCCTACACAGTCTGTGATTGGTGCTGAGGCTTTTGTTGTTGGCTTGTTTTTGATTTTAAAGGTTGCATCTGTATGAGTTCTAACCTGGACACAGTATTTTCCTTAATTATGGAAAGAGTTTTGTTGTAACAGTCAGGAGATGCTTGCTGTAACAATAAAGTAGCCCCAAACTGTGTCATGGCTCAGTAACAGAAATGGCCTGGTGCAATGTTGCACACCTATAATCCCAGTGACTCCAAAGGCTGAGGCAGGAGGATTGCAAGTTCAAAGCCTACCTCAGCAACTTAGCAAAAGCCTGTCTCAAAATAAAAATAAAAAAGTTTGGGGATGTGGTTCAGTGGCTAAGTGCCCCAGGGTTCAATCCTGAGTACAAACAAAACAAAACAAAACAGGAAAAAAGAAAAAGAAACAGATTTCTTTTTTCTTTTTCTTTCTTTTTCTTTTGTTTTTGATGGTACTGAAGATTGAACCCAGGGGTACTTACCCACTGAGATACATCACCAGCACTTTTTTATTTTTGAGACAGGATCTTACTAAGTTGCTGATACTGGATTTTAACTTTATCCTCCTGAGTAACCAAGATTATAGTCATACACCACTGTGCATGGGAAGAAATATATTATTATTATTATTCCTCATTCATATAATTGTCCATGACAGTATCATGTCTGTGGAAGTCCTATGTTTTACACAGTTGTTCAGGGAGCCAGACAAAGGCTCTACCATTTTCAACATGTGATTTCTAACGGTTCCCTAGATATTGACCTCCCATGAGCAGGTGAAAATATCATGGAGGCTCCTATGGGGCATGTCCTGAGTCATATTGGAATTCCATTACTTCTTGCCCTTTAACTACAGCTCAGGTACATGGCCTTACCTATGTGCAAATGGGGAAATGCCCAAGACATACCTTTGGAACCCCAAAGAAGAAGAGATGAGAGAGCTAGGCTTTTTCTACCACAGGTCTCTGTCCACTGATAACAATCCTGACCCTTGGTAAATATTAGATAACAACTGAATTTTGTGTTTGATATATTTGTAGCAATTTATTTTACTAATTCCATTTCCTCAAATTTATGTTATTTTGTTGGGGGATGGGGAGAATTTAAATCTTTAGGGGTTATATAGTATAGATGTATAGCTGCTATAAATCTATACTATAGAACTATATATACTGAATATTTTACAATATTACAATTGTCTCAAAATCTAAGTGAATCCCTTGAAAGATTCAGAAATTATCTCTTAGTCTCAACAAGTTGTTTCCTGAAATTTACATTTATATATATATATATATATATATATATATATATATATATATATATATATATTTGAATTTGTAGAACCCACTCATTCTATTTTTGGCAGTAATATATATCCCAAAGTTATTATATAAAATGGAAAAAACATAATATGTTTGCTTTAAGTCTCTTTTTGTTTAACAATCTTATGAAATTTGATTTAAATATCTTCCAAATACAGTTCAGAAAGTTAAGACTTAAGATATCAAAACAATCTATTAGAGTATTGGTGAACAAGAATTTAAGTTTTGTTTCTCTGCAAAGTATGTGTTCTTTTTAAAAAAACAAACTTGGGCTGGGGATGTGGCTCAAGCGGTAGCGCGCCCGCCTGGCATGCGTGTGGCCTGGGTTCGATCCTCAGCACCACATTCAAACAGAGATGTTGTGTCTGCCGAAAACTAAAAAATAAATGTTAAAATTCTCTCTCTCGCTCTCTCTTTAAAAAAATAAATAATAGTGGTATTAAAAAATAAAAATAAAAAAATTAAAAAACAAACTTTTTTTAGTTGCAGATGGACACAATACCTTTCTTTATTTTTATGTGGTGCTGACAGTGAAACACAGTGCCTCACACATGTCAAGCAGCACTCTACCACTGAAAGATAACCACAACCTGCAAAGTGTGTGTTCTTATTTATTAATTTATTTTGTTGCTGTTGTCCCTGACAGACTCTCTGTCTGGAAGATGAAGACCTTGTCTTTTTATCTCTGAATAACAGGGTGTATTATAATGCTTAGAACATGGTGGGTGCTCAATGAACTTTCGTCCAAATGAATGAAAATACCAAAACTTTTGTCATCTCTGTATCTGATCCTTCATAAGATGTAATCCAACTGCAGATTGAGCCACTACTTTAAGCTTTAACCAATTAAAGTGAAACACAAAATCTTCTCTTTGAAAAAAAAACTTTAAGAAAAAGACTATTAATTTTATAAATTTTCAAATAGAAATCCAATACAGAGAAGATTAGATGAAGGAAGAGATTCATTCATTCAAGAATATTTTTATTCAAGTATTTGTGTATAAATGCCTTCCGTAGAAAATTCAATATACATTTCTAATAAGAATAAACATATTCCTTAGTACACATATTATGAACAACCTTACATATTTATCTATTTCTAATTGTAAGCATAAAACTCATGGTACAGGTAGTACTATTCCCTGAGGGCAACTATAACTGTCCCTTTGTTACCTATTGTGTCTCCTTTTTTTTTTTTTAAAGAGAGTGATAGAGAGGGAGAGAGAGAGAATTTTTATTTATTTTTTTAACCTTTCGGTGGACACAACATCTTTGTTTTTGTATGTGGTGCTGAGGATAGAACCCGGGCCACACGCATGCGAGGCGAGCGCGCTACCGCTTGAGCCACATCCCCAGCCCTATTGTGCCTCCTTAAAATCTCTGAAAATTAGAGGTAGATGCAACATATTAAATAGAAACCACATGATGCCTTTTAGAAGTAAATAACCTAAGTATAACCCCATTACATTTAGTTTTATGAATTGACATTGTATTCTTATAATTTGAATACAGCAGGGAATCTTGCATTATTTTGAATTTCTGTTGCAGCACTTGATCACTATTCTTTTCATCCACCACATCATTCATTCAGTTTATTCATTCATTCTATTCTACAACCTTTTATCAAGCCTCTTCCATTGCATGCCACTGACTTGCTATCACAAGAAATGTAAACCTGAAGGATATGTCACTTATGTTCATGGAAAACTTGCATTTGAATAATGGAAACAAAAAAAAGAAATATCTGTGATAAACTTAGATATGTGCTAAGATACATGTGTATAGAAGTACCAATTCACTAGAGAAGGGAGGGTTGGAAAGGGAGATACTGGTTGAGGTTTGAAGGATGAATAATGTATACCTCTTTTCCTTGATTGTGAACTCCTGGATTTCAGCAATCACGACGTATTCATCTTTGCAAGCACCACATCATAAAAATAATCCTTACATATATATTTAGCTCAAAAATATTTAGAAAATTAAATACATGCATTGTCTTTATATCCTTTCTTGATTCACTGATAAAGTGATATAACAAAAGAGTGCCAAGTGCAGGCTCAGATTCAGTGGTTTTACTCCACTTTTCACCATGGTGCAGCTGTGTGTCCTGGGCAATAATGTTTGTTATTGTGTAGTTGGCGCTTGGCGATAGGATACAAAAATAAACACTACCGGTTGCAATCTCAAGAATCCCCCAGCATCTTTTGTTTCCTCTATTATGTTTCTAGGTCAATGCTGAGTTAAATTGAAATTTAAACAAAAATCTTAGGCTTGGCATAGGAAGAAAAAGGATTTTTTGTTTGTTTCTTTCTTTCTTTCTTTTGGGATGGCTGACACATGATGATGGTCAGCCAAGTTTATTGTGATTTTCCAGAATTCCTTGGGCAAGAGAGGTGAATTCCATAGTGAACTCACAGGGACCTCATACCCAGAGCATCTGTCTTGTTTGTTTGCCAGTAGCAAATGGTGACTGGGAAAACAAATCTCTAAGGACAAAGGCAGCCACAACCCAGCTTGGGGAGAAACCATCATTTATAATTTGTGAATTCCCCAGTGTGTGGCTGGAAAACCTCCAAGTATTTTCCATACTTAGGTCTATGGTAGTTTCATTTAATACTGTTGTGACTGCATAGAAGAAAGAGCCAGTTTTATGAACATGGCGAATGCCTACCATGTGCAGTTTGGTTGTATCTAAAATGAATTTTCTGCTCTTAATTTCAAATCTTTCACAGAGAACATAAATGTGCAGCCTTGTTATCAGGTGCCAGTATGTGATGAGCCCTGGTTATTCCCAGTAAGTTTCCAGAATCTGTTGTGGAAAGTGCAGCTTTCAAGCCAAGGACATCTTCACTACTTTTGTCATTTCCAATGTAATCCAGAGATGTACTTGTGTCTCTGGGGAAGTTGTAGATGCAAAATTGTCTGATTGTCTTCTCTGGCTATAAAAGTCTCCTGTCCAATACAATTACTTCAGCCCTTCCAGATCATGAAAACTCATTAATCTCATCATTTAATCTCATCATTTAATTTTTTGGGGGGCAGGTGACAGGGCTTGAACTCAGGGGCACTCAGCCACTGAGCCACATCTCCAGCCTTATTTTGTATTTTATTTAGGGACAGGGTCTAAACTCAGTGGAGTTGCTTAGCACGTCACTTTTGCTAAGGCTGGCATTGGAGTCACCATCCCCTTGCCCCAACTTCCGGAGCTGCTGTGGTGTGCACCACCACACCCAGTATCATCATTTAATTTTGGGAAACAAATATCTATGAATTGAGAACATATTTACACATCATTCATCATGTCTGCTCTTTCTAAAAACTTCTCATTAAATTTAGGGTGGAATTACATGTAAAATGAAGAGATATTTTATGCTGCAAACTGGGTTGTTTTAGCAGTGGTGGGCAGTTTAATAAAACCTAGGATTTTCCTAGGCAAGTCAGGTCATATGATTGCTTTTGCTATTTGAGATGCATTTTCTTTTGTATCTCCTGGTTTCGCAAACACTAACCATATAATTAGGTGATTGATACCTATAATGCTGTTGGCAGTCTAATATGATGGGTCTGTGGGGATCATGAAAACTTTTCTGAGAACAAATATGTCGAATTTGTTGCTGTTTCATGTTACTTGCATCCTAACAGAGACGTTAGGACTGAAAATCAGTCATCTGCTTATGTTTGTATCTCTCATTTCCTTATATTCAAAATGCACTGAGATGATGGTGACACAGGTTAAGCCCCTTTTCTCTCTGAGCTATAGCCCCCAGTCACATTCTACTTCCATTTTCAAAAATTTTAGTCATCTATATTGTGTTTCAGAAAACCCATGCCTGTAAAATTTAAGAAATGACAATGTAAATAATTGTTGAGAATTCATTTTCCGAGGACTCATATTAAATGCACACATAATCTGACTGCAACATATGAAAGTGCCATAGAAACACTGGGTGGGTCCTGATGGCTTTTAGAAGACTGAGGGATGCTGTGTATGAAAAGACTATGGAAACTGAACCCCATAGAGGAAGAAGATGGCAGTTTGGTGGTTAAAGGAAAAACTGGAGTAGTCCAGTTTAAGGAAACCTGCTTTTCCTGTCTGAGCTAGGATATCATGAGATGAGAGTGCAAGTTTTCAAACTAAATTCACAGCTCAATGCACAACTCAGTACATGTCAGAGTAATAGGCTTCTGGTAACTAATTGCCCCTGAGCTGATAACTAAAGCAGGAACCTGCTGAAAGAGATCCCAGGGTGCCTTTTATTAATTATGTGTTATATTCCAATGTTAATTAAATTTCTGTTCAGATATGCCATAGTTGAGATATTTCCAAGAGAAATAGGAGAAGATTCCTAGCCAGCAATGGCTATATTCCAAGAAATAATTACATGGAAAAATTCTGGAAGAATGAACTTACCCTGCTATAGCAATCAGTAACTCTTCTTTCTTCAATAGAGTCAACCAAGTTCAGCCCAGAGGCAAGTCTTTGGGCTAGAAAATCTATGTGTGATCCATGTATTTGCTGATTCTAAAGAACCAGATAATAGAGAAACAAAACAAAACAAAATAAAGCTCTGGAGACTTCTTTTCATGAGAAATAAGTGAAGAATGAAGACCTTTGATTGACTAGCATAGTCAATCAGCAGTTTTAAATAAATTAGAACTATAGTTCCCAAACTGTGTTTCAAAGAACAATAGTTTCTTAAGATGTCAAAGTTATTCCCAATAAAAACTATCTACTAGTCAAGGAAATCTGATAATAAACCCTCCATGTTATCATTCTTTTTTTCAAAGCTTTGCAGATTATATATATATATCATATATATTATACTTTTTCATAAGTATCTTTCAAAGACCACAAGGTAATATCTGAAATTACTAATTTAGAAATGCTGAATCCAAGAAAAATCAGACACACCAATTTTAAAATGGTGCCAAGTGTTCTGAATTTAGATTTTGGTTGTCTAGATGCCAACATAGCATTTGTAGTAAGGAGTGTCTTCGTGACCATAAGGTGTCATTCATTGTCCAAAGCATGAGAAAGCATCTATGAATGAAGCTTTCAAATTTTTTTTGTGTGTATATGATTCTAGAAATAATGGGATTTGGTTTTTCCTGTAACTTTCATTTCAGGTGACTAAACAATTACAGTTGATATGTTGACATGAGCATGTTTGGGGTATTTACTAAAAGGTTAGTGTCAAAAGACATTAATGTCCTGGTGGGCTTGTGTTTTTCTCTGAGGCAGATATTGATGAATGTACAGAGGGGATCATTGAGTGCCACAACCATTCCCGCTGCGTTAACCTGCCAGGGTGGTACCACTGTGAGTGCAGAAGCGGTTTTCATGACGATGGGACCTATTCACTGTCCGGGGAGTCCTGTATTGGTAAGCACTCAGTCATACCCTCCATCCACCTGGACTTTTGTATGAGAGGCAGCCTGCTTTGGTACTGTGTTGGGTTGGTTCTCAGCGTTAAAACATGACTACTTACTGATGATTAAATTCATCTATTTTCAAATTTCCTCCCTCAACAATTTAGAGATTAGAGGAGGAATTATGCATTGTGTGGTGTTAGAATTTTTTATATAGAAATTGGGGCAGTTGGGAGAACAAAACCCGGGTATGCTATGGGTGTTTAGTTCTGTCTATGGAAAACCAGGAAGACTTTCTAAAATTTTTGACAGTTTGAGAGGCAGCTGTGGAGAAGAGGTGATAGTGCTACAGTTAGATTTAGAAAATTTAGTGTAAATCCTAGTTCTTGTACTTCCAAAGTCTCTATAATCTCTGATACTTCATCTGTGCATGTATGGAAATGGGGATAATAATATACATATGTTAGGATTAAATGGAATATGATGTATTTAAAAATTGCAAGCTTTGAACCAATGCACATACACAGTATAGTTGCATTAACCTTATTATTGTTACTATTACCACCACCACCATCGCCTGCAAAGCCACCTCTAATTGCCATTTGCTTGTAGTTCTTGTAAATGCTAAACACAGGAGGTTAACAGATGGAGTTCTTCACCTTCAAGACCTTACAACTTTGATGTAATCCAAACAAGTGATTAGAAATCTAACTGTTTCCATGAGAACCTTAGCCAATCCAGGTCTTTCATGTCATGTGGGCTCAGCTGAATTCTTAAATGTTGGACAGACCTGAAGGGCAAACATTCTGACTGTGGGTCCCCAAAGTTCAGGCTGATGAATTAGAAAGTGGGAATCTAATTGTGAAAATGTATTGTCTCTGCTCATTGCATATCTTTTTTCCCTCTAAAAGCCACTGCTCAAATCCAGTCAGTATTTTTCTACCCTATGCCCTGTGTTGTCTTAAAGTGAAGATGAATTAAGGAACACTGGGCATATAGCATGAATTGTCCCCCCGCAGTCTTAACATAACTAGTGAGAGGCATGTAGAGATGTAACATAGTAGTTGAGAGCATAGGCCCTTGGGCCAGACTTCTTCAGTCAAACCCCAGCCTTGCCATTTTGGGGGGAAATAGGGGTTACTAGAGATTGAATTCAGAGGCACTTGACCACTGAACCACATCCCACATACAAAAAATATTTTGTATTTTATTTAGTGACAGGGTTTCACTGTTACTTAGTGCCTCGCTTTTGCTGAGGCTGGCTTTGAACTCACAAAACTCCTGCCTGAGCCTCCAAACCACTGGAATTATAGATGTGCACCACCATACCCAGCCAGCTCTGCCATTTTTAAGCAGGTTACCTTAAGCAAGTTTTTTTTCTAATATATACCTCAACTATCTTTAAACTAATGTTTACATCTAATTAATATAGAATTGTGATAATTAATTGAACTCATTCCTGTTCAATATTCAGTAAACGTTAGCTATGACCTTAACTGTCCCTGCATATTTGACATTCTGCTCTATACTCCGTCCATATCTATATTATTATGGACATAATGATTTATAACTTCATGGGGAGGTTTGCATTTATCCAGGGTCTTCAACACAGTCCTTTTATGTACTTCCAGGTATTTCTGAATATGTGCAGCTCATAAAAATAGATGTCATGTGAGTAGAAAAAGATCAAATGGCTGTCATCGAGGAGTGGAAACAGAATATTAATATATATGATACTTTGAGGACGAAAGTAAAATTTTAATTTTTACAAATTATATTTGACATCACTGAGAGGAGAGATCTTTAGATTTTTAGGGCATAGGACCTTAGAGATCACCTACTTAAACCAGCTCTATAACTGCTTGGACCTGCCGTGGTGCTGTGCCCTTCTGTGCCCTTACACATTGGTCCTCTCTTCTGGGATGGAACATGATTCTTTTCTTATGAATTTCTGTTCTTTTCTCTAGATTCAGCTCATTTTTCACCAAGTCCCCATGAAGTATTCTTTGATATATCTTCATATGAGTTATCATCACTCCTGAATTCTGTTAACTCTAGACTTTTTACCCTGGTGTCGGGGTTTCAGTGGTCTCAAGCATTGTAATACAGTACAATTTCTTTGCTTTCTGACTTGACCTTGAGCTGGAAATGTGCTTGATTTGTCTGTCTCTCCAGTGAGATATTTGGCAGTTGTTGTTCAATAAATCAGAACAATGTAATACATCATATGTCTCAGAAAGGATGATCCCTTGCTCCTAACCACGCAGCTGGTTTGAGACAAGATTAGAACCAAACCTTGGTCAAAAAGTCTATATAACAGATGCCAGGGACAGTCCTAGGTATGCCTATTGTTGTGATGTAGTTATCACTGGTGTCCTATCATTCTCATAAGTGTCCCAGTTAGGATGACAGACATTATTGTAATCATACCCAACTCCCATCCCACCAATGCTGGTTTCTCTTTGCAATGCTGAGTGGCAGGTGTGTGTGTGTGTGTGTGTGTGTGTGTGTGTGTGTGTGTGTACACACACGTACGTGTAACCGTGTCTGTGTGACATTTCTGCATTCTTTGAGGAGGAACCTGCATCATCCATGTATTGATCCCTACCTCTAGGAAAATCTTATAAAACTGTACATCTGGGTGAGAGAATAGAATTGTTTTGATTAGTGGCATTTCAATTTGGATTATTATTAATTTGAATTCCTTTCATGTTCATGCTTTTGTAAGTGAACTTCATAAAGACAGAAATCTGATTATCACTCAGTGTTTCTTTGGTATTTGAGAACACTATGTTGGTTCAGAAAATTTCCTGGACCAATAGATGTGCAAATCAGATTATGCTGTTTTCCTACTATGATCACCTAATAATGCCTTCTCATTGAATGTCAAAACAGATTTCTAATTTTATATGGCCTTGAAGCTTTAGGTGATATTGTCACCTATTTCTTGGATTCATCTCTGTATGCCAGCCTTTTTGACTGTCATGCTTGCAACATGACAATGAGCTCCTCCCAGGTTTGGGGACTTTGCTTGTGCTGTTCTTTCTTGAGCACTCAACACCTGTCTTATGTGATGGCTTTACCCATTATTTACATCTTATATCAACTGTTACTTTATTACAATTTCATTGTAATATATTCTAAGCATTTTTAATTTTCAAATTTGCTGTGCATGAAAATGTGTCTACTTTTCTCTTTTGATATGTATACAAGTTCTTTGGGGGCAGAGACCTTATCCTTCATTTCCAAGAACACTTCTAGTGGTTAGAATAATGTAGACAAATACTAGATATTCCATGCAGCTGTATCAAATTATTGAAGGACAGACATTCAAGACCCTATCAAGACAGATTTATTTTCTGTTTGGCTTGACATAGTCCTTAAAATTGTGGTGCATGACACAAGTTGTTACATATCACAAAGCCATAGGAGTCTTTTATTTCAGAAAAAATCAATCATCATTCCTGCACTACATTCAACCTCTGGGAATGTACATATAAGAAACTTAAGATATCTGTTCTTGTTAGATTTGTAAGCTGAAATATACTGAATCTTAATAATACAGTTTTGTGGCACTGAAAATTAGCACATCAGAATGGACTCTAAATAACATTGACTATTAACATTTAACTTACATTTAAAAGAAATAGAAACAACTGAAGTAACTTTAAATAAGAAGAGTGATTTTGCATCATGTATTCAGATATTCTTTCTACCCAGAAAATGGCAGGATGCCACGTTAGATTGTAAAAATGTGGCCATTCAAGCTTTTAGAACAGTCTTGTGTCACTCCATGCCATTCGTTATGGCTTAGATCTGATATGTCCCCTGAAAGCTCAGATATGAGACAGTGAAAGAAGGTTCATAGGTGAGATGATGGGGTTTTGAAATCCTCAACCCAATCAGTGAATTAACCCCCTGAGAGGGATAAACTGGTTACCTGTTGCCAAGTAAGATGTGGCTAGAGGAGATGGGTCATTGTGGGGTGTGCCTCTGGGGTATATATTTTGTGCTTATTGAGCAGAGCTCTCTCCTTCTTTCTCTCTTTGCTTCCTGGTATGTCTTGAGCTGCTTCTCTCTACCACATTCTTCTGCCATGAAGTCCTACTTCATCCCAGTCCCTGAGGAATGGAGTTGGCCATCGATGGACTGAGACCTCTGAAACCATGAGCCCCCAAATAAAACTTTCCTTCTCTAAAATTGTTCTTACTGAGTCTTTTGGCCACAGTAATGAAAAAGCTGACTAGAACGCCATTTTTTTTTTTTTTGGTCAGATGAGGATAATAGCACCTGTTCTATTGATTTCGCCATTTACTGTAAGCATTGAATATTATTGACATCATAAGAACAAAACTCATGCAAGATTTATTGGGTAATGAGGAAAACTGTTTAACATTTGCTTCTTTCTCCTGAAGTAGATTATATGATTGAAGAAATGACTGGTCCCAGGTGTTGTAGAAACAAACAAGATGAACAATATTGAGAAGTTTGTCAGATAAAATCTCTCTGTGTGTATTTGTGTGAGTGTATGTGTCTGTTTCATTTGCTTGTGTATCTATAATGTAAGAAGAGGGGAACACCCAAAAATTTGCAGATTAATATTTGTAGAAGAAGGGGACGGTGGTCTGTTGTTACACCTTATGTTTTGAGGCAGTTGTGGAAGTTGGTGATACTTGGTTTTGGTATGGAAGTTGGGAGGCATTAATTTTTTTTTATCTAGACATATAGTGATCAGGATCAGTTAGAAATGAGGAGAACTAATACCTGAGCAAAGCCTGTGTAGAGAACATTATTTTGCATATTTTGAAAATAAGATTCTGACATCTCTTATATCAGTCTGTCTCCATGATCTTGGTCCTGCATATGAAACTTTACTTCCTCTTTCCATTTAATAGAAACAGAAACATATAAAGCAACCTTTAAAATAAGAAAAGTGATTTTGATTCATGTATTCAGATATGCTTTCATATACATCCTTTGTGGATGTTTCAGCCAATTCAAGTATTTAGTCTGCTCTCCACAAATGCTGCGCTGTCTTCCTGCTCTTCCTTTGCTTCTATGCTTCTTCCTGATTATCCTTACAAGCCTCAAAAATTTGCTTGTCAAAATCATGATGAAGTTCTACTTCCTGATCCAGCGATTCTCAAAGCTGTTTAACAATAGATCCCAGGTAGCTTTTTAAAAATACCTGTGATGGTGCCTTCATACCTGGGCAGATTCAGATTCATTTGATTTGGTGTGGGACTTACACTGAGGTCATTTTTTAAAATACTAAATGATTAGAAAGAATATTCAGTCAATGCACAGAATCATTCTGATAGCATTTATCTAAGAAATAATAACTTTTAAAAATCCTCCCTCTTTTATGTCCCCGCAGCAATTTATTTGACCCTCTTTTAGAGAATTTACCAGATCAGATTTGTATTCTTAATCAGTTTGTATTCCTACAGTAGAGTGAAGGTTTTTCACATCTGTTACAGATTTGTGTTGAGTTAAATCATATCGATCACACACATATTTAGTTATCAATCAGAATCTTCAGGGCTGGGATTGTGGCTCAGTAGTAGAGTGCTCGCCTAGCATGGGCACCACCCGGGTTTGATTCTCAGCACCACATAAAAAATAAAGGCATTGTGTTGTGTCCATCTACAAAAAAAAAGATTCTCTCTTTCTCTCTCTCTCTTTCTCTCTCTCTCTCTCTTTAAAAAAAAAAAGAATCTTCAGATTCCAATAAAATACATTTTATTGATCAAGGTGCACTGGAGGAAGACACAGGCTTATTTTCAAAGGACATAACATCTCAGCTTCCTATCATTGCCTTCCCCATAGGACATAGTTGGGTCAAGCATTTTCCCAGTCTGCTATCTATAGCAGACAGGTCAGCTGCTGCCACTGCTGTCCCCACATAGCAACAAATATTAAATTGTTTATTATGAACAGATATTAATATTATTAATAAAAATTGTTATTTATTATTAACTACTGTTATCATTAAAAGAGATAATAAATAATAATAACACAACTAGAGAAGGTTCCACTGAAATTTCTTGGGAAGAAAATTATAACAGGTTGATATGTTAGGGTAATTAAAGTGGCATAAGGATTTAGGTTTTGTTTGCACTACTCAGAACCTAGTTCTCATAAAAGTAGAGATAAGGGAGTAAAATCTGGAGATACTCTATCTCTACTATCGATGACAACTTACTGAAGCCTAGGGGTCTGTATACTGCACCAATCATTAGGCCAGGCCCTGGGGAGTTGTGAAGGCTGAGCTTCATGACTTAGGGACACAGTTGAGTAACAATACAGTGTAATGGAGAAGTGTAAGTACATCAAGGCCTAAATTCAAATTTCAACTTGGAGCTGGGTGTGGTGGTGCATACCTGTTGCCGCAGTCTGGCTAGCAACGATTTTTTATTCCATTTTTATTTCGTTCAGTTTTGGTTTTGTTTTGCGTTATCTTATTGGGTGCATTATCTTTATAGTAGATTAGAAATTAGTAAAAAACAAATTGAAAGAGTGTTAAGTAAATTGTTAGAGGTTCAGACCATGGAGAAAGACATTTTAGATCAAGCAAAAGAGAAGGTCTCTTGAGCTAGTCAGACAGAGGAAGAAAATTTAAAGGAAAAGGGGCTATTAGGAAAAATGCTACAACAGGAGGCTGCTACTAACTCCGTTCTATCACCAGAGGGCATAATTCAACCAACAGCTCCACCTATGGAGATAGCTGAGTGGCCCTCAACCCCCGTAGTTGATAAATGGGATCCTGAGACAGGACCTCAAAGATTAGCATGCCCTGTACTTGAGCAGACAGGAGGGCAGCGAATTCACCGTGCTTTAGATTTCAAAACAGTGAAGCAGTTAAAGGAGGCCGTAACAACCTATGGTGCCCAAGCACCCTTCACGGTAAGCATGGTCGAATCCATTACCAACTTGGACATGACGCCAGCAGATTGGGCTAGCATGTGTAAATCTGTGCTAAATGGAGGACAATATTTGTTATGGAAGGTTGCCAGTGAAGAATTTTGCATGGAGACAGCTAGGCGAAATGCAGCAGCCAGTTACCCTCAAAGAAATCTAGATATGTTGTTAGGAAAAGGACCTTATGAGGGTCAACAGCAACAAATTGAATATGATCCTGCTATCTATGCACAAATTGCTGCAGACACAGTTAGGGCATGGAAGACGTTACAAGGACATGGAGATTTACAAGGTCAGCTATCTAAGGTAATACAGAGAACTAATGAACCTTAAGCTGAATTTGTAGATAGGCTTATTCAAACAGCTTCCAGAATTTTGGGGGATACAGAACAAGCAATGCTGCAGTCTGGCGGGGCACAAAATCACAAGCCACTCACAACCTTGTAGATTCAAACAGCAATTCTTTATTCCCGAACTCACACCGGCACTCTACACGCACGTTCTGGGAAAAATCCACTACCTCCACCGGGCTCTGCATCCCAAATACTCTCTGAATCCTGGGGGAACTCAAGGAGCGGGCAGGTGCCTGAGGCAGCAGGATACGCCCTATTCCCAGCAGGGTCCACCTTAAACCTGGAACCGCCCTAAACCCAAGGAGTGGGATAATACCTATTCCCAGCACCATACACCCTAAACCTGGACCCACCCTAATCCAGCAGGATCCTCCCTAAACCCGGATCCACCCTGGTCCTTGAGCAGGGTCACCTTACTCAAACAAGCCCATTTCCACAATGGAGAGTCCTCCCTCTAAGCAACATGGGGTAGGCTGACAAGGAAATTGCCATGCGTCATTCTTACTTAGCTATGGAAGCTGAAACAGGAGTATTGCAAGTTCAAGGCAAGCCTCAGCAATTTAGCAAGACACTCAGCAACTTAAGGAGACCCTATCTCAAAGTAAAAAATAAAATGTGCTGGTTATGTAGCTCAGTGGTAAAGCATCGCTGGGTTAGTTCTCCTGTTACATGCCCCCTCCAAAAAAAAAACCAAAAAAACCTCTCAACTCAGCCACTTTCCAGTTGAGCAGCATTTGACAAGATATTTAACATCTCTTAGTTTTATTAGTCTTCAATGATTATAATAATACTTGCAGTAGATTGTTTTCAATATAAGTGTTCTTAGATACAAATATCCTGATACATAGTAGATACAATTTGTTAACATTTAGTATCTCTAACCTACCAAATGAAAACAATAGTAATACTAATATGCGATCATTTATTGAGATCTTACTTTGTGCTGAGCAATTTACAAAAGTGCCAATCTCCCAAGTAGCTGTGGAGTATTTGTGAAGATTAAATAAGCTAGCATAGGAGGAAAGCACTTGGTACTTATGTTTTAAGTGCTCAATAAATGTTAGTCATGATCATTAACTGGGCACCAATACTGTATCAGTCACTAGGCTGGGCAATTACATACATTGTTAAATTTAGTATCACAACCACCAGAGGAGGGAAGCTCTCTTACTATCATCATTTTTTAAGGTGGGGAAAATAAAAACCCAAAGATTAAGATAAATCATCCCAATTTACATAGCTGATAAATGGTTCACAGCAGCTATAATCCAGGAGTGTTTTATCCTAAGCCTTCCATCCTTAATATGTCAGTGCTATAATGCTTTCTGGAAGGAAGGGGACCCTGAGCCCACAGGTAGAGGAAATGTTTGCCAGAGCAGTAGCTGATTGGCAATTGGACAAAGCAGAGGAAACAAGAGAAAATGAGTGAGGTCCAGAAGGAGAGTTGCAATCATCTATCTGAAACATGAGCACTGGGGACTTAGTTTACCCAGTGGATTATGTTTTGGGGCCTTTTTGCTGGGACATGGGTGGAATGACAAGATGACACATTCTTGACAATTAGTTTGATAGCACCTCAGCCCTGATCACAATACCACCTGGATGTCCACTGATGTCATTACCTTCTCTTCACTTCTGATGATGTGAATACAGAGTAGAAAAGGAATAGGTATGGGACAGAGAGTAAAAAAGAGGTGGTAGAAATATTTTTAACTAATATCTATTTTTTTATTCATGTATTGATCCTTCACATTTTATAGATAATTAGTTGAGCATATATAGAGAATGTATATGCAATTAAATATTATGAAATTAAATTTAAGATAAATTATTTGAAAAATAAGGAAATAAACTAGCCATGAGAGGTAACTAAAATGTTTATGACTATATGGCAGCCAGATCAGGATTAATTAAAAATTATTCTAATGTGAAAGAAGGTTGCACAGGACCAAAAGACTCCTTTTCCTTTGTTTCAGGGAACAGATATGCTAGGGTGGGGAAAGAATCTTTGTGAATCAGATTATTTCAAACTAAGATAGTTTAAGAGGCAGAGGCACAGATGCCAATCTTGGAACAATGATGGCTTTTTCTCTTTGTCAAACAATAAGACCCACCCAGGAATAAAGTATTCTTGGTTAAACAGAATCCCCTCACCTTCTTTGATAATATTTAGTGGAATATTATTGGATTTTAAATTTATATCTGTTTCCAAAGAGCTTTAGATTTGATTTTTTATCCAAGTAATAAATTCCTCATAGTTGAAGGGACATCCCAAAGGCAAATGCTACGGGATCCTGAAACTGTTTAAATAGCTTTGTACATTTAACTTGAATCACCATGAAGGGTATGGGGGTGTGTTTTTTGAATCAAGACTTTAGTTGCATGGCACAAAATTGTCAAATGTCATTAATAGGTTCAGATAGACAGAAAGATGACCTGTGTATTGAATGAATATGGAAAGGGACCACTGTCATCAGTTCATGGGATGGAGAGTTTAAGAGTATTTTCCGTGCTGTGGATGTGGCTCAAGTGGTAGCGCGCTCTCCTGGCATGTGTGCAGCCTGGATTCGATCCTCAGCACCACATACAAACAAAGATGTTGTGTCCGCCAAAAAACTAAAAAATAAATATTAAAAAAATTAACTCACTCTCTCTCTCTCTCTCTCTCTCTCTGAAAAAAAAAGAGTATTTTCCAACATTGAATGGAAGTGATTCACTGTACCCCAGAAAAGGCCTTACAGTGGGCACAGAGTTGCATATAACCAATTAGTTGAGAAGTGGGTCCCTCAGGCCCTCCGGAAGTTTGCTCCCTTTTAAGTCCAGTCAGATGTAGGTAAGCCTGGACTTGTTCAGTATGAAGGATAGACTATATTTTGGAGACTTCTCTGGGAAGACAATTGCACTTCCTCATTTTTGTGATAGATACTTCACCCAATGATGTGGAAACAGTGCATGATTCCTATATGTGGTTTTCCACTTGAACTTTGGAACCAGATGTTCCTGGGAGTTATTTTAGCAAGACCTCAGGCTAATTACTGTGTCTATCCCTTGAGCCAACCACAACCCTGTTGAGTACATTTCCAATGACAGTCTCCCTTTGTTTAAACTCTTTCTTCTTATAAGCAGTGATTAGCCAGGGATCAGAAAAACAAGACAGCATAGTATAAAGGGAGCCAGGGACCTCAACTGTAGCCTAGGTGAAGATCATATGGATAATAATTAAAGCAAAGGAGAATTAGAAAACTACTAAAAATTCTTCATGAATATTGGGTTAATTCTATAAATTTTATATCCATAAAAATAGTCCAAAGTAGTCTTAGCATTAAGGTAGGTGGTATGGAAGATGCAGAAAATTTATTGCTTAGGGAGCACTCCAAGTTGAAACTACAAGTTGAAATTAGAAATCAACATAAATGAAACAACCAATAGCTTTCTGATATAGGTCATAAATAACTGCAAATATCAATAAAATACACAGGTAAGAATTTGACAGAATTAAAGAGCAGTCATACCAGACCGTATATGAACCATTGGACTTTAAGGATGGAAAGGTTTAGATATTTCATAAGTATAATAATACAAATAAGTATTAATAATATCTAAGTTTAAGTCATTGTTTTATGTTCTGGGTACTTTTAAGAGCTTTATATTTCTTGTTATCCTCAAAACAATTCTCTAAGGGGGCAAACTTTATAATCTCCATTTAATAAATACAGAAAATGAGCCTTTGCTAATGCATCATGAATGTCCCAAATTTATTTGGCCTTAAAAACCTTATCTCTTGAGACAATTTTTGGATTTGGCACTATGTAGAAATGTACTAATTGAAAACTCAGTAATTAATATACCCTACTCTAGGAATTTCTAAAAAGCCTTATTTGTTCAGTGTCATTGAATGATGAGCTGCTTCTGAAGAGGTTTCTTTTCTGTTTTGCAGCAAACTGCAAACATGTATCCAGCATACTACTTTTCCCTATATATTATATGTTTTAATATTATTTTCACCTTTTTATGAGGAAATAATTTTAATCCAAGTCTATTTTTTTCTGTTTCTTTTGTAATATGGTCATTAAAATATAAATAACTCAATTATTACATATTGAGTGATGTTGTAGTGGCTTATTGGGATATAACTGACTTGTCCCTAAGCTAAATGGTCCCAGTCATAATATTTTTGACGAACATATTTTTCTTTTGCGTGGATATTTCGTCTCCTTTCCATATTATCAGGCTAATCTCTTCTTTTACATTGAAAAATTTTCTCTCCTTTCCAGTATAGTAAACTGAGACTTGATAATGTTCTGTCTCAGATTACAGCCTGTCAGAAGCAGCCCCTAGGATCCAGATGCAAATTTAGATATAAAAGGAATGTGTGATGCAATATTTCAGAGGCTCCAGTTGACAATTTTGCATTGTGTTATAGGCCCAGTGGGAATTCAGAGACAAGGAAGAACTGGAGGGGGAGTTTTGAGGAAGGCTTTATTGGAGAGGGGGAACCTGCACTGACCATGCAGGAGTATAAGAGTTGGATAAGACACAGGAACGAGACTGATATTTTTCCCCAAAAATGTGCTTTGCTATGTGGATATGCTTTTCTTTAGATCTTGTTTCTCACGATGAATGAGGAATTTTTAGAAAACAAGCAACAATAGACACACTTTTTTATTTTTATTTTTATTTTGCCATATGATCTTGAAGTTTATAACGTGCAACTCTTATTTATAAGCCTTTAAAGTTAGACTCATTGTGACTTTTTATTGTATTTTTTATTGCTGCATATTAATTATACAGGATAGTGAATTTCATTGTGGCATATTTGTGCATGCATATAACATAATTTGGTCAATGTTACTCCCCAGTATCTCCCTTTACACCCTCCCTTCCTCTTCTCCTCCCTCAATTCTAATTGTCTGTCTTCTATTTTCATGAGATCTCTCTCTCTCTCTCTTTCTCTCTCTCTCACACACACACACACACACACACACACACACACACACATTCTCATTTCCTCCCTCTACCTCTACCATGAGGGAAAACACACAACACTTATCTTCCTGAGTCAGGGTTGTTTCCCTTAACACTGTGCCCTCCAACTCCATCTATTTTTCTGAAAAAATGGCATAATTTCATTATTCTTTATGCCTGAATAAAATTCCATTGTGTACATATACCAAATTTTCTTTATCCATCTCCATTGACATACACCTAGGTTAATTCCATAATGTCACTTTTGTGAATTGTGCTGCTATAAACATGGGAATGAATGACTTTTCTAAAGTTTGCTGACTTCATTTCTTTGGGATTAATACCTAGGAGTGGTACAGCTAGATAAGATTTAGTTCCATTAGTTTTTTGAGGAATATCCATGCTAATTTTTACAGCGGCTCTATTCATCTATATTCCCACAAACAGTGTATAAGAGTTTCTATCCCCCCTCATCCTGGCAAGCATGTGTTGTTATTTGTATTCTTGATGACTGCCATTCTGACTGGAGTACAATGGAATCTCATTGTAAATTTATTTTTCATTTCCCTGACAGCTAAATATGTTGAACATTTTTTCCATGTGATTGTTGGCCATTTGTACTTTTTTCTTCTGAGAAGTGCCCATTTAATTCATTTGCCAATTTATTGAAGTGTGTGTGTGTGTGTGTGTGTGTGTGTGTGTGTGTTGAGTACTTTATGTATTCTGGATATTAATCCTCTATTGAAAAAAAAATAGCTGGCAAAGATTTTCTCCCCTCCTGTCATCTTATTCTTTATGCAGTTAATTATTTCCTTTGTTCTCCAGAAGCTTTTTCATTTAATGCCACACTTTTAAATGGCTCCTTTTTCCTTCTTCTGTCTACAGTGTGACAATGGAATAAGTGGGCATTTCTACGAAATATGGCTTCTTAAAATCATCTTATTTCCTGTGAATACAGTTCTCCATGTGGCTTAGGGTCTTGGTTCTAGGACTGTGAGGCTTAAATAAGTACTACCTAATTTTCACCAGAGAACTTGCTAGAAAGACATATTTTCTATTTCACTGCAGACCTACTGAATCTTCAACTGGGGGCAGGGGCAGGACCCAGTGATTAGTGTTTTAATGAGCCCCCTTTGGTTAATTCTGATGTTTATGCAGGTCTGAAAACCACTGTCTCAGGTTTTATTGAAATCCTTGGAAGTACCTATGAACGCTCTGAAACCAGTGTGTTTGTGTGCCTCCATCCTTTGGGGGAAGTGGAATGCTATCTTTTCCTGGGATCTTAGAATGATACTGACCCTCAGCAACATAAGCACCACTATTAAAATAACAAGATCCAGCCTGGATCTTCCCAGTCGCCATTGTGATTTAACTTCTCAGCACTTTCTGCCTGGGGACTTAGAATTCAGTCTCCAGTGTATTCATTGGCCTTCTTCTCTCAATTTCTGAGTTGTTCCTTGGTATTGAAATCCATGTAGTTGTCAGTTTCCTGCCTCTTGAGGCTCAGTTTGAGCAATTGTTTCATTATAGAAATTTCTGGCTTGGATGTATTAGAGACAAAGATCCTGTCTAAGCTGCTATTCAGAGATCAGCATCTACAACTTCTTCGAGATGAATATTGAATTGTTTGTTTTAGTCTGAGGTTACTCATGCTGCTGTGAGATATTTACCTGTGGGTTTATGAGCAGAGAATTTTAAACTGTAGTACTCAAATCAAATAAACTGCTGCTGGCATAAATCACCAATCACTTACTCAACGTGCATTTGTTGAGTGAGCCTGGTCTGTGCAGATTCCCATGCTAAGTCTTAGGCATATGGAGAGGAATAAGACAGAGTCTTTGCAGACTGGAAGAGGGAGAAAGTAGGTGGGCAGAGGTTGGGGAGACTATGTCATGGTTCAGCTAGACACATAATAGATAAAATAGGAGGCTCTGAGGAAATGTGGATAGCTCTTGGCTTTGGGGCATTTGGGGGTGGTAATGTATATAGGAATCTTTTACAGACAATGTGTTTTCACTGGAACAATAAAAAGAATGAGAAGGAATGTTTCCAGGCAAAATACATATTAAGAGAAATATTGCCGAGAGTGACTGCAGTCTGACTAGAGATGAAGTCACAAAAGGGATCTAATTGTGTTCAAACACAGTTGTTGTGATCTGTCTGATAAGATGTCCAATGTAGAAAAAGGATCTGGTGTACAGATTTGTTAAAGGTGGGGAATGATGGGTTCAGAGATAGAAATGGAGGCCAGATTATGAAGGCTATTGTGTTCCAAGCTGAGTTTTTATTGCTATTTTATATGTGTTTCTCGGTGTTGTAAAATACTTGTGTGAAACTTTTATAGAAAAAGATGTTTTAATATAAAACATAGCTCTAACAATATAGAAGTACTTCCCACAAAATTTCAGAGTGTTTCAGTGTGGCTTTCTGCACCTGGGCCATTTCACTGCTACTTTTCCTTTTGCTTACAGTGTCTTTCTTAGGAAAAAATAAAGCCCTCAGATGCAGTCACCTATTGAACATGGTCATTATCCTACTAAGTGTTAGATTTTGTACTAGGATTACAACAACCACCATTCAAGTTTAGTATGAGTTCCTACTTTATAGGTAAATGGTATAACAGAGTGGTCTGAATTTTCTCATTGCCACATAATAATAATTTCCCAGCTGAGAACTTAGGAAAATGACTTACTAAATCAATTTGCCTAGGGATATACATCACCCAGTAAGGTAAGTATTCAAAGTAAGGTATGTATTCAAATATAAGTTTCTACCAATTCCTCGATCTATAATCTTAGAAAATATGAACTGGTTTATTTTTCTGCTAAAAAGTAATGTGAAGATAAGAGTGATATGATCAGAATATCAATCTAGCTGCTCTTTGAAGAAGAGACCTAGGCAGAGAAAACAGTAAGATGTTATTTTAATGGTTCTGGTAGGACAAATGTTCAAGAATGAGTTAAATATCGTTATGGGATAAATGGTGAGGATTTTATCTGCTGAATTAATTGTAATGTTTTTAGGATAGGAACCTTGACTTCATCATTTAATTACTGCCTTTTATATATATTAATTACCAGTCAATATTTAGAGAATCGGTGTGTTGGGTGAAGTGTTGGGGATTTACTTTTTGTTCTTTGCATAATGTTCTTGTATTTGCTTTCTACAGAAGTAGGAACTAGACATTGTGCCATGAGATGGGATAAGCCTGACTTGAAACTGGCACACTGACCTTTGTGTTCGGTATCAGGAACTTACTAGTTACATGGGCCTCAGCTGCAGGTGAGGCAATACAGGGCCTCCCCCTGTATTACCTATTCTTATACCTGTTTTACTGGAGTCCAAGTAGAGCTGAAAATCTTGTGCTACATCCAAGAGTATATAAATCCAGGAGAGAAATCTTCCTAATAGTTTGAGGGAAAAATTATTTCTATGAATACAATCCAACTTAAATATTGACTAGAAGGCACACCTATTTTTAAAAAAGAAAACTTAAACTTCAATTAAATTTTATATTCATGCTATTCCCCTTATGTGTGTCTAGGATTCCTAGAAATGAGAATTGCCTCTTTTCTACCATGGAGATTACCTTGGTAGAAATGTTTGAGAAGCAATGATTATTTAATTGACCCTCAGTTTAGTTGTGTGTTAAGTGAAGATGATGGTGATGTTGACATCCTAAGTTTTTTGGAAGGAAAAACTAGGATGACTTTTAAAGTATTTTGAAAATTCTATTTAGTATGTATGAGTTTAGTAAATTATTGTTATACATAATAAAAAGAGAAATCTCTACTTCATAAAGATGTGTTAATTTTTAACTCAATAAAAAGTACCTTGTATAGGCAGGATATCAAACTACCTGCAAATCCTGCCCTCCCCCCGCCCCCGTGATACAACCTTGCATTGTAAGAATAGGAATTTTGTCAGTTTTATTTGTTATCATATCTCTGGTGCCTACAAGTAGTGTTTGGCATATCATATATGCTCAATAAATATTGACTGACAAATGAATTAACTCAGAAACTCTCAGAGTATTTGGTTTTGTTACTAATGGAGACACTGTCCTCTGTCCACAACTTACCCTGATGAGCTGGGCTGGACCTTATGTGAAAGGCAAGATTCCTTTTGTTTATATGCTAGCAGCCTGAGTGGAATTAAAGATGCTGGCAGTAGTAAAGATAAACAAAGTGATATTGAAGATAAACAAAGCTGGACACTAGTTAAAGAGGTACGAGCGTATTTTAATTAGTAATAAACTACTGAAATCATGAAGAGGGCACTGTGTAAACTTCAGAGTATGCAGAAGGTGACTGAATGATTTAAAGAGAGAATAAGAGAGTAGGAAGGAGTCAGGGAAGTGGAATTTGCAAAAAAAAAAAAACTGGAAGAAGGAGGGCATTAAATCCTATTTGGGTTTGTTAATTGGCATCTACAGAAGCTAGACTCCTACTTCCTCAAAGACAATGAGATACAAGATGTTGGCTAGAACAAACAATAAATTCTGATGGTCTTGAGTTTTCCCAGGCAGGTATTTAAGGGATTTGGAGTTGTCATACTAGGGATGTGGCCTTGAGCTGTTAGAATTAGTCTAATGTTTGTTCAAGTCTTTTTTTTTAATGGGGTTTTGTTGGGTCAGGTAGACAGAATCATTTATTTAAGTCTGCTTAGAGGAGTCTGAAACATTATTTGGTCATGGATGGAATATTTGTCTGTGGCTTTGTTTACTTTTCCTTTGAAACAAACTTGGTTTGGGCCCATATGTTTTTACCTTTCCTTACGGTCACAAACACACACAAAAAAAAGATGTTCAAAATAAAGAGAACTTGTCTCCCACAAGTCTAGAGCAGAGTGGGCTCAAGTGTCCTATGTTTTTTTCCTTTTCCCCTGCAGAATCTTTCTAGATCTTCCCAGAAGTAGATATCTTCAAGACCCCTTTCAAAATATTAGGCAGCCCAAGCTGTTTTGACCAAATTGGTTGATTAGAGTTCTACAGGAAAAGAGAAATGAATAGAGGTAACAGATCTAAGAGATGAAATATTCTCTAAGGAAAGACAACAGGAGATAGCTTCTTAGTCTTCTCAGCAGACAGTGCCCCTCTTGGCATGGCTGTCTGAATTATTGTCCTTGATCAATGCCCTAAATGTTCCACTAGGGTAAAGTTTAGGGGAGAGTCCTGACTAACTCCAAGAAGCTAGGGACCACAATAAGCAGAGTGGTAAAAGGAGACAGCTAGGCATGGAAGTGGTGAATTTCAGCTGCTGTCATCTAAATCTGTTATTTAGATTGAGACCTGGTGTTAGAATTGCACCACTGACAATGTTTTCTGCCCTTTGCCTTCTGTGTATATTGCAGGACTTTTCTTGTAGTAAATAAAATTACTTAGTAGCCTCTTTGAGACCTTTCAATGGCACATAAGGATAAGAAATAATTTCTCCTCTGACAACTTGCTTGAAAGAATGATTTGTCAAAGTAAGGAAGCTGGCTTTGGATTTCACCCTGGCTGGGTTCCCCCATGCATATCTGTTACCAAAGATTACCTTGTCAAAGCTTCAAGTGGACAGGAAAACAATGCTTCTCCTTTTTTATTTAGCACTTGATTGAAAATACTCAGTAAGGGACATCAGAGATAGTTCAATAAATATTGAATATCCAAGAAAACTGTTTAATTCTAACAAATTTTCATTTTTATTTTTTTTTTGTCCAAAGCTTTTGTCCAAGTGAAACTTTTCTAGAAGCTTTACTTCTATCTTGTTCTTCATCTATCACTCTACTCATGTTCTAACCCTGAATTACAAGCTGAGCCCTACAGAGGTGAAAAGTAATCATATGAAGTTGGAAAAGGACAAGATCTTAGGAAATCTTTAATGAAACTCCTATATTTGCCAGAAAGAAAACAGGCCACCCAAGAAAGGCAAGGGCTCCTTTCTATCACAACTCAGAAAAATTCAAATTTATCAAAAGTTTATGCATTTCTTAGTAGGTGAAAGACACTAGAAAAGCTACTATGACAGACACAAGGAGAAATAAGACCAGAATTTTACAAATCTGAAAAGATAAAGAAGATAGAAAAGAATATTCAGAGCTAAGTGTACACAGTGACATAAAGGAGATATAAGCAATGTAAAGTCAAGGTGCAGAAAGGAGTAATTCTTTCCAGCAAAGAATGAAATTTTGTTAAAGAGACTAAACAAAATAGCAACTATAATAGTAGAACATGCATGGCCAGGTATTAGGCATTCAGTAGACTGCAGCTATAATACATCTCACCTTTCTACTCATAAGCAGATATATAAAACATATAAATCTAAGGTGGTTGTCATCAATACTTGAAGCTTCTGTGCACAGTAAAATTCTCTTTAGGTAGCAAGTATTTCAATATTTATAGATTTTCTATTTATCCTCTCCACTGGTCAGAATTGTATTGATTTTAAGCAGATTTAATCACTAGGTACAGAAGTATGATTTTTTACAGCAGAAAGTAAACCAAGGTGGTTAATTTAGAAGGCTTCTTCACCCTCATTCTGCTCTTGTTTTTCTACCTGGAAGGAACTGTTTTCTCCTTCTGCAGTAAAAACATGCAAATTTGTGTGTCCTGTAAATAAAATGTAGTCAGTGACCAAGGCAAGTTTATGGAGTGTTAGAAAATTAAGTCCTTTCAACATTATTCTTTTAACCTTATGTTATAGCTTGGATATGAGGTACTCCCCCCACCCCCCCCCCCAAAATAATCTCATGAGTTAGACAATGCACAAATATTCAGAGGTGAAATGATTCGATTATGATTAACTTCACCAGTGGATTAATTCATTGAATGGAATAATAATTTTAATGGAGTACTGAGTGGTAACTGTAGGTAGATGCAGCATGGCTAGAGAAAATAGGTCTCCGGGAGCATGCCATTGGGGATTATATCTTGTCTCTGATCCCTTGCTCTCACATGTCATGAGCTCAGCAAGTCTTCTCTACCACACCTTTCCACCACAATGTTCTACCTCATCTTAGACCCCAAAGCTGGCCAACCATGAACAGCAACTGTGAACCCAAAATAAACTTTTACCCTTCTAACTTGTTCTCGTTAGGTATTTTGGTCACAGCAACAAAAAGCTGATTGACATACTTTAACATCTGATTTATAGATTAAATCTCAGAGAACTTTTAGTATTAATATTTCTAGAATTTGCTGGCCAATGTGCTGGTCAAAACCATGTGAATTTGTGTGAGAATTCATAATTTATATGGAAATTCTTGGCAAACAGATGGTGGTATGGGCTGGCTGCATAATAAGAAATCAGAATTGGGGTTCAGGTTTGAGTTATCCTCGAGATGAGAGAGTAGAGTTCATGGGAAAAAAACATATAGAAAAATGAGAGTGGAAGAAAAAATTAGAAACAATAGGAAAAGCAATAATAATGGCAGTTAAAGCTAATCTTTTTTTTGAAGAATTATTGTATAATACCTTTTTATTTTATCTGTCCAAATTACCAAATTAAAAAGAATGTGTGTGTGTGTGTGTGTGTGTGTGTGTGTGTGTGTGTGTACATACCTACAAGTTTATTTAATTTTGGTCATGCTAGGGATTGAAGCTATGGCCTTTTGCACACAAGGCAAGCAATTTCCTATTAAGCTTCAAGCCCTGCCCATGGAGTATATTTTTATCTACATTTTTCAAATGATGAAACTAAAGGTCAGAGATATTAGGCAGATTTTCCAAAGATATAAAGCTAATACATTTCAGATTTTGGACCAAAACGTAGTTGATTTACATGTCCCTGTGTGCCTGGAACTTTCTTGACTTTATTATTGAAAATCACCTATCACAGAAACCACCTCAGTCACAGACTTGGGGCTGTATGCCACATTAACTAGTGCCAACAGCTGCTGGATTCCAAAGCTTTAGCTTTTAATTGATGTGCAATACTGCTCAACTGAGGAGAAAAAGAAATAAAGGATTAAAGATGGAAACTTAGAAAATATTAATAGTTTAAAAATGGGAGAACATAAATTCCATACTTCTAGGAATATGTTGTTTTTTTTCTCCATTTTATCTCCAGTCCTTAGTAGCATGTCTGATATAAAATATATGATCAATAAATATATGGAGATTTAGTAAAATTATTGATGACCACTAGTGACTAGGTGAATTAGTAGGTAAGAGGGTGAAAAGGAAATAGTATATCCCAGAACAGGGGAGGAGAGAGCTTATGATTGAGATAATCAGTAACAACGTTCGTTTTGTTATTTGTTAGGCAAGGGTGATAGTTGCGTGAACTCTCAGTCATGAGAAACTTTAGAATGTAGGCTTTAAAGACAGTGTCACATGGGAGCTTGCACATATTCAGGAGGAGTAGAGATGAATAAATGAACTCAGCTGCTAGTTGTAGATACCAGGACATAAGATCTGGAGCCAGACCAGATGCAGAACCAAAGAGTATCTTTCCTCCTTTATTTAAAAAGAGATTTGCTCAGTTAAAGGGGGAGATTCACTGCAGAACATCAAAACTGTATACTGAACAATAAGAGGAATGCCATAGTAAAGGGTGTCATTCTGACTCAAGAATGTTTGGGAGCTGGATTTGAAACTAAAGATTTAATTCTGGAGGCACATTGGAAACTCTTCCTATGTGATATATAACAGCATTTCAAAAAGATGAAGCTATACCTCACTTTTCTTTCATTCTTTGCTTTTTGAAACTGAATCATATTCTATTAAAGTGAGATGATCTGAACCCCTCAACATGCTGGCTAAACTCTTCTGATATGTCCTAAGTGTGTCAACCTTATTTACAATAGTCTGTGTTCTCAGAGAAATATCCTAAGTGTGGTATGACCAACACAGCAGAGCGAGGCTATGGATTCCTATTTTAGTCCTAAAAATTACTGTGCAGCTTAATATTTCTTAAGCCTTTTATTTTGCAAATAACATTACACTTAAGGTTTCTCTACTTGTTTATTTCACTTTGTTGATGCAGTGTATATACCTTTTCACATGTTTTTTTTTTCTCTGCCATTTGAAAAACAGCAATACTGCTTTAGCTATCGGAAAGGCATCTGTGCTCCATGTTGTCTATCACTAATAAACCCCCAAGCTCTGTTCTCATTTCTGAGCCACTAATGTCTACTAATGATTTCAAGTCAGAATGCACACACAGCTGGATATTCAAACCCCAGGTTAAATTTTGTTTTCTGACACATCACCTGTTTTGAGTTTGAAAATAAGACTGTGCTGTGAAAGATATTCAAGAAAGAGGAATATGCAGTAATGAGAAAGTTCACTTCTTTGACCTAACTGCTACCAAACCCTTGGGGGAAAAATGTTTCCCTTTATCTCTGAAATCAACCTGTAGAAGTTTCAGTCCCTGAGGCAGGTATAACTACAGTTGCTATGTATGCTATTAAAACTTCTGCAAAGCCATTTTTCTTGAAGGGTAGGAAAATTGTTTGGGGCTAGGTTGGGACTAGTTTGATTGCCTCTGATATAAACATCTCTGAATTATATTTTCTTACATGCACAAGTAACCTAAGAACCTCAAATCAACGAAGAAAGCAGATTGACTAGGCACAATAGACATTTTTTTTTTTCAAAAGCAAAATTGAGTACAATAATAACAGCTTTCAGAAACTGTGAAAATGTCAATGCAAGGAAATTAGTTCTAACACAAGCTACGCCATGGAATCTTATTGAAAAAAGTCTCATTTGAACATGGGACATTTAAGTACTGAATGTATAAGGATAAACACAAGGAACTCACAGGAAGCCATTATTTACAATAAGAAAAAAAAAAGCACATTGTAATGATTGTAGATTTGAGTGCAAAATATTTTGCCTGATTTTTGTTTCATTGCCTCTTTGTCATTGGGAGGCCTGTCTGATGATTTGGGTAAGTCGTATGGGTGAATATCTTTGTGTTTGCTCAGCAGAGAACAACAGTTGCAATATGTAAATAGGGCGCCTCTTCCTTTTGGATGCCTTGGGATATGTATAATAGATTAAGTTGGCTTTGTGCAGAGCAAACAGGTCTGTATTACCAAGAATATGAATAATGTCAGTTTCCATAATTGCTAACATCTGGCTTTCCATAAATCTGTTAAATTGCATGGAAGCAGAATTAGATTTCTGTGTCATAAGTAAAGCAATTACATGGAACTCCGTAGGCAATATGGTCCTATATTCAACTGTGAAACTCTTTCATTCTGGAGAGGTGAAAGCAAATCCTGCTTTTGCACCCTATGTTTATTATGCATGCTAGGTACATTTGTCTTTATGCTCATTTTTTTTAATCTACAAGAGGAATACACTGCCAATATGTTTGCAACTTTGTAAATGCAAAATAACCAAATATTTGAAAAGCATATTATACTTTGCATTAATTGATAACTTGGAGATTATTTCAGAGGAGATCATACAGTATAGATCCTTTTGTAGGCACTGGTAGTGGATTGGCTGAAATTGAATGTCCAGAATATTTTTGGAGTGATTTGTTAATGGGTTTTCACCTGCTCATATTCTCAAACATTTGACAGGAAAATGGAGTGCTTTTTCCTGGGGATGGGAGTTGTCTTCCTATCTCAGTGTATTACTATTTTGCTGTATTATGCTACTTTAAACTAGACCCAAAGAGCTTTCACAGATGAGAACTTAATAATAAAATGATTCCTCTAAAGAGTAGGCTTTGCTTATGCCTTGTGCTCATTGAATATTCTAAAGACCAGATTTCAGTACAGTGGGCTTTATAATAGTACTAATTTCCTGGATTTGGTTAATTCAGTTAAATGAATATACTGACCATCCACAGTATTTTATGTTGTTGTTGTTGTTGTTATTTTGTTATTATTGTGGCACTGGGAAAAGAAAGAGAAATGAAATGTAGTCCTTACCCTCAATGATCTCACTGTCTATGGAGATGGACGTATTAAATATGTAACTCTTTAGAGTTGACCCTTACTATGGAATTGTGTATAAAGTACATAGAAATCAAAGTCTATATTGGCTGTCTAGCAGAATGAGGGATGGTGATGGTTAATCTGTAAATCTGGCTTTTGAAGACTGTGTAGGATTGAAGCTAACAGAGTAAAGAAAGTACTTCTCAATTAACTTATTCATACCTCACCTCATTCTATAGAGATTATTAAAAAGTAGAGAAAATATATGTTCCAAGACACAAACACAGAAATAGAATGGTCTGTTTGTGATCTTCCATTGATATATATAAATCCATACACACGGATGTGCAAAAATTACATGTTTATGGTATACAACATGATATTTTGAAATAAATATTCATTGTGAAATAGCAAATTTAAGTTAATTTATGCATTACTTCACATACTTCCTTTTCATTGTGGGAACACAAATTGTACTCTCAGTAATTTTCAAGAATACATTACATTGTTAACCATTAACTGCAGTCACCATGTTGCACAATAGATCTTGAACTTATTTCGCCTAACTAAAAATTTGTATTTATTGCTTTTGAATAAAAGAAGGAAGGAAAGAAGATAACAATTGAAGTTTTCAGGGTTTACATGAAATGCTGATAGCTTGAATTGTCTATTATAAGCACTGGAGAAATACTGAAAGGTGGTGAGCAGAGGAGTGACACAGACAGCCTGCTTTTTAACTGCCACTGTCCTATGGAAGATATTGAGATCAGTGGCTCTCACCTGGCTGAACAGAGCCCAGATATCTGGATCCTACTTTATATCAATTAAATCTGTTCCTAGGGGTGGTAAGTTAGAGCATTGGTACTTATACAAGTCTACAAATATTTCCACTGTGCCTACAATAAAAAATCAGTATATTAGAATGACAACTGGCTGGAGGGTGAATTGAAGGCTAATGCTAAGTCTCTCAGTAATGAATATGAGGATTGTAACCAACAGCTTGAAGAAACCTGCATTTTATTATTTTATTTCCTACATAATGGCACATCTATCTCTCTCTCTATCCAATCATCCTTCTATCTATCTATAGATGTTCCTAGATATGCAAACTAGGTTATAAATATAATCATAGAAATATAAAGCTGCATATTTGTAATTAAGTTTCTTTCAGCAAAACTTAGGAGTAAGAATAATGGAAATGTGTGCATTTAGTGTTGTTCCAAAATAGCATGTGCCTGAATGCTAAGCCATATTCTACCAACTGTTATTACAATTAGAGTTCAAAAGAGGTTAGTGATTATTGCAAATTGGCATCATATTAGCAGATGATTATCTGAGAAGGTGGGGCTTGAACTTGGTCTTTAATGTTTACCTTTATTAAATCAAGAAACCATGTAATTGACCTTATTATATTATCCATATTGTAATGTTCAAGAGACTGTGGATTGGGTAATATCATACACGTAGATGATAAAGGAGGATTAGATAGGCTAAATGATGTGTCCTAGAGCTTAGTCTTGTGATGTGTAAGGTGAATTGGACATGGCAAACACTGAATTAAAAGGAAGTGCTTGGTTTCAAACATGAGTCCCCTGATTTCTTCATTCAATGCTAATTTCAGTTTGGAAGAATTAGAATTGGAGAAGAATAATGAGGAGATGAGTGAGACAACTAGAAAGGAGCATCATATGTTAAGTGCATTCAAAATGGAATGGACATGACCAGTGACCCTGAGTGGGGAAGAGGAGAGGGATGCCTGACTGTGGTTGATTTAGAATCCAGGCATCATAATTTGGGACCATTGCCATATTCTTCAAAGATAGAATCACTGTTCATTAACTAGGCCCAGGATACAATCCCTGTTCTAATGTGTGCTAACTGTACGACCAGTTAACCTCTCTGTACCTCAGTTTGCCCTTGTGAAATGATGATAACTATTTGTCTTATGATCTTATAGTATAACTTATGAAAAATAACTTTGAAAAGCTGTGAGACTATATATGCTCACATAGTTTTATGTTATATGTGTGTATGTATAGACATATATGTATCGTAATTCTGGCAAAATTGATATTATGCCAGAAACGACTCTGTGAACTTTTGTGGAACATACCACTACTGATTTTTTTTTTAGGTTCTGTTCCACTATCCTTAACCAAATGCTTATATAACTTTACACATAATTGAAGATAAACTTTAGGATGTAGAATAAGTTATTATTGTAATATTCTACCAGTCTACAGGTATCAAGTCCAGAAATTAGTATTTTATCAATAGTCACCCATGAGTACTTCTGTAACTTCAACGAGTAGAAGTTACTGGGTAATCTATTTTATCTCAAATGAAGGTAGACATTTCTTTTTTTTTCTTAAGTCTTCAAAGGTGGAATCTTCTGCCTTGTGAGGTAATGTATTGACTGCTTGGAAGCAGTACAAGCCAGGGCTGGACAGGTATGTACGTGGCTGAGATGATGTTAGGGTCACTCAAGCTTTAACGGTCAGAATGGACTGACTGGATTTATGTTTTCCTTCAACCTTTGGCTTTCAGTTAAAACAGCACCATATATATGTGTCTTTTATCAGCATCCACACCATGCCCTACTGTAACTATGATATTTTTTTTAAGGGGAGCACAAGTACAGCTGGCCATTAGAATGAAAGCATTTGATCAGATAAGATACCTGCTAAGAATTATTACCACTTCTTTTAGCCTTGACTTCAGGATCTTGGGGCAATCTAATTGGGACAGGTTGCCCTAATTGCTCACTTGTTCCTACTCAGTGGCTTATCTATGCACTCATTTTCTAAAAGACTTAGGTCTCCATGGGGTGTATCTACAGCTAATGAATTAACAGTGTTTATGGCCACTGGATAGATGAGTTCTTGAACATATCCTAAAGGCAGTTCATAGCTGCTACTGGATATATTGGTAATTGGAATCAAGCGCCTGTAAGTTTGGGTCTCAGACCAGCCACTTCCTAACTGTATGACAGCAGATGCGTAATTTAACTCTAAGAACCTCAGCTCTATTATTTGCAGAATAGGGACAAGAACAGATCCTTCCACAGGGAGCTGCTTTGCAGAGTAAATGAGATAATACATGTTACCGATCTAGCACAGGTAAATGCTCAATAATTGTAGTTAATGTTTTTGCACATTGTTGTTATTTTCTGAGATTCTCAAGTTCCATGTTTTATTTTTTGCAGACATTGATGAATGTGCCTTAAGAACTCACACCTGTTGGAATGATTCTGCCTGCATTAACTTGGCGGGGGGCTTTGACTGCCTCTGTCCCTCTGGACCCTCCTGCTCTGGTGACTGCCCCCATGAGGGAGGGCTGAAGCACAATGGACAGGTGTGGACCCTGAAAGAAGACAGGTGTTCTGTCTGTTCCTGCAAGGTGAGGCTGATGTGCTGTAGCAGAATTGTCATTGTTCTCTACCTTCCCCTTCACCTCTGCCTCCTCACAGCTCTCCCACTGGCTGTTGACCTGTGGCTCTCCTGTGGCTCCTGAAAAGGCTTCTCCTGTTCTAATCCACAATACAACTAATGAGGATGCTGAAGGGCAGGCAAATCTCCTGTGAATTGGTTTGTCTCTTGGTGAAAAGTGAGGTGTAGAGTTGAGAAGAGACTGCACAAAGGGGTAGCAGGGGGCAGGGAAGTCAATGTTGATCCTCCACTGAGAGCCTGCAGGTCCTTTAAGGTTGTTGGGTGAGAGGTTTAATGAGCACTCCACCTACACTTACAGAAACTTGCTGATTAAAACAACTCTTTGTCTGCAACCATCTCCTGTGTGAACCTGCTCATTTTTGTGGTAACATCAGTCAAAATTCAAGGCTCACAGACTTGCCGCCTTGTGGTCAGAGACAGGTGGACTTCCATTCCAAACACATTATAGTGATAGTGCGTGGCCCCTTAGTAATTGATGTCTTCTTTATAATTTTCAGTGCTGGACTATTTATTACAGTAAGTTGTTTGGAAGGGAGTTTTAATGCTTATGAAAATAAAATTCTGTCATCATGTGGTTTTTACTTTATGCTTTGCAAAATGGGCCTATTAAAGTGTTTGATTTTCTTGTTCTTTACTTCTTCTTTGTGAATCGCACATATTTATTTTCCTTTGTTATTATACTACTGTAGTTCTTGCTTGTATTTCTGTGCCTATTCGGGTGAGACTAATTAATCTTGGGCTTTATGGGCATGGTAACCAAGAGAAATTACTTGCTTAGTTGCCTCTTTAAAAGTTAGGTCTAGACTTCACTCCTGGCAGAGAAGCTGAATGGGTAATCAGCAGTGGATTGTAAGTACCTGAGGCAAAGAAAGCTCAGTACACCCTGCCCTTTTTCGGGGCCGAAAATCCACTCCGCAGGAGCCGCCATTTGCTTTCTGCATGCTGTCTTGATGGCCCTGTCTACACGGTCCAGCTGCCGCATCTAGAGACTGGAACTGGGCTGCGTGCCGAGCCCTGTCCTCCGAAGGGTGGACCACGGCCTCAAGCGCCTCAGTCGCCTGTTCCCTGCTGCACCTTGGGGCAGAGCCTGCTCTGGGGTCGTTCGGCACCCCCCTGCAAGGGGACCTGTGCTCCGGGGCTGGAGAGGCGCGGCGGCAGCCGCTTGGGCCCTGGATGCTAGGCACCGGGCCGAGGAACAGCGGAGGCCGCGGTGGCGCTGCTAAGGTCGCGGACAAGCGCGGCGCCCAAGAGCGCAGCCCAGAGGTGGAGGAGATGGCAGCAGGGTTTCAGTTCTAGAAAACTGGACTGGAAACAGAAGCAGCAGTTTGTATAACCCCAAGATCTTGCTTATGCCAGGAAACTGTGAGGGTAACATGAATATCATTGAGGAGGTCTAACATGGCAGCAGGCGCGGAGAGATCAAGTCTCTGACCTCTTCAACTGCACGGGCATAGGGAGCTGTAAATTATCTAAAGCCTATTTGCTCAGGATCACTAGGCAATGCTGAGCTGACATGGAGCTAGGGCGTACACTTTGGGCCCCTCAGAAAACACACACTGAGCACGAATCTACTGCATTTAAGCCTCAGATCGCCTGCTTCTTGAGACTCAGCACTAACGATCCCGCTGAAATAACTACTCAGCTCACCTGATCTCACAGAGGTAAAAGCCAACTGAGCACCATAGCCAGACCCAGGGAATCAGGAGTGACGTGGGACTAGCGGCGCAGAACCCCCGACTATCGCTCCCACCAGGGCTGACAACAGAGGTCCCTTGCACCAGCTACCAGGGGAGTTGCTACCTGAGGGCAAACAAATTCGCTGGGGGTCCTCAGCCCCAAGCCCTACAAACTTAGGGTCCGAGGGAGGCAAACAGAAAGGGTGTGCCCAGGCACCTATGAAAACAGGGCTCCCAGGAACAGCAGACCCGGCGTGTAGCCAGTAATGTGGTAAGCGTCACAGGTGAGTGGGGCCTGGATTGAGGAACCACAAGAGAAGGACCTAGGCACTCAGGACTGGAGACCCGCACAGTCTGGGAAGAAGAGCTGAGGCACAGTGATTGGTTCCCACCTATCAAGAGGAGAAGCCTGGCCCAGTGGACATAGCTCCACCTACTGGAAGAGAAGTTAATCGAGCTCTATGACTGCATTTATTATTATTTTTTTTTTTAAGGATTATTATTAGTATTTTTTTTACTTTTTTTTTATTCTCACTTTTTGTAGTTGATGTTGTTGTTGTTCTTTAACTTTCTTATTAATGGTTTCAATTTTTTTTAATTCTTTTTATTCTATTATTATTACTATTATTTTTAAACTTCAATTTCCATTTTTTATTATCATTATAATTTTTTTGTTTGTTTTAAATTTTTATTTTTTCGTTTTTTCTTTCTTTCTTTTCACTTTTTTTCTTTTGTCTTTTCATTTCTTTTCAATTTTCTTATTCGCCCTCTCTTGAATTCCACCAGCCTACACTCGCTCTCTTTAGTGACTTCTTCCCTTCCCTTCTAATACCTCTCCTCTCAAGCATCAAATAAATTTATAAGAGTAAACAGTAACCCAGCAGTCAAACAGAACAAGAAGTATCATGAGCATAAAAAAGCAAGGAAGAAAAGGAGTGCAAACAATGAAAGACAGCCTAAATATTCAGGAGGACCTGGAGTCATCAGAAAAATGGCCATATAAAGAACTCAAGGAACACCTTAGACACATGGAAAGGAACCTTAAAGATCACATTGAAAATGAATTACATAAACAGATAAAAGAAGAAGTTAAGCATCTTTATCAGGAGATAGAGATTATAAAAAACATCAAACAATAATTCTAGAAATGAAGGAAACGATAAACCAAATCAAAAACTCAATCGAGAGTATCACCAACAGAGTGGAGCAAGTAGAAGCCAGAACGTCAGATAATGAAGACAAAATATATCATCTTGAAAAGAGTCTAGCCAACTCAGATAGGCTGGTAAAAAAATCACGAGAAAAATATCCAAGAGATTTGGGATAACTTAAAAAAACCAAACTTACGAGTCATCGGGATAGAGGAAGGCACAGAGATTCATGCCAAGGGAATGAGTAACTTGCTGAAAGAAATAATTACAGAAAACTTTCCAGAAATAAAAAAGGAAACAGATATACAAATTGTAGATGCATACAGGACACCGAGCACATAAAATCACAGTAGACCAACACCAAGACACATTGTTATGAAGCTATCCAATATACAGAACAAAGAGAAAATATTAAAAGCTACAAGAGAAAAGAGGCAGATTACATTTAGGGGTAAACCAATAAGGTCAACAACGGATTTTTCATCACAGATGCTAAAAGCGAGAAGATCCTGGAACAACGTATTTCAAACACTGAAAGACAATGGATGCCAACCAAGAATTCTGTATCCAGCAAAATTAAGCTTCAGATACGACAACGAAATAAAAATCTTTCATGATAAACAAAAGCTAAAAGAATTTGTAGCCAGAAAACCAGCATTGCAAAGCGTCTTGAGCAAAATTCTACAAGAGGAAGAAATGGAAAACAATAACCAAAACCATCAGCGGGAAGTGCCTCGGTAAAGACAGAGGACGGGGGGAAAGCTAATCATGGAGAAACAAACTAAATTAGGAAAAAAAAAAGAGATAAATAATCAAACATGGCAGGAAGTACAAACCATATATCAATAGTAACTCTAAACGTTAATGGCTTAAACTCTCCAATAAAGCGACATAGGCTGGTAACGTGGATTAAAAAAACAAATCCAACAATATGCTGCCTCCAGGAGACACATCTGATTGGAAAAGACATACACAGCTCAAGGTAAAAGGTTGGGAAAAAATATACCAAGCACACGGTCCTCGTAAGCAAGCAGGGGTGGCCATTCTCATATCGAATAAAATCGACTTCAAGACTAAGTTAATCAAAAGGGATAAGGAAGGACATTATATACTGCTAAAAGGAACCATTCACCAACAAGACATAACAATTATCAATATTTATGCACCAAATAATGGCGCTGCGACGTTCATAAAACAAACTCTCCTCAAGTTCAAGAATCAAATAGACCACAACACAATAATCATGAGTGACTTCAACACACCTCTCTCACCATTGGACAGATCCTCCAAACAAAAGTTGAATAAAGAAACTATTGACCTCAATATCACAATCAATAACCTAGACTTAACTGACATATATAGAATATATCAACCATCATCAAGTGGATATACTTTTTTCTCAGCAGCACATGGAACCTTCTCAAAAATAGATCATATATTATGCCATAGGGCAACCCTCAGTAAATATAAAGGGGTTGAGATAATACCATGCACTTTATCAGATCATAATGGAATGAAACTGGAAATCAATGATAAAAGAAGGAAGGAAAAATCCTACATCACATGTACAATGAACAATACGTTACTGAATGATCGATGGGTTACAGAAGACATAAAGGAGGAAATCAAAAAATTCTTAGAGATAAATGAAAATACAGACACAACATATCGGAATCTATGGGACACAATGAAAGCAGTTTTAAGAGGGAAATTCATCGCCTGGAGGTCATTCCTCAAAAAAAGGAAAAACCAACAAATAAATGAGCTCACACTTCATCTCAAAGCCCTAGAAAAGGAAGAGCAAAACAATAGCAAATGTAGCAAAAGGCAAGAATTAATTAAAATCAGAGCAGAAATCAATGAAATTGAAACAAAAGAAACTATTGAAAAAATTAACAAAACAAAAAGTTGGTTCTTTGAAAAAATAAATAAGATCGACAGACCCCTAGCCATACTAACGAAGAGAAGAAGAGAGAGAACTCAAATTACTAACATACGGGATGAAAAAGGTAATATTACAACAGACGCTTCAGAAATACAGAAAACAATGAGAAATTATTTTGAAAACCTATATTCCAATAAAATAGAAGAAAGTGAAGACATCGATAAATTCCTTAAGTCATATGATTTGCCCAGACTGAGTCAGGAGGAAACTCACAACTTAAACAGACCAATATCAATAGATGAAATAGAAGAAGCAATCAAAAGACTACCAACCAAGAAAAGCCCAGGACCGGATGGGTATACAGCGGAGTTCTACAAAACCTTTAAAGAAGAATTAATACCAATACTTTTCAAGTTATTTCAGGAAATAGAAAAAGAGGGAGCTCTTCCAAATTCATTCTATGAGGCCAACATCACCCTGATTCCGAAAACAGACAAAGACACCTCAAAGAAAGAAAACCACAGACCAATATCTCTAATTAACCTAGATGCAAAAATCCTCAATAAAATTCTGACGAATCGGATACAAAGGCACATCAAAAAAATTGTGCACCATGATCAACTAGGATTCATCCCTGGGATGCAAGGATGGTTCAATATACGGAAATCAATAAATGTTATTCACCACATCAATAGACTTAAAGATAAGAACCATATGATCATCTCGATAGACGCAGAAAAAGCATTTGACAAAGTACAGCATCCCTTTATGTTCAAAACATTAGAAAAACTAGGGATAACAGGAACTTACCTCAACAATGTAAAAGCTATCTATGCCAAGCCTCAGGCTAGCATCATTCTGAATGGAGAAAAATTGAAGGCATTCCCTCTCAAATCTGGAACAAGACAGGGATGCCCCCTATCACCACTTCTATTCAATATAGTTCTCGAAACACTGGCCAGAGCAATTAGACAGACGAAAAAATTAAAGGCATAAAAATACGAAAAGAAGAACTTAAATTATCACTATTTGCGGATGACATGATTCTATACCTAGAAGACCCAAAAGGGTCTAAAAAAAAAACTACTAGAACTAATAAATGAATTCAGCAAAGTGGCAGGATATAAAATCAACACGCATAAATCAAAGGCATTTCTGTATATCAGCGACAAAACTTCTGAAATGGAAATGAGGAAAAACACTCCATTCACAATATCCTCAAAAAAAAAAAAAAATACTTGGGAATCAACCTAACAAAAGAGGTGAAAGATTTATACAATGAAAACTACAGAATCCTAAAGAGAGAAGTAGAAGAAGATCTTAGAAGATGGAAAAATATACCCTGTTCATGGATAGGCAGAACTAACATCATCAAAATGGCGATACTACCAAAAGTTCTCTATAGGTTTAATGCAATGCCAATCAAAATCCCAACGGCATTTCTTGTAGAAATAGATAAAGCAATCATGAAATTCATATGGAAAAATAAAAGACCCAGAATAGCAAAAACAATTCTAAGCAGGAAGTGTGAATCAGGTGGTATAGCGATACCAGATTTCAAACTATATTACAGAGCAATAGTAATAAAAACAGCATGGTACTGGTACCAGAACAGGCGGGTTGACCAATGGTACAGAATAGAGGACACAGAGACTAATCCACAAAGCTACAACTATCTTATATTTGATAAAGGAGCTAAAAACATGCAATGGAGAAAGGATAGCATCTTCAACAAATGGTGTTGGGAAAACTGAAAATCCATATGCAACAAAATGAAACTGAATCCCCTCCTCTCGCCATGCACAAAAGTCAACTCAAAGTGGATAAAGGAGCTAGATATCAAATCAGAGACTCTCTGTCTGATAGAAGAAAAAGTTGGCTCCGATCTACAGATTGTGGGGACGGGCTCAAAATTCCTTAATAGGACACCCATAGCACAAGAGTTAATAACAAGAATCAACAAATGGGACTTTCTTAAACTGAAAAGTTTTTTCTCAGCAAGAGAAACAATAAGAGAGGTAAATAGGGAGCCTACATCCTGGGAACAAATTTTTACTCCTCACACTTCAGATAGAGCCCTAATATCCAGAGTATACAAAGAACTCAAAAAATTAGACAATAAGAAAACAAACAACCCAATCAACAAATGGGCCAAGGACATGAACAAACACTTCACAGAGGAGGACATACAATCAATCAACAAGTACATGAAAAAATGCTCACCATCTCTAGCAGTCAAGGAAATGCAAATCAAAACCACCCTAAGATACCACCTCACCCCAGTAAGAGTGGCAGCCATGATGAAGTCAAACAACAACAAGTTGGCAAGGATGTGGGGAAAAGGGTACTCTTGTACACTCCTGGTGGGACTGCAAACGGGTGCGGCCAATTTGGAAAGCAGTATGGAGATTTCTGGGAAAGCTGGGAATGGAACCACCATTTGACGCAGCTATTGCCCTTCTGGGACTATTTCCTGAAGACCTTAAAAGAGCACACTACAGGGATACTGCCACATCGATGTTCATAGCAGCACAATTCACAATTGCTAGACTGTGGAATCAACCCAGATGCCCTTCAATAGATGAATGGATAAAAAAATGTGGCATTTATACACCATGGAGTATTACGCAGCACTAAAAAATGACAAAATCACGGAATTTGCAGGGAAATGGATGGCACTAGAGCAGATTATGCTTAGTGAAGCTAGCCAATCCCTAAAAAACAAATACCAAATGTCTTCTTTGATATAATGAGAGCAACTAAGAACAGAACAGGGAGGAAGAGCAGGAAGAAAGATTAACATTAAACAGAGACATGAGGCGGGAGGGAAAGGGAGGAAAAAAAGGGAAATCACATGGAAATGGAGGGAGACCCTCATTGTTATACAAAACTACATATAAGAGTTTATGAGGGGAATGGGATAACAAACATGGAGGGAAATGAATTACAGTAGATGGGGTAGAGAGAGAAGATGGGAGGGGAGGGGAGGGGGGATAGTAGAGGATAGTAATGGTAGCAGAATACAGCAGTCACTAATATGGCAGTATGTAAAAATGTGATGTGTAACCGATGTGATTCTGCAATCTGTATTTGGGGTAAAAATGGGAGTTCATAACCCGTTAGATTCTAATGTATGAAATATGATTGGTGAAGAGCTTTGTAATGTTGTGAACATCCAATAAAAAAAAAGTTAGGTCTACTGATAAATTCTTACTCTACTCCCTAGACACAGAGCTAGAATGAGCCTTAAGAATCTATCCTTCTACATTTAAGTCTGCCACACCTCAACAGACCTGAGGTAGCCTATGTAGTAGAGCTATATTACCAGGTCTGTACCCTATAACATTTGTTCCCCCCTCTTAAAATTACACTTCATTCCACACACAAAATTTTTTTCCCAGTATTTATTGAGCACATGCTATATTTCAAGAATCCTATAGTTATAAAAATAGCATCTTGTTTTAGTCTTTTAGCACAACTTTGAAAGATGAAGAAACAGTCTCTAGGGAGTTAAGTAATTGTCGTAAATATGGAATATTTATATAAGAACCTGCGTTCCACTGGCATACCCCAACATTGATAGTTTCTTCCATTTGTCAGATGTCTGTAACATTCTATAATGATACTCACTACTATCTTTTACATTAAATAGGCAATCTGTCAATCCAATCTATTTGAACTAAAATTGTCAATTCAGCATTATCTTAGCAACTGTTGGGACATTCTTTCAAAAATGTTTTAGTTATTTAGTACAATATTTAGTAATGCAGTGCTGACTCAAAGGACAAAGGATTTCAAGAGGAAGAAAAGCCCTTTATGGATTAATATAGTGGTGAAGGGTAAATGGAAGAAGTTAGCAATAGGGCCCCTGTTCAGCCAGCAAAATGGGGATGAATTTAGTTTTTGAGAAAAATTGTGTTTCCAAAGTTTTTGAGGATGGTTACAACCTGAACTGAAGTCCTTTTAAGATTTTCTAGGTCATCAGATCCTGAAATAGGCAAGGGACTTTAGTTGTATATTGACTACTGTGAGAGAGACCAAACTTCTCTTTTAAGTTTTTGTTTCATTTCAGTCCATGATAAAGCAAGAAACCTACCAACCATTAACAATTTCCCAGGGCTTCATTAATTAACTGTGTTAATAATCCAAGCAGCCTGATGTATTTCATTTCGACTCCTAAAGTATCTCCAAAGTCTTATGAGAATTAGACTGAAATTGCCACAGGAGATGAGCAATTCTTATAATCTTATTTTGTTAATAAGATGCACCTCTATTACCACCACCATCTCCCTCTTATCTGAATAAAGTATTAGGAAGATTTCCTTCCATAAATCTTTCTGTTGCTGTTGTTTCATTTTATAATTGAATTCATTACCCATTTATAGAGAGCATCATTTTAGGAGCTGATAATGCACCTCAAATCAATTCTAGAAGTCATCCTTATAAAATGAACTATTTGTGACCCTGCTTTTTGTTTTTAACATTTGCAGTCCAAACTGTCCCATTTCAATTTTACAAGAAATATCTCCAGTACTTAAGTATCCAAATGGACAATTATCCTGGTATCATTTTGGAAGCTGTGAAATAAAATCAAGGTTACGATATAAAGTGTTCTCTTTTCAGTCCTATCCTTGATGCTTTAAATTCAAATTAAAACAAATCATACAGCACAGAATCACATAAGCTAACAAAGGTTCTAGGGTCACTATTGAAAGGAGCAGAGTCAGAGTTCTTATAAAAGGTCACCCCAACCACCTCCACAGAGTAAATACACCAGGTTAGTTAGTACTGTTTGATACCAACTGGAAGAAAGGCCTTGAAGCGTGTCCACAGATGAATGGAGTTCAGTGATAAAGCTAGGTCAGTAAAAATGGATTTGAGCTTTTGTTTAGATTCTTTGTGTTTACTTTAGGTCACTTAGTTCATTGGGCACCAGGAGACTGGTTAAACTACCTGGGACCCATGTTCTTTCAGCATTATCTATATCCCAGAAAACCAGGTGAAAAAGTTGTCTCTGGGTTTGGTACATACATCTCCATTATAGCCCAGCTTCTTTTTATAGGTACCCATATGTGGCCTTTCCATTCATAAATTGGTCCAGGGCCTTTGAAAATCATATTTATATTCTATTTTGGTTACATGGAAAGGTAACAAGGTCCTAGGTTTATTAGTTCCTATGAAATGCAGCATTTTATTATAACTATTTGTGTTCTTATTGGGGATCATGGAGATGGAGAAGGAAGTGGATATATAATTAAACACCTGTCACTCTGTTAAAGTTTGAGTCATTGCTATGGGAATATAGAAAATGAAAGGTATATTGTGAGAGAATGAAAAAGGAAATATAGGAAGGCTTCACAGAGAAGATAACCCTGAATAGGATCCTAAAGAGAAATTTAGCTCAGGAGAGAAGTGAATTCCAAACAGAAAAAACCATAACAGCGAACATGCAGAAGCATAAGAATATATGTTATGCTAGATGTAAGAAGAAAATTATGGGATACAGGGCAAAGTATGGGAAGGGAATAGTTGATCATGAGCCTAGAGATAAAGGCTGGAGATGGAGTAGGGCATGAATATGTCATCCTGTAGGCAGCAAAGGATTATGATTGGGATGCCTTGTTATTGGTCTGATTGACAGCATGATAGATGGCCTGAGGAGTTTGAAGCTAACTAGAAAGAACAACTTAGACTGAGATAAAGGGTCAAGAAAGTGAAGGTTAAAATCTGAAAGAGGAACTGTCAGGTGAGATCACATGAGAGAAAACACAGAAGTGAAATAATGTGTTTTGATAACTGATTATGTCAGAGACTGAGCTCCTGTTATTATGGCTTCTCTATTTTGGGGGCAAAAAAAAAATCTTCATAGAGGTTTGAGACTTAGCTTTTTTCCTAGGTGAATAGAATCTATGTACCACTAAGAGAAAGCCAAGGTTTGTAAGTTGGGCATTTTTACATTTGATGTTAGCTTCTATTACATCTACTCCTCCATGTATACGTTATATCCACACCTACTACCATGGTAGGCCACTCTGTTTATTATTTCTTTCACTATTTTCAGTTAACCATAGTCAATCACAGTTCAAAATTATCAAATTGAAAATTCTAGAAATAAAAAGTTCATAAACTTTAATTGCCTGTTGTTCCAAGTAGAGAGCTGAATGCTTGCACTATCCTGCTCCGTGTAGCCTGGGATGTGAATTATGCCATCATCCAGGGTATCTATGGTGTATATGCTACCTGCCCATTAATCTCTTGGTAGCCATCATGGTTATCAGATAGACTTTGGTGGTATTATAGTGCTTGTGTTCCAAAACATCTTGTGTTGTAGCCTAAGACTATATTACAATACCATTTTTGTTTACTTCATATAATCATCTCATCTTGTGGCATAGTATCACCTCACATCACCACAAAAAGTATAAGTACATCACAATAAGATATTGGGAGCAAGAGAGACTGTATTCATATAACTTTTATTACAGTATATTTTTATGTTGTTTTGTTATTATAATCTCTTACAGTGCCTAATTTAGAAATTAAACTTTACTATAGGTATGTATGTATAGTAAGAACAATATATATGAGATTTTGAACTATCCATGGTTTCAGACATCCACTGGAAGTCTTTGAATGTATCTTCCATGGATTATGGGGAACCACTGTGGTATCATTAATAACTGGAAAATCTGGTGAAAGAAAGGGGAAATAAAACTATGAAGGCTAGATTTCATTTATTTGCTTTTATTCAGGTTTTTTAAAAGTGAATAACATTCATTCTCTAACTAAATCCTAAATACTAGAGCAGAACCAAGTCTTGAGTTTTTCTGGGAACTATAAAAATGAGTATTGAAAGGGATACCATAAATAGCAAATCATCTATCTTAATAAAATCACAAACTTCTGTGATAGCACAGAAAACGAGGGTGAAATGGAGAAAATCTTGGACATGAGGCTCTCTGAAATGATGACCGTTTCCCCTGACTTTATTTGAACTTTTTCTCAGACACTGAGGAAGGTAACCATACTAGCAACACCTAAAGGACTCAAGCATCTCTTTCTAACAAGAAGAGAAGACACTGGTCTGCAAGGAGCTATCAAAAAAATGACCCTTCCATCTTAATTGTACTCACTCATGGTATGAAGATGAGAGATGAGTCAGTCTGTGCCTGGGGCCAGGGTAAATAAATTAGGTATTAGATTCCTGCAACCTACTCAGAAAGATATTTCACTTTGCTCTTTGAACTCTATCAGGAACATTATCAATACCTTGCTGTTTATAGTGCTTTTGATGGCAACACTTGGATGTTCAGGCCTTCAGATCATGTTTCTCATTTTTTCAAAGGTGAACATATTGACAGGTTTTATTGAGCTCCCAAATCTCTAGAGGTTTAGTCAGAATACAGGATCTCCATTTCTGTTTCACCAACTTTATTCTCCTAGGGTAATGTTCCAGATCCCTCCTTTTAATTGTAAGAGGCTGAAAGTCATGACATGATAATTTCTCAGTTGATCAGGTTGGGTTGTTCCCCCCCTCTATGGTTCTGAGACTTTTCTTACTCCACAGTCACCTAAAGGGCTGTGAATCCCCAATCACTGGCGTCTCCCCCAAGAATTTGTGGTTCAGTAGTTTTAGGGTGGAACATGATAATTTGCACTTCTAACTAGTTTCTAGGGGATACTAATGTTCCTGGTTGGAGGACTGTACTTAGAGAATTACTACCTCAAGAATCCTTCTGGTCTCATTTTAGCTGAAATCATTTTTTCCTACCCTCCATCATTCTCTAGATACAAGAATGTGTAGTGGTAGAAAACCATTGTTATAAAAGCCAGATTAGGTCTAGATTCTATTTTGTTATTAATTTCTACATGGAAAAGTCATTTCCCCCTCACTGGGCCTAGTTTCCTGCTTTATTAAAATGATCATCAAAGATGTTTTGACCCTAGGAACTAATAAGAAATACTAAAAAACGATTCACTTGGTTTAAAAAAAAAGATTGGAAAGCACAGCCTGACTCATGTGAGGAGGGATAAAAATAGGTTTGGAGCACTACTCCTAATTTTACCTAATTTATAGTTTATACCAAGGATCAACAGACTTTTTTCTATTGAAGGACAGGAGTAAATATTTTAAGCTTTGCAGATCATAAAATCTCTGTCCAAAATATTCAGTTCTGCATTGTAATGCTAAAGTAGCCAAAGACAATATGTCAATGAATGAGGGAAGCTATGTTCCCATAAGGCTATTTTTAGAAGCAGGCAACAGGCTGAATTTGGACTTGGACATCAGTTTGCCAACATTCAGTTTATATTTTTATTCAGTTTACCTAAATAATTTCACCTAAGTCCACCTCCTTGATTTAAAGTTTTCAGAACTCAATGGCAGAAAAAAAAATTGCCATATTAAGTTATCTGGAGTATTGCTACAACTGTGTCTAATATGCTGTTTAAAAATGTATAATTTATAATACAAAATCTATAATTTCCATGGCATAATAAAAATAAATCATTTTAAAAATTTCTACCAAATTATATGCCCCTGTTTTCAAAAATTCAGAAAATGTACATAAATATTACGATACTTACAGTTTACAGTTGAGCTTTCATTATAAAACTGAATGAAAAGACTTAGCTTCTGAGGCAGAAGAGAGGGGAAATAAGATCTTTGGAATTTGAATTGGGATTGATCTGTCCAACGCAGCTGGGAAAGACGTCCAACTCTGGGAAGTGACCCAGTGGTCTGTGGCAAGAGGGCCGACTCACCATGGTAGGCTCCATTCCCTTCCCATATTTGGTTTCCTGTGTGGTTGTGCACTGTGAACTGTGCTGTCCTAATCGTGTTCTCATTGAATTCATGGAGGCACCTGTGACATTTTCATTATTAAAAATGGTTTTTCTTGACAGCTACCCCGTAATTCAAAGCCAAAGTGAACATAGCCATTGTTCTGAAACATCATAGAAGCTAAGAAGGGCCCATTTGGTATTTTCACATAATTGATGAGATAGGAAATTGCTTTATTTTGCACTTACTCTGGAGGCTATCCATTCATTTTTATTCCCTTTTATTTAATCAGCACATGGCAAGAAACCTGGCATTCTGATTGGGTCCCTTTGCCAAAAGTATAGTAAACTCTTCCAAGAGAATTTATCCTCTTATTTGATGCTGGGCTTGGACTTGGGCATGTTGGTTCCTGGGGCTTAGTCCTTCTCTCCTTGGGAAGAGTCTTATAGTGCCATAGACAATGGAGCTGACAAAATGGTTTCTTGTTGTTGCTCATTACACTTCTTAGCTTTGGTTGGATAAAATGAATTCCCAGGAAATCATTTGGGGTCGTGACTTCATAAGGTAGAGGAGTGAATTAAAGTAATGTTTAGCTGTAAGCCAAAAGACTATTGTTAGAAGTTTCTTGGAATATGGATACCTCTTTGTCCAAGCTACATGAATTCTCTGACCTCTGAGTCTCTTTTCTCTCTCAATCTGTATACATTCTTGCAAACACACAAGTATCTCTATGTGTATTATCTCTCATTTCCTGATATTTTCAGAATACTGTGACTTCTTTTCATTCTCTATAGTATAGACAATAATACAATTTGAGGGAAAGCATTTTTTCCAACTATTAAGTCATTACATATGTAGCTAGTATCTCCTTTTCATTCTCTATAAAGAATGTAAAGCTTTCTAAAGCTTTCCACTTTAGCTGACACTACATTTATCTTAGGAAGCCCTGTCTGATGCAGCATTGTTAGTTATGAAGTAGATGAAGACCCTGAGGGCAGGTCCATCAAGTCTGCAGATGTCACTAAGCTGTGAAGGAAGGCATTCATGCTGTATGACAGAAACAGCATTTTAAAAACATTGTGGCAGGAAGAAGAGATGAGATGGATCTAACAAAGTGCAATGCAGTAGGGATAAACACCAAGTAATATATTTGCTGACCCTAAACAACCAAACTTACATGATAGGATAGGGCTTACTGAGGGGTTAATCTTAATTAAGTTTAATACAAGTCAACACTGTGACATAACCAATAAATATTGAAATCAGGCTGAAAAGAAAGAACAGCACTTAACAAAGTGACATGCATCCCAATTCACTCCATGTTATTGAAGGCTTATATTTAGTTCTCTCTCAGCTCCCTTATTTGAGAAATGAAGACAAGAATTTCTGTTCCACATATTATACACATAAAGGACATAGCTTATGTATGGCAGAAGATATGTGTTCAGTTTTATGGTAGGTGATTGATGATGGTGATGATAGAAAATACTCAAAAGTGTAGAAGGAGACAGCAATTTTGAGAGCAAAAGAATTGAACATGGTGTGGACTGGTCAAGGAGTTGGAGATATTTAAGCCAGAGATGAGACAGCTCTGTGGATATATAAGAACTATTTTGTAAGAACTGAAGAGTTGGAATATGATAGAAGGTATTGGGGGTTCTATGATTATCCAGGGTATTAATCAAGATCCATGGGAAGAGAGAGAGAGAGTCCAACTATCAACATTAAGATACAGAGATACACACTTGGCCTCCCACAGTGATGACTTCTGCATGACAGGAAAGCTTCAATCATAGTCTTGATTTTTAAATATGGTTGTTATGGAGAAGGCTGGTTACACATGCTTTAAGGTAACTATCAGCCCGGAGATTCTTTAGTTTTGTAAATATTTGACAAAGTAAGACATAACCATTAGGCCACAGGTCTTACTTTATAGACATGAAATAAGACATGGTATAGAATGTTCAGTCTTAATGTTTAAGTGTTGTTGATCTTTAATGCTTATAACTCTGAGTCCTCAATTGCTTCCAAATGGAAGGTGGTTTTGATTATGGTTTTCTTTTTTCCTAATAGTCTACTTAAAGGCTGCCTTACCGTAGAAAGTTTGTTTTAAAACCACAGGACCTTGTGACGCTTTTTTGAGGTGCTACTCTCTGTGACCTTGGGTTAGAAATTTAGCCTTTTGGGCCTCAGTTAACTCTTCTGTACAAAGGGCACAATAAGAATTCCTAGTAGAATTGGAACAGGGATAAAATTAGATAAAATTTGAATTGTTAGGTGAGAAAAGCAGTAGCATGATTTTCCACTCAAATGAGTTCTTGACTAGGTAGGTGTTTTGAACTGCTTTGTTTAGCTGTAATTCTTATTCAGAAATATGATTTTTAAGGAAACATTGAGGAAAAAAATAATTTTCAAAGAACATATTGACTTCTTTGTTGAACTTAGCAGTGTCCCTATTTGCCTTGGGTGACTCCTCAGAAAAGGGGGAAAAACAGGGTATTTGCAAGGGCATGTAAACATCCATCTGTTTTGAACAAAAGGCAGGTGGCTGGGAAGGGCAATGACTCGAGGAAATCTTTTCTGTCAGCTCTGTAAATCATTTAGACGGTTAGGTTTCTATAATGTTGCTTTCCCATCATTTCCCTAATGATGAAACCTCCTTAACCTCATTTCTAAACAGGATGGGAAGATATTCTGCCGACGGACAGCTTGTGATTGCCAGAATCCAAGCGTTGACCTTTTCTGTTGCCCAGAGTGCGACACCAGAGTCACAAGTCAATGTTTAGATCAAAATGGACATAAGCTGTATCGAAGTGGAGACAATTGGACCCACAGCTGCCAGCAGTGTCGGTGTCTGGTATGTCAGCTTGCTGTAGATGGTGACATCCTGTACTTTGGAAGAGTTTATAAACTCAGGGGTTAGAAATTTGGCTGGTTCCCAACTCCTTCTGTTACCTTGGAGGGAGTTTTGGGGCTATGGCTAACCAAGGGGCATATGCTCTGCCTAAAGACATTCAGATTGTATGTAAAACACTGTGCAGAACAAAAACAACGTATTTATAGAACAGATTTGACCTAAGCAATGTTAGTTTACAGGTATTATTTCTTAGGAAGTCTGTATCCAGAAAAATCCCTGCAAGATAGATAATTTTCAAAGCATTTTCTGATACTTATGGTCTTTATAGAGCCCAATTTTTATTTCTTCTTCCATAAGCATTGGATGTTTTGACATGAGATGTAACTCAATATAGTAGAAATACCAGAGAGATTGAATGATAGAGACCTAGAATACAATTCAGATTCTCTCATGTGCTAGCTCAGTATGATTACGTTGGGCAGGTCTTATCTATTCACTCATCATTCTTTTCCTCAAATGTGCATAGTTGTATGAATAGCTGTTTCATAGGACTCTTAGGTATGTGAAGGACAAATACAGTACTTGACACATAGACAGCACTTAACATGGTTGCTACATTGTTAGTTATTTCCTACCTTCAAAAATCAGTTTCAGAGGCCGAACATCTATGTAGACAAATGGAGGTTGTAATAGTATAATGAAGTTTCAGAAGTCCAGAGAAAAGGCTTGATATCTGGACCTGGTTCATTCTGTTTCAAAGTATACCGCAAACCATGATTTCCAAGGATAGGAAGGCTTTTAGGACATATTTTTTTCCATGAATGTGGTGTTTTATCTGTGGGTAGGTTTACAACTATGGATAATTCTGCATGAGTCAACTTGAAATGGACACTCTTAGCTGGAGTTTTAACATTTGTTGAAGTATGAATGCTATATGTGTACTATACAAGTACTCTATAGAAACACACATTCAGAAAAAAACTATAAGTTTCCATCAAATTTTCTGAAGTCTCCAGGCAAAATGTGCAGATCATCTTAATAACATAATCCTTGTATTAGGACTGTATTAGTCCTTTAATTTTGAGGATTATAACTCAGAAATTCAAATTGCAGTGGTTGGGGTTGTGACTCATCAGCACAGTGCTCACCTAGCACATGCAAAGTGCTGGGTTCGATACTCAGAACCACATAAAAATAAATACATAAAATAAAGGTATTGTGTCCAACTACAACTAAGAAAAAAATTTAAAAATGAAATTCAAATTGCAGCAAATATTTTTTTTTTCAAATCCTCATCTAAGGATGAACATATCCAATATGACTATAAGATTGGCTTCCATACCAGCCTGGGATACTGCATATCTTTTTCTAGAAGCCAATAATTGGGTAGCCAGAAGAATTGGTATTAATTTTATATATGGAATTTTCACACATAGAATTTCAAAACATATATTCTGTCCCCAGTCTCAATAAAACAGAAGGTGTTGAACATTAACTTAAAAATTACTTGTGGGTCATATTTAATAAATATTTATCAGGACTTAGCCTGTGTCAGACTCTGGATAATAGTGAGTGAAACAAAAATGATCTATATCTGTAAAAGCCTAGAGTCTTGTAAAGCTGACTGAATAATTAGTTACCATGTGTTTTAATAAGTGTCATGATAACGGAAAAAGAGGCTGCAGAGAGAAGCAGTTCTATTACAAGGAGCTCAATGGAGTCCCAGTTGGCAGATGCTGAGACACATAGATAGAAATTCCATTTAAACTGAAATATAGTTTTTTGAATGAAACTGAAAACTTTTTTGAAATGGTTCTTCTGAAAATGCCCAACTTCAACTTTAAATTTGTTATTTTAGTCAGCTGTTTTATTGCTGTGACTAAAAGACTTGACAAGAACAATTTTAAGAAAGTTAATTTGGTCAGCTCAGGGTTTCAGAGGTCTCAGCTCACAGACAGCTGGATGCATTCCCCAGGACTTGGAGTAAGGCTGAACATCATGGCAAAAGTGTGTGGCAGAGGAAAACATTGGGGACTTGGTACCAGGAAGGAGAAAGATGGAGCTCTTTGTTGAACAAGGACAAAATATATATCCCAAAGGCATGCCTCCAGGGACCCACCTCCTCCAGCCATAACCTACCTGCCAATAGTTACCACCCAGTTAATCCCTGCCAGGGTAACACACTGATTAGGTTAAGACTGTCATAACACAATCATTTCACGTCTAAACTTTCTCGCATGGTCTTACACATGAGCTTTGGGGGATACCTCATATCTAAACCATAACATAATCAGTTTATGAAGTTGTTGGGATATTATATTTCATGTTCTACTTTTGACCTTAAGTGAAATTAGTATCTCTTACCATCATATTTATTTATTCATTTTATTATTATTTCTTCACCAAAAGTGTGCTAAATATAAGGAAGAAAAAGAAACTAGCCCAAATCCTGAAACTTCAAAACTTAATGAGAAACAGTACTGATGATTATGATATAATCATAGTATCATACTAAAAATAATGATGGGCTGTGTTTGACACACAGAGAAGCTGACCTAACTCTTTCTATAGACCCCAGAAAGAGCAAAGACCATCAACAAAGGCATCCTGAAGAAGGTTGATAACTGTAATTGTCTTTAAGAGGGAAACCCACTAGTGTGCTAACCAGTAACTTTCAATGACGAGAATGGTGAAAATCACTGTGCTTTCTTTCCCCTCATGGGACTTTGGGATAAAATTGTGCCTAGGAACAATGATGCGTCATTCTTGGCTTTCTCTCCACAGGAAGGAGAGGTAGATTGCTGGCCACTCGCTTGCCCCAATTTGAGCTGTGAATACTCAGCCATGTTGGAAGGGGAGTGCTGTCCCCGCTGTGTCAGTGACCCCTGCCTGGCTGATAACATTGCCTATGATATCAGGAAAACTTGCCTGGACAGCTACGGTGTTTCTAGACTCAGCGGTGCAGTATGGACAATGGCCGGATCTCCCTGCACAACCTGTAAATGCAAGGTAAATTGGGTGCCCTGAAATGTTCAGGCTTGAACAGTTTATCAGAACATCTGCAGGAGGTTTACTCTGGTTTCTGAGTGTGTAGGTTCCATGGGGCCTTGTGGAAACAGGCCTTTACATCTCACAGGATGTTCATATATCTGAATGGATCATAGCTGCACCTTGTATAAAGGCTAGTTCCAAATGAACAATGTAGAATAAAACAGTCTGGCTTGATTTTAAATTACAGAACTTTAACAACTGACTCAGCCCAATTTTATGCCATTTTGACCTGTATGTTAGAAAAAGAAAGAAAGAAAATGAAAGAAATGAAGAGAGAAAGAAAAAAAAATATCTACTTCCTTTCATCTGGAAAATTTTATTAGTTCCTTCATGAAACTGTCAATGATAGAAAAAAAATCACTGTTTTGTGATGATGGTCATTCTGTTTAATTATCAAAGTGCCCATTGTTGGGGAATGCCTTAATGATTAATGTTATTAATGTGAATTTCTTTTTTCTAACCTGGAAAATATTATCTTAAGATGTTGCCCCAGTAGGAAAAGGATAATATCAGACTTCACATAGCAAGAGAGCTATGGCCCCATTTGTACCCTCCACCAGAGCAAACCAAGTGACCAGGCTACATTAACACTTGTATTATTTAATATTATTTTTTGATATCATATTTGAGAGTTAATAAACAAAATTATGAAAGCATATTGAGATTATTATATGAATTTGATTCTTAATGAATTCTCAAAAATGTATACAACTGGATAAGCACAGTCTCCTTCTTAATCATCATATGAGACATTGTATTGATCCCTAAGATGCAGGCCTTTCTGGAACCCATCTTGGATTTGTCTTCAGATTCTTGTGATGCTTGATTAGCCCTTTAAGAGGCAAGTTATCACCATTAAGAGATTTGTTTTTGGAAAGAATCTTATTTGGAATAAGTCTAGTCAGTAAGTTTTGTGAAAACTTGGATTGGTGGGTCAGTGTGTCAAGCATACATTGAGTGTGTAAGTAAGGCCATATGTGGCCCTGCCAGCAAAACCCCAGTAAGAGGAGACCCTGCAGGGTTGATCCATGCTTCCTTCCCTTACATTCCTTCATAAGTGCTTTTGTAGCATCCTTTTAAAATAAAGATCACAGACTCCTTGCTGATGGACTTACATGTCTCCCTACATTAATACTTGTGTCCTTTTTGTACAGAATGGGAGAGTCTGCTGTTCTGTGGATTTGGAGTGTCTTCAAAATAACTGAAGTATTTAAAATGGACTCATCAGAGGAGAAAAAATGGACAAAATGATCATCCAACATGATGAAGGATAAGAGTTGATTTTTTTAACCACAATTACCAAAGTCTCCATTGGAGGAAGGTGTTTGGGGGTCGCCTCGTAGACCTGCCACTTTGCTCATTCTTGCTAACCTAGTCTAGGTGACCTACAGTGCAGTGCATTTAAGTCTATGGTTGTTAAGAGAAGTCCCCGGTGTTGTAAATCATATTTCCCTTATCAGATCATTTGCAAACACATTTAAATGATCTCATGGTAAATGTTGATGTATTTTTTTGATTTATTTTGTGTACTAACATAATAGAGACTCGGCACCATTTATTTATTTATATTTCTTGATTTTTGGATCAAATTCTAAAAAAAAAAAAATAAAGTTGCCTGTTGTGATATTGTCCCATTCACTGTATACTGTGAAATGTATTGAAAAAAATATCTATGTGGAGTCCAATTGCATCATACTTATATTTCAAACTGTTGAACAGAATTAGAGACCCACTCATCCAGCTTAAACATGCCCAAGGCAATTATGATACCTTAAAGTGGGGAAGGACTCCAAACACAATTCAATAGTTATTTAGAAAAGGACTCTATCCTCCCTTCTGCAAATAAAAAAGAAAAAGAAAAAGAAAAAATAAATACAAAATGTTAACTTGCAATTTAGAAACAGCAATGCTTAAAACCTTTTTAGCAGTGAAAGCAAAAATATCTTTGCATTGGTTTTATGTATAATTTCATAACTAATAAACAACTTTAATAGTTATTGATGTAAGTTATCATCATAGTACAGGTGAATAGGATTATCCCTCTATTATATACACATGCACTTGAGAGTCTGATCAACCAGCTTTTTCAGTGTTAGTTGATTTACAGCATGTAAATGGTTACCATGGTTTGGTAACCAAGCCCCCCGATTCTTTTCCAGTACTGTTTTATAGTAAAACACATTGCCTTTAATATGGAGAAAGGGGACACTTGAAAAAAATATATTCGTGTGCTCTGTTACTTTAGAACAATGAATACTTCCACATAAGCCAGTACAATAGTTTTAAAACTTGAAGCTATTAAGTTATATAAAATTAACAAAATATGTAATGACATTTTAACTGAGCTGAGAATTCAAACTTTGGTTGTACTTTCAGATAAATCACATCTTCTTCTGGATTAAGTTAGTTCAAGGGTTTTCTGCTCATTCTTCCAACATCAAAACATCTTACCTTGTTATGTCAGTCATGCTAAAGATATTTAAATCCTAAAATAATTATTATCTTAAAATTATGATCTTCAATCAATATTATTATTGGTTTTTGTCCAATAGATAATATTTTTGTGAAAATGAAGTTCACTAATGAAATCAAGTTCATGTTATATATAATAAAAGCAGTTGAAATACTACATCTGTCAAAGACTGATACAATGTGGTAAATTAGAGAACATTTCTATTTTAATTTAATTCCTTAAATGAAAGCTTGGAGTGAAGAATTTGAAGATTACTCTTTTGAAAATATTAATGACTATCCAATTAAAAGAACTTCCAATATTGGTGGTAAAATGAGGAGATTTACAATAATTGTTTGTGATTTTATATATCTGGAATTGAATATAGTAGAACTATGGACCCATGTGTCAAAACCAACCCTTTTCCTATTTGGAATACGGATAGGTCTGTCCATTAATATGTTTTCTACAGTTGTAGAGATAGAAAGGCAGAGTTGGGTGGTTCCCATAAATACCTTGTTGTTCACAAAGCCAAAACTGTTATTATGTTTTCCTGTGCAGGAAACCTTTATGTATCTCTGATATAGATAATGACTGCATACTGTTGTGTATTTGAGAAGTGTTTCCACTTTTTTTTCCCAAGGCATTCTCAAAGCTCAATAGGTTTTTTTTAAATTTGTATATGTTCTTACTTTATTGCAGTTCCATTAGGATTGGTGGCAACATCCTAAAATACTCTGATTTTACAAATACAATCATAAAACTCAATATTTTCTTCTTTCCACTTGAGAACTGATGGGGTAAATTTAATCTGGGGAACTTGTTGACAACATGTTATTGGTATTTCTAGCACATTTTAAACCACTGCCAGTTCCTCTTAATAAGGTATATACACCTATAAAACAATGGATGAGATTCACTTTTTAAATAATGATTGAGTCAGGAAGGGTGTTGCATACCTATAGTCCCCATCACTCAGGGCGCTGAGATGAGAGGCTTCCTTGAGCCCATGAGTTTGAGACCAGCCTGCACAACATAATAAGACCTTATTAACACCCCCTCTTTATATATAAGGTACTTTATATATAAGGTACATGCTATTCTCAACTGAAGAAATGAAAAGATAAATAAAACAGAACTTTATTTTAAAGATAAGCATTATGTGGACCTTCAGAAGGTACTAACAATCTTTGAACCCATTCAGATGTTCTAAGCAAATATGATACTACCTGAAATATGTTCTTAACCATGAAATTTTAAAAGTTACTTTTTAAAAGTTTGGGGGCTGGGAACATGATTTAGTGATAGAGCATTTAACTAGTGTATGGGCCCCACAGGATTCAATACCCAGCACTGTAAAAACAAATATACACAAATAAATAAAAATCTGGTGAATCTCCTGATAAGAATATGTTTAGCTACCATGCAACAATTTGCAATGTAAAATTGGTGTCCATTTAATGAGCCAAAGCGATGTTTGACAAATCTGTCTCCTTACAGACCACAACCATTGCCTGTACCACCTTGAACACAAAGATGCTGACATAATAAGGGCAAGAAATATGAAAAAACACATGAGCATTTGCAGCTATCCCCCCAGTGTTCCTAGCGGGAAAGGCTGTGACTCAGGAGAGTAGATTATTAAGGCAAATGAAAGTTCTATGTTAGACACATGTCTATTAAACACACATTTGCTTCATTCTTTCTAGGTTGCATATGAACAGATATATGTGCACATATAACAGATTTGTTATACAAAAGTTACATATGGACATATATAAGATTCATTTGCAACCTGTAATGCATATTTATATTACATATATTCATATGCAACATGCATATATACATACATAACAACTATCTTAAGTTTCCTCTCTTCTGAACTTTATGTGTCTGTGCTTATGTCACTGTTATATCCTTCTAATACACATTTACCTTGTATTATGGTAACCTTAGACTGGGTGAGGCTATAAACCAACTGTGTATGGATATCATCTTACAGCATTTAACATAGTGCCTTGCATAGAATGAATTTTCAATTAAGTCTTTAAGTATTGAATTCATATTTTTCTTATTATAAAAAATACCACGGGATATTGAAAACAATCTACCCTAGCAGATTTCAAATGCTCTTAAGTACTAAGAACTAATTGAAAAAAATCAAAATTTATTGAGCTCTCCAACATAAACACTGAATTAAAGCAAGGTTTCTCTGGATAGATTGGGGGTGTAGTGGTAGGGCATTTGGGACCCCTTCACATACTTGACCCCAGCTTATAGCTTTCAACAGAGCACAGCTGGACAGCTATTCGACTAACTACTCAAATATACTTCTATGGATGAGTAAACCAGCACTCAGTGTAGCTAAGTGACTTGTGCCCGGAGTTCACAACTAATTAATCATAGAAAAATAGGTCTGTTTATCCCCATGCCAGCTTTCTAAGAATTCAAAATGTATATCCACATTTCAACTTCAAGATAACTTTTCCTACTCCTAAGTGGATGACATTAAAGACAATCATGGATGAGATATTGTATCTGTTATTGTCTCTGTGTTCCATCTCCCTTCTAATTGTGCTACTGCTTTATGAAAATCTTCATGATGGTTTTGTGAAACATTCAGATTACAAGACTGGACAGCATTTTCAAATGCAGAATAACAGTAAGCCACTTAATCACCTAATCTCAGTCTTTATGGGCAAACATTAAGGAAAAATAAAACAGTTTACAAAACCAACTATTTCTTAAGACTTACACACACCAGCATACGATGAAATATGGCATTGAAAGGAATTCCTACATAGATAACCTGATTTCCGATTTTATTATTCACTCACCATTTATTCTATCATTAAGTCAGTGACAATGTAGCAGGCTCTTCAGATACAGAGATGAATAAGACAAAATTGGTCACTATCCTTATGGCATTTGTAACTTAATGTGCAAAAGAAGTAAACTAGAAAATATTTACTTGAGCAATATAATATTAGGCTGTATTAATACTAGGAAGAAAAAAAGTGAATTAAAAAAAATGGAGATGAACTGGAGAATCTCACTTCAAAATAATCAAGGAAAATCTCTAAATGGGGGTGATAAGCAAGGAGGGATGGAGAATGTGGAGTAGCCACCTGTGCACAAGGCTGTGGGAATATCTTCCCAATCAAAAGAAGTAAATGCTAAAGACTGCAATAGAAAGACACTAGGTACGTGAAGGTCATGAGTGGAACCAAAGGCTAAGTAAAAGAGCAAAGATATGAGGTTGCAGAAGTTGACTAGAGCTGGACATTACAGACCATGGTAATGTGAAGGCCATGATAATGTGAAGGCCCTGGTCTTTCTGGGAAATGAAAACATCAGTGGGAAGTTACTAAAGGAGTAAGCATTTATTTACTCACCTTTTCATTCATTCACATATTTATGCCTTTTAAGATATCAATTAGTCTATATTTACTATTCTGAAAACATGAAACTCCTGTTTTATACCTAGGAAAAATATCAGTGAGAACAACATTTTTCCGTTAGAAATTGAAGCTCTGCACTGTGCTATCACAAAGCAATCAAACTACATAAGATGGCATGTCCAGAAATAAGGTCAAGGAATACATCAAAAACTGGATCTGTAACTTTTTTTTGCCTCTGCAGTGCCCTCATTTAAATAATTAGTTCTTGACCATTTGAATCATAGTAAGTTCAGTAGTTTGTGACAGTGATATCATCTTGGCTTATAACACCAGTGCAGGGTAATGGAACACTGAAGAGGATAAGAGTCTGTTGGATTAATCTAGAATAGTAACAACAAACACTATTCTTAGAACAGTGCTCGCATGTAGTAGCCCAAATAAGGCAAAACTTTGGTGAGAAATGATTTAGGTTACTATAAAAATGATACCTAATTTTTTTCAGAAACTTTTTAATACCTGAAGGTGAGAAAAAAATTTTAAGGTAAGAGGAATTTATAATTGAGACAAAGCAATAATTAGAAACTAAAATATCAGAAAGATTTAAACATGTGAAAATGCAAATTTACCTGGAGAAACTGGCAGTTGATATGCCAATCTCATAAGATAAATGATATTTCCCAAATTTTGTTATATTTTAGCTCTATCGTTTTGAAAATGAAGGTGAAGGCAGTGAGAATATGTCTTTTAAATGCAAAATAAAATACATTAATTTATCAAAAATATCCAACAGTAACTTCAGCCCCTTAGGAAACTTGAAGACATTTTGAAGAAAACAGACCCAAATCTGGTATACTACATGTGTAATGATCGAAAATAGTGCAGTATGGTCTTCAATCATGTTTGCAGAAAGAGCTGAAAGGATTCTGTGCAGACAAGGCAGTCCCAGGGAAGAATTTATCTTAGGTGATTTTATGTAGGAGGTTTTAAAATGACATTGAATGAATGGGTCACTGAGCTAGAAAATCAGAGTGACAAAAGCTTTAAATAGATTTTAAAATATCAAGTATAATAAGGGACAATATAATTTAGAGGAGTCCCTAGAGTAAGTGGAAAGAAAGAGGTGACCCAGAGTGCATACCTCAGAGGGCTCAGGGGATTGCCAGCTCATTATTGCCCATTGAAAATGTGGGCCCAGTATTCCCAAACTTTTCCATTTTTTCAAGATAAGTCATAAATATGGATTTTAATGTGTGATATTATGAGTTTTAAATTTCACATCCAAGTTTAATAGAATAAATCTGCACCATACAAAACATGTCTGTAGACTGATAGTACCCACAGGATCAATTTTTTCACACACCCCTAGTTTAGAGCCACAGGAAACCCTGTAAGTTATCTAATGCTCCTTCAAATTTTATAGGTCAGTAAATCAATTGCTTTCTCCTTACTCTGCCTGCATATATACCCTCCTCCTTTTTTCATTTATTTTAATCATATATCATTTATTTGCATGTAAATCCAAGAATTTCCTCCGTATGTTTTGCCTCTCTCCCTGAAAGTGTGAATGTTGATATTCCCATTGAATAGTTCAATTCCATGGAATGACAACCCTTGCTTCTTAAGTGAGTGCAACATCAACATCATGCTTAACTGTTGAAAGCATCATCATTCACCATAAATATCTCTATTTCCCCAGTGGTGTGTTTGGAGAAAGTACTCATTCCTAAGGCTTAAGATTGAGCTGTTCATTGCTCAGGCAATGAATATGGGGTTAGTTCACATAGGCATGTTGATTATGATGAAGTTTTATGGCAGTTGAATGGAAGAGTAAGAAACCTGGCTCAAGATCTTCTGTGCTCCAACCTCACACTGATTCATAAGCAGATAAACCAAAGCAGACTAAGGAGGACCTGTTAGGATGAGACAACAAAAAGCTCAGGGCCTGTTGGCAGGCCCTCAGAACATCACTTACAGATGTAAAGAAATGGAGTCACAGAAAACCTTCCCCGTAATACAAACCATACATTTAGTCCACATGAGAAAGAACTGGTTGTTTTGCTATAGTCTGCAGATAAGAAAAAATGCCAAGAACAAATATAAGTCAGGCAGACCTAAAAATGTTGTTATTGAACAGAGTGAAAAGGGATCCTTGTTGTTGGAGAATGTCAGAATTAAAATTAGCCACGTGTGTTTGTTTTCTGCGACTCCTGTAACAAATTATCATATACTTGGTGTGTTCAAACAATAGAAATGTGTTCTCTCACAGTGGTAGGATCTAGAAGTCTGAAATCTAGCAGCCAGCTGGGCTGTGCTGCCTCTAGGGGATCTAGGGGGAGATTTCCTTCCTTACCTCTTCCAGCTTTAGAGGGCTTCAGGTGGTTTTTGACTTGTGGCCACATCCCTTCAATCTCTGCCTCTCACAGTGGTAGGATCTAGAAGTCTGAAATCTAGCAGCCAGCTGGGCTGTGCTGCCTCTAGGGGATCTAGGGGGAGATTTCCTTCTTTACCTCTTCCAGCTTTAGAGGGCTTCAGGTGGTTTTTGACTTGTGGCCACATCCCTTCAATCTCTGCCACTCTGGATAGAATGTCTTTTTCTCTTATGTGTGTGCCTCTTGTAGGACATCTATCATTGGATTTAAGGACTGTTCACTAACCCAGAATTACATATTCAACTTCATGAACTTTAAGGCAATTATATCTGCAAAGATCTTTTTGTTTTCCTTTTTTCAAATAAGGTAACATTCAAAGATTCTTGGCATTAGGATGTGGAAATAAGTTTTCAGGGGCCAAAAGTCCTCTGACTATATCTGGATTGGTCATAACAGCTAAAAGAAATCTTAATTCACCCACATTGTATTGATTAATGATTCACTTTCACTGTAAGCCTCACTTTTGACCTAGAGCAGACACATGGCTGTGTAATTTTATATACGTCTATCCAAAGTGTACAAAAAGATACATTGACTAGAACCTCTTCACTATCGAATTAATTTTTACTAGAGAAATTTGAATTTCAGGCCTTAAAGAGTGAAAACCCTGGATGGAGTTGAAGAGAGAATTGTAAATATTAGGAAGCAAGTAATGAGGTCTTGAGACTGGTGTTCTTTTATCCCTGTGTATGCATATGTGCCGCAAACATCTCCTCTTGAACAGCAAGAAAAGTACAATCTTCCTTGCATATGTGATGGCACCATATCATATCAATTGTTATCTCTTGATGGTGCAATTAAATTCATTAAATTATAATCATTATAGTTTATTATATGGATTTACTCATTCCTCCTCCATTTCATTAAAATGCAGTTTCAAAGGACACAGAAAATGCCCTGGATGGTGCTGAAAAGAGAATTATAAATATTAAGAAGCAAGTGATGAGGTCATTACCATTTTACCAAGAAAATTTACCAAGAAAATTCTGGGATGGTGTTAAATTGTAAATATTAAGAAGTAAGTGGGATGATGGTTGAAAGACCATCATGATGATGTCATTGCCATTTCATCTTATGCTGGTCAATAACACTCGGTGTCCATTTAGTGTACCACGAGCACAGTGCAAAAATTCAGAAGCAGAAAGTTGCATTAATAGCTCCTTTCTCCCCTCCCTGAAGACTTCTGACCATATTACAGAAATATATCAGTCATATATTTATCTGGAATTTCAGACATATAGAGCTTCATGAATTCATTTCTGAAAGTCAAATTCAGATTTTTCTCAGACTCAACAGTATTCCAAATAAAGCTTGAGACTGGTGTTCTTTTATCCCTGTGTATGCATATGTGCCGCAAACATCTCCCCTTGAACAGCAAGAAAAGTACAATCTTCCTTGCATATGTGATGGCACCATATCATATCAATTGTTATCTCTTGATGGTGCAATTAAATTCATTAAATTATAATCATTATAGTTTATTATATGGATTTACTCATTCCTCCTCCATTTCATTAAAATGCAGTTTCAAAGGACACATTCTGAAGAAATGTGGTCATTTTTAGTTTAAGAAGTAGATTTTAAGCCAACAACTCCTATTAATCTACAACTTATTATCCAATAGGCATATCACCAGGACTCTGTCCTCAAGGCTCATAGAAAAGAACTAGTAAAAAACTAATCTGGGCTGGGGATGTGGCTCAAGCGGTAGCACACTCGCCTGGCATGTGTGTGGCCCGGGTTCGATCCTCAGCACCACATACAAAGATGTTGTGTCCACCGAAAAGTAAAAAAAATGAATATTAAAATTCTCTCTCTCTCTCTCTCTCTCTCTCTCTCTCTCTCTCTTAAAAAAAAGAGCTAATCTACCCACCAGAGACTGTACTAAGCATTTCACAAGTTCTCATTTCATACTTACTCCTAAAAATTGGAAGCGATAATAAAGATTTCACTGATAAGGAAATGATGAGGCTGTGATCTTGCCTTGTAACACACAGCTGTGAGCAGTGAATTTGTGATTCTAAAGCTAATACTATATGGAGTAGCCCGTAAAGATTTAGAAAGGAAGACGTGAGGTTGCCTACTAAAAGGAAGACTTTCCTGGAAATAAGCACACAGAGAAATGGAAGAACTAGGCTAGAAAAGAGAACTGATATTGAGAGTGGGATTCTCACAAGAGGAGGGCAGTATGAGTGAAGATGAGAGCAGCTCTATTATGTCAGACTGAGTGTTTGGGACTGAGTTTTACAGGACCTAAGATTCATGCTGCTTCTTGTAGGACTGCCATTTTTACTGTGAATCTCCGTAGGACTTTGCTATGTTGCATTTGATGAAATAGTATGTGCCTAGCCCATGCACTGCTAGAAGGGCACTCTCACCCCATGATTCAACAGCTGTTAATTTTCACTTTTGCATTCTGGGTGAGGTGGGTAATTACATCCAGCTGTCTGCAACCATCCTACTGCTGCTTTCTCACAGACCTGTGAGTCTTCATTTGTTCTCATGAGCAGGGTTGCACTGTGAGCTGTGAAATGCATCCAGCTGTCCAGTGCCTGGCAGAAGCTTGTTCATCATCTGCCTCTCTACTGTGGATCTAGATGGTTCAATCACACTGCATTTCAGTGCGGAGATTTATCTTTCTAGTCACTTTACATAGCAATATTAGAAAATATGAGAAACCACTCTCGCTCCACAATGGGAAAAACTACTAAAAATGTCCACAGCTTGGAACACCAAAAAATGATGTATTGTGAAAAAGACAAAATTTAAGGGTGGAGCTGAGGAACTAAGATCAAGAAAAAAAGGTTTGACTGGCCTTTGTGAACTATCCACATGATACACAATAATAAAACTGAGAAACAGCACACATGACTCCAAAGTTAATAGAAGTTTGTGGATTGAGAGTGGAGTACAAAAAAAAAAAATGGGATATGTGCATGTCCTAAGAACTTTCCCCTAAGACTTACACACATCTTATTCAAAGAACTCTCTTCTGTGGAAAGCACACACACACACACACACACACACTAGTCTATGGTTCATGTCTGTTCTCTCAGCCATTTATGAATTTGTATTTATGCTAGGTACTAAATGTTTTTTTTCACTGGACGTCTGTTTTGGACAATGGAAATGGTAATTATAATCATAGGAATGAATAGGGAAAGAAGTTTGCAGGCATTCCAAGAAGAAAGATATTACTACCAGATGAGGAAATGCACCAAACTGATAAAGAAACATTGCTGGAAAAAATAACTCCAAAGACTGGGGGTGAATGTTGCCAATGTTTAGGACAGAGACCCTGTGAACTACTTTGAAAGATCTCTAGAAGGGAGGGTATGATCAGCGACTTGTTGAATGCCTGAGTATAGGTGGAACTAGACTAGCTCAGAATTCATGAGAATCAGACAGGATGGTCAGGAGACAGTGAGTAGGTTTACAGGAGGTTGGGGTCAGCAAAGACAAAGAAATAAATGGCACCAATTGAGATTTGAATTTTTTTTGGGGGGGGGGCGGTGGCTGCTGGTGACTGAACTCAGAGACACTTGACCATTGTGCCACATCCTAGCACTATTTTTTATTTTATTTAGAGGCAGGATCTCATGGAGTTGCCTAGCACCTCACTTTTGCTGAGGCTGGCTTTGAACTCGTAATCCTCCTGCCTCAGAGCCACTGGGATTACAGGTGTACACCACTACACCCGGCTGAGATTTGAATTTTTGCTAGTGCTGGGTTCAAGGACTTGAGTTTTAATGTAGAGATATGAAATGGGAGAGTTTGGATCATGACAGTGCTGGCACACAACATGAATTTAACACCAAGTGAAACATGAAGAAAGCCACCTGCTCCAGAGAGATGAGAGCAAGGTGGCAAGTTGGAGAAGAATGACAACAAATTGTATCTGGTGGACACACAATAAAGTGGAAGGAACAAGACAGACCTGGGTTTAAATCCCAGTTCCACGACTCTTAGTTGGATTGATTATGAACAAGTTACTAGCTTGTCTAAATGCCAGTTTCCTATAAATGAGAAAAGGGGCAGAGTGGAGCAAGACCACATAGCTTGAGAGGCTTTTATAGGATTAAGAATTACTTTATAGGGGCTGGGGATGTGGCTCAAGCGGTAGAGCGCTCGCCTGGCATGCGTGCGGCCCGGGTTCGATCCTCAGCACCACATACCAACAAAGATGTTGTGTCTGCCAAGAACTAAAAAATAAATATTAAAAAAAAAAAAAAAAAAGAATTACTTTATAAAGTGATACATGTTGCTGATGCTCAGTGAATGTTTGTTGTTAGAACAGTCACCTTTGATACTTGTTCTCATATTACCCCTTCTACTGCCCTGACCTCTTGCCTCAGTCTCTTAGGAAGTTATGCCAAGAGCTGCCTAGGGATTGAACCATGCCCCTCTTCAGAGCTTGAAACATATGAACCATTAACCAAATGCACGGTGCATCCTTTCTCCCCCTCTCTAAGGAGATGAATGAGCAACTTCAACACACTATTCTTAAAGGATGCAGAACCAGGTAAATCATAGCTGTTCAGCATTCATATTCTGCCGTCAGGCTGTGAAGACAAGAAGAAGGATGGTACAAGGTGTATCATAGACACATGGTGGCAAGCAGGTCATTCATGATGGAAATGATGACCTACTGGACATGGATCCAAAATACAATAGTTAAGTTCTATCAGGTAATTTGCAGTCATTTGGACTGATACATATTAGGCTACACAAAAGGCTGGGTATCATTTTCCTTGGAAACCCTGCAAAGGAAGAAATATTTCTCCTTGAAAGGCAAATGCAGGGTATTCCATTCCTAAGTAAAGTTAAGAAATGGAGTGAATTTGTGAGTCAACTATACGCCTTGTGGCACTTTTATAATGTTAAAAGACAAATGTAATTTTCAAATGATAAAGAAGGCTTTGAGTGGGTTGGCTCAAATTTTCGCTTCTTCAGTGGCTTCACCAAGCTTGCACTCAATTTGCACCAGTCATTCACATTCATGAAGGCTGTCAGGCAGTCACTTTTGGAATTGTCCAATCAAGCTTAATCATCCTGTATTTCTAAGGAGCCAAAAACTGAACCACAGTTCATAGGGAAGTTTAAAGTCAAAACTCAGACGTTCAAAAAGAAGCCACCTTAAGGGGGACAAGTAGGTGACCAGAACAGGTGATTCTTGAGCTACCCCATACAGATTCTACTCATTTTTACAGCAGTAATCAACAAATCATTATCCTCTTTCATTACAGGGAAGGGCACCATCAAGGGTATTATACACAAAATGTAGACATTATTGTATTGTTTTTAGAGAGTGGAAAAAACTCATGATATTAAAACAGCAGGTATGAGGTGCTGCAATTATCTTCTCCATATACAATTACCTAGATAATTCAGAACAAAAACAATTGCTTTAATTATTTAGATTATATGAGGAATATGTAGATTGAAACTCTATGTCTAAATTCTTTGTTATTTTGAACTGGTATCAAGTGAAAAGCATTTATTAAGTACCCACTGTTTGTTAGTCAAGGAAGGAAAAGAATGAAGTAATAGTGGCCTTGTACTTGAAGAGTTTTAAATCTATAAGGGGTTATGGACCATGAATTTAAGGGAAATTTCTAAGAGCTGTGACAAAAGTCACCATGAAATGCTCAAGAAGTATAAAGGAAGACCATCTAGCCCTTTAGGGAAAAACTGTCAAGGGGAACCTTGGGAGAGCTTTGCATTGAGATGGAAGTCTGCGAAGAATAACGCATCAGGAGATGGGAACAGCCAAAGCAAATTTGTAGAGGAGTGATACCGTGTGGCATCTGTATGTAGATCCTGTCATTCTTACATACTGATAACATTGTGAAATAGTAGGAAGGGGAAATGGTGAACAATTTGAAGAAGAAGGCAGAGGGCCTTGAAGAGTCTTATATGTCAAAATATGAAACTGTTAGATAACAAGCAAGGATAGTGTTTTGCTAACCCAGTTTTGGATTTAAAAGTAGGAAAATATATATCAGCGTGGACTTTTCAAGAAAAGCACTGGTACAAAGACAATTTCTTGGCCCACTGGCATCTGAAGTAGAGGAGGTAAGAACTCTAGAACTTCAGGGATTGCGATATAGCTCAGAAGTAGAGTGCTTGCCTAACATGCACAAGGCCCTGGGTTCAGTCCTCACCACTGAGAGAACTCTGGAACTAAACTTTAGGTCTTCTGGAATAAAGGAGCCAAGATGCTTACAGAGTGGTCAATCAAGCACACTTAGAGAATAAGCAGTGTTACTGGGGAACAAGAACAGGTGATGCCAGAGGCAACACTGGCCAAGAGCCTTTCAGGTTAGGGTCCTTCACAGTACTTTATTCCTATCTAGGCCACTGTCCTTTTGGTTTATAAGGCTATAAAGCCTGTAATAGAATGGTATCAGTGATGTTAGAGGGTATATCTTTGAGAAGAAGAACTAGAGAAAAAGTAGAGTAAAAGTTTAAATACTCAAGGAAGGTATGAAAAAAATTGGATGCATTGTCTCCTCTCCAGCCTTTCTTCTGAATATAAAGAGAAAAAGAGTGAACTTTAGAACTACTTGGTTTTCTAATATGGTTTTTATGGTTATAGAATACATTTATTTATTCAGCTTTTATGTGACAGTTTTAGGCATGCATTTGTTCATTCATTTTTATGCATTTTCTCTTCATTCACACATTATTTTCATTTATTTATCCATTACTCTATCCATCCATTTATTTAGAAGAGACTCTGTACTTAAGAAAATGACCTTTATGTGTACACATAGCTAAAATAACCCAAAATGGCCAAGACAATTCTAAGTATCACCAACTCACAAATTATATAGAGGACTTATTATAATTAACATTTATCAGTGACTTGCTATGAAAAGGCATTGCCACAAATTTCCTTAATGTTCACAATAAGTCCATGACAATTGTTACTATTTTTAACACAATTTTCCTAATGGAATCAACTAAAGCAGAAAGAGATGAAGTAATTTGCCAAAGTTTCTATAAGGCAGAGGTGGAATTAGCACTAAGAGTTAATTTCTAACTGATCATCTAGCTAGTTATGCTTTTCCTCTTCCCACATTAGAAAATAATTTTAAATGATGTTTCTTCTGTTCACTTGACTTATTTTTCCACCATGTTACCCAACCTTATGTCTTGCCTTTATTCTGATCATTGAATATTTCACTCTGGGTTTACTGAAAAAAAGTAGGAACAACTTTAGGTATTTCACAGAGAGGGAATGTAATGCAGGGGATTAGTTACACATGTGTTGGAAGAGCTCTGAAGCTAAACAGAGGAAGTCAAGCCATAGATTAGTTGCAGCTAGAAGTCTTGAGGTGGGTAGTAAGGAGGCTGTGTTACTTAAGTATAGAAACCAGAGTCAGAAGGCAGATGCAAGGTGGGAGCTGCCCTGTTGGAATAGAAACCACAAAGAACAAGTAGCTTGGTGAGAACTTGAGTCCCAGGGGGGAACACAGTCCCTATCAAGGATATTGCTCAAGGCAGAGAGACAAGACAATCTATCATATTCCTACTCTCTAGTATTCTACTGTCAAGTATTCTGATTCTTCTCTTTAATCTAGACTCTGATAAGCCATAAGGAAAGGGTGTTTGAAAAATGTAGTTTAGCAACTATGAACAGAAAAGGAACATGAGAAAATCCAACAGAAGACTAGTTCTCCAAAAGACTCCATAACTGCAGGAGTCCATTTTCAATTCTTTGATCTTAATCAAACTATAGATATTGCCCATGAATGGTTTTGGAGATATGACTGGCAATAGTGTCATGTGCTGATTTGAAAGTTAAATCAGGTTGATCCCATTCTGTTCAGACATCTCACCCTGTGCAGAATTGCCCCCCGCCTTTCTTCATGAGCCCTCACATAGAAGCTGACATCCTCACCCTCACCTACTTGCATCCTGACCACAATGTGTTTAAACTATGGAGCTGGTCCTGGCTTACTTCCTGAGTAGGTACAGGAGGTGCCAATTCTGAGAACTTAGTGATGCTCTATGAAACGTTTCTTGTGGTTTTACTTGCCTCTTCTTTGTGGTTTTTCTTTTTTTAAGTGGTCCCTTCATCTGTGTTCAGTGTCTTGGGCTACAGAACTGGCTGCTTTCTGCTCCTTTGGCCCCGGCCAGAATAAATCCTTTGTCTTTAATTCAAAAATACCTGGAGTTTTATTTAGTATTTTGGAATAGTTCCTTATCAATAGGATGCAGATGTGTTCATTCATGAAAAAGACAGACTCATCTTTCCTTGGGAGGGCAATCAGTACTTGTGGCATGGATATAAGTTAGAAAGAAATAAGGAAAATGGTAACTTCTGTGAGCTGAGTGTTTGTTTCCTGAAAATTTGTAAGCTGAAATTTTAAACCCAAGGCAATGCTATTAGGAGATGGACTCTTTGAGGAGGTCTTTACGTCATAAGAGTGGAGCCTTCATAAATTGGATTACTATTCTTATGAAATGGGCTCAGGGAAGCTTATTTGCCCCTTCCATGATGCAAAGACACAGCAGGAAGATAGTCTGTAAACCAGGAAATGGGTCCTCATAAGACATCAAATCTGCCAGTGCCTTGATTCTGGACTTCCCAGATTTTGAACTATAAAAAAATCAATATTTTATATTTATAAGTCACTCAGGTTAAGGTATTTTGTATTAGTAACCTAATAAATTAATGCAATCCCTTCATTGGAACTCAATTACCTACAGCACTCAGGTTTCACTGTCTGTGCCACAGGTAGGTATTCTGTGTCTACAACTTCATTATATATTCCACCACCCATAACTTCTACACTATGCTCCCCAAAGCATCACTATTAATTGTAGAATTGATGTATGCTTTGTCATAATGAAAAGCATTGAACGTATGCAACATTTGGGGTAAGTATATATTTGATAAGAAAAATATGGAAGATGAATGAGAGTCAGAAGAGCCTGCTATTGGAAGGTGGACAGTTTGCTGAATTGTCTAGAAATAGAATTTGCTACCTCTTCAATAGTTTCTGCAGTATTTAAGAATTCCAAGGGTGCCTAAGGTAAGATTTAATAAAGAGAGGTCCTCCTATCCCACAAAAATTTAGTATTTGTCAACTTTCATACTTCTGATCATCTCTGGTGGTGTTGCTGTCATAAAATGTCCTAACTTTAAAACTCTGCATGATGAAGCCCTCTTACATACTTCCTAATTAGCATCACATTACCCTAGACCATGACCTTATGCTATTCTTTCCAATTTTACTTTCAGGACCTTTCAATTCTACTTGCGTTCATTGAAACTGTTATGGATCAGCATGTCTTTAATGGCTCTGAGTTCACTAAGGTCTTTTCCCATCCATTTGGTGTGAAGCTTTTCTGAAGGATACTACACTTCCTTAAAGATAAAAACTCATTCCTCTGACAACTTTGAGCTCAAACCTGAGTATTCATTTGTTCCAGCAAATCCCTGTTACATTCTTAGCATAACATCTTTTCCCCTTTCAGTCAAAATTGGCTGAGAAATTGCTGAATATCTGTAGTTCCTTTTGACTGTCTAGACAGTTGAAGACATTGAACATAATTGAGAAAGGAATGAAGAAAAGCTTACACAGTAAATTGGATGAGTTTCTGAAACAGGTACCTATTTTTCTTTTCTCTCTTGGCTTTCTTGGTCTGATATTCTTTTTATGGGAACCCATAGTTTCTGTCATTATGAAATTCTTGCTGAAAGAGACACTAAGATATATTAACACTGATAATACATATCAGTGAAACTATATTATATGTAGTCCTAATAAATGGGCATACCCGTTCTCTGCCTAAGTTTAGAAGCAATTGAGAGATCATGAAGAAAACAAGGAGATAGAGGTCGTTAAAAAGTTATGCTATACAGATAGAACTCCTCTGAAAATAAGACTTGAGTGTCCATCAGCAGTGTGCTTCATAAAATTGATCCCCAAGAACTGAATAGATTTACCCACCTAACATTAGACAACTAACAGGGCTCCTAGTACAACTATGGAACCTACCTCTGTAAACTTTAATGGTCTGAAGAGCAGAGTAGAATGTACATTTTTGTGGGGAGATCAATGCCCAAATGCAAGGAGAAAGAAAAGAGCTAAGCTTTGCATGAAGCTAACTTCTTGTATTAACTGATGATTAATATAATTAAATTCTCTTAAGAGGTAGCAGGTAAATAGGCAGAAATAAGCCAGGTGTCTTCATACACGTAAACACACGCATGCACATACACACACACGATTACAAATGTGGCATTGCGGAGCAATAGCAAAGACACAGACTTTAAAAACATAGTTCTGAAAGAATTGGTATTTGTATGAAAAAAAATTAAATTGATCAAATACCTCACATACACATAAAAAGATTTTACTTAGGTCAAATAGAAAATATGGGGATATGAGACTATCCTCAATAATCTCAGGAAGCAAACTATAAAAAACACTAACTGTAGAAAGGAAAAGGAATATATTTGGCCATAATTATAATTTAAAATTTTATCATCTTAAGATACTACAAGAACATGAAAATGCAAGATTAGCAATATGTCTACATTGCAAAAGGACCTGTACCAACATTTGTAAACATTTTACAATCCATTAAGAAAAACAGACAAAAAGAATGGAAGAAAGTAAAAAGAAAACAAAATTGAATAGAGATTTCATCAAAGATTGAAGTCAATGGCCAATAAACATATAAAAGTGAACTTGGCCTCCTTACTAATCAGAAAATTGCAAATGAAATCCAAAATTAATAATAACTGTACCCTACCAGATTGACAAAAATTTAAAAATCTGGCAAATAACAAGAGATGTTTGGAGTTATAGAAGCGATCATATAATGCTGTTGGGAGTCCAAAGGTTTACAACTTCATAAAATTTGCTTGGCATTATCTTGTAGTGCTGATGATCTGTATATTCTATGACCCAGGAAATTTGGCACTAGATATTCGTTCTAGAGAAACATGTGCTTACCTGCACCAGGGCACCTGTATGGGAACATTTGTAGCAGCACTGCTCAAAATAACTTCATACTGGAAATGCAATAAAAGTCCAAGAATCGAGTAGGAGAAAAACAAAATATGATGCGTTCATGTAAATTGAAACTCCATAGTCAACACAGATGAGTGAATGCAACTATACAAAACAGTTAAGAACATCAATTTGAACATAAGAAGAAAGGCACAAAACATATAGAATGAATTCTTTTATATAAAGTTTAAAATCACAAAACTAAAATTCCTGTGTATTGAGTTAAAATTACTTAAAAAATCAAGAGAAATAATGGGCCTATAAACTGAAGGAAGAGTTTGTAATCAGGGGACTCAATGTGACATCAGGGCCTCCCACGGGCTTGCATTATTCAAACCTTGTTAGGGTGGTGGTTGCATAGGTTGTTTGATTAATTCTATAATCATCTGACTATACATGTTTGTATAATGATATTCTCAGTAAATACATTCTATTTTAAATAAAAATATTTCTCATCCTCCTCCCAAAGTAAAAGGAATAGATGCAGGCTTGCCCTTGAACTTGTTACAATCTGATAAGGGACAAAGTTGAAAGAACAATTACTTGGTTTCTGTTTGAGTATAATAAACACTGTAAGATAGGACTATCCTTGTTCTGCTGTGTCACATAGAATTAAGCAATTAAATCCTCTGACAGAGGCAGGAATCTAAGTAGTAAATAGATTATTCTTTCTCTCCATATCTATCAAATGCCTCTCTTACTTTTTCATATAACAAAGTACAAGGACATCTATTGCTTTTATATTGTTAGTATGGGTAAATAAACAAATATTTCAATTCTTGACTTCCAAGATTAAAAGTCTTGAACCAGTTACAATTGGGAAATATTAGAAAGGATACAGGATCACAAATGCCTAGTTTTTGCCCTCTTTCCTGCTCCATACAATTAGGAATACGTTCTATGAACTGTAAGTAAGCAGTTGGATAAGAAGCAAGTGTTGATTGCTCCTACAGCAAGTGTTGATTGCTGGTGAATTTCACTACAAAAAGTACCTATGCCTTTCCAGTTGTATCAGTAACTCTGCAGTCAGAAACTTTGGCAGTGTCTCTTGAGTAGCACTAATGTGAAATCAATAGAGCAGAAAGAGCTGCAAGGAATGAGAGAGAGAACATGGAGATGCCTGCTCTGCATCCACCTGTAGCCTCCAAATACTAAAAATAGCAACCAATTCTTCTGAGGCTCATGTGAGGAATCACAGAAGTGAGCTGAGAGACCCTGCAGACCAGAAGGAGAACCTGAAGCAGAATATGGAACTTTAGAAGAAATAGCAAAGGTTGGCCCCTCTCTGTGCCTCTGTGCCTTCTTTGACTGCCCGAAGGGACACACTTGAGACAAGTTGGGGCAAGTAGAAGCCGCAAGGATTCTAAGCAGAAATAGATAAACCAGAAAGAGACAAGGTTGGAATATATATCACATGCCAACATTTGTGTTCCCTCTTCAGAACTTAGTATAGAAACCTGGGGAAAAGAAGGGTGAGTTTGCATGAAGAGAGTAACAGAATTAAAAATGCGAATTGACCAAGAATGATAGAATTCTAGTGCATTCACTTGGAAGTTACTGTGCCATTTTCTATATGAGGCACAACGGAGACTTGGGGGATCAGCAGTTACACTAACTTATATTACATATACTTGATCTTGGGGCCATTAAATTTTTATCCTGCAATGCTTTCAACAATTTCCATCTCTGTTTTTTTTTTAGGATTTTATATCTGATCTCACCAGTTGCTCTGGAAGCAATGTCCCCTGGGCTGTGATCAAACATCTTATTGAGGATTCCTATATGCAGCCAATGTTTACCTGGGCAATCTTAATTCAGAAAAAGCTGTGCAAGATGGACTTTGCTTTTTTGAAAATTTAGAGAAAGTCTTTCATTTTGTTGATATATCTACAGCATCTTGTAATTTTGGTTTCTCCCATTGCAAAAAAAAAAAAATCCCTAGCACTTAACCATTTAAATTTTAGAGAAAGGTAATTAAGGAATAATTTTCCTGTGGTGATGTTTGTGGTCTTGTCAAGTGAATCAGCTGCTAGCATGGCAGTAAAGGTTGCATCCAAACTGAACATAGTTTACAATAATGGAAGCAGATGGTTTACCGAGTTAGGGAATGAGAACTGATTATTGATTTGCTATCCTTGTAACGACATCAGTGGAGAGTAATAATGGACTGTACCACTTGTAACAGAGTAAATAGCCATTTTTATATTACTTGCTTTCTTGCAAATTGGCTACTAGCAGTGAGAGTAAAATATATGGCTGTCTCATATCTCAAAGCACTAAACAAATTGCACTAGAGGAATGCAATGAAGCACAGTAGAACATTTGCTGATATTTATAACTTGAGTTCAGGCTGAAAACTCCACATTAAAAAGTTCACAATTCTCCCCGTTTATTTTGCACAGTCATTTGGGTATTACTTCCTCAATTTTTAGATGTTGCAGTTATTTTGGAATAATGCATAATTGTTTTTTTCCCCTCACAACAGTGAAGAAGTACTCTGGGGCTCATATCAATTTGTCATTTTCATGACAAAATATAAGCTATTTTGTGGGCTTGCTTTTCTTCGAAAAGGAAAAGTATCCATAGACAAGTAATAAAGAAGAGTACCAAGATACAGAAATGTAACTACGAAATGATTCTTGAATAAAGATCACAATGTGTTTTAGAGTGAAACTTGGGTTCTCAATTTGTCTTTCCATTTTGATCATGGCTTTACCCCCCACCTCTTTGTTTTATGCCTCTGATGTTCCCATGGAGAGTCAATTCTGCAACAGCAACTTTTGTCTTTTCTTCTAGAAGTGTCCTGAACCTGCATACATTTTGCTATTGATTATATTTGTCAACTGGATGATTTTGTGTGATACTGGACCACACAGTCCCATCTGTGCCAAGACAAACAGGTGTTTCCAAGGTTGGCATCCACAACTGAAATAGCTAGCAAGGATATTTTGGGATTTGGGAAATATTTTAGCCACTAACTAGAGCAGAGAATTTCTATCTTGAAATCAGTTCATAGTCTCCTTTTGAAGTAGCCATTGTCACTGTATTTACTGCCCAAAGAATCCATGTGGTTGGAGAGTAAACAGATACCCTTTCCCTTTATTTTTTCTCCTTAAAGATCCTTGAATAATTGAATGGAAGTGGAATGTGAATAGAAGACTCCAAAGGCCACATGCACGAATTCAGCAAGGACAAAGTCTTCTTATTCGGATCTACTGGTGATGGCTTCCAGAATCCTTCTACAGAAAAAGATTCTGAGGAAATGTGTAGGTCCAGAGAGAAACTGATGTCCTATTAAACAAAATGATATTTGAACATTAGTCATAGAAAATCGAATAATTTGCATCACGGGTTTCCCACCCATAACACATAAGCATTTCTTGCACGTGTTTGATGTTACACACCTGCTGGAGCATTTTCAAATGTGTATATCATCTAATTGCCCCATTGAATACAAATCACATGATTTCTTTTCAAACACAGAACCTGAAGAAGGAGGCTTAGAACATATTACCAAGGTGATACAGATATACACATTGTATATGTATACACATATGTACACAATGGAATATTACTCAGCAATAAAAGAGAATAAAATGATGGCATTTGCAAGTAAATGGATAGAGTTAGAAAAGATAATGCTAAGTTAAGTTAGCCAATCCCAAAAAATCAAATGCCAAATATTTTCATTGACATAAGGAGGCTGATTCATAGTGGGGGAATGGGAGCATGGGAGGAATAGACGAACTCTAGATAGGGCAGAGGGGTTGGAGAGGAAGGGAAGGGGTATGGGGTTACTAAAGATGGTGGAATATAATGATCATTACTATTCAAAGTACAGGTATGAAGACATGAATTGGTGTGAATATACTTTGGATACAACCAGAGAGATGAAAAATTGTGCTCTATATGTGTAATAAGAATTGTTATGCATTCTGCTGTCATATATAAATTAAAAATTTAAAAATATGAAGACATCATAAGAAAAAGAATAAATTAAAATAAAGACATAAAAATCCTGAATAAAATATTACATATAAAATCCCAGGCTGTATAAAAAGGCTAATACATGATTACTAAGTAAGATTATTCAAAAATACAAGATAAATTTCACATTTGTAAATGGTCAGTGTAGCTCACTACATTAGCAGGAAAAGGGAGGGGGATGAAAAGTCAACTCAGAATTCAGAGAAGAAAATCTGAACATTAAATTTTAGAGCTTTTTATATTTATAAAATAATAACAACTGTCAGTAAGCTCAAACTAGATGGGAAGTTCTTTAGTCTGATAAATAACTATCTGATCTGGACCTACTTTTTCTTCTATTAGGCTCTGGGTCTCTGGACTAATTTCTAGGTCCTTGATCCACTTTGAGTTGAGTTTTGTGCATGATGAGAGGGATTTATTTTCAGTTTGCTGCATATGGATTTCCAGTTCTCCTAGGACCATTTGTTGAAGAGGCCATCTTTTCTCCACTGTAGGTTTTTGGCACCTTTGTCTAGTATGAGATAGCTGTATTTATGTGGGTTTGTCTCCATGTCTTCCATTCTGTACCATTGGTCTGCATGTCTATTTTGGTACCAATACCATGTTGTTTTTGTTACTATAGCTTCGTAGTATAGTTTAAGGTCTGGTATTGTGATGCTTCCTACTTCACTCTTCTTACTAAGGATTGCTTTGACTATTCTGGGTCTCTTATTTTTCCAAATGAATTTCATAAATGAAAATTTATGCCTGTAAAAATAAGTATGGAGGAGCCTTGAAGATTCCTACCTGAGTTTCTCATCTTTCCCCAGCTGAGCTGTTTTTCTTCACAGGTATGGTTAAGTATCATAAATTAAATTGTCTCTATTGGAAAGGTTCAGAAAGCATAGGGGGAAGGGGAAAAGTTCCTGGATATATCTACTTGGAATAAAAGGATGAAGTTTCTCTTAAAATGAAAGAAAGAGAGAAAGAGAGAGAGAGAGAGAGAGAGAGAGAGAGAGAGAAGAATATGAAAACTTACAGCTAATCTGACCCTAAATGAATTAAATATTGTACACTTTCTCCTTGAAAACAAGTCAGTAATTTTAATTCTTACAACTCAATCACTTATAATACATTAAGTTCATAGGGCAATACATGTTCTTTTGCTTCTTTTTTTTCTTTGGAATTATACTCTTGCCCCTTCTAAAGATGCTCATAGTTATTATTTAGACAAAATCTGTGGAATAAGTAAAATGATGGCTTAGAAATACATTGTTTCTTTACAAATTCAATGAGTTATAAAAAGAAAAAAAATACTTTACAAATGGGTTGTATGTGAATATATCTTTCTCTTTAGGTTTAGAAAATTCTCCTCTACTTTACTCTAGTACTGGGAATTGAAAGAAGATGCGTGTGATGTCTTGGAAACATTTTAATTTCATATTCCTAAAGCTGCATGAATACATTCCTAAGAATCCCCCTTCATTTAAAGAAACCAATATTTCTCAGTGTTATGCAACTTCTTAGAAAATAGAAAAACACTGAAGAATTAATTTGCAAATGCATTTCGGAGGTATAGCAAAAGACCCTGAAGGGGTCAAGCTTGATGGCAGGCTTGATCCATGTTACATTAATCCAGCCACCGACGTGAGCAAGCACAAACTAAAGGCAAAAATGCCTCCTGATTGACCATGGAAAAATCCATTCCCTATGTGGAGTCTTCCCCTTATTCCATCTACTTTCTGTGAGATGTGTAAGATACTTGAAAATAATATTGTCTCACAGGGGTGGAAATTAAACCCCCCCCAAAAAAGGAATTATTGGAATCTCACAGGCAGCTGGGACTTCAGAAATGCCATACAGACCCTGTACCTTGGGAACATATGCTTTGGAAATTAACCAATCTAGATTTGAATCATGTTTTAATGTTGTGTTTGAAGATGGGCAGTTGGTTGCCCATCTAAGCTGATTTCTTTTCCTCACCAGAAAGGCATGCAGAGATAGCTGATTATTTTCATCTTAGTTACACTTCTTTTGAGAGTCAGAAACAGTATCTTTGTCTGAAATATATATTCTGTGTTGTTGACCATAGCTAAGATAATTGGGTGAGAACCATTTCCAAAATGAAAGTCTAAAGAAGGCACCAGAAGGTACCTGACAGTAGGGGCAGCTCCAGCCAGGGAGATGGAAGATTCTCCTACCCCAGCACACATTAGGAGGGTACTTGCTATAATGATTTACAAATGATAATGTAGCTGAATAAAAGTACTTTTTATTATCACCTTTTTTCATTTTTATTTTAGTTATTAGTATACATTGATTGTACAAATTGCTTTGTACTTTGATGGTATCTACCTGCCTGATGCCCTCTCTCACCCTGCCTCCCCAGTCTCCCCATGTACCAGCCATCTTAAGAAAAGTGAAGGATAAAGTACTTCTTACCTCAGCAAATGGATCTCACCAAATCCCCCTTGCTTCTATCTTGGGTACACCATTGTCTAATACATAACATGCATGCTTGCATGCATGCACATATTCATATCCCTTGTAGGTGTTCTATGGATTGCATATATTAATAAAAAACAAGGCACAATAACAAATAAAATTTTGCAGTATGGTGTGGAAGGTATGGATAGACAGAACACAAAGGATTTTTAGTATATTAGACCTATGCTCTAGGATGCTATAATGGTGGCTTTGTGCCATTATAATTTATCCAAATGAACAGAATGTCTTAGTTGAAACCAAAGATGTTAAGCAATAGAGATATGTTGATGTTGGTTCATCAGTTGTAACAAAGGTACCACTCTGGTGAGGGATGTTGATGATCAAGGACACCAGGTATGTGTGGAGGAAGGAATGCTTTATGGAACATCTCTGCACATTCTGCTCAGTTTTGCTGTGAACCTAAAACTGGTCAGAAAGTTAGAGTCTACAAAAGACATTTATAAGATGAAACTAAATAAATGTTAAAAGGAGAATCCATAGCTGTAAAGGATGCTTATATTAGAGAAGGAGACAGATTTAAAATGAATGACCACATTCTCAATTCTACATTGAAAAGTTAACAAAAGATGAGCAATGTAAACCCAAAGCAAGGTGACACTAAATGAGAACAGATATAAACACAAAAGTATAAAGAAAACATTCAGAAGAAACCATAGGAGAAAAATCATTGCAACCTTAAAGATAGGCAAAGACTTTACAAACAGGACTCAGACTGATCATATATAAATAGGCATTTTAACAAAAAGAAAAGTTTGATAAAATAAGCTTCATAAAAATGAATAAATGTGTTCTCTTTAAAAGATGCTGTTTAGAGAATAAATAAGGAAGCCACAGATGGAGAGAAAATATTCATAATACTTATATTTGATAAATTACCTGTACTGAGAATGAATAAACTCCTGTAATTTGGTCATAAAAAGGCAAACAGCTCAATACAAATAGGAAAAATACAAAGGAAGATAAATGGATGGCCATTGAGAGCAAGAAAAAATGCTTTGTATCATTAGTTTTCAGGGAAATGAAAACTAAAACTATGTTGAAATACCATTCCACATCAAACAGAATGGCTAATTTTTTTAATTACATAATAAGAGATAATGGTGAAGATGAGAGAAGATAAAACTTCCATATTTTACTGGTGGTATAAACTAAATCCAAGGCTTCAGTAATCAGTGTGGCAGTTTTTCATAGAGATAAGCATACATCTGTCCTATGAGCCAGTAGTTCATCTTCTAAACATGTTCTCAAGAGAAATAAAAGTATATTCACAAATACAGTTGGACAAGAATGTTAAGGGAGATTTTACTCAAAATAGACACTAAAAGGAAAAAAATTTAAGTAGCAAGAAGATATGGGTAGAAAATTATTGATATGTTTACACGAATTGAATGTTATATAATGCTAGAAAAATGCAATAGTGTTAACAGCCTAGATGAACCTCAAACCCCCTATATTGAGAGAAATAAGAGTCACAAAAACAGTACTTTGTACTATTTCATTGTATAAAGTTCTAGAAGAAGTCAAACTAATGCAAGAGAAAAAAATCCATGCATTAGTTGAATATAGGTGGTTGGCATAGAGACTTAAAGGGCAAAATTGTAGATGTGGTTTGATACTTTGGTAGAATGTATTTTCCATAATGTTGTGAAGAGAAGCCGATTCTCAGAAGGGAAAAAACACCTTGTGATTTGTAGCATTTGTAGATTTTTAATTTGGTGTTAATATTTCCACTAAATCTGATTTTATAGCACCAATGGCTTAATAACTGGCTTGCAAGCATTTTGAATATTTAAAATTGTTCCTCATTAGGTGGTTCCAGAAAACTACTGAATACTGGTAAGCAAAACTACCAAACTCATTGGACTTTACTTTGAAGACCTGGACATTTCCCTGGGTACACATTGTACTTTAATTTTTAAAAATGTGAGAAAATAAAAAAATCAATTAGCTCTACTTCACATATAATTAAGATTCTTCTTTTTTTCTTTTTATTTGGGACATCTGATAAGAAAATTTATTTACATTGTTTCTTTGCTTTCTAAGAAAACTGAGTATTATTACACTTTGTAACCAAGTAGATTAAGATCCAAATCCTATCCAGTGGCTTGGGAGGCTGAATCAGGGGGATTGCAAGTTCAAAGCTAGCCTCAGCAACTTATCGAGGCCCTAAGCAACCCAGTGAAACCCTGTCTTTAAATAAAATACAAAAAAGGGCTGGGGATGTGGCTCAGTGATTATGTGCCCCTGAGTTCAATTGCTAGTACTAAAAAAAAAAAATCTAAATCCTAGGATCTGCATACTCTCACACTAGTTCAGAGGAACGTATATATGCAGGTAATTCATGATTCTTATTGATAGAGTCTAGTTGTTTGAACAATCACCACCTCTCCCAGGAATTTCAATTGGCAATACTCAAAGACCAATACACCATTTGTTTTCTGGAATTAAATTTTTCCTGAAATAGATTTTGACAGATTGTACTACTGAGTTTGGGAAGAAAACTTGACCGATGGAACATGACAGAGCAGAAGCACAATGCAAACAAACAAACAAACAAACAAAAAAACAAACCACCATGAGTTGAAGTTTAACCAATGTTTAGTTGATGATAATTGCAGGTAGTATCTATTTGCCATTACATTATGTCAAGTTTTGTCATATATAATCTTATCCAGTCATTACAGATTACAAATGTATGGAAAGTTTGGTCTGTCAATCTTCAGATATGAAAACATTCATAATAAGTGTTAAAGAAGTGAGACATTTATTTTATGCATTAACCCATATATAAATATGGGGTGAAGGGAGGAAATAGGAAAATGTGATGGTATCAGAGAAATTGTCTCTAACCAGTCAAAGCACTGGTACAGATGGATGGACACATCAGAGCTTACAAATAAATGCAAAATGCCATGCACATCTGGCCACTATAGCAGTGCTGTGAAGGGGTAGTTGTGTGCGAAGTGGTTGCTTGTGTGTATTTCATGCTTTTGGGGAGTCTGTAGCCAAGCACCTGGCTATAGGCTTGATGCCATCATTGGTTATCAGGGCCAGCAAGTCGTAAAATGAGTCAGATGTAGAACAGAGGATAGAGAGCAAGGGTCGAAACCTGCCAGGTATTTCCACCCTCATCCATCATCATGTCTGATAATTTTATCATTTTAAAGTAGTGGCTTCTGTTTACTTCTCCCTCTCCATCCTGATTAAGTTTCTCTTTTGGTCAACTCTAATCTGTAACCATGTTGTAAGGGGGACTTGGGGGAGCATAGAACTTAGCTTTAGTCAAACATGATGGTTAATTTAGGTGCCAACTGGGCTGATTTTAAAAATACACAGAAATCTGGGTGTGTCTGTGAGGGTGTTTCAAGAGAATATTAGCTTTTAAGTCTGAGTGGAGTAGGTGGGGTTAGATCTTCCCTCTTTCAAAGTTGTAGAGTTCCCTAATAAATTTCCAAAGGATGCATCTTTACATATCCTACTGATTCTTTCTGGAAAACACTAACATACCAGATATATATAAAACAAATGCCCGCCCCCAATTTCCCCCATTATATAGATTATGAAAGAAAAGTTCAGCCAGTTTTCTTGAGGGATAAGTACCTGGTAACCAAACATACTTATAAAAACTTGTGAGGATTAAATGAAGTTCTGTAGAAAGTGTTTTTAATAATACTTTTCCAGTGAACTCTGGCCACCTTGTATATTATCGATATAATAATATTTTTTGATGATGATAAATGTTTTATACCTTTGGGAAGCTTAATAAAGGGGGAAAGTGTAGGATCATGGATTTGGGACTCGCATTTTGCTCTAGCACTTGATATATCTGTTCTAGTCATCCATCACTTGTGAATTTTGCTGCTTTTTCATCTATAAATAAGGATAATATTCTCCTCACTGTCTACTTCCAGTATGAATGTGGAGACCAAATGAAATCATATATCTGAAGATTCTGTGTTTATAACAGTTAAGATAATCACAAAACAGAAGCTATGGCTCCTGATTCCTGAGCTTGAGCTTTTTCAGGTATCCTACGCTGCCTTTGAGAACAGTTTGGACCTTCCTTTCAATAGTCCAGCCATCTAACCATAATCATTTCCATTTTCCAGGGAGGTTTTAAAAAAGACTCAAGATAAATGTGTGCAAAGTATAATCCTCCAACAAAAATGAAGCTCTGTTATTGCACCACATCATTTTAAATGGTTTCCTTTAAAAAACACTGAAAATGTAAGCTGGTTGTGATGTCTCCGTGGTCCCACCCTACCTACATCTCCCAAGTTCCTGAAAAAATGCTTTGGGCAGGACTCCCTCTGCAAATCCTCTGAAAGTATGAGCACTGTCTTGGTGCTTCACCTCAGCACCTGGACGGAGGGAGATTTCAGGGTGGTTATCTTTGAGTTTCCCAATCCTTTAAGGAAGCTGTATTTCTAATCTGTGGCGTGAAGACCTTCTACTTAACCTGTTAGATTAAATCACAGGCCTCCTTATCAGTGCAGAGCCTAGAGAAGCCTTGAAAATTGAATATAGACTTCACCTGTGAGCAGCATGAAAAATCAACTGAAACTAGTGCATCATTGCAAGTCACATTCATTGTTGTTCCAGGTGTTTCTCTAACCACGGTGCAAACCAGCATTCAGAATGCAATTACGCCTCTTTCAAATCAAGAATTTAGCAACTTCTGGCTTTAAAAAAAAAAAAAACTCAGAGGAAAGTGATTTATACTGAAAATTTTATTGTAGTTAGAAAAAAAATTAAAAGGAGAAAATGGATGGGATGAAATCACACAGCCAAGGACTTTTATCAGCAAGGACTGCCTTTCGCCTAAAAATCTGATAAGATCTGAGGAGAAATAATTCCTAAGCAAGAATCCGCACTTTGTTGGTTTCCCTAACAATTTGTGCTCCCCCAATCACCGCACTGTGCTAGGTCAGTGGTGTGATATAGCAAAAAGATGTGGGATTTTTATTTTTTTATTTTTTATTTTTTTACTTTTTGGTCAGTTAGATTTGTATTTCTATCTCCACATTTCTTTTCTGGGTATATAGTCAACTTTCTGCCACTGTGATAAATACCTGGGAAAATATTTTAAAGGAAGATTTATTTTTGTTTGTGGTTTCAGAGGTTTCACATCATGTTGGCTGACACCATGGTTTGGGGCATGAGAAGAGGCAGAACATCCTGGAGGAAGGGTGTGGTGGAGGAAAACTACTCAGCTAATGGCAGCCAGGAAGCAGAGAGAGGAAGGAACTGGAGCAAGATATACCCTTCAAAGGCTCATCTCCAGTGACCTACTACCTCCTTCAGGCTCATTCAGCTATCAGAACCCTTATGATCCAGACTCTTCCCTGAAGCCCCACATCTGCACATTGTTGCACTGGGGACAAAGCCTTTAACACACATGAGTCTTGGGGGAACATGTCACAGTCAACTGTAACACTGCAAAGCTAAGGATAACTTGTGCTCTTCTTTTGGAAAGCATTTCTTACTTCAGAATTAATTTTCTTTCTTTTTAAAACATATACAAAATAACCAGTTTATACTCTGATAAACAGTAACATAAATAGTAAGTCTTTGCCCCCTGCCTTTTCTTTCCTGCCTCCTAGAAATCTGTACACAGAGACCAACTTTGTAAACCAGTAAATGGCTTGTGCTTTATAATGCCACAGGAAACTCTGAGATATTTCCTAAGGACTGTTTTGCACCTTAGTCCCTCAAGCCAAAGTTCATCCAGCCTTAGAATGTTGAGGCCTTCTATAACTATTTCCATGTGTGAGGCTATAGAATACGAACCAAAGAGCAGATTTTGCTAATCACAATATATGTATACATAAATATGAAAATTGATATGGGTCAAAACTGAAATTCCCAGGAGTACCTAGGCCTCCTGAAAAGAAAAATGGATTATCACATTTCTGAATATACAGAAGAATCATGTTAGGCACCTGAGCTAATTACATAAAAATGCCACCTGAGGCTAATTCAAGTGTTTTCAGATCAGTAGTCATTGCAACAGCTTTAATCTCATCAATTGATGATCAGGAGTATGATAACTTTAGGGAAAGGGAAAGGCCTTTCTTTGACCAAAGGCTGTGCAAGCCTTCTTTGGGTGATCTGGTTTCTGTAGCACTAGGATAAAGCACAGCATAAGCAGATATGACTTTGAGAATCACATGAATTGTAATGGTAGTCCATATATAACTCTGAAGCATCTGAAGTTGGTAAGGCTTATAAGGATGGTAGTCATGTAATTTTGAGTGAAATATCTTAGTGTTCAGGGAGTGAAAGGCTAAAGCTGCACTGATTCGTCCTGCATTGCATTTCTGGGACAGTTATTGGGCTGCTTTCAGCATCTTCTGTGTTCTGCATTAAGAGGGTGGGACCTGGAACCTACAGATTTCATGTGTGCAGGAGAGATACTGCAAGGCTAGAGGAAGAATAGATGTTATTTAATTCCTATGAGTTCCTTTCCACTTTCTGCTCTTGTGATCCTTGCCCATTAGTGCCTCTTCACTCTGGAACCTCTAGTTGGTTCATATAGCAGCCATTGGATCTGGTTTGCAGTTTGTCCAACACTCATAGATACAGGCTCAGTAAGCCCTCTCAAAGACATCTAGACCAGCTATTTGGTTTTACCTCATCAGAGCCTGGGATTAGGCCCAGAGAGCCTCTCCTGATAATCCATAGGTAAGCACCAGCTGTACAACAGTCCCTCACACCCAGTGTTTTGAATTTTGGTTCCATGCAGCCCCTTCTCCAGGCCTTTATGAGTCTATCCTCTTGCATTTAGTCCCAAGTCCAATCACAGTAGCTGCTTCCTGCAGTTACTACTTTAACATTCTCACTTTGTCTTTTTAGTTATGCAGTTAACTTCATATCTCATTCACAATCTTTATTATAAGTTATTTCTATTAAAATTGCTAATGTGATTTCTATCTCCCATAACAGCTATTGAAATTGGCACCCCAAAACAGATCTTTTAAAACCAGACATTTTGGAATGTCCTTGAGTTTGAATGCAAAACTGAGCTCTTTGAAAATAGGAAATGGGATGCTAGTAATGCATGGGAGGCACAGGCATCACAATTAATCGAATTGTCACCTGCACTTAATGGTGATGATGTGCCTACTTAATATTCTACCTCTTGTTGGAACTCTAGATGATAGAGTTCAGTGTGCTTGTTTGTTTATTTGTTTTTATTTGTTTTTGGTGTCTGTTGGATAGAAAATTGTAACTACATTTGAACTTATTTAGTTAATAGAATAAAAACCAAAGCTCTTCCCTTGGCCTTTACCAGTATCTGGTAACTCCCGATTGTCACCTACTATGTCCAACCCCACATTGCTTCTGAAACTCCAGTAGTATGTCTTCTGACCCTCACAGGAAGAAACTCTGTAGTTTTTGCCATACTGGTTCAATCCAGTTGGAATACTCTATACCTGATCTTTATATGGTCTAATTCTTCTCATACTTAGGATGTGGATCAAATGCCTCTTTATTTAAAACTCCTTCCCTGACAATAAAATGAAAAACAAAACAACACAACAGAAATGCGCTAAGCACTATGCCTATCTGGGAAAGAGGGTCAGCACCTTGATTCTTAATTATCACTTAAATTGACTAGGAAAAATATTAAAATTACAATAATAATATTTTAATATAGTTAAGAGAACATATGATTGCATATTTTAAGTAGTCAGAATTCAGATACTTAGTTTCAGATGGGCCCTTTCACTTTATTTATTTATTTATCTTCCTATCTATCTATCTATCTATTTATTTATTGTTTATTGCAAATAGAAACATAGTGCAGGGGCAAAGAACAGCTAACCATTATAAAATCAATGCAACTAAGAGATCTTTATCAACTCTGCTGATTTTTGCCATGATCTTTCTTCCAAAACAGAATTGTCCTCATTACATACACAAATATATAGAATTAAAGTCAGTTGTAATGCTGAGAATTATACAATCTCAAAAATAAGTTGAAAAATTATGGCGAAATAATATATAAGAAAATGTGGAAAAATGTAGTTATTTGTGCAAAGTTGAAAGAGATCTTTAAAATGGTAATTAACAACAAAAAAAAAAACACAAGAAATTAACTACCCCTACTTATAACAAGACAGGTACAGGAATACAGATGAATTTCTGGATGTTGTCTTAATATTAATATGAGAAGCTGGACCATTATTGGGTTAACAGTAATGAGAGAGAGCATGGACTTTTAAGCTATAGGATCTTCTGGCCCCTTGGTTCTGGAAGCTCTCAGCACTCCCCAGAAGTCTTTGGCAGCCCTTATCGATATTCATCACACAGCAAATATCACAATGGTTAAGAACACTTGGATCCTGAAACTGACACAGCTGGAGAAAGCTTGGAGCAACAAAAGCAGGGTGAAACAAAGAAAGGTTGGCAATTAGAGAAGGAAAACACAGCTCCCTTGGCAAGTACTAGTCAGATGATACATGGGAAAAGAGTCCCTGCTCATTCACTAAACCCAACTGCTTAGCCAGGCAGCCTTGTATTCTACCAAAAGCCAGAATGGAATTCAGGGTGAGAATTTTTTTTTCCTCCCCTCCTTTCTGGAAGATTTTTAGGGCATAAGACTGTGGTTTGCTTTTCCTGCAACTCCTACTGTCCAACTAGGCATAACTCAGAGATGTTATATAAACACAGATATTAAAACTCACTAGCATGCATTTTTTTTTACATTGGGAGTGTAAATCATTTCAGTGGCATGTATTAAAATGTCCATAGATCAGTGGAAATGCCCACCTTACTACTCCAGTGGCCATTCACCAGCACCACACACGGAGACATGTGCTATGCTTTATAACCAAATTATCTCAAACCAACCTATATGCTCCATGTGGACTACTTTGCTTGAGAATGTGGTGATAAGTCAGTTATTTTTGCACATTGATATGGAACAGATTTAAACCAAAGACTTCATTCCAGATAGTGTGATTAAATTGGATTAGAATCAGATTAAAAATTGACTTCTGAGAGAAAAATCCCCTGAGTAAAAAGAGACAGCAGATATACTAAGTGTTCATAAAAGAGGAAAGATTCTATCTCTATTATGCTTATTTCTTTCTCAAAACATGCTATCCTGTTAACCATTCAAAACATATTTTCAAGAGAGGAAACATCTATAGGAAAGGCACAGAAAGACAAGAGTAAAGAAGATTTTGATGGTCTCTGATTCACTATCTCTGTCTCATGTTTTCTCTTTGTTCTCTAAACCTGGTATGTTTGAGTTTTCAAAGGAATTAGAGAATTGAAAATTTAGAAACACTTAGGTCAATCAGATTTCTTCCTCAGGTTTGAGGATGGATCTTCCTATTCATCCCAAAGAGGAGTGCCAGATCAGATATTTTTAAGTTCATAATCCAAACAATAGAATAATTAGATTAACACTACAATATTCTTTCTCATTTAAATATTGATCACGACAGGGGACTCTACCTGCAGACAGATCTGTGTGGAGGAGCACCAAAGCACAGAATCGGCTTATCTTCAGGAAATGAATAGCATAAAAACTAATGGAAGAATAGCTGCAGTTTGTGCTCACAGCAGGAGAGCTCATTCCTGTTCATAAACCACTTTCTGGAACATTCTATTAATTGAGACTTATAAGAGCATTTTGAAGTAGGTATAATATCATTTCAGTTTTATCAATTATTAACTGAATTCCAAGAAGTGAAGTAATTTGCCAAAGGTCACATAACTAGTGACCAATGAAGAACTAGAATACACCTTTGCTGAAAATCAATTCAGTTCTCTCTGAAACAGCTATTCTCTCTTCTAACTTTAAACCTTCTAAACTCACTCAACTGAATATATACCACTGAAAGAGAAAGGGGGAGGGGGGATAAAGAGAGGCAGGGGGGATAAAAACAAACTGTCTTTGATTACATATCTCTTTATAGCTACTGTCCCCTTCCCCTGTTCTGCAGATCTCAATAATAAAATGCAAGCACGTGCACTCGTGCGCGTGCGCGCACACACATATATATACACACACACACACACATTTCTTATCTATCATTCTTCATTGATCAAAATCACTTTGGTTGTCAACTTCCAAAATGGTCCCCTATGATCCTTATATTGGCTACTATGCAGTCTCCATGTCCTTCCTGCTTCATATAGCATTTGGTCTGTGTGCCTGATAGCATGTGGTGGAAGTGATGGTATGTCACTTCCAAGATTGGATTATAGATAATGCATTGTTTGTTGGGGATGTAAGTTCATCTTGGATGGTTTATTCTCTGAGAAGTCAGCTGCTACATTGTGAGAATGCTCTGGAGGCTTATGGGAAGCTACTCACATAATGAGAAACTGAAGAGCAAGCACATAAGTACCGAGGAACTAAATCCTGCAGATGGTCACATAAATAAGCATGAATTTGAACTCTTCTTTTTGGTTGAGGGGAGAGTAGGAAGTCATAGTTACAACCATTTTTTAACCTCTTTTTTTATTGGTGCATCAGAGTTTTCCATAATGTGGAATTTGTTGTACAATATTAGTACATGAACACAATTTAACAATACACTTCCCTTGGTCCTTGCCCTCCTCTCACCCTCTGGTCCTTTTCTTCTATTCTGCTGATGTCCCTTTGCTTTACATTAGACACACCACCACTACCACCCACACTCTCTTTTCCTTTTTCCTCTGTAGTTTCCACATATGAGAGACCCAGGCCCTTGACCTTCTAAATTTGGCTTATTTTGCTTAATATAGTGTTCTCAAATTCTATCCATTTTCCTGCAAATGACATAATTTCATTTTTTGTTATGGCTGAATAAAACTCATATATATATATATATATATATATATATATATATATATATGTCACATTTTTAATCCTTTCATTGATTTGACATCAGACTTTTCTCAGACAACCTTCAGATGGCTGCAGCCCCAACCAAAGTCTAAATTTCAACCACATGAATAATCCTGACATGAACCATGTGGTTGAATTGCACCCATATTCCTGACTCTCAGAAATTAGGTGAAATAATAAACACCTCTTTTTAAATTCATGGCTAAGATTTATTACAGTGAAATAATACTAAGCAGAATCAGTACAAGAGAAACATACATAGGCAAGGTCTAGGGGTACAAGCTTCCAACACGCTCCCCAGCATAGTCACACAGAACACACTCCGTGTCACCAGCAACAAAGAAATTCTCTGCTAGGGAAACTCACCAAAGGCTCTAGGTCCAAGGTTTTTCTTGGGGACTGGTCACTTAGACCATGTATCAAAATTAATGTTATCTTAGTGCCAATGACTTGTGAATTTAAACCTCAAAATTCCACATAGAACACACTCAGTGTCCCCAGCAACAAAGAAATTCTCTGCTAGGGAAGTTCATCAAAAGCTCTGGGCCCAAGTTTTTTCTTGGGGACTGGTCACTTAGACCATGTATCAAAATTCCTGATTTCTGGAAGGGAAGTATCGAACATATTTATTTACACAATTCAGACACAGCAAGTGCCTCTTACAGAGAACCTTACCCATTTCCACACCCAAATGCCAGCTATGACCAAGATAGCAAGCAACGCTTTCTAGGGACAACCATCTCTGTCTTGCTGCATTAGCTCTTTCTGTACACCATGCCAAAAACAAGACCAAACAATGGAAAACTTTCAGTTTTGTTTTTGACATGATACAAACACTTGTTATTTAATCACTAGATTTTAAGATACTTTGTTATGCAACAATAGACATCAACATCTTCATTCCTAACAAATGCAGTGATTATATGTCTTCAGCATATTTGGGACAGTTGATCCCTCTACTTGAAATGCTTTCATTCTTTCAAATCTCAGGACACCACAGTCTCCTAGTTTTCTTTCTACCTTATTTATCTGTCCTTATTCTTCGTTGCTGCATCCTCCTCCTGCCCTCCCTCTATAAAAGTCAGGATGCTTAAGCTGTTAATTTTTAAACCTCTCTTTGATCTTCCCTTAATTCGTAATCACATACTCAGTCTCATGGTTTAATGTTATCTTAGGGCCAATGACTTTTGAATTTAAACCTCTAGACCTGGTCTCACTGAACAACACATCTAACTACAATCACGATGTCTCCTGTAGGCATCTAATATTTAAACTCAATACGCCTAAAGTAAATCCATTTCTCGCTAACAAACTATTCCTCAGTCTAGAATTTCATTTCAATTAACAGCACAAGAATTTATCCAATTAGTCAGGTCAAAAACCAGAGAGAGAGATCCTTGATTATCTTTGCCTCCAAGACCATCCAAAGATGAATTGACCTCTTGAGCATAAACAACATTAGCATCACTGGGAAGCTCACAGGTTATGCAGAATCCTGGGTCTCCTGTGGACATACTTAAGCATTATCTGCATTTTGGTAAAACTTCTAGTTAAATCATATGCACAATTATGCATGGAAAGCACTAACCTACAGGACTAAACTCCATCAATATAACCAATTATGTTCTGTAGAGCCCCTTAAGCTTCTTTTTAAGAGAAGGGATTTTTGTTTGTTTGCTTGCTTGCTTAATAAGTTTGAAAAACACAGTATAGAGCATAATTTAGGTTTTCAAAATTTCTATAATAAAAAATATTAAATTCTTTTTAATACAGTCCCCACCCCATCAGCTAATTAATTCATGGAAACCAGAAGTCTTCTCTGTTTCTTACTCTCCTCTGTTTCTTTCTTAGCCATTGTTCATTGACATTCATTGGAACTATTATTCCATTTCATTGAAAAGACAATGTATCTGATAGTTTCTCAAACACTATTGTTGGGTATCAGACTTTAAAATCACTGATTCACTCATCCATTTAAGACATGCTGGCTGCTCTGCATAGCATGTACTCTCTGCAAAACAGTCTTCTGTGTGTTGAGGCTAACAATATGAGTCAAAACTCTTCCTGTTAGGGAACATCCCCTCGCATGCTCGCATGGCTACAATAATGCTCAGCATGACTGAGACATGGTACAGTCATCTTCAGCCATGTAAAACAGAGGTTAAACCACAAAGCTCACTGCTGCTGACCATGCAGACCACAGGAAACAGTGATCAGGAATAATCTGGGTGGCATAAGTAACTACCACTCTCATCTTGCCTTGATGTAGCCAAGACTGGCTCTGAGATGACAGCATGCTCACTCACCTCCTGCCCTTATAGACTAGTCAAGCACCTGTGACTCTGCTCTCTTACTTCTGAGCTTCTGTAGCTGATCCTGATAACCCACATTAAATTTGGAATAGCATTAATGGGTCAAGAATTTGAAAAAAATTATCCCCCCCCTTCACAGGCTTGTCTCATGATGATGGTTGTTTAGGTCAATTAACACATTTTGAGGTCTTTGTTACAAAAGTGTTTTCTCATTTATTTTCACTTGATTTCTTGATTGTTCAAGATTATACTCCAGTATATTCACTTCCAAGAAGCCTACTTTGAATTCCTACCCCAAACTTGTGCAGCATCTTGTCTACCTTGGTTACATTCATTTATCACATTAAATTGAAATCACCTATGTGTCTGTGTGTCTTATTGATTATACCTGAAGCCTCTCAAACACAGAAGTCCTCATTTGTGCACCATCGTAGCATCATCCTCTGGTTCATTTCCTAGCTCATAGTTGGTATTCAGCAAATATGTTAAATTGAAATAAGAAGTTCCTTGTGCATGCTTTTAGATGTACTTCAGGATTCTCATAGAATACTTCCTGGTTTCCTAGATCTCAGAGTAATAATTGAAGGTCAGTGTGGGTTAAGACCTACAGGGGCCAGACAGGTGAGACACCAGGCAAGTGAGGTAAAGAGACAGTCAAGAGTGATATGGAGTGGGCTAAAGTGGATTGAGTGTTGCCATATGTTCTGCTATAAATTTAAAAACTTCACATGTGATATTAAAATAGCACATTGAACATGTTTATACATTTTATCTGTTAATTATACTTCAATAAAGCTGGGAGAAAATATGTAAAAATATTTTAAATGTAAAGTTAACCTGTTTTTCAATGCTTCCTAATAGAGAACAAATAATCTGGCAATAGTTTTGAAGCATTTATAAGCAGTGCAGATACCTTTTCCTTTAAAAATGTAATTTTCCAGCCAGGCATGGTAGTGCACACCTGTAATCCCAACTGAGACTGGGGCAAGAGGATCACAAGTTGGAGGTCAGCCTTGCAACTTGGCTAGCTAGACCTTGTCTACACACACACACACACATACACACACAAAGGGTGGGGTGGATATAGTATCTCACTTATCTCACTGATAAAGCACAGGTTCAATTCAATCCATAAATCCCCAATACTACCGAAAAAAAAAAAGAAGAAGAAAAGAAAGCATTTTCCCATTTTTTTCAATAAATGTAAAATTCATTGTGGAATATCTAAAAACCTGAAGAGTCCAGAGACAGGTTGAAATAGAAAACACTCATAACCCTAACCCTATTACAAATATATAAAATATATACCCACATATATATAAAGTAAAATAAATCCCAGTTTTAGATTATTCTATATTTTAAAAAATATTTTTAAATTTTTATTCATTTTTTTAAATTAATACATAATAAACAACTCTTCTGTTATTAAATATGTATGAACTTATTTAATTAATATTTATTGATCATCTTGAATATACCAGGAACATAATAAAATATCACATTATTTAATTATATCCCTTACTGTTATACGTATAAATTATTCCCATGCTTTGTCATTGTAAGTACTGATGTGATGAACATTTCTTTGCATAAAACTATATTAAAAGTTCTATTTTTGCCAACTCTCTCTCTTTCTTAAGAGATGCGCTCCTTTTTTTTTTCCCAGATGAAGATCAAACCCAGGACCTAGTGCATGCTAGGCAAATGCTCTCCCACAGAGCTGCATCCACAGCCCCATGATATACAGTTTTTAAAAAGTGAAAAAGTAGACGAATAGCATCTTCCTAAATTATGAAGCAAACTTTGCCATTGACCTCAAGAAAAATCATTCTGACAATTGTTTTAGGAAAACACCAGAGGATCAGTTCATATAAACTTCATATTGAATTTTAATCCTCCATTTTTTCTGAAAAACAAAACAAAACAGATAAATGATGACCTACAAAAAGGAAACCTCATGTACTTTCTGATTCAAATACAGTTTAGAGCACGAGGTTGAAAATTCTGTCACCTGTTTTACCACCATGCAGGGTTTTTTAACTTTAGGTTGCCTAAAGTTTTCATATCCCTGCTGCAGCTAAGAGGTCTATAACAAAGAAGGGGAGGAGAAAAAACATTCAACTAGATACTACTTGGCAGACACTGTTAGACATTTTAAAAACACAGTGATTCATAACTGATTTTCAATAAATATTTCCTAAATAAAGAAATTTTATACTGACTCTGATCTCAAAAATTAAGCATTTACTATTTCAGTTCCCTTGCCCATAATTATTATCTGTAAATTCTTAAAAAGAAACCTGAGACATTTTAATATACTGAATCTTATATTAAAAATGAGCTGGGGATGCATAGAAGAAAAATGAGCTGAGATTTGGTAAGAGACGTGCTCGGGTCCACCACTTAACTAGGCTGAGCTGGCACATGGATCATCAAATTCAAATCTAAGAATAGCTCTTATTTTTCTGGCACTGCTTCATGGGTCAAGTTTACTCATGTGACAGCAGAGTTGTTCACATTCAGGAGGGCAAGATGTTTCCAAATACCATAGGTCTGCATCACATCTCAATGATGGCTGAGGATGCTGGGAGACATTGGGCTGGTTACAGTGCCTCACTGACTTACTGGCACTTCTAGAGTCTCTTGTCCAAATCCACCCTCATATAATGCTTCACTCCCCAGTAAAAGAGCCTTACCATGTGGCTGCACAATCTGTGCTTCAAGACCTGTTTTGGGCAGAAGCCAAGGTAGTCCTTTCATCTTTAATCTTGTCTATAAGAATTTCCTGTTGGCCTTAATCAAATCAAGGTCATGCCAAATAAAGATAATAAACAAAATAATCTCACTTTATTTAGCTGGGGTTTTGCAGAGTATCCATGGGCAGTATTTTTAGATAGAGCAGTCTGACAGATGAAACAGCTTTTCTGTGATGTTTTGGCATCTTCTGAAGACAGTGATAGTTTGTACTTGTAGGACCAGTCTAGGATGGTGTCTGCATTTCCATGGGACTTTCTCTTGTGGATCTAGGAAATAATTCATTCTACACCTGCTTGATCTGCAGTGGGAAAGCCTTTAGTCTTTAGGTTTAATTGATATACACAAATGTTATGTTGAATGATTATGTTCTGCTTAGTCAACAGAGGCACCTTTATGTTGAGCATACATGGGGGCAAGAAAGAGCCTTTTAGGAGTACAATTAACCTTCATACCAATGTTTCATCCCCACACAGGGGCCTGTTTTATACACAATTCCATTAGCTATGGACTGAGTTAAGTAGGCTTATAGTTTCCCATATGCCTCACTAACATGGCCCTAACTGCAGTAATTTCCATCAGAGTTTAGGGATGAAGAAGAAAGAATGAACATAGAGAATACATTATACTAATAATTCATTCAGTAGTGAGGACAAGGACAAAGAAGTTCTGAAGGATCCCAAAGGAACCTATGTATAATCGGTCCTGGGTTAGAGTCCCAGGGATGAGCTTTTCCTTCTTCATCTTGGTGCCAGGGGATGTGGAGATTACTGTCTCCTATGTGCAAGCATTCCAAAAGTCCAAGAAGTGCAATTCTTTTCCATATCCACATTGAACTCTGATCTCAGCATAGAGCCTCTGTTCCCCTCTGGGAATAGCCTAACCCCTAGTTATATTGATTTGTGAAGACTTCAAGCATCAATTTAAAGGTTGCCAGGGTGCTCTGATTCATCTCCAACCTTGAGTCCATTGTAGAAGCCTTCAATATGCAGATCTTAACATGGCTGACCATTGTATCTCCCCATGGCCCAGTACCTGGTCATGGGGTTTCTGGGATCCAGGTGGAATGAAGAGACCAGCAGGCACGAGAGAGGTAGCTGTTTTCATCATGTAACTCTCAAAGTGATTCAGAATGGGCCAGTATGCATGCAATTCCAGTGCTCACAGAAGTGTTGGCCTGCGACTATGTGGCAGATGTCCTACTCCAAAGTGACACGGTAAAGTCTGGGAGTGGATAGCTCAGTGGCTACTCCTACATTGCTTTCTCTCTAATGGTTGACCTTTTTTTGAGGAGGGGTGAGGTACTGGGGATTGAACTCAGGGGCACTCAACCAATGAGCCAATCCCCAGCCCTATTTTTTGTATGTAATTTAGAGAGAGGGTCTTACTGAGTTGCTTAGTACCTTGCCATTGCTGAGGCTGGCTCTGAACTTGTCATCCTTCTGCCTTAGCCTCCTGATCTGCTGGGATTACAGGAGTGCACCACTGTACCCAGCTTGGTGGTTCACCTCCTCTCCATGGCGCCACAGGGGCCCGAGTGAGCAGGAAGGAGCCTCCTCTCCATGGCGCCACAGGGGCCTGAGTGAGCACAACCCTGGACCTGTCCAACTGCTGGGCAACATGGAGGCTGCTGCTCTGGCTACCACCACTACTACTGATGCCTGAATTTTACTGTTTTGATAGTGGCTGTTCTCAGGGAAGTTTGAGGAGTGGATTTGTAGCAACACATCCCACGAAACACTACATTCTTTCACTAATTTTAACAAACTTGTTTTTGATACCATGCAGGCAAACTAACCACATTGCTAAAGTCTCTTTGGGTCATGTGAGTAGAGCCATCCTGAGGCTCTGTATTATTTTTCACTGAAGGCATGAGTTTCAACAACTTTCTGAAGTGCAGGACATTGTTATCAGTATCAAGCACCTATTTGGGTTTAACCACAACATAGCTTAAGGGGCCTCAAAGGTCTAATTCTTGGAGGACCATGAGTAGTGAGGAGGGAAATTTCTCTAGTTTTCTTTGATCACTTTTGTTGGATTTCTAATGCAACTCTTGGAAGGCCCACTTGTGCCCTCTGGACTGAGAAGCTTTTGAATAATCTGCTAACACTCGCCAAGACCCACCAGCATAGCTGGCAAGGTGCTGATGGAATCCACAGCACTTCAAAGACCCATTGGTGATGTGTTCTGCCGAACCCTTGGCATTGTGCCTTTTCAAAATGGGCATTGTTTTATCAGCTCTTTCTGCTGTTAATCAAAAGACCGGAAAAGAACAATTAGAGGAGGAAAAATTTATTTGGAGGCTCATGGTTTCAGAATCCTTAATCCAAAGATGGCTGACTGACCTGAGATGAGGCAGAACATCATGATGGAAGGGTGTGGTGGAGAAATGTAGCTGGGGACATGGAATCAGGAAAGAGAGAGAGCGCACCACTCAACAAGGAAAAATATATACCCCAAAAACACATCCCCAAGGACCACCTTCTCAAGGCATACCTTACCTACCTTCATTTTCTACCCAGTTAATCCCTATCAGCAGACTAATGCACTGATTAGGTTGATGCACTGATAACCCAATTGTTTCACCTCTGAATGTTCTTGCATTGTATCACACATGAGCTTTTGGGGGACAACTCACCTCCAAACCATAACAGGCATGGTGTCCAATTACCGCCCTGCTTACAACGCCAGTTTGTCAAGGCATAGAGATAGTCAGTTAGGACAAGGAGCCAACTGAAAGTAATAATTAAGCTTTTATTCACTTAGTGTGACAATGCAGAAGAGTCAAGGGCTCCTCATTGTTCCATGTTTTTCCCAGAAGACATGTAAAACAGGTGGATGGCAGTGGTTCAGCTTACTACCTGAGGCAACAAACAAAAGCTGTCTTCCTTTTTAGAGATCCAGGGTTCCAGGGGGAGAAAGAGAGAAACGTCTAGGAATAGCACTGTGTCCAAGCAGAGAAAAATATCTTTGTCAAGCCCCTTGGTAAGAGGTCTACGTGGAAGTACCTCAGCCAAGGCTCCCGATAAGGAGACACCTAGGTTAGGAATACAGACATTCATATGATCACAGCTGGACTGGGAACCCATGTCCTTGACTGCAACTCCCTCCAGAAATCTGCAGTACACGGGCTGGGTGGTGTGTGGAGTCTGGAGTGAGGGCAGCTTCCCCTCAGGAGGCCTGCCCGACTGAGCCTCTGTAATTGCCTACGGTCAGGCTTGACGGATCACACCAAAGATTTTGGCCTGGAGCTGCACTCCTCACAAATAATATAAATGGGTCCAGAAGAATGAGAAAGCAAAGGGTAGAAGTGGGAAGCAGAATTAATTGTTGCAAATCCAAATACAAATTCAGAGTAAAATAAGGTCGGACTCACACTCTGTAACTCATTTCCTTTAATCAACACCAATTTCAATGCATAATTTCCATAACTCTAATTTGTGTTTTTTAATTTCTGTAGGAAAAAAGCTCTGTGTCTTCACTAGTATTCTACAAGTGTTCTCAAATTTACTTCTGACATCATATACATGTATGTCCCCAATAACACTTCTTCATGGACATCCAGTGTCCTACAATTTACCATAATTTGGTTACTATCTGAAGAGAGCATGAAATCCCACAAATGAAAAGTTCAGTCTCTTAAGACTGCCCCCACTTTAAGATGCCAATTTTGACTCTACATTGTCACCTGTACTTCTGACCAATAAGCTATAAATTGAAGGTTCCCAAGACCTTCTTTGGGTTTAATAATTTGCTAGAACAAATGACAAAATTCAGTAAGACAGTTTGTTAATCAAATTATTATAAAAGGATACAGCCTCAGGAACAGTCAGATGGAAAAGATGCACAGGGCAAGGTCTGTGGGAAGGGGCATGCTCTCCCCAGGAGCCCAGCTCTCCCAGCACCTCCATGTGTCTACCCAGAAGATCTCTGAACCATATCATTTGGGATTTGTTTTGAAATTGAGGCTACATTACATAGGCATGATTGATTAAATCGTTGGCCAATGATGAGTAAGTCAATGTCTAATCTCCACTCTTTCTTGGCAGGGTGGGGAGCTAAACAGTGACATGATCACATGATTGGCTTTCTGGCAACTACTCATATCCTGAGGTTATCTAGGAGCTTCCTAAAAGTCCCTACATTAATATAGAATCTAGTGGGTTAAATAATAAAATGATGCTCTTTTTATCTTTATCACTCATCACTCAGAAAATTCCCAGGGTTTAGGGACTGTGTGTCATGCATGGGAACAAAGACCAAATGTATACATTTCTTATCATAGCTCATGATTCACATCACTCATGGTTCACTGTAATTTGTACACAGAAAGATGGATGGCTACATAGGGCTAATTCCTAAGATTAAGAATCAAGGCCCCTTAAGGTGACCAAAATCAGACTAAAAGATCCAATGGCAAATAAAACAAACAGTATGTGAGATGCCTTCGATTCACCTGTTAGGTCTTTCTTCTCATTGAGCACTGAGGAGGGTGGCTCCTGACTCCTACTCCCCTTCCCTCTTCTAAAAGTATGAACTTCAAGGATTTTATGCCAAGTAGCACCATCAAGATACAGATCTCCATTTTTCTTCTCGGTGATGCCCAGATCCTATACTGGATATTGTAGGCAAAGAAAATGTGTCCATGATTATACATTCAACAGAGAAGAGGAGGCCCAGGAGAAGAGGAAGAGTAGAAGAGATATTTTGGAGTTGGCTGAGAAATGAGCCCTGGCACCTCCATTTTTAATTTTAAAAGGGCTATGTAATGTGCTATGTAGAAGTAAATTGTTTTACCTTTTTTTCAGATTGCTCCTAACTCATTTGCCACTGGTCTCTGCACCCCAGGAGGATAGAAATAACTTTGTTTCTGCTGGCTCAGGTTTACTTCCTATAAATAGTTGAAGAAAAATGGCAAAAAAATGTGTTTTATTTTCTTTATAAAGCTATCATAGGATTTGTAGCCATAGACCAAAGAACTAAATGACAAGAAGTTGGGAACACAAAACATCTGCAATTAAATGAAGGTTCTCAGGAGGATTTGAAAATGAGTGCAACTAAGAAGATAAGAGTTGACAGAAAGAATATCAGCTCCTGACTTGGTACTGCTCTGATCATCATTCTCATCAATTATTTACACAAGGAAGATCTACATTAAAATTAATCGTGAAATTCTGAATTGCTCCTTTACATTAATAATGAAACAACTGCACCAAAATGCAAACAGACACCGATAATAGAATATGAAATAATGCTTAACATACAAAGGGAAAAGGCCTACTTAAGTGAAACACCAAGAGGCTAATTATTGTACTATTGTGAGGGTTATGGTCTGTGACCCAGATTGGCAGCCTTTACCTGCCAAAAAATGTTGGTATCTGTTTCATCTGCAGTTGTTACACTTAGAGCTACAGGCAGAGCTGCCCCAACCCTTGAAGACCAGGCAGTTTGAGGATAATTTGCACCACAGCAAATGGTTCAATTGCAATTTAAGGAGGATATATAGATAAGACATCTAGCCTAGTATGGCAAATATAAGCTCTTACACACAATGCTCCTCCTCTTGCCTCTTGTCCCCACCCAGAGAGAGCTTCAGGTTCATTTCATGGCTCCCTTATGCAGTCACCCTACTTCATCTCTGTTCATAAAGACCTGTCCTTTTAAAAATTTCTACAGCATATTGTTTTGCTGGCCATATTATAGCATTTGACTATATGGTATCTTAAAGTCCTTGCTGCTACTGGAGCTAGATTTTTCTATTTCATCTTAGGATATATGTGACATGGTCTCTACCCTCAAGCCTTTTCCCCTTATTGAGGCAAATTTCGAATCATCTGTCTTTTGCTGTAGTCTTCAAAAAGAGCTTGAGGTTATTGGGGATATATAGTAATATGGATCCTCTGACAAGAATTAAAGAACTTAGAAGATTATTTTTAAAAAAAGAGGTACAATGACATGGCAGGAAATTAATGTCATTTCACAAAAGAAGACTGGCTTTAATCACTTACTTAGGTAGTTTGGGGATAGTCATTTATGTATTCTGATTCCTGTTTTCTTCATTTGTAGGTGGAAGAGAAAAGCCTCCTGTTCCTGTCTCATGAGATCATCTGAATTGCTGAACACCAAGTGATTTATATGCTGAAGCTACCCCCAAGCTATCTGAGAAGCTGTTTGGTATAACGGATAAGGACACCACTTAGGTATGAATGTTGGCTTTGCAATTATCTTTTCTTTTTTTTTTGGGGGGGGGTAGCACCAGGGTTTGAACCTAGGAGTGCCAGTTCTCTTTTATATGTTATTTAGAGACAGGGTCTCTCCTAGTTGCTTAGGGCCTCGCTAAATTGCTGAAGCTGGCTTAGTACTTGCAATCCTCCTGCCTCAGCCTCCTGAGCTGCTGGGATTACAGGTGTTCATGACTGCACTGGCTTGGCTCTGCAATTTTCCAGTGCAACATTAACCTCTCAGTGACGTAGTTTCCTAATCTGTACGAAAAGAATAATGATAATCTCTCATGAGAATACGGGAATTAAATGCACTTGCATGTATATAGCACGTAAGACAGTTTCATTATGCAAGCACCAAGAAAATGTTAGTCTTTATTTAGGATATAATTAAGAGCATAGTTATTATATAGCTTTTAGTCAGTACCTAGCATAGAATAAGTTCTCAGTAGATGTTATCATCACGGCTGCTGTTACTCTTTTAACAATGTTAAGATATAGGCTATGAGTACATGTTGCTAAACCGAGCTGTTTCAATTCCCTTCCTATTAGTGAGTACAGCCTTTAAAAAATGTTCCTGTTTTCTCCATTAAATACCATATTTATTCAACTATTTGAAAACATTCCCCAATGGAACCTGTTATGATGTATGGGTAAATTATAACCTGTACAATGCTATGAATCACATGCATTTCATTATGCTGTAGTCAGGAAACTTAAAGTGTCCTTAAAAGCCATTCATGGTTTTATATGTATGCCAGATGGAGAACCAAGAAAAAAAACACTAATGTTTTAAACAAATTCAGAGCTACATAAAATGATATACTTGCTTCCAATAAACTACCAAATATTTATGATGGGATCCCATAAAAGGGGAGAAATAAGGAGTTTTCAAGGAATAATTAAAAAATGCTTCTCCAAAGGTGAATGTTTCTTCTACAATCGATGGAAAATATTGATGGCCACAAGGCTAATCTCTGGTTCAGTAGAAAGTGGGAATGTTGGAGTATGTTCTTCATTGTTAAACATCTCTTTTTTCCTATTTCTGGGGTGTGGGTAGGAGCTGCTGATTGTAATCAGGATAGATGGGAATGTAAAAAATGATCCATACCACCTGTTAGCTAGAAACAAGGCCAAAGGTGCCATAAATCCTTCTGTTAGGAGTTCTTACACATACCACATCCTAATCCATTTTGTAGCAGTTGGATTCAAGTTACAGACCTCTTGAAATAAACAGGGGGAATCGCTGCTCTTGTAGATATTTCACAACTATTCCTTACATGATGCTGACAACCAAAGAAACTGTCAGTTAGAAGCATTAAAATCAGGTCTAAGAATCCACCCTTGTTCCGTCAGGCAATATTCTCATGCAGCACTTCTTCAGTGGAGAATTTGCAAGATTCATCACTAGCGGCGGCGAAGACATTCACTTCTCTCAGAGTGAATGTTGGGTGTTCTGGATCAAGGGGAGTCAAGGACACAGGGATATGGTATAGGCTACAAGCAATTCCTTTCATATAGCTAGGCTGAGATTTTTGAGGGTAATTTAAAGCCAAACTTCCCAAAGTGTGTTCCGGGATAGTATTAAATGCTGTGCAACAAAGAATGCTTTCTACAGCCCAGTGGTTCCATAAGTTTCAAAAATTTGAGGTTAGATGAGGTAAGTAGGTCTTGTAAGAAAGAATTTCTCAGAGCCTGTCATGTATTGCCATGCATTATACTTTAGCACTGTAAGAAAAACAGCTGTTCTTTGTCCACTACATCCATCATCTTGGAATGATTTCTGGAGTGTTGTGCTAGGAAAGTGTGCCTCAGAGAAATCCATTAAAGGAAGGGAAGAATAAAGAATTTATTTCTCTGGATTTCTCTAGTATCTTGTCTCCAGTTGGTAAAAATTCTCACGTGGAGTTATTTTTCCTATATCTCAGGATTGCATTATCCAGTCAGATGGTAAATGGCAGCCAGAGTGTATACCTTGTGGGATGGCTAGACTGGAGCAACTGGGGAGTCAGGTCTGCAACTGAATGTCTTGAAATGACTAAACAGCATAGCCAGTGTACAGCTCCCAGTGGAGAGACCCAGGGAACAAATGAATAAACAAGTCAGGGCCTGGGAGGGAGAAGCATGAAGCCAGAAGAGAGAATTAGAAAGTAGTGTCCTACTTGACATTCTTTTCTTTTTTCATGCATTACAGAGGCAAATCTAGTGACAAAAAGACTCTAAGGGGGACCTCAAGAAACTAGAAAAGATGCTGAAGACATCCTCTTGCTTTCAAGAAACCTTAGGCCATACGGGAAGATTGAGTATAAGAAATCAGTATGGAAGTTTCTAAGAGAAAAAGTAGTAGCAAAGAAGATTTAAATGAATTTTTGGATTGTGTGTTGTAGGAATGCAAAGTGAAAGACGGTTCTTTAAAAGTAAAAAAAAAATCACAGAAGATACAAATGGTTTTATGCAAGAGCTGGTAAATGAATTGTGGAAGTCAGATTGACTTTGAGTTGGGGTGAGTGCATTTGATGAAATTCAAAGCTATGAGTGAGCTTTGTTTAGGATGACTTTCCTCTGGACACTACCTACTCAGCTTAGGTTTTCCAGGAAACTGCCTTTTCTTACCCTTCTTACATCTTACACTTAACCACTGTGATTTTTTTCAAGTTACATGATCAACATGTTAAAGGCTGAATTCTTGGGTTCCCCCTCTTTCTTTTACATATTTTTCCTGCAATCCTCCCCATTTCATTGAATGAGAATTTCATGTTTAAAGTTGCTTAGGTCAAAACATTCAGAGTTTTCCTTAAAACCTTTCTCACTACGTTTGTTCCTCCTGTGAACCTTCTTGGCTTAACCTGGAACATGTTTCCAGAATATGAACACACCTCCCAGTCTCACCATGAAGGTTTTTGTCAGCCACCACCAGAATTGTTGCAGTAGCCTCCCAACTGGGGTCCCTCTTCTAGTTACAGTTTGGTCATTATAAAACAGCTAGAATGAGTCAAATAAAGTCTAAGCCTGGTGCTTTTCTTCTGAAAGCACTTTATGGATCAGCACTTCTGATTAAACGAGAAATTTCCAACAGTTGTACATAAGCTATTTCCTGGTTCTCTCTCAGGTTTCTTGTACTATTTCTCCCTCTACCTCCTGTTTACTTTGCCTCTGTCACACTGGACTCCTGCTATTTCTAGGGTGCCTCAAACACATTTTTGCTCCAAGTCCTCATATATGCGAATCTCTATAGCCTGGAATAGTTTTCCTCAGATATGTATATGACAAAGAAGGCCACCATAAGGAGGCCTTCTTTGACTATTTAAAACCACATCCTTTTCACTCCGGCATTGTAATGGCATTGTAATTCCTCTTCCTTGTGTGGCCTCTCCCCCTCGAATTTGTCACCTCCAGTATAGGATATTATTTATTTATTTTCGTACCCATGACAGAATTGAAATCCTACGAATCCAGAGTTTGGACACTTTGTTCACTATTCTATTGCCAATTCTTAGAAAGGTAACTGATACATAGCAGTTACTCTATAAATACTTACCCAAATGAATGATGAAATAAATAAAATATGGCTACTTGCAGGTCTATCCACTATTACATGGGCTTCTGAAAACATGAAGTATTCCGCAAGTTTCGTTTCTTAATCATTAGCAGCAAACATAGGGCATGTCTCTCAGAAGGCCCTTAATAATACCTTGAACATGGATGGAGAGGATGCTGAGTTAACTTTAAGAGGTTTCTGCTGCATGGAAACATTCATTTGGGAATGGTTGGTCCCAAAGGAGGGATAAGACAAGAGGGAGGAAACAAGCATCTGTTGAAGATTTGTGGTCTGATGTGTAGATGTTTTAAAAATAGTCACTCAAAATGGGAACGACTTATGCTTAGGCAACAGAGGAGAAGACTCAGCAGCAGAAAGTTAAAGTGCCTTGTCTACAATCGCACATCTAGGTGGCAAATCCCTCATATGTCCCAGTAGGCCACGTGGTGCCTTTGAACAAATGCTTACTCTAAGTCAACAGTTACTCTTCCTAAAGAAAAAATAGCCTTAAGCTGGCTTTCATTTTTTTTTTTTTTGATTGATCACTTCTTGCCCTTTCTTTGTGAATTTTGTCTCTTCAGTGAAAGAAGACAATTGTATATTCAGCCAAATATTAAATTTCAGGAGTGTTTCAATTCTCTTTACTCAGTTTCTGCTCAGTTTTTCCCGTTTTTGTGGTGACTTCACATTATTACTATCAAGAATCCTTCCTCAATTATTTGCATATTTAGTTATTTATGATTAAACTAAATCATCATCTTTATTTAATTTGTGAAGGCTTTTGGGATCCGGTAGCACACCAGATGTGTGCAATTAAGTTCCTACCACACAGTATCACAATCAGCAGCATGTGGGCTTCAGGCTTGCTCATTAATGTTTCCCTTTGCTCTGTACCAGTTTATGTCTGGCAGTCACTTTGTGGGAAACCTGACCCAGAAAAATGAGGTCATTCCCCTGCCCCCCAATCCCAATTGATCTTTGAAGTTTTCTGTATCAGTTCACCTAGTCAGATATGGAACAGTCCTTAGTTCTGAATTAGAGATTGCTTTACATGGGTTTTCCTTTTGAATAACGTATAAAAATTGAACTCCTTCCCCAGCACATTTAGCTCTAATAATCAGCCAGGAATGGATGCCATAGACAATCAAGTTTCTGTTTCTGGAAACTACTCACATTGCCTTAATGGAATGCAGGTAGGGAAGGATTAGGCAGAGTGACTCTTGATCATGATCAAGGCAGTTATGCAGAAGAGAGGCATGAAAAAAAATGGAAAGGTGCTTTTAATTACACAGGAAACAGCTTAGATCTAACCAGAGCATCTCCCTGGGGAAAAAAAAAAGTAATTGGAATTAAATAGACAATCTGTACTATCACTGATTGGAGAAAAGGAAAAAAAATCAATTTAATCTTACAAGATGACCATGGAAGCAGAAACATTGTGGAGAAAGCACCTGGGTAATAACATGAATAGAGACTATCCAACTTAAGATTGTCTCTGTTTTCATAGATTTAGTGGAGAAAAAAATAGGGGTGGGGGTGGATTTTGTGATTGGCGACTCTTTCTCCATGACAGAAGCATATTTCTAGAAGGGCCTAGGAGAGCTCAGACAAGCTAGTCTATAGGTCATCAGGAGTCAGTTATCTCTGGGAATTTAAAAAATGGACCAGAGTGAAGAGGGCAGCACTGAAACTGCCCCAAATATTTAAAGCAAGATACCAAGATCTATGTCTAACAGCAGAGCAGGATTGTACAAGGATAACTGTAACACAAAACCAATATAATGTAGGAAAAGTTAAAAATAAAAAAGCATCAAAACAAAAAGCAATTTTTCATGCCAGTTCTTACATAAATGAACACATTAAGTTAAACTGAATGGAAATTTTGTAGAATATACATATTGAGTTTTACAAATTAATAGCTGAAAACATCAGAGAAGTTAAATATTTGTCTAAATGTCATGCACCTGTTAAGTAATAAAGCTGAGACTCCTTTCTAGATTTGTTACATATATGTATTAGATTTCTACTGTTGTAGTGTGGGAGTTTTTTTTTTTTTGTGTGTGTGTGTGTGTGTGTGTGTGTGGTGCTGGAGATTCAACTTAGGATCTACCACCGAGCTACATCCTCAGTCCAGAATTTTTTTTTTTTTAATAAAAGCACATGTTTTCCTTCAGTCTTGTAAACTATCTGTTGAGATCCTGGGCAATGTTTTTGAACACTACTTAGGTGATCATGATTTGTCTTAACTTGTAAATGAATATACGGCTATTAGGCAGGTTAGTTTGGCTTAAGGACATATGGATACAGATGACAAATATGCAGATTTTTATAAATGGGGTATCCCCAAAGTTAAAACATGAATTTTTATACCTCCTCATGTTTATTTTTATGGTATTGAATTTAATTATTTACAGGTGTTCTTTATGGATAAGTATTCTATGGTTTTTCTATGTGTACTTCTAGAATTTATGTCTATCAGATCTAAATTCCCAGATTATTAGAGCTTAAAGGATCACAAGTGGTTCTAGTGATTTGACTTAGGAACTAACATTTGCACTAATATTTATGTAATCATACACACAAGCTTGAATATATATATATATATATATATATATATATATATATGTACATATATATTTATATTCATATGGGGGAACTGTTATAAACACATTAGTATAAGTTGAGTTTCATTATTGTAGTTACCTTACAGAAAAGGGAACTGAATACTTAAAAGTGAATAAATTTCCCATTATCAACTCATTGTTGTGAAATCCCAGATTCTAATACAGAAGCTGTAGGTCAATAATCGGTGCTATTATTATCCTCTGCCTCTGTAATAGTCAGATGACAGTAGCCTCTGTATCTCTGTAGGGTAATTAATGATTCTTATGGAGCCAAAACCCCAGGACATCTGATTGGAATGTAATTTTGATTATCACCTTGGTAACAACTCCTGAAACATTTTTGAGGACCAGCTTTATGATATTACTTGAAGCATACTGTAGTGATATATGCATACCAATATGTATAGCAGCACAATTCACAGTAGTCAAGTTATCAAACCAGCCTAGGTGTCTGCTGACAGATAAAAGGATAAAGAAAAAATGTGACGTATACACGCAATGTAGTTTTACTCAGCCATAAAAAAAAATAAGATTACGTTATTTGTGGGTAAGTGAATGGAACTGAAGAACATTACAGTATGTGAAATAAGCCAAACTCAGAAAAATCAAGGTTTCCTCTTATTTGTGGAAGCTAGAAAGACAGGGAGAGGGAGAGGGAGAGGGAGAGGGAGAGGGAAAGGGAAGGGAGAGGGAGAGAGGGAGAGAGGGAGAAAGAGGGGGACTGAAAAAGGGGAGGGGAAGAGCAGGGAGACCAATACAGTAGAGGAAGGAGATCAAGAAGATGGGAGGAGGGAATAGCATGGGAAAGTACAGGGGAGCAAAATCTACTAAACTATGCAAAGTGCATATATAAATTTACACAGTGAAAAATATAAAATAAAGCCTATAAAATTGTAATGCACTAGTTAATTACAATAATAGAAGGGAGATCAGCAAAATAGAGCAAGTAGATCTGGGAGGGAGAAAGGGAAGGAAAGGAAGGCCATTGGGGAATGAAACTGATCAAATTATGTGCATGCATGGATATGGTATAATAAATCCCACTATTATGTGTAATTCATCATCTAAAAAAGAAGTTATTTGAATACCACTTATGTAAACTGAATCAGTCTAAACTATTGCTGAAGATATGAAAATGGGACTTCTCTACTAGTATATCCTTCAATGGAGAAACATTTAATTATAAATATTCTCTTAACAATATCAATGCAAAAACCCATTGCAATATGCTAGAAAACTAAATGTAATAATATATAAAAAGGATTATATACCATAATCAAGTGGGATCTACCTTACAAATGAAAGGATGATTTAATATCTGAAAATAAAAGCTGCTGGGCATATGGTGCATGCCTGTAATCCCAGTGGCTCTGGAGGCTGAGACAGGAGGATTGTGAGTTCAAAGCCAGCCTCAGAAACTTAGTGAGGCCTTAAGCAACTCAGCAAGATCTTCTCTGTAAATACAATACTAAAAAGGGCTGGGGATATAACTCAGTGATTAAACAACTCTGCATTTGATCCCAAGTACCCCTAATCCAAAAACAACTAATAAAACACCCCATATGAGTAGAATAAAGAAAAAAAGCATGATTATCACAACAGGCACAGAAAAAAATATTTTTTAAAAAATTAGCACCTATTTATGATAAAAGCACTCAAAAATTTAGAAACAGAAGGGAATTTCATCAACCTGACTTATCTACAAAATAACCAGAGCTAACAATATGCTTAATAGTGAAAAACTGAATGCTTCTTTAAATCATGAATAAAAGATGTTTTTCTCTCACCATTTTACTGAACTGTGTAGCAAAGGTCTTAACTAGGGTAATTAGGAAAGAAAAAAAATGTAAGAGGCATCAACATTTAAAAGGAATTGGTAAAAGCACCTGCATTTTTAGACAACATGATCTTGCATAAAGAAAATCCTAAGGAATCCACTAAAAAGAGAAAAAAAAAAGAAAAAAAATTAGGGGGGACAATAGAACAAGCAAATGAGTTAAACCAAGTTGCAAGATATAAGATAAATATACAAAAATTAATTGCATTTCTATACATAAGCTAAAAGCAAACAAAATTAAAATTAAGGAAAAATATTTCACTAAGTATCAAAAGAATATAATACTTAGAAATAAGTTTAACCAACAAATGTGAAATTTTACTTTGAAAAATACAAAGCATTGTTTAAAGGAATGTAAGATGACTTAACAAAATGGGAAGCTCCCCCTTGTCTAGAACATCAGTGGGTGGATCAGAAGAGTTAATATTGTTAAGATGAAAATACTCATCATATTGATATATAGATTCAATTCAATTCTCATCAAAATCTCTGTTTACTTCTTCACAGGGATTAATAAACCAATCTAAAATGCGTGTGGGAATTTAATTGTCCCAGAATGGTCAAAATAATCTTGAAAAAGAGCAGAGATGTATGTCTCATGTTTTTGGTTTTCAAATTTATTACCAAGCTACTATAATCAAGACACTGTGGTATTGGCATAAAGATAGAAAAGAGAGCAAAAATAAATCATAACATTTACAATCAATTGGTTTTCATGAAGTCAATTAAATTGGGTAAAGAATGATTTTATAATAGATGAAGTTCAAATAGCTAAATGCCTAGACACAAAAGAACAAACTTCCTGTAATCCCAGAGACTCAGGAGGCAGGAGAATCATAAATTGAAGGCCAATCTCAGTGACTTAGAGAGGTCCTAAGAAACACAGCAAGACCGCAAGACAGAAGACTGTGTCTCAAAAAAAAAAAAAAAAAAAAAAAAAAAAAAAAAAGATTAAAAGGGCTCAGGGTTTAAGTGCCCCTTGGTTTCAATCCCCAGTATAGAAACAAACAACAAAAACTTGAATCCATATACCTCATTATATATGAAATTTAACTCAAAATTAATCAGATCTAAATTTAAAATATAACACTATGAAATCAGAGTTTTAAAAATCTGTGACTCTGATGTAGGCAGTGGTATCTTAGATACAAGCAAAATCACAAGTGACAAAAAATGAGACAAGTTCAATATAACTAAAATTAAAAACTTTTATGCCTCAAAGGCCGCCATTAATAAGAGAAAGAGACAATTCACAGAATAAATGGAAAAGCTTATTTCAAATCATGTATTTTATGAGACTTGGGTCCAGGTTACATAAAGAAATGTTATAATTCAATAATAAAAAGACAAATATCCCAATTAAAAATGAACAAATTACTTGTACAGATACTTCTCCAACAAAGATGTACAAGTAGCCAACAGTACATAAAAGATGTGCTCAACATCATTAGCCATCAGAGAAATGAGAAGTCCCTTCATACCCAATAGGATGGTTACCATGAAAAAGACAAAAAGTATTAGGGTATATAGAAACTGGAACATTTGTACATTGCTGATGGAATGTCAAATGAAGTTGCCAAACATTCTGGCAATTTCTCAAGTGATTAAACACAGAGTTACTACATGATCTAGTAACTTCACTCTTAGAAATATGCCTAGATAAATAAAAGAACATGTCCACACAGAAGCTTGTGCACCAATGTTTATGACAGCGTTATTTCTAACAGCCCCAAAGAGGAAACTTCCATAAGTCTGTCAGTTGAGGCACAGACAAATGAAATGTGATATTTTCATGTACTGAAATATTATTCAACAATAAAAAATAAAGTATCTATACCTTGAAACTATATGGGTAAACTGCAAAAATATGTGGAGTCAAAGAGGCTAGTCACAAAGGACCTCAAGTTTTATGAACTTATCTCTTTAAACTGTCTCGAAAAGAAAAACAGTGATAGAGGTTGGATTTGGGGTTTCCAAGGTTTGATGTGATGGAAATTTCATGAGTGATATCTAGGCAATTGTTGAGCTAATGAAATAGTCTAGAGCATCAGATGTTACTCGATAAGTATGTATAGTTTTTGCTTTTATGTACCGGTTAAAAACAAATGAAATGTTAAAAATTTGGTTGTCAGGATGGATGTACCATTCTGAATACACTAACAGTCATTAAATTATACCCTTTAAATGGATATGTCAATGAAGTTATTTTAAAATATAAAATCTAATCATTTGACACAAATAGTAATAATCTACAGATTTTATCACTGTTTGTGGGTTTTATCTTTTGAAAGCAATTTTTCCCCAGAAATAATAATACCCCCTCATCATTCAGCTATTTTCTTGTTCAGATCTATAGTCTCTGATGAAATCTCAATCTCATCTCTCAAGGATAATTCCTGTTTTCCCCAAAGCATTCAGAAAACAGGAAAGACATTGAAAGAATATGTGAGATGAATTAGCTAAAAATTAGCCCTTTTAGAAATAAAATATCTGTATTAGAAGGGTCTTAAAATTATATTATTTATTCCATTCATGCTCTTCTGAATTTCTATTACATGTTACATCTCTGTTGCCAATTGATTGTTTAGTAACCTTTTTCCTCCACCAAATTTCCCTTCACTTTCTATTTCACAGGATATTTCTCCATTTCATTGAGTAGCAAACTCTTTCTCAAGTTTAAACTTTCATGCTTCAGCTTTTATCCACTAGGGCCAATAGATAGTCAAATTTCTCTTTTCATCATGACTACCCCTCACTGATTCACCAGTATCTATTATGCCCAGAAGCATAGAGGTAAGGTGGAATGAATAGCACAAAACTTTGATTCAGACAACTGACTATGGGGGCCTTGGGCAAATTACTTAACATTTCCAAGTTTCACTTTCATATCTGTAAGATGACAAAAATAAAACTTACCTTGCAGAATTCTTAATGAAATTTGATGGATAGCTCTTCTAAATGCCTAGCAGAAGGCAGGTGTTCTAAAACATTAGTTCTGTTCTCTTCACTGTCACTTTCTTCTACTTTTTCTCAGCAAAGTTTCTAGTTATTCCAATGATTTGAAAAGTTACATGATTATAACTAAAATATGTAAACCATGCATGCTCAACCTGTAAGCATGAGTCCAAATAGGGATTGAGCAGAGGGGATTCTCCCAACCTCCTAGAGATTTAGGACATCTTCTTTGTAGGGGCTTCACAATGTTTTGTTGGCCACAGAGTCTAGATAGGACCTATTTCTTTTCTGGCCATCCATATAATATTCTTATTTTACAAACAGAATAGAATTCTCATTTGGTTCAGGAACAGAAACTGCTTCTCAGTTGATTCCTTCCAACCCTACAAAGTGTTTTCATAGTTCAGAATTAGCACCTACCTGGTGGTTCTTGCCTTTATTCTTTTGTGGAATAGAGTTTATTCTAGAAACAAAATTGCACTAATGAGTTTGAATACAGAGTTCAGAATATTCAGAGAAAAAGGTAAGAAATGTTTCAGGATAGGAAGAAACTGACCTTCCCAAGCACATTTAGAAAATATGACCATTGTTCTAAGCATGTACCTGACAAAAATCCTAAGCATTTACAATGATTATCTACATCGTACATAGGAGAAAACAGATTCAGAGAAGTACAGATGGTCTAATAAACTATATATACATTCTATCTCTAAAGCTTCCTGCTTCATTGTGTTCTGTAGGACTAAACTTGGGTAACAACTTTCTTCATTGTATAAAATAATTAGGGTTGGGCTCAGTAAAATTCCTATATCTTAATGTTTTAATTTGCACAGGAAAGGAAAAATAAAATGAGTGAGTGAGCACTTATTTAGTGAATCGAGATGTCTAAGTTCTCCTTTAAGCTATGCCACTAAATGTTTGGGATCCTGGGCAAGCTACTACTTTTGAAGAATAATAATATTAATATTTTTATGAAAATTACTTATTATATAAAATCTTAAACGAATACTTCTTAAAATTCTCTTATTTACCACATCTTCCCACCTCCATTTCTATCTACATTTTTTAGAAATGGGTGATTTTTTTAAAAGTTATACATCTATGTATTCTTTTTCCTTTTTAACTTTTAATTCTTTTTTATTCAGGACTAATTTGTGCCAGAATGGTTCCAGGCAAATTTCCTGCCAGCACAGAAGTTAATTGCCAGTAGGGCTTCTTGGAAAACTGTCACACTCTTAAAGCATGGTTGTGAACATGTGGGTACCCCAAAATTTTACCATCTGTATTATTTCATGATAGTGCTCTACTGTTATTTGCCTTTTTTATTCTCTTTCTTTCACAAGTGCATGGTTTAATTCTCCAGAGATTGCAAGGCATGTAACACTAGTACAGATTGAATGAGAAATGAGAATCCAGGTGTCTTTCAGTAAGTCAGACATGAAAAAAATTTGCAAACATGTAAAATCATAACATTAATTTTTCTTTCTGTCAATTATTTTTGTTTTGGAAAATCCATTTGGTAAAAGTAAATTATTATGTTAATGTATAAAGGGATTGTTATATTTAAATGGACTATTTTAAAATTGTTGTAGGTATTCATTATTTTGGATATAATAAATATAAACATATATCATCCATACAAAATGAATTTTTATGATTTTCAATAATTTTTAAGACTTTAAAGGAGTCCAGAAGTCAAAACATTTGAGAACTACTGGTCTTAGGCAAGCAGTCTTGATAGAATGCTCAGATATTATGTGAGGACTGGGAACCAGTGGCTTCCCATCCTCTTTTAAAAGTACAAGTCCTGAGCTGCATCTCCCACTTATGCCAGAGAACGAACTGAAACTTATTCCAGACTCACTATGTCCATATGGTTGCCCCACAATGCAACAGACAAATGTTACTATTATTCTTCAAAAGTAGTGGCTTGTCCAGGATCCCACAGTCATTTAAAGGTATAGCCTTTCTCTGCTACTGCTCCTATTACACTCAGTTTCCAATGAAAACCTATTCTAGGCTATCACTAGAATGGGTTTTGTTTACTCCCTGGTTATTCACACACAGTCACTCAGCATCAGTGATTTAAAATTTCTGTTAAACAATTATGTACCCCAAAAGAAAACCCAGTGAAACAGTCTGAAAAAATAGATGAGTTGAAAACTATGAATAACATATCTCCCCTGTTTGTGTTCTAGAATCTTAGATTTTTCTGATTGTATATATGGAGCCAAAGAGAAAAATCACTAGCCCTATGAAGGGGTAAGATCCTAAGTGTCCTATGTGCCCGAGATGGTTACTATGTTCTATTGGTAAGAGGAAGAATAGGAGGAAAATATCAAATATTGCTGCAATAGCAACCCCTAACTTGCTTATGCCTGCTAACAGCCTTGACCTTATAAATCCATAAATGGACTAGTCTGGTTGGACTTGTGAGTCCTTTGAGCCAATGGATAGAGCGGCGGCTTGAAGTTTCATACTTAGGCTTGCCCTCTTTTGCTGCTCTTGCTGCTCTAAGCCACCATGTAAACAAGTGTGTGCTCGCTAGCTGGAAGATGAGACACATGATGTCTTCTAGTGACAGCCATCACCCCAGCTGAGAGCAAGTCAATCATCATATGTTTTAGTGATGACATTTGGGATCAGCCAGCACCTAGCCATCCCACAAGCTGATCGCAGATGACACGAGCAAGTCCAGGCCTATGCCAGAGCTGCCTGGCACAATTGTTGTTGAAGTTTCCAAGTTTTGGTTTGGCTAATTATATTGCTGTAGATATTTGACATTGAAATCAACCATAATCTTAGAACTTACAAAAATCCTCATGAAAATTTTGATACAGGTTTACTCTGTCACATTACCTGACTTCTTACAAAGCATCAGGGGAGATAATAAAATCAAGGGTTTTCTTGTAATTCATGTTATCTCAAAACCTTCATGCTGGTGGAAAGAGTGTGTGTTGATGGAGAAGGTTGTGGGAAGGCTGCTGGGTGGGTAACAATGGTGTTTGAAGTGAGTTTTGTTAATTGTAACAACTTGCTTGTTCTGAACTTCAGTTTTCTTCAACAAATAAGTTGAAAGACTGAAACTTTTGTTTCCCTCAAAAAAAATTGAAAGTATCTGTACTGTAGTAAAACAAATAATATTTAATTTGGTAAGTATTTTCCATAATATAATGGTTTAATCAGAACATTAAGCTGATTGGAGGTAAAATATAGCTATTGGGAATGAGTTGGTAGCAGAGATGCAGGCTGGTGATTCAGCTGAAAGAATCACACACACACACACACACACACAACAAACGAAAAAAACCATTTCATAAAGTCTTCCTTAGGAACATTTGATAGGAGTTGGATCAGCTGGCAGGGGTATGTGGATGCCAGAGTGATGCTAGTAATCAGTGTTGGTTATCTTACCCCAGGACTGACAGAAGTCTCTTTAGATTAGTGAATGCCTAAGTGCTTGGGCATAGAGTAAGGGGAGTCAGACCCAAGCTTACCACTTACAAAATGGGGTAATAAAATTACTTACCTTTGAGAACTGTGTGATGACATGAACTAACCCTTCCTCTCTTTGACACATTGCAACCTATTTACGAAAAGAAAATTCAATCTTTCAGGGCCTTGTTATGGCTTCAGAGGGTCCTAGGCACTTTTGCCTTTGTGGTCCCCTTCTTTTATAATCATGTATGAAAACTTAGATCTTATAACTGGTATGAAGACAAATGTAATTTTTGACCTTCAAGTGTTTTTTATCACTTAATTTAGAATAAATTAAAATATTTTTGTTGTTCCCCCAAAATATTCACCTTCCAGGCACCATGCCTACCATGCCTAATGGATGTGTCAACCATGACTTTTTGTTTTCTACAGCTGATTGATCTACCTTATTGTCAATTCTCTCCCAACCATGCATGCACACACACACACACACACACACACACACACTGCTGAGCAATAATGCCGAAAATACTTCAACTTTAATCTTGCCAATTTTCTCCTTCTTTTCCAAGTTAGTTCCTTTTTCATAAAATGCTCTGCTAATGAAAACAGTGCATCTTCTCACATGCTTTCTCTACCCCAGCATCTGCACATGTGTTCTGAGAAATTCTGTTGTTTTCCTGACGCCAGATGATGGAAGTCAGTCATGCAAAAGGAAGCAAAATTATCTGTTGACTATAAATGTGAAAATCTCAACCAAATGGAATCTTGTTCTCTTAATCTATTATTATAAAACATCATAAAATAGGACAAAGTTGAAAATCTGAATATTTGAATTCAAAATACTTTAAGGGTTATGAAATCATTATTTCTAAAAGTCTTTTGAGGCCAGAATTCTTGTTGTGAAACATTTTAGACTTGTAACTGATAGCTAAATCCTATGCTACATAAATTTATTTTTTTAAAAAGTTGTAAAGAAATTCAATTCATTTTATGAAATAAATATATATGTGATTTCAAAACATTATGAAGATGGCACATAAAATAAAACCGTGAATCAAAGAGACTTAGGAGTATTAAAAATAAAATGCCAGTACATCAAATTGAACAGTGCATCAAAAAAGTAGGATTCCTTATAGCATTGTAAGTATGTTTTATTATTTTAGAATATTAATCATGTGAATACACATTGAAGACAATCTTACCAATTGATTACTACAAATAACCTGATGTTTTATGTTTCAACACTTATTCAGAAATATGAAAGTTATTCTAAAATATTTTAATTATAACAGCTATGTGAAAAAAACACATTAAAATTAAGGAGATATCTCTGATACATAACCAATCTAAAAGAAGGATAAAACTTTCACTATTATTTTATAATAAATATATATACATAAACATTCATAATATACACATAACATATAATAATAAATAATAAATACTTTGTGCATACAATATAACTTAAGAAAAAGAAAACTATTTCTAGTAAAAGGGCCCTTTTCTGATGCAAATTTCCTTTTTGATCCCCATTTCTGAATAAGATAGAGGTATCCTGAATTTTATATTTATTATTCCCCTTGATATATGACTAAATAAAGTGCTGTTTAGTTTTATATGTGCTCTAGATTTATAGAAATTGTATTCTACTGTATAAATTATATTTACAGTTCACTTTTAAACCCAATATTATTGTTGATAGTTGTTTCCGTTTCACTATTGTTTTCTATTATGTCATTTAAATCATCCTCAGTATTTGTTCCTCCTGTAAATGGATATCTGGGGCTACCTGCTTCTGGAGTTTGTTTCATGGCTTTTCTATGAACATAGTATAAATATATCTGATCATTTGTGGTGCTGCCCAGTAGAATTTTCTGATATGATACAGTATTTTGTAAACTTTCATTGGTCAAAACAAGTTAGGGCAGTTGTATTTATTGACATTACACATTCTGTGTGTGGGGTTTTTTTCCTCTATTTCTTCCATCTGGAATGCTAACAGAATTTTCATTAAGTCTTCTTATTTGGTCTCCCATATCTCAACCTCTTCATAGGTTCCATTTCAACTTTTATATCTTACTTTTTCCATTTATTTCACATTCTTTTTGCTGTCTTTTGGATTAAGAGAATTTTTGTTTCCATCTATCTACTTTGTCTCTTTTTCTGTCTTTGAAATTTTACCTACATTTGAAATTTCAGAGTCTAAAATTATTCGGTATATATCTTATACTTCTAAGCAATAAAATGATTTAAGAGTGGTTTTAACACTGTTAGCACTCATTACATCCTTACACTTTCTTTCCTTTGGTATTTTAGCTCTCAATTTTGTATTTTAGTATAACTTCACATATAGGCATTACTTTTGTAGAGCCAAATTAAACTATTGAAAGAAATATAATTATATTGTTATTTTTGTATGTTGCTGGTATTGTTATAAGGTTATGTTATTTGATGTGTGTCAGGGAAAACTCTTTTCCATTCATTGTGACGAATCTTGAAAACCTCAGTGTGGCTGGTTAAACTTGTGAACTAAAATGAAATTCCTTGCAATTTATTTTAACTGACCCCTCAGAATTCAGGAAGAATGTCCTATTAGAAATGGTAATGTTTATTATAAGCTAATGAATCATTAGGAGAACTTCAGAATGAAGATTTTTTGCAAAACAAAGCACGTTTTAGTTGGCCCTGTCGGCAAAACTATTCCAGGACATGTTAAATTTCTTTACTTTATATGATGAAGTATTATTTGCAAAGGTTCAGTAAGAAATCTTTTTAAAAAATTTATACCAAGGCCTAATTGGATAAATAAAATTTATAACTATGACAATGCCAAAAAGTCACATTTGAGAATAAATTGCATTTAATCAGCTAGAACAAGCCTGCTATTTAAGAATAAAATATTTTCTTGTTGTGTGAAAGACATATCTGCGGAGTTCATCCAGGAAACTGGTTCAGTACCTATCTGTGCTTTGCAGTGATACTTAGTGAAGAATATCAATTGTTACTAGGTTCTAAATTCTGGTAAGCTTGGGGAAATCTCTAAAACAGAGTCTATTCATTATAGAATTCATTATAAATTCTATAGTTGAACTGCCTTACAAGCAAAGTGAATGATTCTTGTTTTCAAACCTCAAATAGATAAATAAGCAAGGACCCTTTGATTCCAGTTGGATAAAAGAGATCAAACAAATGCCCCTAAAATTTTTACCAAGCCTCCAGAATGAAATTAGATCTCTTCTTTAGTTCTGTTAAATATGAAATATGTATTAATCATCACTTATTGTTTCCTCTGTAAAAAAAAAAGCACCAAGTGTAAGAGAATTTGATGATAATTAGAATATTGTGGAACAAAATTGTTTGGTCAAATATGCACCCTATATGTGGAGACTAACTGTGGGAGATGGGGGTAGGTGAAGGGTAAATGGGACAGTTGGGATTGAAACTGAAGAGGTTAATGGACATTTTCCCCTGACCAGCCTGTGCTGGTCTGAGGGAGTCACATCACTTTTCCTGAGCTTCACACTTAAAGGAGAGTCACAAGTGAGGAAAGAGAGAAATTTCCGCAATGGTATCTGCCCTGGGGAGTTCTTGACTCCTTTCTCATCATTGTGAGCACGTGTGTTGCTTTTTGCTCTTTTTCTTCTCATTTCTTTTCAAATAACTTCAGCAACCACCGATAATCAGTCCTGTCCTGGACTTAATCAGGCATATTAGCAATCCATGACAATTTGAAATGTATAATATAGGTGATGACAAAGACACCCTTCATGTTTCCTTTTTTTTTTTTTTCATACCAAAGAGAATCTGTAATGGAACTGAGAGTCTAGATATATGTTTGTGGTACTGAGGTAGAAACCATAGTAAATAAGAATAGTCATCATATGTCTGGCACCGTTCACAACACTTTGCATAAGTCCTGTCATTTGTGACAACATAGATGAACCTGGGGGCATTATGCCAAGTGAAATAAATCAGACATGGAAAGACAACTTCTGCATGATTCATTTACAAGTGGAATCTATAAAAGTCTAACCCATAGAAGCAGAGAGCAGAATTGTAGTTGTCAGGGGCTGGAGAAAGAGGGCAAATGCAGGGGGTGTTGCTGAAAGCATACAAGATTTTGGTTAGACAGGGCGAGTGAATTCTGAAGATTTATCAATGGATTGTACACTTGACACTTACTAAGAAAATAATGTAAATGTTCTCAACACACACACACACACACACACACAAGATGATCACATAAGATGATGGATATGTTAGGTAGCTTGATTGTGATACTCATTTCATAATTTGTGAAAAAATATATATATATGATAAGTATTCTATACCTATTAAAATTATATATATATATATATATATATATATATATATATATATATAAATAGGTATTCTATACCTATTTATTATTTTTATTTGTCAATTATACCACAGTAAAACTGGGAGAAAGAGGAATAGATGGCACAACTACCTCTTTTCAAACAAAAACTTTCTTTTAAAAATTATATAAAAATTATATATATTTGACTCCCCAATAATCCTATGAGATTTCAAAAACAAATTTAAAATAGAGTTAGTAAAAATTGCATTTTATTTTATGTTTTAATTTTTATTTATTTTTGTGTTTGAGGGTACTGGGGATTGAATTCAGGGGCATTTAACTGCTGAGCCACATCTCCAGCTCTGTTCCGTATTTATTTAGAGACAGGGTCTCACTGAGTTGCTTAGCTTAGACTTTTATTGATTCTGGCTTTGAACTAGTGATCCTCCTGCCTTAGCCTATGAAGCCACTGGGATTACAAGTATGCGCCACCATGCCTGGCCTTAAAATGTAAAATTTTTAAATGAGGGATCTAATTTCAAATTTGTTATTCTATATTACTTTTCTTAGAGGATAATTTCAAAATCTTATAAGTATTAGTATTCTGTATCTACAGATATCTTTGAGGGTTAAGGAGACTTACAAAGAATTTAAGTAACTTGCCTGAAGGGAACAGCTAGGCAAGGTGGCAAAGCCAGGACTTTGGTTTGGATAACCCACTCTTTCATGTCCTCTCTTTGAGGTCTGGAAAGCTCTGAAGCAAAACCTGAGAGTCCATGCCTATAAAACAAACAAAATGCCAAGTGAACACTAATATCAGGCAGTCTAGATTGAGAGAATAGTCAAAATACCCCCCAAATAAAAGAATGTCCCAGCCTTTTTTTTGGGGGGGGGGTAAAGGGGATTAAACTCAGGGGCATTCAACCACTGAGCCACATCTCTAGCCCTATTTTGTATTTTATTTAGACAGAAGTTCTTATTCAGTTGCTTAGCACCTCACCATTGCTGAGGTTGACTTTGAACTCACCATTCTCCTGTCTCAGCCTCCCAAGCCGCTGGAATTACAGGCCTAGGCATCCAGTTTGGCCCAGACTTTTATTGAGCAGCTAGGAAAGGAAGGGTCCCATAATTTTATGATAATTCCTGTAAGGGATTTCTTTCCTATGGAAGGCACTTGTATCTCTTGGTAGGGTCTTATGTTCGATGTGTCTGATTGATTTAATTAACAATAGAAGGATAAGAAAAGGCACATTTCAAACATTAAATGAGCAGAGGAGTCGGAAAAATCTTTTGACAACAAATTATGCATAAAGGTTCAAGAGTTTACCTGCATTTTTTCCCCTGCTATTTTTGTCCCCTAGACTTTCAAAGTCATTCCACTTTGAGTCATTTGCCTCATTTGTGTATGAGGTCAGCTTTAGATCTAAAAAATCTCTTTGTCATCTCAATTTATTGTCAATTCAATTTTTAGTATTAACATCTACATGTTTATTATAGTAAACCAACAAACGCTATCATTACCCAATTTTTCAGTTGAGAGGTCTTTACGATGTTAAATTATTTTCTGGAAGTGACATCACGGTACTTGTCATTATCCTGACTTCAGGAGAGTTATTTGAGATTTAGAGAAGTTTAGTAGTTTGCTTGCTCTTCCAGGATTAGCAAGTGGCAGAGCCAGGGTTACCAGCAAGACCAGACCCTGATGTCTAACATTCTGCTCTGCTTTGGGGAATTGACACCTTTAGGAACCACCCAGAGAAGGCAGATTTCTCCTCAGAGCTGTCTCTATCTATGAGTCAAATTGGACCTGCCGCCCTTGAAGACTCACTTCATTCTCTGAACTTAGATTCCACACCACTTTAGGCATTTCCTAAAAAATCAAAAGAATCCACCTCTAAATTGTAAAAAGGTACTCAAGTCTTTCAGGACCTACTTGGAAATGGAACCTACTTGGAAATGGGGTAGGGGGATCCAGAAGGATTTTGAGCACCCCCAGCATTGCTGGAGTACCTGCAGAGGTCCTCAGTGTGCAAATATTAAGTCGTGACACAGTGTGTTAGCAACCGCATTGATGTCTAAATTTACTTTGTATAAGTATTTTCATCTCCATGGGACTGTTTTATCGAGTAAGATATGTCACTGGAAACAACAGAAGGATTTTTCTTTGTCCTTAAGTGTGGCTTGAATTGATTTTTCTAAATGACTCCAAAGTGTGTGCTTTCATTCTATAATCCATTCTAAGTGTTTTAAAATAAAATAACTATCAAATCACTTGGCAGAAGGAGGCCTATTGATGCCCAGAAAGGCCAATTTATATTCAGTTGGCGCCCTGGCAAGCAGCATGATTGATATCATTCAGATTTGAGACCCAAAGTGATAAATAGTTACACATGGCCAAGCGCCACACTTCAGGGCTCACAACCCCCTGGTGAGTTATTGTTTTGTTTTGCCCCTGGTTCTTGTAGGCTGAAAACTTCGTTTTCATAAATTAATCAGGGATGGCGTTTTGCATTTCTGATTTGTTACCTTTCTCAAAAGGCCTTTACTTGCAGTTTATGATGCTGACTGGCACAGCTTCAAGCTGCCCAAAGTGATGAAACAATAGGCAAATCAAAAGCCTTTATGTTTGTCATCAAGGCAAATAATTGCAGGATTCTCTCAAAGCTTCATTGCAAGGGTATTTAAAAATGTTTTTATTATATGTTGAGTAGATATGAAAGAATTTCTTTATATATAAAGATTAAAAGAAGTATCAAGAAATCCATATCTTAGTTACCCATTTTAAGGAGAAAAAAAAAGGAATGAACAAAAATATTTCCTTCGAGATTTTCTGGTATACCCAGATATCATTCTAATCCCTTCTCCATCAAAAGTAGCTATTAGCTGGGTACAGTGGCACATACCTGTAACCCCAGTGGCTTGGGAGGCTGAGGTAGGAGGATCACAAGTTTGAAGCCAGCCTCAGCAATTTAGCAAGGCCTTAAGCAACTTACCAAGATCCTGTCTCAAAATAAAACATAAAAAGAGCTAGGGATGTTTCTCAGTGGTTAAGTACCCTTGGGTGTAATACCTGGTACACCCCCCTATTCTCAGTTCAGTTTGGGATTTAAACAATGTATTTTTACCTAAAGGTTTTTGCATTGTGTGCAACTGCAGTTATACTGTGTGGAGCTATTGATATTTATTTGCTCTCCTTTATAGCATATCGCTATAATTTAGATATTAAGGTTCCCCACAGGTTCATGTAGTAAATACTTGGTCCCCAACATTGGAGGTGTTGCAACCTTTAAGTGGGGAACCTAGTAAGAGGTCTTTGAATAATTGAGGACATGCCCTCACCCTCTGTGGGGATAGTAGGGCCACAGCCCCCTCTTCTTCCTCTCTTCTGCTTCCTGTTCATGAGGCAAGCAGTTTTTCTCTGCCAGGAACTTTCACCAAGATGTGTCGCCTGCCTCAAAGCAAGGATCAATTGATCATAGACTAAAACCTCTGAAACCATGAGCTAAAATGAACTCTTGTTGTTAGTTGACTATCTCAGGTATTTACTATAGTAATAGAGAGAGTTGACTAATATAGCATATTTGCAGTATTTAGCCATATTGACCCTTAGGGATGTAATTTATTTGTTTTCTTTGCTGTATATGATTCCATTATATAAACATGCTACAGTCATTTCCATTCAATGGCTATTGGGGTTTCTCCTATTCTTTGTAGCTTTTTTTCCTTATTTTTCCAGTACTAGAGATTTAACCCAGGACATGATTCATGCTAGGCAAGCCTTCTACTGCTGAGCTGCCTTCCTAGCCCCCTGTGTAGTTTTATTATAAATAATCTTATATATGTATGTTTCCATGTATATATGTGTAAGAGTTTCTTTACGAATATAGTTACTATAAATTTTCATAATGTATTTATATAGTTACATAAAATATTTGTATATTATTTTGTGTATATATGGAATTTGGGGATCATATTTACATTTTCAACATTTCTTAATATGGCTAAATTGTTTTCTGAAGGGTTTGCAGAGTACTTTAGGTCTTTTACGCTTTTACTGATGCTTGATACTATTAGACATTGAAATTTCTGTGCATTTGGAATATGTGAAATAGAATACTGTGGCTTTAATTTACATTTGCCTGATTGCTTATGAAGAGGAGCACATCTTTGCAGGTTTATTTGTGTTTCCCCTTTAGTGAAGTGCTTTCTGATTAACTATTTTTCTATTAAGTTGTTTGACTTATTTTTATTACTTTGGCATTATACACAGGGAAAATATTTCTTCCTACTTTTCACTTATTGTCTTAAGTTTTTGTATGGTATTTGATGAACACAAGTTATTTTGTGGTAGATAGTCCATAAATAATTTATGCTTTGTCCTTCTGTTTATTATTTATGAAAATTTCCTCTGGCCCACAAAATACATTTGCTATTCACTTCTAAAATTAAATTATTTTGATTTTCAGATTTAATGTTTTTATCTGCTTGGAATTGCTTCAGTATGTGATACAAAATATAGAGTCAATTTCACCTTTTATTACATATATACCATCACTTGACCTGGTATAATTTATTATAAACCTAAGTTTCTTCCCTTACTTTCAACACTGCTTCTGCTATCCACTTATTCAGCTAATATTCATTGATAGTTAATATATGCCTGGCTCTGTAATTCAGGATGGGGTTCAGAAGAAACAAACTAGATTGAAATTCCTATTTTACTGGAACTTCCGTTTTAGTTGAGAAAGATAGACAATATCAAATAAAATCAAACATATTAAAATTTATAATAAGATGCAGAGTCATCAGAAAATTAAAAGAAAAGGGAATAGACCGAGAAGGGGAATAGCTGGGTCAAATGGTGGTTCCATTCCCAGCTTTCCAAGAAATCTCCATACTGCTTTCCAAATTGGCTGCACCATTTTGCAGTCCCACCAACAATGAACAAGTGTACCCATTTCCCCGCATCCTCGCCAGCACTTGTTGTTGTTGGACTTCTTAATGGCTGCCAATCTTACTGGAGTGAGATGGTATCTTAGGGTGGTTTTGATTTGCATTTCTCTGACTGCTAGCGATGTTGAGCATTTTTTCATGTACTTGTTGAATGATTGTATATCCTCCTCTGAGAAGTGTCTGTTCAGGTCCTTGGCCCATTTGTTGATTGGGTTATTTGTTATCTTATTATCTAATTTTTTGAGTTCTTTGTATACTCTGGATATTAGGGCTCTATCTGAAGTGTGTGGGGTAAAGATTTGTTCCCAGGATATAGGCTCCCTGTTTATCTCTCTTATTGTTTCTTTTGTTGAGAGAAAACTTTTTAGTTTGAGTAAGTCCCATTTGTTGATTCTGGTTGTTAACTCTTGCGCTATGGGTGTCCTATTGAGGAATTTGGGGCCTGACCCCACAGTATGTAGATCATAGCTGACTTTTTCTTCTATCAGACGACGTGTCTCTGATTTAATATCGAGCTCCTTGAGCATGCTACATGGACACTGCTATATCGATGTTCATAGCAGCACAATTCACTATAGCAAGATTGTGGAACCAACCTAGAAGCCCTTCAATAGATGAATGGATTAAAAAAAATGTGGCATTTATACACAATGGAGTATTACTCTGCAATAAGAAATGACAAAATCATAGAATTTGGAGGGAAATGGATGGCATTAGAGCAGATTATATGCTAAGTGAAGCTAGCCAATCCTTAAAAAACAAATGTCAAATGTCTTCTTTGATATAAGGGGAGTAACCAAGGACAGGGTAGAGACGAAGAGCTGGAGAAGAAGAATAACATTAAACAGGGATGATAGGCGGGAGGGAAAGTGAGAGTTAAGGGAAATTGCATGGAATTGGAAGGTGAGCCTCAGGGTTATACACAATTACATATAAGAGGAAAGGAGGAGTAGGAGAAAAATTATATAAGTGGAAGAAACGATTTATAGTAGAGGGGATGGAGAGAGAGAAGGGGAGGGGAGGAGAGGGGAGGGGTGAGGGGACAGTGGAGAATGGGATAGACAGCAGAATACATCAGTCACTAGAAAGGCAATTTGTAAATCAATGGAAATGTAACTGATGTGACACAGCAACCTGTATACGGGGTAAAAATGGGAGTTCATAACCCACTTGAATCAATCTGTGAAATATGGTATATTAAGAACTATGTAATGTTTTGAACAACCAACAATAAAATTAAAAAAAAAAAGAAAACAAACCAGTGATATAAACCCCCCCCCAAAAAAAAAAAAAAGAAAAGGGAAATGGAAATGTGGGGCTGGCATTGCATTAAAAAAAAAATAGGAAGATCAGGGAATTCTTGACCAAGAAGCTAGCATTCACATAAAGACTTGAAGCCAGTGAAGGGAGATATCCTGTGAATATGTTCAGGGAAAGAATTCCCTGAGGCAGAAGATAGCAGATGAGTTTACCAAGTGAACTAAAGGGCTACATCTTGGACAGGGATCCTTTAAAATATGACACAATGTGACTTACATTTTCAAAGGATCACGGTATTGATTATGTCAATCTGGTATGTTGTATCTTGGCAAGAAGTAATCTCAATGGCCTGAAACTATACACCTTTCACTTTTTCCTAATGCTACATGTTCATTGAAATGAGCTGGGGGCTCTGCTCCATTTTCTATGAGAGAGAGGGGGGTGGAGAGGGAAGAGAGAGGGCCAGCAAAACATGTGTCATCAATTAGAACGTCCATTCTTCTGGAAGTGATCACATTTCTTCTCTTAAAATTCCACTGGACAACAAAAATGCTCTGGCCACTTAGGCCATGAGAAAATGGGTGAATACAACCTTATCTTATGCTGGAAGGAGAATCAGAAGTGTCAGGTGGACAGTACTAATGTACACCATAGTCTTCCTGCCTGCTGTCTTGAGAGCACCCTGTAAGTGTGCAGGGCAGAGGAAGAGAGTGTAATGTGTGAGAAGGCAAATTCTTAGATTATGAAGTGATGGCAGTGGAGAATGTGGTGAGAATTGTTGGGATTCTTGACAAATCTTAAAGTAGAGCCAACAGATTTTTGCTGATGCATTTGATATGGGGTATGAAAGAGAGAGAGGATTTGGGCTTGAGCAGCTGGATAGGTAGGTACCATTGACTATGATGGACAATGCTGAAGAACAATCAAAGTTGGGAGAGTCATACTTTTACAATATTAAGACTTGCATTGTAAGAACATGATAGAACTCTTCAATTATTTAGTTTTCGTATAAGTCTTTAATTAAAAATTTACAGTGATTCCTGTAATTACTTTGTGTATCTTTTATTAGATTTTTTTTCAAAGATTTTACATTTGTCATTAAAATAAATTGTATCTTTTTATAAAGTACACTTTTTTTGTCTCTATGATGCCATTACAAGTAAAAGAAATTGCTGTTTGCTTATACTTAACCATTTTTATTATGTTTGCTAGTTGTGTTTCTTATGAATGATTTATAATTAGATTTCTAAAAGTAAAAAAAAAACCCGTTCATTTACATTTATTATAATAATGGATATAGCTGAATTTGTTTTTTCATCTTATTTTCTGATTTGTGTTTTTCCCATTTTTGCTATTTTCTGTGTTTGTTTTCCTTTTGGGGGGAAACTTCTCATTCCATTTCTTTTACTGAAACTATACAAATTGCTTCTCATATTTTAGGAGTTACCTTGAGAATTTTTGTATAAAAACTTTACTAATGAAAATCTGCAATTATTCTATATCTTTTTTTGAATAATGTTAAGACCTTCAAAATATTTTACATTTTTATCCCCTTTTACTTATATATTCTTTTTGTTGTATATTTTAGTTTTCTCTTTTTTATATGCTTGAGAACATTATTAGTGTTTCATATTGTGAATATTTAATCTAAATTTACTCAGGTATTATCAGATTTTCTTGTCCATGATTCCTTTATGCAGCTCTGACTTTCCATTTGAAATCAAATGACTTCTGCATCAAGTCTGTGGCAGAGTAAAGACAACTGCAAATTCTCTCACATTCCTCCTACAAGGAGGTGTAGTTTATTTTCTTTCTTGAATCTGTGCTGACAGCAATCTTCAACGGTGTATGGAAACATGGTACAATGTCAATTCTAGGCATTTAAAACAACAGGAAGCTTCTGTCATGACCTCTGAGAGCCCTAGATGACATGAGTGACATAAGCTCATCCTGCAGAGACCACAGGGAAGAGCTGAGGATCACATGGAAAGATGTGTGGTCTGACTAAACTCATTTTTTTCCAGTTCTAATCATATCCTAGAAGAACAAAGTGTCTGAGAGGAGCCAGTTGGATCTTATAGACCTGCCTGGACAGAGAAAAATAGCACTCAGTGGTTTTCTTTGATGTAACAAAGAGCAAATTAACATTATTACTATCACAAAAACTATGCTATGTTAATTCTTATTTCTAATACGCCAAAAGCATGTGAAATTATCAAATAGTGAATGTTTTAAATCGATATGATTTGGGATGTTTATTGTTAATCAATAGTTATGTGAAATCTTAAAAAGTCAAATTTGTAGAAGCAATGAATAGATGCTTTTCAAGCTGCAGAAATGGGGTGATGTTGGTCAAAGGTAGAAATATTCAGTTTTAAGATGAACAAGTTCTAGAGACCCAATATATAGCTTAATGATTATAGTTAAAATAATGTGCTGTTTTGCAAACTTGATAAGAGGTTTTAAGTGATTATAGCACTTAAAAAATTGGTAACTTTGGGTTGATATATGAATTAACTTAATTGTGATAATCACTATAACAATATATATCAAATTATCACATTGTACACCTTGAATGTTTATGTAGTTTTTATCATTTAAAATCCCTTTAAAATACTGTCGGATATACACATTTAGTATTGAGAAATCAGCTGTGAGTCTGTTCATCAGTCCTTTGAAGGTAGTCTATTTCTTGTTTTGTGCAACCTCTAGGTTTTAAGCTCTTCTCATGTTCTTTGGTTTTCTGAAGTTTCACTAAGATTCACAATGCCTTCTATTTTCTTTCTTTGTTTAATCCTGTATTAGCCCATTTGGGCTTCTAGGACAAAATACCATAAACAAGGTGACTTGTAAACAACAGTGACTTATTTTTCACAGTTCTAGAGGTTGTGGATTCCAGCGTCAAGGTGTCTGTGTCTGGTGAGGGTCTTCTCCCTGGTGCATAAACGATGGTTGCTTTGTCATATCCTTGCATGGTGGACGGGAAGGGGCAGGAGTCCCTGAGGCCTCTTTATAAGTGCACTAATTCCATACAGGAGGGCTCAATCCCCATGATCTATTCACCTCCCAGAGGTCCCACCTCTTAATATGGACACCTTGGGTTTGGGATTTCAACGTATGGATTTTGGAGGGACATGAACCTCCAGTCCCTTGGGGTTTATTGGTCTTTTTGAATCTGTGCACTGGTTTCCATTATCAATTCTTGGAAATGCTTCTTCATTTTCTATTCAAATATTTCTTGTTTTCAATTCTCTCTTCTTTCAGAATTGCAATTAAACTTCTTCTATCCTTCACAAAACTACAGATCTTACTCAAATTATAAAAAAATAGTTTCCCACTAATGTCCCATTTATATTCCTTAATACAATCTGGGATTCCACGTTTCATTTAGTTTTTATGAATTCTTAGTCTCTTCCAATATGTGATAGTTTGTCAATCTTTCTTGGTCTTTTCTGACCTGATATTTCTGAAGAGTAATGGTCAATTATTTTGCATAATGTTCTCAATCTTTATCTCTTTTCTCATGATTAGATTGAGGTTGCATCTTTCTGGGAAGAATACTGAAATAAAGGAATGCTGTGATCTGCTCAGTAAAAATGAAATAAATACATTTTATTGTTGATGATATTTTGGAATTTTGGCCTGGACAGTGTCAGCCTACATGGTTCCTTTTTTTTGTATAGTTCTAAGTATTTTATTAATACAGTTTGTCATTAAAACAACTCTATGAAATATATAGTTATTATTTCCTCTCTAAAGATGAAAAAAGGGAAAAACAATTTAATAAATTGCCAAAAGCCATGCTAGAAGGTAGCTAGAATTCAAATTCAGACAGTCTGTCTCCAAGACGATAACCATAAACATACTACATTTTTAACAATAAAATTTATCTCATATTTAGCTGTAATGATAAAAATAAAATCTATAGAATTCATATATCACAAAAGTCAGAGATAATCTTTCCAACATAAATTCCTATAATACTTTTTTATTTTATTTTTAAACTGTTTTATTAGTGTATCATATTTATGCATAATAGTGGTGTTCATTTTGACACAGTCACACTGCTTGAAAATATTTGGCTCCATTTTAGCCTCCAGTGCTTTCCCTCCTGCACTCCTTTGTTCCCCTTCCTCTACTCTACCAGCCTTTCTTCTACTTATTTATTTATTTATTTATTTATTTTTTTTTTTTATTGATTGTTCACAACATTACAAAGCTCTTGACATATCATATTTCATACATTAGATTGCAGTGGGTTTTGAACTCCCAATTTTACCCCAAATGCAGATTGCAGAATCACGTCGGTTACACATCCACAATTTTACATAATGCCCTATTAGTAACTGTTGTATTCTGCTACCTCTCCTATCCCCTACTATCCCCTCTCCCCTTCCCTCACATCTTCTCTCTCTACCCCATCTACTGTAATTCATTTCTCTCCTTGTTTATTTTCCCATTCCCCTCACAACCTCTTATATGTAATTTTGTATAGCAATGAGGGTCTCCCTTCATTTCCATGCAATTTCCCTTTTCTCTCTCTTTCCCTCCCATCTCATGTCTCTGTTTAAAGTTAATCTTTTCTTCCTGCTCTTCCTCCCTACTCTGTTCATAGTTGCTCTCATTATATCAAAGAAGACATTTGGTATTTGGTTTTTAGGGATTGGATAGCTTCACTAAGCATAATCTGCTCTAGTGCCATCCATTTCCCTGAAAATTCCATGATTTTGTCATTTTTTAGTGCTGCGTAATATTCCATGGTGTATAAATGCCACATTTTTTTTATCCATTCATCTATTGAAGGGCATCTGGGTTGGTTCCACAGTCTAGCTATTGTGAATTGTGCTGCTATGAACATCGATGTGGCAGTATCCCTGTAGCATGCTCTTTTAAGGTCTTCAGGGAATAGTCCGAGAAGGGCAATAGCAGGGTCATATGGTGGTTCCATTCCCAGCTTTCCCAGGAATCTCCAAACTGCTTTCCAAATTGGCCGCACCAATTTGCAGTCCCACCAGCAATGAACAAGTGTTCCCTTTTCTCCACATCCTCGCCAGCACTTGTTGTTGTTTGACTTCATAGTGGCTGCCAATCTTACTGGAGTGAGATGGTATCTTAGGGTGGTTTTGATTTGCATTTCTCTGACTGCTAGAGATGATGAGCATTTTTTCATGTACTTGTTGATTGATTGTATATCCTCCTCTGAGAAGTGTCTGTTCAGGTCCTTGGCCCATTTGTTGATTGGGTTATTTGTTATCTTATTGTCTAATTTTTTGAGTTCTTTGTATACTCTGGATATTAGGGCTCTATCTGAAGTGTGAGGAGTAAAAATTTGTTCCCAGGATGTAGGCTCCCTATTTACCTCTCTTATTGTTTCTCTTGCTGAGAAAAAACTTTTTAGTTTAAGTAAGTCCCATTTGTTGATTCTTGTTATTAACTCTTGTGCTATGGGTGTCCTATTAAGAAATTTGGAGCCCGACCCCACAATATGTAGATCTGAGCCAACTTTTTCTTCTATCAGACGCAGAGTCTCAAGTGAGTGGAGCCGGCTGGGCTCGGCAGACGGAAGGATCACTAGGCAATGTTCTACTTATTTATTATTGTTTGTTTGTTTGTTTATTTGGTACCTCATAGATAAACACAAAGTTGAAATTCACTATGGCATATTCATATATGTACATAGTATAATTTTGTCAGTTTCATTACACATTGTTTCCCTTTTCCCATCCCTCCCAGCTCCTCCTCAATCTCCTTTCTTTACTTCACTGATCTTTCCTCTGTATTCATGGAATCCACCCATCCATTTTTTTCCCTCCTCCTTTTTCTCTACCTTTTGCAGATGAGAGAAAACATTTGACCTTTGACCTCAGAATCATTTAAAACTTGTGACATAACTTTGTTTTAGACCTTGATTTTATTTTTTACCATGTGAAATATGTAGTCTGTATTGTGTGCCTGTTAATTGTATTTTTAATATTTGTAGATACAATTGCCTGAGGGTATCTCTGTTTTGTTTAAAATAACTTGAGTAAAGATGAGACTCTAGTAAAGCTACGTCTCCTCTACTTTATAGAACACTGGAAAGGTAAAACGATTTGCAGCCATACTGATGAGAACACACATCAATAAATTGTCACCTGTATTATCCTAAGTAAGTTACTTCATCTGAACTGGTGTCCCTTTTTGTAAAAGGAGAATAAGTATCATCTGACTTGTTTGTGGAGGTTTCTTTTAACCTGTTATTTATTTTAACAACTTTTAAGAGGTTATAAAATAAAATCATTCTCTTCAGATTTGGGAGACATAAGTAGACCATAAGGTCTTGAAATCATCAATTAAACCAATTGCCAACAGGACAATTATCATTAACGCAAGATCTTAAAAAAACACTTTTAAAGTAAAAAGATTTGGAGGGTTCAACTCTATTATTATATTAGTGATAACTGGTTCAAAAGAATGATTAAGGAAATCCCAGTTTAGAGGAAGACTCAATAGTCCACAAAATATATTTATGTTGAATGTTTCATTAGAATTTGAAAGTATGAAGTGGTAAATGTATTAGATGTTATTGCTCACATTGTACAGATAGTAATCCTGAGTCATAAAGTATCCAATATCTTATCTGAGGATGCTGTATTAACAGAGAGACAACATAGGGAGAGTTTAAAACTGGTTTATAGAGTCTCAAATCAATTCCTTAGCAACAACAACAAAATTTCCACTTTTACCAATCAAAGCTCATTTCCTTTCAAGTCCACATTCTCGCGTAACACATTTGGATTTCTAGCAACATTCTAGAGCACTTTAGTATATTCTGTCCTCTTTTGTATACTGGGCCTTTCCTCCAAGAAAATTCTTCAAATTCCAATTATCCTTTTTTTTAAATCAATCAATGTCCTTTGCCTATGGCATTTTAATCTAGAGCATGTCATGACCAATTGTTAAAAATTTTGTAATAAAATACTTCATATGTAGATATCATTTTATACTTGGAGTTATATCTGTGTGTAGGATCACTATTCATTTTCTCATTGGAATTAACAGGAGACACGAATGTTTTGACCTCAAAAATGGATTAAGCAGGACTTCTTGGAAACATGGAAAAATATTCCAAGTGTCACCGGGCACCTCTGAAATCCTACTATGTGCTCCAACTACTGGTATGTCTTAGCTCCAGAGTGCCTGACAAAGATTATGAAGATCAAGTATTTGTTGTTTTAATAAAGTGAAAGGAAAACTTTTGAATATGCAGGATAATTTCTTAACAGTTTTTATTCCTTACATTCAAACATTTTACATATAATTTTTCCTGTACAAAAGTTTTTTTTTTAAGACAGATGAATATGTAACCCCATCTTATGGATGAAGAAATTGAGGTGCAGAGAAGCAAAGTAAATTCCCTGAAGTTGCATAGTATGTAAGCATCCAGCATGATTTTTTTTGTTTGTTTTGTTTTGTTTTTGTTTTTGGTACCAGGGATTGAACACAGGGGGCCTTAACCACTGAGCCATATCTACAGTCCTTTATTATATTTTATTCAGAGAAAGGGTCTCACTAAGCTGCTTAGGGCCTAGCTAAATTGCTGAGGCTTGCTTTGAACTCACATTTCTCCTTCCTCAGCCTCTGGGATTGTGCTGGCCCAGCTTGGATTTTAACCCACGCAATTTTGTTCTAAAGCTGTGGTCTATTGAGTAAAGTTATAAAAACAGAGTAGGTTCCAAGTAGAAAACTCCTTTATGTACAGATCACCGTCATCCTCTTAAAGATAGGAAGATATCACTAAGGCCCTTCTCATGGTGCTTCTCAGGAAGTTATATTACATGAATTGTAAAAAGAACAATCCAGCAGAACTTCTTTATACTGGAAACAGTGATGCATAATTTGTTTTAAATAATTTAAAATTTTAAAACTTTAAATTTTTTATAACTGTAGATTCACAGGAATTTGAAAAGTGTAGAGGGAGATCCTACTACTCTGCCCCCAGTTCCCCTAGTGGAACTGTTATGTGTAGCTATGGTACAAAATCAAACCAGAAAACCAACATCAATTCCAGTTCACTGACCTCAACCAAATTTCACCAGTGTTTTACATGCACTAGCATGTGTGTGTGTGTGTGTGTGTGTGTGTGTGTTATGCAGTTTCATCACAGGAACTATCATGTAACTATCACCACCATAATCAAGGTATAGAGTTGTTCCATCACCACAAGACTCCCTTATTCAGCCCCTTTATCCTCATGCCTTCCCATCTTATCTTTATTTGTATTTAAAAAGTAAATACTTAGGTAATGCCCAAGCATTTACACCTACTGGTTGCTCTCATTAAAGCTTAATAAAAAAAAATAGGAAAAGTACAAAATGACACCAAAATTTATAAAAAAAAAAAGCACTAGCTGAATCTAATGTTTCTTGATTCAGGTATCATTTGGGGCTACATTTGGATATAGAATTGTCCATTTCTCTGCTTATATAGACTTAGTGATAAACCAGAAAAGACAAAAATCAGGGGGAAAAACTCTTCATCATTAGAATGAAGTGGCATTGGTTTGGCTCCCAGAAAGTATCAGTCAGTGTCCAGACTCCACCCTTTCTGATCTGATGGCTGTGTGTTTGACTCCTGGGGCACTGGTTTCTTCCTTTCTTGAATAAAAATGATGAATATGAGATAGCACCATAAGGGCAACAAGCCACTGTTAGTGTAATAGGTTGTTCAAAGGGTCATCTCTTCCTCTTCTACATACTCCACTTAGCAGCACCTACTCACTCACCTTTTAGGAAACATCTACATACTGTTGATTTGAAAATAAAGTGACCTGCTGGGAGACTGTTGAAGAATGATAGAATTTAGATTCCCAAGGCACAGGGCTGTGAAATGCCTGACAGAGAAGAATAGTTAGTGTCAGATATGCTTGATTTGTCAGGAAAAAAAAAAAAAAACTGAAGGACACTTTCCCCAGGCTCAGGCATTCATCAGTAAATGGAGGTCACAGAGATAGCAAATGACTTTAGTTTCTTCTAGCTGGTCACATGCAAGCAGAGAAAGGAAGCACCACAGACAATATGGAGTGTGGGAGACAGCAGTACAGGGATATCTCATTAATTCCCTTATGGTATTATAAATATGAGTCATCTCTGGTGGAACAGAAAAACCCTGAACTAAGGAAGCAGAAGACATCCATTCTAATCCATTATAGACAAAGCCCCGACACATTAATAGTATCAGACCTTGGACAAAACATTTGATATCTTAAAAACTTTGTTTATCTGCAAGAAAGTACAATGCTCACTTGCCTACCTTACCTTGTATGTTATTGAAATGAGTAAATTGAAAAAAATGTGAAAATTCCACATGGATTGCTAGAAGGTATATGATACATATAAAGTATGCATATATTATAAACACACACATGTGCATGCACACACATACACATAGGTGAATTGCAAAATGGTGCATATATTGGAAGCACATGTTGTATGTATATATCTATATTTATATTTATGTGTGCAGGGACATGTGTGTTCATGTACTAATTGTATTAGATATTAATATTCATTAATATTATATATTATCATAATTATTGTTATTTTTCAAGAAAAAGCATTAATATATGTATATGAAAATCTTGAAACATATATGCGTATATATATATATATATATATATATACACATACATACATACATATATATATTTTATATATATGGAAATTTTCTACTCTTGACAGCTCAGAAGCTAAAAAGCAATTATCAGCTGAAAATTGGTGCATTGTGACAAGTTAAGAAGCATGGTGATGACAAAAATCTTTCCTTGGAGAGTGTGCAGGATATAAAGAACTCTCAGCAATTTAGAGTCAGGGAAGAGCAGAGAGTCTTGCATCGCTAAGTTCCAGCCCCCTCATTTAACAGATGATTAAATCACAGTCCAGAGAAGGTGACCTATCCAAATTACTGATGGGTACCAGATTGTGATAAATGAGGGACAAGAGAAAGATTAATGGGAACATGAAATAAAGTCAGATCAATTGTGATAGGGAAGGAAGACATCCAAACATAAGTACTATTTGTACAAGGTTTTTAAAGATGGATATGAAAAGGGTGGGTTGAGAGAAGGACACTCCACTCAGAATCCAATGGGAATTGAGTCCCAGAGGCAGGAGCTTGCAGAATGTGCCCCAAGAGTCTCATTTTAGTGATGTAGAGGGTCTATGCTGTGTGTATGCTGTGCTTTCCAGAAGAGGGAGACTAGCTCCTATTTGAACGCCAAGAATATGTCCAAGAGCTGAGCTTTGTAGGAGAAAATAAGAGACTTAGGCCATTACCTTCTCTCTGGTAAGGGAAACGCACACTTATTTAGGTTAAGACAGTGTATCCCAAACTTTGCTGAGCCTGAGAATCACCACGAGGGTGACCACCACACTCAGAGGTACTGATTTAATTGTTATACATATAACCTGGGCATGATGATTTATTTTTAATTCCGCAGATGTTTCTACTTTGTACCAAAGTCGAAACCATTGAATAAAGAAGTGATTTAAGGCACAGCAATTTTTAAAAATATACTAGCTAATTACCTGAGAGAAACAATGTTAACCCTGATTACTATCTTGCCATGACTTAATAATTTGTTTAGTTAAAGTAGAGAATGAAAGGTACACTATAGAGTCAACTTTTGATTGTTGACAAGCTAAGGCAAATATTTGAAAAAACAAACAAACCTTTTTCTATTGTGTGATCTTTCTTTTCTTCCTCCATACGTTTCTCTCTCCTTCCTTTCCTCTTTTCCTCTCAAGATCCAATAGAACAGAAAAAACTAATAATATAGGAGAAAATTGCAAAAGCATATAATTTGTTGTGCATTTTTTTCTATATTCCAGAAACTATTTTCAGATGAACGATCACTTTTGCTCCTCCATCTTCCCAGTGAGAATAGTTTTATCCAACTCATTTATTGGATGAGGAACCCTTTATACATATGGGAATTTATTCAAAGGAACATATGTGGCATGACTATGTAATAAATTCCATCTTCAAACTTAAGTCTAGCTCCTTTTCTCTTCCTTGGTAGATATAACACAGCATAAATAGATAAGATGCAAAATTATCCCAAGGTTCACAATCTTGCTTTATCTTTCTTTTTATATTTTACTTCCTCTACTATGAACTTCTACCAAACTGCAGAAGAGTAAGTTGTTCAGAAAATCCTGAGATTGTTTAATGTATGAATATTTCACAATGACTTGTGAGGAGATTCTAAGTAAATAATTTAGTAGAATTTTTCCAACCATTGTAATAATAGAAATATTATCTAGGTAACAGTATATGCTAGAGATACTATGCAACATATAAAATGAAAAGAGCAAGACAAATACTTAGATGCTTGTTCTGGGTCTGAATAAAAGCTTATTAGTCATTAGAAAAAATATCAAAGTGTGTTTTTCTAACCTTGGAGTCAAAAATTGTGGGAAAATTCATGGATCCTAGTCATGTATCAAGTTCATTTTTTCCATATCTCCAATTATTTGTGTCAGAAATGGACATTACTTACTCTACTTCAGAAATAAAATATTTCAAACTCTCAACAGTGAGATTAAATAAAAGAGCCTTAACTGAGACCCAATTTAGATTTGAAGTGGGTTCCGTTGAGTTGTTGGGACATCTATCACTGGAATGTAAGAAATGTCCTCAGCATTCATCATCTGGTTGTTTTAAATTAATAAATCAGCTTAAAAGACAAAAATAAAATGCAGTAGATGAAAGCCCAAAAAAAGTGTCATGTCATTGATTGGCCAGAAGGATATGCTTAGGATCTTGTCACAAAATTGTGTCCTGGTACATCATCCTAGGCTGAGAAACAACACAAAGAGCACAAACTTTTGAGATAAATAGACTTAAATTCAAATTTTGTCTTACTTGTCATACCAGTGTGTGATCTTTGACATATTACTTAGTTTTCAGAGCTACTGTTTCTTTATCTTCAGGAAAATAGGATCTTGCAGGCATTCGAGGTGAAGTGTTTGTGGTAAACATCTGTCTTCCGAAAGACTTTTGAACATGCTCTCTAGATAGCATTTTTACACATTACACAGACTCACATTCCAAGGTCAAATTTAAAGAAAAGCAAAACTCTACTCCACAGGTTCCTGGCAGCTGGAATGCAAGCTTGTGATTGAGTTTATACCAACAAAAAACACACATCCAGGATGCTTTTTTAATTATTGATTTTAAAAAAAATGACAGCAGAATGCATTACAATTCTTATTACACATATATACCACAATTTTTCATATCTCTTTATATAAAGTATGTTGACACCCAATTCGTGTCTTCATACATGTACTTTGGATAATGATGTCTATCCTATTCCATCATCCTTGCTAATCCCCTGCCTCCTCCTTTTTCCTCCCACCCCTTTGTCCTATCTAGAGTTCATTTATTCCTCCCATGCTCCCCCTCTCTACCTCACTATGAGTCAGCCTCCTCATATCAGAGAAAACATTCGGCATTTGTTTTTTGGGGATTGGCTAACTTCACTTAGCATTATCTTCTCCAAAGCCATCCATTTACCTGCAAGTACTATAATTTTTTTCTCTTTTATTGCTGAGTAAAATTCCATTGTGTATATATGCCACATATTTTTTTATCCATTCATCCACTGAAGGGCATCTAGGTTGGCTCCACAGTTTAGCTATGGTAAATTGTGCTGCTGTAAGCATTGATGTGGCTGTGTCTCTGTAGTACTCTGTTTTTAGTTCTCTGGGTATAGTCTGAAGAGAGGGATAGCTGGGTCAAATGGTGATTCCATTCCCAGATTTCCAAGGAATCTCCAAACTGCTTTCCATATTGGCTGTACCAATTTGCAGTCCCACCAACAACATATGAGTGTACCCTTTTCCCGACATCCTTACCAACACTTATTGTTGTTTGTATTCATAATAGTTGCCATTCTGACTGGAGCGAGATGATATCTTAGAGCATCATGCACAAAACTTAATTCATAATCAAGGACCTAGGAATTAAACCAGAGACTCTCTAATAGAAGAAAAAGTAGCCCCTAGTCTCCATCATGTGGGATTAGGCCCCAACTTCCTTAATAAGACTCCTATAGTGCAAGAATTAAAACCAAGCATCAATAAATTGGATAGAATCAAACTGAAAAGTTTCTTCTCAACAAAAGAAACCATCTGTGAGGTGAACAGAGAACCTATATCCTGGGAGCAGATTTTTACCCCTCACACATCAGATAGAGCACTAATCTCTAGGGTATATAAAGAACTCAAAAAGCTAAGCACCAAAAACACAAATAACCCAATCAACAAATGGGCCAAGGACCTGAACAGACACTTCTCAGAAGAGGACATACAATCAATCAACAAATATATGAAAAAATGCTCATCATCTCAGGATTCTTAATCAGAGTGAATTGGATGAGGAAACAGACAGGTATACAGGCCAATGTGAAAAAAAAAAAAAAAAAGTAGCAGAGGAAGTCTGGTTCTGGACTGGTTTGAAGGAAGTGGCAGCTTCTCCATCCTGTGGTGTTAGACTTGACTTTGTTTCTACAACCTTCCAATAATTTCCCATGAACCCATAATGACAATATATTTATTTCTCCTTAGCCTGGCTGTGATATATTCTGTGACTTGCTACTAAAAATCCTAACAATTTTACAATTTTGGTATTAAAACATTTACCAACTTCTGGGTTCATGAGGCCGGGGAGTGCTCCATTGTGTTACCTCTCTTGTTTCATCACTGGAGCAAAAAAAAAAAAAAAAAAAAAAAATCAGTCAGCAAAAAAATTTCCTTCTGTTCTCCATCTGCATTCATTCAAACTCTTGCTGTTGTCTTTGTCATTCTGTGAACCCATAATAAAGTCAACTACAGAAAATATTCATGTTTTTAACTTGCTCTATTTTAGGTTCTTGAAAATAGAGCTAGGGAAAAGATATACCACATGTAAAACAAGAGAGAGATTCTTGGGAACAATGATGGGGGAGTCTATAAGGGTACAGAAAAAAAGGCAGTTCAGATGAGAGGCCACCCCTAGACCTAGGATGTGAGGGGAATGGGAAGAGATGTCTCAGAATCAGAATCATGAGAATGCAGGCCATGTCAAGCAAGTGTTTGCATCAAGTCCCAAGGTACTTTGCAAGTAGGAACTGACAGATGTGAAGCACAGCTTTCACAGTAATTTGGGACTTGACTTTAATAACTTGATAGTACAAATCCTAGAGCCTCCCTATCTGAACTGCTTTTCCTTATGTTATCCTCTGGTATTCTAAATCTATTTCACTGGCACTGGCTTTTAAATTTCATTTATTTTCTGTATAATTTATTTTACATTTAAAGATTTTAAATGGTATTTTAAAACAGCTTAATGGAATTCTGCTGAGTACACATTTCAATCCATTTTGACAAACACATGTACATACCCATAACCACATCCCAGGCAAAATCTATATTTTCACCACTCCAGAAAGCTTTTCATATCACTTTCTAGTTAGTCCATTCTCCACTGCTAAATGAAGTGTTCACTATCTTTATTTCCAACACCAAAAGATAGATTCCTCTATTCTAAAACTTGACATGGGTGAAATCATACAGCATGTATTCATATCTTTGGGCTCTATTTTTTTTGTAAGTAAAATGTTTTTGAGGTATATTAAGGCTTTTGTATGTATCCTAATTTGTTCCTTTTAGTGTTCCTTTTAGATTCTATTCTAACATCATGAATTTTCCCTCCCTTCCTCCTTCTTTTCTTCCCTCTTCCTCCCCCCTCCTCCGCTCTTCATTTCTTTCTTCAATACTGAGAATTGAAACTAGGGACTTACACATGCTATATAAATACTTTACCACTAATCTCCACCCCTAGACCTATATAATGACTTTTAAATCTGTTTTTTTTTTTTATGGAAAACTGGGTTCCTTTTTCTGATTCCATGTACAGACAGTGCTTAACTTCTGATTGTTCAACTGAATAATCTTTTAATGATGGTGTGAAGCAAGACAATTAGTAGAGATCATACTTCAGTGTTGTGGATTGGTCTTTGCCCAGACTAGTGATATGTGCTGTGGTACTCTTTTGTGATGCTGTGCAGCAGCTCCCAAGCAGAAATGTGACTAGGATGGTAAATCATGGACACTGTGCAGTGCACTGTGTTCCCCATGTTTCTGTTTTTGTTTTATATTGTGTCCCTCCCACTGTATCTATGAAACCCCCATCTCTGTGTGTACATGGAATGTTCAACATTTTATTATAAAATAGGCTTTTTATTAAATGATTTTCCAAACTGTAGACTAATGTTAGTGCTGTGAGCACTTTTAAGATGGGCAAAATTAAAATTTGATGTTCAGGTGCTGAGGGGCATTAGATGCATTTTTTACATGAAATTTTCAAATTATGATGGTTTTATTAGGGTTTAATCCCACCATAACTTGAGAAACATCTGTACTACATTTTATGATTGTTGATCAGATTTTCCTGCTTCTTTGCATGTTTCATAAATTTTAGTTTACACCAAGTAACTGTGGAGACTTAAGTAAAATATTTTGTTTTGTTTATTTTTGTTTTCGTTTATCACTGTTTTCTGGCATGTAGGGTGAGAGGCTGTTTATTCCAGAGTTAAACTGGGCTGGGCCACTTTTTTTTTTTTTTTTCAGTACTGAGAATTGAACTCAGAGCCCTCTACCACTGAGCTATGTCCTCAACCCCTCCCCCATGAATTGCTCAGACTGCCCTTAAACTTGCTATCCTCCTGCCCCAGCCTCCTGAGTCACTGGGATTATAGGTGCGTACTTTGCTTGGACTATCCTTTTTTTTTTTTTTTAATGGTTTATTTTTGTTATCTCCTGGACCACACCTGTACCTAGGTCAGCCTCTAGCCTCAAATGTTGCTCTTACCTTGTTAATATTTAAGGTGAAAATTATGCGCCCATGTCAGGCAATTTTGCTTTTATTGGAATTAGATTCTGGTGCATAGTTTCAACTTGAAAACTATAAAAATATGCACAAGTATCTGATTTCTTTGACTTTTCACAGCCGCTTTCTCAGCAGAATTTTAGGATATGTGTGTTTGTTGAAGACAGAATGGTGAGGATGTTTGGGCTTCTTCTAGGAGGCAGCCCATCCCAACAGCTCACACTGTAATCTATTGCTTGGTCTATTTTTGGTAAATCCCAGATAATGATCTGCCAAACTGAGCCCAGCCTAAGCATTCCTGGTCATCAGGAATGACTGAGTGGATTCCTGCATATCTAGGAAAGTTTTATTTCTCATGGGAATCTAGTTCTTTAAGCTTCCTTGCATTTATTAGTTTTCACTAATACCACAGAAAAGTATAATTTTGATTTTTCAGTGCTTTTCTTATTTTTCTTCTCTATATACAATATCTTTAAAAATGTATTTATTTTTTATATCTAAAACTTTTTACCTTTTGCCCCACATCTCTTTCTTTCTCCTCACCCTAGACTCTATGTATTTGACTATTTTATATTTGACACATAAGTGAGATCATGTAGTATTTATGGTTTTATGTCTAGTTTAGTTTACTTAGCATAACATCCTTCAGGTTCATTCATGTCATTACAAACGGTTTTCCTTATTTTGAAAAGCAGAATAATATACTGTTGTATATAAACACCACATTTTAAATCCATTTGTTGACCAGTAGACACTTAGGTTGTTTCCACATCTTGGCTGTAGTAAAGTAATGCTTCAATGAAGATTGGAGTGCAGATGTCTTTTTAAGATCCAGATTTTAATTCCTTTGGATGTATATTCAGAATCATGGTATCAAATCATAATCCTCTGTGCAATTTTAAAAGAAAACCTCATATTGTTTTCCATAGGGACTGCACCAATTTAAGTTCTCAACAACACTCTGAAAGTGTTCCCTTTTGTTCATTTTCTTGTTATGCTTGAATTTGGGACCCCCAAAAGACCACCAGAGACCAAGATGGATGTAAACAGCAAAGAGATGTTTATTGCGAGCTAGCTTGGTCCTCTGCATGCACACACAGCAACTGGTGACGCTGAGAGGCCCGAGCCCAGGGTTTGCAGCAGTTTTCTACATTCTTTGGAGAAGGCAGGGACCCCCACATACATCATAGCATCTCTTAACAAATCATCACACACCGTGGGAAAATCAAATAACAACTCTAAAATCATGATTACCACATTCACTGGTGGGAACAAGTTGGGTAGGGGTGATTGGTTACTACAAGAGGGGGATTTGTTTGAACTGACTGGTTTAAGCCAAGAGGGGTGTTCGATGAACTACATGGTTTCCCAACACGTTATCAACCACCATAAACTACTGGGAGGGTCATCTGGCATCCCAGGTATTTCCCTGTCTCATGCTGATTGGTGGCTGCTAGGGGGTTGCTATGGATCCCCACCTAGCCTGACTGAGTCAGGGACCCTGGAGCAGCAGATCTCTCCTGTTATTTGTAGATAAACAACTTAGCAGGGTGGGAATGTGCCTAGGAGTGCTCTGTGGGTCTTTCCAAGGACAAAGGTGATGTCCCTTCCTTGGACAGGCTTTGCTCTGAGGTAGAGGCTGGTTTTTCATTCTCAACATACTTGACATCTTTCTCTCGCCTTCTTTCCTTTCTCCCATTTTTCCTTTATTCCTATTTTTTTCTCCCTTATTATTTTTATTTTATTATTTATTTATTTATTTGGGGGATGGGGCACCAGGGATTGAACTCAGGGGCACTCAACCATTGAGCTACATCCTCAGCCCTATTTTGTATTTTATTCAGAGACAGGGTCTCACTGAGTTGCTTAGCACCTCGCTTTTGCTGAGGCTGGCTTTGAAATCACCACTCTCCTGTCTCTACCTCCCAAGCCACTGAGATTACAAGTATGCACCACTGGCCGGCCCTCCCTTATTAATTTTGAAACAATAGCCACCATAAGAGGTAACAGGTGTGAGTTGGTATCTCATTGTGATTTGGTTGTGTATACCCCTGATGATTAGTGATGATAGGTGGCTTTTATGTATGTTTTGGCCATTTGCACACAGGGTTAGAGAAATGTCTATTCAGGTACTCTGACCATTTTTAAATGATTTGTTTTATTTTATTCACTAGTGAATTGTTTGAATTCTTTATCTATTTTAGATATTAACCACTTATTATATTTGTCTGAAAATATTTTCTCCCATTCTATATGTTGTCTTTTCATTTTATTAATTTTAATTTCTTGTTTACCAAACAGTATCTTTGTAGATGATTTTGAGTTGGATATAAACATATTTGCATACATTTGGTTTTATTGGTTATGATTTGGGTATCATATTTAAGAAATTATTGTCCAAGACAATATCTACAAACTTATTTCTTTTGTTTTTATTCTAACTGTTTTGTTACTTCAGATTCTATGTTTTAAGCCTTTAATCCATCCTGAGTTCTTATATATGGTATGAGAGGAGGGTCTCCTTTGATGTTTTGCATGTGGACACCTAATCTTCCTGAAAACATTTCTTAAAGAGACTGTCCTTCCTTGATTGTATATTCTTGGCATAACTATTAAAATCAATTGACCTTATATGTATGCATGGGTTTATTATGGGCTATTCATTCCATTTGATTTGTTAATATGTATGACTTCTTTTTTCCCCCCTTTTTTGGCAGTACCATACTGTTTGATTAGTCTAACTTTCTAATATATTTTGAAGCAAGAGAATGTGATACCTTCAGTTTTGTTCTTCTTGTTCAAAGTCATTTTGGCTATTTGGAGTCTTTTGTGATTCCAAATTAATTTTAGGAATTTTATTCTATTTCTTTCAAAAAATGCTATAGGGATATAGGTTTTCATTAAGCCTATAAGTTCCTTTGAAAAGTATGAATGTTTTAACAATATTAATTCTTCCAATTCATGGCCATGAATATTCTTCCATTTATTTGTGTCTTTAATTTTTTTAATCAGTATTCATAGTTTTCAGTATCCAGTTCTGATACCATATTGTTTAAGTTTACCCTGAGTATTGTAGTTCTTTTTATGCTATTGTAAATACTATTGTTTTCTTATTTATTTATGGATAAGCCATTGTTAGTATATGGAAATGCAAACATTTTTGTATATTGATTTTTGTATTCTTTGACTTGACTGCCTAAGTATTAGTTCTGACAGATGAGAGCACAGGAGCATGGGTGAGAGCATGTGGATGAGTGTTTACTTTTCTAAGTCTTGTCACTCACAAACAGAGGTACTTTTATTCCTTTTATATTTATACATTTTTTTAAGTTTCTTTTTTTCTGCCTACTTTCTCTGGCTGGGACTTCTAGTACTATAGTGGATAGGAAAAAGAGAATACACATCCTTATCTTGTTTCAGATCTCAGAAGGAAGGAAAGCTTTCAGATTTAAAACATTGAAAACTGCATTAGCTGTGGGCTTTTCATAAATGGACATTATTATGTTGAGGTAAATTTTTGTATGCATGATTTGTTGAGGGTTTTTAAATTATGAAATAGTGTTAAACTTTGTCAAATTCTTTTTCTACATTGATGATCATTTATTATCATTCATTCAGTTAATGTGGTTTATTACATTGATTGATTTACAGATGTTAAAACCTCCTTGCATCCCAGGGATAAATCTCATATGATCATGGTGTATGAATCTTTTAATATGTTGTTATATTTAGTTGACCAACATTTTGTTGGAGATTTTTCATATCTGTGTTCGTTAGGAATATTGGATTGTAGTTTTTCTTTCCTTGCAGTATCTTTGTCTGCCTTTGGTTTCAGGGGTATTTTGGGACTTGCAGAACGAGTTTGGAAATACTCCTTATTGCTATGCTTCTCTTGATGCCCCTGGAGCAAATGTCTTCTCTGTCCTGTATAAGCCAATGAAAATAAACACAGCTATTCATACACCTTCTTATCAATTGTGTCTATTTTAGTAATTTCTTTTTCAAAAAGAGAAGACAAAAAAAGTAGAAAGAAAAATAGGGAAGAATAAAGGGATACAAGAATAAAGGAGGGAAAGAAAGGAGGAAGGACAGAAGGAAGAAAGGGAGGAAAGAAATATCAACATAAGAGCAGGGATTTTTGTCCATTTTGTTGCTTTTTCTCAGTTTCCTAGGACTCAACTTGCATATAGTAAGTACTCAATAATCAGTTGCTTGATAAATACATGAATAAGAAAATGAGTGGATAATGATTAGACATGAACACTTGATGGTTTTTGGTTTACCATGAAAACATTGGTGGGAATACATTTTGGAACTTTTTAAAATTTAGTCATCAATAACTGAAACTTTTATTTTCCTTTTCTAATGGTTAAAACAAATGAATATTTATATATGTTGCATATATGTGTGGTCTCTGTATATGCAGAACTATTCTAATTCTGGTTTTATTCTCCACTTGAAAATCATTTGAATAATAATTGCCATTGTATAGAGTTTAAAGATGTATATAGGAACAGAAATCTTCTTGCCCTTAGGAAGGGATACTGTTTATGGCTGAGTGGAGCTGCAGCTTGTAGCCAAACGGTAAGCAACATCTAAAACTAGGAGGAGGATATATAAAGAACTCAAAAAACTAGACACAAAAAACCCATATAACCCAACCAATAAATGGGCCAAGGAGCTGAAGAGACATTTCTCAGAAGATGATATATAATCAATCAACAAACACATGAAAAAATGTCCACCATCACTAGCAATTAGAGAAATGCAAATCAAAACCACTCTAAGATTTCATCTCACTCCATCAGAATGGCAGTTATTATGCATACAAACAACAATAAGTCTTGGCAAGGATGTGGGGAAAAAGGGACACTCACACACTGCTGGTGGGACTGCAAATCGGTACAGCCCATATGGAAACCAGTATGGAGATTTCTTAGAAAATTGGGAATGGAACCACCATTTGACCCAGCAATCCCTCTCCTTTGTCTATACTTAAAGAACTTAAAAACAGCATAATACAGAGACACAGCCATATCAATGTTTATAGCAGCACAATTCACAATAGCTAAATTGTGGAACCAACGTAGATGCCCTTCAACAGATAAATGGATAAAAATAACGTGGCATATATGCACAATGGAATATTACTCAGCAATAAAAGAGAAAAAAAATCATGGCATTTTCAGATAAATGGATGGAGTTAGAAAAGATAATGCTAAGTGAATTTAGCCAATCCCAAAAAACCAAAGGCAGAATGTTTTCTTTGGTATAAGGAGTCTGATTCATAGTCGGATAGGGAGGGGGAGCATGGGAGGAATAAATGAATTCTAGATAGGGCAGAGGGGTGGGAGGGGAAGGGAAGGGGCATGGGTAATTAATGATGGTTCAATGTGATGATCATTATTATCCAAAGTACATGTATGAGGACACGAATTGGTGTGAGTATACTATGTATACAGCCAGAGATATAAAAAATTGAGCACTATATATGTAATAAGAGTTGTAATGCATCACACTGTTAAATATAAATAAATAAATAAATAAATAAATAAATAAAAATGAATGAATAAATAAATAAATAAATAAAACCAGGAAGAGAATGCCTGTTTGGGAAAAAGGCATTGGACTTTCTGCCCAATGTTTTCACATTTACATTGTGATACATACAAAAGTTGCAAGTACACCATCAACATGTCATTCTTTCATTCAATAATCACTGAGCTTCCTTGATAATTCTAGCTCAACTCCTTATGCTGGAGGATGTTCGAATCTCACTCCCAAATTGCGAAGTTTTATCTCAAATGTCTCCATCAAATTTCAAGGCTTGTTGTGCTAAACAACTCTTTGTACATTGCGCAACCTCTTCAACTACCTTATCCATAAAATTTGTGTAAACAAAAAAAAATCTAACTCAAGGGTTATAATATTAAGGAAAATTATATTCCAGTATTGGCTCACAGTAATTTTACTGATAATTTTTTTTCCCCTCAGGACTTATAGCATACGTTGTCCTTAGTCATTAGAGATTTAGTAGTTATCAAAACAAAGAAAAATTTTTCATAGGGCTTAAATTCTAGGTCCTAATATGGTGATTTTTATTATCATCCCACCATCATCATTCATTGTTTTGAACTTTAAAATATAAGATCAAGAGTAAAAATTTAGAATAAACTAATATAGAATCAGAGAACAAACATGAAAATAAATGCTTTCTGTGTAGGAAATAAAGACTCCTGGTTGGGATTTCGAGGTTTAAGGGGGTTCCAATATAAAGCCATATAAATTATATGATGCACACTCCTGCCAAAATCATGATAATTCCTATTTATTGCTTGTCTTTGGACAGTAGGATCCAAAAGTAGCCAAGAAAAAGCCACAGATTATATATCATTGTGACTCTTGTGTCCCATGACCCCTTTGGAGATGAGAACCTCTAAACCTGGAGATCATAGAGTCACAGTGGTGAGTTAACAGTGCTTTAATAAATCAACAGAGCAACACAGCACATATACAAGAATTTAAGCCAAATTGTTCTCGTGGTCTTTATTTGAGAAGTTACTATGACAATGTCTTTCTATTTCCAAATAGATCTTCTATTCCTGCTTAGTACATGATGAAATTTAAAATGGAAATTTGAAATATTATTTATCTGATGTTACATACCTAGAAAAAACATTAAAATATATAGAAACGACATGTATAAAGAAATTATGATAATATTTAAGAAGTATATGTTTTCAGAACAAAAGACCAAACGTGAAACTCCAGACAATGTGGCATCTTCTCCTCCTCTCCCCTTCTCAATCACATTTCCATTGAATTAACCACAATGCATATAATGGGAAGAAGTATTGCACCAAGACTGCTTGGAGTCAAAGGTGAGTTTATTCAATACACAAGAAATTGCTAAATGTCATATAATAGAAATACTGCAGAAGTCCATGGAGACAGATTTATGATTCTCCCTCCTAAGGTGAAAATGTGTCTAAGATGCATTTGATAGAAGACCACAGCAGATCTCAAGCAATATCTCCTACAGAGAGAGCATGGACCCTACCTGAAAGCCAACTTTGCAGTGCTGTAAGATCATCCATCTCTTGGATTTCACCTTGCCTAGGCTTTAGCCATGGTTAGATGTTGTCAGGTACATGGGAGAACACCTGCGTTTTGCTTCTGATAGAAACAGTCACATAACAAAGAGTAGGGCCCAGGGTTAGACCCTTTTAAGGAACTATTCCTACTCTTCCACAGCTGCTGGTTCTCCACATCAATATTTGACTAAATAGCCCCCTTTGATCTGAATCAAGCAGGTGAAAGAATTTAGCAGAATCATATACAAGAAATACATTCAGCTTCTATTTCACTGTAAGGAACTACAAGGTGAACAGAGATCTGCAAAGTTGTGTAAACAGGGAAAATTTCCAGAAAGATGAAAAGAGTCTACAGTTCAAAGAATCTACTCTGAAATTTTAAAAAACTAGCCTTATGCTGAAATAAGCTTATTTCGTGGAGTTAATTATATTTAGAAGGAAAACATTAAAAAAATAGTGGATACATTTGGAAGATATTGCTAATGGGATATGTTGTCATTGGGCTAGGTATAGGAGTTTTCTTTATAGCTTTGTGAATGCAACTCCTTTGTCTTAAGATTGTATTTCATAGGAGAAATCTGAGGCCGACCTAATGTCAATATCATTTATTTATTTTTTCTTGGATACATAGGGAATCTTTATCTTCAAAACTATAAAGACTGACCCAGACTATATAAAAATGTGCTCCACTCCCTTTTTATTATTTATTTTTAAACTTAATATTAACTTACACATTTAGACTGAAGATTCTTTCATAGTAAAATATTATTTTTTCAAATTGACTATCAATTTCATAGTTACTGATGAAATACTAGAGGTTTTCCCTTTAATATGACAAACAATACCATTTTGCTTGAAACTGTCAGCCCGGCACAGTGGCTCAGGCCTGTAATTCCAGCAGCTCTGGAGGCTGAGGCAGGAGGATTGTGAGTTTAAAGCCAGCCTCAGCAAAAGTGAGATGATAAGCAACTCAGTGAGACCTTATCACTGAATAAAATTCATAATAAGGCTAGGTATGTGGCTCAGTGGTCAAGTGACCAGAGTTCAATCCCTGGTACCCTACCCCAAGAAAAAAATCTTTAAAAACTGCTATAGATTTAAAAAAATGAAATAGGATATAAAACAAATAACTAGCAAATTATCTCTTTTATAATAACTTTTCTAAAATAACAGAATCTTTATTACATATGAGACTTAAGTGTGTTCTTATAAATTCAGTAAAGCCAAGTGGAAAATTTTGTAAAATTGTTCAATTTCATGACTGAAATACAATGTGCATCTAAAAGAAAAGAAACAAAAGATTTTACTATATACCAGCATTAGAGAGTTAAAAGAAATAATCATAACCCTAACAATAAAAATGAGGAATTCAAATAGTAACAGTAGTATAAAACATGTATTGAAAGCTATAGCTATTTATTAAGACGTATAAAGACATAATCATATGTCACCCCAGGAAAGCAATCAGGTAAGGACCAAGGTAAGGACCAAGAAGCACAAAATTTTAAATTATTTTTAAGTTAATTTTTAAATATATTTATAATTAACAAGTTTATAAAGAAACTTATGTACATGACCAACTATGTGGGTTAGTTTTTTTCTATGCAAAAATAAATTTTATTCAACTGCAATTGATATATTTTGTCCTGTTTTATTTTGTTGGCAAGGAGAAAAGAATTTTACCTACTTGACTAAACTTCAAAAAAACACTTTAGACCTTTTTATGAAGGAGATTTATTTGAAGCTAAGTAATCAAGTGCAGTGGTTATAAAAGAATTGTGAACCAATCAATTATCCATAAAGAAAAAGACATATATTTAATAGAGTATTTTTAATTTTTACAAATCATTCGGGGAAGCTAGGAAATGTAGTTACATATTCTGAAATAAAATGCAATGTTTTATAAAAATACTATAGTAAAAATTCTAAATAGTTCAAGCCGCACTTCTCAAATTGTTGTCTCTCAATTCTAGAGGTCTCTTTGTTCACAAGTTTGCAAGATTTAAAAAAAATCATAATGATAAAAGTAATTTCAAGCAATATAGACAAAACTGCTGGTGCACCAACAGTATTAGTACTCTGTGTATTCTTAACTGCAAATACTACTAGGAAAATGTAGGTTCTTCTAAGATGTACTTGATGAAGCCATAAAAATTATTATTTTATTTGATAATATATCTTTTAATGAAACTTTTAAAATATACTGTGTAAAAATTAGAAAACATAAAATATATAAAAACACAAAAACTAAAATATATAAAATAAAAATCCAGAAACCCAGAAAAATACATTAAAAATTCTTCCTCATGTGGAAGTATTATGGTGGTTTTGAAGAAAATTGGACCTGTGATTGTGTTGAAAGTGGAACTAGTTGCCTTTTCTTTTCCGTAAAACACCATTTTCCTCTGAAAGAACCACTCACAGACAAATCAGGGTCAATAAGCAAAGTGAGCTTGTCACATCAAAGAAAACAAGAGGCTGGGAACTTTCTAATAGTAATATTTGAGCTTTCAAGCAAAAATCAGAATTTTGGAATACTTGCAACCACTACCATGAGCTTGACAGTGTCCGAAGACCTCACAATTTTTCCAAGGGCATCAGTGGTAATAGTAGTCAATGAGTTTTTTTGGTTTTTTTTTTTTTTTGACATTGTATAATTTAACTGTGTCAAAACTTGGAAGAACTATATAAGTTAGTGACCAATATTTTGAGTGATTAACTGTGTTCCAAAATCATGAATGAGCAAAGGATCCATTCAAAATATAAAAAAAAAAGATTAATAAATTTTAATGTACCAGAGTATGAAAAACTAATTGATATGGCTTCAGATTCCACATTGTAATTTATATTTAAGAAACTGGCTTGTCGAGTTCAAAGGAAAATACTCAATATTTTTTAAAAGGTTCATGAAAATGCCCCACACTTCTAACTACATATGTTTTTGAGACCAGGTATTTTTCACACACTTTGATCAAAGCAATCTAATGTGACAGATTGAATGCAGAAGTAGACTAAAAATCCAGCTATTTTCTACTAAGCTATATAATGATTTGCAAAATGTAAAGAACTTCTGCTCTTTTTAATAATTGTATTTTAAAATTGAGATCTTTAAATTATACATGCAATTATTTATTAAATTATATCATTAAACATATATCATGTATATCAAATTGAACCACTGTTTCAAAGTATTCAATTTTAAAATTAAAATCATAAAACACTTGAAAACACCAGTAATTATTTAGCTTCTCTGTATATGGAGAATTCTGTATGCAGATATGCAAAGGAAGAAGTACCAAAGAAAAAACTGCATAAGTCTCACAACAGAACATGTAAAATACCTGTGCACAAGAAAATGTCTTTAGATGTTTTAAGTTTTACACCAAAGGATGAAAAAAGTGGAAGGGGGGGCTGCTATTTGCCAGAAATTTAGTTATAATAAATATTTAGCAAATGAAGATCTTGTATGTTAATTAAACATAATAAAATGATGAACACACAATAGAAATAGTAATGAATAACTCAGAGAAATAGAAATAAGATAAAGCAAATACATACAATCTTCACACCTTTGCAATCTTGCTTGTAATCTAATAAATGCTTATAGAGATAAGATACACTTGATGTTTGCCTAATAAGTTTCCTGGTTTAAAAAGAGATAATATTGGTGTGTGTGTGTGTGTGTGTGTGTGTGTGTGTGTGTGTGTGGTGTGTGTGTGTGTGTGTGTGTGTGTATGCTTTCAGGTTCTATTTTTGAAAATGCATAACGGTGCAATGTTTATGAAAGGAAATCAGCAATTTTCTTAAAGTCCATAATAAGCCTCTTACTCTTTGACCTAGTAAATCCACTTACAAGCAATTATAATAAAATATTTAAAATTGAGGAAATTATTTAGCCACAAATGTGTTTATTTTAAATAATATATAATAAATTTTATAACACGCTAAATTGATAAAAGATATAAAAATTAATGTAGTACATTCATTAATATTTCGTTGTGAAAATTTTTGAGTCAGTTTGTAAAAATACATGTGTTAAAATGTTATGTGAGGGCTGGGGATGTGGCTCAAGCGGTAGCGCGCTCGCCTAGCGTGCATGCGGCCCGGGTTCGATCCTCAGCACCACATACAAACGAAGATGTTGTGTCCGCCGAGAACTAAGAAAAAATAAATAAATGTTAAAATTCTCTCTCTCTCTCTCTCTCTCTCTCTCTCTCTCTCTCTCTCTCTCTGTCCCCCTCTCACTCTCTCTTTAAAAAAAAAATGTTATGTGAATAAGGAGAATGCAATATTGGATAAATGTCCCTCCAAGTCATAGAAAGGGATGAGGTAGAAGAGTATTTATTTCCCTCAGTATGAAAAGCAAGACTTCTTTCCTCCTATTCTGGTCTCTTACTCTGTCATCATTTAGAGATGTTTAATTGTGCACTACAGATTTCTAGTGATAGCTAGTTTGGTGGTGCTCTATTGATTCTCTGTTCCTCTATTATATGAGGTACCATGATTCTGGATTAATATTATTAAAATCTCATCTGATTTTTAATATAATATAAAGGAAGATGTGTGCAAAGAGAAATAGGTGAAAAAGAAAATGAAAATGGTGTGTGTTGTTTCCATATTCTGTGATTATGGGTTGATTTTTTTAATATTTATTTTTTAGTTTTAGGTGGACACAGTATCTTTATTTATTTTTATGTGATGTTGAGGGTTGAACCCAGTGCCTCGCGCATGCCAGGTCAGCATGCTACCACCTGAGCCACATCCCCAGCCCTATGGTTGATTTTTAAAATTCTTGTGTACTTCTAATCATTTAGGGTATTACTTCTAAGAAATTAAGAAAAATGATATACATTACTAAATTGACAAAACTATGACTCTGTTCCCATACCTACCAGCAAAAGCTGAGTGAATAGTGTAGACTTCCAACTGTGTCAGTGCCAGCAGTGCCCCAGTCCCAAATGTAGGGTTGTTGTCAAAGAAGGTTGTGGGCAGCTGAGAGCCTCATTCCTGATGTTCAACAATTAGGTTACGTTTGCCCCACAGAGAGTTAGGAGAAGCTGGGTGGGATGCCCAGAGGCCTATCCGCACACACAGTAATGAAGAGTCCCACTACTTCCACTAGGGGTGGTGTCATAGAAGGTATAATGGAAGACCAATACCCAGTGGTAACAAGATTGATACCACTAGTTATCAGTAACGAGTTCTTCTCCCTCAAATGTTGAAGTTTGAACATTAGAGAAGCACGCCAAGGCAAGCATATAAAGCAGGGTTTACTTCAAAAGGGGTAAAACAGACTTCTGGGTGGGAGAAGGCGTCATAGCTGGTATCCTGATATCCCAACAGGTGAGGTGTTCTGCCCTTTTTATATATGGTTCCTTTGTTTCCTGAGTCCATGACTAGGCCCAGGAATGCTCCTTGGGATGCCCAAAGAGTGGGAAACAGGTGGGCTGAAGGGGGAAGGTCAGGATGGAGCAGCCAAGGACACATTCACAACCTTTTGGATCCCTGTAGGGAGGGGCAATTTCTGGGACTGATTACCTTGGCATCAGGTTGGAGCAGGGACAGGCACTTGATAAGGGTGGAGGAAGGGCTCTGAAGGAATTAACATTGAATCCCTCAGGGGACAGTCTGCAACTTGTGGGACTCACTCAGAATTAGCCTCCTTGATCTGAACTGACTCGATTTACCTATCTATACTGACTACCTAATTCTGGCTTCAAGATCATTCCCACACTGTTTCAGCGTGGGTGACGTAGCAGTAGTAATGTGGCACTTATGCCATTCCTGACAACAGTAACACCAGAGTCATGGTATTGTGCCAGAATTGCCAGGCCTCCCTGAGAGTCCTTAGAGGCCATGTGAAAAATCCACACTTTAACCCGAACTGGCAGTGACAAAGTGTGACCCTTCTCTTTCCATGGTGGAACAGGTCCAAGGAGGCCAGCTGAAGCAGAATATTTTAAGAAGATCCAGTTTTATAACACTGTACCAAAGATGTCCAGGTTTTAATAGAAAATTACTCATCATACCAAGAACCCAGATCTCTCAGTTTGAATGAATAATATGAATAAATAGAAGTCAGTACTAAGATATAAAAATCATTTTATATTTTATTGCAGCTCTCACTAAAAATTCTTCAGTCAACATTGCAAAAACATTTGAGGCAAGTGAAAAAGAAAACGAAAATCAATGGAAAGTCTTAGCAAATATGTAGAAGACATATTTTTTATTAAATTTGATGGAAATGTTAGAACTGGAAAATATAATTACCAAAATAAAGAAAATTTAGTAGACAGGTTTAGTAGCGGTATGGATAGGAGAGAGGAAAGAATCAGCAATTTGAAAACACAACAGAAATTACCCATTCTGAAGATTAGAAAGAAAAACAATGGAGCAACAAATTAAAAAGCAAAAACAAAAAATACAGCTGCAGATACTCAAAAGTTGAGAAAAGCCAAACTAAATGATTCAGAGGATTTCCCCAAGACACAGTAAGTCACACTTCTGACAACTAATTACAAAGAAAAAAATTGATAGCAGTGATTAAAATATGAATGTTACTCATATAGGAAAAAAATTTAAATGACAGGCATGGAACATGTAGAAAGCATTGGCAAATGAAAACTGCTACCACCAAAGGCTTACATTAGTCAAAAAGGATAGTCTTGAACCTATAAAGTTACCAAACAAGGAGCATGCAAAACAATCAAAAGCAAAGTAAGGCCAAAGCCAGCCAACAGAGAAGACAATGGAAGTAACGAACTTTATACAAATGTGAGAAAATTAAGGACATGAAAAGCTGTTAACTTGAAAAGATCAAAATAATTGACAAGCTTCTAGCAAGATTGATAAGGAAAAATGAGAGCGGACACAAATTACCAAAACAAGGATTGAAATGGGTGATAGCACTATATGCCTGCAGAGAAAAAATAAATATATAAATAAGAGAAGACATTAATTCCAAAGAGGAAGAAACAACTATCTGTACTTATAAATTACAAGAAGATTTACAGGTAAATATCCCAAGGAATCTCAAACCTTCTTAGAACTAGAAAAAAAAAAATGAATTCTTGGTCCATGAGGATACAAGATAAATAGGCAAATTTAATTGTATGTCTATATATGTGCAAAAATCATTGCTGAAGAATAGAAATAATCAGTTGTAAAACTAATGAAACATGTGTAGGGCGTACATGCTGTAAACTACAAAAGGCTGATTAGAGAAATAAAAAATAGCCTAAATAAATTAACAAATACACCATAGTTGAAAATCAAAAGACTCAGCATAGTAAATATGTCAAATCACCTCAAATTGACATGAACACATAGATCAATTAGTATAAAAATCCCAGAAATATTGTTGCAAATATAGACAAGATGGTTTTAAAAATTATAAATCAATAAACTAAAATACCTAAGTGTCATTTTGAAAGAAAACGAAGTAGAAGGTTTTATGTGATTCCATGTGATTTTATAAAGCTATTATAATTAAGACTTACAATACATAACTATAATAAACCAGATTCAAATATGGCAGTGATAGCATAATTTTAGCAGACCTTTAAAAATTATTGGTTGTGTATAAATGCCACATTTTTTTATCCATTCATCCATTGAAGGGCATCTGGGTTGGTTCCACAGTCTAGCTATTGTAAATTGTGCTGCTATGAACATCTATCCCTGTAGTACGCTCTTTTAAGTTCTTCAGGGAATAGTCCCAGAAGGACAATAGCTGGGTCAAATGGTGGTTCCATTCCCAGCTTTCCAAGAAATCTCCATACTGCTTTCCAAATTGGCCACACCAATTTGCAGTCCCACCAGCAATGTAGAAGAGTACCCTTTTCCCCACATCCTCTCCAGCACTTGTTGTTGTTTGACTTCAGAATGGCTGCCAATCTTACTGGAGTGGGATGGTATCTTAGGGTGGTTTTGATTTGCATTTCTCTGACTGCTAGAGATGGTGAGCATTTTTTCATGTACTTGTTGATTGATTCTATATCCTCCTCTGAGAAGTGTCTGTTCAGGTACTTGGCCCATTTGTTGATTGGGTTATTTGTTATCTTATTGTCTAATTTTTTGAGTTCTTTGTATATTCTGGATATTAGGGCTCTATCTGAAGTGTGAGGAGTAAAAATTTGCTCCCATGGTGTAGGCTCCCTATTTACCTCTCTTATTGTTTCTCTTGCTGAGAAAAAACTTTTTAGTTTAAGTAAGTCCCATTTGATTCTTTGTTTGATTCTTGTTATTAACTCTTGTGCTATGGGTGTCCTATTAAGGAATTTGGAGCCCGACCCCACAATATGTAGATCTGAGCCAACTTTTTCTTCTATCAGACGCAGAGTCTCTGATTTGATATCAAGCTCCTTGATCCATTTGGAGTTAACTTTTGTGCATGGCGAGAGGAAGGGATTCAGTTTCATTTTGTTGCATATGGATTTCCCGTTTTCCCAACACCATTTGTTGAAGATGCTATCCTTCCTCCATTGCATGCTTTTAGCCCCTTTATCAAATATAAGATAGTTGTAACTTTGTGGATTAGTCTCTGTGTCCTCTATTCTGTACCATTGGTCCACCCGCCTGTTTTGGTACCAGTACCATGCTGTTTTTGTTATTATTGCTCTGTAATATAGTTTGAAATCTGGTATCGCTATACCGCCTGATTCACACTTCCTGCTTAGAGTTGCTTTTGCTATTCTGGGTCTTTTATTTTTCCATATGAATTTCATGATTGCTTTATCTATTTCTACAAGAAATGCTGTTAGGATTTTGATTGGCATTGCATTAAACCTATAGAGAACTTTTGGTAATATCGCCATTATACACCATGGAGTATTACACAGCACTAAAAAATGACAAAATCATGGAATTTGCAGGGAAATGGATGGCACTAGAGCAGATTATGCTAATTGAAGCTAGCCAATCCCTAAAAAACAAATGCCAAATATCTTCTTTGATATAATGAGAGCATCTAAGAACAGAGCAGCTAGGAAGAGCAGGAGGAAAAGATTAACATTAAACAGAGACATGAGGGGGGAGGGGAAGGGAGAGAGAAGGAATATTGCATGGAAATGGAAGGGGAGGGGAGGGGGGATAGTAGAGAATAGGAAAGGTAGAAGAATACAACAGTTACTAATATGGCATTATGTAAAAATGTGGATGTGTAACTGATGTGATTCTGCAATCTGTATTTGGGGTAAAAATGGGAGTTCATAACCCACTTGAATCTAATGTATGAAATACAATATGTCAAGAGCTTTGTAATGTTTTGAACAACCAATAAAAAATAGATTATTTACAAAAAAAATCGTTGGTTGTATTAACTATAAAGAATTCTGGGTTTCACCATGGCATATTTGCACATACAGATAACATAATTTGATCAATTCCACTCTTCAGTGTCTCCCCAGTACTCTCTTCCTGCTCCCCTTTTTCTACCCTGAAAAAATTCCTTTTTACTGTTATGGTGCACCTTTGTTTTTTTTTTCCCCTCTAGTTTTCACATATCAGAGAAAACATGATGCTTTTCTCCTTAAGTCTGACTTTGCTCAACATTATGATGTCCAGTTCCATCCATTTTCTTCAAATGACATAATTTCTTTCTTCTTTATGACTAATGTTCTCTTTTATGTGTATACCACATATTCTCTGTACCTTTATATGTTGATGGAGACCTGGACTGGTTCCACACCTTGGATCTTAGGAATTTTATTGCAATAATTATGAGTACACATATATCTCTAAGTATGCTGACTCTAATTCCCTTGGATAAACACTAAACAGTGGCACAGATGGATCACATGGTAGTTCTATTTTAAGTTTTTGAGGCACCTCCATACCGATTTTTCATAGTGGTTTACAAATTTACATTCCCACCAACAATATGTTCCTTGATGACTATTATTGATATTTTTGAGTTCTTTAAATATTCTGGATAGTAATCCTCTGTGATGAGAATAGTTAGCAAAGGTTTTTCTCCCATTCTGTAGGTTGTCTTTTCGTGCGGTTAGTTGTTTCCTTTGCTTTCCAAAATCTTTTTAATCTTATGCCTTTCCATTTATTGATGGTTAGTCTTGCTTATGTCCATAAGTTGAAGTGTTTCCCATATTTTTTTTTCTTCTAAGAGTTGCACAGTTTATGGTCTTATAATAAGTTCTTGGTCCATTTGTATTTGATTTTTGTTCAAGTTCAGAGATAACATACAGTTTCAAGATCTATATACACCCAGTTTTCTCAGTACCATTTGCTGAGGGCCATTGCCAAGTAGGAATGACGCATCGAAAGAAATTTCCTTGCCAGCGTACCCCATGTTGCTTAGAGGACATTCGCTGTGACATTGCATGTATGCTTTAGTAAGGTGACCTTGCTCAAGGACCAGGGCGGATCCGGGTTTAGAGCTGATCAGGTTTTAGGGAGTATCCCATCCTTGGGTTTAGGGAAGTTCCAGGTTTAAGGTATACCCTGGGGGGGGGGGGGTAATAGGGCGTATCCTGCTGCCTCAGGCACACCCGATCCTTGAGTTCCCGTTGAGTTCTCATGAGATTCAGAAAGTATTGGAAAAGAAAGCCTCCTGGAGTAGGTGAATTGGGCGGCCCAGAACTGGGATTTCCCCAGAATGTGTGTAGAGGCCGGTGTGAGTTCAGGAATAAAGAATTGCTGTTTGAATCTACAAGGTGTGTGGTGGTTCGTGATTCTGTGCCCAGCCAAGACTGCGGCACCATTTATTAAAAAGGGTGTATTTTTTTTTTTTCAGTGTGTGTTTTTGGCACCTTTATCAAGAATCAAACAAGAGTAACTGTGTGGGTTTGTCTCTGTGTCATCTATTCTGTTCATTCAGTCTATGTGTCTGTTTTTATACCAGTACCATGCAGTTTTTGTTACCATGGTTCTGTTTTGTGATCAGTCCCTACCACCCTTTGAGAGGAGATAATAATTACCAGTAACTGCAACTACTTTAGAGCAAATCATACACAAATCAAAGTTAAAACTGATTGGAAATGTTGCCCATACATCTACTAGTCCAAAAATGAAAAACAGAAGTAATAACGTATCATAGGTTGAAAAATTAGGTAATACAGAAGGTAAGATTAATATTAAACTCAGTAACTATTCTCTTGGTGTTTGATTTCAGATGCTGAGGAAATGGGATTTGCAGCCTGCTGCTATTCTGCCATTTGAATCTCCCCAAACCAGTGATAAATGTGGTAAGGTCTCTAATGGGTAATGTAGAAGCATGCAAGAACAGCTTAAGAAAGAAAAATCACATAAATATATCAACACATGCAGAAAAAGCATTTGACACAATCTGACACCCATTTATGGTAAAAGTATTGAGTACCCTAGGAAGCAAAGGTCACTTCCTCAACATGGCTAAGCATACATTATGAAAAGCACAGGTGGCCTCAAACCCAATGGTGAGAATCTGGCAGCTCTCATCAGAAACCAGACAAGGTTGTTTTCTCTCACCATTCCTTTCCAACATCTAATGCAATAAACCATAAAAAGGAAATAAGAGGCAGTTTCATCAGAACAAAAGAAATAAACCATCTTTGTTTTCATATGGCAGATCATGTATGTAGAAAATCCCAAAAGAATCATCAAATAAAGCCCTAGAACCAATAAGTAACTACAGCAAGATTACTGGATACAACATCAATTATTTTCCTACGCACTACCAATGAACAAGTGGAGTTTTATGTTATTTATTTGTTTTTATATGTGTATATGTGTATGTAGTACTAAGGATTGGATGCAGGAGTGCTTGACCACTTAGTTACATTCTAAAACCTTTATTTTATTTTACTTTATAAGTTTTCCAGGCTGGCTCAAACTTGCAATTCCCCTGTTTCAGCATCTCAAGTAGCTGGGATTACAGGTGTGAACCCAGCAGAATTGGATGTTAAAAGCATAACACCATTTACATTAACATTCCAACAAATAAAATGTTAAGCATAAATCTCAGGATATATGTAGGTCTATTTGAGGAAAACTATGGAACTCTGAAGAAAAAAATAAAGAAGCGAATAAATAGATATTCCATATCATAGATAAGATTTGATACTCTGACAATGTTATTTCTTTCCAGTTTGCTCTACAGATGCAATGCAATTCCAATAAAAAATCCTAGCAAATTATTTTGTGAATATTACCAAACTGATTCTAAAATATATTTAGAGAAATGAAAGACCCAGAATAGCCACCACGATATTGAGAAGAGGAAAGAAATCAGAGAACTATCACTACCCAAATCAAGACTTACTATAAAGTTTCCATAAACAATACAACGAGGTATTGGCAAATGAACAAGTACATCAATTGAACAGATGACAGTAAAATAAATAGACTTCCATAAATAAAGATGACTGATGTTTCACAAAGAAGCTAAACAATTAATAGTGGAACAAAAATATTCATTTAAACAAATGGTTCTAGAACAAGTGGACATCAGCATGCAAAAAACAAGCAATCATGTAAAAAGATTCTGGACACAGGTCTTACACTCTTCAAAAAAGTAAATGAGACTAAATCATAGATCAACATTTAAAAATGTAAAACTGTAAAATTCTCAGCAGCTGACTTATAGGAAACACACATGATTTTGGTGTAGTAATCACACTTTAGATGTAACACCAAAGGAATAATTCCTAACGAAAGAATTGGACAACATTGAGATTGAATGTTTCTGTTCTGCACAACACCATCCTCAAGAAAGTAAGATAAGTTATAGATTTGGTAAAAAATATTTTCAAAATTATGTCTGATAATTATGCAAAGGGCATAAAGAATTCTTAACATTCAACAATAAGGTAAACAATCATTTTAAAAATCGGGCAAAAGACATGGAGAGTCAGACTCCTTATCAAAGCAGATGTATAAACGGCAAAAATATAAAAAACATGATCAAAATTGTATGTCATTTACGAAATTACAAATTAATTGCAACAATAAGATACCACTATACACTTGTTAGAACAGCCAGAATTCAAAATAAAACACCAAAGGATGGAAAATATGTGGATCATCAGGAACATTCGTGCAATTCTATTGAAACAAAATTGTATAATCATTTTGCAAGATCTTTTGGCAGTCTTACAAAACTAATATACTCTACCAGCATGATCTAGCAATTATTGTCCTTGATATGTGCCCAAATATGCTGAAAACATTTGTTCACACAACAATGTGTACATGGATTCTTATACCATTTTTTCATAAATGTCAAAACCGGGAAGTAACCAAGCTTCTGAATGTAGGTGAACTGCTGAATAAATTGTTGCACATTCTAGACAGTAGATATTGTTCATCACCAAAGAGAAATGAAACTTCAAATCATGATAGGAAACTTAAGAGCAAATTACTTAATAAAAAGAACCAATCTGAAAAGGCTACATGCCATATGATTATACCTATGTGATTTTCTGGAGAAGTCAACATTATGTAAAATGATCAGTGGTTGCCAAGCTTTTGGGCCCAGAGAGGGGTGAATAGGCAGAACACAGAAAACTTTCAGGGCAGAGAAATTACTTTGTATGATAACTGAAATGGATACATATCATAATACATTCATAAAAACCATGTCAAACTTAAGAAAAAAGAGTGAAACCTAATGTCAACTATGAATTTGGGGTGATAATAATCTGTCAACATGAATTTGTACAAAAGCACCACTCTGTTAGGGATTGTCAATAGTGGAGAAGCTACATCTATCTGGGGTAGAGGTCTATTGGAAATGTCTGTTCTGCACATCTTCTCAATTTTTCTGTAAATTTAAGATTGCTTGGAAAAAAAGTTTTAAAAATAAAGCAAAATTTAAATAAACAAAAATAGTAGATCAAAACCATGATAATACATTGTAAATATGTTATAACGTGTATGAACAGAATTACTTTTATAAGAAAGGAAAAGGATAAAGGAATTATGCCTAAATATGTGCAAGTTTTCTTCTGAATTTGTGGGAGTATAGATACATTTCAGTCTTTACAATTATACATGCTTTATGGATCATCTAATTTTCTGGAAAGAAGTGTACGCAAAAAGTTGAAAACAAGATTCCAATTATTAAGCAACTAATTTGTGCCATATTGTGTTTTACAGAAGTATCAGGATTGAATGAGTTCACATTTATAAAGTATGTGGAACATAGGCTGGTATATAATAAGCACTTTGTGAATGTGGAGTAAAATAATAATATATTATTTATTTTCACAGAATCTCTATAAGTTGGAGAACATTATTACCATCATTTATAAATGAGAAAATTAAGGTTATGTAACTTCTCAAAGCTAACACTGCCAATCTGCCTTAACATCAGGAATTAAATCCAGGCAGCAATCTTTAATTCTGTATTCTTTACTACGACAAATTTAATTGATCCAAATTGTGCCCTTTAATGCTTTCTTGGTAGTTGTACATCTGATCTGATTATCTGATCCTGCAGCATTTTTGTATGTTCATATGCTTAAGCATAGTTTATTTTCTGGCTTAGGGGAATGCAATTGAAGACATTTGCATTTTTTCTCACTAGTATAGGCACATGTGATGGAACCAAGAGTCAATTAAAAAGTTAACATGCCCAAGTCAGCAAAAAGTAAAATTGCCCTCCTCCACCATCAAACTGCTGCCTTCTTCAGAATAACAGCACAGAGACTGATAACAGTTGTACTGCCCATGATAGTCAAGGCTGCATTTTACAATTTCATGTTGACATAAATGTCTTTACCTTTGGACCTTTATCTCATTACATTTCCCAGTTTATAAAATTTGGTAACAAACTACTGTTCCATTTATCAGAATGAATTACACCCATCAACTATAATGACTCCAAATAGTTACTGCCTAATGACATTAGCCTGGGAATCCTTTACTGACTACTCTTAATTACTGTAGATAAATGAGGCTATACCCCATTAGAGAAATGTCAATTAGTACATATTTTATAGCCTAAAAGAAATTAATAATAGTACATTTAATATACTGTTGTTTACCTCAAACATCTTATCAAAATAATAATCATGATTGAATCAAACTATATTTCAACATTCTGTACTGGGACATCACAACAAACTAATGATATTAAAAAAAAACTTTAAAATAAATAGATACCTACAATTTCAGTCAATAAGAGATTGTAGTAGTGTAATAGGACCTGGAACGTCTCCCAAATCTTGTTGAAAATTTGATCCCAACCAGTAGTGCTGTTGGAAGGTGTTGGAGACTTTAGGAAGTGAGCTCTAGTTGGAAGAGGTAGGTCACTGGAGCATGCTTTTGAAGGGCATGTTTTACCCCTGACCCTTTATTTTTTTCCTCTCATTTTGTCTTTCTAGTTCCCAACTTCTATGAGTGGCATCTACCCTCTACCATGCTCTTTTGCTATGATCTGCTTTGCTTCACCCACCAAACAGTGGCGTTAGCTTGTCATGGACTGAAACCTCTGAAACTATGATCCAAGATGAAAATTTCCTCCTTTAAGTGTTTTTCCTTGGGTATTTTGTCACAGTGACCCAAACCAAACAACAACAACAACAAAATTAAAAAAAACACACCAAAATGACTAACATAAATAGCAATTAGCTTATAGAGCAATATAAATAATTGTTAATATGCACTGAGGTATTACAAGATCTGACAATCAAAGCATCATACAAGTTGAGCAAATATAGGTTTTGAGCATTAGGTAAATAATACTTCAAACACTTATTCTACCACTAAAGAATAGTGGGTGCTCTGTTTTTCTTTTTTCATTCAGTATGACTATTTTGATATCTATGTTAGTTTGTGCATCAATAGTTCTTTTTTTAAATGTGAATAATATTTCATCATATGGATGTATGACAATTTGTTCACTCATTCATTACTTAGCTGACATTTGAATTATCTCCAGAATTTGGCTATTGCAGATAAATCTGCTAACAATGTTTATATACACTTTTATGTCTCATAAATAAGTACTCCAAAGTAGAATGATTGAACTATATTTTAAGTGTATGTGTATGTGTATGTTTAAACTTTAAAGAAATTACCAAAGTTTTTATAAGATATCACATATCCACCATTACTATGTGAGAATTCTAGTTGTTTCAAATTCTTTTCAATTCTAGGTATGGTTAGTCTTTTCAACTTTAGACAACCAAGCAGGTGTGCAGTGGTACTCCTGGGTGGTTTTATTTTGCATTTCCATAGTAACTGAATGCTGATGAGCACCTTTTAATGTGTTTGTTTGCTCTTTACATATGTTCATTGAAGAAGTACTACTCAAATTTTGGCCATTTTAAAGTGGACCATTTTGTTGTTGTTATTATATCTGAAAGTTCTTTATTTATTCTGAATACCTGTCTTTTATCAGGTAAGTGATTTTCAAATATACTCCCCGACACAGACTGATTTTGTCATTTTTTTATGAGATTAACTATGTTAAAGAATGGGGCAAACTTTGAGTAACTAATGCCTTAATATATAAAAAGAGAAGGGTGGATAAGTTGACTTAAAGGTTATGAAGTAGTAAAATATTATAAACTTAAAACAGTCATCATTGACTTTTACCATATTCTGCATTTTGCACTCATGTTCTTTTAAAACATTTGCTTTTTACAAATAAACATAAATATCGGTGAGGATGTGGGGGAAAGACCTCATACACACTGGTGTTGGATGTGTAAATTAGTACAGTCACTATGGAAATAAATAGGAGTTTCCTCAATAAGTTAAAAGTAGAATTAAGATATGATTCAGCTACATACTTCATGGTATTTATCCCAAAGAATCAAAGTCAGCATGCATACACATGTGTATTGTAGCTCAATTCACAATTGCCAAGTTATTAAATCAGCCCAGATCTCTGTCAATAGATGAATGGATAAAGAAAATATGGTATATATACATACACCATGTAGAATCATTCAGTCTTAAGGAAAATTGATATATGATATTTTCAGGGAAATGGTTGGAGCTGTAGAGCATCATGATAAAAAAATTAAGCCAGATTCATAAAGATGTGTGATATGTTTTCTTTAATATGTGAAAGCTCGTAGAAAAAAAAGGATGTTATGAAAGTAGAAGAGAGACCAACAGGGAAGAATGGCATCAGGCTGAAGGAGGACGGAAAGGGTTAGAAAGGTATTGGAAAGTGAAAGTGATCCAGCTGTGTATATGCATATACCAATATGCCACAATCAAACTCACCGTTTTGTGTAACAGGCACCAATAAAAATTGAACTTGTTCTTTCATCACCTTCCTAATATCAAATAGAAACATCACCTACTTTCCCCTTTTGGAGGGCTGAATCTCTTATTATTCTTGATAGGCCCTGGAAAGATTCTTCCTTGATCTTTTTCCATGTTGTGTTGTGCAACTAAATCCATTGTTGTCTATCTTTACATCCACCTCTTATTCATCTTGCCTCTTAAATACCCACTGATTTCTGGACCTTCTAATGCTGACTCCAGACCTACATGTTCTGGATTCTCTCTCCTCTCTCCCCTTTTTTTCTCTTCTGTTCTTCCCTCCCTCTCTTCCTCTTGCCTTTCCTCTACTTGTGTAATTTTCTAAGCATCTTTTATGAACACAGAACTGTGATAAGCACCAGAAATTAAAGAACAGGGTATAAAGAATCTTGTCTTTCACTAGAGAGTATTGAGAGAATTTCATTTTCTATACTGGCCCATGAAACCGAGGTCCTTGCATACGCTAGGCAAGTGTGCATATTTTTTAAGTAACAAAATTATTTAAATTATGAGAGAATTCTCCGAGGTTGAGGTTGTATATACAAGAGCACATTACTTAGCTCAACACAGGTAGGGAATCTGTTCCAGAGGGAATAAACTTAATTTGTCACCTGCAGTAAGAGTTAGGCTTCTTGACATGGCTTTCATCATTATGTGTAGCTGTATCTGACTTGAAGACCTCTCATGACCCTGTGGATAGATCCCTTTATTATTTTCTAGACTATGATCTCTACTAGCTCAATATGCTCCACCAATTTCTGAAGGCTGAACTGCCAACAAGTTCAGCTAACAAGAAGATCTTTCTGGGCTAGTATTTCTTATGAACCTAACTTACGTACTCCAGCATCCATTTCAGTGAGCAAGACTATATATTAATTTCACAGTTTTGACTGTCCTACTACAGCTTTTATTTAGCATAAAATATGTAGAGATGAAAGAAAACAGGTAATGAAGCAGTGTATGCAGCTGATGAACGTATGTATACAAAAGCATCACCCAAAGGGTATAGATTTTTATAATAAGCTTCTTTCTTTGACTTCCAACCCTATTTGAACTTCTGCTCTGAAAGCCCAGATTGCACTTCTTTTACACTTTCAATTTTACAATAGGCTTTCTTGTAAGAGCTGAGTTGGTCCCACTTGCCGTTAACACAGCGGGGTCCATCCTCAAGATGCTTCAAACTCATTGTTATCCGGAACTGTCGGAACAATTCTTGACTGTCTTAATGAGACTCAGCACCCCAGCCCTGATGTCAAAGTGAAGCTATTTCTGAAGAGGGCAAGCACATCTAGTGAAGAACTTATTCTGTGCCATTTTGTCAGTAAAATATAAATACTTTCCATAATCTGTGCAATGACCTTGAATTTACTAAGGAAATTAGCCATGATGCAGTAAACTAGGTTATGTTTTCACTGATTACCAGGGACAAATTAGGAAGTGCATGAAAGATGGTTTCATGATGCTGTTTATTTCTTTAGGGAGCCAATATTCTCTTTAACCAATGAATGTATTTTTATAAATGTACTCCATGAAAGTGAATACTGAACCTCTTCATATATGCAGTGTTATCCTAGAACACAGGGGAGTTAATTTTAAAGAAATTGAACGTATCTCTTTTGTTATCATTGTCTTGTACTTACGCATTTGCAGCTTATCAAAGTGCTATACACAGAGAATTTACTGTTCTGTTTGACAGTTAAGTCCTGACTTGCTACAGGAAGGTGCACTGACTACAATCTTTACTAGGTGCTTTGGCATTATAACTGAATCTTCACTGCAAGACTGCAACCAGTATTGTCTCAAATCTGCATGTCAAAGTGTGAGGGACAAAAAAAATACAATATGGAAAGACTGGTGAGAATATGGGGACTATCTTCCAGAGCTAAGCTTTTTAAAATGGTCAAAGGAGTTGTCAGATAGCCATTTTGAGTCCCTCTTTTATTTCCTAGTTGGATTTAGGACAGTTTCCGGAAACTCCCTTTGTGTGCAAGTTCCCAATGGTAGGTTAGTTGCTGATGGAATATTTCTTAAGTATTTATTATTTCTGAATCATAACAGAATTAGGCCAAAACCCTTTTTTGATTCGGTTGTGAATAAGAATAGGTATCTGCCTCTTTCAAATGACATACTTTGTAATTCTAGGAAATTTAAGAGGAAAAGGAGTTTATTAAAAGAAATGGGGTAACACAAAGAATGTACACAAAGACTAGAGAATGGGGTTGGGATGATGAAGCGTTTGTTGAGAAACAGCTAAAGTCAGATCGTGGAACTCACTGCTGGAGTCACCACAGCTGATCTGTCACACCATAGATGCTGCAGGTCTAAGTATCCCTACATCATTTTTCACTGGGATTCTCAAGCAGGAGCGTCTAACTGGCTACCCAGGTTTAGACCACATACCATCCAGGGAATGGGGCATAGGCTACCTGATCTTCAGTCAATTTCCACTCTGGGAAGAAGTCCTGGATTCTACTTCTTTATTTCACCTTAAGATAAAAAAAGTATCAGAGGGAAAATAGTGAGAAAGAAACAAACATAAATACAGTTGTAGAGCTACTACTGGGAACAAGGCAGTCTGGCTCGCAAACAACATCCATAAACATCTCTGTGTAGTGAGTTCTCTCTCACCGAAACAAATTAAATGGAAAAACTTCTGGTGGATTTTAAGCTTTGAACAAGGAGGAATAACTATATGGATGATTTGCAAATGTGAGTCATTGTATCAGAGCTCAAAAATAAAATTCAGATCCAGAAGTCCCAATTTAACAATATATGATTCAGTAGTTCTGATGATTTGAGTGCTTCACAGGAATCTGTATTTTTTGGTAGACTTTTACCCAGTTCATTTGGGAAGTATATGTATGATTGGGAATGATAGGACTAGATCCCTTATAGTGTTTCACAACCCTAAGTATCTGTGTCCCTACTTGTCCTTGCCCTTTACTTATTGTAGGTATTTTCTCCCGATTGCAGGAGACCAAGGTAGGCCAGGAACGAAAAGGAAAATAATTGTGATTTTTTTTTCTATTTTACTTGTATCATCCATGTGCCCTAGGATTTTGGAGTTAGTCTTTGTTCTTATGCTTTTTTATGAGCCATTATAAAGGTCTAAGTTACTAGTTGAATAAATTCAGTGGTTTACTACTTTGGTATTTCAAAGCAAAGTAAGATAAAACAAAACAAGGTTTGGCACAAAAGTAAGATCAGAAAAGATGGATAGTTCTCTGTGGGTTCACAATAAGAAACCTAAGGACCACTATGAAAATTCACTGTAAGACTAGAAAAAGATGAGCTAATGTTTCAGCACTTAACTGCTCTGGTGTCTTGAGAATTTTCCAGGAGACTCCTGAGAGCAAAATTTCTGTTTAAAATGTTTCTTTTCACATAAATATGGACAGCCATTGAATCGGACTCCTAAAATACAAGATGTGAACATTTTAATTGACCGATTATCCTAAAAGTAAGGGAATGACAAGAGGAAAAAAATTGAGACTATTTTTCATGGAAACATCAATGAGGGACCAAACTGAAAGCAAGAATCAGTATTCACCTCTTATGCATATATATACACATATATATGTATACATATATACATGTATATACATATAGATAGTATATATTTACTATATATAAATAGTATGATCTTTTAAAAATATGATTTTGATTGCTCATATTTATGGGACACAACATGATAATTTGATACATCTATATAGTGTGCAACAATCAAATCAAGGTAGTCAACCCTTCCCTCTTTCTCACCATACTGTGTTGTATATCACAGCTGACTTCAAGTTGACCACCTTGATCAAGGTTGCACAGATATGGAGATATGAATATGGAATTTCAAGCTCTTTCAAACTTCTTGTTGTTTTAATCACATGTGTGGTTCAATGTCTGAGCAAACATCAGAGCCTCCTGGGAGACCTCTTTAAAAACAAATTGCTGATTCCCATCCCCAGAGTTCCTGATTCACTGTATATGGAGTGGGGTCTAAGAATTTGCATTTCTAATAAGTTCCAAGGTAATGTTGATGCTGCTGATCTGGGGACCACACTTTGAGAAACACTGTGTAACTATACCATTTGGGAGGATCTAAGTACTACAATCAAGCATTCCTGTGATTAGAAAGGTTCTCAAAACAATTTAGACCACGTGTTGTAAACTGGTAACACTAAATATGTTTAACATTATTTAAAAAAAAAAAACTCAACTAGATGCCAATATAACATCCACAGATTTCAGGTCTTTTCCTGGAAAAGATCAGAAGATCTGGCATAAAAAAAAATCAATTGAAGCTGAGTATTAGATCCCTGTTACCGAAAGCATGAACCTTCTGCCATTTGAAATGTTTACCTGCTTTGTCATCGTCGTCGTCGTCATCATCATCATCATCATCATCATCATCATCATGACATTTCTTTAGTTATTCATCTCAATTATTAAACACAGCTTGCTATTTGCCAGTGTTCTAAGTGTATTACCTACATTAACTATTCAAGCCTCACATTCCATTTTCAGGAACATTTTAATCAGAATAATTAGGTTGATGGAATAGATAGAATAAATAAGCCATCATGGCTCAGACATAACATATTAGCTTATTTCCAAGCTCATGCTTATAGGTTATCAGTTTATAAGCTATACTACCTTGCAAATGACAAAAAAATCTAGCTAGCACTGTTCTGAGCACTGCACATATATTAACTCTTTCAACTTTTGTGACAATATTACAAGTTAGTGTAAAAATTCTTACTTTTCATTAAAAACTAAGATAGGAAGAAATTAAGTGCTTTGTTAGGTGGTAACAGAGAAGGAAGCTACTTAAATGCTGGGAATCTCACTCCAGAGCCCTTTACTCTTCAGGTTCTTTTCTTTTTGTTCTGCTTATTGGCATTTATCTTTGTGACTCTGAGTTAGACCAAAACCTTCTAGTTACAGATAAGGGAGTTGAGTTTTTAAAAGTGAAAATAACTTTCCTAAAGTTGAAGAATGAATTAGCAACAAAGCCTGCATTAGTACTCACAAGTCCTGACTCCAACACTGATCTCCAAGAAGACTTTTGGTTTATTACCAATGGAATACAATGACAATAGGTTAAGTAAGTATTAACAAGATTCTATTCACTAGTTTTATTGAAAGATGATCCAGTTATTATCCAGTTATCACTCCAGTTATTCTCACTAGTGACACATTAGAGGGTCCCCCAGAGCTTTAAAAAAAACAAACAAACATGATGCTCAGGCCCAACCTCAAGCCAATTAAATCAGAAATGTAGACAGAAATGGTTCCCATGGTTTTTTTTTTTTTTTTAGTTGCTCAGTTGGTTTTTGTGTGCATCCAGTATTGAAGAATGCTGGATTAAACTTCCAGGTGGTGCAGATTGGATGCAATGGCTAATAATTAAACATTGATATTATCTTCTTCTAGAGGTTATATAGGTTCCTGTAAAGACATCTGGTTCTATGTTCAATGCCAACTTCAGCCTTGCAACCAAATGCAATAATTGCTCGCTACTGATGTGTGTCCATGAATAATTGAACAGCCTTACTTAGCTCCTACTCCCGATTAACTTCTGTGACTGAAGGGACCTGAGCTCTCCTGTATGAAATAAACAGACTTAATCGGTTGAATGGTACAGGCTTTTTGGGTTAATTTCCATGTTTATTACTCTTGCTCCTTGTTCCCATCTAATCTGACTTTCTTTTTTCTGCTTACATGTGATTGACTTGTGTAGCAACACTGCAGAAAAGTGTCACTCCAAAGGCTCACAAGACCCCAGAGCAGCTCTGCTCCTCATGCCAATTGTGTAATTGGTCACTGTTGCTTGGATAGTGGAAAATATTAAGAAACTTTTCACACAAATTCAGCTAGACTAATTTCAATCCTATTTTAAGTCATAGCCTTACAGAAGTAAAATATTGAGAATTATCCAAGCAATGCATTGGCAGCAAAACAACATTAATTTGAATAAGGATTTATTAAGTCTTTCTTCTCTTCTCTGGTATTTGCTACACTTTGCTGTAGCTATACCTTTCACGTCTGTGAGAATTTAGACTCCAAGAAAAGGGGCATTGTCTCTAAGACCTAGTATGCTATAGTCACTAAATGTTTTGGTCAGACTTTTCATCACTGTTACCAAAAAGAACTGACATGAGCAATAAAAAGAGGAAAATTTACTTGAGGCTTATGATTTCAGAGGTCTCAGTCCATAGATGGCCAACTCCATTGCTCTGGGCTTAAGTTGAGACACAACATCATGGCAGAAGGGTGTGGAAAAGGAAGGAAACTCAGGACATGGTACAAGGAAACATAGAGAACTCAGCTCACCTGTGACAGAGTATAAACTCTAAAGGCACATCCCCAGTGACTTACTTCTTTAAATCACCCTACCTACCTATATTTGTGTAGATCAATTCACTGATGAGGTTACAACTCTCATATTCTAACCATTTCACCTCCGAAGTTTCTTGTATTGCCTCACACAAGAACTTCTGGGAGATACCTCATCTATAAACCATAACACCAAAAAAAATCATCTTCTGAATTTATAAATAATTAAATTAATATGAGCTAGGCATTAAGGGACAGAAAGAAAAATGAGATAACTTTTCTCATTGGAGAACTCATACGGATAAAAATAGAAATGTGTTTAAGTATTATAATTCAGTGTTATGTGGGCTACAATGATGGAAGGTATGAGAAGGAAAGAAATCTCATATGCTAACTATCCACAAATCAAAACTGCCCCCAGGTGGGAACAGCCAGGAAAGTTAAAATTCCCTAAATATACTTTGTTTTATGGATTTTAATTTGGGTCAATATAAATAAATTACATAATTCTGAAACAAAATTTTAAAATGTTACCTAAAATTCAAAAGAAATATATACAAATGAACCTAACTGTGTATCAAATTGAAGGCATAGCAACACAGAGGAAGCACTGACAACAATTTTAAAGTCAGGCAATTTGAATTACATACTTAATTGTCTACACTAGGGACAGTCTCCTACTGTTTTACTTCTTTACTCTCTGTTATTGAGCATTGTGCTTCAGTAGTAGGTAGTCCTCTCTCCCCTCCAATCATGTGACTTGCTGTGTTAGTTTTCCAACAGTGCAGTAACAAAGTAGCACAGTGGCTTGCATAATAGAAGTTTATCATCTTATTCTCTCTTTTTTGTTATTTTTAGATATACATGACAGTAGAGAGTGTTTTGACATATTATATGTACATGAAGTATAACTTATTCTAATTAGGATACCATTTTTGCAGTTGTACATGATGTGGAGTTTCATTGGCCATATATTCATATATGAACCTAAGAGAGTTATGTCTGATTCATCCTACTGTCTTTCCTATTCCCATTCCCCTCTTCCTGTCATTCCCCTTTGTCTAATCCAATGAACTTCTATTCTTCCTTACCCCACCCTTATCATATGTTAATTTCCATATATCAGAAAGAACATTTGGCCATTTGGTTTATTCTTGTGGATAGTAGAAGTTAGATGTCAAAGTGTCAGCAGGGCTGTGTTCACTTGTAAAGGCACCAGAGAAAGACCGATTCTAAGTCTCTCCTACCTTCTCCTTAGTTACAGCAGCATAATTTCAGTCATGACATGGTTTTCTCCCTGAGTGTGTATTTGTGTTCAGATTTCTCCTTTCATAAAAACTCAGTCATATTGGAGATGCGTCCCTACCCATCTACTTTATTCCATTATAACCTCATCTTCATTAATTATATATGCAATGACCTTAATTCCAAAGTCACATCCTGAAGTACTGGAGGATCAGGACTTCAACATGTAAATTTGGTGAGGGCAGCATAATTCAATCTATAAAACTTGCTTTAACAGATATACATGCTGTATAATGAGAGAAACATGGATCATTTCCCCCATAACAAATGTCAGTCAACCTCCATAAGCAGAGAAACTTAGCTCATTTATAGTTGACCAAGAAAGGCGTGTGTAATGGAGACCAGCTAAGCCCAATTCAAACTGCATGAGAGCTAAGTTTGCTGTTTAAAGCCATAGAGTTGAGCTGTGTTTTGTTATACAGAGACAGATAAGTTATTATATTTTAGAAAGGGCATCATTGAAGTAAAAGTTTCTAACTGTAACATTTTTCTAAAATTTTTGTGTGACTAATTGTGTGTTGCCAATAATAAAAACTTGGTTTGGTAAAATCAGGAATTAGTCTAATTTGTCTTCTTCCTTTGCAGTGTTTCTAAGGATGCTTGCTGAAAGGAGCAAAGGATTTAAACATTAAGCAATAATAGCAATGACACAAACAAAGTTTCTTAACATATGTCCTTGATCTGTTGCTTTAAAAAGGTGGAAGAAAGAAATTCCCCTTCTGAAAGCTATGATTCCTTTCTATATTCTAGAACACTATTATTTAAAGATTCACCAATTGTTCATTTAGTCATTAATCAGGATAGCCTTAATTCAGCAAGTTAATTTTATCCTCTCTATAACATCTGGGATATAATATCTTTTTACTCTAGGGATTTTATCACATAGACTTAATCTCAGAACAGAAAGGGCCCCAAATGTCATTTGTTTTAATCTCTCACCAATGTAGGCAAATCCTCAATATCACTCCCCAAAAGCAACCTTTCCTCCTCTTATTTGCATATTTCTTAGGATGAAAGCTCATTACCTCATGAGGAAGTTCATTTTATTTCAGATTAGTACTCCTTGTCAGAAAGTGCTTTCTTCTCTTGACCTCACATCTGCCTTCTCATAGCATACGCTGACTGCCCAACTTCCCTCAAGCCTTTCTCCTTACACATTTTGAAGCTAAATTGAGAACATTTCCCTTTCCTCTTCATGTGACAGACCTTCAAATTTTAGAAGGCAGCAATCACGCTTTCCTTGGGATTTCCTTAACCACAAGGATAAAGATTCTAACCTACACAGACATGAGAATGCTATGACCTACCTGCATTAAGAATAAAAGTTCTGATAAATCCGGAGTTTACCACTGTTCTTAACATTTTTCTAGGTCAAGTGGAAAGAGCATTAAAAAGAATGACTTAGGAGAAATGGAGCTAACTACGGATGTGCCTTTTCTGGAAAAATATTAGCGAAGTGGTTAAGACAAGTGACAATTAGGCTCTACCTTTCTTGTCTTTATCAAAAACAGTGCCTTGAAAATTATCAGCAAACGTAGAGGTTTTTTTTTTTTGTTTTTTTTTTTTAAATGTAAAATTTCACTTCGTTTTCAAGGGTGTGCTATTTGCGAAGTGGCTGGAGATGGTTGATGAGCTGCCCCATTTACCCTATGGTCTTTACTTGGCCAGTTAGTAATCTGTCCTCTGGTTGAGTCTCTCTGGAGAACAAATTGGTATGAAGGTACTGGCTGCATCTGCTATTGAAGAACATAGTATTTATTGTTTTCTTTGGTCTCTTGCTTGACCTAAACTTTGTTTAGCCAAAGAGTGATTCTGTCTCAGATGTTGCTAAAAACAAAACAAAACAAAACAAAACAAAAACGTGGCCACGTTTTTAGAGAATCGACAAAGTTTAGTGGTTTTCTCAAGGCTAATGCTGCACTTTAGATGATGTTTATCTCTGAAAAGATTCATGTGTGGGAGGCTAGGTGCTTAGAATGGTGGTATTGAGAGGGTATGTGGAAACTTTAAGTGATATGGCCTAGTGTGAAGTCATTAGGCCAACTGAGGGTTGGCACTGCCTTTGGAAAGGATCAAGATATGACACATGGAACTCCAGTTAGGTTTCATGAAAGGATTGTTATAAAACCTGAGCCTGGCCCCTCCCAGTCTCTGTCCAGATTTTTGTTTTAAGGTTGGATGGCTTGTCCATACACACGCTCCTGTCATTTGCCACCCACCAGGATGTGATCCAGGCAAGGGGAGTCTGGCAAGAGCCTGCACTTACTGTTTGTACTTTGAGCCCCCACAAAATGAGTTATACAAAATTATTTCTTCTTAAGAATTTAATCTGCTTCAGTCATTTTGTTATAATAATCAAAAATGGACTAATAAATTCAATGCTTACATAAACATTTGAAGAGAAAGTTAGGAAGAATTTTTCAAGGGTAATAACAGCATAGTATTAAAAAAAACAGGGTGATGGGTTTCAATCCTGACTTCCCCCTTAATAGTAATGTAATGTTGAGTAAGTTATTTGATAATTTAAACATTGTTTTTTTTTACATAAAATGCTGATAATGCTTCCCAAAGTCTCATGAGACCTGAATCAAAGAGTATGTTACTCTTTGAGCATGCACATCATGTAGCAGCAAGAGGACCTGTATTTTAAATCATGATTATTATTATTATTATTATTATTATTACTAGTTATTAAACTGAAAAACATTATTCAGTATAAAATGTACAGAATATTTTCTTAGATTTTTAGAAATGTAGTTATTGTTAATGAGACAATGGAGTTGTGTCAGAGGTGTGTATCATGTTACTCAAAATCAGAGAGGACAAAAGAAAACTTTTTAAGAATCGTTCCCAAGGAGCCCTTCATCATATGTCATGTGACCAGAATTTGATTAAAAGCTGTGGACTTAAGTAAATCTAAGTCACAACCTCTTCATTCACAGAATAAAAAACCAAATATGGCTGTTATGAAATTGTTATTCACATCTTACAAAAGTTAAATTAAAAAAATAAATTTAATTTTATTGCTCTCCCTGTCTTTCTTTTGATTATTCCCAAAGTATCTAGGTATATTTGTCTTCATTATTTATAGAATATTAGACTTGTCTCACATGGCTCTTGATGATAATTCTATTCTTTTTAATATTGTGCATCTCTATCTACCACTGCACGTAGTAGCAGGATCAGAACTCAAAAATGCAAATGTTTTTAAACCAATGTTGAATCAAATGGATTCTGTTGAGGGAGGAGACATAAGCATACATTAAATTATTCAACCCTTAAACTCTTGCTTGTCATTCAATTTATGACTTAAATGGCACATTTTCAGTGAAGACTTCTATAGTCCATGTCTTCATGATATCAGCTTTGGAAAAGAATCAGTTGTTCATTTGTCTGTAGTCTCTAAACATCTTAACATAAGCAAAGTATTGTTTGTCACTCAATTATTTATTTGTTGTATTTTCTTCTACAGTTTTCAAACTTTGAAAGAAATTGCACGACTTGAAATAAAAAATCATTTATTAAGTGAACAAATGAATAACAGTGGTAAAGATGGTGGTGATAATGCTGGTGGTAATATCTCCTAATTTTTCTTGAAATTTTCTGTATGTTAGACATTTTTCTAAGCTATCTACAAGTGTTAATTCATTTTTTGTACACAAGATCTCTAGGTGATGAATACTTTTATTACCAACATTTTTTTATTTGAAAAAAAAAACAAAGAATAAAGTAGTTAATACATTATTTGCTAGACACCAGGATTCAGAGTCAAGGATTAAACCAGACACTGTGTTCTCAATGAATAGGTGAGACCCATTTTATGCTGTGTCTTTTGAGTTAACAACAACAACAAAATAATAATAATAATAAAGAACAAATTGTGAAATAAAACCAATGTAAAATATTCCACTCAACATTCACAAGCAGTTAATACCACATAGATCCTATTATGGACCTGAAAGAGCCACCACTGTGGAGTCATTGTTTGACCTCAATTGGTCCAAATCTAGTGTGGGAGGCACGATAATGATTGCTAAAGATATCTACATAGTATTCTCTGGAGCTTAAAAATGTGCTGTTTTACATGGTAAAATACACATTTACATTCTCAAGGTGAGGTTATCCTGGCCTATCCAAGTAAATTCAGTGTAATCATAAGGGTGTTTATAAGTGAAATAAGGAGACAGGAGAGTCTGTGAGAGGTTTGAAGATGCTACAAAACTGTCTTTGAAGATGGAGTAAATACCCATGAACTAGGAAATAAAGGAGGTGTCTAGTGCTGGGCATGCCTGTGAGTCAATTGTCCATCACTGTAACACGTACTTGAGATAATCACCTTATGAAGACTAAAGGTTTATTATATCTCATAGTTTTAGTGGCTCTAGTCTATAACTGGTGAGCTCCATTGCTTTTGTACCTGTGGCAGTAGATCATGATGGAGAACACAAGACAGGGCAGAATTGTGCACCTTGTGACCAGAAAGCAAAAAAAAAAGAGAAAAATAATAGGGCTTAGGTCCCATTATCCCCTTGGATGCCTTGTCCCCAGTGACCTAAGATTTCTCACTAGTTTCTTCTCCTAGTAGTGCCAATGGAAAACAAGCTGTTAGCACACAGGCCTTTGGGGGACACTCAAGATTCAATCTATGGCACTAGGAAAGAAAAAGAAACAAATTCTTCCCTAGAGCCTAGCGGAAAAGCCGTTTTCTTGATACTTGTATATTAGCCCAGTGAACTCTGTTCAGATGTCTGACTTCTGGAACTGTAAGAAAATAAATTTGGTTTAATTCACTAAGTTTGTTCTATATGGATATTTGCTCCAGTTGCAATAGGAACTCAATTCCAAGTACAACAGCCTCTGAAAGCATAAATAGCGTCAATCTGGAAGGAGTTTGATTTGATAGATTATCTGCTACTTGGGCAAGTCAAGAGTGTAGTCTTGCCCTAAGAGAGTGAAGAAGACAAATTTTGATGGGAGAAGCAAACAATTGTCTTGGGTTTCTTCTTGAGTTTTGGAAGGAGAATCTATTTTGGATATCTCTAAGCCACTGAGTCCTTTGGTTTGTTTAGGAGCCTTATTTGGATGTTGTTGTGTTACCTCTGAGGAACACATTAATAAAAATTGAAGGGGGAGAGCTGGGAATAGATATGACATGGGTGGGATTAAGGAACTGGCCCAAGAGGGTAAGTAGGGAGCATTTCCAGTATGCAGGGCTCAAGAGAAATTATTGATCTCAGATATAACTCATTGGGATGGCACTGGGTAGCCTGACAGCAGGTAGGGCACTCTGACAGAAATCTCTGTCCTAGTAATATCTGAAGGAAAGACAGTAATCTCAGGCTAGAGCAAACATCACTTTGTTAAGAGAACAGAAATAAATTACCTTCATGATGCCTGTGTGTGTGTGTGTGTGTGTGTGTGTGTGTGTGTGTTTATGTGTTATGGAGTCTCCTAGAAAATGACAAGAAAAAAGATTATTCAGTTACTGGCGATAGGACAGTTTACTAACACTTACAGAAGAATTAATTAATTTTGATTTCTGCAGTCTATTACAGAACATATAATTTGGATGCATTAAAGGGTAAAATACATTAAAAATCCATATAATCTTTTTAAAAATCTATTGAGCCTCTGAAATTGGGCATTGTTGGAGACTTTCTAAGCTTAAAACAGAATAAATGACAAATGAAAGCCTAATATTTATCTATGTGTACATTACAAACTTTTCCCAGAAGTAATAATCAAAATTAAAAAGAAGGTAACAAGTTAGGAATCAAAAATATATCAAGTATGACAGTGAACTCCCACTGTTGAGAATACCCAAACTGTGCATAGAATCAAAAACCTTTAAAAGATAAATATACAAAAGACCTGGAAAATTCATAAAAGAGGAAATAAAATTAGATTAGGAACAAATGAGAAAATACTGAACCTTATAGTAATCAAAGAAATGAAAATTAAAATGAGATTCCATTTTTGTTTATCAAATTAGCAAACATTTAAAAAGCCTTGTAATATCCATAATAGTATTCATAAACTGCTAATGGGGTATAAAATGGAACAGCTCTAGAAGAGATAGAGTCTAAATTTGAATTTTTTCTAAATAAATAATTATAATATAAAATGGTCTTATGTATAAAATTCTTCATGGGAATGTTACTTATACTATCTAAACATTTAGAAACAACCTGAATGTTCAAAAACACAAGGAATATTAAAAAATTTTGAATGAAATCTAGTCTGTATGATATTGTAGAACGATGTAAACATTCATTCACGAAGTGCATACTACCAATTTATGCAAAATGAAGCATATAGAGTATATCTCTTCAATGACTTCTAAAAGTCTTTGAAAACCTTGCAGAGAAAAAAAGCAAAAGACACATCAAAATGTGAACGTGAACATGTATCTTCAAATTCAATGTTTTTTCCCCCTTTGGGCTTCATTTTAATAAGCATGCACTATTTTCATAATATAAAAATTAAATAAATATCTATTTGAATCTATTTTTTAAAAAGGGAATTGGTGATAAATTTGGATATAAAATAGGAAAAGATATATGATTCCATTAAGAAAAGATAGGCAGAAATGCTGCTGAGAATCACATCTTATATTTAATAGGAACACATAATCAACATGAAGTCTCAAGCAGGTATTTAATGAGAGCAGGGAGGTTTTTTTTTCCCCCTGTATTGGCTTTTTTATTTTTAATAATAGGTTTTGTTGTTTTGTTTTGTTTTTCAGTGTTGGGAATTGAACATTAATATATGCTGGACAAATACCATACCACTGAGTGACATGTTCAGCCCAGAATAGTGCTTTCTTAAATCATAATGTTTCTTTTATACACACCAGCAGAATCCTGCTTACACCTATTTATTTTCTTTCTCTGCTTATTCCGATTATGTGCAAAATACCCAGAAAGAAATAAACAGTTTCATGATTGCTTGTCTTGTATATTCAAACCTATAGGTTGATTTAAAAAATAATGCCCCATCACAAGATAGAACCAAACAGTGCTTAAATAAGTCTCTATAAAACGCCCAGAAAACCAGAAAACATATAAAAGCCCAATATTTACATGCACCTTGATTGTCATTCATCTGTGGGATTTTACATATTATATCAATTTCATTTCAAGTGACTGCATTTGCTAAAATAATTGTCGAGGAAATTTACAATGAGATAGTGAAGTAGAAAGCTGGATTGTTTCAACAATTACTGTTGCCAGAGACTTAAAGTGAACTCATTATACATTTATATTTTATATTTATGCTGCCCATAATTGAACTTTTCTATATATGTAGCTTTTCTATATATGTAGCATGCACATGGTTTGGAATTGGCCTTCTGGCTTTGCCAGAAATTGGGCTGTTTTGGAAGATGTTAGCCTCATGGGAGAACTAACTGTATGTGAGCTTTTCTAATCTAGAGGGGGTGTTAATAATTTAGTCAAAAATAGTTCCCATTTTTATGTCCCTATTTTCTTTCTCTATTAATTGCAACAGGTGTCAAAAATTTCACAAGGCAGCTGCATCTGAGGGTCATAAACCGCCCACTCTACCCCCTGCATGATTCTCCATCCCACTGAGCTCATCATGAGTTTTGAAAGCCACAGTCCCTTCTAATGCATCCTTTGCTTGGGAAGAATTGTTTGGCAGAATGGGCTACTATAATGGGCACAACATATTCAATGAGATTGTCACCATCTGTTCCACCTTCCAATTACCAAAGCAAATGGAAATCAAAAGGCAAAGGCATCGGAAATCCCAGATAATATTTTCTGTTAATTATGTCTTTTGCCTGATATGGGTTTTAAAAAATTCCCTTTGGAACATGTTGTAAGAAGAAGCACACTTTTCTTGTATTAGCAAGACACAATTAGAAGACTGGGATCCAGTACTGAGAGAAAATTACTCTCTGCAAGATACATGTGGGCACATTCAGCACCCTGACCTCCACTATGTAGTACAGATTTCTGCTCAGCTTTGCAGAACTCACATAATGCTAGGCATGAAATGATTAAGCAGAAATTCTCTGAGCTACTATTGCCTGGGGAATAGTAAATGGAGTTGTACAAGTATGTATTGTAGGATTCACGCTTCCATGTTTCTGCCCAATAGGCAGTGGGTTTGCAGCAAGACTTTGAAGCAAAATATTCTCACTGAAGGGAGTGTGTGTAAAAATAAATTAATATGATTCTAAGAAAGAATTAAAGCACTACAGATAGCATTGGTTTAGAATATTGAAGTTGGAAAACAAAACAAAACAGTTCTCTAGTAGCACACAGACATTGTGTGAATTAACAGAAAATGACCAAATCCAAAATACCACAGTAGAGATCCTAATAAAAAGAAGCTGAGATCATAAATGGACAGGATTTCAGGGTATTCACATGAGTGGGATGCAAAACATTTTTACAAGAACTCATGTCTATACTTTTGGCTTTGTGCATTAATAGTCCATTTTTCTGGGTGATGAATACTGGAGTTTAGGGTGGCAAAGCATCAAATATGGCATAAAGCAATTGTCTAGGACTCTTCTCCACGAACGTGATTCTCATCACAAAAACTTTTGCCCTCAATAAGTGCCCATGTTCAGTGTTAAGTCTTTTCAGCAGAGAACTTTCTAGTCATCATGTAAATGATGAATTACGTGTTTCTATCCTGGTCCACCTGTCCATGAAGAGTGGGCATTAACGGGATTCTCTCACATCTAAATTAGCGAGATATGGAGTATGCTGCCAAAGAACAGCATGACAACAAATCTGTTTCCATTCTTCTGTATTATTGGTGGTTTTATCTACTTAGAATAGTGAGATAGACCCATCTGCCTTTTCATCTTTGTTCTCTCTCCATGGTGTGGGGGAGGATGTAAGGCATGCATATTTTTGGTATGGTTATGGCTAAAATTTGAGGTTCTAAATAGAAGCTCCTAGTCATTGCCAGATGACCCCAATAGAAGTTTGTATATAGCTGAAAATGCTTCCCTCAGCACAGCCAACCAACAGGATGGAGTCCTGATGCCTCATATTAAAATACACTTTTAAATGCTAGTAGCAATAATTTGTTTCATATTTTCTCTGGATGAAGATCATTATCAACCATAAATTTGAGACTTGAGTTTATTTAGTCACTTATTCATTTAGTTCCTCTTGCATTTTTACAACAGTTTTATGGTGTATAAGTGAAACGGGATAAACATGAATTTAACATGTATGATTCACACACACACACACACACACACACACACACACATTTTCACATGAAACTATTACCTTAATCAAGACAGAAAGCATAACCATCACTTCCAAAAGTTCTTGCTCTCTAACCAAACCCATTGATCTGCTTTGTGTTAGGTATTAGGCATTAGGCATTACTAGCATTTTATATAAATAGAATTATACAGCATGCATTTTTACCCTTCCCTCCCTCCCATCCTCCCTTCCTTTCTTCTTTCTCTCTGCCCCACCCCCCAATCTCTCTTTCCCAGAAGACTGAACCCAAGGGCACTCTTCCACTCTACCACTGATCACATACACAGCCCTTGTTATTTTTAATTTTCTTTTTACATTGAGACAGGGTCTCCCTAAGTTTCCCAGGCTGACCTTGACTTGCAATCCTTCTGCTTCAGCCTCCCAAATTTGCTGGAATTATAGGAGTGCACCACTTCATTCAAGAGCAGTGTGCATTTCTTATCCAACTTCTTTCATTCAGCAAAATTATTTTGCAATCCATTCATGCCATGGTATGTCTCAAAGCTCAGCTGTTCTTATTTCTGAGTAGTATTTAGTTTAGACATACCATATTTTTTTGTCCATTGACCTGTTGATAGGAATTTGTTTAAAGAGTGGGGCTATTATGAACAAGCTGCTATGAACATTCATGCACATGATGGATATGTATTTTGATTTAATATATACTTTACTCAGAAACTCAGACAAAAACAACACTTTTTGACATCTACATCTAGGTTTTCCTAGAATTAATAAAACCTGTGGAAGTTAACAAATAACAAATCTGGCTCATTTATTTGCTAACTCTTCTTTCCTAATTTTTTTACATGAAATAAAGGTACTGGTGTCTGAGCAATAAAACTAAAATTTATAAAATACATTACATCAACATTTGATTCAACTCTATGAAACAGCTCACAAAGGGATACTGTTTAAATATACTTTTTCAGTAAATGACCTCACTTTAAAGTGTAATGGTTTGCCATATTTTTACCTTTTGAAGAGGTGAATGCATCTTTTGCTTGACACATAAATTCAATATACAGTTTCTGTTTTCCTTCTCACAAATGTTCATTATCTGATGAATGGATAAACAAAAGTGGTATATCCATACAATGGAACACTATTCACCAATAAAAAGTATTCAAGTACTAATACATTATACAATATGGATAAATCTTCATAACATTATGTTAAATGAAAGAAGTCAGTCACAAAGCCCACATATTGTTTTGACTCCATTCCTCTGAAATATCCAGAATAGGAAAATCCTTGGAGACAAAAAAATAGATTAGTGTTTTTCAAGGAATGAGAAGAGGAAGATGTGGTAGTGACTGCTTAATCACTGTAGGATTTTTGGTGGGGAGGAGCCAACGGAACCAGATAACAGTAACAGCTGCACAATATTGTCCTGTATTTAATACCATAGAATTTATGCACTTTTTTAAAAAAAGATAAATTTTATGCTTTCATTGAAATAAAAAATGTAAATTATTTTTAAATAATCATTTTAATTCTGTGATATGGCATGTACTTGATGATAATTTAAAACCAAGAAAATGGTATAATTTAACATTGCATAAGTGGCCGGCTGGTATCTCTGGATATCTAACTCAAGTAATGTGTGCAGTCTGCATGTGTATTGTGAAGTGTACCTAATCCTGAACAAATTATGATTGAATTCAATTCTTCCAAAGATGAAGGAAAAGTGATATTAATTGCAGTTACTCCAATGTTTTGTTCAAAAATTAAAAACACTTATTTAACTCTGAGTAGTGGGATTACCCTGGGGCAGTGTAGGAAGGGGAGTTTTGCAACTCATCTAACCAGTCCAAAACCAAGGTACTTTCTAGCTCTGTGTAAACACTTCATTTCTCTAATTTGATATTTAATCTTGCAAACAACATGACGCTAATATTATCTATCTCACAATGTTGAATGAGTCTGTATAGCTCAATGTCTGGGTCGTGGTGGTTACCTAACAAATGTACTAATATTTTACCTCCTTGCCAAACCACCCACCCTTCTGCAATACCTAGCCTTTAATTATACTTGACAACATAAGGCACACATATCTCTCTGGTAATGAGGAAATGAGCACATGACTTATGGCTAGGATGCCCTGCTGGATTTCAGAATAGCTATTTATCAGGTATACAGCAAGTTCTCTGTTTATGGCCATTCTACCACAATTATGTCTGAAGACCTATTACAAATAAATGAAGAGAGAAAGGTACTGGGATTCAAATGTCTATGGTTGAAATATAAACTCCTAAAAATCTCATTAAAACCTAAACAAAATAGAAACTTGTCAGGTGAATAAGATCTGGATGTCCCCACTTTACAACAAGTATTAAGCTTCCATTGAGAGTTAACTGCTATGTAACTTATGTAATAAAAAGTATAAGTACCTAGTCATTTGAGGACTGTCACTCTTCTCTCTCTCAAGTAGAGTACTCAAGCCAATCCAATTCCACTTATTATCTGTGGTTTATGTCTGCAGGTGAGTGAGTGGCTTTACATTTTCATTAGTGTTTGTAATAGAAAATACATTAGTGCTCAATCTTCCTACACAGTGAGCATTCAGGACACATATATCAGATTTCCTATAAGCAAATTCATTTATTCTGTTTTTCTCTGTAGAAACTAGGTTGCTCTTTTTTTAAAAAAAAAAAATGCAGGACACTGTGATTTCTCTCACGTTAGTTTAAGAGAAGGTAAAACAAGCCATAGGTGAGCCTTCACTTTAAAACAAAGTTTAAACTCAGCAATCTGTGTGCAAATAATAAACCCAAGCATGGCTTATAAGAAGAGAGCAGCTCATGTCTTTCTAGTTTTGCAGTCACTGTCAAGGGTCGGATTCTTGGTTCTACAGAGGTGATCACAATGCTCTTTCTTCGGAGCGTGACTCTGGCTTTCAATCTCTGATCCCTTGCTGGGAGGTTGAAGCTACATCATTCTTTTTCATCTGTGCACAAAGGAGAGTAATGTCTTCATCCATGAGACACTGGAGCTTTAAATAAGGAATCCCAGGTCTCCAAAGAAGGTATGCGGTTCTGAGCATCATGCCCAGGTAACAGCCAGAATTACACATGGCCAGCCAGAAAACACTTGAAGAGCTCTGAGAAAATCCTCACATAAATTATCTCACTTAATCCTCTTAGCAAGTCTGCATTGTAGATGTTATCACCCTTTATGGATAAGAGAACTGAGCTTCCACAACTTGTCCAAGGCCTCATACCTGTAAAGCTCTGGAGCCAGTACTCAAACTCAGTTTTGTTTCATTCCACAGTCTGACAATACCAAACAGATATCCTTATTTCTTCAAATTTTAGCTAAGCTTAACAATCATAAATCGGGACATTACTTTTTGCATGTAGAAGTTGGAATGGAAAAAGAAGTGCCATTTAAAAAAATATATATAGACCACACTATTTTTCAAGATTTGCATCTATACATTTTTTTGATTTTGTTTTTCTCCAGCTTTATTGAAGTATACTTGACAAGAATTGCTAATATTCAAGATACAAAATGTAATGATTTAATATAAATATACCCTGTGGAATAATTACTGCAATCAAATTAATTAGCACATCCATCACCACACAGTAATTATATTTGTGAGTGTGTGTGTGTGTGTGTATGTGTGTGTGTGATCATATGTTTGTTGGTATTCAGTGAGGGCAGTTCAGATTTACTCTCTCTTAGCCAGGCATGGTGGTGCATGTGTGTAACCCCAGCTACTCAGGAGCTTGAGGCAGGAGGATGAAGTGTTCAAGGATAGCATAGCAACACAGTGAGATTCCCTAGCTCTAAATTTTTTCTTTTTTACTCTTATCAAAATTCAAGTATATAATATAGTTTTATCAACTATGTCCACCATACTGTACATTAGATGCCCAGAACACATTTACCTATTAAATAAAAATTCACATCCTTTGACCAACAGGGTGGCATTTCCTCCTCTCCTTATCTCCTGGTAACTATCATCTTAATCTCTGCTTTTTATGGGTTTGACTTAAAAATCTTACATGTAAGTGAGATCATACCCTGATTTCCTTCTTTGTCTGGCTTATTACATTTACCATAATGTGCCCCAGGTTCATTCGTGTCATTTTCTTTATCTATTCATCCATGGGGGACACTTTGGTGGTTTCCATATCTTGGCTACTGTGAATAACTCTGCAATGAACATACAGGTGTAGACATCTCTTTGAGATATTGACTTCATTTCCTTCTAAAAATTTACCCAGAATAAGATCGACACATTATGTGCCAATTCTGTTTTTAATTTCTCATAATCATACAAATTTACAAAGTTTTGTCAATGTACAAAGTTCCCCTCTATTTTTTCTGCATCCTCACCAATACTTGTTATCACCTATTTGTTTTTGATAACAGTCATTCTAACAGGGGACAATTTTATCTTACACAGTTTTGATCTGCATTTCCCTGATGATTAGTGAAGTTGAACATCTTTTCATATATCTCTTCAGGTCCTTTACCTAGTTTTTAATTGAGTTATTAATTTTTTTCTATTCAGTATTAATATTTTTTACTACTGAGTTGTGTGAGTTCCTTATATATTTCACATATTATTCTCTTTACTAGGTGTAAAGCTTAAAAATATCTTGACCAGTATGTGTTTTGCCTTTTTATTTTATTGTTTGTTTTGTTGGGCAGACGCCCTTCTGTTTAATGTGGTTCCATTTGTTTATTTTTGCTCATATCTGAAAAAATCATTGCCAAAGTCAATGTCAAGGAAAGTTTTCTTTTTTTTTCCACCTAGGAGTTGTACAGTTCCAGGTCTTCCATTTAAGTTTTTAGTCTATTTCTAGTTATGATTTTGTATATGGTGTGAGATAAAGGCCTGTGTATACTCAGTTTTCCCAACATCATGTGTTGAAGAGACTGTTCTTTTCCATCATGTGTTTTTGATCCTCTTGTTGAAGACTAGTTGATTGTACAAGCATAGGCTCATTCTAAGGAGATCTGTTTAGTTACATTGGTCTCTGTGTCAGTTTTTATGTCAGTTCCATACTGATCTTATTAATACAGCTCAATAATATAGTTCCATCTTTATTCTTTTTGCCATAATTGTTTGGACTGTTCAGGGTCATTTGTGGTTCTATACAAATTTTAGGAGTGCTTTTTTTATTCCGGTGGGGAAAAAGTCATTAAAATTTTGACAGTTTTGGGTATTATAGATATTTTAAAATATTACTTTTTCTACTCCATGAACACAGGATATCTTTCCATTTATTTGTGTCGCCTTCAATTATTTTTGACATAGTTGTATCATTTTAAGATATGGATCTTTCACCTCTGGGGTTAAAGTTTTTCCTATGTATTTTAGTCTTTATTTACTATTACAAATGAATATTTTAAATTGCTGTTTCAGATATTATGTTATGAGTATACAGAAATAAACGGATTTTTATGTTGAATTTTACCTGCAACTTCACTGAATTTGTTTATTAATTCTAACAGTCTCAGTAGAATCTTTTGGGAATAATAAGTAAAAACAAAATTTCTAAAGAGCAGTGTTTTGAAAAAAAAGTGCACAAAAGAAATTTTGTTCAATGATACTAACACTGTGCACTTTATTGCAAGATTCAGCAGAGCTGGACTCTGTCAATTAAATTACCAGCATGATGCACTTGAATTCTTTGTGACTCCAGCTATAGAGGGGTGATAAAAACCTTGGCCTCCTTATTTGAAGGTGTTACAGAATTAATGAGTTAGTATGTATGATATACTTGAACTAATTAAAACATAGATCAATAGAAAACTGTTACTACTCTATTCTTGTTGTATTTACATGACCATTTGCTTGGGAAAATATAGAGTAGTTTTATTTTTTTATTTATTTATTTTTTAATTTTTTTTTATTGGTTGTTCAAAACATTACATAGTTCTTGATATATCATATTTCACACTTTGATTCAAGTGGGTTATGAACTCCCATTTTTACCCGTATACAGATTGCAGTATCACATCAGTTACACTTCCACTGATTTACATATTGACATACTCATGTCTGTTGTATTCTGCTGCCTTTCCTATCCTCTACTATCCCCCCTCCCCTCCCCTCCCCTCCCCTCTTCTCTCTCTACCCCCTCTACTGTAATTCATTTCTCCCCCTTGTATTATTTTTCCCTTTCCCCTCACTTCCTCTTGTACGTAATTTTGTATAACCCTGAGGGTCTCCTTCCATTTCCAAGCAATTTCCCTTCTCTCTCCCTTTCCCTCCCACCTCTCATCCCTGTTTAATGTTAGTCATCTTCTCATGCTCTTCTTCCCTACTCTGTTCTTAGTTACTCTCCTTATATTAAAGAAGACATTTGGCATTTGTTTTTTAGGGATTGGCTAGCTTCACTTAGCATAATCTGCTCTAATGCCATCCATTTCCCTCCAAATTCTATAATTTTGTCATTTTTTAATGCAGAGTAATACTCCATTGTGTATAAATGCCAATTTTTTTATCCATTCGTCTATTGAAGGGCATTTAGGTTGCTTCCACAGTCTTGCTATTGTGAATTGTGCTGCTATGAACATCGATGTAGCAGTGTCCCTGTAGCATGCTCTTTTTAGCTCTTCAGGGAATAGACCCAGAAGGGGAATAGCTGGGTCAAATGGTGGTTCCATTCCCAGCTTTCCAAGAAATCTCCATACTGCTTTCCAAATTGGCTGCACCAATTTGCAGTCCCACCAACAATGTACAAGTGTACCCTTTTCCCCACATCCTCGCCAGCACTTGTTGTTTGACTTCAGAATGGCTGCCAATCTTACTGGAGTGAGATGATATCTTAGGGTGGTTTTGATTTGCATTTCTCTGACTGCTAGAGATGGTGAGCATTTTTTCATGTACTTGTTGATTGATTGTATGTCCTCCTCTGAGAAGTGTCTGTTTAGGTCCTTGGCCCATTTTTTGATTGGGTTATTTGTTATCTTATTGTCTAATTTTTTGAGTTCTTTATATACTCTGGATATTAGGGCTCTATCTGAAGTGTGAGGAGTAAAGATTTGTTCCCATGGTGTAGGCTCCCTATTTACCTCTCTTTGTTTCTTTTGCTGAGAAAAAACTTTTTAGTTTGAGCAAGTCCCATTTGTTGATTCTAGATATTAACTCTTGTGCTATGGGTGTCCTATTAAGGAATTTGGAGCCCGACCCCACAGTATGTAGGTCGTAGCCAACTTTTTCTTCTATCAGATGCCTTGTCTCTGATTTGATATCAAGCTCCTTGATCCATTTTGAGTTAACTTTTGTGCATGGCAAGAGAAAGGGATTCAGTTTCATTTTGTTACATATGGATTTCCAGTTTTCCCAGCACCATTTGTTGAAGATGCTATCCTTCCTCCGTTGCATGCTTTTAGCCCCTTTATCAAATGTAAGAAAGTTGTAGTTTTGTGGGTTGGTTTCTGTGTCCTCTATTCTGTACCATTGGTCCACCCACCTGTTTTGGTACCAATACCACGCTGTTTTTGTTACTATTGCTCTGTAGTATAGTTTGAAGTCTGGTATCGCTATACCACCTGATTCACACTTCCTGCTTAGCATTGTTTTTGCTATTCTGGGTCTTTTATTATTCCATATGAATTTCATGATTGTTTTATCTATTTCTACAAGAAATGCCATTGGGATTTTGATTGGCATTGCATTAAACCTATAGAGAATTTTTGGTAATATCGCCATTTTGATGATGTTAGTTCTGCCTATCCATGAACAGGTTATATTTTTCCATCTTCTAAGATCTTCTTCAATTTCTCTCTTTAGGGTTCTGTAGTTTTCATTGTATAAGTCTTTTACCTCTTTTGTTAGGTTGATTCCCAAGTATTTTATTATTTTTGAGGATATTGTGAATGGAGTGGTTGTCCTCATTTCCATTTCAGAGGATTTGTCACTGATATACAGGAATGCCTTTGATTTATGCGTGTTGATTTTATATCCTGCTACTTTGCTGAATTCATTTATTAGCTCTAATAGTTTCTTTGTAGACCCTTTTGGGTCTGCTAGGTATAGAATCATGTCATCTGCAAATAGTGATAATTTAAGTTATTCTTTTCCTATTTTTATGCCTTTAATTTACTTTACAGGCGTGGTTGGCAGCTCTGCCCCTCCGCAGGCCACTGATTCTGTTCTGTTGGTGGTCACAGTTCTGCCTACCTTGCTGGCACGGGGGGAGGGGGCAGCTCTGCCCCTCTGCAGGCCGCTGGGCCTGGTCTGCTGGTGGGTCACAGGTCCGTCTACCTTGCAGGCACATGGGGCGGCTCTGCCACTCCCAGGTTGCTGGGCCTGACCTGCTGATGGGTTGCAGGTCTGCCTACCTTGCAGGTGCGGGGGGAGGGCGCACACCTATTTGCATTTAGACAGTTACGCGAAATGGAGGACGTAATGCTTGGGATGAAAGTTGGGGGGAAGGGGAAGGTAGGTGCTCTTGAAAAGAAAGAAGGAGAGGGAGATAGATAGCATGGAGGAGAATGGAAAGAGCAGTAAAACTTGGAAAGGGAGAGAGAGAGGGAAAAGGGAGAGAAAAAAATAAGAATAAAAAATAAGAATAAAAAATACTCTTTAAGAGTGTAGAAACTGCTGACTTGAAGAACCAGGTAGAGTACACTTGCTTCAGAGGGTGCAGTGCTGGTATTTCTCTCACCAACCTTTGACTAAGTATTGAGTGTCATCAGAATTCACCGTTTCCTGGAGCCACACACATCCTCTCTGATCCTCCATTTCTTCCTCTCTTTCACTACTGGGTCGATCTCCCAAACAAAAACCAAACTGAATCAGGAGGACATACACAATTTAAACAAATCAATTTCAAGCAATGAAATAGAAGACAACATCAAAGCCTCTCAATTAAGAAAAGCTCAGGACCAGACAGATTCTCAACCAAATTCTACAAAACCTTCAAAGAAGAACCAACACCAATCTGCCTCAAATTATTCCATAAAATAGAAAAGGAGGGAACCCTTCTAAACTCATTCTGTGAAGCTGCCTTAGTCTGGCTGGGCACAGAATCACAAGCCACTCAAGCAGGAACAAAACTTTATTTTTGAAAAAGCCGCCAATACTCCATACGCGCCGGCAAGCCAAAGAGTAGTTTTAAATTTTAGCAACATGTATAGATTTCTATGTAGATAGAAAATGCCAGAAAATAAAGAATATTAAATGTAATAACAACAATATTGTTAAATGGCTTTAGGGAAAGATACCTCTCTAAAAGCATGGAATAGCATAAATTGCACACAAAGTCAAGACCTTATTAAATTCTTTGTTCTTCCTTTCAGGTGAGGCCCTGTTTCTCTGAACTCTATATTTTGTCTCATTTGCCTTAGCCTCTGGAGTTCCAGCAGTGTGTGCTGTGGGCTCCCTGTGGTACCCTGGGTAGACCACTCTTGACAAGTTACACCCAGTGCCACTTGAATTTCTGTATTCTTCATGCCTGTCATCAATAGTGTCCTAGTTCAGGTGATTGCATTTTGTTTGGCCTCAGACCTTCCTCTGAGGTGCCCTTCTAATGGTCTTACTTGTCTAATGGTCATATTTTATACCTAAAACTATGTGGTTCTGTGAAAATCAAGAGATACTTACATATTCTTTGAAGTTGCCTGAGATGCTGAAAAGTCCAATGTGGCTCAGAAAAGGAAGGGGGATTCTTTAAGCTAAATATCTCATATATCCAGAACTGTAAGAAAATAGAAGGAGGAGAGCAACAAATGTCTAACACACTGCCTTGTTCTGCATACAGGGCCTGTGATGGTCACCCTGAACCATAATATTAAAGCTGAGCTCTCTCCACAATCTTTCACATACATCTTACACAGTATTGCTACTGTCCTCTGCCCAACTTTGATCCCCTGTGTCATTCTGGTTTTGAGTGTTACATCAGTTAAGACTGCCATAATGCTTGGACAACACTATAATTTGCCAATGAACCTTTCAAGTTAGTATTTATATCTTGAGTATTGCAAGAAATCAGCCTGTCCTATTCAGCAACAAGCCAGGCCCAGTGAAATTTTGAATTAGGCCTACAATGACGTTTACCTTGACTGCAATGAAAGAGAAGTAGGTATGATTATGGGCCAGAATAGAACTTAGAAAAAACTGTAGAGCCAGCAATTTTGGTTAGGAAGTCTACCCTCACTTTCCCAAGTAGGGGTCCTCTTCCAAGAAGACACTTCTTAGACCAACCATTCTCTATGTTCTCTGCTGACACTTGATCCTCACAAAATCCCAATTACAATATTATATTATCCTTCTATTATTGATGAGGAAATGAGGGCACGTGTAAGTTAAGAAACAAGATTCAGCCGAGAACCGTGGTGCATGCCTGTAATCCTAGTTGCTTGGGAGGTTGAAGGAGGAGGATGGTGAGTTCAAAGCCAGCCTCCGCAACAGTGAGGCACTAAGCAACTCAGTGAGATCCTGGTCTCTAAATAAAATATAAAATAGGGCTAGGGATGTCCTCAGTGGTAGAGTGCCCCTGAGTTCAGTCTCTGGTTCTAGAAAATGGGCTCATCAGAGACATAGGCCAACCAGTCAGATTTCAGAAACAAACGACAGCCACTCCTAACAAAGGGAGAGAATTGAATAAGCTCCATTGTAAATGTAATTCTGTGTTTGTCCTCATGGGAAGATTCTTGATATGCTCCATTTAGATAATTGAAACGGCTCCCTCCACCCCTTTTCTTTTCTCTTTCTCTTTTTTAATACCCATTTTTTAAAAGCTCTCTTGTTTAACTTATTTAGAAAGGAACATTTTCAAACACAATTGGTATCACCTCTCTGAATCTTGTGCTTCAGCAGAACAGGATTTATAACACTGCCTCTATCTGCACTTTTTTGGTATTAGAAGTATGAAACTGACATTTTTTCCCTAAAACTTAGTATTTTTATCATAATGACCATCTTCTGCACTGTAAGTTAGAAAAAAGCAAAATGGAGAATGCTTATCTCAAAGAGAGGGTCTGAATACATTCTTATGGAGAACTATAACTGATTTTGATTAGTGGTATAGATAAGAAGCAAAAAAAAAAAAGCATATGGCCACCACTGACATTTTAAATGTTTAACTGTTACACTCTGGGTACTAATTCATGAGCACAGAATTATTCTTGTTAGAGTTACTGGAAATTTTGGAATGACTGTGATCACAAAACCCTAGAAATGTATGAATCCCCTGAGTGACACATGTCTAAGGTCTTTCTTCCTCCTGTTCATTGCAAAGTGTGGTTGGTCAATTCTTGCATCATCCTCCATTGATCTATTAGCATTAATGCAGTGAATTACTCTTTTCTTCTTGATGCAAGTTATTCATTTGGTTTGAATAGAAAGCACTTTCTCAGTTACTTACCCCTTCTACAATGCTGCAAACAATTCCATGGTCTGCTTCTTCTTCATCTCCCTATTTAAAAGATACTGAATGCCCTTGTGCTCAGACCTAGAACTTCCTTGCTTGTACCACCCTCTTGGTGATTTCAGCTATTTATAAAGCTGGTGTTTCTAAGTTTTAATCTCCAGTATGAATATCTCCCGAGGTATCCAGACTCATATCCAATTTCCTATTCAAAAAAATAACCACTTTGATATCTATTAGACCACACAGACTTCTTATGTCCCAAACCAAACTCCAGCTCTCCCTTCTAGTTAGTTCTACTACAGTCTTCTCCATGTCTATATAGAAGTTCATTTTTTTCTATTTACTAGATCAAAGATCTTGAAGTCAATTTTTTTTATTTAAACCCTTATATCTAACCTATCAGCAAGACCTTTTGTCTCTGCCTACAAAATATATAAATTATCTGTACCTCCTTGTCCATTCCATTTCTTCCACTGATTCAATCAATCATCTTCTCTAACCTGTGTTTTAACAATCACTTTCTAACTGATTGTCTTTATTCTATGTTTTGTTTTTCTTGCATTGAAAGTAATTTTTAGAACATTAAATTTTGATCTTGACACTAGCTTCCTACTTAAACATTTCTCATGGATTTGCATATTAGTGATAAAATCTAACATCCCCAAAAAGGTCTTTAAGTTCCTACACAATCTGGTGTGTCCATATCACATTACCTCTCTGACCTTGACTTCTGGATTTTTAATTTAATTTTATTTATTCAATTATTTATTTTTGGTACTGGTGTTAACCTAGGGACATTTAACCACTGGGTTTCATACTCAGCCCTTTTATTTTTTATTTTGAAATAGGATCTCTCTAATTTGCTGAGACTGGTTTTGAACTTGTGATCCTCCTGCCTCAGCCTCCCAGCCTCTGGGATTATAGGCAATTTCCATCACATCCAGCTTGCCTTCTGGATTCTGACATTACTTCACTCTCTTCCAATCACACCAACCTGCTTGCTATTCCTTGGTATTCTTGCAAACCAGTACCTTTCTACTTGTTTCTTCTCCCTAAAATGCATTCTACCAAGATAACCAACTCCATCATCTTTGTAAATCTTTCTCTATGATTTACTTTTTCTTTGTAACTCCTCTAGTATTATTTGTAGCATTAATCACACTATGATAGATTCAGAATCTGAAATTTACCTTATTTTCTTCATTCATTATGATATTATTCTCATGAAATGATAAACTTTCTGGCAGAAGAGATTTTTATCTCAGATTGACTCATGAATTCTCATCTCCTAGAACATTGTGTATATAACAGATCCTGTGTATGCATTTGCTGAATGAATGAATGTGGTGGCAGTATATGGATAGCACTCCAATGTACTGGTAAAGATACTGTGTCATTTGGATCTCTTCTGAAGCAAATTTTAAGAGATCTGGCCAGACACTTGGTTAGTAAAAGAGTAGTTAATTATAATGCTGTTTTCTTTATATTAATAGGATCATAAGAGTCTCTGTTGATGAGAAAAGAATCTTGACATAGGTAAATTCTTCATTTATGTAAGTTATAATGCATCTGTTTCAAGGTCAAAAATAGGAGTAATTGGAGTTATCCCCTTGAATGGTAAAATTATGTATACCCAATTTATTCTTGCCCTAATAGCCAATTTGGATTTTGAAAGACATAGTTTGATTTATCCTCAGCAATTTAAGCCTTTTATGGGATAGTAGTCGGCTCAGGTTGCTATGATAAAATACTCTAGCCTGAGTGACTTTATCAATAGACTTTATTTTTCAAGTTCCAAAGGCCACCAAGTCCAATGTCAAAATGTTGGTCTTTTAGTGCCTGTTGAGAGACCTCTTTCTGGCCTGCAGATGGCCACCTTCCTCATAAGTTCTTCTATTGCACAGACGGAGAAGAGTACAGTATTTCTCTCCTCCTCTTCTAGCAAAGCCACTAATTGCAACATTAGGGGCTCACACACATGACCCATCTAACCCTAGTTACCTCCCAAGAGTCCCATTTTCAAAAACCGTGACGTTGAGTGTTAGGATGTCAGCACTGATGGATTTTCAGCAGAGGGGTGGAGATTCAGTTTAGTTCAGAGCAGTATTTTCTCATTGGTTTTATGATGAAGGCAGAACATTTAAAGAAGCATGTGATTCCAGCTTCTCCCAGGCCCTGACTACCTCTGCTTCTCTTAGAGCCCTCTGCACTTGGCACTCTTGCTCCAGTCTTCCTTTCCTTCTGCAGGGCCAGCATTAGACAGGCAGTCAGTGTAGATAGGTCAATGGAGTCAGTTCAGATCAAGAAGGCCAATCTGATTGAGTCTGGGAAGTTGGAGATTGCCCCTTGAGGGACTGAAATGTTAATTCCTTCAGAACCCTTCCTTCATCCTTATCAAGAATCTGCCTCTGTTCCAACCTGTTGCTCAGATAACCTGTACAGGAATTGCCTGTCCCTATGGGGAGCTATAAGGTTTTAATTAATGTGTCCTGGGTTGGTCAATCCTGCCCTTCCCTCTTCAGCCCACATGTTACCCACCTTTTGGCCACCCCACCAAGCATTCCTTGCCCTAGTCATATGTGCAGGAAGGAGAGAGAGAAGGGAAACAGGGCAGGAGAACAAAGGAAGCCTAGCACATAAAAAAAAAAAAAGGCAGAATGCCTTGCTTCTTGGGATACCAGGACATCAGCTATGGCCCCTTCTCTTTCCAGGGAGAAGTCTTTTTAAACAAACCCTGCTTTATATGCTTGCCTCTACGTACTTCTCTAATGCTCAAACTTCAACATGTGGAATTTATAACTACCTCTACTCAAGCGATTCCTATTTATCCCTAAATTTGGTGGATCAATCACTTCTTTCATATGGGGAATTCCCTCACCTGCTGTCAAAATGCCTATCGATATGGTCAATGTACATTCTCCTGGAGCCCCGTTGTCATTTGGGGGTGATCATTTAGCTATTAAGTTTCTTTTCCTCTAGAATTTCAGCTTCATGAAAGTAGAGACTATTTTTGCTTTTTAGCAGTCAGGCGAGTTCAAAACCAACCCCAGTTGAACGCAAGGTGATAAACAACTCAGCGAGACCCTGTCTCTAAATAAAATACAAAATAGGACTGGGGATGTGGCTCAGTGGTTGAGTGCCCCTGAGTTCAATCCCTGATACCAAAAAAAAAAAAAGTAAAGAAAAGAAAATAGGACTCCTGTGCTTTCACCACCTGTGACTACACAGAGAAGTCTTATTGTGCAAGTCTGTAGCTTGATTTGCCTGGCTGATTTTGCATCTTCTTAATTATTGGGGTGTTGTGTTCTTTCTAAAATCTGAAGTTTCTTTTATCTTATATTTTAGTTTTTCTCAAGACACCAAGATATAAGACAAAGAAAAGAAAATGTTGACTTTAGGGGACTCTGATCTTGAGCCAGTAGTTTTTCTCAGTAAGTCTCATTCTTAATATACACTAAAATATTGCCTCATGAATTCTTAGTGAACATAATGCATATAAATGAAATATTGTGTTTGGTTTAAAATAACAAGAACAATAATTATACAATATAATCTCCTTTATTTGTGAGTTTTCTAGGTACCAAACACACTGTTCCAAGTACTTTATACGAATGATCTTATTTCAATCTTTTGAAAAATCTATTAACTAATATAATAATAACTATAATTTGTTGAGTTCTTTCTATATTCCAGTGCTGCCTAAATTGTTTCTTTTGATCTTTTATCTTTGAGAAGTAGATATGAGTGTTCTGACTTTGCTAATGAAGGACTTGAGGACCTTGAGAATTTGAAAAAAAATTTAAGGTTCTGATAACTTATCAGTTGTAAGAGTACTGGTGAAAGCAGCTTGTTGGTTTCTATATTACACTGTAAACAGAAAAAGAAACTAAATTGCATAAGTAATATTCAATACCAAACAACTTCACTCCTGATAATGTAAATATCAGAGTGACCTAGAGTTCATGCAATCTAAAAGCCAAAATCACATTTTACAGATCTTGGATATGAATTGGTCCCACTACATCATGAGTACTTTGAAGACAGAGGGCATTGTTTTTATTCATAGTATCACACTCTACATAATGTAGTTTCTCAATATTTTAAAGTTAAATTGTTCAAGTCATCAATCAAGACAGCCAAAATTAAATCTTCTGACCTCTAATATATAAGATTTAATCTATTAAATATGCTATTAATATGTAACTAAACTAAGTTAAAAACATGTTTTATTAAGTAGCATGATCGCTAATAATAACAATTGGTCAAACACATTGTGATTGACATTTCCACCACGGCCGCCATTACTTTAGGAACATCTGCAGAACTTCTTTTGGAGTTTATTGACAATCATCTATTCTTGTCATCGTTTTCCTGACAGATGCATCTGAGCACAGGGATCCTGGTTTCCTCTTCAGTTTCAAAGGCAGCAAAGAGAAGATATAGATATAAATCAGTTCAGAGGATGGTTCTGTTTCCTTGAGGGCAACAGGTTGCTGGCGATGAAATCCCAAATCTAAAATGTCACTATAGTCAGCAAAATACATGGATCTAGGTGGATGAGTGGTGATGGTGGCAAATCCCTAAGATATACTTATTTGCAGAGATTGGAATTTTTGCACAGAAGAAAGTAGCAAATAAAGTTCCTGTGGACAAGTTAAAGGGATTGAACTTGTTCAAGGATGGAAAATAAAGGGTAGGGGATGGTTTAACTAAAGATCTTAAAGACATGCCTTTGTTATATGATCATATATGGCGGTGTCTCATGCTTCTTAATTCTGTTAATTGCTAAAGAATATGAAATATAAAGTATAGCAGCAGTGACTAAGTTATGATAGAAAAAAATAGATTCCTAAAGTTAAAAAATCTTTCTCTCTGAATTTTAACAGAAGCAGCTGTTAAATATCTTCGTCTGAAACTTTAGAGAAAGATACCTTCATATGTCTGTGAAGATAAAAATATAGTCCTATTCAAAGGAAGGTTTCAGCTCAACTCACCTCAATAACCTGACAATATCTGTATTAGATCTAAGATTAGGGCTTTTATTTGTTTAAATCCTTGATGACATTTGCAGTATATCAGTTTAATCAAAGCAATAATCTACCTATTAAAAGAGTGCTTTACTTAAGAAATCCCAGGAAGATCATCTGAACTATTGAGTTTGGTCTAGTATAAAATCAGATCTGGTTTCATATCAGAAGAATATTGGATGACTTGACTATCATATGACTATGGCATTAGAATATTTGGATTCAGGGCCTATATTTTCCACTGATAACTAGATGGTTCTTGTGATTTTGAGGTTACTAGGAAATTCCTATGCTCTGCTATGGTCCCAGAATTTTCTACCATCAGTTATACTTCATTTCAATTAAGAAGTTACTCTTACAGATGCTTAAGCCTATAAATATCTTTGGAATAGTTAGCCTATTAAACAGTTTTCAAAGTTTGATATCAATCTGGGCAGTGAAAGAGTGGGAAACTGCCCACGTCTATTTTGATTGGACTCAAGACATCTTGTCAGACAGGTCAATAGTCTGAGGCATTGATTTGAATAAACTGAGAAGAAATGCACCCAATGAAGCCAAGAGTAGAATGAAAGCCATGTACTGGAACTATTGAATGCTAGCTGGTGAGAAACAAATGTTAAATTTCCAAGAGTTTTGATAAGCAGTTTCATTTATTGAAAACTATATTATAGCGCTGGGGTTGTAGCTCAGCAGCAGAGTGCTCACCTTGCACGTGTGAGGCCCTGGGTTTGATCCTCAGCACCACATAAAAATCACTACCCAAAGTACATGTATGAAGAAGACATGAATGGTGTGAATATGCTTTGTATATTCACAGAGATAAGAAAGCAGAGATATAAAAAATTGTGCTTTATATATGTAATATGAATTGTAATGCTTTCTGCTGTCATATATAACAAATTAGAATCAAAAATTTTTAAAAAATAGGGGCTGGGGATGTGGCTCAAGAGGTAGCGCACTCGCCTGGCATGCGTGCGGCCAAGGTTCAATCCTCAGCACCACATACAAACAAATGTTTTGTCCGCCGAAAAATTAAAAAATAAATATTAAAAAATTCTCTCTCTTTAAAAATAAAAAATTAATTAATTAATTAATTAATACATAAAATAAAGGTATTGCGTCCAACTACAACTCTACAACTAAAAAATATTTTAAAAAACTATATTATATAACTTTAAAAAATCATATTACAAAGTTAAAAATATTCAAAATTCATCATCTCCTAATTACTCTACTTCATTTTATTATTATTTATAATATTTTGATCATATGTGTGGAAGCACTACAGAAGAATAAAATATAAGACATCTCTTGACTACTTCATGTACATGAAGTATATCATGTATAGCTTGACATTAGCCATGGCAGGAATATCTTCACCTTGGAAATGTGGAAGAACTACAAGTGAAGGGGCTTCCCCCCCCCCCTCACAGAGTCCATTGTTAAGCATTCAAAAACACGATACTGATCGTATGGTTCCTGAAAAGTATTAGCTTCCCATTGTAAAAATGTTTAGCTGGTTCATATAGCAAAAGTCAAAGCTCCTAGGCTACAGAAACTAATTTCAAAACAAGCTCAAATTCTCTCACACCAAAGTTATGGACTTTGTGAAGAATAAATGGGAAAAGCAACTTGTCATGTTTTTGCTGTCCAACAAGGGATTTCCATATTGTTAACAAGATATCATTAGTCTTCTACAAAAATATTATTTCACCAGCTGAATGGAAATACCACTTTTGCAGGTTTTCTCCATATTGGCAGTGATTCTTTCAGATGAAGGTTTCACAGATTTACTTACTTGCAATTATGTTTTCTTCAGATAGAATATTCCATCACCTGTTCTGCACAGAAGCATTGGAACTCTGAACGCTTCAAAGGCACTCACAGCTGGGTTCTATCATTAACAAGATGTGCTACCTACAGTGAGTCCCTTCAATTCCCTCACCCTTGGCTTACTCCATTTTGAAGTTAAGCTAGCATAACCCACCTGGCAGTGCAGTCATCAAGATTTCCTGGAACCATGTAGGTAAAACTGAAAACACAAAAGTTCCTGGCCTGTAAGCAATGTTTATAAAATGTGGATGCTTTTCTTTATCCCTTTCTTTCCTCATCTTCTCCACTATGATACAAATGCTTTGCAGGGTTAGCACCATTCCAAAGTCAGGCAAATCATGAATTTCTCCAAACCAACCCATTGGAAAAGGACATGTGTATTTCAAAGTCCTGTGTGCACAAGCAGCAGCTAAAAGTTACCTTTGATTCCATAAAACCCCAGACAGCCTGAAGAAATATTTTGAGAGAAGATCTGCTGGGGGTATTCTTTTTATAGTTGAAAGAGACTTTTGAATGTGATCTGTTCTTTCTACCATAGCTTCAGGCCTGGGAGAGGGAGAAACGAAGGGAAAATTGGGTTCAAATTTCTATGACCTACTCTTCCAGAATTAGCAGCTTTTAAACAGTAGTTTGAACATTTACCTTCAAAAGGTCATTCCATGTCACTCGGGCCTCATGATTTCTTTGACCGCTGTCATGGACTATCCTCGGGGTTTAAATTAGTGGGGTAGGTTCTATCCAGAGAGGTACCACTAAAACAGAAGACCATTTTCATTAAGCCTGGAATTTGAATGTGTTTCTCCTCCCTTCTTTCCTCTGCCCTATGCTGAAGAGTTTGTTGCCTTCTTAACATGAGAATGAAAGAAAAGGAGCTCACAGGGACACCTCTGAGCATTTCCTGAAAGGTCCTCATAGCCATTGGGGTTTACGAGTGCAAGTGTCAATCTTTCAAATATTTCAAAGCAGCTATGTGTGAACAGTGGATGATGTGACGTGCCTAGTAATTAATGGGTTTAAAGAAGAAAAAGTGTGTGTGTGTGTGTGTGTGTGTGTGTGTGTGTGTGACCAGCGGAGAAGTGAAGGGAGTGGGGACACCTGAAAGGAAGTACAGAAAAATAGAGAGATGGAGACATCTAGGAATGAGAGGAAAAGAAGGAAAAAGAAAGAGCATGGAAAATAATAAGTCTTTTACACTTCTTTAGTGGTAAACAGATTACATGTGATCTAAAACTATGTTTTTTTTTTCTCCAGAGTTGAAAGGAGAAGATTCCCATCCTCAATGTCCTCCAGTCGCCCACCTCAGAACTCTGGAAGCAATGGCTGATTGATTCACTTTCTCTCTTTCTTGCTGCTAACAAGGAATCACTGTGATTTGTCCATCGTATTCCCTGAATACTGAGATCTACTCTCCAGTGCACACAGCTGCTGACTCTCATCGTTGTTTTAGTTGAAACACTGATTGTGTTTGTCTGCTTTACTGAAAATAATCCAATTCTCTGCAACAAATATTTCCCTCCTTAGAAATTCCTTCATTCACTATCTGAGTGATCCTGCTAAAATGCAAAATGGATCATGCCTCTCCTGTTTGAAAGCCTTCCCTTTAAAAAAGGATCATGAATGACTTATGATATGCAAAGCTGCTTTTGAACCGGCCTTCAGCTTACCATCTCAACCTTCTCCATCTTTCCTAAGAATGGGTTGTTGAATGAATATGTCAATGGACATTTTTGTTGTAATATATCGAACCATTGTTAATTTCCACACTCTCCAATGTTCTCTCATGCGGCTAAAAGTTTGAAAGCATTATTTTCTCCACTTGCAAGATGCTTCTTATTCCCTCCTCTCCCTTGTTTTTCTCCTTTCATTCCTCTAGGAAGCTGACACATTGCTGTCATTCCTTTGTCAGCCAACCCTAAATTATGTGCTTCCTTGTTCATTCATCCCACTAGACCATTAGCTATTTTAACACATGAACAGATTCTTACATATGACTTTATAATTTTCAATGATATAATATAAGCCTGGTAAATTATGGACAACCAAGCATGTGCAGAAAATGAATGCATATAAACATAAGATCTTATAACTAGAATCTCAATTTTATTTTCTAAATCCTCCTTCATTACTTTTCAACCTATCTGTACTTCGCTAATATTTGCACTTGTATTCAAAATACAATGAATTCATATACACAATTCATATACACCATGAATTCCAGTAGAACTTTACATTCTATATATACTCTTTCAACTGATAAAGTCATGAGTAATCTCAATCTCTTAGGATAGGGGAACAAGCAGAATGTAATACAAGATGCAAAAAGAGAAGAAACATAAGGACAGGGACAATAGCTATTCCTCAAACTACTACATGCTACAGTTTCAAATGTGATCACTATTCTTGAGAAATAGCCAACAAAAGGCTGAACAACAACCATCCAGACCTGCAGTTGGCAATAAGTGAAAACTGAACTGAACTGAACGACTACTTGACAAGGAACTTAAAGGCTAGTTTGGATGAGATCTGCTGAGTTTCTCATTAACATTTAAACACATTTGTCTGATGATAAACTCAGGAGAAATCGTATTCTGATGTCGAAATGCTTGCTAAAGAAAATTGGATTTTGGCTTCTTTCTAAATAATGTCTCTCCTTTTTCTCTCAAACTCCAAAATATTTCAAAACATTCTTAATTCAAATGCATGAGATTTTATTAATTCTCTCCAATCATAATTTCCACTCTGTTTGCCCTACACAGGTAGATGCATGGTCCAGGTGAGCATTATTTTACACTAGATTATAAACTGTTTCTGATATTGGCTCTTCTGAACCACACTGAAAGTGGTGCAGTGGAAATAGAGTTGCTGAGTGAGAACTAATCCTCTTATGATAGAAATATTGCTTTTCAAGAGTCAAAACTTCATTCAACATACCTTAATCAAACAAGGAATTTATTGCATATGAGGATACTTCATGGAATTCAATAGCAAAAAGCTCATAGTCTGGATTCTGAATTAAGGGAATCAAGGAAATAGTCACAAACTAGGATTGCCCTCATCATCTCCCTGTAGCCATGCCGTCTTATCTCTGTACCTCTGAAATCTGTGTCATTCTTCCCTCTGTCAATGTAGACCAGTCTTCCTTATTTTCGACTGTACAAATATTGATCTATGTGAGCTACCAGTCCTTGTATCCCTTGAGAATTATCTGAGGTTTCTGTCCCAGTTCCATGTTTTGAGGGAAGAAAACCTGATTGTCTATTTTGTATCAGCTAAGTTACCAAATGCAGCAAATAAGTGTAAGTGTGCCCGATGCAACTCTGGGGACATACTTTTACTAAGAAATTGTGTATTACTTATCTGAAATCCAAGTTTAACTGGGTGATCTCTATTTTATTTGTTAACTCTTGTCAGATGTTCTCTATTTGTTCAGTCTTGTGTATATGAATTTGCAGTTACTTACTAAGTGCTGAATAAATATTTTTCAAATGAATGAATAAATTAATGAATTAAGTGTTGTGAATAAAAACCAGATTTCTATAAAACTGAAATTTTTGTGTGGAATGGGGGCACAGTTACAGTCATTGCCATAAACCTTGAAACCTTTAACTGCAAACCTATATCTACTGGCAATTCTTCCAGTAGTCAAAGGTCATTCTAACAACATTGTCCCTAGACAAAGGACAAACCAAATTATATAGTTCTTGATTATGGCATGAAATGAAGTCAGTGTTGACCATAAGACTAGTCATGCTTTTCAACAATTCTTAACATCTCTCTTTATGTAACTGTTTAAGGAATTGATTCATCAATGATGCAGTGAGCAGCAAGAACAATTGTAAGTTCTTGGTCACATAAAACTTAGATTATGTGTAGGGAGACAGAGAGACTTTCACAGAAAAATCAAAAACTTTCATATTTAAGATAGAACAAATATGAACAATGAAGGAAAGTCACATGAGCACATGGACACAAATCTGTGTATATGGGGATAGAGCAAAAGGAGCAGAAAGTGTGAGTTGAGCTTAATATGCATGCATCTACTTCATCTAGAATGGAATAAACAAGAGAGATGACTTTAGCTATTATAGAGGGGAAGAGGCTAGGATGTGTGACCATTCAAATAATAGCCAATGGACTGAAAGAGAAAAAAGCAGTTACCACCAAGAGAATATTTTAGCAATACATATTTTTAACAATTTATGAGAAGAATGTATTTATATGAATACACCATAGTGAATTCTACCATATATATATAGTCTCCTTATCTATCATCATCTAAAGGATATATATATATATATATATATATATATATATATATATATATATATGTATATATGGATATATATATATATATATATATATATATATATATATATATATATCCATTTGAATAAAGTCCTAACTAGAGTAAGATATGTTCCATGCTTGTATAATTATATCAAAATGAATTCTACTGACACATATCAATACAAAAGAATGAAAAGAGGCAATGTCATCAGTATGGATGATTTAATTTTATCTAAAAACATTACTTTGAGTTTCCATATTTTAACATTTTAAAGTTCTTAAAATTCTTCTAGTTTGTATGAACATTTTGAGACATAACATTATTATTACTGTTTTGTGGTTGAGGATGTTGAAGCTCAAAGAGGCCAATTATGTACCCAAGTTAACACAGCTAGAAAGCGACAGAAGCAGACTTTTAAGTCTATGCTGCTTTGAAGCCAGAGACTTTCCATTGTGCTGTGTTGCTTTTAAGTGTAGTTGCTTTATACCCCTAACATCAGCATTATCTCAAGCTGCCACTGAAGACTGCCATAGCTCCTCTATTAGGATCTTAAATCAGCAGCCTCAATTTACATGATGAAAAGCCCAGGGGGTGTTTCCATATGGAGTACAAGCAAGAGTATCTGGCTCCTGCCCAATATTTTCCCCAGAATTGCTTTCCAATATCCTTGTCTGTTTTCTAATCCTATGTGAGTGTAGCACTGGTTGTGGTTCCTTCCACACTGTTGAGAATAACAACTGATGCATAACCTATGCATATTCATGAGTGGAATTATAGCTATGCACGAATGCTCTACATTAGTGCCTAATAATCAACATCTACTTCCTCTCTTTTGTTGTTGTCTGAAATAAAGGGTGGGGGTAGGAGGTTGTTGGTTAGCTCAGTCACTAATCAACGATAATTACACCATTGCCATTCCAAACATTTATCTAGGCATCTGTGAGGCAAGCGTGGTGTGAGTACCTAATGCACTAGTTAAAGGCAGGCCTTATGAAAAGTGAACAAGGATGATTGTGGAACATCTTTGCAAAAGCAAAGAATTGGTAATATTCTGGAAAGCACAGACAAATTTAATTCAAATTTAATTGGAAAAACGTTTGCAGTTACTAAGTGCTAAATAAATACTTTTCAAATGAATGAATAAATTAATGAATTAAGTGTTGTGAATAAAAACCAGATTTCTATAAAACTGAAATTTTTGTGTGGAATGAGGGCACAGTTAACAGTTGTTGCCATAAACCTTGAAACCTATATCTACAAACCTATATCTACTGGCAATTTTTCCCAGTAGTCAATGGTCATTCTAACAGCATTGTCACTAGACAAAGGACAAACCAAATTATATAGTTCTTGATTATGGCATGAAATGAAGTCAGTGTTGACTGTAAGACTAGTCACACTTTTCAACAATTCTTAACATCTCTCTTCATGTTAAGTAACTATTTAAGGCCTTGATGATACAGTGAGCAGCAAGAACAATTTTAAGTTCTTGTTCACATAAAACTTAGATTCAGTGTAGGGAGACATACTTTCACAGAAAAAGCAAAAACTTTGATGTTTAAGATAAAACAAGGATATGAATAATGAAGGAAACTCATATGAGCACATGAACACAAATCTGGAAGGTTTTAGTTCATCAGAAATTTTGGAGATGGCATCCCTGGAAATTGATAGTTAAAGTAAGATCAGTAAATAGGTGTTGAAGAGGTGAAAGGATTAGAGAGCATCTCAGTCCTAATACTCTCAGGCAGGAGGGAGCATCATCTATTCTAGGAATCAGAGAAAGAACAGTGTCCTCATAGCACAGAAAGCAAGGGGTAGAGTGAAAGAGAAGATACTGTTAGTTGGCAAATGCTTACAGATGACGTCTTGGATTTTGACTTTTATCTTAATAGTCACCAAGAAGTTTCCTGAAAGTCACTCTTAGATATTTGAAGCCAGATTAGTGGGGCAATAAACTGGGTTGAACAACTGCCATTTTATCCTTAAACAAGATTGTAAAACCAGTAACAAATTCCTTTCATGTTTCTCAGAGTTGTGAGAGAAAAATCTTTGCCTTGCTTTTGTCAGGGGTAAGTTTCATGGATAGATCCCTGGCACCAGAATTTTTCCTGTGCCAATCCAGATCCATGGCTGATACCTCCTTGTAGCAGCAGGGACCTCTAGCCCCTAATATATTAGCATTAATTAATGTATATTAACTGAGATTTCTTTAGGGATATGAGTAGAGGTTTCCCAACACACATTCTCCAGGAAACGACTTCAAAATCTCCTGGGTCAGTTCTGTCTCCCTCAAAACCTGTTAGAAGCTTCATCTACAGCCACCACCATGACATCTTTCCTCTTGTCATAATTTCTTCATGCAGAACCAAGCTCACCCTTCCCACTTGCTTCTCTTATTAAAAGCAAGAACAATGGAAAAATCCCTCATCTAGTTTAACAGGGCAGCTTTGTGACTCCCCTAAAGTCCAAGCAAGAGTAAGTTTAGACTTTAGCAGTTCAATGTCTATGAGGAATAGGCAGATCAAAATTTCTTCACAAAGATGGGTCACTCTCTGAAAGGAGTTCTCCTATCTGTTTCCTTCCTGTTGGAGCCCTCAGGGGTTTTTCTTAGTCTGTTTTATGCTGTTATAACAGAACATAAATTTCTGGATAATTGTGAATAGAAACTTATTGGCTTATGAGTCTGGAAGCGGGGCGAGTTCAAGATCGAGTGCCAACAACTGGTGAGGGCATTCTTCCTGCATCAACACTGGTGGGACAGCCAAATTCTTTTATAAAGGCCATGAGGGTTGAATGAGAGTACATGTGCCAGACTTCTTCTTTTATAAGGAAACTACTCCTGTGACAACCAAACCCCTCCCATGATAATGGTATTAATTCATTCTTGAGGGCAAGCCCTAATGGCTTAATCACTGCTTAACGTTTCCATCTCTAATTGTTGTATTAAAGATCAAGTTTCCAACACATGAACTTTGAAGAACACGATCAAACCATAGCAGAGGGGTGTAGACCTACCAGCATCATGATTCCAGACTTCTGGCCTCCAGAACTGAAAATGATATATTTCTGTTTGTGAGGATCTGTTGCAGCAGCCTTGGGAAGCCAATCCATAGGTGGAAAGATGATATTCAATGTAATATTGAGGCTTCTCTCTGTTTCCTCATCACCTGTCTCTTGGAGAAAGAGAATAAATTCTGAATGTATATTTGGGAGAAGTCTCCAAACATAAATGGTCTCATTTATTTTGCTTCCCTTTTTATTTAGGAGCTACTTGCCTGACTTTCACTCTTCTCCTCTATGTTATGAGTTATAGAGTAGAAATTTGTGTACTGGTATTTTTCACCACAGTTTTTGACTGTGCATATAAGTATGTTTAATTATTAGATCTATTATTAGAAGCCATTTAGTGCCACACATAATGTACACCACAATCTCGTACAATCCAACAACCCAGCAAAGTATCTATAGACAATGCAGGTAGAAAAGTTCTATTTGAAGCAGAAAAGTGGAGTAGCTGAGAAGGATATTTTTGGCTAACTGTCTATCTTATCTGATACCATGTAATATTGCACTGAAAAGTATTTTACAGAATTCTTGGAAGGTATGGAGCAATTTGATAAGAAGCATAAGAAAGTGAAAAATTGTCAACTATGAAAAATAATAAAAAGAAAAGAAAATGGGTTGTTCAGTAGAAAACATTTTATTCTAATACTTAAAATACCAAATTGATTTAATTAATAATTACAATAGTATTATAGTGAATGGATGTGGAAGAGAAGTAAAAGGAAGGAAGGTAAAACATATTTACTTCTTTAATATCATAATATCTGATGAATCAACACATTAGAATATTCAAGGAGTGAATGTCTGTCTGTTTACAGTTCAAAAACTAAATAAAAGGCAACATAAAGAAGTAAAAGAGTGAGAGGAAAAGCTATATTTGTTATAAGCTATTGTGCATTAACTTAAACCATCTACATGAACTACTTTAAGATGAACAAAAATTGATTTAGAATAGATAAAAATAAAAGTCCTGGAATTTATCTCATCAGCTTGATTTATTTATATGTATTCATTAAATAAATCTACTAACTATATAATGTAAGCAAAATAACTTTTTCCTACATTGGTTTACATTTGTGTACAATTTGGTGATGAGAAACAAATAGGCGTGAAATAAAACTTGGAGCCTTGGGCTTCAATTTTATAGTGGAAATTAAATATACATATAAATAAAAATATAAAGTCAAACAAAATTGAACTAACGTACTATGCAACAATAAAATGAAAGATGGAAGATTAGAAATAAATCCTTGGGTGCTTTATATTTTCCAGGGAGGAGAAAAATACTGATGAACTTTACATTCTTTAAATAAAACACAGCACATTTTTACATATAACAAGTAGAAAATTTAATAGACTTATGTATATTTTAAAGGACTTCTCTATGGGAGGACTGCTGTTTTTGCTGTGAACAAAGGAAATAAAAATTCATGTCCTCATGGACACTCATCTATACAAATATTTCTAAAGTACACATGTAAAATTTGCAAACTTCACTATATACCAGAGTCTAATGGTTAGGATAAAAAAAAATAATATCATTTAAACCAGGTACTATGAAAAAAGCCATTATTTACATAAAATTAATTTAAAAGGAGAAAAAAATTGTAAGTACACATTTACATTATTCTCAGTCCCCCAAATAAATGGAAATTACAAAAAATAAATCATTAAAACAATGAATAAGTTACATACAAAAATTAAGGATAGATATAGAAAAGTATGTAATTATAAATTCATATATTAGAAAACAAGAAAGTTGTTGAGCTTTGGGAAAAAAGAACACATAAAATTTCAAGAATTAGAAGAAAGAAAATAATAATAATGAATGTAGAATTTAACCAAAAAAAAGAAATTTTGCAAAAGATTATATAGTATATTAACTTACGAAAAATACTAAATAAAATAGGCAAAACTAATGAAAATAAAGAGTGAGTATATAAATTAACAGAGACACCCACCAGAGCTCAGGCCTGGCCCTGATCAACCTCGCCAACCTGTGTGGGAGCCCAGACCCAGTGTAGGCCTGGCTCAGCCCTTCCCCACCACCACTTGGGAGCCTAGGTCTAACCTACTTCCATCTTGAGATACTGCAGCCATTCCCATAGCCTTCCCCACACAGTAGTCTCTACCTTGGGACAACAGACAGGCCCTAGAAGCAGCTGCATCGTGCAGTATGTATCCAAAGCCAGTGTAAGGCCCACCCTTTCAGCCCCATTTCTGAAGATGTTGCATCCATCTTGGGGCCCCTCTGCTACTATCTTGAGTTACATCTTGCTATTTTCCACCACCACCAATAGTTGCAGTAGTATCCATCCTGGGACACCAGTAGGGTCTAGAAGCCCAACACCAAGATGAGGAAAGCTGCACAGATACTACAAGATTATAGGGTAGAAACTGTAATACCTCAGATCCACACTGAAATAAAGGAAGTCACATAGACAACATGAAAAAACAAAGAAGGAAAGTGCCCTAAACAAATCAGGATACTACAATAACAGAACCCATAAACAGTGAAGTTGATGAAGTGTCAGAGAAGGAGTTCAGAATGTTCACAATTAATATGATCTGTGAATTAAAGAATGACCTAAATGAGCAAATACTGGCAAAAGTTGATCACTCCAATGAAGAGATAAGAGTAAATACAGGCAACATTTAATGACACCAATAAAAAGATAAAGGAACAAATACAGGCATCCATTGATCAACCAACAAAGAGATAAGGGAGCAAGTATAGGTACCAAAAGATTACTTTAAGAAAGAGATAGAGATTATGAAAAAAAATCAGAAATCCTTGAAATTAAAGAAATAAAAACTCAATAGAAAGCATCACTAATAGACTACATCACTTGGAATGCAGAACCTCAGGTAATGTTGACAAAGTATAAAATCTGTAAAATAAAGTTGACCACACAGTGAAGATGGTAAGAAACCATGAACAGAACATACAAGAATAATATGACAGCATCATAAGACCAAATTTGAGAGTTATTGGGATAGAGGGAGGCACAGAGTTTCAAACCAAAGGAATGCACAATCTCTTCAATGAGATAATATCAGAAAATTTCCCAAGCACGGAGAATGAATTGGAAAACCAAATACAAGAGGCTTACATGACACCAAGTGTACAAAATTACAACAGATCTACACCAAGGCACATTATAATGAAAATACCTAGCATACAGAATAAGGATAGAATCTTAAAGGCCACAGGAAAGAGGAATTAGATCACATATCGGGGGAGACCAATTCATATCTCAGCAGAATTTTCAACCTACACCCTCAAAGCCAGGAGATCACAGAACAACATATACCAAGCTCTGAAAGAAAATGGATGCCAACCCAGAATCTTATATCCAGCAAAATTAAGCTTTAGATTCAATGATGAAATAAAAACCTCCTTGATAAACAGAAGTTAAAAGAATTTACAACTAGAAAGCCTGCACTACAGAATATCCTCAGCAAAATATTCCACAAAGAAGAATAGAAAAACAACAATGAAAATCAGCAAATAGAGGTATTACATTAAAGGAAAAACTAATCAAATGAGAAACTGAGTCAAGTTAAATATCAAAAATAAACAAAAATGGCTGGAAATATAAATCATGCCTCAATAATAACCCTGAATGTTAATGGCCTAAACATTTAATTTAACACACAATTTGTAATATACAAATGTCTTAAAAGTTTGAAATCATTGTAGAATAATTTGATAACCTTCCTACAATGTTGTTTAATAATTGTAATCTAGGAAATCTTTCATTGAACATTTTCTTCCTTTCTTTCTTTTAGCCTTCTTCTTCTTTTTTTTTTTTGTACTGGGGATTATACCCAGCAAAATTAAGGTGTACTTTATCCCTGGCCCCCTTTTTCATTTTTTTTGAGACAGGACCTTGCTAAATCACTGAGGCTTGCCTCCTACTTGAAATTTTCCTCCCCCAGCCTTCTGAGTCTCCAGGATTACAGATGTGCTCAACTATCCCCACTGTGCATTGTATGTTTTTTTTTTTAACACAAAACAGCCTTTATTTCCATTTCCAGCCCAAATCAGGTATAATTTTATGCCCTCAAATGCCTAATATCTCCAGTGACTTGGGATCTAAGTGATTTGGGCTCATAATTCTCCCCTATTGAGAGCTACTTATGACAGAAAACACATCTTAGCCATATTTATTTTCTCAGAAGTCAGCATAGTGGACTCTTAGCAGAACGATGCATAAAAGGAAAGAAAGAAGAAAGGAAATATGAACAAATGAATGAATGGACTACCTTTTTGTCCCTTTCTTCACAAAGAGATACAAGGAACTTGTTAGCTCTTCCAAGCCATAGCCTGTGTAGAAATGAGAATTTCCAGAGCAACTCCATCTCATCAAAGGCAACACTCGGGATAGTTAATCTTCTCCATGTATTCCCCCTCATAAGTGAGGTTGGGAGGAATACCATGCGGAGGCATAAGGAAGCAATATTGAATTGTGGAGTAATAACCATAGATGATGGCAACTCTGGGCTTTGAAAATGAATGGCGGTGGCAGGAAGGTGAAACATGCTTTGCTTCCATTAGTGCAGTATAGGATTTTACTGCCATTTTTCTATCCATCTTCTGAGAATTTCTATCATTCAGGAGCATCATAATTAAGTTTCACTGAAAATGAGGAGAACAAGAGCAGGGTTTTGGAAGTTGATGAAGAAGCATCTTCTGCACATGGGTGCTCATGTTATTTAGTTATTTTTCTATGGGCAGTGTTTTTTTTTCAGCATTATTTACATAATGTTTCTATTACATCAGATCTCTTGCATTTGGTTTGAAGAAGCAATTTATTATTCCTGACATTTCAAACCCATCATACATTCCCCGGATAAAATTTTTAAAGATTGGAACAAAGACATGATTTTTCTAAATTGAAAAAATGGCATAAGTTATTTCTGCTGAAATTAAGGGAAAGCCCAGAAGAGGAGCCTCTAACAGTCCCCTGTCTCTCGAGTATGATTTAAGGTCTCTCTTTTATACTGTGAAGTGTATCTCAGGTTGGAGCTGGAAAAATGGGACACTGCCTCCTTAACACACACTCCGCTCTTACCTTCATTGTTCACTCTGTAGCTTTTAATTTATGATCATGTCGATCCCACCCACTAACTTGTTACCTTCTTTGAGGAGAAAAAAGCCAAATATGTTTCACATCGATGCGTATTTTTGAAGTCTTGCTTTATTAGCTTCATGAGAGATTCATTATGTTGTACTTTAAAATGTGCAAAGTGTATAAAACGTTGTTGTGGTACATTCGAGCCTATTCAGGTCTTTAATCAGGAAGTCCGGAGAGCACACCTGCAGTTCTTTGTCTTGTACTTTGTATTAATTTTCCACTGCTACATAACTGATTACCACGCAATGTCTTAAAACCATCTCAAATTATTACCTTGCAGTTCTGTGCATTTGGAGCCTGGCATGGAGCCACAGTGTTTTCTGTTCAGGTCCTGCATGGCTGAAATCAAGGTGCTGACTGGAGTTGCCATCTCCTCTGAGGCTCAGAGTCTTTTTCCAATCTCATTTATGTATGTGACAGACATCATTTCCTTGCCACTATAGGAAGCCTCTTATTCATTTTAGTCTCTTGATTAGGGGTTATTCTTAGCTCCTAAAGGCCACCTGCCATTCCATGCCGGTGGCCCTGTCCACAACATAGTCCCTGCTTTTGCAAGGCAGGCAGGATATGCCTTTGCAGATTTGAATCTCTACTTCAGCTATGCCTGACCCTATACCCAGATGTAAAGGGTTCATGTGATTAGGGCAGGCCCACCCAAGTAATTCACTTTTCAACTGATTCAACTGATTGGGAAATTTAATTGCATTTGAAAAATCTCAAAGCAATGCCATAATTATGGGAGTAATGCTTAATCATAGCCACAGTGTACATCCACAATCATCTCATGTAGAAGGAACCCAAACATTGAGGATCATCGGGTGTTACTTTAGAATTTTGCTAATTCCAAGTTTAAAAACCAAGTGGTGAAATTTGTCATTTAAAATCATACCCACACACAAACATATGTATGTGTGTGTACATATATTACACACACCTATTTTTGTGTGTATACATGTCATGTATGTATTAATGCAATGAATGCATTTCTGAATTTCTGAATGGGACCTTCTGGGTTAATCAAAATAAACCTTAAAAGTCAAAATTCAATGTGAACATACAGCATTGTAAAATTATTGGCTCAACTAAAATGTTCCAAACATTCATTTATCTGTTTGGGTCTCAGAATAACTTATGAGAAAACCATCCACGCATGACACTTGCCAACCATATTCATTTTTATCTAGCTTAACTAATACTAAGAACTAAAAATTGTTTTTTGCCTTTTATCCTTTTATGTCTCTAAAGAAAACACTTAAAGAACTGTACCACCTGGGAGCAAATCTAGACAAGTCCTACATGAAGATGACAGTGCTGTTCAATGGAAAGTCTGTGGACATTCTAGGGTCTCACCGTTAACTGACACAGTGACCGTGAGTTTTTGGGTCACATTTGCAGTGCCATACAACAGAGTGCAGCATAACTGAGCTCCTTTTTAATGTGGGATTTTCCCTAACTACCTTCTGTGAATTTTCACAAAAACATCCTTTTTAGCAACTAATCCAGTTTTCTGTATTGATCTATCACTGACCTGAGCTCATGAATGTATTAGACTCAGGGATTTTTGACCATGATCCTTCATGGCCAGAAATGCAAACTAAATCTCAATTCAATTAATGATTTAAAAATAGCTTAAAGGCAAGGTGTGGTGGCTCATACCTGTAACCCCAGCAATTTGTGAGGCTCAGACAGGAGGGTTGCAAGTTCAAGGCCAGCCTCAACAATTTATCAAGGCCCTAAGCAACTGAGTGAAATCCTGTCTTAAAATAAAAAATAAAAAAGGGCTGGGGAAGAGTCTCAGTGGTAAAGTGCCACTGGGTTCAATATCCAGATAACAACAAACAAACAAAATAAATAAAATAACTACAAGAACAGTGATAATCATTTTTTGAGTAATTACTTTCTTCCAGGTTTAATACTAAGTATTTTCTACCCCTTTTAAAAGTAAAGAAGAGATTTCATTTTTTGCTCAAGTCACATAGTTAGAAATAATGAGAATCTGAATTCATGTCAGAGGCTTTCTGAAGCCAAATCTCTGCTTCCATGCCATACTTGATCTCTTCTTGTGGTTTTTCCATCTTGGTGTATATCAAAAAACTCACTTTGTTTTTTTCCACAACCATGGCTCATTTTCTAAAATAGAGACACAATCAGATTAATTCATGTTTAATCTGATAAATTAAAATTAGATGCATTACTTACATGAGACAGACTTTTCAATCATGAATAGTGTTTGTTACTTGGTAAGATAAAATATTGAAGGTAACAGAATAAAGACCAGAAGAGTAGCAGAATAGTATCGGAGCAAGGAGGATGCAAAAGGTGAGGTCCTGGAGAAGAAAATTAATAAAATTGTTATGTGCATACATTAATATGTCACAGTGGATCACTCTAGTATGCACAATAATAATGTACTAATAATAATTGCTTATAGTATAGTATTGGCAACATTTGTATATGGAATATATATTAGATAGTAGATAATATTATTGCATTAATACCACTATTGTTGCATGCTTTGAAAGGTCCAACCACCTACCTACCTTCTGACCATCTAGAGAAGACAGGTGTGTGGCAAAATGATAAATTTAGGTGAAAGGTTCACACTATAAGGAAATAGTTGCATTTTAAAAAAACTATTCTATAACTTGGAATTTTTTTCAAAAATAAAAGTTTTAAAATAAAAACTTCTTATCATTAACATCTTGTGTATATTTAAAAACTCAGAAATTTTAACTTGACTTTCAATAAAAAGTCTTGTATTCATTTCTTAACAGATATATTTGTGTGTGTCTGCATATGTGTGTACATTTGTTTTTTTCACCATCATCCTGTTCCTTTCTGTGTATAAGCACTGCATTGTGTTTCATATGGTGTTGGCTTTTACATAATTTATCTCATGTAAGCCTCATAATTTTTTTTTAAAAATAAACCTTAGGGCCTTATTATATTTATTAAGAGTGACACAGCCACATCAACATTTATAGCAGTACAATTTACATTAGCTAAGCTATAGAGCCAAACTAAGTGCCCATCAGCAGATGAATGGATAAAGAAATAGTGGTATACAAACACAATTGAGTATTACTCAGCCATAAGAAGAATGCCTTTATGACAGTTGACAGTAAATGGATGGATCTGGAGACTATCATGCTAAGTGAAATAAACCAGTCCCCCAAAGCCAAAGATAGAATGTTTTCACTGACATGTGGAAGCTAAGTCACAATAAAGGGGGAAAGGGAAAGAAGAAAAGTTCAGTAGTTTAGACAAAGGGGAATAAAAGGAAGGGAGGAGGAGAGGAATAGGAAAGATAGTAGAATAAATCTAACATGATTTACCTATGCACACATACGAAAATACCTAAATGAACCCCACCATTGTGCCCACTCACAAGAATAAGGTCCTAATTAGAATAAGATACAATCTGTGCCTTTATAATTTTATCAAAATGGACTTTACTCACATGCAGAGCTAAGAAGAACCAATAAAATATTAAAAATAAATAAATACAATAAAATGTGTAATAAAAAAGAAATTGAGATTCAGAAAAGTTAAATAACTTGTTGAAATCTATATCACTATTATTAGAGCTAGAATTCCTGCTTCTTTCTATTCTTCTCTATCATTCTTCAAGGTATACTTTAGTGATGGAGAGGGCAGGGAAAATGTTTCACTCCTTCAGTATTTTTTCCATTGCTTAGCATGGCATCTTATAAATCCTAGATGACCAACAAATATTTGTTGATTGAATCTTAGAGGCTAAAACTATATTCCTTCATAGTAATTCAATTTGATGAGAGAAACTCCCACTACAAGATATTCACAGTTAGAGAATGCATCCCAGCTAGGATCGTAAACATTATGTTAACAACAGAAACTATTGGTGTTATATTTGAAGAATGGTAGTAAAAATTCCCTTTGGAAAAACTATTGAGGTTTATGACATACTTTCATAAATGTCTTCAATCAAGAAAGTGTTTTCATTAATAAAATCTTAAATGCAAGCTCCATAAGAATATGCTAAGAAGCAGGAAAGAATGATCACTTTAAACAGAAAAACTTTAACATCAGAACACTAGTTTTTTTAAAAACTCAGGTAGCAACTGTGTTTACTTCACCTGGCTGCTGTTAAATTTTATGAAAAATGAACATGGAAGTCCTTCTGTTTAGCTAAGTAGGTTTCTGTGGGTGCAGTGAGCTGTTTCAAGCAAGCCATTTCAATAAGGCAAGAGTATAAATTACTTTAGAATTACATTGTAAACAGCATTTTCAATCTTGTATTGCAATTATACATTGAATGCAGAATCAACTCAGAATATGGAAGTCCCAAAAACTATTGGCAGGAATAAAGAAGGGACCTGATTCTCTAAACAAGGATACCATTTCCCAGTAGCTTGCTAGGCTTGCCTGGAAGCCACACAGCTATGTTCTTGCTACACAGGCAAGTTCCACAGACATCACTGTTAGCAATCCATTCGTGGGAAAACCCTGGCACTTGAATACATATGTTTGTCAGGTCTTATTTCTCTTACTCTTAGAATTAACTCTAATGCAGAATCTGGAGTATGAGAGTCAGGTATGATGAAGTGTCTCAAATCACTACTATTAGGCTCCATATGTCTGGATTAAAACCAGGTGCTTAGCATCTGAAGGAACATAGACAAATTACTTAGCACCTCTGGATTTAGCCTCCTCACCTCTATAATTGGGATAGTATTATTATCTATTTCTTAGAATTACTATACATAAGAAAAGACAGAATATCTGCTAAGATCTTATCTTAGTACTTGTAGCATAACTCTTACTATAAATATTAATTATTATTACTAGAGTTAACTTCCACAATAATGGTATGAAGAGCTCCATGATTTACCTCCCTAGAGAAACAATAATCAGTGAAAAAAAAGCCTTAAACTTTCTATAAACAGTTTAAAGGCCTACAGAAAA